>NC_068558.1:17539285-18823214 GCF_022201045.2 Citrus sinensis
ACATAGAGGTGACATACCATTGACTAGAAGTATTGCTCGATAGACGAAGCAAAAGATGTGTGGTGTAAGTGAAGTATTCACTTAGTGAGGTTACAACAAGGTAGTGGCAATTATTGAGAGGGAGTCTCATTGTATAAGGTTTCAATAGTTTGTAATCTCTTGAATTTAGTAAATTACTAGATATTTGAGCATGGCTTCTTAGATTTAGGGATTTGAACACTGAACCGCATAAAAATCCTAATGTATGCTTTTTTTTTACATACTTTATTTTTAAGCATTAAATTTATTTAATTAATTTTTAATTGAAATTGATAAGGCTACTAAAATTGGATCTATTAGATTATTTATAAATGGTTATCCGTTTAATCGTTTATGAAAAAATATTCACACACTGAATTGGCTAACCAAAAGGATATAAAGTAGAATGGAACAATATACAACAACGCTGATTATAAGAACGCAATAAAGAAGATACATGGTTATATTCACCTAGTTAGGTGCTTTTTTTTAAAATGGCACATATATCTGCTAAAGAAAGTGCTTACATGCGTCAATGCTAAAAAACAAAATCATATTTCTAACTTTATGTTACATAACTAGATAAAATATTCAAAAAAATAGAAAAATAGATTAAAAAATATGTGAAAAGGACCTTACAATCTCTAAACAATCTCTATTTTTCAAATATATATTTTATTTGTCCTATTATCCCATCTTTGTTAACCATGTCCCTAGCTTACATTATGTCCTAATAAAAGTCCTTATTGATTTTAGGGACTATAATCTGAAGTAAAAGCTGATAATTAGATTAAAAGATGTGGTGATGCATAAAAATGAATACAAATAATATTATTGATTTGACTAGTAATTGATTTGACTAGTAGTTGCTTTGATTTAAGATCATATTATTTCTTAGCTATGGGCATTATTCTTTCATATTAGTGAGAGTGTGCAATATTATTTTCTCTCAATTTACTATTCCTTGGAGTGACTCTTTTTATTGATGTTTATTTTCTTTTGAAAGTGTCACTTTTACTCATGGGATTTTGGAGTTTGACATTTCATTCTTGAAAGTGGTTTGATTAAATGTAACTTTAATAATTATTCATTTTGCATGAGTTTACTTGACTGAATTATGTGAATGGTTGATGTGGGATTAATATTTTTTAGGTCAAAGATAATACTCATACTTTTATTTGATTGTTGTCATCTGATTAAAGAAGTAAATAAAATTGTCCTAAAAAAATAAATAAAATATTTCAATTTGCATTTGAATTTCACTTGATAATATCGCTTTAATTGCTAGACACTAGCAATAAGTTGATTGGGGGATATGATCAACACTTGAAAATGTACATTTAATAAGGTTAAAACTATTATTTTTCCACTTATAGTGTTGATTAATGCGCTCATAACTTATAAATTTTCTTAATGCTCCTCTAATTTTATTTTATTTTAATTTTATATTGTAGATATATTTTAAAAATAAAATGTAATTGGAGATGAAAGCGAGAGACAAAGAAGATAATAAGGATAATAAAACAATAAAATTTTTTTAAAAAAAAAAGGAAAGTGGAGCCACCTTGTCAAGATAAGCAAGTTGCGGTTGGCTGTCACTTGCTTATCTTTTGCATTATTAAAAAATAATAATGAAAAATTAAATAATAATAAAATAAAGAGAAGAAATAGGTTGTTCCTGCCTATAAATGGGGGGGGGAGGGGGGGGGGAGGGGGAGGAGGAGCCAGAGCATGAAAGAAAAATATATAAAAGAAAAAGTCGAGAGAGGAGAGGAGAATCAGAGAAGTGTCGGAGGTAGCAGGCAGAAGAGGTGTGAGAAATGGAAGGCTTAGTTTTCAAAATTTATTCTCTTCTCTTTTGTATTTAATTTTGTAATTTATTTTAGAAGTTTGAATTTTAACTCATAAATAAATTTAGTTAGGGTAATGATTATAAAATTTTTAAATACTACTAAAATAATTTATTTAATTCATAAATAAATTTTCACATGATTACGTTAATGGAAAAAATATATATTATAATTCATAATTAATAGATGAAGATAACTTGATTATTTAATTAATCAAAAATAGATTTTAATTTTAATTTTTAAAATTATATTATAATAAGGCACTCTTATACTTATGAGTAATCAATATATTTTATGTTTTTAATCTATTATTTAATCAAGATAATATATAATATAAGTTTTTGATTAAAAAAAGAAGATTTAAAGTTAACTTTGGCTTAGTGTAGATCAATTTAACAAGAGTTTTAATATAATTTTATTAAGAATAAATTTTAAAAAAAATAAAATTTCATTAAATCATATTTTTTCTACTGAGAGTTTCATCTTACTTAACTATTATCATTTAGCTAAGTATAATTGAAATAAAGATAATTAAAATTAAAATAACTGAAATAAAAATAAAAATAAATTTATTTATGAATGGAAATTCAAACTTCCAAAATAAATTATTTTTTAATAAATAAATTATTTTCCAATAAATTAAACCTAACTTAATAAATTAATAAACAAATAATGAATTAAGATTAAATAGTTTATTATATAATAAATTAATAAAATTTAGTGTGCCAAAAATGATAATTTATTATATAATAAATTACAAAAGATTTAAATACAAATAAAAGAGAAGAAATTTTGGAAACTAAGCCCTCTGTCTCGCATCCCTCGTCTGCATGCTACCTCCGACACTACCCTTTAATTCTCCTCCCGTCTCCTGACTTCTTTTTTTATTTTTTTCTTTTGTGCTCTGACTCTCTTTCCCCACTTTTTATTAAAAAAGGCACGAGATGCCTCTTCCGTCTCTTTATTTTATTATTATTTAATTTTTTATTACCTTTAATAATGCAAGAGATAAACAAGTGATAGCCAACTGCTAGTAATATAATTTTATGTTAATTTTATATTATAGATATATTTCAAGAATACGGAGGAATTAGAGTTGAAAGTGGGAGACAAAAAAGATAGATTGTATTAATATAAAAATAAAAAAATAAAATTTAAAAAAGAAAAGGACGAGTAGAGCCACCTTATCAAGATTTTATTTTTTATATATATATATATATATATGTGTGTGTGTGTGTGTGTGTGTCTATAATTATTATTATTATTATTATAAGAAAAAATATAAGAGTACAAGAGTGTAGAGACTCTTATATAAAATAATTATTGAAATTAAATTACACAAAATTAAAATTAAAATAAAACTAAATATATTTATCAAATTTGAACTTCCACATTAAATTACAAGAAAATTGAATACAAAGGAAAAGAGAGGAAATTTTGAAAACTAAGTCCTCCATTTCTCACCTCTCTTCTGCATGCTACCTCCGACAGCTTCCACTAATTCTTCTCTCCTCTCCTGACACATAAGGTGATACTCCACATAAGATGACTTTTCTGTCATTTTCTAGAATTCTAAATAGTCTTTTATATTCACTAGTTCAATAGACTTTCAGATGCAGTTGAACAATTTTTTTTTTATTGGTTGAGTCTAAAAAAAATGGAGATCTTGTATAAAATAATAAATGGCTAAGCTATATAGACATTGTTTGGTTATTGATCGACTCTTGTTTTTCAATAAACGAATGCAATGTATCTTTCAGAGTTTTTTTTTTGTGGTGGGACATGTGGTGGGTAACTCTGGGGGTTTTGGAAATTTTGACATAGAGGAACTGGTTGTGAAGATTATGCATGGTTATCATTTCTCCAACTGAAATTTGGATGGTTTCTCCAACCAGGGCTGTAAGTTTGGGAGTATGGATTGGGATTTGGCCTTTTGAAATTGTCAACGACATTTACTTGTTCATGCAAACTTTCTCTCAGAGCTGGTAAGGGTGGACAATCTTGCGTAGAATAGTCAGTAGAATCGCAAACATGGCATGAAATATTTTAAACAGACTTTACATGATCATTCTTTTTCGACTCTAATGCTTTGACTTTTCTAGCTAATGATACAAATTTGGCTTAAAAATCATGGTCTTCCCTAAGGTTATGCATGCCTCCATCATATGGAGATTACTGGGGTTTACTTGATGACTCATAAGAACCAACTGTATCCCAGTGTTGTGCATTTTCTGCTATATAGTCAAGATAATCTAGTGCATCTTCAGGACTTTTATCCCTAAACTCACCATTACACATTATTTCAATGATTTGTCTACCTTGAGATGTTAATACTGTTGTGCAAATTTTATTGAACTCGCAAGTGCACGAATCTATTGTAGAATAGATCAATGGTGACGAGTGTCGATCCCACGAGGAGGTGGATTTTAATTATATGTAGAGTTAATTTTTGAATTGGGTAATTGGATTTGTGGTGAAAGTGATTTAGACTATCTTAGAATTTAAATTGGAATGGTGGAATTAAATTAAAGCGGAAACTATTATAATTGAAGCGCTTGGGTATCTGGATCCGCATCAACATGCATCATGGGCTAAATATTCATTATTAGTGTCAATTAAATCATGAGGGGGGTATCAACACCTCATGAACCACACTTTAATCAATATGGTGCTAAGGGCTTATCCTGTCAAATAATAATAACCTTGTACTAGGGAGCCGGTGAAACCAGTGCGGTATCTAGACAAGATTATTATTATTTGTCGACGAGAAGTCAAAACATCTACAAAAATTAGAGGGGAAAAGAAAATAAATTTACCAAATAAAGCTCATGACACATGTTGAGACTTCACCTTCAACCCAAGCTTGAAAGAAAATTATCTACTCATAATTGAACTAGGGGTAAAATAGGAATTTATTAAAATACGTAGAAAATACAAGATGGAGAAGGAATTACAGAAAATGGAGTCCAAAAATGGATTCAGAGATACCAAATTAGGGGAGAATGCCCCCTTTTTATAGATACATGGAGTAAATCATGGTCATCGGATTAAAAACAGTTTGGACGCTTAAGATTGCGCCACGTTATCAGTCAACAGTACGCGGTTTAACCACGTGGTTTGAACAGTGACACGGTTTGACCACGCGGTTTGGTTGAAAATAATCATGTGTATATGCATGTACCGTACACGCAATTTTTGGTCCACTAACATGCTGCCACGTCACCGATCAACAGTGCATAAGAATTTTCTCCAATGGAATCGTGACACCTCATCAGTCAATGCCACATCATCGGTCAATGTCACGTCATCGATCCGTCCATGTGAACAGTGTCGTGAACAATAACGTAAACAATACCGTACATGTGAATAGTACCGTACATGTGAATAGTACCGTACATGTGAATAGTGACATTTTTTCTTTTATGCTCCTCATAAGGTTTTCGACTGTCCTGAGTTCAAAAGTGATGTCCATTTTGCCGTTTGATTTCTCGTTCATTGTGAAATGACCATGATGCCCCTAAAATACATAAAATACTTAATTAAAATAAAACACACGTAATTAAATCACAAGAAACTTAAATACATAAAAGTAAGGGTGTTAGTAAGACTTGAAATGTAAAATGATGATTTTCTTCTTTATAAATATACATTTTCTAACACTCAAAAAATACCTCGTAAAAATAAGACACTAATCTCCATGTTTCAAAATCGTGGTGTGGACAAAATGTTAAGTAGTTCTTTAAACCTATCCCAACATTGGTAGAGGGTTTCTCCTGATTTTTTAGTGAAGGTGGTGATTTGTCTTTTGAAAGAATTTGTTCTATGGGGTGGGAAGAATTTTTTCAAAAATTGTGCTTGCAATTTCATCCCATGTTCTGATTGATCCTGACCTAAGATTTTGTAGCTAAGTTTTAGCTTTATCCTTTAGTGAGAAAGGAAAAAACTTAAGCTTGATTATATTCATGCTACAATTTTGATCAGTACATGTGTTACAGACTTCCTCAAATTCCCTTAAACGCAAATATAGATTTTCATACTCAAAACCATGAAAAGTAGGAAAAAGTTGAATGATACCAAGTTTGAAAATAAAACGTGATGTGTCAGGAGAAAAAACTATGCATGATAGTGACCCTGTTCTAGTAGGATGCATGAAGTCTCTAAGGGTCCTAGGTTGTTCATGAAGATTTTACAAGGCTTGGTCATTTTCAGCTCCTATGTCAGCCATATCTAAGGGTGGTGAATGTGATCTTCTAATTAATTTGCCACTATTTGTACGAGACCAACGACACATGCAATGCTAATGATGTGTGCTAAACCAATGATGCATAAAATGCTAAATGAAAATTGCAGAAATAAAAATAAACTGGAATTAAATAAGTAAAAATGTGAAATAAAAATAAACAAAAATAAATAAATAAAATTATTAGGCGGTTAAAACAACCATAAAAGCAAGTAATTTAAGGAAACAATTAACAAAAATTAGGCGGTATTTTAGAACCAACCATAAACAAAGAAATTAAAAGAAGCAGTTTAGACGATATTTTAAAACTAATCATATAATAAAGCATAAAAATTAAACAAATTAATGTACAAAAATAAATAAATTGAAATTAAAATGATAGGTGGTAGAATAGACCATATAATAGAAAATTTAAATAACAATTTAGGCGGTAAAACCGACCATATAAAAGAAAATTTAAATAACAATTCAGGCGGTTGAACCAACCATATAAAATAAATACAAAAAGTAAATTACAGAAATTTAAAGAAAAAATTGGTTTGAGGACTAATTTGCAAAAGTTTATGGGCTTAAATGAATTTTCTCACCAATTTTATGGATAATGTTAAAATTTAGGGAGAGGAGGAGTGCTAACTGAAGTTTTTTAAAAAGAGAATAAAATAGAATGACTAAAAGATAGTAATGACAAAACAAAAAAATAATAAAATAAAGATAAACTGACACAAAATTTAGAAAACTCTCTGATAACGGTGCTAAAAACTTAACACGACTCAAAAGTGTATTACTCCCAAGTATAAGAGTGTTTAGTTATAATATAATCTCGTGAGTCCGGAGTTGAACCACAAGAAATTTAAAATTTAATGGTCAATTTAAAACAAAGAAAATTAATTATGGGAAAAGAAATCACTATAAGATAATTTAAAAATATGCTAAGGTTACGGGATCCACTCTCAGTTATTCAAACTATAATTTTAATATCAATACTCTTTCATTTTTATATTTTGCCTCACTTTTACCAGTTAATTTTTATATCATTTAATTTTATGTGTGTGGATAAATATAGAATAAAGTACCTAATGTGCCACAACTGTATTAATGTGTCAACATTATGTCAAAATACTATATAGATCCAAGAGACTCTATAAATTAACATGACGTGAAAATAACCAGAAAAGAATAAAATAAACTTAAAAACTCACTTTGAAAAAGTAATAAATTTAATAATTTGAAACTTTGAGCTTCACCCTTCACCTCAACTTAGTAAAATTAGTCACTTATTTTGAAAGAAAACAAAACACTCTTTTTATTTGATAAACTTTTGACATATGTTATAAGGAAAATTAATACAGATGGAAACAAGAAAAGAAAATAAAGAAAGAAAGAAATTCTTTAGCTACACTCTTGACTATCACCCTCTCTCTCAGCTCGGCTTAAGCTCCTCTCTACTCGCTCTCCCTTTTCGCTTCAGCTCATTTACTTCCTTTTTATAGGCAACGAGTGCCTTTAACTTTATTTACTTTATTATTTTATTATTATTATTTATATTATCATCTTTTTAAAGGTGTGATGGTCAGGTGGCCAAAATGGCTACTTGACCATCACGAGCAACCAAATTGCTCACATTTCGTTCTTTTGTTCTTTTTTTATTTTTTTATTATTATTTTTGTAATTTTATTTTTTATTTATTTACATCTCCTAAATTGTGCATTCTAAATGGCTCTAGTAATTCTTCTTTGTTCCCACTTCTAGTGCTAATTCCATCTTTATTCCTGAAAAAATATTTACAAAATAAAAATAAACATATTGCGAATTAATTTAACATGAAAATATATTTGGGGAGTGTTAAGATAATTTAGAAATAATGAACGTTTTAATCGACACAATAAATGAAAAACTAATAATTTCATCCTCATTAAATGTATAATTTTTACTGTCAATCAGTTATAACCAATTTGACTTGACTCATGTTTTGGTTTCTTGTACTACTCATTTGAGGGTATTGTTGACTCTTGACATTTGGCTCTGATTGAGAAGGAAACTTACTTTTTTTCATGAATAGCAAGGGCTAATGTAAGTTTGGAGATGGTATCTATCAAATTGGTCAAGGTTTACATGGTTTGTTTGTTGATGGGCTCTTTTATTTCAATGAATGAATGCAATATATCTTTGAGGGTTTTTCATAGTGATAGGACATAACGTGGGTAACTCTGGGAACTTTAAAAATTCTAACATGGAGGAGGTGGTTGTAAAGGTTATGCATGATTATCATTTCTATAATTGAAATTTGGGTGATTTCTCCACCTGGAGTTGTAGGTCTGTAGATATCAATTAGGATTTGGTCTTTTAAAATTGTCTGTGGCATTTGCTTGTTCATATAGACTTTCTTTTAGAGTTGACCAGGTCAAACAGACTGTGTAAAATGGTCAGTGGAACTGTAAATATGACATGAAATTTCTTGAACAAATTTAATATGATCACTCTATTTTACTATAATGCTTTGACCTTTCTAGCTATAGATGCAAATTTGGTTTGAAGGTCATGATTTTCCCTAAGTTTGTACATGCTTTCACAAGATGGAGATGGTTGAGGTTTACTCGATGACTCATAAAAACCAACAATATCCTAGTGTTGTGCATTTTCAGCTAATTGGTCAAGATATTCTGATGCACCTTCAGAAGTTTTGTTTCTAAAATTACTATTATTCATCATTTCAACAATTTGTCTATTTTGGGATGTTAATTCCTCATAGAAATATGACAATAACCTCCATGCTTCAAAATCATGGTGTGGGCAAATATTAAGTAATTCCTTATACGTGTCCCAACACTGATAAAAAGTCTCTCCTAACTTTAAAATGAAAGTAATGATTTGTCTTTTGAAAGAATTTGTTCTATGGGGTGGAAAAGTTTTTTAAAAAATTGTTCCTCCATGTTATTCTAAGTGCTTATTGATCAATATCTGAGATTTTATAGCTAATTTTTAACTTTATTTTTTGATTAAAAAGAAAAAAAAAAGCTTTAGTCAAATTATGTTCATGCTACAACTTTGGTCTGCATATGAGTTACAAATTTTCTCAAAATCTCTTAGATGCAAGTATGGATTATTGGATTCCAAACTATGAAATGTTAGTAAAAGTTGGATAATACCTAGTTTAAAGTTGAATCAAGATGCTTTAGTTTAAAGTTGAATCAAGATGCTTCTAGAGGAAATATTATACACAAGGGTGCTCCAGTTCTGGTTAGATATATGTAGTCTTTCAAAACCCTTGGTTGATTCTAATCATGTGCATTATATTGAGAATGGTTGTCTCCTTAATCAATTTGAGAATTACATTAGTTCAAAAAGTTTTCTTCTTTGATCTCTTTCATGATTGGTGTTGGTGATTGAGATCAACGAATTAACCTACCACTTGAAGTTTGAGACCAACATCTCATACAATGTTGATAATGTGTGCGTGAAATTAGATGATACACAAACAAATGGCAATGTAAAAAAAAATGAAAATTAAACAAATTAAAAAAATAAATTGAAAATTAAATAAACGAGTCATATAAATGTAACAAGAATAAAAAAAATACGAAATAAAAATAAACAAATTGAAAAGTGAGTAACTGAAATTCAAATAATTAAATAGGCGGTTAAACCAACCATAAAAATAAAGCAATTAAACAAAAAAACACATAAACAAAATAGAACTAGCCATATAAACAATTAATTAAACTAAACATATTAACAAAATAAGAATATATTAATAACAATTTAGGCAGTTGAGCTGGCCATATAAATTAACAACATTAAACAAATGCCAAAAAAATGAAAAATTGCAAAGGAAATAAAAAAGTAAAAATTAAATTACAGAAATTTAAAGAAAAATAATAATATTTATCTCAAGATGCAGACTCTTTCGTTTTTTTTAATTTTAAAAATTACTAGCTAATTAAATGATTAATTCAAATTATCGGGCCTTTAGTGTAATTTTCAAAGTCTACGTCAATGCTTATTATATCCAAAAATTCCAAAAGTCAAGATTCATTTAGTCCTCAAATCAAAAAGTCCAAAGAATAAGTCATAATCTAAAGATCCAAGTTCCAATTTAGTTTAAGGACTGGTTTGCAAGAGCTTCTGGGTTAAAATGAAATGTTCACAAGCTTTTTTAGATAGTACTAAAATTTCAAGGAAAAAAAGGGTCTAACTAAAATTTTACTGAATAGAATAAAATAAAATTATAAGATTTAAACGAAGAAATAGCAAAGGTAGAAATACAAAGCAAAAACAATAAATAATAAAAGAAAATAACAAAATAAATATTTTTCCTCAGCAACGCGACAAAAACTTAACAAGATTTAAAAGTGTTGATTACTATTAAGTATAAGAATGTCTTATTATAATATAACCCGGTGAGTTTGGGGTCAATTCACAAGAAAAATGTTTAATTTGTTAACATCTTTTAATTTATCTGAAAACTAAAAAATATATAATTTAAATTCATGCTATTTAATTTAAATGAAACTGCGGAAATAAACTAGTTAGGCCTATGGATCCACTCATAGTAGTAGATATAATTTAATAAATTCTTTCTTTTTATTTGTTTATTTCCCAAAAGATTAATTATATAAATTATCATTATTTCCTATTAATTTTATTATGGATTAAGTACTTAGTGTGCCAAAATTCAATTTGTTTGTAATAAGTCAAAATGTCATTTTACCATATTTTATACTAGTTTATTTATGTAGTTTCATTTAAATTAAATAGCATGAGTTTAAATTTTTTTCAGATAATTTAAATTCATGCTATTTAATTTAAATGAAACTACAGAAATAAACTAGTTAGGCCTATGGATCCACTTTTATTGGTAGATAGAATTTAATAAATTCTTTTCTTTTTATTTGTTTATAGCCCAAAAGATTAATTATATAAATTATCATTATTTTCCTATTAAATTTATTATGGATTAAGTACTTAGTGTGCTAAAATTCAATTTGTCTATAATAAATCAAAATATCATTTTTACCATACTTTATACTAAGATATTAAGAATTTATTGTGCCATCCCTTGTTTGTCTACAATAAATCAAAATTTTAAAATATAAAATATGGATAAATTTAAATAGAAAAGAATTTGATTTTATATAATTAAAAATATAATTTAATTATATTATATTTTTCTACTAAGAGTTTCACCTTACCCTAACTATTATTATTTAGCTAAACATAATTGAAATAAAAATAATTGTTGAAATTAGATTACACATATTAAAATTAAAATAACTATAATTAAAATAAAACTAAATTTATTTATGAATTAAAAATTAAATTTCAAAAATAAATTACAAGAAAATTAAATTCAAAAGAAAAGAGAAGCAATTTTGAACTCTAAGGTTTCCGTTTCTCACCCCTCTTCTGCATGCTTCCTCCAACACCATCCTCTAATTATCCTCTCCTCTCCTAACTTCTTTTTTATTCTTTTTCTTTCATGCTCTTGCTCTCTTTCCCCCACTTTTGTTAAGCCGGAGCTCCCTTCTCCTTTTTTTTTTTAATTATTATTTAATTTTTTATTTTTTTTAATAATGCCAAAGATAAGCAAGTGACAACCCACTGCCACTTGCTTATCTTGACAAGGTGGGTCCACTTTCTTTGTTTTTTTAAATGTTATTATTTTTTATTTTTATATTAATGCAATCTATCTTATTTATCTCCCTCTTTCAGTTATGATTCCTTCTTATTCTTAAACTATATTTATAATATACAATTAAGATAAAATTAACATAAAATTATATTAGTGGAGCATTAAGATTATTTATAAATTATGAGTGCATTAATCATTGTAAGTGAAAAAAATGATAATTTTAATATTTATTAATTAATCATATATTTGATTTTATTATAAATTAGAGTTGAAAAAGTCAAACCTATATGCAATTTGGATTATATTATTTGAATTAAATAGTGAGGCACATGGATAACTAATTCAAATTAAATGAGAAAGGTGGGTGAATAATTCAAATTGAATTAGGAAAAAAAATATAGAGTTTCTCTATATAAACAATATATAAAAAGCCTTTAAGACACTATTACTTCTCCTTCTATCTTATGTTTCCTTCATAATTTTTCTTTCGTTGTTTTACACACTTGTTTGAAATGCAACCTCACAACTGTGATGTCATTAAATCTTAGAGATTAATCTGCATTATTTGTGTCCTTATTGCATCGGAAGATCTTTGTAGAAGAGCGAAAATTGGCCTTAAGGACAATGTTTCGCGCAAGCCTTGACAAATTTATGATTGTTGTCGTAAATAGTATCATGTGAACAGTGTCGTAAATAGTATTGGATGAACATTATCTATGAATAGTAATGTAAACAATGCCCAGGAACACAAACAGTATTGACAACTTCTATTCATGAAGTTCTATTCTCACGTTTAAAGTTGTTATTGTGGCTGGTCTTGAAATTTAAAGAAACAATATTGACTCATATTTTCAACAAGAATATTGGCCGAAATTTGGACGTTTATTTTTTATGTTTTCCAACATGAAAAATCCACGAAATATGCCCTTCTAATACATTTTTTTAACTCCATACATATTTTCGAGACCTCATGTCTCTCATAATCCACTAAAACAAAATGGCGCACTTCAAAGTTTTCAAATGCCGAAGACCTCAATATCAACTCCTATCAGACATACTAAATGAAATTCTCGTATTAAAATTACAATGATTAGTCAAATAAAACTGTAAAGTTCTTTACATGAAATATGGTGTTGAATGATCAAATGGAACTTACAAAAATGTATTTTGATGAAAATATTTGTGCTAAATGAGTAATTGACTTAAATTGTAATAATTAAAGGAGCATTTACTCCTAATCAGCAGATTAGTTACTCAACAAGTACATGTTAATTTAAACCGAAAATTTTTCTTCAGATTCTTTCCGAGCTAAGTTTTTCAGCTTGGACAAAATCAGAGTTCCGTTAAGTCCTCATTCCAATTTTAATTTTTCTTAGTGAACTTAAGTTATATTTATCTATTTTTATTAACTGTCGTAATAATATATTGTTTTAGTTGATCAATCACGAACAATATGGTAGCATAATGGCAATTACAAGTTGTGAAAAAAGGAAAAAAAAAATTAATTTGTTGTACCAAACCTTAATGTGTTGTGAAGAAACGTTCACGTCTTATAATTGCATTAAGTCATTGAGATCATTCTCACTTTAGGTACGTTGTTGACTCCCAATCATGATTTCTTTGCTGATGCATATAGACTACATGTTTGATAAATTGTTTATTCCTTGTAATCCACACTTTGCCACCCCATACATATACACATACGTATGTATATATATATATATATATATGTACATACATACGTACGTACATACATACGTACGTACATATGTATGTATGTATGTATGTATGTGTATTTCTTCTCTTATGGGGCATCGTCATTTTTTTTTCATATAAATATATTATTAAACCATATAATTTAATAAAATTAGGACAAACACACTATTAAACCATATGTCTTTATAATTAATTGAACTTGATTCTATTAAATTAAATGGTTTGCATGAAATTTTATACGGATATGCACAAAAGACTTTTACAATACTATAAAAGTGTAAAGACATTTTACAACTTTGTGAATGCATACACATATATAGAAAAATTCTCAAATGTGGATGTTCGTATAAATTTTTGTGTAGATTTAGAGTTGCACAATAGTATGACAGTTTTTGACACCATTGTAAATTAGTTTACAATGTTGTAAAAGCCTATATATATATATATATATATATATATATATGTATGTATGTATGTATGTATGTATGTATGAATTCTTAGGTACATGGTCTAATACGGACACGCTACTACGCTACTAGAGCATGACTCTATATATATTTATAACAATTCTTTAACGCCATACTCTTTGTCCTCAAAAAAATAAATACGTAGGTTTTATTATAAAATCGTTTAAAGATGGCATCTTAAATTATAGCATTTAACTTTATGAAAACTACAATTGAGAATGGTCTAGAATTAATGTACATTAACTAACATCTAATATTGAAAGTTAATAATCATACTTAACACATGTTACAATCATGTGTAAAGAAATAATTCAGAGCGTTGAAAGTTATAACATACGATAAATTTTTGAAATATTTACCTACAAAATAAATCATTTTTATGACTTCATCATGTGACTTTAATGGTTGTGAGTAAAATACAATAAAACACATACTTGAATGCATTAGAAATTATTTTTTTTTAATCTATTAATATTCATATCAAGTGTAAATATTAAAATATAAATTAGGGTTAACACCATATCAAGCTATAGTTAATTAAATAAAAATACGTTGACGAAATTCGTATTTTAACATCCACACTTGAAAAGCTTAGAATATATGTATGAATAGTATTATCATCCATTCTAGAGAGAGAGATTGCCATGAATGCACAAAGTTAGATAGTGGTCCATCAAAAATCGTTTGCTATATATGAATTAATAGCGTTGCAGTGAAATAAAAAGCTAGGTCCCCATTTTAATTAAAGAAATGAACATTATTCATGAAATTTGGTTAAAGGTTTCCTTAAATTGTACAGCAGCCCTTAACTATTCTACTTTAATTGTTGCAAGCAACAGGCCATCTAACTCTCCTAAACTCTTATATCCCCAACCAAATGTGAGCAAAGCAAGAAAAGGTAATAATTATGGGGTGGACCATTAGACCCTTCGTACGGGTTCATTGAAGAGACACTCTACAAAATATCAATTTAAGTAAATAATTATCGAGAGTTTGATTATATTTAGGATTGAAGTGATACTAAATGTTGTTTCAATGGATTTCTAGAATGTACTAGAAATGATAAACTCTCTCGCAATGAGAAATGTCACATTAACGATGGAGACGAATCCAAAAAGACTTCATCATTTCTAGTACGTTCTATATAATCCTGCATTAAATGGGGTAAAAAAGTTAAAATCCTATTTAGATTAAAATAACAAGAAAAGCTCAAACTCTAATTAATACTAAAAGGGACAATTCTGATAGAAAATTAAATATAGCACAGCCCAACGATGCAATGTGCTCTAGCTTTCTCGAAAGAGACGTATGACCATGCCAAAAGAATAAAATAAAATAAAAATCCGCACTTTCTAAATTCTATTATTAGACGGTCTGGATTTGGGTTATTTGTTCACTGTTCCTGAATTCTCATATCGGTGTTCATCGTGGCTGCCAACTTTTGAAGAACTGTTTGTCAAGTCAATAATATTTGGCTCAGGATTTAACACTTTATTAAAATTTAAAAAAGTTTTTACATCATACTGATCTAATAGTTTTCTATTAAATCCAGGATTTTAGATTGGATAATTTCTACCTATTAACTTCCTAAAAATTATTGAATTTCTTTGAGTAAAATCAAATTAATTTTATAAGCAAAGTTAAAAGTGCCTATTGCCTAATTAAGATAAATGATCTGTATCGCAACAGTTGAAGACAAATTAAGCCTTAGGTCACACTTGGTTAGAAGAAAATAAGAGGAGAGTAGAGGAATGAAAAGAGAGGGGGGCAAGAGAAATGAGAAAAAAAAAAAGAGTGTCAATCTCAATATCATTATTTAATTGGATATGAAATTTATCTTTTTTTCCCCTTATTTCTTTTCTCTCTTCTCATTTCTTCGACTATTCTTTTCTTTCATTTCTTCAAACCAAACATATCATTACTCTATACTTAGGTGACTTTCAATAATTCTTTCAATGTAAATACGCAAATCGATACATTTTTTTAATAAAATTTGTTATGTTTATCAAAGTTTTGATATATATATATACACACATGGTGAATTTGATAACGTTTTAGTATGATAGTTGTAATTTTTGACGCTGCAGCAGTATAAATAATACTCCAAAGCGGTTAAAACTTTGGAAAAAATAAATTATTGCTGAAAGCGTATACTGCTGTGCATAATGCAAGATACATACCGATCACTAAAATAAAAAGAAAGAAAAATGATAATCATTAAAGGAAGAAAGAAAGGTCACGGGATCAATAATAGACTTGGGGTTTCTTCATCATTCATGTGATCTTGGCTTTATTACTAGTCTTTTACAGATTCTCGTCTTATTAATTTCTTTGGCCGCTAAGTGGAAACCACAGAGCAGTATGAAAATAAAAAATTATCTAAATATTGAACACTAATCTCCAAAAATTGATTGCTGATCCGTAAAATGAAAACTCCATTAATAATTGAATGTATGAAAATTTTGTGATTTAAGATTCAAAATAATGTAAATTTATATAATTTTAGTGTTTCATGATTATTAACGGCAATTTTTAATTTCATTTATATATTCCTTCAGCTTGAGACAATTATTCAATTAGTCTTCCTTATTTAAATAATTGTAAAAAACATATAATCATTAAGTAGATTATAACGAAGACATACAATTTTTTAAATATTTTTTTAAAATATAAGAATCCAATAATTGACTCAGTTTGTAGTGCTTGAGAGACCATTTACCTTAATACTGTTTTTTTTTTCTTTTTCATTTTTTCAAAGATGGCGTGGCAGAAGCTGATTGGTCCCACGCCAACCGTCCAAATTGCCTGTGAAATTGATAAATACCTAACGGCGAAAGCGCGGGGTTTGCAGTTACTACTCTCACAAGAGCACTCTTCTCTCTTTATGATCTTGTCTTTCTCCTTCTTTCTCTCCATTTTGTAGGAAAATTTCTCATTTCAATCGCATTATATGTAGCTCTTAAAAAAATATATACCAAAAAAACGAAATCCCATTATCACAAATGTTATTGTTATCATTTTATGATCACTGTCGCTGCACAAAATTAACAAGATCGCATCTCTTCATCAACTCTTTCTGATCCAATCAATGTACTGAGGTTCTTTTATCAATTTTCCCTTTGCCTTTGAAGAATTTTTGTCTCAATATTTGCCATTGCTATGTTGCTAGTTAGTTAACTACAGTATGCTATCTTTTGATGCGCTTGTGTTTACACAGCTCATAGATCGATCGTCTCGCCGGAATATGGGGAAGAAAGGCGGCGGCGGAAACGGTTGGTTCTCGTCGGTGAAGAGAGTTTTTCAATCTTCTTCTAATAAGGACTTGCCTCATAGAAAGGTAACCTTTTCTAGTTTTCTTTTTCTTTTTTCTTTTTCATTTTTAAGTTTACTTTTAAGCAATGACTTAGTATAGCAGTTTTGATTATTAATGCTTGATTAGTAAGCAATTTAAAATAGCAATGACTTTGATCACTGTCTTCTGTTTGCCCAAATCTTACTATTAATGAACTTTCATTTTCACCCTACACCTAACTTTCATTTTCACCCTATATATATAAGCCAAAACTTGATGGTTGCATTTATTCCACAGAGTGACACTTTAATAGTTTATTTGGTCTTTAAATAATGATAGAAAACACAATACGTTGAAGTAAATATAACCTTTTAACATATAAATCAATGAGCTTTAATCTATAGAGATTTCGAATAATTAATTTTTATGCGAAAATGTCACGTGTACCCCTACGACAATATTTTTTCAGTTACTGTTTTAACATCAGAAATGAAATGGATTTATATATCCACCCACGACTAATGTGGTGAATCTATATTCTAAAAAGGATTAAGATGTCGTTTTTTCCTTTTTGTTCTATAACATATATTATACACATGCATGATAAGTACGTAAATAAACAATTAATAAAATAATAAATAATTACTTGCTAGAATTTTTCAGTATAGATCAATGAGGTTGTGACCACTATTGAGGTTAATTTGCACGGCCACATTGTTGATATCTCCCATCCACCAATACACTACCCCTTTACTCTATCTCTGCAACAATGCTAGGACCATGAACGGATAAATCGTATATATGATGGTCCCCTATCAACATGACCAAATTTTGCAAACTTTTCGACATATTGTTGTCAAGCCACCTAAGCCCATCACATCATTTACTTTGATCTCTCATGTGCTTTGACATGTTAGATCACCATCATGCCAAAATTACATTGTATTTCATGATTGTATATTTTTCTAAATTGAGAGTAGGACAAAGGAGAATTAATTTCATATATCCATCTCCACTATGTTCATTTGCTCAAACATCAATTCATCCGCATACTTTAGTTTAAAACTCATTAAAGATCTACATTTGTGACACTATATTTTTAACATATATATGGATGTCAATTTCATGGTTAAATACTTCAACATGAACTATAAAATATCAATTGTCCCAAAGGGCGTGGTCGGGTTGATTGCAGTGCAGCTGTAATCTTTACCAAAACCGAATTCGATTCTTGGGGGTGGTAAAGGGGTAAAAATTATATGTGAGCTTGCCCACCCCCTTACCTTTTAAAAAAAACTATAAAATATCAATTAAGAGGAATTATAAAAAGACCATGAATAGGAAATTAGTGAAATTTATATTTTATTTTCGAGTGTATGGATATTGAATTTCCACAACTGTCAATTTACTATTTTACCTACCATGTGATGAATGTTACGTACATTAATTGGCATTCAGTATCTAGCATTGCTCTAAAATTTTTTATATTACGTAAAGTAGTATTTACACTGAGAGCAAAAGTATTTTCATCATTTTCAGAAAGAAAATGTAGAGAAATGGCCACAAGAGGTTCCAGAGGTTGTGTCATTTGAACATTTTCCGGCAGAGAGTTCACCAGATGTGACAAACGACGAGAGCACCGGATCAACTCCGGCTGAAGATAGAAATCACGCTATAGCTGTCGCTGTAGCCACTGCTGCCGCGGCGGAAGCAGCAGTCGCGGCAGCACAAGCTGCAGCTAAAGTTGTTCGATTGGCTGGTTATGGGCGTCACTCCAAGGAAGAAAGGGCTGCAACTCTCATACAGTCATATTATCGAGGCTACCTGGTAATGTTAATTAAATTAATTACTCGCATATATTACATAATTAGTACCCAAAAAAAAAAAAAAGAGGGTGGGTAAAATTTAAATTATTTTTGTAATCTCCTAACATGTCCGAATTCGAATTGGGGTAAGCCAGCTAAAAGAACTTATTAAAAAGTCCTCGCTCAAGCCCCTAGGCCTTAATTCTTTTGAGTAGTTGTGACAAACCAGTTACAAATTTTGATAGAAAAACTTGTTAACTTATTAATGTTACAGGCCCGGCGTGCATTGCGGGCGTTGAAGGGATTGGTGAGGCTACAAGCATTAGTAAGAGGTCATAATGTGAGAAAGCAAGCACAAATGACAATGCGATGCATGCAGGCACTAGTGCGGGTGCAGGCAAGAGTAAGAGCACGCAGGCTCCAATTGGCTCACGAGAGACTTCAGAAGACGAAGGTCAAAGAAGATGAAGATGAAGAAGAAGTTGATGAAGAATTGCAAAATCAGAGAAGCCCCCTGAAGCAGTATGCTGCAGCTGGCAGCTGGGACAATGGCCGCGGCCGCCATCAAAACTCAGAGAAGAAGCTTAAAGAGAATGCATCAAGAAAGCACGAATCTTTGATGAAGAAAGAAAGATCCCTCGCTTATGCTTATGCCTATCAGGTCTGTTAATTGGTTACCCATCTGATTTGAATTTGGATACAGTGCTTACCTATCCACTGCGCTTATCTTTTCCAATGCTTTTAGCACCGAATTAAGATTTCAGAATTTAAATTGGCTAAGAAATAGTGATTATTATGTTAAATGGTATAGATTTAGGATCAACGCCTATTTGATATCACTAATCTAATGATCATAAAAACTTACTTAATCTCATAAGTTATTTTTATATTTTTCTAAAGTTGTTTAATATTTTTTTGGTATTAAATAAGTTATTTTGCTTGTACTGGAAAATTTTTAAATTTTAAACTTTTGGAATAGAAGTTGAAATTTTTTTTAAATGTTAAAATATCTAAAGTATTCTTTAATTATTTAACAATTTTATTTAATTACTAAAGTAATTTTATGATTTTTAATAAAAGTTTTCATTAATAATTAAGCAACTAAAATTTTTGTAATAAAACCTCTAATTGTAGAAGCTTTACTTAAATAAGTTCTATTTTAAAAGTTATACCAAACAGATTGAACCTTTATGTTAATTGATCTTGGGTTAAATTGATATATATAATTAAATTTCACTAATATACACTTATTGAATCATGCTCAGGTCTAGATATATAAATTTAGTAAAATTTTAATTCAACTAGAATAATAGTTGTATAGCTTTTTACAACTCTAATTTTAATTTAAATTAATGTTAAAAATGTATAGATGGCAGAAGATTTTTAAAAGATAAGCACAAATCAATATCGTATTTGGATACAATGTTGACCTTAGGTTCTGATATTTTAAAGATATATACGTTCTGCCTAGTGTGTCACACACGAAAATTAAATGATGCTAACACTCTACCAACACTAGCAGCAGCAGCAGCAACATCAACATCTGTCACAGTCTAACCCGAATGGTAGAGACATTGTGGAACTCTATGCGCAAGAGGGTGAAAGAGGGCAGTGGGGATGGAATTGGCTTGAGCGTTGGATGTCAGCACAGCCGCACCACGCCCGCAATTTAGGCCCAAATGAAGCGTCTTACGTGGCACTCCCCATCACTACCACCACCACAACGACGACGACGACAGACGACATGCTATCAGAAAAGACCGTGGAAATGGACGTGATCACACCACCAAGCTCAAGCAACACCAAAATGGGAAGGTTCAATAGAGAATTATCAGACTCAAGCTCATACATACCTCCCCAACACAAGCCATCGTTCTCACACAATGTCCCAAGCTACATGGCGCCAACACAGTCTGCCAAGGCCAAGGTGAGAAGCCAAGGGATGATGAATATCAAGCAGCAGCAGAGGAGTCCAAATGCTACACCGCATTGGAACTCTTCAACAAAGAAAGATTCAGTACTTGGGTCAGCTGCAGGCGGCTGTGATTCCTCTAGTTCTGGCGGTGCAACAACGACGTACCAGGCTCCGAGGAGCCCTAGCCCAGCGTTTAATAATGGCAGCCGGGTTAAACGGGTTGCAGCCGGGGTTAGCCCGGATTCCAGTGCCGGTGAAGATTGGAGGCTGCGTCTTGGTGGTCATGGTTGGAGACATGATCTTGTTTGATTTATATATAAAATAATTTTGTTTGTGAGTGAGTACTGCTTTTGTAATGTTTGATGAAATTAAATTTTCATATGTATTGTTATACAGTATTATTAATTGTATTATTTAACATATTTTTGGCTTGGTATAATATTTTTTTCGTCCAATTATATTACATATATTTTTAATCATTTTATCTATGAAATTAAATTTAATGCTGAGTAGTAATTACTTACTTTTCAATATTTTTATCGCTGTATGTTAAAATTTAGCTACATATAATTTTTTATACAATAACTATCCTATCCATCACAATATAATAAAAGTTATCGTTCTTATTATTTATATATAGAATTTCTACTCACAATGCAGTTGTATTAACTATTAGTATAGCACTCAGTTTGCGTTGGATGGCTGATTTGGGAGCTGTACTGAGTAATTAATGTAATGTCATTCAGCTTCAAGTTCAATGGGGAATGGTGGGCAGTTGGCTGGTTTAGGGTGCGTTTGGTATTAAGGTTGAACGGCTGTAACTTAAAAGTTATAATACTAAAGTGTTTGGTAAACACTAGCTGCTGTAACTTGTAAGCTATATTGATATGATTTTTCACTTATATAATGAAACATCTATTATATCTTTAATAATTTTGTTAAAATTATTATTTAAAATTTATATTTACTACATACTATTAATTTTTGTTCGATAGTTACATATTTTTTTTCCACAGCAGCTACAGCACCTCAATCCCAAACGAGACCTTAATATTGTACGTACCTACATCCTAATTGTCATGCAGTTCGATTCTAACAGTTATTAACTACTTTGGTCGCTGGAGGATATAGAATGAATGTTCAGACTCGAGGTGGGCATGGATGTGATAGTATTGGATCAGTATTAGATCAAGATTCTCTTCTGACCTAATCTTTTATTTGAATAAATACATTCCCATCATATAAGTATCTTGTTTTAACTAAATTTTGGGGTGAAGAGGAAAGAAGAAAAACCTAGCTAAACAAAATAAATTTGTAGTAAAGTGAAAGAGTGTCTCGTATAATCGAGGTGTGTTATTTGTTTTTGGTTTCTAGTAGAGCTTGAGAAAGAACAGAAGAGGTGAGGTTGTTATGAGGGTTTTGATCTGGAGAGAGTTGGCTTGAAGGGCTATTCTTAACCTGCAAAAAGAAGAAAAGAGGTTAGAGATGGAGCTAGTAGTGGCTGGCAACCGCACTTCAATACTCAAATTATTGTTGGGTTCATTTTTTTAGGTAGATGCCAGCAAACTCTCAATGATGGAGGTGGCTAGAGGTTAAAGCCTTTGCCTTATGTGTTGTGTGTGTTTACTAATGAATAATGAGAAAAATAAAACACAAACTTCCTTTTGTAGAATGCCCTTGGATGCCTGTTCATCATGCTACCTAGCATATTTTTATTGGTATTTTCTCTCTCTACACAAAGGATATTCCTATCCTTTGCCTTTTCTAACCGTTGGTGCATGGGGTGCATGTTTGGAGAGCAAGTAGGCACGTCATTTGTACATTTTGTCCACACTTACAAATGTTGGACTCTGAGTACCTCTGCAGAAGCTGTCCTATAATGACTGGCGTGTCAAGTAAGGACAAATGGTCCAAACCATTTTGGTGGGCTGCTTTGGCCATTTTTACATATGTGGCAGGCTGTTGCGTCCAGATTGTCAACATAATATCTCTTCATTTACTCCTCAATATAAGTTAAGAAATCAATATCATTTTCTAGTGATAATATTTTAGGTGTTTTCCCCAACTATTCTGCCTTCAATATGGGGTTACTATTTTAATTATTTGGTGTATACGGCATATTCCAATCTCCTCTTAGCAACTTTACAAACTCTATATCAACACGTGTCATTCTCTCATTATCTATTTCTTCCCCAAATAACTATCTCCCTTATTTAAAAATAGCACATCACTATTTTTACAAGGCCATAAGAGAAATACTAAACCTACAAAAAAATAAATTCTTAAAAGAAATTCTAAATTAACTATAATTTTAAAAGCTAAGGAAAGTTGATAAATGTGTTTGTGTGGTTGGGTCGTTGTAAAAGTATTTAGTAAATATTTATTGCTATAGTTTCTAATTTGAAAGCTAATCACTTGAGTTGGTCATACATTTATAAAATGAAAAATTTACAATATCTTTATTATTTTTGACAAAATTATAATTTAAAAGTCATATATATCATGAAATTTTATTTCGAAATATATTTTTTATTTTTTAATTTCAGGGATGTCATCCATGTTTTGCTCATACTGTCCTAATTTATTGGTTCGAATATTTTTTATTTAAAAAAATAAAAATATTAAAAATTTAAAAAAATGTATTTCATTATATTTTTTATTTGTAATGAAGGCATGTTAATTTTATACATTGAAATGTAATTATCACGTCATCAGTTCACCAATTCATCAATGCCGCATAGCTAATAATCGAAGAGTAGTGATATTAAAAAAAATTGGAAAAAAGGAAGACATAATTAATTATGATACTATATAATGTAAGAGGAAAAAAAAACACTATATGGTGTTATAGTTCATTCTGTCTTCTATCTCCCTTCAGCTCATTTATCATTTTTCAATAATAAAAAAGTTTTGGATTGGAAAAGGGCAAATTTATCTAATAAAAAATATTCAGAAGCGAATTTAGATAAAATAAGGCTTTGTTTAGAAAATTTTCTCCAATAGCTGGCCCAAACGAGATTTTATTTGGATTTGGATTGAGAGGAGCTTTTAACATCCCTAGAAAATCATTATAACACCCCTTTTGGATCCTAAAATCTTATATTGTTTATTATTGTTACATAATTTTTATATTGTATAATTTTTAATTCTTAAAAGTTTTTCAAAAAAATATTTTCAATTAAAATTTAAAATATAAATATAAATTATGAAATAGGGTGGGCATTTTAAAAGAATAATCTATTTTAAGTGTTTAATTAAATTTTCATTCAAAATTAATTAATTTTTTATTCAAAAAATAAATAAATAAATTTATCTTCAGTTATTTAGGTAATTACAATTAAAGAGACGCTGTAAAATGAATTTCCAGAGAATATGTCAGAAAGCCTACTGGTTTGATTTTTTTTCTTTTTTAAGATTCATGAGCTTTTTCTCTCTTAGCCCATGTTTACTGGATTCCCATATTTAAAAAGGTCTTGTATGGGCTTCATCGTGGGCTTATGTTAAATTAAAGGGTAATTTTTAATTGAGTCCTCAATATTTCTAGAAAAATATTCAGAGACCAGAAGTTTATTAAATGAATCAATTAAATCCTTTCAAGTGCAAATTTATGTCATTCAAGCCCTTAATCCAATTCTTCCGTTAAAAAAAATAGTGAAAATGTTAAGTTAAATATAAAAAGACAGGTATACCCCTATAATCATATTAGTGATTTAAAGTACAATTTTAACCTTGGACATTTTTTTTTTCAATCTAACAGCCTATTTATCAATTTGAGTAACTGAAAACACTAATCGAATATCTTTAGCCAATTTTTATAAAAATTCAAATATAAAGAGTGAATTATACATGAAAATGTAATTTGCTATCCATATAATTTCATCACATCTATAAAAATAGGGAAATTATCATTCATATACCCTATATTTGCTCTGTTATCAAAAATACTACAACACTTTGAGGGTGTATCAATCGTCCACCCTTAGTTGACAAAATGTATCAACCGACCACCAAACCATTAGTTGCCGTTTGAAAGTTAACAGAGTTACAGTGAATTGACGATTTTATCCTTGAAAAAAATCACTTGTATGCCCTTAAATTCTCTTGTTATCACTTGTATACCCTTAAATTATCACTTGTATCATATGAAAAGACCAAATTACCCTTCTGACGTCATCATATTTAAACGGAAATTAATGGTTTGGTGGTCAGCTGATACATTTTGTCAACTTAGGGTGGACGATTGATACACCCTCAATGTGTTGTAGTATTTTTGATAATGAAGTAAACTAAGGGTATACAATGATAATTTCCCATAAAAATATGATAATTGTTAAACTAAATAACATATGTATTGAATATAATATTAAAAAAACCACAATAACATTCGGTCTAAAAATGAAATTAAAATTATGAAAGTCAATTAAATTCAAACTAACAAAAACCTTAACAATACTAAGGTAAGCTGAAATTTAAACACAAAAAATAGTTAATTGTCTTCTAAATTCTATAATGGAGAATTAAATGCCAACCCAAGGTGAAATTGTACTATCCTACTCCTGTTAACAGTGACAAGTTCTTCATTTTGAGGTTGAGATACAGTCCACAATAGTTGTGTATGCAGTCCCACTGGTTGAGTGACATTGATTGAAGCCTAACTAGCTTATTCAGAACTATTGCCAATTGATTGTTCATTGACATCTACTTCTTGAGATTGTGGGTTAGTTCCATGCTGTCCAAAAAGGAAAAAAAAAAGACATCAATTTCATTTAATAAAAAAAAAGAATAAATCTATTTAATATAATTCCACAATCAATTAAACATATATAGCTAGTCCTGTCTTATGGCTGCCTACACATCATTAGGATCACCAAGTTATTAATCCATTTGATAACATAACAAATCATATATAAGGAGATTCAGTTACAAAATCATACATATGCAGTTGATGAAGTGATATCGCTTGCCTGCGCAAAAAAAAAAAAAAATCACCAAGTTTTAAGCAATTTAATGAAAAAGAACAAAAAAAATTCCTTTAGAATTAAATTTTCAGAACTAGATTAAACATGTCCACTTGATTAAGTCTTATTTCTTCCTTGCACACGACCAATATCACCAAGTTTTAAGCAATATCTAGTGCAAAAGAAAAAAAATCCTTTTGAATTAAATTTTTATAATTAAATAAAACATGTGCACTTGATGAGGTCTTATTGCTTCCCTGCACAACATCAAGATCAATGTTTGTTAACTTCACCAAACGAAATTTAAAAAACAAAAATGACTTATATTATACCTCTATGGTTCTTGTGGTTTTTGGAAAATTAGGGCGGCCCCTTTTGTTGTGTCGAAGACATCTACAAGCACTACATTTGATAGTAAACATTTTACCAGTTAGTTTGGCCTCACCAAGTTCTTTTGTTCTTTTCTTTTTTGGTCTACCAACTAGAGTTTTTATGTCAGGTGGTCCAACCTTCACAGGTACCACAACATCAAGTGAAGGTTCAGCTTCCACTTCAGGCCATGCACACTCATTAGGAATAGGTTTTATAGTCCCCATGTATGTCATCATAAAAGATTCCTTGGTCAGATAATGATGCACATAATCTTCAGGTTGCCCTCCTTTATGAAGAATAGCAGCTACTGCATGTTTGCAAGGTACTCCACTAACTTGCCACATCCCACATTCACACGTACCATCTGTAATATGTACCAGGAAGTTTCTATAGCTAGCTTGACAACATTCAAACAACTCCCCTCTACCTCCAAAGACCTTAACTATCTTTGCCTCATTTAAGGATTGATTTAGTCTTTCTTTAGCATATGGGGTCAAATGGTCTTGCCAAGATTCCCTTTACTGATATTTTTCCAACATTCTCACCATTAGTTGTCTACGAATATGCTCAAGAATGGTTAGGACAGGCTTATCCCTAACCTCATCCACCCACTTGTTAAAAGATTCAGTCATGTTGTTTGTAACATGGTCAGATTTCACATGGTGATCAAACCCACTTTTAGACCACTGTGCAGCTGGTATTTTCTCAACCATTCACAACAATTTTGGTCTTTAGCCCTAATTTGACTCATTGCCCTCTCAAAGTCATATTGATTTGCAGTTCTACAAGCTTTCCAGAATAACCCCATGACATTCAAACCAGGAAACTTACACTTCAAATTGGCAAAGATATGCCTAGCACAATATCTAGAACTAGCATTAAGCCAATATTTTTCCAATCCCCATAAAAGACCTTTTTGTCTATCACTAATAATAGTCACAGGCCTATGATCATCGGCCCTAATGAATTTATACAGTAAAGATAAAAAATAACCCCAATTATCATAGTTCTCTGCCTCACATATGCAAAAAGCCAATGCAAAAATTCCACTGTCAACATCTAATACAACAGTAAATAACAATACTCCCTTGTATGGCCCCTTCAAGTGACACCCATCCAATCCTATGAAAGGTCTACACCCAGTTAGGTACCCCACTTTAAGTGTAGGAAATGACAAAAAAAAAACCTTCGAAAAACTAGGCTATTTGACAATGGTCTATCAACCTTTACCTTGACACAAGCACCTGTATTTATTTCATTAGAATGTGAGCATATTTCAAAAGTTTTCCATAATAAGCAAAGTGGTTAGCACCTAGGTTTTTTAATGCAATTTTTTTGCCTTGTATAGTTTTTGTTTGTTACATTCAATCCCATGTTTATCTTTTAACTCGCTCCTTATGACATTTACACCAACTCCTTGGTTAGTTTGAATAAGTTCAGCACAAACTTTAGTTATCCAAGGTGATGTTGCATCTTTGTTAACTAATTTAATATGGCAATCATGTTTCCCTTTAATATACATAATTTTAAAAGTTATCCCATCAACCATCGATGAAGCATGAAGTTTCCAAGTGCATTTTGGATTGACACAACAACAAGTATGCCTAACACCATCATTTTTAATCCTATTTGACTCAAAACCCTCTTGGATTGCATATTTCACTATAACCTCTCTTAATAATGCAACAGATTCAAAGGTATTTCCTACTTTTAGACTAACTGAACCATTTAGAATTGGTTGCCACTCATTATCAACAATGGATTCATACATTTGTGAGAGACCATTCTCTTCATCAAATGAGTACCCTCCGATAAAGCCATCCTCACTGAGTTTTTCAAACTTATCACTACCCATACTAACACCTATATTGACAGGATTTTCAGATCCTATTACAAAACTTTCATGACACGATTAACCACATGACCTAGTGTGCACCTCAAACTCAATAACAGGACAACTATTGGTAAAGAACTCAAAAATCAAATACAATTCACTATCATTTGAAATTAGCTTCCTCTGCCTACTTGTAGTCCATGGCAACACAACAGAAATTTCAATCAAATCCATTTCATTGTGTCCATACTTAACTATGACTACTAGAATTTCATGAAACAACCTAATAATCTTATATTCCTTTGGGTCCCTATATCCTATCTCATACACCGCCCCATTAATTTTAACCAACAAAAAAAAAGGTAACATGGCTACCTACATCAATTTAAAAAAAAAAAGTCTTGCATCAAAAAATAGCTAAACTAATACAATTTTATTTAGCAAAGAATAAAAAACTCAACCTAAATGAAATATACATGTAACTCGGTTAAAAAAAGTACAAAAGCAAATTCAATCTAAAACATATAAAAATAAAAAATGAAAAGAAAAAATAACCCAGCAACTATAGAGAATTTAGTCTAATATATATAAAAATTACCACTCATAATAACACATAGAATTCAATTTTACATGAACAAAGAAGCAAATACAATGAATTCAATCTTATTAATATAACGATACCAATTGGTTGAAATGAAATATTGTACATATACAACAACTCAAGAAAGCCCATAAAATAGGCAAAATAAGTTCAATAAATACATATATAAATATGGTGTATTTGGTCTAATTATTATATAAAGAGCAAATTAAAAAAAGTATATTAACAAAATACAACATTCAATAAAAAAAATCCACCAATAATTAAACATAATTTGTCATTTAGAAAAATAGACTTGAAAAACCTAATTTTTCACAAAGATCACTAAATATGGAAACAATTTTATCAGAAAATGCTTGCAAAAATCACTAAAAAATTAGAGTTACTAACCTTTAAACTCAGGTTCTCTCCAATACTTGAACTCAACCAATGCTAACAAAGCTTTGGTCAAAATCACAGTAGATTTATACAACATTTTTGGTGTCATCCCACATTCTCTCGATCTCTCCTCTTACACAAAGAATACGGCAATTTCTGTAGGTTTTTTTTTTTTGTTTGAAAGAACTTTAATTTGGTTAGGTTAATTGACTTTACTTTAAACTATTGCCACCTGTAAGCAAACTATTGCCACCTGTCAAAAATAAAAGAGTAAGGAAAGGTTCAATTGTTCTTTTACTAAAACGTCCTCAACATTGTTAATATTTCTAACTGAAGAGTTAAGTTAAGGACTTGAATGACATTAGTTTGTACTTGAAAGGATTTAAATGATTCATTTAGTAAACTTCTGATCTTTGAATTTTTTTTTTAGAAATAATGAGGACTCAATTGAAAATTATCCTAAATTAAACTCATTTTCATACCAAAATTACCCTTTTTTAACTAAATAAACACATATAATTTGTCTTTCAACTCCTTGTAATTTTTTATGAATGCAAAGACGTCTACGCGGACTTAAAGAGAGAGAGACAGAGAATAAAATATTTGAAGAGAGATAAAATACAAGTGGAGTTTATTAGATTTGTTTTGTCCTTAAGTATAAAATGAAAGAATAATGAAAGGGGTGTTAATAGCATGACTTATCGTTAACGCCTTTCAATTAAGGTCTATAAATATAATCCAGTGGAGCTATTGGCACCTCTCTAATTTTCAAAGATAAAAACCCTCTTTTCTAAGTACATCTCTTAAATATTTTACATATACATCACTTCTCAAAAACCCACGTTAATTCTAAAATTACCCTCATTTGTTTACCTTTGTTTTTTTTTTAATTCTCTTCCTTCAAATTTACTTGTAGAATTTGGCTATTTGTATCCTTTTATTTCTCAAATCTAATCTTATTGATTTAATGTAGAACAAACAAATTCACTTTTTCACAATTAAATTTCAAATTCGTTAATTGGCCTGTGGCCAAGTGGTCAGAGCTGCTCCCTCATAATTGTAAGAGCAATGCATTGTGAGGATTTGATTCCTCAATTATGAGTGAAGACAGTTTTCTTCCTTTCGAAATGTGAGTGAAGTTAACATCCATCGAATATTAGAGAGATTTATAGATGTCCCTCTAATATTATATAGGTTTGTGGGGATTTAATTTTTTTCCTCAATTATGAGTGAAGACAATTTTTTTTCCTTTCAAATATGAGTGGAGTAGATATCTCTCGATTATTCGAAAGGGTAAAAATATGGGTAGTGCTAGATAAGATATAATATTCTCATATAATATGAGTTATAATATGAGCAATAGTTTCATATAATTAAAAAAAAATCAAACTTGTTAACTAGTATAAGATATCAATAAAAAGAGAAAGAAGAAAAGGTAGATTTTCTTTTTCTTTTGTTAAGATCTCAAACTTTACAAAAAAAAAATAATAATCATTAAGACTTACGAGAACGAAATCAAGAAACCAAGGAACCATAACAAGCAAGGAGGTGAATTCGCTAGTGAAGACTAGATGTTGTTATGGGGTTGTAATTGCTTGTTGAGATTTTACTTTTTCTTTCCCTTTAATCCGTTTAAAGGGTATTTGTTTTTGTTATTATAGTGTACTTGACACTGAAGTGGGTGTCATTTTAATATATATATAAAAAAAGTAGAGAGAGAGAGAGCTCATGTGTTGAAGAAGAAGAGTGGGGTTAGTTTCGAAATTAAATTGGGGTTTCAAAATTACAGGTTGTTTTTAAGGAAGGCAGCCGTATGCCAATGGCACTACTCAATCATAAAAAGTAACTCGAGTTTACTTGACACAGGATTTGTTTACAATATTTTCTTTGGTACAAAATGGAATAAAATATAAATAATATACCTCCAAATATCAATAAAGGCAGATAAGATACATATGGATGCATAAGGCTTACAAGTCTAATTGATGAAGATTGATTTTACGTAGCACAACACAATTTGTGTGCTAATTGCATGCCCATACAAATTTTTGTCGTTATTAGATATTTTTCGACTTCAAGTCAACGGCTTATGGTTCAAAGAGTACCATAAGAACGAGTGAGCCAATCAAGACGGTGCAATTTTCATTTTTGAATACGGCTTCAGGTGGGCAGTCTGAAAGCAATCTTCATGAGCCAAACAAGTGTTTCGTCTTTTAAGTGCTCCACTCTGATTTCGCCACGTCATCTACTCCTTCTGGCAAGATCTAGTTGTGCTAATAAACCTTCAGTGTTCGTATACCATAAATCACTCAAATCTAATCATGACAAGAACACCACTCAAAATCCGCCACGAAAACATTTCCTTTTCCTCCACTTAATTTGGCAATAATGATTGGCCTACTTAGAGTTCCCAACTCTAAAATGCTTCGCAGAGGATTATCTCGGGGGATTCGCGCTTTTCAGGGATCTCACAAGTCACAAATGTAATAACATCTAATCCCTAATATAATTACGATTTCTGAAATAAGGACAATATGTTTACCACTTATATCAAATAGGTACCTAAGTCATTTTTATTTTTGAAGATTAGTAATGACGGATCCGGTATTGCATTAAAAACATCAAATTGGCCAATAAGCTGGTAATAGACTATATTAGACTCAAATATAACGCTTTGAACAATACCTAAATTTAAGATTTAGTTAGGATAATATCTAACTATATGAATATAAACTTTGAACTACACACACTAGAATCTAATGTCTAATGACATATGAGATTTTTATATATCTTAGTATGTAATAGTATGTAATGACTATATCATATTCAAATATAACATCTTGAACAATACCTAAAATTTAAGATTTAATTAGGATAATATCTAGCTATATAAACAATAATTATATTCATTATGAATTCTTTATAACCAAATAGAGAAACACCACACATACTAAAATCTAATGGCACATAGGATAATTTTTATTGGTCCTATCTAGTCTACCCAACTCATCTAGCATAGGTAAAGACTACATTTAAATAAAAAAATAAAAAAATCACTATAATGCATGCTAGGACAACACAACAATACCACCACATTTTAAAATCTAAATATAGAAACTTAGAGATAAAATTTGATAACTTAATCGAACCAAGAGCATAATAAAAAAGAAAAAATAATAACACCAAAAGTAAAATAAAATCACAAGAAGCTGTTATTGAAAAGTAATTTGCCAAATAGCTTACACAACAAGCTTCCACCTAGGCTATGAGAACTTCCATACACCATCATCAAAGTCAACATAACCAACTCTATCATAAAATGTTCATTTTTAATCCGAGCACCAAAGTGACACCATTAGAAGGTCCTAAAAAAAAACTTGAGATGTAAGACAAAATTATAATTAAAGAAAAAACTCAAAACAAAAATTAAAAAAATTGATTAAAAGGGGAGAATTCCTGCCTGTCGAAAATTTTAAAGAACAAAATAATATTATATTTGACTATGAGAACAATTATTAGAATTCATGAGTAGTGACAACTTTTCATTAAATTGATTCAAATTGAAAGAATAATTTATCTTACTTACTTCCATTTACCGTCACATGGAGAAAAATCATCATACCTAAATCATCCTATTATTCATAAATAATGGATACTTGGCTAGTGACCAATTTGATAAAAAAATAATATTTGTGATTGTAATAAAATAATGTAAAAAAATGGATTCAGAAGTTATAATGGCATATGAGGTCTGTAGCTGATCAAGCAATCAACAAGTGTTCTCTCCTCTTTTGTTACAATTTACAACTGTCTCACTTTAAGAGATTTTTATTCGACTCTCAAATTTAGCGAGTCCCATGGATCGCTTTCATTTTCCTTTTTGAGTCTTCTGGCTCCTCATTTTCTCTCTCTCTCTCTCTCTCTGCAGACTCTCATTCTCATGGAGTCTCTGCAAGTCACTCGTTTACTGTCATGGAAATCATTTCTCAATACTGCAGCCAAAGCTGGCACCACTCGTTTCAGAGCAACAACCCAGCTGGGGTTTCCTCCTTTATCCAAAAAGGCTACCAAAAATGGCTTCTTGATGATTAGAAGGTCGTTCACCAATGCCAGCACCGGCAGTGGCAGTAGCAGTGGCGGGACTGACGCTGTTTCTGGTAATATAAGTTCTCACGATAGCTCTTCTCCTCCAGTTGAAGATGAAAAAGACGAGAATAAGCCCGGGTATTTATTGGGTCAAGAAAAGGACGGTTCTGGTTTGGTTATCGGTTTTCACTTTATTCCTCCTTCGGGTATGTTCATTTTGCTTTGTTTTCAATTTTGCAATCTTTGAACTCTTTGTTTTTTTTTTTTTTTTTCAATGGCTTGCTTTTTAGTGTTTTTCGAATTTCTTGTTCTTCAGTTTTGGAATCTGCTTTGATTTGCTAATCATTTTGTAATATTCAAACGGTTGCTTTTTCACTTATTTCGTCTTACTTTTCTGATTATGTTCTCCTTATTTGACTAATTGACTTTACTTATTAGCAGACAAAATTTTGCTTTTTTGGAGTCATTTTCAAATCTGAAGTTCCTGTACCAGAATCTTAAATTTTGATAATGGACAATATATCCAGTAATTGAAGCCTAGCACTTATTATCCATGGAGCAAGTTACTCCGACTAGCTTACTGAGCCTCATCTTTATTTCATATTTAGAATTGAAATTCATTGGGCAATTGCCTAATGCTGTGGGCCCAAGTGTAGCCCCACAGGAAGATTCAAGAGGCCAACAAAGGGACTGATCAGTCGATAATTGGGAGAAAATTAACTACAACTTCATGGAAAAATCAGAAATTCTTTTAAGATGTTATTGAATTATTTTGAGTTGTTGAAATTTTTGCTTTACAGAACTTGATAGGTATAGATATTCAGAGACTTGTTTGGGAAATACAAGATTTTGTATTGGAAGGTTGCACCCAACATATACAGTGAACTTGGTGTAACTTTCTGGTGAATTTTGGCAGCTTCCAGTCCTTCTGAGTTTGAATTTCCTCTTGAATATACCGATCTGCATTTTATTGACGTTTGTTGCGGAAACTAAAGAACTGGAAATTCTGATTGCAAATATAAACTTGACCTACAGGAGACCATGAAGTCATTGACTCTAGTAAAGACATAGATGGTTATGGGGTAAAGAAAATTGAGGATGTTGAAGGAGAAGACAAAGCTCAAACTCGAGTGAGCTACAATATTGTCTTTGTCACTGCTGAGGCGGCACCTTATTCAAAAACAGGTGGACTAGGAGATGTTTGTGGTTCTTTGCCTGTAGCATTAGCTGCCCGAGGACATCGCGTGATGGTTGTCTCTCCTAGATACTTTAATGGCACTGCCGCAGACGAGAATTTCACTCTTGCTAAAGATTTAGGATGTTGCATGAAGATATGTTGTTTTGGTGGAGAACAAGAGATTGCTTTCTTCCATGAATATAGAGAAGGTGTTGACTGGGTAAGGATTTCTGTAGGCTTTCATTGACAAATATGTAGAAACTAATTCACATGTTCCTAATACTGTTCAAGTCATAGAATTACTCCTATGACGATGAGCACATTCCCCTTTTGTAGGTTTTCGTGGACCACCCTTCATATCACAGACCTGGAAACCCTTATGGGGATATAAATGGTGCTTTCGGTGATAACCAGGTATGTTTTTAATCTAGTAGGCGTGTTGGGATTTATGAAGCAAACAATGATTTTTTTTCTCAAACAATGACGAGCTGTTTTCTCATCTGGTTTTACAGTTTCGGTACACTTTACTTTGTTATGCAGCATGTGAAGCTCCATTGGTGCTTCCATTGGGGGGTTTTACATATGGTGAAAAATGTATTTTCCTTGTGAATGATTGGCATGCTGGGCTTGTGCCGGTGTAAGTGGTTTTCTTCTAAATCAGTGCTTTATTTGCATTTACTGATCGATTAGTTGATTTTTGATTAATTTTTCAGTAAATATTAGGAAAAGAGCCTTACGGTTTCTTTATCAAGTTTTGCCCCATTATTGAACCCCTTCCTTTTTCAATGTAGCCTATTGCACTTTTATCGCTCTTTCCCTTATTTAAACATTAGCAAACTTTTACTAAACACAATCCATCTCTTTATCCCTCATCAGTGGAAGTAGGAAACTGTTTTGGTAACTAAGTTGTTGTGAGCTTGTCATTGTAAAAGCATTTAAAAATTTTGTACTTGAAAGATTTTTCATGTCTGGGCCACGTATCAATTAATTGTTTTTTCAATTATCTCATTAAATGGATAGTAGGTTTTTTCTTTTTCCCTCCCATTTCTTATTGGAAATTTTGATTTATATAGGATGTTAAAATCTCTGCCAAAGTTGGTTCTGATTTTTCCTGTCTTGGTTCAGGCTTTTAGCTTCAAAGTATCGTCCACATGGAGTCTATAAGGATGCTCGAAGTATCCTTGTAATACATAACCTTTCACATCAGGTGCTTTTGTGATCAACTCTCTCCATGCTGTTCCTTCAATGTTACTTAAATTGCCACCTATGCTTGTGGTTCATAAACCCCTTTCTATAAATTCTTATGATGTACGAAAGTTCATGTCTCAAATGGTAATCTCAAATATTTATTTTTCTACATATGAAAGGGTGTTGAACCTGCTGCAACTTACAAGAATTTGGGACTACCTTCAGAATGGTATGGGGCACTGGAATGGGTGTTTCCCACTTGGGCTAGGACACATGCTCTTGATACTGGTGAAGCTGTCAATGTTCTGAAGGGTGCAATTGTCACAGCTGATCGATTACTTACAGTGAGCAAGGTCATTAGTCTTGCATATCTTCTTTCCACATTTGGATTTCTAATTTGACGATCTATCAGGTTCCTATCTCTTAGTTGTCTATGATAATCTACTTGTGATATTTTAGCACTTTTATTTTCAAGATTTGAATTAGAAAGTTTATTTGATGGGTCCATCATATGCAGTCAGAAGTGCTTTATATTTCATTGACTGTATCACATTTAGGTCATTGTTATTTTTGCTAATTGCAGGGTTATTCATGGGAAATAACAACTGTTGAAGGCGGATATGGCTTACATGAGATATTAAGCAGTCGAAAGAGTGTTCTGAATGGTATGTGTTTTATAACTACAATTTAACATAAGGTTGTTGAATAGTGCAGAGTTTGTCTAAGGTTGCTAGGTATCTACAAACTTAAAGGTCCTCCAGGATTCCTTAGTTTGATGGAACCTCACCTTTGTGGATATCTGTATTGGGAACAGCAATAGATATTAACTAGGACACAATGATGCTTTTGGTCAAATGCAGGATCTCTCTTCGTGTCTTCATGAAGAGTAAATTTCATGGAGTGCATGTGAATAAATGTATATTGGCACTTGCAGTTTCTTCAATTAACATATGTTATTATTGTCAGGAATCACAAATGGCATTGATATAACTGAGTGGAATCCATCTTCAGATGAGCACATTGCATCCCATTACTCAATTGACGATCTCTCCGGAAAGGTGGTTTAATCTCATGTTTCAATATCCACTGGTTTAATCTCTTGTTTCTACACCTACTGTTTTGCAGCATGCTTCTTTAACACAGGTGTTTATACATTACAGGTTCAGTGCAAGATTGCTTTGCAGAAGGAACTTGGCCTTCCCATTCGGCCTGATTGTCCCCTGGTAGGACAAAAATTTCACTTTCCTCTTGAATTTTGTAGAAAAAATATATATGTACCTTTAATTGTTGTTTTAGTTTGATTTTGTAGATTGGATTTATTGGAAGATTGGATTACCAAAAAGGCATTGACCTGATTCGCTTGGCAGCCCCAGAGATCTTGGCAGACGATATTCAATTTGTGCGTGAGTTTTTTTTTGTTTATAAATTTTTTAAGATAAAAATTACCCTCTTAACTTGTTTATTGACCAGAAAATGGTTTCTTACTAAAATTATGAGTGTGAGTTTATCTTAAGGACTAAGATAGTGGATTTTAAGTTGTTTATTATTTCTATTTTTGCCTTTCACCTTGATCTCATTTCCATGAAGTATCTATGTATCTAATTTTCTCTAAATTGAAACTCCGTAAACTAAATAATATTCTTTGACATTAAAAAAGAAAAATAAAATAAAGTACCCAACTTAAATTTGAGTAAGTTTAAAATAATTAATTCCTGAAACCTCTGTAGAGAGAACAGCGATGTCTGTGCATGCTTATGTAAGTTGTTCTCTATTTTATCCCTTCATTAGGATCGCTGTGGATTATATATCTCTTTAAGCCAACTCAAGCTTCCAAGATGTTTCAGGTCATGCTTGGTTCTGGGGATCCTCAATTTGAGAGCTGGATGAGAGACACAGAGGCAACTTACAAAGACAAGTATCGTGGTTGGGTTGGATTCAATGTGCCAATTTCTCATAGGATCACTGCTGGGTAACTCAAAATTTACCTTCATAGTTAATGTGTTTGTTAAGGATACCGGTGACATTGAAGTTTTGGAATGGACAGATGTGACATACTGTTGATGCCTTCAAGATTTGAGCCATGTGGACTAAATCAATTGTATGCAATGAGATACGGAACTATACCAGTAGTTCATGCCACCGGAGGACTTCGAGTGAGTTCAAGCATCCATGACATTAAGTGTTTTAGATACATGTATAGTCCTCTCTTGTGACGTCTGCATTTTTTCAAAGTCCAAAAGGGCAATTATGCATAGAAAGAGTTTGTAAAAGTAAAACGTTTGCACACAACTCTTTGTGTATAAAGTTGCATAACTAGCGCACTAGAATGAAAGCTCTTTTTCGTTTTTTAGCAATTCTATATAGAGACTTGAGGTCTGAATTTTAAGAGAATGCAGACGTCCGATAGGGGAAGCTTTTTACATATACAAATGGCTTGTGTATTTAATACAACTACCTATTCTAGGATACAGTGGAAAACTTCAATCCATTTGCTCGAGAAGGCAGGGGTGAAGGTACAGGGTAAGTATCTGTCCTTAAGCTCTTGGCTTGTTTGATGTCGATTGGACAAATTCTATCTGAAACAAGAATCATATGGCTATATCTTTTTCTTAGAAAATTTCAAAGCTAAACACATTCATGACTTACAATGGGGTGCGAGATTAATGGGTATTGAAACACTAAACAGAGTTATAAGTCTACTTCTGAGCTAAGCCCTCTGGCATAGAAACAAATTGCTTCCTTGAGAGATGTTTATTATTTGTAGAACGTTTGTTAAGTTAACTTTTTGCTGTACAAGATCAGTAGAAATCTGAAAGAGTTAATCGTATGTTGAAAATCTCATGATGTAATTGTTACTAAAGCATACAGAGGTTTTACAAAAGGGAGCGAAAAATTTTTTATTAAGATACGCTTATCTAGTTTAATTATTAAAATTAAATGAATAACTATCTATCATGAATGTGAAGCAAGCGCTTTTTGAATGTCCAGAAGATATTAAATGATGGCCAGAGAGGTTTTCTTGTATATTTAGATACCGTAATTGTGTTCTTCAAATATTTTTGCTTACATTGCTGTAAATGACACTGACAGGTGGTCCTTTTTGCCACTATCAGAAGAAAGCATGTTGACGGTAAGTTTATTGATACTAAAGTATGAATCCGGTGAAAACATCTGATAATCAGTGAGTAAACGAAAATGATGGCTACAATAATCATTTGGGTATTATTAAATTGGTAACATAAACACAATGAAATGATGGAAATCAACTAATATGATAAATGGTTTATTCCTTTTATATATAATTTATCTTTATGGCTTAATCTATTTCTAACCATTGGTGAGTCATTTTATAGGCATTAAGATTTGCAATACGGACTTACAGAGAACACAAGTCATCTTGGGAAGGATTGATGAGGAGAGGCATGGAAAAGGATTACACGTGGGAAAATGCTGCGATACAGTATGAACAGGTTTTCGAATGGGCCTCCATTGATCCTCCCTACATTCACTGAGGTAAACAATAAGAAAGAAGTGAAACAGAAAAGTAAAATGAAAGATTTATGTCTTCATACATAGTGGTGCTGGTCCCGGTAATATCAGCTTGAACATTGCTTCCAGGAAAAATTTATTCTTGTCAAAATGCTAGGTGGGTATGAGGTTTTATAGGCATTTTGGTCTTTTTTTTTTTTTTTGAGCCGGTATAGTTTACAAAATTCCACAAGTGACCACGTTGACCAAGTTCTTTGTTTTTTATTATATACAGTATGAAAATCGTGTATTTTATTTTATATCAAGGTAAAGAATCAGTGATATTCTTGTGACAAGTGCCAAGCTGTTTAGCTTTAAAAACTCGTAATAGACAAGAAGCCCTTGCGCGTGGCATTTGCTTCCATTTTGTCTAAATGTTACTTGTTAAGACTTGAGAGAACAAAATATTGGTGTTGTTTTTTGGGATTTTGTTTTTGTATTTAAGGTTAAGAGTGTGATCTTATGAGCATCTCTTGTTGCATGATCAATGGAAAAGAATAATGAAGTGGGTTTCATGCAGATAAGAAAAGAATCTTAATTATTTTTGAATTTTCCATGTGCCCTATAATAGCATCATTAATGAAATTTTGGATGTACTCATGTTTCCTAAATGCTAGGAATTGCCATGCGGACAACATTGAGCTTAATTTCAAAGTAATGAGAAAGTGTGCTCTTGAGTTGAGTTTTGGTATTGCATGTTTGAATGAGAAGAAAGGGATCAATTTGCAGACTTAGAGAATTTTTTTTTTTTTTAATGCAAGTCCTAAAGTTTGATTATGACTGTTGTGACAATAAAGTTAAAGAAGTTTATACAATTTGTCACGTTTCTGCATATTGGAACTATTGTGAAGGAGATTTAGAAAATATTGTAAAAAACAATGTTCTTTTTTCTTAAGCATATATAGATTTTCAATTGAGTGCTTCTATAAATGGTTGGTGAGGATTAAAAAAAAGTCAATATTTACAAATTAAATATTTATTAAATATAAATAAAATGGATAAATCAACATCTCATTAGAGATGTTGATAAAAATATGCATTAAAGTGAATATTAGTAAATTCTATAAAATTTCAAGGGCCTAAATCTTTCACATTATAAGATTGAGAGAGAGAGAGAGAGAGAGAGCACAAACAGAGTGTTGAAATACATTGATGTATCGGTGCTGGTTTATTTTATTTTTTTCAATTAAATGAGTAAATTGACATTCATTTGCTATTGTTTATGTCTTATGTTTTATTTTATTTTGATTACATGAGATTATTACTCATACTACAATTCATATTACATGAAATTATAATTGATATTTACAAATTGACTATTACTAGAACTAGTTTTATTATATTCTTATGAAGCATTACCTAAATTTTTAATTCTCACTAATATTCGAGAGATATCTACTACACTCATACTTGGTAAGGAAGAAGATTACATTCATTCAATTATATATTATAATTAAGAAAGAAAATACCCTCCAATGCATTTTTCGAGGTTCACATAATATTTGAGGAATGTTTACTCCAATTATACTTACTAAATAAGGAAGACTACCTCCACTTAATGTTTTTAGTTGAAGTTTATGTTTTTCTCTTTGCATAAAATTTTTATTATTTGTGCTCTCATGGTCCAGTTATGTTGCCGCATGGGTAACAAACAACCATTTTTTTTTCGTCTTTTCCTAATCCTTCACTATTAAGATCTAGCCCAAAAATAGTTCTAAGATGTTTCTGTCGGGCTATTAATATTAGGGTTTGCCTACCTTACGTTTAACGTAAGATACAATCCTCTCACACAGTTGAAAAGTGAGTCCTAATGGGACTCATTGCTGTAGAGAAAGATGTACCTTACGTTTAACGTAAGGTAGCAGCTCCCTTAATATTATAGTCACCAACACTTGTTATAGTCCCCGACACTTGCTACAAAATTAAAAAAGCAAAAAGATTAAAATTTTGACACGTAAGTCTATCATATTTTTATATTTTTACACTTAAGTCTATTGATCTAGTTAATTTCACCATTAAAATGACTTATTCTTACATTTGTGTTAATACATTCATAGTGATATTGTTTCTCATTAAGTAATTAATTTAATACATTGTAAACCTATATATTAATTACAGACCCTATTGTATGATAAATGTGAGTATGAATTTAATTTTATTTTCTTAATTTATAGTTAATATTCTTTCTGTTTTATAATAATATACAATCAATAATTTGAATATGTAATAGAAACATATTGATTTACAAATATTATTAGTAATGTGTTTTTTGAAAGAAGGTGTCAAAAAAGGGTAAAAATAAAAAAGTAATTTATTTGATTCCTACACATAGAACCTGATGAGTAAGGTGGTGTTTGTTTTTTAACTTAATGACTTAAAGTGACTTAATTTAATTAATTAAGTTAATTAGAGGTGTTTGTTTTTATAACTTAATGAGACTTTTTAGATAATTTTGACTTAATAAAATAAGTCAATTTTTTTAGCTTTTTACTTTATGGAGAAATCTGAATTAAGTCAATTACTTGCTAATGTCAAAAATATCCCTGTTTTATAATTTATTTTTCATGTCTATCCCAAAACTCACACATAGACATTTACCCCATATAAAAATATCCCTATTTTTTCTTTCTTATATTATATACGATAAAATTTAAAATTTATGGTATTTTATATATTAAAATTCTAAAAAATTATGTATTCACTTGAATATAGTTTTACTTATAAATGTTAAAATATCGTGGTATTTAATTTATTATTTATTTGACATTCAAATTTAATAAGGATACAAATGTAAAAGTACATATTTTCAGCTTTTTAAGTTAAAAAAAACAAACAACTTAATACTTATTTTTCGAGATTCAGACAAAAAAATAAACATATTATTCAGATTCAGATATTCAGATTTATTCAGAATTCAGATTAATTCAGGTCTATTTAGATTTCAGACAAAAAAACAAACGACACCTAAGTCTATAAGTTTTTTAATATTTAAAGGTAAAGTCATTTTATGCTCCACACTTATTTCATAATTCTTTTCACATCTTATTTCAATAACTTTGGGTCAGTGATAGATTCCAATTGCTAATTGTTAGAGATATGGAAATGAAACAATTGGGCAAGTAAATAATTTAATTAATTTTTATATATGGATTTAATTAATTTATTTAGTAAGAATAAAAAATTATTTTAGTAAATATATATTTAACATTTAGATAGGTCTATAGAGTAAATTTTTATTTTTATTTTTTTAACTTTGATGATGGGAGTGTGATTTAATAATTAAAAAAGAAAAAGAAAATAGCCTCACTCTTTTGTTTAAGTCTAAAAAATTAACATAACGGTAGCTAATAAGCCAAACTTTAAAAATATCTTATTTATTTGTAATTTCACAACAAAACAAGAATTACAGGTAAATGTGTAATTAACTCAAAATAAAAAGCCAAAGGGGAGGGTTGCTTACCCCGGCGGCAAGTAGCAACATAGTTTTGCCCTTTTTCTTAACGGTGTTTTAGAAACATTTGAGGTGTTTCATGATATTTTCATTAATATCTGTGGAGCTTTTTTCAAATTTAAGCAAATATGGGGCTACCGTGTGAAAATTATCCCAAGACCGAAAAGTCAAAATCATACATAATAATCAGACTACACGTTAGCACTTAGCAGTTAGCACTTCATACAAAAACAGACAAAATCATATAAAATATAAGGGCATTAACGTAATATCACTAACACAGAACTCAGAGATCACCCCGATGGATTCTCCCCACGTTAAACGCTTTGGAAGCGAACTAAAGAAGCAATCATTATCCTTTCAAAAAAAAAAACAAAAGAAGCAATCATTATCAGCAAGAGTAGATCCCTGACCCTATTGAAATGACCAAATTGCTTAACGGTAATCAACGCGCACCACGAGGATATTCAGGTCATTTCAATGGGGCCGCTTTCCGCTTATGCCTCTCTTGGATACAAATGAAAATAGTAAGCTATTATTTGTAAAAACGTTAGAACAGTAAGGAGCTCAATGTTATTATCCCAAACTATAATAACAAATTGCCTGGAAGGGCAAGTTCGTAGAGAGCGGTTATTCTTTCCCGTTCTTGCAACAGATCCGGCTTTGGAATCTCAATTCTGAATATGAGGAAAATGGAAAAAATACCATGATTGAGAGAAAATTTGGAAAAAAAAAATATAAAAAAGCTTCTTTTTTTATTTCTTCTTTTTTCTTTTGCAAAGGTTATGTATGTGTTTTTTCTTGAATCAAAATCCATTGACAAACTTATCAAGTTTTTTACAATTTTGATGTTGTATATGATTCTTTGCGGAGTTTTGAATGTATGACATTAACCCTTTAATTGTTTGATTTTCTTTATTGTAAAGCATAAATCGATGATTTCGAATCCTGGTTTGGTTTTTTATGCATGTTTTGCAAAAGGGTCAATAATTCTTGGGGAATTTTCATCAAAAGAGCCTACGATATCAGAAACTTTAGCCCAAGAATGCATTGATAAGACCCCACGACATCATTTAATGTTCTCCCATACAGTTTGCAAAAGAACTTATGCCTTTTTAATCAATGGCCCTCTTACCTATTTTGTCATCCATGATGAAGATCTTCACAAAGGAGAGTCGTTTTGGTTCCTGAATCGGGTTAAGTCTGCTTTTGAGGAGATTTTTGAAACTAGGTCGATCTTGAATTTTGATAATGTCAGCAATCACTGCTTTCAAGCTCATTTCGATGCGGTTTTCTGTGAAATAATGGGTTTGGATTTGGGTTTCTCGAGTTCTTCAAGGAGTGGGTCAAAAGATGGTCGCAGTTCCAGTGTTGATTCATCTAAAAGCAGGAGGACGGTGCTGGCTCCGTTGCTTGGGGAGCCGTGTAAAGGGCTGAAGAAAAAGAAGAGATCGAATGGCGAGAGCGAGGCTATGAGTCGGGAATTTAGTGATGTTAATGAGGAGAAGAAGGTCGATGTCTGTGATGATGTGACAGTGCAAAAGAATGCACTGTATTCGGGTGATCATCGACAGAAGGCAAAGCAGATTTGGAAAAAACATGTTTGGATTGTTTTGGGGCTGGACTTGTTTGTATGTGCCGTGCTATTTGGGATTTGGTTGTGGGTTTGCAGGGGTTTCCGGTGCATCAATGGTTGAGTTTGTTTTGTTTCTTTTATGGGTTCTTCTTGTTGTAAATGGGTGATTTACTTTCTACTTGATTGAGGATTCTACATCTGTAACAAAAAAAGAATGCATGGTGATGAGAGGAATATATTTGTTATGATATTGCTAAGAGTAAATGTTGTTCATGAGTTCTTGCGGTGTGTATTCGGCTTCTACTGGTAATATTCTTAGTTTCTTTAATCAATGATTTGCTGTGTTATGTCAGGCAAGCCAAGTAGCGCTTCTTTTACAGTTCTTGACTTGCATAGTTACTTGTAATGGACTAAACTGTGTGTATCTATTGGCTACAGGTAAAACCTATGCAGGCATGGTCTTCTATGTTTCTTTGTTGCATGATTATGAATTGGTCAAATATTTTAATGATACTTTGTCAATTTAGTTTTATTGGAGGTTTACGGATGAGAAATGATGAAACAGGGCTAAGTTAGATATTATAGGTCGGCATAGCATAGTTATGTAGATATTTTCTGTTGCAATGTTGATTTAATATTGTTCTTCATAATTCTTATGGTGTGGCATTGATATAATGATGGTCAACCACCTTTGGTAGGGGATGATAAAAAACTGTGATAAATTCCTCCTCTTCCCTTCTGTATTTCCTTTCTCATCTTTCACTCTTTTGTAATCAGTCCAAGCACCGTATCCATATAACTGCTTGCCACCTATGCTCCACCATCCATTCCAAGTTTAGGAACCTAGGTAGTAGTATCCCAATCAAACAACTGACGAGGGGGATGAGCGAAACAGGGAGTCTACTGGATGGGGTTCAACTAGCGGAGACTCTTGGAACAGCAAAGCAAGAAGGTTTTATTTGAGTGCAATGAAGGTTTCATATATTTAAATTGTTGTTACTGTTTTTTGATCGGTGGTGACTGATTGTTAAGGTATAGGACAAAAACTGTTTGATTGTTAAGCTTATGAGACAGAAAATCCTTTGTGTTTATGTGTGATTTCAGATACCATATTGAGCTCTGCCATCAAAGTGAGATTAAAATCTCTCATCTAAAGTTTTATTTGTTATTTATAAAGCCCTATGTAGATACTTAAAAGTCTGGAATATTCAATCATTAGGTGCGACTACTAGTTATGCATTGACAGAACTCTTAAGTTTTATGATTATATATCCTTCTACACTTATGATGCAAGCAAGGGGTTCTATTATTCAATAATGCTAGGTATTACAAACTCATGTTCGAACTCTAGTCATACAATTGACAGTATTATATTACTAACTATATGTCTCATGATATTTGGTTTCCTTTATTTTCGAAAATGTTAGACATGTGGCAGTGATAGTACACTGACCCATCCGGCATCAGTTGTGGGGGTAGAGTTCATATAGAATGTATGGGGTATCACTCTTTATTATTCCAGTATTGTGGCTTGTGCGTGTGAAGGTTACTTTTGCTCTTTCGAACAGAATTAACAACGTGCTGATGCAGGTGAAAATTCTAATATTAACATCTTACAGAGAGCATGGAAATAAATGATACGCCAATGCATTCTTTGCTAGAACGATTGGTTTTTGAATATTGGTCCTCGTTGCGTGATGAGCAATTTATCCTTTTAACATATCGCGAATGAGCATATCGATCTTTTATGCATGTTGAAATTATTGATTGGGTAGAGCAGGATCTTGCCCTCTTCGAATGGGAAAGAATGTAATAGTGACAAGTTTTATGACGTCTCTTGAAGCCTTGTGCTTTTCTGTAAAAAGATTGCTGCAAGCTTCTGAGAAAAAAAAGAGAGATTGCTGCAGCTTCACACTTGATTACAACAGCTGATCTCTGAAAGCTGGATACGATGCCTTGCAGAATTGTATCTAAACATTTGAACTCTGTGAAGTTGACAGCTGGAAACTAAATTGTCACAGCACTCTGCAGATTTATGGTTATAAACTAACAGTATTCAAATGGCCATACATTTTGACATGGCTTTCTTGACCAGTAAAAATGCCATTATACAGTGATATTTTTCATGAGTAATGGAAACATCCTGTGATGCTCAAGTCAGGAATCAAATTTTTGAAATTTTTACTATCTACCAATACATTACAACGAGTAGAGCCACATAGAACAACCCAGAAATCTGCTCCAGAGGAGATACCCGCCCTCATTGCAAAGGAGCCAAGTTGCCCCTTCTCGATTGTTGAAACCCCTGAAACCAACTTGGAAGCTTGGTTGAAGATCCAAGAAACTGCAGAATTCTACTTCTAGTGAATGTATGGGAAACTAAAAACAATACTTACAAACCTTTCCAAGGTTTGTATCATGTTCCCAGATCCAGATCCAGATGATTGCATTGCATCATGCAACAGCTGAGTCGGAACACAACACATCTTGCCAAAATCTACACAGAAACAAAATATTCTAATCCTCGTATTCATTTAAATACATTATGTGCGATGAAAGTTTCATATTAAACCAGCAACCAATATACTTAAATATCTATAAATACAAAACTACAACAGTTATTCCATGCTTAGGAGAATACATGTAACATATTGAAAGTAATTTGCATCTTTTAGCCACATGGGGTTAGTTTCTTATTGCCAGCTCCCCGAGGATTATCATCTTTCCAGTCATCAAATGCTCTTGCCTTCTGTACAGCATCATCATCATCATCTTCATTGTCGTTTTCACTTGTTCCCAATTTCCTATTGTCCTTGTACCAAGCAGAATTGGCTTCTTCCATGAGTTTAACATTCCTCTCCTGCCATTTATTCATCATTTCCATCTCCTTCAGCCCAGCCTCCTCTATACTCATGGTCGGCAACCTACCATAGAACATTTCTAGTTAGCTTTACTTGAAAATGACCAGATACCAATATAAGCATAACATAATAAATATTTTAAGACATAAGAACTCTAATAAAATATATTTAAGGCACAAGAACTCCAATAAGTAAAACCAAGACATAAGACATAAGAGCTCCAATAAGTGAAATATATTTAAGGCATACGAGCTGTAATAAGTAAAACCACCTTCCTCTTGTTCATAACCCCCAACCAAAAAAAAAAGTCAAATAATAAATCCCTTAAAAAACATTCTATGTTGTCTGACAAGCAGAAATACCTATGCATAGGTTGGAAGACCTGCGCTGCCAACCTTTCCCTCTCACTTGTCAGGCCTCCACCCACAAGACTTGCTGGTCCAAATATCATTGGCTGGTGTTTGTGCTCATGTGCTTGTGAGACTTTGGCTCTTCCTTCTAGAACATCCTGTGCAAAAGTAGCACATGTGATGGGCTGTGCTGGTTTTGTGTATTGAGCTCGAATAGCAGCATCACGATGCCAAGATTCAGCTTTTTTGGAGCGCTCATCAAGGACAACCTCAGAAAATTCCTCCTCACCTCCCTGAAAAGACAAGGAAACAGATCACTCAATTTATATTCTTAGTAATTGACATGCACAGAGCACAGTCAATTATGGGGCACAACAAAAGTAACCATTTCAACTGTGAACTTCACATGCTTGACTACAATTTTAATCCACCTTTATCAAATTCCACATGAGCCAAATGGCAAGATAATTCAAAGCACATTTCTATACCAATAAAGTAGCTTACCACTCGGAAGTAACGAATATCTTGCAAATTGATATTAAAATTAGCACACCGGACCAAAGACATGGCATATTAAAAAATTACTGTCCTCCAAAAAAATTTCTATGCATTTTATGGTACAATGCCAAAAAAGAGACCAATCACAAATCTCTAAATAGCAATGAATTCGCAAAAGGGATGAGCCATTAAACGTTCACTGTAAGAGTTTCCTAACGGTCAATTTAAGATTAGCACAGGCTGTATTGAGAAGATAAAAGATGGGAACATAAAGGACAACGAGCAAATGCTTATTAATAATTGAAGTTTAAGGAAATCTCAATTTACCAAGTGGATGTCACAGAAAAACTGGGGATTAATCTATAAAATTATCAATAAATACCTTGAGATTAACATACAACAATGGATATAGACATTGTAAATTTCACATCTTCCAGTACTTTTTTTCAGATTACAAAAGTTAAAAAATTCAATATTATTATTTCTTCTAATGGATGTGCTTCAGAGTAATCAGTTAAGAAAGAGCAGTGAAAACCAACAGGTCTGAGAAATGCAAACCTCAGGAGAAACAATAAATAGTAAACAAACATCTCATTTATTGACCGTATTAATAATACCTTTAATTGTCTTTCTTTTACAGCAGAAAGCATATCTTCCTCTTTCTTCAGCATCTCTAGCAGATCAAGAGCCTTTAGTATAGAAAATGAAAGTATTATCTTCAATGGCAATTTTCAGAAGCTTGCAAACGGAAAATCGTATCAAAACATAAGACAAACCTTGCAAACAGCCAATGAGATGGTGGTAAGCCAAGCCTGAAATGTTTTGAAAAGGAAAGAATGAGATTCACAGATCCCATGAAATCACAAACTTTAACAATGTTAAAAAAATGAAACTAACTAAATAAGAATTTTGGTTTTGACATGTAATAGGCATATTTGAACTTCATTTACTTTAGGAAACCTACAATATCAGTCTTAACATTTAGCATATGCTGGGTACACTGATAGGAATATGCTTGGAAAGCGTTTGCAAATTGCCTTCCATGCCCTCAAATTAAATGACAACTAACCTCCCTTTCTTCTTCTCCATCGTCATCCAACACATCTTCCTCTCCAGCCTCAACAGGAGCAGATGGAGCGGCTGCTCTAGTCGAACGCCCACGCCTCTCCTTCCGCTCCTTTATTTCCTGAAGTTTTGATTCTGCTGCTCTTTGACGTTTGAACCGAGCAATCTGGATGCATGCACAAATCTAGTAAGCAGCCATACAACTATGTCGTACGCCATATGAATTTGCACAATGAAATAAGGGCTAACAACAGAATCAGGAAGGATAAAAGTCAAAAAGTCTGAATGAAAGCTACCTTCCGGGCCCTTTGATCTGTGAAAGCAGTTGGCTTGGCTTGTGCAACGGCTTCCAACTCCTCTTCTGGTACAAGTTCCATTATCTCACAAAATGAAATAAACTCCTACAAAACACAACCTTTCAATAAATCTGGACACAAACAACCACAAAGAGCAATCATGCCCAAATTGCTAAGTTGATTAAAGTAAAAACTCCAATCACACCTCAGATCAGTGAACGTCATTTACCTTCAATTTAGCCTGGGAAGCTTTAAGAATCTGTAACCTATCATCCTGTGCAATTTTTTCAATCAGCTCGCCAAGAAAATACGGCACCTGTACAAAAAGGAATCATTAGAAACTGCCACAAACAACTTGAATCCTTTCCACAATCACACCAGCCACAACCATTTAAACCAAGACCATAATTTTCAACATAACAAAATCATAATGTGATCATATTATTAGTGATCATTCACTGACCCCACTTTTACTTGGCAATAACACTAAGCTTACAAAGCTAATATCGCAACTGATACAACACCCATTAGAAACTGTTATGCATGAGATAGATGCCGGGCATCGGATTTTGGTAAGTAGCAGCCATCATTGTGTGCCGCATCATTTGCCACACATACCAAATTCTAATTTTTCATACAAAACTCATTCTTTTCCTTAATATTAACATGCTTAAAACGAATAAGTAAACCCCACTTCCATTTCCAACTCTCTAAGCATCCAAACAGAGCACTAATTACAAACATTAAACAATAAATTACCAGAATATACTTGAGATTGGCGGTGCTGATATCATCTTTGGTCTCATTCGATGAGAACAATCCTAGCTTACCGACCATATCCTCGCACTTCTCCAAAACCTCACATCCTTTCCTCACAGCATCCTGAAATCAATCCAACACAATCATATTTTTAAATTCAAAGATTAAAATTCTAAGGCAACCAAATCAAATGCTGCGCGCACAACAGTACCGGATCGCAACCGGATTCCGTAGCTATCTGGTGGATCTTTCGTCCTCGTTCAAAGAGCGAAGGCAGTGGCAGCTCCTCCCTTGATACCTCACCCATCGGTCACCGTATCAAAACCCTAGATTTCAGTTGTGAATTTGGAAATATTTGAAACGTTCAGGGGCAGACTTGCAATAAGAAGAAAAGTTTCGGGAAAGAACGATCAGGCGGAAAAGAGACTTATATAGATTATTGAGGACAAGCCAGGATTGCAAATCTTTGCCACGTAAGCGCTTAACGTGGGACCAAGCACTCTTGACCGTTGGAATAGAATGACAGCAAGGCAACTTGACTCTAGAAAGGTCTGGCGCGTTTTTTAAACTATTTTATGAAATGAAAATGTTTGCTTTTGGGTATTGTATTTTGAAAATTAAAAATAAAAATAAAATAAAACTAACTATCAAACCCAACATAAGTTAATTGAAGAACAATAAATTTAAATCAATTGTATTTTGTGTGAAAACAATAGTATAAATAATAGCACGCTATCACTTAAAGATTAAAAAGAGAAAAATTAACTGCAGACAAAAGTAGTATATTATAAGATTAAAATTATTTTTGTCTTTTGTACTTTTTGTATTTAATTTTATATTATTTTTAGTACATATAATATTATTCAATATAAAGACATTAAAGAAATTCTGAGTGAAAATGTTATAATAAGCTATAATTAAGTGTCATAGAAGTTTTGAACATTCAAAGAAAATAACAAAATATTATTAAAATTAAATAAAAAGAAATTTATATGGTTCCAAATGGCATAAGAAATTTTTGGGATACAATTAGTCTATGATTTCTATTGATATGAATGTAAAAAATATCAAATAAAAGTTAATAAATATTAAAAGTATAGGCTAGATATAGAGTTATGTCTACTAAGCACAGGCGTGGGGTGGGTGGACCTCCTCATTCCCCACCCCCACATAGAATTTACTATTTAGCTCCCATCCTCATCCTATTTTTCATGTGAACTAATTCCATTTCCATTTTCTCATTGCGTATTTTATATTATATTTTATATATAATTTTGATGGAATAAAAATTCAAATGACTCAAATGAAACTATCACTAGCATTTATAAAGTATATGAATTATTAAAAATAGAAAAACATCTCAAACATATTGGTTGTCAATGTTTGGAGTAGGGTGAGGTATAGAGTATAAAATCAAATCTCATTATATTATGAATTTAGGAATTATTTTTTTTATTCTCCACCCCATTTCCAAAAACTCATTACAATGTATCCCTATTAGGGTGGGGCCCCAAAAAGTCCTAAACCTTAAATGATTTTGCCATTCTTAAATTTAAGACTTTGCTATAACAATCATATTCAATTAGCCAACCACTTTATATCTTAAGTTGGTTGATTAGTTAGATAACTTGTTAAAAAAATACATTTGAATTTGCATATAGTCAAAGCATAATAAAAAATTCTGAAAATGAGATTTCACTTCTCTTATTACATCATTATTATTGGAAAGAACGATGTACAATAACTACATTATTCAACAATTAGAAAATTTGGTAAAAAAGTTTAATTAAAATAATATAAATTTATTTTTATTTAAAAAAAATTTTAAAAAAAAATTATTTTTTTATTTACTATATAAATAAGTAAATAAATATTTAAAGATTAAAATTACGTGAATATTTTATTGATGCATTAGTCAGTCGGTTATGTACAACTAGTTAAGCATATATTTTGTCTCAGAAGTGGCTTGCTGTTGGGTTGCTCAAGGCTAAAATAATCGGTGAGCCAGATACTTTTAGACATTATGTTTGACCTCACAATTTTATGTAACTACAGTTTTAATCCAAAAAGTTAAAACTTATTCAGATCAGTCCAGGTATATTTTGAAAATCGTACAAATAACTCTCTGTCGCTTTTAAAAATTTGGCAAATAAGTCCATATAAAGTTAAGAAAATTACTATTGATAAATGAATTTGAGTATCTGTTTTCCTTAAACATTTTTTTAAAAAACATTTTCACTAAACTATTGTGTAATAAAAAAAGTTTAAGAACATTGGTAAATATAAAGATTAAAAAACATTTCAGCTCAAATCAAATTTGTTAAGCATTCATAAACTCAGACTAACTATCTTTACAAGAAATTAGTTTTTAAAAAAGCATGTCACCTAAGCTATTTTCTTTTTAAATTTGAGTTTTCTCTTAATGAACCATTATTATGAACACTTGATCTTGTCATCGTACACATAAATCTTGAACTTGAAGAACTAGTGAGAATAAAATGATAAACTCATATTATTAGAAAAATAGAGTTTGATTTAATCAAAATCTGAGTTAATATGACTATTTAGGTTAAAATTGTTAAACCCTAATTCCTCCCAATAAGTATACCAAATATGATGATGACATATTAACATGATGCTTTTGCATCTTTTGAAAGTGTGTGATAATTTTTCTTCTTTCATTAAGCTCCTAGAAACAAGTTATCTCTCTAAACATTGTTTCATTACACATCACATCAAATGTTTATCTTATTTCATCTTTGTAGTCCTTTAATAGTGACTTCATTGTCTTAGGTGTCTAAGAGCGATCATCGATTATAGGCCGACACCACCGACCTTGTTCTTTGCTCTAAGAGATAATAACACCTAAGGCAACAACCGTCTAATTTGAGTTTAGAGATTACACAAAGAGTCCACATCCTCCATTGATAACAATGAGCTGGGCGGCACATCACACGACATGGGCACAACATGTGTCCGTATAGTATAGCACAACACGAGCACATTTTGGTAGGACAAGTAAAACGACACGAGATGTAAGCAAGTTAGGCTGGATTGAGCATTTTAGGCACATGGCCTTAAAAACATAGCATTATTAGAGATTGTTTAAAGTACGGCACAAGTAAAGGCCCGCAATAAACATGTTTTACTAATAGATTAACACTTGGCTTGTAAGCCATGTGTAGCACATAGGCCTAGGTATATTAAAGTAAAACTTTTTAATGAAAGTAAACTTATAATTTTATAATTGTACAAATAACTTGAAAATGAATCTTTTAATGTATTTTATTAGCATAATTCTTTTAAGTTCATTTAATTCTTAGTTTAAAAAAAATACTCTAATTGTTTTATGTTTATCATTTATTAAGTAAACAAATGATATTATGATTTTAATAAATAAAATTATAAATATCATAATTTTATAAATGTATGCATTAATGTTATTATGGATTATAATTTACAACTCTATATAAGCTTAAGTTAGCAATTAAGTTAACCCTTTAGAAAAATTTATTATTATTGTTCATGTTGTTGTTGTTAAGTATTAAAAAAAATTCTAATATTATAAGATCTAACGTAGTAGTTAGTATTACATTAACTTACTATTATTGGTTTATTATTATTGAATATAAACTTGAGTTTTAACTTTTGATTCTATTGAATTTGACTAAAGACACATGAATCCAAAAAAAATATATGAACTTGAAAAAAGCACGCCAAAGATTGATGCACCCTCTTAAAAAGATTAAAAAAAAATTGTCTTGCTTTTTTATACTTCATGGCCTAAAACAGACGTGGGCTAGGCAAGTGTGCCAAGTCAAGCCTAAGTAAAAAAATTAGGCATAATATAACAAGAAGCATTTGATGAGTCATGCTATGTTGACCCACGGGCCCTCATGGCCCTTCCTTTGATGGGCGGCTTGTTGGCCATCTCTAATGACAACTAAGAATCAAATTGTAATTGTCTTTTTGCTTTTTTCATTTTTAGATTTCATTTAACTATCTTCAAAAGATAACTTAATTGGCTGGTTTTTTTATTGTGTAAGTGAGAGGTTAAATATTCAAATCCAATAGATTATGTTTAATTTGGAGTGGAGTGTACGGTAATTAAAAATATAACTGTATTATATGGTTAGATAGTAAGAGGTTAAGGACCCGTTTGAGATTGCTTTTGAAATGCTTAAAAGTGATTTTGAAAATCTAAAAATTAATTTTAGTGTTTGGTAAAAAAAAAATCAAAATCACTTTTCTCAAAATCAGTCTCTCTTGCAGTTGATTTTGAAAAGCAGGGAAAGAGTATATTTTAGATTCTGATTTTGAGAATCAATTTTATCATTTATTACAATTCCATAAACATCTTTAAAATTATTACCCAAACACATAATTATCCTTATTCAAATTAGAAACAAAATCAATATTTTAATAAATTTTTATAATAATTTATCAATATAAATTAATTAATATCAATTTGTTGGTCGAATTATTATTAAATTTGTTTCACTATATTATAAATTTAATTATCAATTGATTTAAGATAACAAATAAAAAAACATATTATAAGTTTTATTTTTAGTAAAAAATATTATAATACCCAATAAAAAAATATAATATGTACATATTTTTATATGTATAAATAAATTTTGTCTTATATTATATACATTTTAGTCATTTATTTTCTCTCAGCAGTTTAACAGTAAAATTTATCAAACATCCATAATTGCTTTCAAAACTCACAGTATTTCTAAAAATAAAATTTACCAAACACTTAACTGATTCTCTTCACAGCCGGTTATTTATACAGTACAACTAACAACAATTATTTTAAAAGTTACAGCATTCCTAAACTGACCAAAGAGCTATATGAATGTACTTAGCTAACGTTCTTTGCTGCTGGAAGTATAGAAGAATGTACTTTGAACTTACTTTAGATTAATTTATAGTTCTTTTTAAGGGTATGTAGGTTATTTTCTATTTAGTTCCTTTGACATTAATATTCAATTAAGCAAATGAGTAATACCAGCCTTGTTTACAAATTATTGAGCGTTAGAGACCTATAAAAGACTGTTTAGACTTTACCCACCCTACTTAAAAATTTAAATTAAAAAAAAAAAGACGAATTTTGGACAAAAACAATTTCCAAAAAGAAAAACACCATCTATATTTTTCGATAACTTCAATTCGGAAGAATTTGGACCTGTAAATGTTAAAATCCAACATGTAAATCTTTCAAATATAAAGCAGATGAGATGTTGCAAAGTCATGCCATGTGGGACAGTGGGATCAACAGAGCCTTCAACATTTATATTGTAAATCCACGGTGGGATCCAAAATATTTCCACGACCACACATGCAAACATTTGATTATGACTCCAAATCTCCAATTTAATTAGTTTATTAATCTTTTTAATTTTTTTGGTCCACTCAAATTCAGTAATCATCTCATGAGAGCGATATTAGTACATATATATATATATATAATCAAATACATCCAGCACCACAAAGTCCAGATTCCAAGGGCAGATCTTAAAATCATAGAAATAATCAAGTAAATAGTGGGTACTCATTGACATTCCCAATTTGCCACTGGCCATGTTATTATACTTTATGTTAAAAACAGATTAAAGGCAATGGATTTTGCCAAGTCTTTGTTGAACAAGTTCCAGCTTTACAGGTCTCAAGCCAAGGAAGCAACCAACTTGAGTAGAAGCCAATATTTCTTTTGGTCCCATGAAAGACCTGGCTTCTCAAGTGCTTCCATTATCATGACTATCATCTGAAAGTGATGCTTTTCATTCTTTTCCCTTTCAACTTTTACAATATGCTCCTTTCCATTTTTAGCTTAACTGGACCATTTTCAGGTACATGGCTTATCATTCTTTAATCTTTATTTTTTTTTTTTTTTTTCTCTGGTTTTTGATATTTTTATGTGAATTTTTCTTGCATCAATGATTCAGTTTAGCCTTCTCATCATTCATATTCTAAAATAAATTGCAATTTAAATATACATTTTATAAAATAAAAACTTTCGCACTAGAGACGTGTTACATTTTAATAAATTTAGATTCAGTGTTCATTTAACTATTGTACTGGTATTTTAAAAAATTGTGATTGATAGTTATTGAATAAAAACATATAAATAATTAAATTTCACCCAAATATTGTTATAAATAAACACGTGACAAGGACAATTAATACAAGTGCATATCCAAATTCTATTCGAATACCGTTAAAGATGTCTAATTAGTGAGGAGAAATTTTAGAATACGTACTGATATTTTAGAAGTTGGTAAGAGGTTTAATCAATCCAGCATTATATTTCTTTCACACTGTTCTGATTTCACAAGCAAAACAAGAAAGAAAGAGAAAAGCGTCCATATCTTAGTGATAAAAGAATCAATATTTTTTTTGGGAATAATTTAATACCCTATATGCTTTCATACAGGTAAGACACTCTGGAAATAATAACATATTATGAGGACTGCAATTTGATTTTGTGTGTGTGTGTGTGTGTATTTGTTTCAACTCTTTTTCTTGTTTTGTAATTTTAACAAAGTACCAATCACCAGGAATCTAGTGTTTTTGCTTCCCACAACAGTTATGGCCAGAGCTGAAGAAGAAAAAGTTGTCAGAGAAAAAGAAAAGTTAAGCAAGTGGGGTTAAATGGGTCGGCTGCTTTCACTGAAAACCAGGGAACATTTTTCATATGTTCTGTCACAATAAATCATCCACTTTTAACTGATTTCTGCAGTACTTATAAACGTGTAAATGGCCATCCTTTTGGCGTTCTCTGGCCATTTTTGTTAAATGTCTCCACATGGTACAATTTTTCTGCTGTTGGGTGTAGCTGGGGCCTCACATCTTTAAACAAAAATCAGTACTGCTTTCTCTCTCAGCTTCAACTGTTTTCTCATATGTTTGTGGCTTTGGTATTGAATTGGAGAAGAAGCCTTTAAAAGTTTGTTTCTGTAAGTTTTGTTGTATATTTACACGATCTTGAAAATGCCATTGGGTTTATATTCATTTTACTGTACTGGTACTATTTGTTTCTCAATTATTGACATGCTCTATACCCGCACTTCAATTATTTGCAATAGACTACCAGGTATTTTTGTCTCTGATTCAGTTTTAGATAATTAATGCTTCCTATAATTAAAACGGTTTCCTCTTTATATGCATGATTTGCTCAAGCAAAGACCAGAATGCTTAGAATTTCACTTCTTTCAACTGAATTTTGAAATTTGTTATAGGAGAAGAAAGAAAATCTTGGTAAATGGAGAAGGGGGTTTGTGGCTTGATTACCTCTGAAGAGAAGAGTGATAGCTTGTATCCTATGTATTTTGGTGTTTCTTGTGCTTTCTTTGCTCTAAGGATGTTGTCAGTAGCTGAGACGAAAGATGACAAATGGTCTGAATTGCATGATAAAATGCTTCGAGGAAGTGCCCAGCTTTTGGGCTTACTGGTATGGAGAGTACAGAGAGACGGAGCGAATGGAGAGAAATGTAAGCTTAGCCAAAAGCTTGATGCCGCTGAAAGGGAGATCGAAGAGTTGAAGAAACTAAGACATGAAGACGCCAAAGCAAATGAGAAAGTTGTTGGTATCTTTGCAGCTCAAGAGCAGAGCTGGTTCTCTGAAAGGAAACAGCTAAGGCAACAGATTGGAGCTCTAATTAATGAACTGAGGATTCTGGACAAAAAGAAGGATGAATCTATTTCTGAGTTGAATGAAAAATTGAAGGATATGGAGCTTTTGGTTCGGTCTAAGGATAGAGTATTGGAGGAAGATGAACAGAAGAGGAAGGAGTTAGAAGAAAAAATTTCAATTGCTGAAAAGATTGCGGAGGAATTGAGAGAAAATGCAAAGCAAGAAGCTCAAGAACATTCTAATGAGATTCGGAAGCACAAAACTGCTTTTATTGAGCTTGTATCAAACCAACGGCAACTTGAGGCTGAGTTGGGTCGAGCACATAGGCAGGTGGAAGCTAGAAAAGAAGAGCTTGATTTAGTCTTGGAGCAAAAGGAGGAGTCTGTCTCATTTGCTCAGAAACTATCGCTGGAAATTGTAAAGATGCGCAAGGATTTGGACCAGAAAGACAAGATTTTGTCAGCGATGTTGAGGAAATCCAAGTCAGATACAGCAGAGAAGCAAATGCTTCTAAAAGAGGTGAAAATTTCAAAGGCTAAGAGGAGACAAGCTGAACTGGAAACAGAAAGATGGAAGGCAGCATCGCAGTCTAGACACGAGAGGCATTCATTGAGAAGTATGTTTGTGAGCCAAGCCAATTCAAGATTAGCTGCTTCCTCTGGTGCAAAAGGAAAGACCAGATCATCGGCAACTGTTGAGTGTGAGCACATTGAGTTAAAAAAAGACTCTGATGTTTTTTCTCCCCTTTCTGATTACTACTCAGCAGAAGGAAATGAGGAACAAGGTGAACAAATTCCTGATTTTCTGTATCATATATTCTACTTTATAATAACCTTTTTCCTATGAAACCAACTCCTAATGCTTAAGGTCATGATCATACAATCATACTAGATTGTCTTTCTCATGCTTTATTTGCTTCTGATTCTTGCATCAACAGCTGATGGAAAAAGGTTGGAAGGCTGGGTTCGATTGGAAGCAGAGAAGTATGCAGCTGTTATTGAGAAAAGGCATCACTTAGAACTAGAGGCTTTTGCAGAACAAATGAGAATGAAAGATGAGAAATTAGAAGGTTACCGTTGGCGGTTGCTGAGCATGGAAATAGAATCAAAGCGTCTGCAGTCCCATGTTGAAGGACTGAACCACGAAACATCACAGCTCAGACATGACAATATGAAATTGGAAGCCTTATTATTTGAACGAGAAGAAGAATTACATTCTCTGAAAGAGCAATTCATTTCGCAACTGAAATCTTTTAGTTGCCAAAACAACATCTTAACATCATCTCTACATGATCCAGCACTAACCCATGATGCCATTTGGTCCAAAGACAAGAGTGTAAAGAGAAGACCAAAGGAAAAGGAGAAAGAAACAGAAACAAGTTCAGTGGAAATGGCTCAAGGAAAAGGCATAGATATAGAAGAAAAAACCCCATCGAGTAAAGAGTCCAAAAATGTCAAGTTAGTCCAATCTCCTGAAAAAGAGAATGATGCTTCCGTTGATAGTCCTATTCAAGAGGAAAAGATGAGCCTGGTGGAGGTTGACACAGTTGAAAAGGTAGCATCGTCAAGCCAGTCCCCGAGCAATAGAAACAATTCTCCATGGAGGATGGATCTTCATGCTCTTGGAGTTTCTTACAAGCTAAAGAGGCTGAAGCAACAACTTCTTATGCTTGAGAGGTTTACAGGAAAGAGTGGAGAAGATACAGAAAGCAATGATGATGGGATCAAGGGGTTGCTATCGTTGATATCTTTGCTGAATAAACAAGTTGGCAGGTACCAATCCCTCCAAGGGAAGATTGATGATATTTGCAAGCGATTGGTAAGCCTTCTTCCTACTTATTTGAAATTTGTAACAAGTTTTTGCTGCAGAAACTTATCTGGACAAATGTTAAAAGTGTTTCCACAAATTTTCAAATTAACCAGGGCCAAGATCTTGAAACCAAACTTACAGCTGCTCCTAACTTTGTCTTTTGAAATTTGTACGGTTTTCAGCATGAGACTGGTCCAGAAATAAGTCCTGAAGATTCCAGTACCACAAAGAGGAGGGGAGATACTAAAACACTAGAGCATTTCCTCGAGGAGACGTTTCAGCTACAGAGATACATCGTATCAACAGGACAGAAATTGATGGAAGTACAGTCCAAGATTGCTTCTGGTTTTGTTGAGTTCACAGAAGAGCTTGACAAGTTTGCCTGCTTTGACAAGAAGCGCTTTGCTGATAGTCTAACAACTCTCTTTCAGGAAGTTCAAAGAGGTCTTGAAGTTCGGATTGCTCGAATTATTGGAGATCTTGGTGGGACCCTGGCTTGTGAGGGAATAATTCACTTGAGGAGGTAACGGTGAAAGTTGCCACTCCTGATGACATTTATGGTAAATTTTGTATAGGAAATTAATCTATTGACTCTAATGCCTTGCGGAATTCATCGCTTAGAAGACCTGCAAGCCCCATGAGTACAACATCACATCTTCCTTCTCACTCTCACGGGCTTGAACTATATGTTGAGCAGATCGAAATTCGGCCAGTACTCTGTCCAGTAGTTCTGCTTCTAGGTCGAATGTTAGCAAGAAACAATGAGCTAATAAGCTCTTTGCAAGTAAATTCCCCTGTCCACAACATGGTCTTTGTTAGTCACAATGAAATGAATAAGATTGTGACCCAAGCAGTAAGCAAAAAAATGAAAGATAAAATGAGGGAGAGTACGAATTGTTTTTTGATCAATGCCTTTGGAAAGAAAACTCTTTCCTTGACGAATTGCTATCGTAGAAAATTAAGTTAATGAGGTAATTGCTTTGATTAATGAAATATGCTTGAAACTGCAAAGCAAAATGTAATTTCATGATCAGATATTGGACAAAAGTTCTTATGAATCTCCTAGTTTGCTCCAGCTTAAGGGGAATAAAATGGAATTATGAAACATATCTGATCATCACTGGGAATATAGACGAAATTTATTTTGAAAAGCAGACTTCGGTCGAGTCAATGTACACTAAATGGATGTAATATTTGTTATAATGGGTGAGGGAATAAGGTGTCACTTGTCAGAGAGCTTAATGCTATTGTCTTATGCCCTTGCTAACTTAAAAGTTTTAGGTCAACTGGTAACTTGTCTCTCAAGCCATAAGGAAGCGGTGGATTCTACCAAATGTAAAAGTCCGAGTGAATTTGATGCTTTGCTGGAATGCTGCTGAATACCCGAAGATTACTCAAGAAAGCTTTTGCATTCAACTTTCTCTGCGTCACAAACTTCAACAGCAACTTCAACTCAATTATTTGTGGCTGTAATTGACATCTCAACAAGCATATCAGATAATTTAATGTGCAACGTCTTTAGGTTGATAGACGAATCTCCAAATGTATTGAATTTGGTTTTGATCCATCTATGACTTTTCCCCAAATGGGACCCTTGATAGAAGCTTGCTGCCATGCTGGGTTTGTAATTTTTCTGTGGATCAAATTATATCCAGAAAAGGGAGGTAGTTCATCAACTTATTTCACAAAGCAGCACATGTTGGGTTGGGATCAGAAATTTAATGCCATGGATATCGAATGAAAGCACCTGATAAATTACAAAATAGGGCACTGTCACTGTTCATGCGGAAGCAGTGGCTAGCTGTTTGTGGGTGAAGTTCATGGCTGATGTGGGCTTGCAAGTCTTAATAAGTCACTTCAATGCTTAACGTCTTCATTGCTTCCTTCCCTCTTTCCACCAGAAGCTTTCAGATTTCTCAAAGTTTTATTTGTTAATTTTTCTATATTTATAAATATGGGGAGATTAAGTAATTAACTTTTAGCGAAAGTTTAAAAATACGCAAATTCTTCGAATACTTAAGAAAGACGCATCACGGTTAACATCATGAGAATGGTCAAGGGAACCTTTGACTTTGAGAAGGGCTAATATGCTTATGTAAATTTATTGATACGTAAAGGAAACTTTGGTGCTTATTTGAACTTTGATAAAAGTTAGGTGATCATATGACAATTTTCACAAAATAAAAGGAGTTTGGCAAGTAAATGACCGTTTTACGCATTATAAGATAATTACATGCATTAACTAAGGTTATTATAATAATATTATTGTTATTATTATTCTTAAGCTTACAATAACCTAATATCCTCCCCATTCATGTAAAAAAAAAATTTGAATCCGGAAACTCTTATTTCAAGAGAGAAAATTTATTATTTCAACTATATAGTAATTTCACTGTAATAACGGAAGTTAATAGATAAGTGATTCGAAAATAAATTTGTTATCTTAGTTGTAAAGATCCTAATTTTTTAAGAAATTATATATTTAGACAATTAAGTCCCTCATGTAACTGTCACCTCAACCATTTTCCAGTTCCACATGCCATTTGGCAAGTTAAGGCATCTTCTATTGGTAAATTATATGTAGGTCCCTTGAGCTTTGAAAAAAGGTTGAAGAAAAATGAGTGGAGGTGACAAATTTATATTTAGACAATTAAGTCCCTCATGCAACTGTCAGTTCACTAAAATGATGAGTCATGTTCTGAGGGAAACTTACGTCAGACCAGCGCATATCGCGCCTCATCCTGTTGAAATCGCATGCCGAATCACTTGGGTTAATTTGATAAAGCAGCGGCTCCTAATACGTGATTATTAATTATTGTAATATTTTAACAGGTCTCAAACTGTCTCATATAAATTTTTCTCTTTACACAGATAACTCCGGTGAAAGTCAAATGCTAAGTGTTTAAAACTTTTTAATAATGATACAAAACAAATGATTTTTAAACAAATGGTAAATTTTGAATTACCCCTATTGTGAATTGACTGTCTTTTTATTTCTTTACTTTTAAAAAACCTAAAGTGTTTTATTCACGAGATGAGAGAAAAATAAGGTGAGTTGATGGATATTAGTTTGGTTTCTTAACAAAAGTGGGGCAAATTGAGGTTTTAAAATGAAAATCCGAAATTAACCCTTAAATAAATTTGACTTTTAAATCATTTTTTTTCATATTTCCCCATTAATTATCATTTACTATTAAATAATTCGTCTATTTTCAATAAAATTTAGTCCTCAAAGTAGTTTTTTTTTTTTTTTAATTTAGGCATTATTTGGAATCGAGATTGGTTAGTTGTTACTTTTAAGTTATAACACTAAAGTATTTGATAAATACTAATTGTTGTAGTTTGAAAGCTAAGTTGGTTCATTATATCTTTATAATTTTGTCAAAATTATTATTTAATAATTATATCTACTACATATTTTAACTTTTATTTTATAATTGTATTTTTTTTTCTGCAGCAACTGTAATCTTTAAGCGACAACATCTCAATACCAAAGAAAGCTTTAGCCTCTATTAGTTTTTTTTTTTTTTTTCCATTAGCTAACATATCAAGATTGGGTATCAAAGATGAGAAATACTGAAAATTGGGAATTGGAATGGATAATGTTTTCATACTCGCTTTTAATTCGTGAAGGGGACAAGGATTAGCGGTAATCCTCATCCTCACCCCTATACTTGGTTCTATTTTTTTTATAAAAAAAAATAGCCAAAGTATTTTATCCTCTTTGCTTTTAAAATCTTTTAGCGAGAATAAAAATAGTTGATGTAATATTATCATTTCATTTCTTTATTGAATGTCAGTTTGATGGAAATGATTTGAACGATTAATTAGTTGATGATTTATATGTCGAGGTTTGTTTAATTAGTTAATTAGTATTATCATTATTGTTGTGGAGATTGCCACATTTGACGTTTTGCTTTTGGATGATTTCATGACATTTATTTTAGCTCCAGGATGTTCGAAAATGAATTAAGTTTTTTTTTAACGTAATTACGCATTTTTATTTGTTTTAATTATGTATATTAATTGTGTAACACAAAATGACATGCACATAAGCATTTGTTTTTTGCTTTCTAAAATTAAGCACGCTTTCGTTAGAACCAAAACCAATTAACTTAAAACAAAAATAAAAAAATAAAACTAAATGCCGGCTTCGAAAAACTTAATTATAACCCAATTAACATATACTACTACGGTTGGCAGTTACAAGATTTTTTGGCATGACATTGGTACGTACTACGTATCGTCGCATTAACTTAACCGTCTCAACTAAATTACTTAATTAATCTTCTTCTTTTTTTTTTTTTTCCATCCTTCATAAAAATCTAAACAAATTAAGTTGATCGAAGCTCTCTTTTAATAAGACTTTCCAGAAGAAATAATAACGTTGGTGCATGGCCTGGCTCCTAATTATTTTTATTTTTTTTTACTTTTATTTTACTCGTAATAATTAAGAAATTAAAAATTTTGCATTTTCTCGTGAAGCAGAAGCGCCAGGCAGGAGCGTTTTAATTTGTATGAAACTGACCCCCTGGTCCTCACATTTCACATTCACCACCTTCCTCCCCTTCTCTCTTATAAATCAAACCTCGTCCTTCATAATCTTTATGATTCCAAAAGCATTAAAAAATAAATAAAAAAGAATTTGTGAAAATGGTTTTAGACTCAGAGGAAAAAGAGTGTCATGATCTAACTTCGAGATCGAGTAGTAGCAGTACAGTGCCAAAGCTATCTTTGCTCTCACTTCCAAGCAATAATAAGGCGGCAATATCGATGGAGCCACCGGGGATGTTAACGCCGCCGATCAAAGTCCTAGCCTCAGTTCCATTCCAATGGGAGGAAGCTCCGGGGAAGCCCAGGCCCTGTCGTGCCGCTGCCGGGGACGATGGGGAGTCTAAACCTAAAAATGTAGTAAGGTGTTTGGAGCTCCCACCGAGGCTTTTAAACGAGGCCAAAGTCGCCTCCTCCGGCATGCCTTCCCCGACGACGGTGCTCGACGGGCCCTACGTTGGCGGCGGGGGGCGGTCGTTTAGGAAAGGAGGGTCGTTTCGGGGTCCGGCGCCGGAGAGTACTTGGGGGAGGAAGGAGAGGGTTCTGTTCGGGTCAAGCAGGTGGGGAAGTTTCAAAAAGAATAGTAATAACAGTAAGGAAGTTGTTTTCGGGATCGGGAGCGGTTTCGACTTTTTATTTCCCGACGTTGAATGCGACGCGGGCGGCGACCGGAGCTACGGCGGCGGTGATAGATGTAACAAGGATGGCACAAGAGTGAAGATGGTTAGCAAGAGATCGGTGAGCTTTAGGAATAGCATCTCTCAAACGAAGTCACGTTTGTTGGTGAGTTAACTAACAATTAATTATTATCATCCCTCCAAAAAATACCTATTTTCTTTCCTTAAAAATGAATCAATATATATATATATATTTTGCTTATAATGCTTGCATGAGTTTAGTTCAAAATTTTTCTTTAATCTAAGATTAGTGCATGTGATTACAAATTTTATGTATTTTCAATTTAATTGCAGACGAGCATCTGCGAAGGCTTTAGACAAGTGGTTCCGCTCTCATGGAGTCGACGGAGAGGCAGGAGAAACTGATGATGAGGAAGAAGAGAGAGCGGGTAGCTCTTAGTCTTTTAGTTTACTAATTAATTAATTAATTCATTGATTGATACGAACAGTTAATTTGACGTGTCCAAATCAAATGGACAGCCACTCATTAGTTTCCACCTTGTTGAAATTTTCTGTATGTATATGAATATTATTAATATTGTGCTGGCTTTAGCTGTGAGATCACATCCTTCCCATAATTAATGATGATAATAATGTATATCAAGAAGAAATTACCAGCCTCTCGATGGTGATGGTTCTTTATTATTGCTGTTTTTTTCCCCCCTCTCTCTGTGGAAAAACCAAAAAAAAAGTGAAATACAATTGAACGATTGATGATGAATCTCAACCGCTAACTTTTTTAGTCCAGTTTCTATTACCGATAATGTAGCAGAATCTGTATGGGTTTAAATTACAAAACGTGGTTAGACTACTCTCCTCCCAATTTCAAAAAATTGTGTAGAAATACATTTATTAGGATATAAATTGAGAATGGAAATTTGTTTGTGCCATAATAGATTTAGGCAGCATTTGTTTTTTTATTTGAAATCTGAATAGATCTGAATTAGTCTGAATTTTGAATGGTGCTGATTGTCTGAATCTGAATAGTATGTTTATTTTTTTTTGTCTGAATCGCTAAAAATAAGTATTAAGTTGTTTTTTTTTTAATTTAAAAAATCTGAAAACTAGTATTTTTACATGTGCCCTTACAAATTATAATTGTTAAACAACTAGTGATATCTCAAAAAACATATATGTGACAATATATTTTCATAACATAATCATGCTTAATTGAATACAACATTTTAATATTCTAAATTAGTATATGTTAATCAATTTTATTGTTTTTTATGATGTTTTATAAGAAAAATATTCATTAAAGATTATAAAGATAAATAATGCTAATTTAAAGAAAATAAGGAATAAAAATAATAATAGTCTACCACTATATTATTATAAGTCATAGAGAAGAGTAATAATGCTAATTATTAAACTTATTTAGGTATGGATGAAAATTAATTAATTAGATAGGGATATTTTGGAGAATATTTTTTAATGATGTCATTAAGGCTTTGTAGATTAAGTAAAAAGCTAAAAAAAAATTAGTTTAATGACTAAAAATTTTCATTAAATTGAAAAAAACAAATGGACTTAATGACTTAACTGATTGCAATTAAGCCAATTAAATCATTAAGTTAAAAAAACAAACGACCCCTTAGTGTAATTTAGTAGATTTTTTTTTTGTAGATATCAATATTTCTAATTGTACATAACATACATATTATGTGAATAAAAAGTTAAAAATAGCTTTCTAATAAAAATATTTTGAAGGTCTAGTGTTTGAATGGTGATATTTTATCCCTACTAATTATCTCATTAGACAGTCATTAGATTTTAATTAAAGTATAATGTTATATTTAATTAAAGTAACTAAAAAGGGCCGGTCTTCAGCCCTCTTGTAAATTTATGGACTTAAAGTTCCATGAAAGTCGAAGATACATTTAAAAGCAACCCAATTGAAGTTTCATGCTATAAATTTAAAGTGATTCCGAAGAATAAATTCATTTTAAAAATATATATATTTTTTTTACAATAAAATGGCTGAACAAAATTCAGCCTTGAGTTAAAAAAATAAAAAATTATGTTCACATTTGTTCTTTCGCATATCTATTATAAAAAGTCCCTAAAATTCATGTGTATTCAACGTATGGAAAAGTTGATGCGAAAGTTTGCAAGGCTGACTTCAAAGTGAATTGAGGACTAATTTTGTTTCTTGAAGTTAATTTAAGTGCATATCTTTAATTTTTTTTTTCTTTTGATTTTTGCGAGTGATTAAGTTGTAGTCTGATTTTATGATTTTAAAATGTAATTGGAAAAAAAAAATGAAAGAAGAACAAGTAGTAAAAGAGTAAAGAGATGACGGGTTACATAATTTTCACTATAAGATGAGGCAGCGAAGAAGGATAAAGTTGGGGAATAATAAATGGGGTATAGAAAGAAATTAGATTAATTTAAAAATTTTAACATTATTATATTTTAAAAAATGGGGTCAAATGATATTGAAAGACCATTATTAGGCTCAGTTGTCAAGCCCATTATGGACACCATTTCTGACCCAAGATCCAATAAACTCGATAGCAGGTAGCACACAATTGTTGGTCTACTCTTATTATTCTTTAATACTAAGGATTATTGTAACAGCTAACAAATACGTAGGCTCATTTAGTGCCCTTTTCAAGTTTCAACCCCACTACCAATAATAGGGTAATTTTTAAGGACCTCTCCTGAAATTTGGTATATTAACACTTAAATAGAATGTATTCATGTAATTACTTATACCTCCCCTACAGTTAATATAAAAATACATATAGCATCAGATAAAAGGGTAAATGTGTAAAAATATGTTTAAAATTAACAATATTTGCTTTTACCAAATCATTAAAACTTTGACCCACTTGCCCGCTGTCGTCCCAAACTTGACCAGTCGGTCATGGCTCCACTGGCGGCTGGTGGTGGTGCGACACTGCCGGAGTCCTCTCCTCACACCAGCAACCAACCCCATTCACGGCAGTCTTTTAATCAACTGCGTCCACCAACACATATTAACCCAAGTACACGGCTTTTTGAAGTGTCTCTTTTGCTTTGCGTTTTCTCTTCACTGAGAAGATTCGTCAGCTAATATAATAAGCTTTGTTGCCTTAGATTTGAGATTACAGAGGCCTGAGCAGATGTGGCTGTGATGTGGGCTTTATTGTATTTGACTAATAGGCAAAGCACATTTTATTGCCCTACAAGGACGGTGCCTTTTTCTTCTTTTTGGGGAACTTCGTGAAGAATCCAGCTTGCTTCTTTCTTCCTTTTCTTTCTTCATTTTAATTCATTTTTTTAATTTATTGGCTTCACGTGTAAATGAATGGTATTGGTATGTCGCAAGTGTATAGTTATTCTTTTTTTTTTCTGATGTTTTTGTGTTGGAATTAATTTCTCAAGGTTTTGGCACCACTCCCCATTGGATTTGATGTGTTCATGGTACACTTGGCCACAATCCCAATCACTCGCACTGGAATTAACCCAGCAAGGAGTCTCGAGGCTGCTGTTATTTACACCAAGGACAAGGCTTAGGTTGGCCAATGGCTCTTCTGGGTGGTGGTGCTTTGCCACTGCCGGAGTTCTCTCCTAACACCGGCGACCAACCCCATTCACGACAACCTTTGAATCAACTGTGTCCACCAACACACACTAAGCCAAGTAGGCTTTTGTCTCATCGCAACCCCCACACCCCCATCGCCCCTTTGGCCATCGCCGAAGCCACCCAACAACCGCTAACATCACCATTAAAGTGGGTTCAATGGAATTCTCACTGCCAACAGAATTCCCAAAGTTATATATAATAATTTATTATTTCAGCAGGAAAGATATTTTAGTAATTTTAAATGTTTACTAACGGTCAGCTTAATTAGTAACTAACGGCATGGGAAGTATATGTAATTACATAGATATATTCTATTTAGGTGTTAATACACTAAATCTCAGGAGATGTCTCTAAAAATTACCCACCAATAATATATTAGTGAGTGACACAAAAATTGAACAAATTCCTTCGAGACCAAGTACGTACAATAAGAGGACGACAGTAAGAGTATTTTTTAATTTATTTAATTTGAATTGATATTTTGTACAACGTAATTATTTTGAAGAAATTGTACGATAACTCATCTTGTACAATCTCTTTATGAAAATTGTTCCTGTAACAAGAAAGAGCCTATACCTAAAATTTGGTGAAGTTCTAATTGTCAAAATAACTCCATTATATATGTATATATAGATGTAGTTATCACTTCTAAACAAAATTGTTTATCTTCAAGTGTGCGGAGAAAACTTTTTGTAAGTTTCTAATAGAGATATTGTTCGTTTGTATCTATCTCGAGGAGCCGTTTATCAAACCCTTGCAATTGATGATCGTTTCCAAAGAGAAGAAAGAAATATTTGGAAGTGGGATTTTATGAATGGTGGGGTAAGTAACTTTCTTCTCAATGTGAACTAATTTCAAAAAAGAAAAAAATGAAAAAAAAACAATTGTGCCATTAAACCAAAAGTTAATTTTCAGCGCTCGATTTCAAACCCGTAACAACATTAGCCGTTGAGTATAAAAATATAGCTTCGGTCCAGATGAAGGATAGGCAAAGATTTGTTTTGTGTTTGGCCACGTAAGTTTTTCTACAATAAAATAAAAATTAGACGTCTGAAGAGATTTTCAGAGAATTTATTTATTAACTTAATGATTTAAAATGACTTAACCAATTAAGTTAATTAGATGTGTTTGTTTTTATATAATTTAATGGCATTTTAAAATAATTTTGACTTTATAAAATAAGTCGAGTTTTTTAGCTAATTGGCTAGAACAACTTATGTACCCTAACTGTTCTCTGGCACAGCTCGGGTACCCTGTTCAACTCGATTGTGGAACAAACAAAGAAATATCAAGAAAATTTCACACAACAACAAACAATAAGAGCATAAAGAAAGTAAGCAGAATAACATAGGAGATTTATGTGGTTCGGTTTTGTTAGGCCTACGTTCATGAGGACAATCACACACTTGCTGACTTTTTATTAATCATCAACGATTTTACAATTGAAATACACTGATTTCTAAGAGGTTACTGAGCTTACTATTTCTTCCTCTCTCCAAAAACTATTCACCTAGTTTTCTCAAGTATTTCTCAAACCCCAACCACTTTGGTCTGCATTTGCATCTTGGTTTTTTTTTCTCTTCTTCTTCTTTTGGCCTCAATTTACAGTCAATCCCTTTGTGATAGATACTCCTAACTAACTGCCATAACGGTTAGCACTTATCATGGTTAGTTATCCAACCATTAAAGGCTTGGGTAGTTATTTCATTATCAAAGGATAGTTTCAATCATGCCGTAAAGGTTAAATAACTTTTGCAGCAGTTATTTAACCACTGTGCCACATAGATTAAAAAACTCCAACGCATATCTGCTTCCTTTCCCATATGTATACTCTAGGTACCCCACATAGAAAGTGTTGTTGGATGAAGAAAAAGAGAGAGAGCGTTGCTAGATGGAGATCTGCTATAATTAGATCGAGAAAGATGAGGGGGGAGAGAGGGCTGTTGCCGAAGAGAAAATGATGAGGAGTCACGAGCTTGGGCTTTGTTTTTTAACCTATTTTTTAGTTTAATTTGTAATATTTGGAGAATATGTTTAACTGTTTTCATAATTGTAGTTATAAAAGTGAATTTGGATTTGTCATTTTGTTACTTTTTTTTTTTAATTTAGTCTACCAAACATATATTATATATGTATTATGAAAATAAAAATGAAAACAATGATTGAAAAAGGGTATCGAACAAGTCCTAAAATGTTTATGAAAACAAGATGCAAACACCGAGCCCATCCACGTCTCACCTAAAGAATACTTGAGAATTTGAAAAATTGTGTGTGAGATATATCCAGTTAGTCGAATAAGATTGCTGGTTCAAAGCTTGTGTACCATGTCACCTTAATTAGTCTTGATATATTATCACTAAGTGAAGGTTCAAGTCCAAAAGATACCTCCATGTATGTATAAGTTTTCCAAGCTTGTGCGAGATATTTTTCAGAATTCATTTATTTTGAAAATGGTGAGGATTGTTGGATCAATTTTCAAAATAAATGATGTCTTATTATAAAGACATGTCCAATTAATTTTGCCCTATAAAAAAATATTTTTTCACTTAAGAATGCATCCTTTAATGGTGGTACTTCATTTGAAAATGCAGCTTTTCATGGTGACATTTCATTTGAAATGGTGATGGTTCAATTTGAACTATTGAGCAAAATCAAATCTTGATCCAATAGTCATGAATGAAGGAGTATCATGAACTATGACAATCTGAACAGAGGGATACAAGTACATCTATAAATAAAGGCATGTTTAGGTCATTTGGACATGAAAATAATAATCTTACACCATTTTTTTCTCAATCCTATTTTCTAAAACGAATTTATGTCATATAACACCTATTTTTGTGCATCAAATATCCAATATCCAACGTTCAAGAGTATTCAGGTTTGTTTTCGTCGATGCTCAATGTAAGCAAATAAATAAGTGTTTTATTTGTAGGGAGTATTTGTTTAATGCATGTGCATCATTCAATTAGTTGAGACAAATAATGTCTTAAGAAGAGCAATATTTCTAATGTGCCCTCAAGTACACATTATTTTTTTACAATTTATCTATTACTATATTTTTTTTTACATATAAAAACTGTAAACACATTATTTTTTACAATAAAATTCCACTATTATTACTGCAATTCTTCACATTAGTCATTCTCCACAAATATATACCCCTACATATTTATAAAGTGCAACAAAAGGTGTAGTTATCTCAATTTTAATTTTTTTCCTTCAGAAAATAGTTAAGCCAACCATTTATATAACATTTACTACGAATGCGAATGCAAGGTTTTTAAAACTTAAACTAGCGGTCATTTTCAAATTCGTCACACCGTGTAACAATAGCAGCCGTCCAAATCATTAATTAATGTTTTATTTTTACGTTTGGCCACAAAAAGTTTTCAATGATCGAATAAAATACGATGCTATGTTGGAGACTACGAATTATTACCATGCATTGTCACTCACCCTTGTCTTTATCAATGCTCAATCAATCTTTTATGTGGTGAAGGTGAAGCGATGCTCAAGCAAATAATATAAGTTCTTTTTTATTTTACCTAATTAAAATGGAATATCAAATTCAATTGAAGCCAGAATTAAACAAATTGATTGACTTTTACTTTACCTTTAATATTCTTCCAGAATTATATACAATTTCCTCTCTTACTTTCGTTTATGTAATTTCGATTATGCTTATAAGAGTTTTGCTTATTGTCAATCACAGACTTATTTGGTGGCTAAAGTAATCTTTATGATTTTTTAATATAAGATTTTAATTATGCCCCCATGAATTATGATTGGAATTCTATTTTTATTTTTTATTTAAAAAAAATTCATAATATAACTAAAAATAAATAGAAAAATTATTCACTATGTTTGCCTTTTGGATTTTCTAGAAAGAGTAGGAAGGTGGAAACAGAAGGCAATGAATAGAACAAGATTTTGAATCTTATCCGTTAAGCCATGAATGAGCTAGATAATCAAATAATGTCCACTAAAGCATTAAAATTTAAAAGCAAGCAAACACGGACAAGAAGTCAAGAACCGTGCCACCACCTCATTATAAATGCAAAAATAATAGAGATAAAACAAAATATACAAAAACATTGAGCCACAGCTCTATTGAATTGTCAAGATAATCAACAAACAGAAGATTATTCAAAACCCATGACTGGATCCAAGTAAAATTATTACCAATCCCTTATTTATTTTTTATTTTTCCAAATTAGAATTCAACATTCATGCAATCGCTGCCATCCAATTTTATGGCATAACTTTCTTTTATCTTTTTATTTTTATTTTTTAAGTAAGAGTAGACAATATTTAAATACGAGTAGCTAATTAAGTAAAACTATTTAAAAACTACTCGATCAAGTTTTTAAAATCTACGCAAATTATTATGTTAAAAAGAAGAATTATCTGTCTAAATAAAATGTAAAAATAAATGGTAAATATGTTAGATTCGAAGAAATTTAAACTTTTACAAACATATCTTTGATATTTTGAAAGAACAAATAGCTTTAATACAACTTATAGTTGATTAGAGTACAACTAAACCCCATGTTCCCTACATTTATGCAACCATAACAATTATATTTATGCTAACAACCAAAGAGATAAAGATAATTTAAAAATAAAATTATCTAAAACTTATTGTTAGAAGATCGTATCGTGTTATATGAATACAAGTATAAAAAGAAAATATATTGTATATGAATACAAGTATAAAAAGAAAATATATCTAAAAATAAAAATACTGTGATAATTTATTTGACACGTTCTAGCTAGAATTATGAATAACAATATATTTTAGAAGTCAATTTTTATTTTAAAAGTTATGAAGTATATTCTAATAAACTTTATGTACATTTATACATACACGTTAGGAAATTGTTGAAAATGTGAAAGTTGTGTTTGTGAGAGTAAGAGATTTGACTTTGACCAAAAGAACGCGCCAGCGTCACTCCAGCCGACCATCCGACGTGGCAACTGGCCATTGTAGACCTGCCACGATTCGAGCACCCGACACCTCTAATTTTTATATATATAATTTTTTTCGTCAAAATTTGAAAAACACCCACCAAAACGAAAAACAAACCAAACGCCAAAGTTCCACCTTGAATCAATCTCTCGTCGAGTTGAAAGTTAAAAATCATTTTTTTTATAATAAAAATCGTAAAGTCGATGCCGTACTGCGAGGTGGTGGGCGGCAAGGAGCAAAGCGCCGCCCCGGACGCGGCGCTGAACGACAATGGGATCAAGATTTTCTACAGAACGTACGGCCGCGGGCCCACCAAAGTCATCCTCATTACAGGTGTGTGAGTTTTTTTTCTTTTTTGGTTTCATTTCTCATTCTCAGAACTGAATTGGATTTCAGATTTTTTTTTAATTTTGAATTTTGACTGCACGATCATCATTGGGTTCAGGATTGGCTGGAACACACGATGCGTGGGGCCCGCAACTAAAGGGATTGGCTGGCACAGATAAGCCCAACGACGATGATGAAACCATACTTCAGGATTCAGTTGAGAGCGGCGATGGTGGCGCAGGAATCGAGGTTTGTGCATTTGATAATCGGGGCATGGGTCGGAGCTCCGTGCCGGTTAAGAAGACCGAGTACACGTGAGTTTTTGTTTTTCAATTCCTCCCATTTGTTTTTTGTTTTTTTTTTTAATTTTTAATTTTTTAAATTAACGAGTTTTATCTTTTTATGGAATTTTTGCTGGTTGCAGGACAAAAATAATGGCAAAAGATGTGATTGCTTTGATGGATCATTTGGGCTGGAAGCAGGCCCATGTTTTTGGGCACTCAATGGGTCAGCATCATTCATTTTTATAATTCTTTGATTATTCTGTGAGCTGAATTTATGCACTTTGCCTTTGCGTTTTTTTTTTTTTTGGGTCAGTTCTGAATTAAACTTGCTTTATTTTGTTATATGGAATCAGGGGCTATGATAGCTTGCAAATTAGCAGCTATGGTGCCGGAGAGAGTTCTGTCATTGGCTTTACTGAATGTAACTGGTGGAGGTTTTCAATGTTGTCCTAAGGTATTGCACTCGCACATGTGTGTGTGTATTTTCTGTTGATTACCAATGCCAACATAGAATTCTATTTTGTATCATTAAGTTAAAACAAGTTTTATTGGTTTGTTCAATTTGCATGTGGTGCTGTGGCTTTTTAATTTTGATATAATGCAACCATATGATTCTATGGTTTAGTGCTCAGTCTATTAAAAAATCACCAGCCTCTTTATAAAGCAAATGACTGAACTATTCTGGTGAAAATAATTGGATGCAATTGAAGAAAAAGTAGAGCTATTTGATAACTCCACTTCAAGAATAAAGAATTAATAGATATTGAACATTAGAAGTCAGAGCTTTTTCCTGTTGGTCAAGTTTCAATTTGAAAACTCCACTTCAATGCAACAACCTCCCACTTTTGAGATGAAACAGTAGTTATGGAGCAGGAAAGGAAGACTGCTTAATCTTGCAAGTGGCATTGCAGATTATCTTGTTCCTGCGAAAGGGGAAAACAAAAAAATGAATCTTCAAACTTAGAATCATCTTTGTGAAATATCAAAGTGAGCAGCAATGGTATGGGTTGGGTGGGTTTTGAGTCAGTTCAATTTGTTTTAGGTTCAAAATTGATGAACCCATACTTAATAGTTGTACAAATTGATAACTTCATGATTTACGAGGACATAGAAATTTTGGAATACTAAATGCATTTTTCTAAATTATGAGAGCTATTACTGGTTAGGCATTTCTACTGTTTGAAGGACAAACCTGTTAGGAACCAGATCTGGATTCCTCATGCTTTGGTCAAACTATTCTGTAATTGTGTGACTGGCCGTTCCTTTTCTTTTTTCCCAGTGTCAGTGGTCATCAACGAAGAAAAAATTATGAAGCTTGTTAGCAGCCTGCTGAATCTTAGGTTGAAATAGGGTTGCCTTCTATATTACTGGAAAATCTGATTTTTGTAAGTTAATGATATTCTAGTAGTCTGCCTAGAGACCAGTGCATAATGATTAAACAACTGGTTTAAATCATTAGGGCATGATTAGCCCGTTATCTGCACTCACACAATAGGCAGGGAGGCTTTGGGCAAATCATATTCAATGATTAGAAATGTTCAAAAATTTCAAGATAATAAATATGCGAGCATTTCAATTGGACATAAGTATTTTGGTTTCCAGTTCTAATAGAGATGTCTCCAAGCTATCTTCTAGTCACTTTACTATTCTAAATCAGAATCAGAACCAGAATCAGCGGATGTTTTTCATTGTAAACTTTTAATAGATCTCTTCCTTATTATGATTTTAATCCAATGATTGAACTGGATAAGAGAGAAGAGCTAGGGTCAATAGGTTCAATTGGGCTCCAAATGGCAATCAACTCATGACATTGCATGAAATATACAACATGCTTCTTTTGAAATATTATATATTTAAAAATTTAGTGCATATATGCTTATATTTGTATATTTACAATGCAATGCATATTACTATCGAGGAGGCAGAAATTGAACATATACATTCATAATGCAATTTTTGATAATTGTACAGATTTTCTTTTCTGGGTAAATAGCATTCAGGGAAAAGAAAAATAAATACAAGGTTAAGACAATCTAAGACATGAAGACAGTGAAGCACGGCTTAGGACATGGTCAAGTCGTAAAAACTATGGCTAAGACTGTCTAATACATGAACTTGTACTGTAAGCAGGCACATTGGTACAAAATTTCCATATCAACTATATCTAAGTGGATATTTTACTTTGTTTAGAGTATGAAATTTCCATATGAATTTATGATGAACAAGACTTCTAGTTAGTTTAACTTTAGTTTGCATATGATTTTGACACACTAGCTTTAATCTGATTAAAAATAAAACTCATTCTGTTTCCTATATATTTATCAAAGAAATTAAACTTATTAGTATGTTAACAGTTGAAAAGGCAATATCTAGAAACTATAGATCATCAAATGACCTTCTTTCCTGCAGCTTGATCTCCAGACATTATCAATTGCAATCCGTTTCTTTAGGGCAAAAACCCCAGAGAAAAGGGCAGCAGTGGACTTGGACACTCATTATTCACAGGTAAACAGAAGTTCATGTTTTACCTATTATTTTGCTAATTAACTGTGGATGTCATTACTTAGGAATTGGAACTTCAAACAATGTTCTAGAAACAATTCTTTCTCCACTAGTTTTTCTCACCCTTTTAATATTGAAAGGGATGGGAATGGTGTAAAGATGATTGTGTTTGTGGTAAGATTCCTTTCAGACTAATTACTATTTGTGACATGGGTGCAGGAATATCTTGAAGAATATGTTGGATCTTCTACTAGAAGAGCAATTTTATATCAAGTAAGAACTCTTGTTTTCTAGATGATCATATAATTTTAACAAACCTGTTTCCCTTGAATTTGGAGTAAGATACTGTTATTCTTTATATCTCTGGACTTTTCAGGTTGGGGTGTCATTTTGGTAGTCACCTATCTGTTCAAAATTAAGCATCCTACAAATCAAGGGTGATAAAGCTATCTAAGTCAAGTGAAATGGTCAATTATTCAGTTTTTGGTCCATTGTCTACAAAATTATGTTTTAGTTTTGCTTGCTATCTGGCTTTTGGCATTTAGTGTCAAGAGGCTGTAGTTAGATAACCAAGTATTTGGTTGAGTATTGCGAGATTTTTCTTTTTCAAGGTTTGCTTTTTCACTGGCACCCTCGATGATATCAGTTGAGTGATTCAGTTGGGCCTGACAGTCTTAGGCTTTCTTTTGGTAATGGATATTTATTTTAAGATAATCATTGTAGTTTCCTTAACTCATTACAACATTGACAATATTTAAAGTTCTTATTTTATATATACCTATTTTCAAGGAAAATGCCGATAGCTTGACCTCAAATATGTTACTCACAGGAATATGTAAAAGGTATATCAGCAACTGGAATGCAGTCTAATTATGGTTTTGATGGTCAAATCCATGCCTGCTGGATGCATAAAATGACACAAAAAGACATTCAAACCATTCGTTCAGCTGGATTTCTTGTGTCAGTGATTCATGGCAGGTACATGAGCAACCATAATGCACATGAACATAGTCATATAATTTTGTCTAAATTTATATTATTAAAGTGACATGCTTTATGATTTTATTATTCTAAGATACTTGCAAAGGAATATGCATAGGGCATACAGGAGTGACAATTTGTTACAAAATTAAACTTCATTTCTCAAATATCATTTAGATGAGTTGAAGTCTGCAAAATGTTTCTTTATTATTATCAAACTGTTTCACGAATTAATAAACTATATAATGTCAATTATCATAAAAGAAAACAATATGCTTATATATTCTTGGATTCTGTAGATATAATGTTATGAGATAGGCTCCAAATACTGATAGGAAATTAAAACTGGGTTCTTGGTGAAAAATAATAAAATAAAAAAATTGGGAAAAATTACCTGAAACGGAAGTCCGTGCTGTGCTTTATAGTAAATTGTCAAAGTTTGCAATCAACCTGCATTTAACAAGGGAGATGACAGTATTTGGCAAGAATTTGGTATTTTCGGAGTGAAGAGTATTAGTTTTGTTTCAATGCTTTTCTTAATCTCAGACGATCAAGAGAATTGTTGTTTCATTCATGCACAGACAAGCACAAAGTGAAAACAAATGTATACGCATGCAAACTTGGAAATAGGTTAAGATACATAGAACTTAGAAGGTCGTGCAGGAGCTGGTTAATATTTTGGGCATTTCTAGTAGTGATACATGGATGACTGAATGTTACATAACTGAATTTGAGCAAAAATACTAATTCGCTCCACTGAATGTATAGGCGTGATGTCATTGCACAAATCTGTTACGCAAGGAGACTAGCAGAGAAGCTGTACCCTGTTGCTAGAATGATAGATCTTCCTGGAGGACATCTTGTAAGTCATGAGAGGACAGAAGAGGTATTTCCTTTGCCCAACAGATCGGACAAATATGCAAGTAGTCCAATTGGTTGTGTGAGACATTTACAATTAATGAATTATTAAATGGAGTACAGTTGTGCAAACTAATTGGGAAAGTTTTCTTATCAAAGTCAGTAAAAAATTGTCATAATTGAATTTGATTGAGACAGAAGGGTCCTTACATTTGTAATTATGGACAAACTACCTTAATCTTCCTAATATTGAGGATTGATCTTGAGTGACTCAAGATTTTTGAACAACTGGGATTGAATTAGATCTTCACGCGTAAAATAATGTTATGAATTTATTGGTAGAAAGATGTCACAATGCTTCTTGAAGTTTTACTTTCCTAAATTTCTAATATTTGTTTAATTTTACTTGGCTACAAATTAAGCTTATACACGTTAAACTCTTTCTTGAAATTTCAGGTCAATCAAGCTCTCATTGACTTGATCAAGGCATCTGAAAAGAAGATAAGCCCGCAGGATTGGACTAATCTGCCCCAGACAAGTTCTGGTAAGCATGCCACAATCAAGATAGTCTTTCTCTTTTCCATGTTATGTGTGGGCAATAATGTTAGAGCATACTTGCCTAACATGGGTTGAAGCTTTTCATACTGAGTTGTCTATGAAGATAAACTCGTGGTTAATCCATAGAGTTCCCATGTTTCCCATATTATGTTCATGGATTTGGAAACCTAAGAGTTCCAGAAGGACACATGATAACTACTTAAAAGAGCTCAAATCAACACTGAAGCTTTTTCCAGACACAAAAATCATCGGTGGTCAACTTGTTTTCAGCTAGGTTATCTTCCTCTCTGTCTGGTCAGGATTGAGAGGGAGACAATTAGCAATTTTGATATTTCTACATCAGAACTCTGTTTTCAGTCTTTGACATTTTCTGCTGATATTTTCAGTTCTTTGTCAGGGGTTTTGGCGAAAGGGATGTCATTTGTAAGAACAAGTTCGGGACAAAGAAGCTATGTTTCAGGCCCACTAGAGAAGCTACGACTTTATCTATTATACCTCTGTGGCCTCTTCTTGTTAGCATTTGAGTATGTGAGAAGGCTTCTACAGAGTCTAAAACCGGTTAGAGTGCGAGCCTCTCCCACTTCAGCCAGCATGCAGTGAACCCTCTTTTTTACTGGTAATTTTCAGTTTGCTTCCCAATCTTTCTTGTAGAACAAAAACAACTAGCTAGAAAACAATACATAATATCCTCACTGTTTCTATCCCTTCTTTTTGCAGGGTTTCACTAATTTGTTGCGCTAATGGCGTAGCACTTTGTGTTTTAAGCAGTTTGCTTACAGGATTCTTGAGTAAATCTACTAAAAGTTATACAAAAGATAATAAATAAACCCGAATTTGCTGTGGGAGATATCAGAACAACCGATACAACAAAGCAAATTAGTCATATGCATATGGAAGGGGAAGAATAAACTGGAGATGGCCTTTGCTTTTTCACTATCAAAAAATTATGCTAACAGATACCACTATACCGATCTCTCTTGCAGCACAAACACAATGAAAACAAACTCGCAAGGAGGGGAATCCTGTTTTTGTATCTAAGGCAGTAAATATGGCTGGTTATATTATTATTATTTTCAACACTTGTCAGTTATCAAAGATTAGAAACTCGACTTACAACAGCGAGGGAAAAATGTTAGTAAAATAATGGAATTTGAGCCAGATTGCAGTACAGGCTGTGTTATAAATGTCAAAACCCAACAGAGGAATGGCTATTAAGGACCAGATTGGTTGACATTTGATGTGGCTTCTAAAATAATCGACTTTTTTTTTTTTTTGAAAGGTAAAATAATCGACTTAAGCTTTGCCGGATACATTATTATTTATGAGATAATGAATGTTACATCAAATCACTTTTAAAAGATTTTATTAATCACTTAAAAGAGTCTTTGGTGTAGTGGTTGGTTTGTTGTTCTAATAAGTGACATGTTTAAGGTTTTATGACGACTCAAAATATTTTTTTAGATTTATTACTCCATATAAATAGGATTTGATTTCCAATTTGAATTTCTCACGACCAAATTCACGGATGAGAGTTGAACAAAAAATCTCATTTAACACCATCTGTCAATTTGGTTTGGGATTGCTATTTTCAAAATGACTGTAGGTGTTAAATAGGTTTTATTATTGAAATTAATGACCTTGATAGACATAAATTTAAAATATATACGAAAAATTTTTATGTCAATTTTCAATTATAGTTTCTCTAAGAACTATTTTAAAAAATGAAGACACAATAAAATCTCTCTATAATAATGCTTTATTAGGAATAACTTTAAATTTAGTCATCTTAAGAAACCTGTCTCTACTTAGTCATAATTATTTGTGCATTACAAGAATATATGTTATGTTAGATTAAATGAACTTGCTTCCACATAATACATTTACACAATGAGAGAAAAGATTTTTAAGGCAACTTTGCATATTCCTAACAATGGTACATAGATCATAGATATATTGGATTTGACATGCTCTATTAGTAAATGATTAATAAAGTGTATATTTTATCTCTATATCTTTGTAATAAAGATAATTAATTCAAAAAAATAATTTTTGTAACTCCACCTCTATTGAGTTATAATCCCTTCATAGTAATAAATTAATCTGGTTTAAATATTACGAATATAGAGAGGTTTCGCTATAATATTTTTGAAATATAAGGAAAAAAAAGTAATAATAAAAGTTGCGCTAGTTTGTTTTGAAAAATATATTTTTTTTAAGAAAACAGCTTAAAAAATAAAAAGATGTTTCTCACTGCAAGAAATAAGTTTTTTAGAAACATCTAAACAAAATGTTCTATAATTTTTGAAAATAGAAAACAGAAACTGTGGTAACATTTATATTATTCCTTCAAAATCCATAGTGATCCTGCACATACCGTAATGTAAGTTGATACTTGATCGTCATCACTTTTCACTTTCACATGATCAATTCTAGAAACCCTAAAAAATAAATACTTGCAATTATTAAACAAAACAACGAAAACAACAAGAAGAAGAAACGAAAAATGTAAAGAACGTACCTGGATTTTGCTTGGGAGCTGCAGAAGTTAGCTTGTGTTGTGATTGGGAAGGCGAATGAACGATTGATTGATGAAAGCAAAAAGCAGAGCAAAAACATCGAAATGGAAATTGTAAGTTGAAATGTTTTTCTAGAGAGAGAGAGAGAGAGAGATTCTAAAATAACTAATTGCGTTGGTGCCAAGTAATATTCCAAATTAAGCAATCAAAGATTCGAAACGAATGATGCCAATCCAATTACCAAATATACCCCTTAGGAATATCCCAATATGATCCTCTAGTATGCGCGATGCAGAACCAAACAAACAAGTTACCTACTTAGTACTTACCTTGCCTCTCTAGTCTTTACTTACAAGCCTCTCAATTGATAACTCAACTTCCTACCAAACACTCCCTCCAATCCATACGTCAATTTGTCTTTGAGAAATACCTATTTAATTTGGAAATATATTTCATATTGATAAGAAATAACTAATATCATTTTACTCAATATTTTTATTTATAAATTTTCATTTTACTTACTAATAATACATTAATTTATCAGTTTATGTTAAATCTATTTATTTATTTTTATATGTTAGTATGTTTCATTTTTAAAATTTATGTTTTATATTGCACTTAATGTTGATTTATTAGTTTTACTTTGTATTTGTAAGTTTTATTTTATTTACTCGTGATACATTAATTTATCAATTTTATATTAGTTTATTTATTTCATCCTCCATTTACAAATCTTATATTCTATTTCCAAAGTTTATGTTTAATTTTACTGTTTACGTTAATTTACTAGTTTTTATACTATATTTACTAATTTTCGTTTTATTTATCCATAATACATCAATTTACCATATTCATGTTAATTTACTCATTTTACATTCTATTTACAAGTTTTACGTTCCATTTCCAAAATTTATGCTTTAGTGTTCACTTAAAGTTGATTTACTAACTTTGTGTTGTATTTGTAAGTTTTTGTTTTATTTACCAATAATACATTAATATATCAATTTATTAATTATGTATTAATTTACTTATTTTATCTTCCACTTATGTTTTATTTTTAATTAATATTGATTTACAAATTTTATGTTAAATTTACGAGCTTCATGGTTTATTTATAGGGAAATTTACACTCGTCCACTTGTTTGTTTTGCCTTTTTCAAAAATACACAAACACTTTTTTTTTTTGCAGTGCGCCACCTGAAGTTTACTTTTTGTTGCATTCATCCACTTCTGTTTAATTTCCGTTAGTGAATTTAACGGAATGTTAATGAAATGACTTTTTTACCCCTCAAAATTACAATTTAACCCAAAATAAATAGAAATTAGAGATAAATTGGATGGATTTAATTTTTTTCAAAGGTGGATGCTAGAAATTAGAGGAAAATAGTGTTTGTTACTTGCTAAATTTAGAAAATTTGTATTTATTTTTTTGAAAGACAAAAAAATAAATACACAAAAAAATAAATACAAATTTTCTAAATTTAGCAAGCAATAAACATTATTTTTCTCCAAAAAAATAAATACAATTTTTCTAAATTTAATAACAAATAAACACTATTTTCCTCCAATTTCTAGCATCCACCTTTGAAAAAAATTAAATCCATCCAATTTATCTCTAATTTCTATTTATTTTGGGTTAAATTGTAATTTTGAGGGGTAAAAAGGTCATTCCGTTAAATTCACTAACGGAAATTAAACGGAAGTGGACGAATGCAACAAAAAGTAAACTTCAGGTGGCGCACTGCAAAAAAAAAAAGTGTTTATGTATTTTTGAAAAAGACAAAACAAATAGGTGGATGGTTGTAAATTTTCCTTATTTATATCATTTATATTCAATTAGGTATTGATACCATGACTTTAATCACGACATTATAAAATGATCTGATAAGAAAATAACTAATATCAGTTTTCTCAAAATTTTTACTTATAAATTTTGAATTTATGATTATCTTTAAATGTTAAAAAAATTTAAAAAAAAAGTTACTAAAAATATCTGTATATTATTTAAAAGAGTTGTACTAAAATGCAAAAAGTCGGCTCGTGCTGGTTCAACTCAAAATGAAAAAAAAAAACAAAAAACAAAAAAACCGGGCCGTTTCCCCTATTTTAAACCCTACTGGCTAAATTTAATAAAGTTTTGCAGCGAAGAATATAAGTGATGGCAGCTGCTCTACCTTCTGATGCATCGCAATGGGAATTCAGCTGGTTTTAATTCCCTCTCTTAGCTGTTTCTGTTTCTTTAATTTAACATTTTGATATGTGTTTGTTATGCTAGAGTTTCAACTAAGTATCCATTTTCTGGGATTTCCACTCTTTGAAAAATGTTAATTTTGCCTTTTTTATTCAATATTATTATCTTCCTCTGTGAAATTTGCAAAAATTTTATGCTTTAGTTGGTTATTCAATGGGGGTTTGTTCCATTTTGTTCTTATACTGTTTGTATATATGAGAGTTTTGGTTTCTGAAGATGGGTTTCAGTCAATTGTCTTCAAAGCTTTATTTCCTAAAAGAGGAAAAAAATATACCAAAATGTTTAATTCTACTGTTACATGTTTGCTTTCTTAGGTTCTGCTATGCTTTGTATATTTCTTAATGCTAGAAGGATGTGTTCTTTTCTAATATGATTGTTTAGGATGAATATGAGTTGGTTATCGAGTTGCAATATATCAAATAAATTGAAGACAACCTGCTTCATAGGTTTTGATTCTATTAGTTGTTTTTATTTCAAGTATGTCACGATTGCATGGGTGTTCGATGAGGCTAATAGTGACTTCTTAGGGTTGACGCTATAAGTTTCTTTTATTATTGTCTAGTATTGAAACTTGAAAACAAAATTTAAAGATAATGCTTACGATATAAACACAAACGTTTGTAACAGTAGCATGAACAAAATAGAAGGAAATCAATAAGAATAGGTTAATTCTAGGAAATCTAGACCTCCAAAATAGTATTGGTTATTTGAGAAACCAATAAACTCCCAAAAGACAATTTACAACTTGCGAGAATAGTAATACTCAAGACACTCTTTTATTGAATAACATCAAGCTTTAAATAAAACTTTAGTTCAAAGTAACAAACATACAAATAGCAAGCATTAAGCATGTTCTCCATCATGCTCCATGAATCCACAAAATAAGGAACCAACTAACAACTTAATTTTGACTTAGTAAAAACGAACTAAAGTCAAAATATAAAGTAAATAATTAAAAGAAAATTATAATGGAAAGATTGTAACAGTTTTTCTAATTTTCTGTTATGGTGTTAACTCTAATGGATGGGCGGTGGCCCATATTGTTAAATTCTGGATTAGGCAATTTACTGGGCCTGTGAACTAATTTGTAATTTAGTTATAAGTTTTGTGAACCATAAAAAAACAAAGGGTAAAGTCAGTGGTAAAATTATCAGAATATTGGAATTGTTCTAAAAGATTTTTGAATAAACTGGCAATGGGGAAAATATAATATTGGAACTGGAGTGGGTGAATTGTTCTCAGTTTTGTTTGTTGAGGAACACAATAGAGCATCTGTAATTCCTCCGTTGTTTACAATTGATCTATTTTTTTTTTCCCCTTGACGGTGTAGTACTCTTTGTCCACCTTTCAGAAGTTTTTTTAGAGGAACTGTACCAGAAATGTTTTGTTGTTTCTTAGAAAATGGTTTTTCCCATGCAGTGACTTTGAAGTGGATTACGAGTCCAATGAGAATGCATCAATTGTGTATGCAGCATTAGCTGTTGATAAGGAGGTGATGCATCATGATCCTAAGATCATACCTTGCTCCTTTAACTTTATTGCTTCTTCAATAAATTCTTACTTGGATTCTATTTCCCAATGCAGTTGCAACCAGACAAAGTGAAAAGGCAGATATCTGTTGTTGATGGGAAACTTTTAGTGTAAGTTTTGATTCTTTGATCATTCATGGTTGGAAGACTCATTACATAACTGATTTTTCGTTCTTGTCCAATATTCATTCAATTTGCACCTACCAGTTTATCCTATGAGACAATATTCATTTGGAAATTTTGTGTGGCCTGTTTAATAATAATTTTTTCCTCTTTTCCTGCCAAATTTTCAAATATGTTACTTAAGGAGAGTCCTTCCTCTAAAATACCATTTTTCTTTAGTATATCAATTTTACCTGGACTTTGCAGTTTAGAAGTTTCTTCATTTTGTTTATTTTCTCATCTGATTCAGGCACTTTGAGGCAGTTGAGGCCAGGTTTCTTCGTGCATCATTTTCTGCTTTTGTAGATGTGCTTACGCTCGCGACAAAAACAATCGAACAGTTTGGTCAAGGAATGGAATTATAACATTGTACTGTCTTTGGCAGTTGGAGAATCATTCTTAGTAGGAACTGTATTACTTTAATATGCCTTCTTGTTTTGGATTAGTTGATGTTTTTGTAACAAGAGAATCTATAGTGTTAGTTTTACAATTTAAACCTTGAAATATCGGAAAGCTGTAACAAATTCTTCAAAGCTGTGAATTATATTTTGAAAGAATTAGCAAGGCTGACATTGAGCAACAATTTTCTGCATACATTTTATCTTGGGCAGAATCATCAAAAGTAGATGCATCTTTAAATCTAGAATAAAAGTAGGCTTGACTTGTATTATAAGAAATTCAAATGGGGTGTCATGGCTGCCTCCATCACTAGGAAAACTTGCTTAGAAAATATGGAGATTGCTGAATGCTTTGGCAATTCTTGATGGCATCAAAATGGCAGTTGATTCTGGACTGCACCCACTACTAACTGTTGAATCTGACTATTTTAATGCAGTGAAATCAATCTTAAAGAAGAGACTTCGGATGGATGATCAAAGGAATGCTTGGTTATGTAAGAAAAGGAAAAACAATTTATAGTTGCAATACACTCATCAATAATCTCAAGAACCTCTGATGATTGAATTACAATTTTTTAAAATCCATTCCAGAATGCAAGCATACCTGTTCATGCAAGATATTCGATGCTCTGCATCCGAAACTTCGTCGACCTTTGCATCTAAGAGATCATTAACCTTACAAGTCACAGAACCCAAATGGTCCACAGTGTTCACAACAGCTCTGCTGGCATGATCTTTCAATGTTTCCACCACTCTGCGTAAATGTGAAGATGGTTTGTTTTCTCAATGGAAAATTGAAATTATCAGCAGTAATTAGAGCAACTTACATTTGTTTTTGGTCATCACTGGTGTACCTTAGTTCAAGATATTCGGCCGCTGAGTATAACTGTGTTCTCAGGTTTTTCAAATCCTGAAGGTAAAGTCGCTTGAGTTAAAAAAAAGACCAAAGTAAATATTTCCATAAGAACTTAAATCTATTACAAATTGGTGCTTTTGTATTTCCATAAGTGGCTATCTACTCCAAAGCTAGTTGAAAACTGAGTAAAATTTGGAAATTGACACACGATCCACCGTTTAAGTCATATAAACAAGTACCGCACAATTAAACAAGAATTGGCCTTGAAGACGTATGCCCCTATTTGCCACAATCATTTTTTTTTCTTTTTCTTTTTCTTTTTCTTAAAAGTGAATGCTGAGGTGGGTGCAACTTTTAGTAATAGCTATTAGTAGCATAAAACAAAGATTGCACGCTCTAAAACAATTGTAATGGGGAAACGGGTATAGGCATACAATCCAACAGATTAAAACAAAATAGAGAAACAGTAGTACCTTGAGACTATCAGAGAACAGCAAGCTCTGCTGCCTTTTTCTTAAAAGTGATTGATTATGATGAAACATTCAGCCTTGTAATTAAGCCTGCTCCGGTTTGTTTTGTGTTTGGCATTATTCCAAGATGGTATTTGCGACAACTTGATGTGAGCAATGCCTTTTTACATGGGCACCTATCAAAGGAGGTATTTATGTCTCAGCTACCTGGTTTTATTGATCCCACATATCCCTACTCATGTTTGCAAACTTGAAAAGGCACTCTCTGGCCTTAAGCAAGCCCCACGTTCTTGGAACAACACCGAGCTTCGAAACTTTCTTCTATTGACGGGGATTTTTCACTTCACTATCAGATTCTTCTTTATGTATCTAATCTCATGCTAGTGTGCATGGGATTATCTTTGTGGGTAAATAAACTTTCATCTATTGCCACAATGTAGCTAGGCACTAATTATCTTCGTGCCAATCCTGTATATCACTCTCGCATGAAACACATGGCCATTTGTCTTTCACCTTGTTCATCTCAAGACCAATTCGGTCACCAAACCTCTCTCTCATCATCACGAATAAGTTTTCTTCGTTCCAACATCGGTGTCGCCAATGGTAGTACCATCTTACAGGGACATATTAGAGATACTCTTAAAGTCACGGTGTAGTTTTACAATCTTTTTATTATTTGTATATTTGACTTTCATAACTTTAGACTACAATTGTGCACTTACTATATTAACTAGCTTTAGTTGTGTATATATTGAAATCATATCAATAAAAACAGCAAGCTGCGTTGTTATTTCCTTTCTCTATATTATTTATTGTATAAACCTAACATCTTTCAGCCCTTCGGGCGCACCCCCCCAAAATCTCACGGTTACTCTTTTTTTTTTCTTATAAATTTATTTACCCACACCTGTCCCGTTTGTCTCACCTTTTTTTTTTTTAATTTTCAATTATTTCGTTAGCCAGGCCACACTTTTATAAACTTTGTCCTGGGCCCGCACTCTACTTTTGTGTTTTTTTCCCAAATAAGCCGGACTAGCAGCACCCATGTAATTATCTTTTCAGACCCCTTTCTGGTGTATCAGAGAAGCCCAATAACAAATGCATCCGCAAATTATCTACCAAAGATATTTCAACAAGCTGGTCGCCCACTGGGACGGGGAATGGCTCTGTTCCTAAGAATGAATTGACGTCCTGTCCAGCGTCCCCCCTTGGCCCTTGCCTCCTCATCACAGAGATGAAAATTGAAATTAGGCCAATTAGATTAAAGGCGAGAAGGAATGGAAATATGGAACCGTTAATTATTATACCCATGACCCCTCTAATTAATGGCTCTTTGCCTTTCAATATTATTGTAGGTATTTGCAAGGAAACCTCCTCTATCTTTCTTCCAATTAAGACTTCTTGTGTCCAATTACTGTCGATTCTTTTTGAACGTGTAAAGGATAGCAACTTGAAGACTTGAGAGGGACAGCGTTTATTCAAAGTCAAGTACAGGGACAGGGAACGGCCCTGTTCCTGAAGTATGAACTGACGTCCCGTCCGGTGTCCCCTTCGCTACCCATCATGCAAACAAAAATTGAAATTAGGCCATTTAGATTAAAGATAAGACGGAATGGAAATATGGGATCGTTAATTATTATAGCTATGACCCATCTAATTTGCAAATGGCTCTTTCCCTTCCAATATTATTGTACGTATTTGCAAGGAAACCTCCTCTATCTTTCTTGCAATCAAGACTTTTGCGTATCCAATTACTGTCAACTGTTTTTGAACGTGTAGAAGAAAACAACTAGAAGACTTGAGAGAGGGCCGCGTTAATTCAAAGTCAAGACTAGCTTATTAGCTTGCAGGATTCTTGATGATGAGGGGAAAAAAGGGTTGACAGATACTGGTATAATGTCTATAAAACTTTAATTATTTTATAAAATTATTTTATTTTTTATTCATCATCACGTTGGGATTACCCGCCCACACCCCAATGGCCCATTTTATTAGCTTGCAGGATTTTTTTTTTTTATATAAATTTATTTACCCACACCTGTGTCGTTTGTCTCACTTTTTCTTTTTATTTTCACTTATTTCGTTACCCAGGCCACACTTTCATAAACTTTGTCCCGGCCCCGCACTCTACTTTTGTTAGTTTTATCAAATGAGCAGCACTAGCAGCACCATATAATTATCTTTTCAGACCCCTTCTGGTATATCAGAGAAGCCCAATAACAAATACATCCGCAAAATATCTACCAAAGATACCTCAACAAGCTAGTGAAGCAGGGAATGGCTCCATTCACTATGCCCATGTTTAGTTGGGAGAAATGGTAGGAGAGGAGAGGAATAGAAAGAAACAAATGAGGGAGAAAATGAGTGTAAACGAGGGTCAAATTCATTTGCATTGTTTGGTTAGACATGGAATTCATCTTTTTTCCTTATTTCTTTCCTCTCCCCTTTCCTTTTCTCTTCTCTCCTTAAATTTCTTCAAACCAAACATGCCAATTGACGACCTGGTGTCCCCTTGCCTACTCATCATACCAATAAAAATTGAAATTAGGCCATTTAGATTAAAGATAAGGGGAATGGAAATATGGAATCGTTAACAATTATAGCTATGACCCATCTAATTTGCAAATGGTTCTTTCCCTTTCAATATTATTGTACGTATTTGGAAGGAAACCTCTTCTATCTTTCTTGCAATTAAGACTTTTGCGTATCCAATTACTGTCAACTGTTTTTGAACGTGTAGAAGATAACAACTTGAAGACTTGAGAGAGAGCCAGCGTTAATTCAACGTCAAGAGTAGCTTATTAGCTTGCAGGATTCTTGATGGTGAGGGGAAAACACAGATGCTGGGTACAAGGTCTATAAAACTTTAATTATTTCATAAAATTGTTTTATTTTTTATTCCTTTTATTCCTCATCAAATTGGGGATTACGCCCCCAATGACCCATTTTATTTTCATTTTTATGTAGGTCAGTAGTGTTACTGAAAATCAAATATTGTCTCTTTTTTCTCCACTTATTGAGGACTTTGGAGAATTAAACAAAACTCACCAATGGCATAAAATATACAATGAATATTTATTAACAGATTTTACATAAAATTAATTTTTGAACCGATTGAAACTTCCAAAAACTCAAATTTCGAATTTGTTATAAGAATATAATCTATTTTAATTATCATTGTCAAATCCTCCTCTAGAGCACATCAGCAAATTTGCAACCTTTCTAGCTTAAATTCTAGGTTCAAAACCTCGCGGCGGAGTTAAATTTTGTTATATTTAAATTTTTGCACAGAAGTTTGAGCTAAATCTTGAAGATGAATTATTTTCTAATTAATTTTTTTGTGGTTCTTTTATAATGATGGTAAAATTCTCCACAGGTTTCGGACCCCAACCCAAATGGCGTGAATTTTGAATATTTTTTAGAAATGGGTTGAGAAATGGATAAAAATTAATCCTTAAGTTTTTAATGGGTGAAATTTTAATTAGATAGAAACCTATCCGTTCAATTGATGCTGAAAAAATAAAAGTTTTGCAGGATGTTTCCTCCTAGCAATGAAAGAGAACCGCTTGTTTGATGTACTTGATGCTCCAGTTCTTAAGGAAGCCAAGGAAGAACATAATATTACGGTTGCTATGCTTGCAAAAAGATGCTTGAACTTCAATGGAAAGAAGAAACCTACAATGAAAGAACCTTAGAAGAGAATGAAATGACAACAACATCAGAGAATCAAGGCAGAGAACAGCCTATTGATAATATATAATTTAAAAAATATAATGACTAATTGTGTAATTCAATCAAACCTTATAGACCAAAGGAACATTTACCAAAGATTAAAATATATATATATATTTTAAAGCTACATTTTGTTTCATCCAAATGAAGCTAATCAATCTATATTTTCTTCCAATAAAACTATGGCTTCGTTTCATATCTTAATTAAATTATATAATGATGAAATATTATATTCTGAACTTAACTGAATCCAATATCATTTCACCAATCGGTCATATGAGATGAAAGAAAAAAATCTGTTGAAATTAATTTTAAATTAAAGTTGAAGAATGGTGATATGATACATACACATACATGACTCTGAATTTATTAAATTGAAGATGTACTCATCGTCTTGACGATGTGACCAAATACTGGAATGTGAGAATGGTCTTTGGACTTTGGAGAAGACTTGAGAGGGCCCAGAGTAATTAAAAGTCAAGATTGGCAATCTGAAATTAATCTCCGGCTTTAACATGCAGGACTTTCTAGTCGGTGAGAAAAGTTTCTGAATTAATATAGGAGCTAATGCATGCACTTTCTGAACTAAAGAAAACTGAGTTTAAGCGGCGAATGGCTGTGCATCTTTGTCTGGTGTTGTTGCAGATTATTGTTTTGCATCTCAGGCCGATCAAAGCCTCAGATTATTGTTTAACTGAATGTGGAAATGTCAGCATCGGCTACCCCTTCGGAATCGGAGAAGGGTGCTACTTTGACAAGGGTTACGAAGTTATCTGCGATCACTCTTCTGGCACTCCCAAAGCTTTTCTTCCTGGCGTCAACAGGCTAGAATTAGTGGATATTCTCTCTAATGATTCAAAAGCCGCGGTTAGAGTCAACGTTCCTGCGATTTTTTTAAACAGCAGTAGTAAGTGAACAAGCAATATTGCTAAAGGCGTCAACTTATCAGGTACCCGTTTCGCCTTTTCGACTGACAATAAATTCGCTGCGGTAGGCTGCAACATGAGATATCACCAAGGGAACGGTTCATCTGTGTTTGTTGGGTGTCTGTCGATTTATACTTGTGATCCTACTCTCTACCCTGCTTGCTACGATTTCCTATGCCCCCTTCCTCGAAATGTTACTCATCTTTTGAATGTAAATACATCATACTTGTTTTTTCGAAGTATTCCTCAGAAATGTCAGTCTGTTTTCCTGGTTGATGAAGATTGGGTCAACAGGAAGTACCTTGGAGATCCTCATGATTTGAAAGATCAACACGAATTTCCTGCAGCGTTGAAGTGGGGAGAACAGAAAGGCAGTTGTTTTGAAGGGAATAACTCATATTCTATTTTTTGTAATTCGGATAAAACTGGTTGTTTAACACAATTAAGCTCAGGCCATTTATGTCTTTGCTCTGACACCTACTACTACCTACCGAAAGGATACTGCTCAGGTACATATTGGATTATGAGTTAAAGAGTAATTTTATTTTTTTCAAAGAAAATATCCGAACGAGAAGAAGAAAAGGGAAAATTCTTGGTGCTCCAGGAGCATTATGAACAGTTGCTATTTCCGTATAAACATTAGCAACAATAAATGTGAATGAGAAATGGAAAATGCTATTGGAGCACCCTAGACTTTACTAGCAAGAGTTAAATGTCAAATGATGTAACATTCCTACATTCCTCCATTGGATGGTAAGATGATCAGAAAAGAGTTATAAAATTTATCATCCAATAGTTGATTGAAATTATTGATTTTTAAAATATCCATCGAATTACTTGCAAATGAGTAAAGTCTTCCAATTACTGTAACTGTCTATGTAAACAGAAAATTAGAGAAAAAAATGGTGGGGTTTTATTTAGTTGTAGCCATGATTTAGTTTGATTTTCTCTTTGATTTATTATTTATTATTTTCTGGGCAGGCGACTTGATCTGTAATATCTCCAGCGGCTACAATTGCTCCAATTGTCCTGACGGTTATAATCGTCTCTCAGATGGTTGCATTCAAGTTTTCAACAAATCTCGGGTTAAATTCATTATTATAGGTATGCATATCGATCCTTTATTTTACATCATAACAAATTAATAATGTTTTTTAACATATATTTCAAATGAAAATACTAAGTGTTCATGCGTTCATTTGATGATATCTTTCATTATTGTCCTCGAGAGCCGCAGGCTGCGGTGGTGGGCTTGCGTTATTCTTTCTGCTCATTGGAATATGGTGGTTGTACAAGTTTGTAAAAAGAAGAAGGGAAATCAAGCTCAAGCATAAGTTCTTCAAAAAAAATGGTGGTTTATTATTGCAACAAGAATTGTCTTCCAATGAAGGTAATATTGAGAAAATGAAGTTATTTACTTCAAAAGATTTGGAGACGGCCACCGACAACTACTATGCCAATCGGATCCTTGGTCAAGGAGGCCAAGGTATTGTATACAAAGGAATGTTAGCAGATGGAGGAATTGTGGCTATTAAAAAATCCAAAATATTGGATGAGAATAATCTCGAGCAATTCATCAATGAGGTAGTAATTTTGTCTCAAATAAACCACAGAAATGTTGTTAAGTTGTTGGAATGTTGCTTGGAGACAGAAGTTCCTCTTTTGGTGTATGAATTTATTCTAAATGGAAGCCTCGATCAATACATACACTACGAATCAGAAGAGTTTCCAATCACATGGGAAATGCGTTTACGCATTGCGGTTGAAGTTTCAGGTGCTCTATCTTATCTGCATTCAGCTGCATCTATTCCTATTTATCATCGAGACATCAAGTCTGCAAACATACTTTTGGACGATAAATATCGAGCTAAAGTTTCAGATTTTGGGGCTTCTAGATCTATCACAGTTGATCAAACTCACTTGACCACTCAAGTACAAGGAAGTTTTGGATATCTAGATCCAGAATACTTTCGATCAAGTCATTTTACTGACAAAAGTGATGTTTACAGTTTCGGAGTAGTTCTTGTTGAGCTTCTAACTGGACAAAAACCTATCCGTTCAACTGTAGCTGAAGAAGATAAAAGTTTAGCAAGATATTTTATCCTAGCAATGAAAGAGAACCGTCTGTTTGAAGTCCTTGATGATCGAGTTCTTAAGGAAGCTGAGAAAGAAGAAATTATTACTGTTGCTACACTCGCAAAAAGATGCTTGAACTTGAATGGGAAGAAAAGACCTACGATGAAAGAAGTGGCATTTGAATTACGGGGTATAAGAGAATCAATTGGAGCTTCCATTTTGCAGCAAAATTGTGAAGAGACTGATTTTGTGGATGGTGACATTACGGGACATGATTTCGAAAGGGATTCATCTTCTAGTGGGTCAACTTTAAATAGTGTCTCAGTTTCTGTGGATGCCGACCCTTTAATTTCAAACAAATGGTGACAAAGAGAAGAATGGCCTTGAAACTGTTTGTATTTCATAAATAAGATTGTTAGACTTTTCCGATATTTTCATTCTCTTGCATCGTTACAGTTTCTTTGGGCACCATCATTTGTAATTAAACACTTCCAAGTCATTTCAAACAAATTTTCCTCCTTTTTTTTTTCTTTTTTTTGGGGGGGGGGGGGGGGGGAAAAGGAAGAGATGAAGGAAAAATCTGTTGAAATTAATTTCGTAGTTGAAGTTTATAAATGCAAGATGATATGATCTCTCAGTCTATTAAATACTGATGTGCAAGAACTTTAGCCCTATGTGACCTAATATCTCTAGTAAAGAGGACAGAACAACTTGAGCACTTAAAGAGGGCCAACGTTAAATAAACTCCAGGGTGGCATGTCGGAATTGTTGGCTTATTGTTATGCAGGACTTTCCCGGTAGTGAAATAAAGTCGAAAGGAAGATGGGAGGAAATAAAGATCAATGCGCTTTCTTGTATTTCATGGGTTAAAAATCTTTTTATCTGATTACAAACTGATAGATAAAATACCCTTGTATCATTTGTGAGTGAATCTCTTAGGTCAAAAATATAAAGTTAGAACAATCCTCAACTCTTTAGTTAGATTTTGAGTATGGCTTAAACCCATGAACTTTTATATTTTATTAGAGATAAACTCACCCACGATTATGCCCGCACTACCTCCCACAGTACCTTACCACTAGACGCCCTTCACATGGAGGCTTGGGTACTACTCGAAAAGTCATTTGAAAGAAAAGTCTGTTTAAAATTACGTTCCAATTCTGCACTCTCAACTCTCCCAAGTTATAAATTGATATTCACTCATGTTATAAAAGAGTAATGCTAGAGGATCCTATCTTGGGTACCAATGGATGTGGCATTCATTCAGTGGATAGTAAAATATTTATGTTATCAGTTATTATTCAATAGATAAACGATATATAATAGTTGGGACTCAAATCGGGACTTAATTGGTGGGTCACAATCATTATTGGTTAAAAAAAATATACAGAGATAACTAGCGTAAGAGGTAAATCAAAAACTCTTTCTTTCTCTCTGCTAAGACCCTTTCTGCCACCAGCTAAAATTCACTAGTTTTGATCAATCAACGTGCCTGAATTACACGGCCACCACATTTTCGAACCTCTAAACTTTCAAATCTATTTTTCAACTCTGTTTTTCCAACCACTGCAGCCTCGAACCAACCGAAACTCCCTGCTGCTACCTCTAGTTACCACGTCGCCAATTGCCCATCACACAGCAAAAAATTATACTAAAGGAGTTTCAGTCGGGGGAGAGAACCAGTAGGTCTATCCTTTTTTCTTATTTTCTATTTTTCTTCTATTTCTTTTATTTTTATTTTTATTTTTGTCTCTGCTTCTGTTATTGTGCTTGTTTTTATGTTTTTATGTTTTCTAAGATTTTATACTGCTCCTGCGGTGGTTCTGGTGGTCTCTACATAGATGGTGTTGTTTCAATGTCCAAATCGAGATTGTGTCAGTGTTCGGATTGGAACGGCATGCCTATATTGAAGCTGTTGAGGGCTTTAATAGTGGTACATCAAGGTTCTAATAACCTAAGGGGAGGTTCTGATGGCCTAGGTCAAGGGCTCATTGAGAGGCTTTCTAGTGAACCGTAAGGTTGGTTTTTTTTTGTTGCATTTTGTGATTTTTTTTATTGTTATTTGTTTGCATTCTGTTGTTACAATTGTATTTTCTTGTGCTCTGTTGCATTATCAAACACGAGGGGGATTTCAGCTATAGTAGCTAAGATTGGTTCCTCTAGTTTTTCTTTGGATTTTAATTTGAGAAACAAATTAATCTCCTTTAATTTATCTTATGTATTGTACTTAAGCCTGTTATAACCCTTATTTATTTATTTATTTTTATTATTACAGTTCCGTCATACTTCCTTTAAAATAAAAAGAAAAAAAGAATATATACGGAGGAGAACTTGTAGACTTGAGAGGGCCATGGTTAATTAAAAGTCAAGTTGACTTGCACGACTTTCTTGGTATTGGGATAAAAGCTAAAAGGAAGCTAGAAGGAATTTAATTAAAGATCAACGCATGCAATTGCTCTGTTAAATCTTCATTTTTCCGAGTACAAATATTGAGAATGGTTGTTCATCATTATCTGGCGTTGTTGCAATTGATGTTTTTGCTATTATGGCCAAACAAAGCTTCAAAAGATTTATGTCAATCTGATTGTGGGAATGTCACTATCATTTACCCCTTCGGAATCGGAGACGGTTGCTACTTTGATAAGAGTTTTGAAGTATTCTGCGATTACTCCTCTGGCTCCCCAAAAGCTTTTCTTGCGGGCATCAACAACCTGCAAGTATTGGACGGTTATGTTTATGATCCATATACTTCTTTTGATGTATACATGATGAGGGTATACATTCCTGTAATGAAGAGCAGTAACCTGACAAGCAATGATAAAGGGGTCAGTCTATCAGGTAGCCCTTTTACATTTTCCCGGTCGCGCAATAGATTCACTGCCATAGGTTGCAACAACTATTCTGCGATTATTAAGCGACACAATGATTCATCCGTTTTTGGTGGGTGCCTTTCGATTAGCACTTGTGATCCTGCTCTTAACCCCAGTTGCTACGATTTCCTATGCACCCTGCCTCAAAATATTACTCAGGTTTTCAATGCAGAAATATCGAATTTTTATTCTAAAAGTATTCCTCAGAAATGCCACTCTGTTTCCATGGTTGAAGAAGATTGGATCAACTCAAAGTACCTGAAGAATCCTCACGATTTGAAAGATCACGGACAAGTTCCTGCACTGTTGGAGTGGGCTAAGGGTAGAGGATATTGTTATGAAGAATATAATTCGAAAACTACTCGTAACAAGGACAATAGATGTTTAATACAATTAAGCTCAGTGTCACGGGATGAGTGTTTTGCGCAGCTAACCCGTGCGGCACTTAGACAACTTTGCCGAATATTGCTAAGTAAGCCTAGAGATTCTCGAACAAGAGAAGAGAGAGCAATTGAGCCAAAGAAACTTGTATTGCACAAAGAGAGATTACAGTGCTTGTTGGATACAAATGCTTAATGCCATCCCATATTTATAGGGGAGGCTTTGCCTAACTTTGCCTAACTTCACCTAACTTCACCTAACTTTGCCAAACTTGGTCAAACTCATGTGCTGGAATTGTATAAAGTATTCTAGAATATTTACATGTTCACATGTGCTAGAGTTGCCTAGAACCTTCCGGAATTGGGCCAAGCTAGCACTCTTGGCCTTGTGTTGGCTCTCTAGCCCGAAATTGTGGGCAATTGGGCTAGCGAATTGGGCGGTCCGCAACATCCTCCCCCACCTAAGCTCGCGGCGTCCTCGTCGCGCTCTCGTGCTTGAAGTGCTGGATGTGCTCAGCGAATTGCCACAAATCATCTTCCCGTTCCCAAGTGGCTTCGCTCTCGGGGAGGTTTTTCCACTTCACCAAGTACTCGCTATGTGCTGGCACGCCCCTCCTCGAAACCGTTCGGTCCGCAATGATGTAGTCCACATCTTTGTCGAACGCGGTGACAACGGCAGTTGGCGCGCGCCTCGATTCTCCGCGACTTGGTTCTCCCATGTCTTCATGATATGGCTTGAGAAGGCTCACATGGAAGACCGGATGGATCTTGAGTCTTGGCGGAAGTTGGAATTGATACGAGACGTTGCCTACACGTCGAACAACTCGGAAGGGTCCCTCGTAGCGCCTCACTAACCCCTTGTGAACTTTCCGCAAAGTCTTGAATTGTTGGGGTAGGAGCTTGATCATGACTTGATCTCCTTCCTTGTACTCAACATGCCGTCTCCTTGTATCAGCCCATTTCTTCATTTTCCTCGCGGCTTTGTCGAGATAGGCTCGCGTGATGTCCGCTTCCTCATGCCATTCGCGGGCGAGCTTGTGTGCCGCGGGGCTTTTCCCTCCGTAAGTCGAGGCTATGGCATTGGGGGTCATGGGCTGGAATCCCATGATGATCTCGAATGGACTCTTGCCTGTAGCCTCGCTTCGCTGCAAGTTATAAGAAAATTGGGCGATGTCGAGTAGCTTCGCCCAATCCCGCTGGTGAGCGCTCACATAATGCCTCAGGTACATCTCGAGGAGGCCATTAATGCGCTCGGTCTGCCCATCCGTTTGTGGGTGGAAACTTGTCGAGAACTTGAGATCGGTCCCCAACATCTTAAAGAGCTCCGTCCAAAACCGCCCAGTAAACCGAGGGTCTCGGTCGCTCACAATGCTCTTCGGAACTCCCCAAAGCTTCACAATGTGCTTGACGAATAGGCGGGCTGCCTCGTCCGCTTTGCAATCGACGGGTGCAGCAATGAATGTAGCATACTTGCTGTATCGGTCGACAACGACCATGATGCTACCGCAACCTTCGGACTTGGGTAGTGATGTGATGAAGTCCATGGAGACACTCTCCCATGGCCTTGTTGCTAGTGGTAGTGGCTCTAACAATCCTGCTGGAAGTTGATGATCCACCTTGTCTTGTTGGCACACAAGACAAGTTCGCACATATGCCTCGATGTCGTCCCTCATGTGCGGCCAAAAATACGAGGCTTGAACTAGTGCGGTGGTGCGCTCGATTCCTGGGTGACCAGCCCACTTAGAGTCATGGCACTCCTTGATTACTTCCTTCCGCAAGTTTCCCCACCTTGGCACGAACAGCCGATCTCCCTTGGTGAGGAGGATGCCTTCCTCTTGCCAAAACCGCCTTGTCTTTCCCTCGAGCACCTTCTCCAGCAAATCCTTTGCTAGCGGATCTTGTTGGAGGCCTTCCTTGATGCGTGAGACAAGGTTGGACTTCGGTTGGCTCATGTTAAGTGTTGCCAATTCTGCCTTGCGGCTTAGAGCATCCGCAACAACATTGGCTTTCCCCGGTTTGTACTCTAGCCGATAGTCGAATTCCGCAAGGAAATCTTGCCACCGTGCTTGCTTCGGACTCAACTTCTTTTGAGTTTGAAAGTAGCTTGTCGCCACGTTGTCCGTCATGATCGTGAAGTGTGAGCCAAGCAAGTAATGTCGCCACACTCTTAGACAATGGATGATGGCTGTCATCTCTTTCTCTTGCACCGTGTAGCGGCGTTCCGTGTCATTTAGCTTTCGACTCTCGAACGCTATTGGGTGGCCTTCTTGCATAAGGACTCCACCTATGGCGAAATCTGAGGCATCCGTTTGAACTTCGAAGGGCTTGGTGTGGTCCGGAAGAGCGAGGACTGGTTCCTCCGAAATTGCCTTCTTCAACTCCTCGAATGCACGTTGACACTCTTCGGACCAATGCCACGTTCTGTTTTTCTTGAGCATATCCGTCAAGGGTGCCGCCTTGGCTGAATAGCCCTTAATGAAGCGGCGGTAGTAATTCACCAGCCCAAGGAATGAGCGAAGCTCGGGTACTTTCGAGGGAGGCTCCCAATTGAGGATGGCCTTTACTTTGTCATTCTCCATCATGATCTTCCCGCCCGCAATCTTGTGGCCAAGGAACTCCACCTCTTGTTGGGCAAACGAGCACTTCTCTAGTTTGAGGAAGAGCTCATTGTCTCGAAGTACTTGGAGGACTTGTTGCAAGTGTTGGGCATGATCCTCGAGTGTGGTGCTATACACCACAATGTCGTCCAAGTACACGACCACGAAGCGGTCGAGGAATGGTTGGAGTACCTTGTTGTGCACGCTGTCTTCAGTTCGTCTCCCTTGGCGATGCGCACTTGATAATACCCGGAGCGCAAGTCAAGTTTGGTGAAGTACCGTGCTTTGCCAAGCTGGTCGAACAAGTCCGCAATCAAGGGAATCGGATACTTGTTCTTGATAGTGATCTTGTTGAGCGCTCTATAGTCGATGCACATCCGCAGCGATCCATCCTTTTTCTTTTGGAAGAGGACCGGTGCACCGAATGGGGCCTTTGAGGGGCGAATGTAGCCTGCATCCAGCAAGTCTTTGAGTTGTCTCCGCAACTCCTCTAATTCAGGTGGCGCCATGCGGTAGGGTGCCAAGGCTGGTGGCTTTGCGCCTTGTTCCAGTTCAATCGCATGATCTACCTCTCGCGGAGGTGGGAGCTTCTTCGGAAGTTCTGGAGGCATCACATCCTTGTAATATTCGAGGACGGCTTGAATTCGTGGAGGGACTTGGTTTGGCGACGTTCCGCTATTTCCTTCCTCATTTAGTTCCCGAATGGAGACCAAGAAGCTTGGGTCCTTCTTGAAAGCCCTTTTGAATTGCATGGCGGAGAGTGTCTTCTCCTCGGACTTGCCTCGCTCCGTGGGTACCATGCATGCTTTACTCCCGTCGAGGATGCTTAGGGAGTTTGTAGCGGGCAGTGGGAAGGCATGGACTTGGTCGAAGAATTCCATGCCGAGGACCATCTTGAAGTCGTCCATGGGCACGATGGAGAAGTCAAGCTTTCCGCTCCACGTACCAAGTGTGATGTGCACGCCTTGTGCGATTCCCGCAATTGGCTTGGCGGGTGAGTTCACAGCCTTCATTGTGCCTCCTTCCTTGGTGGCCTTGAGGCCTAAGCGCTTGGCCTCGTCTACGGACACGAAATTGTGTGTTGCTCCCGTGTCTAGCAGCGCACGAACGGACTGACCGTTTACCTTTGCGCTTACATACATGAGCCCTTTCTTGACGAGTGCGGGCTGTTGGCGATTGAGTGCGCCGAGGCGTTGGAGAGAACCCATGCTGAGTTGGGGTTCCTCCGTGGACATTGCGGGGTTGCTCTTGAGTTGGGCAGCAAGAGCATTAAGCGACCTCTTCTCCGGACAGTCGCGTACCCAATGAGGACCATTGCATATGAAGCATGGGCTTCGCGGCTTTGGCGCCTCCTTCTTGCCCTCCGTTTTTCCTTGCCAACTCTTGTTGCTAGGCGGCTTTTTCTGCCCCCAATCTTTGCGGTTGTTGCCCTTGTCCTTGCGACTCTCTCCCCCACCTTTGCCTTGGTTGGCCTTTTTGTCCTTGGATTGGGTAGAGTATTCGGTGAGCGACTCCGCAACGGCAATGGCGTCGTCAAGTGTTTGAACACCACGCCTATCAAGCTCGGTCTTGGCCCAATCCTTGAGGCCATCTTGGAAGTAGAAGAGTGAATCCTTGTCGGACATGTCGCTTATCTCCAACATGAGGGTAGTGAACTCGTTGATGTAGTCCCGAATGCTACCCGATTGCTTGAGGCGACGTAAGCGCACTCGCGCTTCCTTCTCCGCATTGCTTGGGGCGAACTGCTTTCGGAGTTCTTGCTTGAAGTCGGCCCAAGTGTCGATGGCGCAAATGCCCTTGCCCATCTCGCCATGCTTGCGACGCCACCATAGTTGTGCAGCGCCTCTAAGATAGGTGGGTGCAGTGCCCACTTTCGATGCCTCATCTCGGACACCCATGGCATCGAAGTATTGATCCAGCCCAAAGAGGAAATTGTCCACGATGGTGGCATTGCGTGTGCCATCGTAGGTGTCAGGCTTTGGCACGTCAATGCGGCGCGCATCACTCGAGTTTGCGGAAGCTGGACTTGTGGAGAGTGTGCGCTTGTGCTATGCCCAATCCGAGCGGACTTCATCCACTTCCGCACGGACAGTACGTAGTTCGTCCTGAACAAAACTACGAAGTTTGAACAACTCATCATGGAAAGAACGAAACTCACCTCGGAGAATGTTCGCTTGCTCATGGATGAGAGCTTTTGTGGCCACCGTGAACTCGGCGTATTCTCCCTCGAGACCATCCACTCTTTCCTCCAATCCCACGAGGCTATCTTGAGCGGCGGACAATGTTATTTCGAGAGTGCCTACACGAGGCTCCAACGCATCCACGGATAGGGCCTTGGACTTGCCGCGAGTCTTGCCTTGGGCGCGTTCTCCCTCTCGGCCACGGCTTGGTTCCGGTGGAACATCCACACCAACAACACCCTCTTGTGCTAAGTTCGAAGGGTTGGCCATTGCTTTGTGAGCTAATTTTCGTGCGTGCAAACCTTAGCTCTGATACCACTTGTCACGGGATGAGTGTTTTGCGCAGCTAACCCGTGCGGCACTTAGACAACTTTGCCGAATGTTGTTAAGTAAGCCTAGAGATTCTCGAACAAGAGAAGAGAGAGCAATTGAGCCAAAGAAACTTGTATTGCACAAAGAGAGATTACAGTGCTTGTTGGATACAAATGCTTAATGCCATCCCATATTTATAGGGGAGGCTTTGCCTAACTTTGCCTAACTTCACCTAACTTCACCTAACTTTGCCAAACTTGGTCAAACTCATGTGCTGGAATTGTATAAAGTATTCTAGAATATTTACATGTTCACATGTGCTAGAGTTGCCTAGAACCTTCCGGAATTGGGCCAAGCTAGCACTCTTGGCCTTGTGTTGGCTCTCTAGCCCGAAATTGTGGGCAATTGGGCTAGCGAATTGGGCGGTCCGCAACATCAGGCTACCTTTGCCTTTGCTATTGGGAAACAAGCTTTGACGGACGCCTCGATGGATATCGCTCAGGTACAATTTCGAATACTAATTAAATTAATTTCATATATGAAGTGTAATTACTGTATTTCCTTGAACCAACTACGTATCTAACACAAAATTAGAGAAGGTAATTGCAGAATTCGCATTTGTGAAAAAGGCAAGATTTATGTATAGCCGTGATTTCTTTTGATATTCTATTTCATCTTTTGGGTTTGTTCAGGTACCTTGCTCTGTAATACCACAAGCCCCTACAATTGCTCATCAGGATGTCCCAAAGGTTACAACTCTTCAAATCACCGCTTCGGTGACTGCGACCGAAATGAACTTCTTCCAATTTTGCACAAAAATTCTCATGTCAAATTTATTATTATAGGTATGTATTGGAATTTGCAGATTTCGTCGACAGAATTAACTGTTCTTCTTTTTTTTAATTACCGTATATATATGGGCTCACAAACGCAAAAACGTTCTGCCCTGAAATTTGCAATAGCATATACATTTATGATCTCCTACTCTTAACAGACTAAACAGTTCCTTGCCATAAATCACCTCGAACGCGTATTAAATATTCTTGTTCGGGAGCGTTGCAGGTTGCAATAGTGGGCTTGGAATGTTGTTCCTACTAATCGGAACATGGTGGTTGTACAAGTTCATTAAAAGAAGAAGCGAAGTCAAGCTCAAGCAGAAGTTCTTTAAAAGAAACGGTGGTTTATTGTTGCAACAACAATCGTCATCAAATGAAGGTAATACCGAGAAAACAAAATTGTTTACTTCAATGGAATTGGAAATGGCTACTGACAACTTCAATACCAATCGAATCCTTGGTCAAGGAGGCCAAGGCACAGTGTACAAAGGAATGTTGACAGATGGAAGAATTGCGGCTGTGAAAAAGTCGAAATTAGTGGATGAGAGTAATATTGAGCAATTCATCAATGAGGTGGTAATTTTAACTCAAATTAACCACAGAAATGTTGTTAAATTGTTCGGATGCTGCTTGGAGACAGAGGTTCCTCTTTTGGTGTATGAATTTATTCCAAATGGAACTCTCTATCAATATATACATGAAACTGAGGAGTTCTCAATCACATGGGAAATGCGTTTACGCATTGCCATAGAAGTTTCAAGTGCTCTATCCTATTTGCATTCAACTACTTCTATTCCAATTTATCATCGAGACATCAAGTCTGCAAATATACTATTGGATGATAAATTTCGAGCAAAAGTTTCAGATTTTGGGGCTTCTAGATCTGTCACGATTGATCAAACTCATTTGACCACACGAGTACTAGGAACTTTTGGATGTCTAGATCCAGAGTACTTTCGGTCAAGTCAATTTACAGAGAAAAGTGATGTTTACAGTTTTGGGGTTGTCCTTGTTGAGCTTTTAACTGGACAAAAACCTATTCGTTCAACCGAAGCTGAAGAAGATAAAAGTTTAGCAGGGTATTTTCTCCTAGCAATGAAAGAGAACCGTTTGTTTGATGTGCTTGATGCTCAAGTTCTTAAGGAAGCCAAGGAAGAAGAGATTATTACCGTTGCTATGCTTGCAAAAAGATGCTTGAATTTGAATGGGAGGAAGAGACCCACTATGAAAGAAGTAGCATTTGAATTAGGGGGGATTAGAGCTCAAAAGTGTGAAGACATTGATCTTGTGGGTGGCAATTTTGAAACTGGTTCATCTTCAACTGGAGCAATTTTAAATGCTGTTGCTTTTTCTGTAGATGCTAGCCCTTTGCTTTCAAACAAGTGGTGATTAAAGGGAAGAATTTTCCCTTGAAATCTAAAGAATTTTCTTTTGAAATCTAAGTATTTCATTTCATATATAAATAAATTAAGTTGTGGATTTTTGCATTATGCTTCTCTTATGGTTAAAATTTTTCATCTCTAGAATAAAATATACAGAGTTTGATGTTCAGTTTGTAAGCGGAGAAATAAATTTATAAGGTAGATTCCAACTAAGCATCTGTGGCAAACATATTTAAATATCTAAGAAGCAAGCTTCTAATGCTACCAATATTTAGTGCACTAGAACTTTGAAGCTGACAGAGTGAGGCATCTCGGCATCTGAATCTGCATACAAGTGGAACAGGAGATGCTGACATGATATCCTACGTGGAGCTTATGTGACACATATAATGAGTCCAGTTCGTTCCTAATTCACACGCTTACATTGTAGCCCCGTTCTTTGTGTTTCGAGTACCATTGGTGAACCATCACTTGGTGCCATTGTATTGCTAATAGCACCTTTGCCTTGATTGATTTTGCTGACAATATATAGGGTGTGTTTGGGAGTAAAGTCCTACAACTTTTATGTTGCGTTTACTTTCCGGACTCGGGAATCAAAATTATTAACAGCGTTTTTTTCCCAAAATAAATTCAAGAATAAGAATCGGAATCATGGAGCACACCACAATTTTAGAATGAAGAATGGGAGACTCATTCCTAAGAGGGACGTGGGAATGAGTCTCCAATTTTCAGGATTGACTATTTTACCCTCCTCAAATTTTTGTCCTCAGTTATAATTAATTAATGTATTATTATTAATTAATTAATATACTACTATAATAATTATTATAATTAATTAATAAATTAATATATTGTTAACAATAATTATTAATAATTTTAGTTTTTGAATAAATGATCACAATAATTAATATATTATTATTAATTAATTAATATACTACTATAATAATTATTATAATTAGTTCAAATATTATTAATTAATTAATTTAATTGTTACTATTAATTAATATATTAATATATTATTAACAATAATTATTAATAATTTTAATTTTTGATAAATAATCACAATAATTAATATACTTTTATTATAACTAATTAATTAGTATACTATGATAATAATTACTAATATAATTATTATAATTAATTCATATATATTATTAATTAATTAATATAATTATTACTATTAATTAATATATTAGTATATTATTAACAATGATATATTAATAATTATAGTTTTGGATAAATAATCACAACAATTAATATATTTTTATAATAATAATTAATATAATTATTATAATTAGTTAAAAATTTGTACAATTAATTAATATATTAATATATTCTTGTCAATACTAATTAATAATAATACTTTTTGAATAAATAATCACTATAATTAAAATATAAAATAATAATTGTGACAATAATTCATTAAGTGCTTTTTAGTAATTTTTTACAATATAACTCATTCTGATTCTGATTACAAGATAAAATAACACATCAATGAGATTCTAACCCATTCCTATTCTGATGCCTGTAGATCAAGTAAACAACTTATTCTGATTTTTATTCCTCATTCTCATTCCAGCTCATTATGATTTCAACCCATTTTTATTACAGCCCATTCCGATTATTGACAAGTAAACACAACATTAAGATGCAGCTATTGTGGAGCAAAAATCATAGTTGTGGGATAGAAGTTGCTGGTGTTTAGCAAATTTTAATAGTTGTAGAGTCGAAATTGATGGTGTTTGGTAAATTTTAATAGTTGTATAGTGAAAGTTGATGAATATTTGTAATAATTAATTTTAAATAACATTATTTTTAATTATTAATTAGTCAAATTATTTTTCATATTTTGAATTATCATATGAACATATGATTATTGTTTATTACTTTGACAAATCAAATTAATATTTAATTAATCGAAGTTATTTTTCTTCACAAGTTGTAATAAATATTTTTTAAAACAAAATAGTTTAAAATTGAAAGTACATAAATTCTAATTTTACTCATTGATTGAAGAAATAAATTATACCAAATATGTCTAATAAAGATTGTACAACATAACATTATAAAATTAAAATGTAACTAAATTACAAAATTCTTATAAATATTTACATTGTCATGCCTCCATTAAACTTGCAGCAATGCCATCTCCCAAGATTATCATATTTTGAGCTATGTTATTAGTTGTATCATAACTTTCTTTAGGAGACGCAATCTTGCTTATATGTTCGCTATTACTATGACTTGGTTCATCCATTGTTTCATCAAAATGACCATGATTTTATAAATGTCTTCTTATGTAATTATGTAAGGCCATGGTAGTAATAACTCTCTCCACCTGCTTCTTGAATGTGTACCTTGGCATATTTCGTAAAATCTTCCATGCGTTCTTTCAAACCCCAAAAGTACTCATTAGAGTTAGCATTACTCTCAACACTAAGATATTCAAATGCCTCATTACTCTCTAAAGGAAAACCAGATGAGGGAAGCCAAACATGCTCACTCATAGCCACTGTGTTTGAACATTAAATTTAGGTTTTTTTCTAACTCTAGATCAATACCATTTTTTTGAAATCTACTCATTTGCAAATTTTCCTTTATTTTCTTTTTCCACCAATCTTCACTTGCATCAACTATCCATAACCTATGATTCCACCCTAGACCAATTTCCAAGCTAATCAAATTCTTTCACAATTTCCAATCAGTTCTAAGAGAATCCCATTTGTTTTTCTTTTGAGTTCTATTGTAATCCGATCCAGTTTCTTTAGTGGATTCCTTAATTAAATTTTCATATGCTTCGGAAGTCACATGAGTCCTAGGACGATGTTCGGATCCACCGCCTTAATACATAACTCACAAAATACATCTGAAGTCTGAGGGTTCCAAATAGCCTTACTAGTTGAGTTACTAGACATAATTGCGTACATTTAAACCTAGAAAATAGAATAATATTTCTTCATCAAACAGCAATATAGGAAAGAGATTAATTAAGAGCAATACCCAATTTTCTTTTTAAAACAAATAACATTAATTAAGGATGAATTATGTCTAACATTACACAACTTGTTTCAAAATGAGTTGTTAGTTTAATAAACTTGTGGGTTCCTCTAATTACATACCCTGTTTCGAAGAAATTAAAATAATTTTTCTCAATAGTTTAAATTTTCTTTAGTTACCTTTAAGTGAATCCTTTAAAATTTATGAGAAGCTGAAATGATTTGTTCAAAAACATGTATTGTTGGAATCTATAGGAATTGATTACTTGTTTGTTGCTGCCTTTAATGATTTTTATTAGGGAAATTTCATCAAACAGGGATTGTGCATGTCTATAAAAACAACTAAAAAAATTTAAAAATGCAATAAAGATAGAGACTTCAAAGCAAATAAATCACACGTGACCAATCACCTATTAATTTATTCTAAGCAAAAGGCCTAGCACATTCTGAACAAAAAGGAAGAAAATGAAAAATTACATGTAACAAAGTAAAGGAAAACGCACCTTTCTTAGATATTTTAAAAACAAAGATAGAAGAACAGAGGTGTATGAATATGATTGGTGTCAAAATCGCGTTGATGAGAATTGCCGCTATTGGAATTGCATCGATGAGAACTGTCGATGTTGGAATCATGCTAATAAGAACGGTGTTTAGAGTTTGTTTTATGGAAAAATCGATTTGAGTTTAAGTTAAAAAATGAGGTGGGTAAAATTGAAATTAAATAATATGTAAGGATAATTTAGTAATTTAATACACAGCTGAAAAAAATTTATGCTGAACTGTCAAAACCCAACTACAAAGTGTTACTACTAAAAATGAGGGGATGATATATGGATAAAAAGAAGCTTCATTTTAAATTAATGAACAAAAACAATTTAAAGATTTAAGAGATCTGATTTGTCGTTTCATTTCACTAAAATGTATTGATAGATAAAATTAGCTATTGGGTGTGTCTTATCCTAAAATTAATCTTTCACGAAGTCCTTAGAAACAATAAAATACTATTACATAGCTCGGAAAGTGTTAATAGTTATAGAATTAGGTGTCTCTTACGCATATGTCTTCCCATGAATAAAAGCGTTCGTATTAAGTTATGAAATGGTGGATTATTATACCAAACAAACGGCTCTTTCCCTTTCAAAATTATTGTACGTATTTTGCAAGGAAACCTCCTCTATCTTTCTTCCAATTAATGTCCAGTTAAGACTTCCGTGTGTCCAATTAATGCCAATCGTTTTCGAATGTGTACAGGATAACAACTTGAAGACTTGAGAGGGCCAGCGTTAATTCAAAGTCAAGACTCAAGACTAGGTTATTACCCTGCAGGATTCTTGATGGTGAGGTGAAAAAAAAAAAAAGTTGAAGGAGATTAGGATTTAATGCTGAGTTTAGTTTTTATTGACCACTAAGTTAATGATTAGAATTTATTTTGTACTTTTTCTTTTATTTATCTTACCTAACAATTATTTATTGAGATTCTTGTCCAATTGAAAGATACTAGAGAAAATGTTTTTAAAACTTTAGTTATTTTTATGTATAAAACAAAAACTTTAAATTATTTAGTTTCAAAAGAAAAAAAATGTAATTTATAGGGATCTCCCCTGAGGTTTGACGTATTAACATTTAGATAGAAAATATGCCTCTAATTACAGAGACCTTCCCTGCCGTATATACTCAGTTTCGTATATTGTCAGTATAGGAGGGTAAATTAGTAAAAGCGCATTTAAAATTGAAATAAGTAAAAAGCTAATTTGAAGATAAGCCCACTGAAACACTCAAAAAATCCCAATGAAAATCAGTTACCACTAACTGGAGGATGGATGAATGCTTGCTCTCTTTCATCAACCTAACTCATCACAAAACCATTTTCTCTTTCAATCAACCGAGGCCCACATGCACTCCTCATCTCTAAATGCTTTGAAGATGAAAAAAATGAGATTTTTATTGCCAAGTTCCGCAACTTTAGCTTAGATTTATTAACAAGAAAAGCATCGATGGTGGCCTAAGGGTGGTGTCAGGTGAAAATAGCTGACTATTCGGCGTCGGACATGACTGTTATTGACTTGAATTCAAAGAAGGTTAGTCTTTGAAACAATTTTGGATTTAATTTTTTTTGTTTTAATATGTTTTATATTTTAAAATAAAATTGAAATTTTATTTCATTTTAATCATAGATTGGTTTTTTTTATATTTGAAAATGAAAATGGGCTGAAGTGTTGGAGAACGGTTGTCATTGTGTTGTTCATAAAAAAAAATGATATCAAATTGTTGATGTATTAGAGAAGACGCATGTTGTTTGTTACTTTCAGACCTTAGCTATCTGGATTTTTCAAGTTAAGAGCTAATCATAACATATGTGTTGGAAATTAGTGATTTTTATGTGACTTCTTTGTCAAATGAAAATGGGTTAGCACTGTTATGAAGAATATGGATGCTATTTGGAGGAATTAACTTCTTAACATGTGCTTGAACTAAAAATACCAATGCATATTAGAAATTAGTGAAGTTATATGCATTAATAATATTGGAAATAAGGGTTTGTTTGTGATGCTTTAAAGAAGCGGAAAAGGATATTGCTTGTGCTCCTTAATATGGAAAATGTTTAGTTGCTTGATAAAAAAAGCATTAGTGACAAATAAAATGAAGAAATTTTGGATGATGTTTGTGTAAAAGATTTAAATTATTTGTTTTATTGAAGCTGTACTGTGTTTTTATTTGTGATTTAACCATTAAAACGGCTCTGTAACATTGATTAGAGGCTGCATGTGCTCTTTTTATAAAAAAAGAAGTAGTGGCATTCCTAAGTGGAGTAATGAGATGCTAAGATGGGAATGTATGACTATTTAATTTTGTTCTTGCTTTAAACCATGACTATAAATCCTAAGTCTTCTAAAATGAAACTCAATTATGCTTTTAAGATGTAAAAAGGCATCATTGCCATTTTTAAGTGACTTTGATAATGCTTCAAATGGAAGTTCGCATTGGTTTGTCAAAATCTTTTGTTAAGCAGGGTGAAATGATTCAATTTGCATTGAATATGCGAAAGTTTCTAAGCGAATAACTTGTGGTCTCATGTTATTTTTTTTTAGATGATGCTCTAGTGGAGGTCGAAAAGGAAAAAGAGTCTTTGTTTAAAAAAAAAAAAAGCAGGGAACAAATATGCCTTTATATAATTGTGTTCCTTTTAACATGTATGTCAGGATTGGTGTGCATAAATGACCTTTATTGACTAAATAATATAATCATGAACAAGTAAAAATATAATTTTTTTTAGTACTTTTCCTACTGATCATATGTGAATTGAATCAATTGTGTTGAAAATGTTGATCAAGGCAAAAAAGCTCTCAGCCTTTGCTACATTCGAAAATAGCAAGAAGGAAATTTGTAAGCCCAACTGAAAAAGATTGAGGTAACCTGTCTCTTCTTATTCTAGATTCTTTTTTTTTTCTTTGTTTTACTTCCCATTTCATCTTCAGCAAATCTAGTAATTGGCAGGAAATAATTGGAAGGAAAGAAGGCTGAATATGCTGAAAATCTGAAAAATAAGATAGCTATACGTCACAAAGAAATAGAAGAGAAAAGGGCAACGGTTGAAGTTAGTGGTGGAGATTGAATTCTTAAGTTAAAGGAGATGGTTGAAAAAATCGGTGTAACTAAGAGCATTTTAATGATCAATGGAATTAAACAAATGTTAACAATAGGTTGTTGTCTATTGGATATACCAAATTTGACTTTGAACTGTTGTATTATGTTAAATTTCTAAATTTTATTTCACTGTATAGTATCGCTAGCCCTAGTTTCCCTACGATATATATTTTTTTTTTACAATTGATGAATATTTGATGTCAAATTTTTATTTCCCAAGAGTGGTAAAGTGTAATGATTAATTTGATATTTAGTACTACTAAATTTTTAAATTTTAGTTCACTGTATACTATCGCTAGCCCTAGTTTCCTAGTAATTTTTTTTACTTTTAACAATTGATGAATATTTGATGTCAAATCTTTGTTTCCCAAGTGTGTTAAAGTGTAATGATTAATTTGATAGTTAGCACTAAGGCTGTTTAGGTCTTTTCTCAAATCAAGGGTAATTTTTACATATCACTAGTCAACTAACAGTCAAGGAAACTGAGTACAGACGGTAGGGGAGGTCTATGTAATTACGGTTATACTTTCTATCTAAGTGTCAATACGTCAAACCTCAGGGGAGGTCCCTAAAAATTATCCAAAAAAAATCGAGACTTTGAGCTGCTTTGGAACAAATTATATTTGAAATTGAAAAGAAGAAAAAAAAAATATATAAGAGAGGTTTTATAAGATTAATGAAGGGGTTCCAATAATCCAATATTTTCACAATTTTTTCTTTTAAGTTTTATTCATCACCCCATAGGCCCAATTTATTTTCATTATTATGTAGGTGTGGTGTTACTAGAAATCAAATGTTGCCTTTTTTTCTTTTTCTTTTTTTCCTCTCCTCTCCTCACTTATGGTGGAATGTGGAGAATTAAACAAAACCAATATCTTGATATATAATTAATATTTTGAAACGACCCGCCCTGAATCCCCCCGAGGCGAGTCTATCTAGTCTCATCAAAACGAACTTGATAAAAATTCTATTAGTAAAGATTCTGCCGAAAATTCGGCAGAGTCTCCTTTATATACATAACACTCCCAATCTACAAATATGAATATAATGTTAACCTAAATAATTCTTCATTGATTTTGATGATAACAAACATGATTAAGTTTTGGGTAATCTTTTAAGAGTTCAACATAATTTTCTCTATCTTTAACAAGCCTTATAAAGAATAGTAAAAATTTGGAGTCAAAACAGTCTTCTTGCAAAATAGCTCACTGCAGCAGTTTTTATGGAAAACGGCGAACCGACATGTGTAATAAACGGCTCGCCGATTTCAAGCAGAAATGGAAATTAGCCTCTGGACGTAAACGGCACACCGACATGTGTGATAAACGGCTCGCCGATATCAACCATTAGCCTCTGGACCTAAACGACGAACCTATATGTTACTAAACGGCTCGCCGATATCAACCAGAACTGAAGGGCAGTCTCTGGACATAAACGTCGAACCGACAAGATCGATAAACGGCTCACTGATATCATCTAGTAGCCTCTGGATAAAAACGGTGATCCGACAAGTTTGATAAACGGCTCGCCGATATTAACCAGAACTGAAGTGTAGCCTCTGGACACAAACGGCGATCCGACATCTAGATAACGGCGATCCGACAATTTGAAAATCAGCCCCAACGGTCATATTGACCAGTCAAACGGCAATCCGACATCTAGTTAGCGGCGATCCGACAATGTGCAGAAAGTCAATAACGGCTAGTTTTCAGCTGCAGCTATAAATAAGCTCATTCGAATTCAAACAAGAGCTGATCACAACACTACCATTGAGCTTATATCGGAGAATACAATCTTCATAGAGCTTTAAACACATTCTCTTTTCATCTATTCACACATTGGGCATTGATTTGTAATCTTAGATATTGTGTGAGAGAAAAACAATTTGTAATCTTTTACTTTGAGTGATTGTAAGTGTTGGGATACACTTGGGTTAAGAGATTGGGGATAATCTCTTGTTGTAAAGGACAATTGACACCTTGGAAGTCAATTGTAAGCATTTGAAGCCTTGGGTGGCTAGCTTAGTGAAATCCTCAAGCTCGGTGAGCTTGGAGGCGTGGACGTAGGCGGGGATTGCCGAACCACGTAAAAATCATTGTGTTTGCTCTCTCTTCCCTTATCTTTTTATATTGTGATTGATTTATTTGTTATTGCTTTAAATTTGTGCTGGGTTTGCATCGAGTTTTGCTTTAGAATTTAATATTTTTTAATAACCCAATTCACCCCCCTCTTGGGTTTGCCTAGTTAGTATTTCAATTGGTATCAGAGCCTTGTTCTCTTGTTAAGACTTAATCGTCTAAAGTAAAAGATCCATGGCAACCCTAAATGACTCAACCTTTAGAGAAGGGCAATCTACAACTAGACCACCATTCTTTGATGGAAATGACTATGCTTATTGGAAAACTAGAATGAGAATCTACTTGCAGGCCTTAGATTATGAAATTTGGGAAGTTGTTTGTGACGGTCCATTCATGCCTATGTTTAAAGATGAAGTAGGAGATGATATTCCTAAACCATCAAGTCAATGGAGTGAGTTAGAAAAGAGAAAAATGTCTCTAAACTCCAAGGCTATGAATGCTTTGTTTTGTGTCCTTGATAAGAAAGAATTCCATAGAGTATCTAGTTGTGAAAGTGCACAAGAGATATGGAACAAACTTGTAGTTGTCTATGAAGGGACAAATCAAGTAAAAGAGTCTAAAATTAGTCGATACACTCGTCAATATGAGTTGTTCCAAATGCAACAAAATGAAAATGTGTATTCTATGTATACTAGATTCACAGACATAGTGAACACCCTAGGTGCCTTAGGGAAAACCTTCTCAAATAGTGAGAAAGTTAAGAAAATCATTAGGTTACTTCCAAAAGAATGGAGACCTAAAAGAACCGCCATTGAAGAGGCCAAAGATTTAAATACTTTACCTCTTAATGATTTAATTGGTTCTCTCATTTCATATGAAGAGGATTTAGCTGCAGAAAAATGACAAGAGGAGAAGAAGAAAAGCATTGCTCTCAAAGCTTCAAAATATGAGAGTGATGGAGAGAGTGAACCGGATGATGAAGAGCTAGCCATGCTACCAAGGAGGTTCAGAAAATTCTTCAAGAAAATCGGAGAGCGAAGAAATTTCAGAAACTTCAAGAACCATAGGGAGAAGAAGGAGGCAATCACTTAGATCTTTTTGGGCCATCTAGATATGCTAGTCTAAATGGCAAGTATTATGCATTTGTGATAGTGGATGATTTTTCTAGATATACATGGGCATTATTCTTAGACAATAAGGATGATGCACTTGATGCCTTTAAAGTACTTCATAAGAAATTACAAAATGAAAAAGGGCATGATATTATATGCATTAGGAGTGATCATGGAGGAGAGTTTGAAAATCATGCATTTGAAAATTTTTGTAATGATTTTGGCATTGAGCATAAATTTTCATCACCTAGGACTCCACAACAAAATGGAGTTGTTGAGAGAAAGAATAGGTCCATTCAAGAAATGGCTAGGACCATGTTAAATGAAAATGCATTACCAAAATATTTTTGGGCCGAAGCCGTCAACACCGCTTGTTATGTTTTAAATCGGGTGTTGATTAGATCTCATATCAATAAAACTCCCTATGAGCTTTGGAAAGATAGAAAACCCAACATTGGTTATTTTAAAGTTTTTGGATGCAAATGTTTTATTTTAAACACAAAAGATAATCTTGGTAAATTTGATCCAAAATCTGATGTTGGCATTTTTCTCGGGTATTCAAACTCAAGCAAAGCTTATAGAGTTTATAACAAAAGAACTTTAGTTGTGGAAGAATCCATGCATGTTACGTTTGATGAATCTAACCCGTCCTCCGCGGAGAAAGGAGTTGTTAATGATGATGCAGATGGAGAGTTACAAGAAGAATTATCAAAAGAGAATCAAGAGAATGCACCACAAGAAAATCAAGATGATAGACAAGAAGAACAATCAAATATGGAGCTGGAGCAACAAGAAGGTATTTCTCAAACACTCCCCAAGGAGTGGAGGTATGTTTCCTCTCATCCTAAGGATTTAATTTTAGGTGATCCTTCAAGAGGTATCACAACTAGATCATCACTTAGAAACACATGTGAGCATGCTGCATTTATTTCTCAAATTGAACCAAAATCTTTTGCGGATGCGGAAAATGATGAGTTTTGGATTATGGCAATGCAAGAGGAGTTAAATCAATTTGAGAGAAATAAAGTATGGGAATTGGTTCCTAAACCGGAACATCAATCCATTATAGGCACTAAATGGGTATTTAGAAATAAAATGGATGAATCCGGTGTGGTTGTAAGAAATAAAGCTAGATTAGTGGCTCAAGGATACAACCAAGAAGAAGGAATTGATTTGGATGAAACATTTGCACCTGTAGCTAGATTAAAATCCATTAGGATGTTGTTAGCATTTACATGTCATAAAGATTTTATTTTATTTCAAATGGATGTCAAGAGTGCTTTCCTAAATGGTTATATTATGGAGGAAGTTTATGTGAAACAACCTCCTGGTTTTGAGAATGAAAAATTTCCAAATCATGTTTATAAGTTGCTTAAAGCCTTGTATGGATTAAAACAAGCACCTAGAGCATGGTATGATAGACTTAAGAATTTTCTGTTGGAAAATGACTTTTCAATGGGTAAAGCGGACACTACTCTATTTGTTAAGCATTAAAACCAAGACATACTTATTGTTCAAATTTATGTTGATGATATTATTTTTGGTTCTACTAATGAGTTGTTATATAAAGAATTTTCATCGTGTATGAGCAAAGAATTTGAGATGAGTATGATGGGAGAGTTGAAGTACTTCCTTGGACTTCAAATCAAACAAAACGAGGAAGGAATCTTCATAAATCAAGCTAAGTACGTAAAAGATCTACTCAAACAATTCGGCATTGATGACTCAAAGACCAAGAATACACCAATGAGCACAACAACCAAGCTGGACAAAGATGAAAAAGGCAAAGAAGTGGATATCAAAATGTATCGAGGTATGATCGGATCCCTACTTTATTTGACTATAAGTAGACCCGATATCATGTTTAGTGTATGTTTGTGTGCAAGATTTCAGTCTTGTCCCAAGGAATCCCATTTGCTTGCTGTTAAAAGAATTTTCCGTTATTTGAGTGGAACCATAGATATTGGCCTTTGGTATCCTAGGGGAACTCATATAGATTTAACATGTTATTCGGATGCGGACTTTGCCGGTTATAAAGTGGATAGGAAGAGCACTAGTGGTACGTGCTATATTCTAGGACACTCTCTTGTTTCATGGTTTAGCAAGAAACAAAATTCTGTCGCACTTTCAACTACCGAGGCTGAATATATAGCTGCCGGAAGTTGTTGTGCACAAGCACTTTGGATGAAACAAACACTTAGAGATTATGGCATTAATCTTGAATAAATTCCTATTAAGTGTGATAATAGTAGTGCTATAAATCTTTCAAAGAATCCCATTCAACACTCTCGAACCAAGCATATAGAAATAAGACATCATTTCTTGAGAGATCATGTTCAAAAGAGAGACATTGCATTAGAGTTTATTTCTACGGAAAAAAAACTTGCCGATATTTTTACAAAACCTCTTTGCGAAGAACAATTTTCCAAAATTCGGCATGAACTTGGGATGATGAAATTTTCACATTAACATCTTCATTCATGCTATTGAGTCTATTATTATTTATTGATCTATGACTTGATGCTTTAATTTCTATGGAATGCTCAATCATAATATACATGTGATGTGTATGTATATTTGAAAATGTATGAATTAATTGTTGCAATACATATATATATGTTCATGAATTATGCATTGAACTGGCACTCAAATCATTTTGGATCAATAAAATGATCTTGAAATGTATTAATAAGTAGCCAAATATCAAAATACATGTGCGAAATCATAAGTTGTAGAAAACGGATTGCCGTTATTTCAATAAACGGCTAACCGTTTTGGGCAGAAACAATGGAACGTTTTCTGGAAGCTATCGGTTCGCCGATAACTATCTATCGGCTCGCCGTCCTGATACAAAATTTTGAGTGGACTCCCTGGACCCTATCGGCTCGCCGTTATTGCTATAAACGGCTTGCCGTTTTGATGAATTTGTTTTGAGGCCTCTATGGACTCTGTTAGCTCGCCGTTTTTTTTATAACGGCTCGCCGTTATCATGCATTAATTGAATAGTCCTTCGTCTTCCTCCTCATTTCGGCTTCTCTCTCTCTCTTTAGCCCGCGACTGCACCAGTTCTCTACTCTCAAATCCATCACTTTTCTTGTCATTTTTCATCAAATTGAAGCATTACAAACCATTTTTATCTTCTCTAGAACCTTTCAACCGATTCAAATCCTTCTCTTTCTTTTAAAATTGAAAAATCTCCTTTTTGAAACCCTAGAACCAGCCGAACCTTCCTTGCTCAAATCTTTTTTTTTCCAATCACATTTCCACCCATAATCACTATCTCATCTCTCAAACTTTATTTCCACAATTTTTTCCTTCCAACACATCCATGGCGGAACGACCACAAAGGCGTGCTCGCACCAAGCACACTGCTCCACGCCGTTCTAGTCCACCTAGGTCTCCTTCTCAAGACTTCAAGAGTCTTCATTTTTCTGATGCTACCTCTGCTCAGCGATTTCGTGAGAAGTTCATGGGTAAACCCGTAACTCCCTCTTTTTCTCTTAACATTTCGGAATTCTCGGATATTACTGTTTGTGGTCACTCCATTACTCAAATGCTTAGTCATTGGAAGCAAGCTTTAAGTATTGAAGAACCTATTTATGAAAATCTAGTTCGAGTCTTTTATTCAAACATAGAATTCTCCTCTACTTGTCGTGACGAGCTTCATACATTTGTAGGAGGTATTCGCATTGAACTTGATGAACCCAAATTACGTAGTATTCTAGGAATCGCTTATGGAGGGTTAGATCTGTACACCGCTAGGAAAGAACTATCTTTTAGTGATTTTCGTCATGTGGATGGTGTACGGAACATTTGTCGTCGTCGGGATCTTTCCGATGACATCTGCTCTTTGTCCTTTAGGTCTTAACTCCTCCATTTTCAAATTCGAATACTTCACATTATTCTCCAACACATGGTCACTCCTAGACAGGGTCACACTGATGAGGTCACTAGGCTTGATATTGGTCTATTAGATTCTCTTATCTGTAGACGCCATGTGAGCCTATCCTACACTATTATGTGTCATATGCTGTCCACTCCTAAAGTCTCCAACCGATCCCTTCCTTATGGCAGCATCATCACTAGGATCCTGAACCACTTTCATGTTCCTATCATTGAGCCTGTTTTTCTCGAGACTCGTAAGCTCGGTCGAGAAATTATTTCTACCATCGGATTCTTTAAGAAGCGTGGGAAATGGGAAAAGACCACATCCTCCAAAAACGAAGTCACACTGATTGCACCCGAGGATGATCGCATGCTGAATGATGTCTACTCCGAGGATGAGCTACCTGATTTCCGTCTTGGGGCTAGACCGCGTGTTCCTCGCCGAGCAGCAGCACCAACAGCCCCTGCTTCACCAGCAGCAGATGCATCTCAGGATGACGAGCCTACCGAGACTGCCGTCCCTCCTGCGGCATCAGCTGTTCCTGAGGATCGCTTCCAGCAGCTTCTCGACCGAGTGGATGCTTTGTCCCAGCAGCAGCAGCAGCTTCGATATGATTTTGCAACCTTTCGGGAGCAAATTTCAGATCAGCAGATGGAGTTAATTGCGGGACAGTGTCGCATTCTCGGCTACTTTGGATATGACCCCGGCAGCTCGTCTTCACAACCTCCATCTTAGATTTCTCTAACCCTCTAACTTTCGCACAGACATTTTCTCATTTCATTTGCCGTATGTGTATGATATTATTTGTGTTCTGAGTGTTATGTGTTTTGTGATTATGCATTTGATAATTCATGATGATAATTCATGTTTGGGTTGTTTTTGGTATTATATTGATTACATTGCTCATTCTGGAAGTGTGAATCTGTTGGTATGGAGGTTGGTTGATATGGTGGTATACTTATATGGAAGTGCTTTTCGTTTTGACTCTATGTATTCTTGAGGATATAGTCACATTTCAGGGGAGATTCTGCCAAAATTTTTTCAAACATAAGTCATTCATTGCGCCTTTTTCTTTTTGATGATGAAGGGGGAGAGAAATTAGCATGAGTTTGGCATGAGTTTATTGGTAATTGGCATAATTGATTTTGGCAAAATAGTATTGGCATAATTTTTTTTAATCAATCTGTCGTGTTTAAAATTTTGAGATTAACTGTTAAATGATTTTTTTTTTTAAAGGAGTTAACAAGTCTTTCAAAATTTCACTTAGGGGGAGCACATATTTAGGGGGAGCAAAATTACACTAGTATTGTTTTTGAAAAGTTTGTCATCATAAAAAAGGGGGAGATTGTTAACCTAAATAATTCTTCACTGATTTTGATGATAACAAACATGATTAAGTTTTGGTTAATCTTTTAAGAGTTCAACATAATTTTCTCTATCTTTAACAAGCCTCATAAAGAGTAGTAAAAATTTGGAGTCAAAACAGTCTTCTTGCAAAATAGCTCACTGCAGCAGTTTTTATGGAAAACGGCGAACCGATATGTGTAATAAACGGCTCGCCGATTTCAAGCAGAAATGGAAATTAGCCTCTGGACGTAAACGGCACACCGACATGTGTGATAAACGGCTCGCCGATATCAACCATTAGCCTCTGGACCTAAACGGCGAACCGATATGTTACTAAACGGCTCGCCGATATCAACCAGAACTGAAGGGCAGTCTGTGGACATAAACGTCGAACCGACAAGATCGATAAATGGCTCACCGATATCATCCAGTAGCCTCTGGATAAAAACGGTGATCCGACAAGTTTGATAAACGGCTCGCCGATATTAACCAGAACTGAAGTGTAGCCTCTGGACACAAACGACGATCCGACATCTAGATAACGACGATCCGACAATTTAAAAATCAGCCCCAACGGTCATATTGACCAATCAAACGACGATCTGACATCTAGTTAGCGGCGATCCGACAGTGTTCAGAAAGTCAATAACGGCTAGTTTTCAGCTGCAGCTATAAATAAGCTCATTCGAATTCAAACAAGAGCTGATCACAACACTACTATTGAGCTTATCTCCGAGAATACAATCTTCATAGAGCTTTAAACACATTCTCTTTTCATCTATTCACACATTGGGCATTGATTTGTAATCTTAGATATTGTGTGAGAGAAAAACAATTTGTAATCTTTTACTTTGAGTGATTGTAAGTGTTGGGATACACTTGGGTTAAGAGATTGGGGATAATCTCTTGTTGTAAAGGACCATTGACACCTTGGAAGTCAATTTTAAGCATTTGAAGCCTTGGGTGGCTAGCTTAGTGAAATCCTCAAGCCCGGTGAGCTTGGAGGCGTGGACGTAGGCGGGGATTGCCGAACCACGTAAAAATCATTGTGTTTGCTCTCTCTTCCCTTATCTTTTTATATTGTGATTGATTTATTTGTTATTGCTTTAAATTTGTGCTGGGTTTGCATTGAGTTTTGCTTTAGAATTTAATATTTTTTAATAACCCAATTCACCCCCCTCTTGGGTTTGCCTAGTTAGTATTTCATATAACACTCCCAATACAATTCAATATACAACAAACTCTAGTAATCAACATCCTCAACCAAAATGCTGAGTTTTATATCTCTAGAGTCTCAAAAGATAATATTATAACTAATATTAATATCTCAGTTTATTCTTAATCCCAAAAGAATAGTATAACAAAATTATACAATCCCAACAGAACGAGATAACCAAGATGTCCTAACAAAAATATTTATATCTTCTAACACCATCACGTGGCCAAGACTCAAAATATATTTACAGTCTCTGGGTCGGTCTGGTGTACCTGCAACCTCCTGGTGAGGGGGGGGGGGGGAATATAATAAAAACGGGGTGAGTTTAAAACTCAGTGAGATCAGTGAGTGGATAGTAGTTTTGAAAATTAATTCTTACTTTAAAAGAAATAATCATATCATTTCCAAACACGATTTAATTAAACCATAAGCGAGAAACCAGTAATAAATCATTAAACATTTAAATCAGATTACTAACCATGGAAATCATATCACAATATCATATAGAATTCACAAATATGAAAATCATCACCAAACAAGTACCCAGGGAAATAATCTCGTCATATCCGGACCTCAACAGACGGGCAATGACGTACTATCTGGGTAACATCACGCCCCGGAGCTATACGGATAGACAGGGAAGTTCCATCTCATATCTCATCATATCTGTGCATGCATAATCTAGTCCCCAAGGGATAAAAGCGCCCAAGCACACGGCCCAAAGCCTCTGTGTGTACTCAGACGGGCCCCAAAGGCCTATATCTCATTTGTATCATATGTATCATTTGTATCTCAATATCTGTCTGTATCTCATATCAGTATATCCGTAATCATCATACCGCATGCATATGCCCCCAAAAGGTAAAAGCGCCCAAACACACGGCCTAAAGCCTCTATGTGTGTTCAGACGAGCCCCAAAGGCCTCTCATCTCATCTCATCTATATCACTGTATCTGGAGGGAAGGGTACTGTCTAATGATTTCAAAAATAATCATTATACTCATTCACATACCTCTTAACCATATTTTAAATCATACCACATTTGAATCCACTTTTCTTATCTTTAAAATACTATCATGCCTATTCAAAGTCGATATGCAAAATCATTAACGAAACATTTTAATAAAATATCAATGCGTGAATAAAATCCATTTCGAGAAATCATTAAATCAGAACATTTAAAATACTTATTTTGCAAACATGCTTTACTATCATCGCTAACTATGAAAATAAGTTTTGTGTATTCCACTCACAGTGACGGTGTTCACGGTCGGTTATCGTCCACGTCCGCGGACCGGTTCTCGCTCGCAGATCCTCCTAAATCAAGGAAACGACATAATTATTTTCCGTAAATCGGAATTATGACTAAATTTATTAATTACCTTATATATATATATATATTATTCACATGTTTAATTGAGAACATCCAATAATATAGTAATAATATAGTGGGCAAACTATAGGAAGGTTGTTAGTAGACAATTCTAATTTTAGCTTTACTTTGCAAATGAAAAATTAGAAATAGTCCGTCGAACCCATTTTACTATATTGGAGGTTTGGGCTAATCTTGTATAGATTTTTGCTCAGAAGAAGGATGGTTCTCCAAGGGCGGTGGGTTGGTTTTTGTATAGACTATTCCCCTATTTTCCCATTTTGCTTTTCTTTGAGGAAACCTGGTCCATTTTTTTTTGTGTTTTCTTTCTTCAATCAAATATGTATTTCTCAATCTCGTCTAAAAAAATACCTATCTCATTTTACTATATGTTTATGAATTACTAATTGTATTTTGTTAGTATTCCATGTTTGAAGAAGAATATTAGATTGAAGAAAGAAGAAGTTGTTCCTTTGCTAATCGTTTGAAACCCAGGCTTGCACTGAATCTGATTTTTATCTTTTACTTTTTTACTTGACCCATACTTGAATCTAATTTTTGCTCCACTTTCCTTTCTTTCGTCAATTTAATTATCAATCCACTTCAAACCTAAAAAGATTTAGTAATTGGGAAACCCTTTTTTTTGAAAGAATTGCAAAGTACTGTAATTGGAAACTGGGTTCATGTTTTAAAAAGCAACCTGATTTGTAATGTTTGGCTTATAGTGGCCTTCTATTTCTGTTTTTCATCTCGGCTTGGTTAATTTCTTCACTAGTCGTTTAAATTTTGTTAATTTTTATTTTTCCTCTTTAAGCTCATTAAATATCTTTTTTTTTTTTCAATTTATGGCTTTCGGTCCAACTGATCATCGTTGAATGTGGGCAGTATAAATGTTATAGTGCTTGTTAACTTAATGTATTTGATCATATATTATAGTATTGTTTACTTTAAATTTAGACAATGAAATAGATTACAAAAAAAATAACTTATGCTTGTCAAGTTGTAGACACCATTGTTCACGTCATCATTACTGAATATTGATGTACTTATTAAGTGTTCTCTTTAATACTTGATAGAATACTTTTGGTAAAGCAATTTGTGGTATCATGATTGCAGGCTGTAATTAACTTGGGAACGTGTAGATTCTACAATTTCTTTTTCTGATTCCTTAACTTTCTTCTTTTAATCCTACTCTTCCATGTTGAAGTAATTTATGAGTATTTTTGCTTCAAAATAACTAAGATTTATTTTTCACAGTATACTAATTGATTTTATGCACTTGTAGGTGGGAAAAAAATGAAGCCGTGGATGGATATTGAGTGACCTTGTGCTTTTTTTTTTCTTTTGGGTTGGAAACTTAATTGAGTAGTAGTTAGCACTTGTTGTTTAGAGATTGTTGAAAATTTAATTTGATACTTATGTTAAGTCTTTTACATATAGTGATGTAGTTGAATTGTTTTAATTTAAGTGATGTATTTGAGATGTTTATTATATGAATTGTGTTGCAAGATATTTAATAATAAATATATTTCGAGTTTTCTTTTGGTTGTACAACAAACACGAAAAATATAATTAAAATAAAAATATACTATTAACCAAAAGCAACATAACATTATTAAATACTGACTCTACATATTTAAAATAACAATAAGAATTTTTTATATTATCGAATCAGTTTCTGATACTATAGTCACATAAATCACTGACGTGTAAATAGTATTATTAAATACCAATATCATCGTGTCATTATTTTAGTGATACTATAGTGAAACAAATTACTGACACAAAAATCACTGACACAAAAAATTAGTGTCAGTGTGTTCTGGCTTGAGCAACACTGACACAATTAAAAATTGTCAATAAAAGTAATTACTGACGCTAAATTAGTGTTAGTAAAACTCATTTTTCTAGTAGTGAGCATCAAGCATCTTTTGAAATTCTTCTTCTTCTTTTTTTTTTATAAATTTTTTTAAATGTTATTGAGGGCAAATAAAGTCTATATGCTTAATATTGAACATAATTTTTAACAAATAAAAACTAACACTGACATTGTGCCAAATAAATTGTTTATAGCTTAACTGGCCCATTTAGGATAGCTGCGCCGCCAAACAGGGCTTTGATTTTATTGCTATAAGTATGCACTAAATATTTTTAATAGATTTTCTTGGGTGGGCTGAATGGTTAAATAAGTTAATTTAAATGATTTAAATAAGAATTTTTTTTATATTTTAAAAAATGTACGTATTAAAATTTAATATATAAATATATAAAATAATCGAATGTTTAGAATAATTTTTAGAGCGCAAACAATCTTACTCATTTTATTATTAATCAAGACTTAAGAGTCACTAAACTAAATCTCCATTTTCCAAATCTTTAGGAAGAACGAGAAAAGGTAGCAAATTGTTGCGGACCGCCCAATTCGCTAGCCCAATTGCCCACAATTTCGGGCTAGAGAGCCAACACAAGGCCAAGAGTGCTAGCTTGGCCCAATTCCGGAAGGTTCTAGGCAACTCTAGCACATGTGAACATGTAAATATTCTAGAATACTTTATACAATTCCAGCACATGCAAATAGCTAGGAAATTGTAAAATACTCTAGAGTTTGACCAAGTTTGGCAAAGTTAGGTGAAGTTAGGTGAAGTTAGGCAAAGTTAGGCAAAGCCTCCCCTATAAATATGGGATGGCATTAAGCATTTGGATCCAACAAGCATTGTAATCTCTCTTTGTGCAATACAAGTTTCTTTGGCTCAATTGCTCTCTTCTCTTGTTCGAGAATCTCTAGGCTTACTTAGCAATATTCGGCAAAGTTGTCTAAGTGCCGCACGGGTTAGCTGCGCAAAACACTCATCCCGTGACAAGTGGTATCAGAGCTAAGGTTTGCACGCACGCAAATTAGCTCACGAAGCAATGGCCAACCCTTCGAACGTAGCACAAGAGGGTGTTGTTGGTGTGGATGTTCCACCGGAACCAAGCCGTGGCCGAGAGGGAGAACGCGCCCAAGGCAAGACTCGCGGCAAGTCCAAGGCCCTATCCGTGGATGCGTTGGAGCCTCGTGTAGGCACTCTCGAAATAGCATTGTCCGCCGCTCAAGATAGCCTCGTGGGATTGGAGGAAAGAGTGGATGGTCTCGAGGGAGAATACGCCGAGTTCACGGTGGCCACAAAAGCTCTCATCCATGAGCAAGCGAACATTCTCCGAGGTGAGTTTCGTTCTTTCCATGATGAGTTGTTCAAACTTCGTAGTTTTGTTCAGGACGAACTACGTACTGTCCGTGCGGAAGTGGATGAAGTCCGCTCGGATTGGGCATGGCACAAGCGCACACTCTCCACAAGTCCAGCTTCCGCAAACTCGAGTGATGCGCGCCGCATTGACGTGCCAAAGCCTGACACCTACGATGGCACACGCAATGCCACCATCGTGGACAATTTCCTCTTTGGGCTGGATCAATACTTCGATGCCATGGGTGTCCGAGATGAGGCATCGAAAGTGGGCACTGCACCCACCTATCTTAGAGGCGCTGCACAACTATGGTGGCGTCGCAAGCATGGCGAGATGGGCAAGGGCATTTGCGCCATCGACACTTGGGCCGACTTCAAGCAAGAACTCCGAAAGCAGTTCGCCCCAAGCAATGCGGAGAAGGAAGCGCGAGTGCGCTTACGTCGCCTCAAGCAATCGGGTAGCATTCGGGACTACATCAACGAGTTCACTACCCTCATGTTGGAGATAAGCGACATGTCCGACAAGGATTCACTCTTCTACTTCCAAGATGGCCTCAAGGATTGGGCCAAGACCGAGCTTGATAGGCGTGGTGTTCAAACACTTGACGACGCCATTGCCGTTGCGGAGTCGCTCACCGAATACTCTACCCAATCCAAGGACAAAAAGGCCAACCAAGGCAAAGGCGGGGGAGAGAGTCGCAAGGACAAGGGCAACAACCGCAAAGATTGGGGGCAGAAAAAACCGCCTAGCAACAAGAGTTGGCAAGGAAAATCGGAGGGCAAGAAGGAGGCGCCAAAGCCGCGAAGCCCATGCTTCATATGCAATGGTCCTCATTAGGTACGCGACTGTCCGGAGAAGAGGTCGCTTAATGCTCTTGCTGCCCAACTCAAGAGCAACCCCGCAATGTCCACGGAGGAACCCCAACTCAGCATGGGTTCTCTCCAACGCCTCGGCGCACTCAATCGCCAACAGCCCGCACTCGTCAAGAAAGGGCTCATGTATGTAAGCGCAAAGGTAAACGGTCAGTCCGTTCGCGCGCTGCTAGACACGGGAGCAACACACAATTTCGTGTCCGTAGACGAGGCCAAGCGCTTAGGCCTCAAGGCCACCAAGGAAGGAGGCACAATGAAGGCTGTGAACTCACCCGCCAAGCCAATTGCGGGAATCGCACAAGGCGTGCACATCACACTTGGTACGTGGAGCGGAAAGCTTGACTTCTCCATCGTGCCCATGGACGACTTCAAGATGGTCCTCGGCATGGAATTCTTCGACCAAGTCCATGCCTTCCCACTGCCCGCTACAAACTCCCTAAGCATCCTCGACGGGAGTAAAGCATGCATGGTACCCACGGAGCGAGGCAAGTCCGAGGAGAAGACACTCTCCGCCATGCAATTCAAAAGGGCTTTCAAGAAGGACCCAAGCTTCTTGGTCTCCATTCGGGAACTAAATGAGGAAGGAAATAGCGGAACGTCGCCAAACCAAGTCCCTCCACGAATTCAAGCCGTCCTCGAATATTACAAGGATGTGATGCCTCCAGAACTTCCGAAGAAGCTCCCACCTCCGCGAGAGGTAGATCATGCGATTGAACTGGAACAAGGCGCGAAGCCACCAGCCTTGGCACCCTACCGCATGGCGCCACCTGAATTAGAAGAGTTGCGGAGACAACTCAAAGACTTACTGGATGCAGGCTACATTCGCCCCTCAAAGGCCCCATTCGGTGCACCGGTCCTCTTCCAAAAGAAAAAGGATGGATCGCTGCGGATGTGCATCGACTATAGAGCGCTCAACAAGATCACTATCAAGAACAAGTATCCGATTCCCTTGATTGCAGACTTGTTCGACCAGCTTGGCAAAGCACGGTACTTCACCAAACTTGACTTGCGCTCCGGGTATTATCAAGTGCGCATCGCCAAGGGAGACGAACTGAAGACAGCGTGCACAACAAGGTACGGGTCTTTCGAATTCCTTGTGATACCTTTTGGCCTTACTAATGCACCCGCCACATTTTGCACACTCATGAACAAGGTACTCCAACCATTCCTCGACCGCTTCGTGGTCGTGTACTTGGACGACATTGTGGTGTATAGCACCACACTCGAGGATCATGCCCAACACTTGCAACAAGTCCTCCAAGTACTTCGAGACAATGAGCTCTTCCTCAAACTAGAGAAGTGCTCGTTTGCCCAACAAGAGGTGGAGTTCCTTGGCCACAAGATTGCGGGCGGGAAGATCATGATGGAGAATGACAAAGTAAAGGCCATCCTCGATTGGGAGCCTCCCTCGAAAGTACCCGAGCTTCGCTCATTCCTTGGGCTGGTGAATTACTACCGCCGCTTCATTAAGGGCTATTCAGCCAAGGCGGCACCCTTGACAGATATGCTCAAGAAAAACATAACGTGGCATTGGTCTGAAGAGTGCCAGCGTGCATTCGAGGAGTTGAAAAAGGCAATTTCGGAGGAACCAGTCCTCGCTCTTCCGGACCACACCAAGCCCTTCGAAGTTCAAACGGATGCCTCAGATTTCGCCATAGGTGGAGTCCTTATGCAAGAAGGCCACCCAATAGCGTTCGAGAGTCGAAAGCTAAATGACACGGAACGCCGCTACACGGTGCAAGAAAAGGAGATGACAGCCATCATCCATTGTCTAAGAGTGTGGCGACATTACTTGCTTGGCTCACACTTCACGATCATGACGGACAACGTGGCGACAAGCTACTTTCAAACTCAAAAGAAGTTGAGTCCGAAGCAAGCACGGTGGCAAGATTTCCTTGTGGAATTCGACTATCGGCTAGAGTACAAACCGGGGAAAGCCAATGTTGTTGCGGACGCTCTAAGCCGCAAGGCGGAATTGGCAACACTTAGCATGAGCCAACCAAAGTCCGACCTTGTCTCACGCATCAAGGAAGGCCTCCAACAAGATCCGCTAGCAAAGGATTTGCTGGAGAAGGTGCTCGAAGGAAAGACAAGGCGGTTTTGGCAAGAGGAAGGCATCCTCCTCACCAAGGGAGATCGGCTGTTCGTGCCAAGGTGGGGAAACTTGCGGAAGGAAGTAATCAAGGAGTGCCACGACTCTAAGTGGGCTGGTCACCCACGAATCGAGCGCACCACCGCACTAGTTCAAGCCTCGTATTTTTGGCCGCACATGAGGGACGACATCGAGGCATATGTGCGAACTTGTCTTGTGTGCCAACAAGACAAGGTGGATTATCAACTTCCAGCGGGATTGTTAGAGCCACTACCACTAGCAACAAGGCCATGGGAGAGTGTCTCCATGGACTTCATCACATCACTACCCAAGTCCGAAGGTTGCGGTAGCATCATGGTCGTTGTCGACCGATACAGCAAGTATGCTACATTCATTGCTGCACCCGTCGATTGCAAAGCGGACGAGGCAGCCCGCCTATTTGTCAAGCACATTGTGAAGCTTTGGGGAGTTCCGAAGAGCATTGTGAGCGACCGAGACCCTCGGTTTACTGGGCGGTTTTGGACGGAGCTCTTTAAGATGTTGGGGACCGATCTCAAGTTCTCGACAAGTTTCCACCCACAAACGGATGGGCAGACCGAGCGCATTAATGGCCTCCTCGAGATGTACCTGAGGCATTATGTGAGCGCTCACCAGCGGGATTGGGCGAAGCTACTCGACATCGCCCAATTTTCTTATAACTTGCAGCGAAGCGAGGCTACAGGCAAGAGTCCGTTCGAGATCATCATGGGATTCCAGCCCATGACCCCCAATGCTATAGCCTCGACTTACGGAGGGAAAAGCCCCGCGGCACACAAGCTCGCCCGCGAATGGCATGAGGAAGCGGACATCACGCGAGCCTATCTCGACAAAGCCGCGAGGAAAATGAAGAAATGGGCTGATACAAGGAGACGGCATGTTGAGTACAAGGAAGGAGATCAAGTCATGATCAAGCTCCTACCCCAACAATTCAAGACTTTGCGGAAAGTTCACAAGGGGTTAGTGAGGCGCTACGAGGGACCCTTCCGAGTTGTTCGACGTGTAGGCAACGTTTCGTATCAACTCCAACTTCCGCCAAGACTCAAGATCCATCCGGTCTTCCATGTGAGCCTTCTCAAGCCATATCATGAAGACATGGGAGAACCAAGTCGCGGAGAATCGAGGCGGGCGCCAACTGCCGTTGTCACCGCATTCGACAAAGATGTGGACTACATCATTGCGGACCGAACGGTTTCGAGGAGGGGCGTGCCAGCACATAGCGAGTACTTGGTGAAGTGGAAAAACCTCCCCAAGAGCGAAGCCACTTGGGAACGGGAAGATGATTTGTGGCAATTCGCTGAGCACATCCAGCACTTCAAGCACGAGAGCGCGACGAGGACGCCGCGAGCTTAGGTGGGGGAGGATGTTGCGGACCGCCCAATTCGCTAGCCCAATTGCCCACAATTTCGGGCTAGAGAGCCAACACAAGGCCAAGAGTGCTAGCTTGGCCCAATTCCGGAAGGTTCTAGGCAACTCTAGCACATGTGAACATGTAAATATTCTAGAATACTTTATACAATTCCAGCACATGCAAATAGCTAGGAAATTGTAAAATACTCTAGAGTTTGACCAAGTTTGGCAAAGTTAGGTGAAGTTAGGTGAAGTTAGGCAAAGTTAGGCAAAGCCTCCCCTATAAATATGGGATGGCATTAAGCATTTGGATCCAACAAGCATTGTAATCTCTCTTTGTGCAATACAAGTTTCTTTGGCTCAATTGGTCTCTTCTCTTGTTCGAGAATCTCTAGGCTTACTTAGCAATATTCGGCAAAGTTGTCTAAGTGCCGCACAAGTTAGCTGCGCAAAACACTCATCCCGTGACAAAATGCAAGCGATCCACTGTTCATCAATATTATTTGGTGTTGTTGCAGATCATTTTGTTATTCTGGTCCATCAAAGCATCAAAACAATTTTCTTGTAAAAATGATTGTGGAAATGTGCAGATCATATGCCCCTTTGGAATTGGAGAAGTGTGGCACTTTGGTAAGAGTTATCAAGTAATATTCACTATTCTGGCTCTCCTAAAGCTTTTCATCCAAGTATCAAGACGGAATATCGTACCGTTACTCCGAAACTAAAACTAGAGTCAACATTCCTGTAATTTCTTTACACACAGTGCTATACTGCTATTGCCACAAGCAATAATATTGCTAGAAGAGTCAATCTATCTGGTGGTCCTTTCACCTTTCCCTAGGGGCTCAATAAATTTACCGCTTAATTTGTTTTAGGTTCAAAATTGATGAACCCGTACTTAATAACTGTACAAATTGATAACTTCTTGATTTACGAGGACATAGAAATTTTGGAACACTAAATGCATTTTTCTAAATTATGAGAGCTATTACTGGTTAGGCATTTATATTGTTTGAAGGACAAACCTGTTAGGAACCAGATCTAGATTCCTCATGCTTTGGTCAAACCATTGTGTAATTGTGGGACTGACAATTCCTTTTCTTTTTTCCCAGTGTCAGTGGTCATCAATGAAGAAAAAATTATGAAGCTTGTTAGCAGCCTGCTGAATCTTAGGTTGAAATAGAGTTGCCTTCTACATTACTGGAAAATCTGATTTTTGTAAGTTAATGATATTCTAGTAGTCTGCATAGACACCAATGCATATTGATTAAACAACTGGTTTAAATCATTAGGGCATGATCAGCCCGTTATCTGGCACTCTTAAACACAATAGGCAGGGAGGCTTTGGGCAAATCATATTCAATGATTAGAAATGTTCAAAAATTTCAGGATAACAAATATGCAAGCGTTTTAATTGGACATAAGTATTTGGGTTTCTAGTTCTAATAGAGGTTTCTCAAAGCTATATTCTAGTCACTTTACTATTCTGAATCAGAATCAGAACTAGAATCAGCGGATGTTTTTCATTGTAAACTTTTAATAGATCTCTTACTTATTGTGATTTTAATCCAATGATTGAACTAGATAAGAGAAAAGGGCTAAGGTCAATAGGTTCAATTGGTCTGCAAATGGCAATCAACTCATGACATTGCATGAAATATACAACATGCTTCTTTTGAAATATTATATATTCAAAAATTTAGTGCATATATGCTTATATTTGTATATTTACAATACAATGCATATTAATATCAAGGAGGCAGAAATTGAACATATACATTCATAATGCAATTTTTGATAATTGTACGAATTTTCTTTTCTGGGTAATAACATTCAGGGAAAAGAAAAATAAATACAAGGTTAAGACAATCTAAGACATGAAGCCAATGAAGCATGGCTTAGGACTGTTGTGCGCGGAATGCGGAATCAAGCGCACCAAATAATTATAGAAAAATAAAAGACACAAGAATTACGTGGTTCAGTAATTAAACATACATCCACGAAGGCAAGAAAGAATAATTGTTTATTTAACAATTAATAGAGTACAATATTTGAGTAACGAATCTCACTTCCCAGAAACCCAAATATACCCAGTACTCTCACACTCTGCAGGAAAGATAAATTCCCCAAACACACTTCTCTCACTTCACTTAAAAGCTTAGAAAGTTATAAGCTTAACAATTTTAGGATGATTTCAAATGAATGAAATCCTTAGCTATTTATAGGAGAAATGAATTACTATGCTAAGAATAAAATAATTAAAAATATAATTTTTAATTATTATTATTTTTCAACAAATTGTTGGTGCACCAACAATTTGTTGACTTCAACAAATTTGCACCAACAATTTGTTGACTTCAACAAATCTTCACCTCGGCGAAAATTTTTCAAATCTGAGCCGACTACCAATGAACCATCATCCCCAAAGTGGCTTCATCTCTATGACTGCCTACGTATCCAAAATTTGGGATTAAGCCAACCGTAGTTCAAAATACCCGAATGACATATCTTAACACAATCGAAGGATTTGAATTAATTTCAAGCAATGTTGAAACTTAACTCCAGAAACTACCTTCGTCAACATATCTGATGGATTATCTTTGGTATCGATCTTTCTCAACAACACAATACTGCTCTCGATAATCTCTCTCACATAATGATATTTCACATTTATGTGCTTCGTCCGAGCGTGATATGTTTGATTCTTCGCAAGGAATATCGCACTTTGATTATCACAGAAGACCGCAATGTTCTCCTAGATTACTCCCAAGTCACCAAACAAGCCTTTCAACCAGATAGCTTCTTTTACAGCTTCAGTTGCTGCCATATACTCTGCTTCCGTAGTGGACAGAGCAATTGTCGATTGTAGAATCGACCTCCAGCTAACCGGACCTCCACCCAATGTGAATACGTAGCCCGTTGTTGATCTTCGCTTGTTAAGGTCTCCAGCGAAATCAGAATCACAATACCCAACACATTGTTGACCACAATCCTTTTTGAACAATAACCCAACATCAACTGTCCCATACAGATATCGGAGAATCAACTTTACCGCAAGCCATTGATTTTTACCCGGATTGTGCATGTATTTACTAACCATGCTCACTGCTTGAGATATATCGGGCCTTGTGCATACCATAACATACATAAGACTACCCACAGCACTAGCATATGGAACACGAGCCATGTAATCGCGCTCCTCTTGAGATCTAGGACATGAAGAAGAGCTTAATTTGAAATGAAGAGCTAGAGGTGTACATACCGATTTAGTTTTGTCATCCATACTGAATCTTTCTAGCACTTTCTTCAAATAAGACTTTTGAGTCAACCATACGATCCCATTCTTCTTGTCTCTACAAATCTCCATCCCAAGAATTCTTTGTGCATCACCCAAGTCTTTCATCTCGAACTCAAAAGCCAGCTGCTTTTTTAATCTTTCGATCTCATCTCTATTCTTCGAAGCTATAAGCATATCATCGACATAGAGTAACAAATAGATGAAAGCTCCATCTGGTAGTCTTCTAAAGTAAACACAATGATCGTGTTCACTTCTGGTGAATTTATGCCCTTGTATAAATTGATCAAATCTTTTGTACCACTGCCTTGGCGATTGCTTCAGTCCATACAAAGATTTAATCAACCTACACACATGATTCTCCTTTCCAGTAACTCTGAAACCACAAGGCTGAATCATATAGATTTCCTCCTCCAAATCTCCATGTAAGAACGCCGTCTTAACATCCAATTGAGCCAACTCTAACTCATATTCTGCAACTAAGGCAAGTAGGATACGAATGGAAGTATGTTTTACAACTGGAGAGAAAACTTCATTATAGTCAATACCTTTCTTTTGAGCAAAACCTTTTACCACGAGCCTTGCCTTGTATCGAGGAGTTGTTTGATTCGGAGATCCTTGCTTTTTGGTGTAGACCCATTTATTGCTAATAGCCCTTTTCCCCTTTGGTAACTTTACAAGTTCCCAAGTCTAGTTTTGATGGAGAGATTTCATCTCTTCCTCCATGGCTAACTTCCACTGATTACTTTCATTGTTGCGTAATGCTTCACCGAAAGTGTTGGGGATGTCATCATCAATAACTGGAAGTATATAGGCTACCACCATATCTTTAGTAAGCCATCCGGGTTTCTTTATCTCTCTTCTTGGCCTCCTTGTTGCTATAAAATCATCATTATCTACATCATCAATTCTTTCTTTATTTTGTGGGACATCAGAAGAAACAACCTCTTCTTCAACTCTAGGTGTCACCTCCATAGTTGAACCCTTCTTTGATGTTGAACTAACTGGTACATATGGAGTTGCATCAAACTCCACCCGCTGCAATACCTCTTTGGTCTTGTTCTCCACCTGCTGAGAACTTGAAGTTTTCATCATTGAAGCTTCATCAAATGTGACATCTCTACTACACATAAACTTTTTGTCTTCGAGATCCCAAAGCTTGAAGCCCTTTACTCCACCTTTGAATCCCATAAAGATAGCTTTTCTAGCACGGCGATCCAGTTTACCATCTTTGACATGATAATAAGCTGGACACCCGAATACACGAAGGGAATCATAGTTTTGTACATGCTTTCCAGACCACATTTCCATAGGAGTTTTACCTCCAATTACAACAGAAGGCATTGTTCACATGTACGGTACTATTCACGTGTACGATACTGTATACGTTACTGTTCACGACACTGTTCACATAGACGGACGATGACGTGGCATTGACCGATGATGTGGCATTGACTGATGAGGTGTCACGATCCTGTTGGGCTAAAATTCTTATGTACTGTTGATGGTGACGTGGCACCATATCAGTGGACGAAAAAATCTCGCGTACGGTACATGCATCACACAGGATTATTTTCAACCAAACCGCGTTACTGTTCATCCGGGTCAAACCGTGTTACTGTTCATCCGCGTGGTCAAACCGCGTACTGTTGACTGATGACATGGTGCAATCCTGAGCGTCCAAACTGTTTTTAATCCGATGGCCATGATTTACTCCATGTATCTATAAAAAGGAGGCCTCTCCCCCCTAATTTGATATCTTTGAATCCATTTTTGGGATCCATTTTCTGTAATTTCTTCTCCATCTTGTATTTTCTTCGTATTTTAATAAATTTTCATTTTGCCCCTAATTCAATTATGAGTGGCTAATTTTCTTTCAAGCTTGGGTTGAAGGTGAAGTCTCAACATGTGTCATGGGCTTAATTTGGTAAATTTATTTTCTCTTCCCCTCTAGTTTTTGTGGATGTTTTGACTTCTCGTCGACAAATAATAATATTCTTGTCTAGTACCGCCTTGGTTTCACCGGCCCTCTAGTACAAGGTTATTATTATTTGGCACGATAAGCCCTTAGCACCATATTGATTAGAGCGTGGTTCATGAGGTGTGGATTCCCCCCTCATGATTTAATTGGCATTAATACGGATTATTTAGCCCATGATGCATGTTGATACGGATCCAGATACCCAAGTACGTCATTTCAATAGATTTCGCTTCAATTTATTCTCGCCATTGCAATTCCAATTTTAGAATTTATTATCGCCATCTCAATTCCAATTTTAGGATAATTTAAATCACTTCCACCACAATTTCAACCACCCATTTACAAAATTAATTCTATATATAATTAAAATCCACCTCCTCGTGGGATCGACACTCGTCACCATTGATCTATACTACAATAGATTCGTGCGCTTGCGAGTACATTAAAATTTGCACAACAAGTTTTTGACGCCGTTGCCGGGGAGGTAAGTAATTTTAATTCATAGAATTAATTTTTGTGAATAATTTCTTTTATTTGTTTTCTTGTATTTTTTTATTAAAAAAAAAGAAAAAAAGTGAATCTACATTTAAAGGTTAGTATTTCTTTTTCTCTTCTTTAAAATTCTGTAATTTAATTTTCAATTTATTTTTCTTTGTAATTTTTTTTATTTTATTAATTTAATTTTTAGTTAATTTATTTCACGTATTTATTTTTGTGTATTCTTATAGAAAGGTTGTAATAGCACAATAAGGTTAGTATCGTAATTTCTCCCTCTTCTTTATTTTTATTTGTTTTGTTCTCATCTTTATTTTAATTTTATTTGTTTTGCATGTATGGTCGTAGGTCATTATTACATAATCTTGAACCTATAGACCTTGAATTAGAAAAACACTTCGCACACACAGGCACATTAAAAATAAATTTGGAATGGATTTACAAGCACCACAGGAGAGGCCATTTAAGGATTATTTCAGTCCTTTAGCTAATTTGAGCACATCATGCATAAGATACCCAAATGTAGCTGTTAGGAGTTTTGAATTAAAACCTAGTGTGCTAAATTGTCTCCCAACATTCTATGGCCTAGAAAATGAGGACCCATATAATCATCTGAATGATTTTCATGCCATTTGTCAAACTTTTAAATATGAAAATTTTTCAGACGATGATGTTAAACTCAGATTATTCCCATTTTCTTTAAAGGATAGAGCTCGTTCATGGTTAAATACTTTACCTGCTAATAGCATTTCATTATGGGAACAAATGGTAACGAAATTTTTGAATAAATATTTCCCAGTGCATAAAACCAATGCTATTCGCAGGGAAATTTCAGAGTTTACATAGAGAGAAGACGAGCAGTTTTTCGAAACATGGGAGCGATTCAATGGGCTACTCTTGAAGTGTCCACATCATGGGTACGAGAAATGACACCAATGCCAATTCTTTTTGGAGGGATTATTGCCGAATATGCAAGAATGGCTAATGGCAACAAGTGGAGGAGAGCTAATGTCAAAAAGTGCATAAGAGATTTGGGAATTCTTCCAGCGACAAGCGGATAATTCCCAACAACGGAGTCGATCACTCAGGAATACTAGAAGAATTAAGGGAGTAAATGAGGTTCACATTGGCGAGTCAACTTCGGGAATCAAAGAAGTCAAGGAGATGGTTGAAGGTCTTGCTCGACAAATAGCATCGTTATCGACTGCTAACTCAACAGAACCACATGACCATGACTCATACTTAGATCAAGCCAATGCCATAGGTGTAATGAGAAAGCCATCAAATTACAACCCATACTCCGACACATATAACCCTGGATGAAGAGACCACCCCAATTTTTCATGGTCTCAAGGACTCCAACAGAATGGACCAGCAGCTTCAGCTCCACCAATGCAACCAATTCCTTAAATTCCTCAAGCCTCTCAGCCCCCATTTAGACCATACAATCAGAATCAGAACTACTCTCAACCCAGACCATGGGAGGATTCATTCCAGAATCTCAAAAATCTTACTCACTCTACGATTGAGCAATAGAACCGCACCATTGATGGACTACGAAATGAGTTGAGAGCAAGCTTCAATTCATAAGCCCAATCAGTTTCAAGCCTTGAGAAGATGGTGGGACAACTTGCTTCTTCAGTTCAGACCTTGGCAATGACCGTTGAGAAAGGTAAATTTCCAAGTCAACCAGTGCCTAACCCTAAAGGAGTGCATGGAGCAAGTACCAGCTCACCACAGCAGCATGGAGAAGTCAAAGCCGTCATGACCTTGCGAAAAGGAAAAGAAGTCGACAATAAAGTGGAGATGCCGGTGATAAAAGAAAATCAAATTGTACCTGTGAATGTTGAGGACTCATCACCGGAGGAGAGAGAAGAAACCAACCCACGGGAATATGTTCCCAAAGCTCCATTTCCTCAGAGGTTAGCTAAAGGAAAAAAGGAAAAATCCACAGGTGAGATTCTTGAAATCTTTAAACAGGTAAGTATTAACATCCCTTTGCTTGATGCTATTAAACAAGTTCCATCTTATGCCAAGTTTCTTAAAGACCTTTGTACTAAAAAGAGAAATATGCATGTTCAAAAGAAGGCATTTTTAACAGAAAACGTTAGTTCTATACTCCAGCATAAAATTCCTTTAAAATGCAAAGACCCAGGCTCCCCCACTATCTCATGTAGTATAGGGAACCACACAATTGAGAATGCTTTGTTGGATTTAGGAGCTAGTGTAAATCCGTTGCCTTACTCAGTATTTTTGAAACTTGGACTAGGAGAATTACACCCAACTCCAGTGGTGTTACAGCTTGTAGATCGGTCCACGAAAATACCTCGTGGTATTGTGGAGGACGTGCTTATCCAGGTAGACAAGTTTTATTTTCCTGTTGATTTCATTGTAATTGACACTCAACCAATACAGGATTCAAGGAAGCACATCCCCATTATCCTAGGCCGACCTTTCTTGGCAACTGCGGATGCTCACATTCAATGCAGGACTGGAAATATGCAGTTGTCCTTCGGCAACATGACTATGGAGCTGAACATCTTCAACATTGCCAAACAATCTCACAATGCAGATGATGGAATTGTTGATGTGGATTTAATTGAAACATTAGTTTATGACACTTTTCTTTCAAACCTTAGTGATGATCCTTTACAAACATGTTTAACTTACTTTAGTTTTGATTTTGATATTGACAGATCGGTTGATGAGGTCAACGCCCTGCTTGACTCAGCACCATCTATGGACATTAATAAATGGAAGTCAAGAGTTGAACAACTAGCACCATCAGAGAAGAAACTCATCCCATCATCAGAATCACCACCAAAACTCGAGCTCAAACCATTACCCAACACTCTGGAATATGCATTTTTGGGAGAAGAAAGTACTCTGCCGGTAATCATATCATCATCCCTAAATGACGAACAAAAAGGTAAGTTATTGGATGTTTTGAAAGAGCACAAAGGAGCATTAGGATGGACCATAGCAGACATTAAAGGTATAAACCCAGTAGATTGCATGCATTACATTCACCTTGATAAAAATGCTAAAACTACTAGGGAGATGCAACGTCGGTTAAATCCTAACATGAAAGAAGTTGTTAGAACTGAAGTCCTTAAGCTATTAGATGCAGGTATCATTTACCCAATTTCTGATAGTTCATGGGTCAGTCCTGTGCAAGTTGTCCCCAAAAAGTCAGGAGTCACAGTAGTTACGAATGCTGATAATGAATTGATACCCACTAGAGTAACTACAGGATGGCGTGTATGCATTGATTATAGAAAGTTGAATTCTGTCACATGTAAAGACTATTTTCATTTACCATTTATTGATCAAATGCTTGATAGATTAGCAGGCCATGAATTTTATTGCTTTCTAGATGGCTACTCAAGATATAATCAGATTCCCATAGCACCAAAAGATCAGGAGAAAACTACTTTCACTTGCCCTTTTGGCACATTTGCATATAGGAGAATGCCATTTGGATTATGTAATGCACCTACTACATTTCAACGATGCATGTTGAGCATTTTTTCTGATATGGTTGAACGATTCCTTGAAGTCTTTATGGATGACTTTTCTGTCTTTGGTGATTCATTTGATCAATGTTTACATCATCTAACACTAGTTCTGCAGAGATGTATCGAGAAGAACTTTGTCTTAAATTGGGAGAAATGTCATTTTATGGTAAAACAAGGTATTGTTCTCGGTCACATCATTTCGAGCAAAGGTATTGAGGTTGACAAAGCCAAGGTGGATCTCATTTCTAATCTTCCTCCACCCAAAACAGTCAGAGAAGTAAGATCTTTCCTTGGACATGCTGGTTTCTATAGACGTTTCATTAAAGATTTTAGCAAAGTTTCTAGACCCTTATGCAATTTACTTGCTAAGGATGTACCTTTTGTCTTTAATGATTCATGTCTTGTGGCATTTGAAAAGTTAAAACAATTGTTGACATCATCACCCATCATTCAGCCCCCAAATTGGAGCTTACCATTTGAACTCATGTGTGATGCATCTGATTATGCAGTAGGAGCAGTATTAGGACAAAGAGTTGATCGAATTCCCCACGTTATTTACTATGCTAGTATGACATTGAATGATGCACAGTTGAATTATTCAACTACTGAAAAAGAAATGCCAGCAGTAGTGTTTGCATTAGAGAAATTTCGATCTTATCTCATTGGTTGTAAAATAATTATATTCACAGTTCATGCTGCTCTTAAATATCTTCTCACAAAGAAAGATGCAAAAGCTAGACTAATTCGTTGGGTGTTACTTTTACAGGAATTTGACTTGGAATTCAAAGATAAGAAAGGAACAGAAAATGTTGTGGCGGACCACCTCTCTCGTCTCTATTTTGGCACAATTATAGAGCCATTAATATTGAATGAGTCATTTTCAGATGAACAATTAATGAGTGCGGAAGTATTGCTAACTTTTTGTGTTGAAGATTGTTGAATATGAAGGGTAGTGACTCTAGAAATGCATCTTCATTGTTTTAAAAAAAATTAATTAAAAAAAAATTTCTTTTTCTTTATTAAGTTTTGATGTTCATTTTTTTTCTTTTTAATTTATCCTCTATAAATATACATTTTCCAACTTTTGAGTCGAAGATGGCTGAATATGGAGTGTAGTTCCTCTAGAAACGCATCTTCTTTAAAAAAAAAAAATCATTTTCGTTTTCTATCATTTTACGTGTAACTTTTCTAATTATTTTTTATGCATCATTTTCACATTTCTACATGCATATTTTCCTTTCATGCTTAGAATAGGTTGGGAGGTAGAATGTTGTTTAAAAAAAAAAATTGTGTGATTTGTTTTAACATTGGATGAAATGATTAATTTCAAATTTTAGTATTTGTATTATCTTTGGTCTTAAGTGATGTTACATTATGTTTGCTACTCTACATGTTGATGTCGGAGACAAATATGAGTTGCTTGAAGGAATGAACATGTCATAATAAGTACCAAGTGAGTTTTTGAGCCTATCATTTTTCTTGGAGAGTAACCCTTTTGCCCATTCTTTATACAGCTTAGTAGTTTATTATTTTATATACGATCTCTAGATTTCTTTTGAGTTATCCCTAAAAAAAAAATTATAAAATAAAAAAAAAAGAAGAAAAAGAAAAAAAAATGTGTTGCTACATTGGGAGACCCATCTAACTAGTAGATATGGATGATAATTTAGAGCCCTAAAAGACGATGGAAAGGCCATCTTTGATCCGTTTGAACCTTTCTAGCCATCCCTTTTATTAAATATCTATAGTTAACTCTTTTGAGCCTTAAAAAAAAAAAAACATTTTCTTTGTCAACTTATCATCTTGACCCACTCCGATTTGGAGTATTACCAGATGTCTTATAAGTTCCATCACCTATTTATGTTTGAGAAAAATGTAAATAATTATTTTGTTCAGTGAAGTTATGCAAAAAAAAACAAAAAAAAAAAAAGTTGTTTCAAAAGAATAAAAATAAAAATAATAGGTGAAATCCACCTTGCAACTTCCAAAAAAAAAAAAAATTCTTTGCATTTTTCTCAAACATACACTTTGTTTTCCTTATTTCCCTTATTTGTTAGCCATGTCCCTAGCCTACGTTACGTCCTAATAAAAGTCCTTGATTTTAGGGAACTATAGTTTGAAGTAGAAGCTAGTTATATGGGCTAAAAAGATGTAGTGATGTATAATAAAAAAAAAAGATAAATAAAGTGGGTTGACTAGCATTTTTGTTTGACTTGAGATCGTATTATTTCTAAGCTGGGGGCATATTTATTTCATCTTGGTGAGAGCATGTGATATCACTTCTTTATTATTTTCTCTCTCAATTACCATTCATTGGAGTGACTATTTTTAGTGGGTTTAATTTATTTGTGAGAGTGTCACTACTTCCAGTGAGATTTTGGGGTTTGACATGTCATTCTTGAAAGTAGATATAACAAAGTCTACTGGGCTAATTCATGCGGATGGTTGATGTGAGTGTGATGTTGCTTTAGACTGGAGATAATGCTTATACTTTTATTTGATTGCTATCATTAATCTGATTGAATAAACATGGGTGTTTCTAAATTAAAAAAAAAATCATTTTGAATTTGAATTTGAATTTTATTTTCGCTTCATTTGCTAGGGACTAGCAATAAACTGGTTGGGGGGTGTGTTGAGTGTTAGAAAATGCATATTTATAAAGGAGAAAACCGTCATTTTACATTTCAAGTCTTACTAACACCTTTACTTTTATGAATTTAACCTTCTTTTGATTTAATTCCGTTTTTTTTATTTTAATTAAGTATTTTATGTATTTTAGGAGCATCATAGTCATTTCACAATAAACGAGAGATCAGATGGCAAAACAAACATCACTTTTGAACTCAGGACGGTCGAAAACCTTAGGAGGAGCATAAAAGGAAAAATAGCATTGTTCACATGTACGGTACTATTCACGTGTACGATACTGTATACGTTACTGTTCACGATACTGTTCACATAGACGGACGATGACGTGGCATTGACCGATGATGTGGCATTGACTGATGAGGTGTCACGATCCTGTTGGGCTAAAATTCTTATGTACTGTTGATGGTGACGTGGCACCATATCAGTGGACGAAAAAATCTCGCGTACGGTACATGCATCACACAGGATTATTTTCAACCAAACCGCGTTACTGTTCATCCGGGTCAAACCGTGTTACTGTTCATCCGCGTGGTCAAACCGCGTACTGTTGACTGATGACGTGGTGCAATCCTGAGCGTCCAAACTGTTTTTAATCCGATGGCTATGATTTACTCCATATATCTATAAAAAAGGGGCCTCTCCCCCCTAATTTGATATCTTTAAATCCATTTTTGGGATCCATTTTCTGTAATTCCTTCTCCATCTTGTATTTTCTTCGTATTTTAATAAATTTTCATTTTGCCCCTAGTTCAATTATGAGTGGCTAATTTTCTTTCAAGCTTGGGTTGAAGGTGAAGTCTCAACATGTGTCATGGGCTTAATTTGGTAAATTTATTTTCTCTTCCCCTCTAGTTTTTGTGGATGTTTTGACTTCTCGTCGACAAATAATAATATTCTTGTCTAGTACCGTCTTGGTTTCACCGGCTCTCTAGTACAAGATTATTATTATTTGGCACGATAAGCCCTTAGCACCATATTGATTAGAGCGTGGTTCATGAGGTGTGGATTCCCCCCTCATGATTTAATTGGCATTAATACGGATTATTTAGCCCATGATGCATGTTGATACGGATCCAGATACCCAAGTACATCATTTCAATAGATTTCGCTTCAATTTATTCTCGCCATTGCAATTCCAATTTTAGAATTTATTATCGCCATCTCAATTCCAATTTTAGGATAATTTCAATCACTTCCACCACAATTTCAACCACCCATTTACAAAATTAATTCTACATATAATTAAAATCCACCTTCTCGTGGGATCGACACTCGTCACCATTGATCTATACTACAATAGATTCGTGCGCTTGCGAGTACATTAAAATTTGCACAACAGTAACCTTGTAGCCTTTAGCTTCCAAAGCACCCACAGAAATTAGATTTTTCTTTAAAGCTGGAACAAATCTAACCTCTTTGAGTTCTCTGATCATTCCATCAAACATTTTGAGTTGAATTGTTCCTATCCCCATTGTGCAACAAGGTTGATCATTCCCCATCACAACTGCACCGGATTCCAGATTACGAAAATCCGTAAACCATTCCTTAATAGGACACAAATGATAGGTTGCTCCAGTATCAAGTATCCACTCGCTCGAACTAGCCACGTATGCTGCAGGAGTGATACTTAGTGAATAATCAGAGTCTTCATCTTTCCGTGCCATGTTTGCTACTGCTGGTTTCTTCCCATCTCTCTTTTGAGCCTTTGGACAATCTTTCCTCCAATGACCCTTTTCATGACAAAAGGCACACTCATCTCGAGCTATATTTTTGCTTCTTGATTTGGATCGAGAATTCTTTCCACCACGCTTCTTCTGTTTCTCCATCGCCCAATCTCTGCTCACCAATGCTTCAGACGATGCTCGTTCAGAATTTTTATCATTATTCCGAATCTCTAAGCTAGTCAATGCTGTGCAAACATCTTTAAAGACGATCACACTCTTCCCACATATCAAAGTAGTCACAAAATGGCTATATTCCTCTGGTAGTGAGTGTAACAGAATCATAGCCTTGACTTCATCCTTAATATCTTCATCAAGATTCTTCAAATCAGCAAGTAACTTTTCAAATCTTGAAACATTATCGTGCATTGACACCCCAGGCTTCATTCGAAAACCATATACTTGGCTCATTGCATGAAGGTGATTTTCAGGACTTTTCACCAGGTACTTCTCCTCCAATGTACGCCACAAAGTCACCACACACTCCTCATCTTTCACCAAGTATTTCACCTCCTTGGTCAAACAAGATCTGATCTGACCACAAGCTTTTTCATTCATACGATCCCAAATTTCTTCATCATACAAGTGTCTTTTATTTTTCAGAACAACATCGAGATCGATTTGAATAAGGGCATCCATAACTTCACGCCTCCACATGCCGAAGTTGATTTTCCCATCAAACTTTTCAACATCGATCTTCTGGCCTCCTATAACAGGTGTTGAATAGCGATTTGACAAATCTCGCCTCCCACCTGAAGTGTCTCCTGAAATAGTCTCGGTAGATCTCTCCCAAATTCTGGAAGTTTCACCTTCTACCATTTTCTCAACGAATTATTTCTACTTGAAAAATAGTCTCTATGATGTTAATTTCGCGTGAATAAATGCACCAGGAAAATTCCCAAGAAACTGGACGGAAACTCGGTCCCAATTAAAAACCAGAATCCTTAGACTCTTATCGCCTTTGTTGACAGAACTTTCCTAAACATGCAAAAATACACACTACTTACAATAGACTGTCTCCCAAGTACAAATGGTTGTCTCCACCATATTCGTGAACAGTACTGTATACAGGAATAGTACCGTATACGTGAACAGTACCGTATCCCCCCAAGTACGAACCTTCGGCTCTGATACCACTTGTTGTGCGCGGAATGCGGAATCAAGCGCACCAAATAATTATAGAAAAATAAAGGACGCAAGAATTACGCGGTTCGATAATTAAACCTACATCCACGGAGGCAAGAAAGAATAATTATTTATTTAACAATTAATAGAGTACAATATTTGAGTAACGAATCTCACTTCCCAGAAACCCAAATATACCCAGTACTCTCACACTCTACAGGAAAGATAAATTCCCCAGATACACTTCTCTCACTTCTCTCAAAAGCTTAGAAACTTATAAGCTTAACAATTTTGGGATGATTTCAAATGAATGAAATCCTTAGCTATTTATAGGAGAAATGGATTACTATGCTAAGAATAAAATAATTAAAAATATAATTTTTAATTATTATTATTTTTCAACAAATTGTTGGTGCACCAACAATTTGTTGACTTCAACAAATTTGCACCAACAATTTGTTGACTTCAACAAATTTACACCAACAATTTGTTGACTTCAACAAGGACATGGTCAAGTTGTAAAAACTATGGCTAGGACTATCTAATACATAAAACTTGCACTGTAAACAAATTTAACTGTGGATGTCATTGCTTAGGAGTTGGAACTTCAAACAATGTTCTAAAAACAATTCTTTCTCCACTAGTTTTTCTCACCCTTTTAATATTGAAAGGGATGGGAATGGTATAAAGATGATTCTGTTTGTGGTAAGATTCCTTTCAGGCTAATTACTATTGGTGACGTGGGGTGCAGGAATATCTTGAAGAATATGTTGGATCTTCTACTAGAAGAGCAATTTTATATCAAGTAAGAACTCTTGTTTTCTAGATGATCATATAATTTTAACAAACCTGCTTCCTTTGAATTTGGAGTAAGATGCTGTTAGTCTTTATATCTCTGGACTTTTCAGCTTGGGTCTATTCAAAATTGAGCATCCGATAAATCAAAGGTGACAAAGCTATCTAAGTCAAGTGAAATGGTCAATTATTCAGTTTTTGGTCTGTTGTCGACAAAGTTAAGTTTTAGTTTTGCTTGCTATCTGGCTTTTGGTATGTAGCGTCAAGAGGCTGTAGTTAGATAACCAAGTATTTGGTTGAGTATTTCGAGATTTTTCTTTTTCATTGGCACCCTCGATGGAATCGATATAAGTTGAGTGATTCAGTTGGGCCTGACAGTCTTAGGCTTTCTTTTGGTAATGGATATTTATTTTAAGATAATCATTGTAGTTTCCTTAACTCGTTACAACATTGACAATATTTAAAGTTCTTATTTTATATATACCTATTTTCAAGGAAAATGCCGATAGCTTGACCTCAAATATGTTACTCACAGAAATATGTAAAAGGTATATCAGCAACTGGGATACAGTCTAATTATGGTTTTGATGGTCAAATCCATGCTTGCTGGATGCATAAAATGACACAAAAAGACATTCAAACCATTCGTTCAGCTGGATTTCTTGTGTCACTGATTCATGGCAGGTACATGAGCAACCATAATGCACATGAACATAGCTGTATAATTGTGTCTTGTTATAAATTTGGAGATAATGGATGTTATAATTTAAAGGGATTGTATGTAAGTAATTATTTAATTGGGAATATGTAAGTAAAGAATACTCAAATGAAGTTTGAAGAAAACAAGCAAAATGCCTTGAGCGAGGAATTGAAATTGTCTTCATTCATTAACAAAGAAATGGTTTATATAGGCATTACAAGGTGGAGTTATTCACAATTATTAATTATAAAAAGGATAATGGGAAGAGCAATAAGATGATAATGGGAGAGCATTATTTTGGTGGAATCCACCATGATTTACAACACTCCCCCTTGGATTCACCAATTATTTATTAGATGTGCTCCCCCTGATGACATTGGATACTGCCTCATTAAAAACCTTTGCCAGTAAAAATCCAGTGGGAAAATCTGGTCAAAAGGAAAAAAAAGTACAGTACATATGTGTCCAATATTACTATAATTCTTCTCTTGTAAGATCACGCTCCTCTTGTTGAGTGCTCTTCCTGAAGGCAACATGCATTAATTTAATAGTTTGTTAAAACGACGCCTGCCGATGCCATATACGATTTTTTCGAATGTAGATGTAGGTAGAGCTTTTGTAAACATATCATCTGAATTTTTCGTGGAGCGTATCTGTTTGATATCAATCTTCTTGTTCTGTTGGAGCTCATGAGTGTAGAAGAATTTCGGCGAAATATGTTTTGTTCTGTCCCCTTTAATGTATCCTCCTCTGAGTTGAGCTATACATGCAGCATTATCTTCATATATCACTGTTGGGATATCTGAACTTGAAGATATTCTACATGTACTTTGAATATGATGGATTACAGATCGCAACCATATGCATTCTCGACTGGCTTCATGTAGTGCAAGAATTTCAGAATGGTTGGAGGATGTTGCAATGAGAGTCTGTTTTGTAGAATTCCAAGAAATTGAACGAGCTTTATGGGGATCAGATAAATAGCTTGCATCAGCATAACCAATGAGACTTGGATTTTTTGTTAGTTCATTAGAATAAAATAAGCCTAAATCAATTGTTCCTCGAAGATAACGAAAAATGTATTTGACACCATTCCAATGTCTTCTAGTTGGTTCAGAGCTAAATCGAGCTAACATATTAACAGAAAATGCTATGTCTGGTCTAGTACATTGTGCTAAATATATCAGAGCACCAATTGCATTTAGATATGATACCTCAGGACCAAGTATCTATTCATCATCTTCTTTAGGATGGAATGGATTTTTTTTAGGATCAAGAGACCGGACTACAATTGGGGTACTCAATGGGTAAGCTTTATCCATGTTGAAACGTTTCAAAATTTTCTCAGTATAATTTGATTGATGGATAAAGATACCATTAGGTCTGTGCTCGGTCTGTAGCCTGAGACAATATCTAGTTTTCCCCAAATCTTTCATCTCAAATTCATTTTTCAAACATTCAGCAGTCTTTTGGAGCTCTTCAGGAGTTCCTATTAAATTCAAATCATCAACATAAACCGCGACAATAGCAATTCCAGATTTTGATTGCTTGATAAAAACACATGGACATATAGGATCATTAACGTATCCTATTTTTATCAAGTATTCACTGAGGCGATTATACCACATGCGTCCAGATTGTTTTAATCCATATAAAGACTTTTGTAGCTTTATTGAATACAAGCCACGATGTGATGATTGACAAGATTCTGGCATTTTAAATCCTTCAAGGATTTTCATATATATATCCGTGTCAAGTGACCCATATAGATAAGCTGTCACTACATCCATGAGACGCATATTAAGATTTTCTGATACAGCCAAACCAATTAAAAATCGAAACGTAATTGCACACATTACCGGAGAGTATGTCTCATTATAATCAATACCAGGTCTCTGTGAGAAGCCTTGTGCAACAAGTCGTGCTTTATATCTTACAACTTCATCATTTTCATTACGTTTCCTTACAAATACCCATTTGTACCCAACAGGTTTGACATCCTTAGGTGTTTGGACTACAGGTCCGAATACTTCACGTTTGGCTAAAGAAGTCAACTCTGCCTGGATTGCTTCTTTCCATTTAAGCCAATCATGCCTCAGTCTACATTCATCAATGGTTTGCGGATCATGATCATTTATAATGTCAGTAGCTACTGTAAACGCAAACACATCATTGATGATAATTTTACCATGATTGATGTGCCTTTTCAAGGCTTTGTTCCTCATGAAGAGTTTGTGTATTGTCAGGGTTTCTGGTCTTTTCAAAGACTGGTTGCTTTTCTGAAGCAATTTGTTCTTTTAGATTTTTATCATCATTTGCAGCAGAACATTGTTTAATCATTTTTCTTTTTCTTGAAACACTATTTTTTTAACCAATTGGTCTACCACGCTTCTGGCGTGCTACAGATAATTCCTCAGCTGCACTTTTCATTAATTGTTCTTTGTGTACAATGACTCGGCCGGGTATATTAGCAGCTGGTATATATGATTTGGTTACTTTTTCCGTATCTGTAAATGCATCTAGCAATTGTTCTGCAATTTGCTGCAAATGAACTATCCTTCGCACTTCATTTTCACTCTGAGATGTGCGTGGATCTAAATGAGATAGATGGGTCACTTTCCATTGAGGATCATGCCTAACCTTATGGACCTTTCTTCTTTCTCCCAATTGAGGAAAATTTGTCTCATCAAAATGACAATCCGGAAATCGTGCAGTAAATACATCAAATGTCAATGGTTCAAGATATCTGATAATAGATGGTGAGTCAAATCCCACATAAATTCCCAATCGTTGTTGGGGTCCCATTTTAGTACGTTGTGGGGGCACAATCGGCACTTGTACTGTGCAACCAAAAATGCGTAAATGGGATAAATCTGGTTGATGTCCCAATACCAATTACAATGGGGAATATTTATGATAGGCAGTAGGCCTCAAGCGGATTAATGTCGCAGCATGCAAAATAGCATGTCCCCATATCGAAATAGGTAATTGACTTCGTAATAATTAAGTTCTGGCAATTACCTGAAGACGTTTGATAAGAGATTCTGCTAATCCATTCTGAGTATGTACATGTGGTATTGGGTGTTCTACATCAATCCCAACTGTCATGTAGTAATCATCAAATATTTTGGAAGTAAACTCACCAGCATTATCTAGACGTATGGTCTTGATTGGATAATCTGGAAATTGTGCACGTAACCTGATTATCTGCGCAAGCAATCTTGCAAATGCAACGTTACGTGTAGATAATAAACAAACATGTGACCATCGTGCAGATGCATCAATCAAAACTATAAAATAACGAAATGGTCCACTTGGTAGGTGAATAGACCCACATATATCTCCTTGAATCCTTTGTAAAAATGATGGAGATTCAGAATTAATTTTACTGGGTGATGGTTTAACTGCCAATTTTCCTTGTGAACAAGCAGTGCAACTATTCTCATTTGACAATAAAACTTTCAAATCTTTTAATGGATGTCCATGAGAATTTTCAATAATTCTATGCATTATTGTTGATCCAGGGTGACCAAGGCGGTCATGCTATAGTATAAAAGATTTTGGATCATATAATTTATCTTTTATGACTGTGTAAGTTTCCATTGATTTTATCGTTGTATAATATAAGCTAGATGAAAAAGCTGGAAGCTTTTCTAATATCTCTTTCTTTCCAGACATGTTAGAAGTAATGTATAGATATTCTACATTATTCTCATCCATTGTTTCTATATGAAAATTATTACAACGAATGTCTTTAAAACCAAGTAATTTTTTTTTTATTTAGGTGAACACAGAGCATTATGAATATCCAATTTTGCACCTTTTGCTAATATATTCATTGCTCTTCCAGTACCTTCAATAAAACCTACTGGACCTAATATTGTATTCACATTTTCCTTAATTAGATTTAGATTTAAAAAATACCTCTTGTTTCGAAGAATCATGTGTGTAGTTACACTATCAGCAAAACATATTTCTCCATCAAACATTTTATTGAAATCCATATCCTTAAACAAAAGTAAAAAGGGAAATACATATTAGATAACACGAAAAATAAATATTACATGAACAGACATAAAGCACAAATAAAATTTTAAATGTGATGAACATTTCCATCACCAATCAAGTGATCAATTTTTCCATCCTTATCTTTAGAGAAGTCTGAAACATCAAGATGTGTAACATCCACTGGATCTGAGTCATCAACATAGTTTGTTTCAATATTCTTTCCTTTTGATTTTAGGGATGACTGAAACATATCCACACGATGTCTGGGAGTATGACATTGTCTCCAAAAATGACCAGACATTCCACATCTAGCACAAGTGTTTTCTTGAGTGTTATGTTGGTTCTCATTTTTCTCCTTTTTGTGATTTTTATATCCACCACGAGGTCAGTAATAATGATTCTTATTATATCTTCTTCCTCGATAATAGCCACGACCATGGCCACGACTATGTCTACGGCCACGGTTATGCCCACGGCCACGCCCATTTTCATAATTGTCTTCATGATCATGTGAGACTGCATTTGCTTCAAAAATTGGTTTTGTACCAGTAGGATGGGCTTGATGATTTTTCATTAATAATTCATTATTCTTTTTTGCCACAAGAAGGCATGCAATCAAGTCAGAATATTTTGTATATTGATGAGCTTTATATTGTTGTTGCAAAACCATGTTGGAAGCATGAAATGTTGTAAATGTTTCTTCCAACATATCCTCATCAGTAATATTTTCTCCACATAGTTTTAACTGTGAAGTAATTCTGTATAGTGCAGAATTATATTCATGTACTGACTTAAAGTCTTGTAGCCTGAGGGCATTCCATTCATTACGAGCATTGGGAAGAATGACTGACTTTAAATGACCATATCTTTCATACAAACTGCTCCACAGAACATATGGATCCTTTATAGTGAGATATTCCATTTTAAGTGCTTGGTGAAGATGATGCCGTAGAAAAATTATAGCCTTGGCTCGATCTTGAGTGGATGAGTCATTATTATTTTTTTATGGTGGTACTAAGCCCTATAGCATCAAGATGAATTTCAACATCTAGGATCCAGGACAAATAATTCTCGCCTGATATATCCAAAGCGTTAAACGCCAATTTTGTCAAGTGAGACATTATCACAAACAAATAAAAAGATATTAGTATAATAAATATTGAAAAGAGTGTAAATGATAAGTATTACTTATAGGAAATTTTTTTAAATAAATACGTAGAAAATAAAAGAGTAAATGGATAGAATACTTCCTGTACCAGAGCAAACTTCGTGCTGATAACGTGTTATAAATTTGGAGATAATGGATGTTATAATTTAAAGGGATTGTATGTAAGCAATTATTTAATTGGGAATATGTAAGTAAGGAATACTCAAATGAAGATTGAAGAAAACAAGCAAAATGCCTTGAGTGAGGAATTGAAATTGTCTTCATTCATTAACAAAGAAAGGGTTTATATAGGCATTACAAGGTGGAGTTATTCACAATTATTAATTATAAAAAGGATAATGGGAAGAGCAATCAGATGATAATGGGAGAGCATTATTTTGGTGGGAGGGCAGTATTTTGGTGGAATCCACCATGATTTACAACATGTCTAAATTTATATTATTAAAGTGACATGCTTTATGATTTTATTATTTTAAGATACTTGTAAAGGAATATGCATAGGGCATACAGGAATGACAATTGTTACAAAATTAAACTTCATTTTTCAAATGTCATTTAGATGAGTTGAAGTCTGCAAAATGTTTCTTTAATATCATCAAACTGTTTCATGAATTAATAAACTATATAATGTCAATTATCATAAAAGAAAACAATATGCTTATATATTCTTGGATTCTATGAAGATAAACTCGTGGTTAATCCATAGAGTTCCCATTTTTCCAATAATATGTTCATGGATTTGGAAACCTAAGAGTTCCAGAAGGACACATGATAACTACTTAAGAGAGCTCAAATCAACACTGAAACTTTTTCCAGACACAAAAATCATCAGTGGTCAATTTTTTTTCAGCTAGGTTATCTTCCTCTCTATCTGGTCAGGATTGAGAGGGAGACAATTAGCAATTTTGATATTTCTACATCAGAACTCTGTTCTCAGTCTTTGAGATTTTCTGCTGATATTTTCAATTCTTTGTCAGGGGATTTGGCGAAAGGGATGTCATTTGTAAGAACAACTTCGGGACCAAGAAGCTATGTTTCAGGCCCATTGGAGAAGCTACGTCTTTATCTATTATACCTTTGTGGTCTCTTCATGTTAGCATTTGAGTATGCGAGAAGGCTTCTACAGAGTCTGATGATTTTCTAAATAAATCATGCAATTTATTTTGTTCAATTAAATCCATACCTTATTGGTTGATGTGGAAACGAATAGTCACGAATCTGCAAGAATAAAAATAAACTCCCTCCAATCTCCAAAAAATCAGGAACTAACACAAGCAGATCGTAACGAACAGAAATCGATTGCTAGGAATTGGAACCTTCACGAGCAAATCTCCTTCACGAACGGATCGTCACAAGTTTATGTCACTGATGATCGGAGGATAATCACGTATTTGGAAAATCCCTTCACTTCACGAAGCAAGAACCCATTGCCTTTTTTCCCTTTCTCTCACTCTCTTTTGATGTTGCTTTGATTCTTGTGATTATTATTTTACATGCTATCACTCACTCTTGTAGTATTTATATAGTACAATAAGTGTAGTTTAATTCAAATCAACTTCCTAGAGTTATTTGATAAGATACATCTTATGTGATTAGGATTAAGATAAAATACTAATTTTATCTCGTAAGAATCCTAGACAAACTCTAAGTTTATCTTATCACTTACATTAGATTAATCCATCCTATCATGGACGTTAAATCTAACATCTACCACTCGCACGTGATGGGATGATTGAGTAATCATAGCAACGAGAGTAGAGTTTTGGGCATAAAGCCACAACCGCAGTATCATACGAGCAAATGCAACATGTGACCCATGAACAACATAAATTGGAGCTTGTAGAGCAAAAAAAATCTCAATTGCACTTTTTGCAAGAGATTTAAATAACTTATTCATTATATTTCCTAGATTTCATTATCCTTTACATCGGTACGAACATAATTAATCCCTCAACAAAAATTATGTTTGACGTTGTGCACTCTATGTATTCACAATTGTATTCATCCCTAGGCAGATTATACAACTAGTCGACCAGTGAATGCATAAGTCAGGTGTAAGGAGAATAAATCTTTGTACTCTACTCATATCTTTTAGTTCTAGGCTAGTTGCTTTCTTAGACATGTTTCATAGACCGAATAACATTATAGTCGTAGAAAAAACATGCTAAAGTAGCTATCACCAATCTTTCCTTTTAAGATATAGTCGATGGTCACTAAGGAAACTATTGACGTCTTTCTTATACCTCGAAAGAACTTACACAATGAGGAATCAGGGATTCATTCACTTATTTTCCTTTTGGTCACAAAAGCACGCATGATATGAATCACGCGTTACAGTGAATTCTCTTTGTATAAGAGCATATGTCTAGCTATCCACTGTACATATCTTAAATTAGTCGCTTATTCGAGCGCCTAATTTGAGTCTCAATAAGCTTGCCTTCATAAGGCGCCAAATGAACTCATATCTGGCTTAATTAGGTTCTTTTTCTTGACCCAGTTAAGGCGACATTTTCAAGATATAAGCTCTATGAGAACGTATCCAGTACTTTCTCTTAATATTGTGTCTCATCCCAGCTTGCTTTCATTAACAATTGAAGTGACCGCTTGTGTAAGAAAGCTGGTCACACCTGAGGACATATCTTTTAATAATTATATATATATGTGTAATCATGCTAATTAGTATCTTATGAGAATAAATCAAAATAAGTTTATTGCATAAAGAATTTATTAAGTACAATTTTTATAATATGCGCAATCCTAATGATTGCGTATGTGCGATAAAAACATCTCGTGTCATGGCTTTAGTTAATAGATCTATAACCATGAAGTGTGTAGATATGTGTTGCATCAACACTTCCTTTTTCACCACAATATCTCTCACAAAATTGTACTTTGTCTCTATGTGTTTAGATTTGCTGTGGTATTTTGCATCCTTGGTAAAGGATATGGCTGCTTGGCTATCACAATATATGGTTACTGGCTGAGGATGACCAATAACGATCTCGAGAGCATTTAAGAAGCGCCTAAGCCAAACAATCTCTTGTATTGTGACTGAACATGCTACATATTCTGCTTCCATAGTCGACAGAGCTGTGCATGTTTGCTTCTTGTTACTCCACAAGATCGCACCGCAACTAAGTAGAAATACGTATCTTGAGGTTAATTTGCGCTCATCAAGATTGTCTCCCCAATCAGCGTCTGTGTATTCAATTTAGCGTAAATCACCTCCTTGATAACATAAAGAATAGTCAGCAGTGCCTTTCAGATATGCTAAAATCCTTTTGACAACATTCCAGTGTTTGCGCTCAAGATGTGATTAGTATCTGCTTATCAACCTCATAGCATAACAAATATCTGGCCTTGTACACATCATAGCGTACATGAGACTTCTAATAGCATTAGAGTATGAAACTCGTGTCATTTCATTTCGTTCCTTTGAAGTCTTTGGACACATTTCAAGGTTAAGAGTTTGTCCTTTAGATATGGGAGTATCTATAAGTTTACACTTATCCATTTTAAATTTTTCAAGAATTCTTCTAATATAAGACTCTTGTGACAGAGCTAGAAGTTTTCTAGAATGAACCCTATGGATTTTAATTCCCAAGATATAAGATGCTTCACCCATATCTTTCATTTCAAAGTTTAAAAATAATCATTCATTGATGGTTTGAAAAAACTCTATATTATTTCCAGCTAACAATATATCATCCACATATAACGATAAGATGACAAAGTTACCCTCTGTCCTTTTAACATATGCACAATGATCTTTTTCGGTCATTGAGAATCCATAAGTCATCACAGATTCATGAAACCTAAGATACCATTGCTTGGAGGATTGTTTTAACCCATATATAGACTTTTTGAGCTTGCAAACTTTGCGCTCTTGATCATTGATTATATAACCATCTGGTTGTTCCATATAAATTTCCTCCTCTAGCTCTCCATTGAGAAAAGCTGTTTTAACATCCATTTGATGTAATTTAAGATCCATATGTGCAACGATGGCTAGAATTAATCTTATAAAGGCAAACCTTACCACTGGGGAAAAAGTTTCCTCATAGTCTATACCCTCTTGTTGGTTATGTCCTTTCGCTAACAAGCATGCCTTGTATCTTTCAATTATGTCATATGCCTTTCGTTTAACATGTAAAACACATTTGTTTCCAATGGCCTTACGGTAGGGCAGTGGATCAACCAAGTCCCAGATGTGGTTTGATCTCATTGACTTCATTTCTTCATCTATTGCTTTAATCCACAATTCCTTAGTTGATGATGTGATAGCCTCACGATAAGTTCTTGGCTCATCACCATCATGTGAAGCAATCATAAACGCCTCCCCCTCAATCTCAAAACGACGACGTGGGATGGTTGTACGATTACTTCTTCAAATTGAGTTGTCAAGTGGAGTAAAGTCATTTTGTGGTTGACTGCCACTAGAATCAGAATTCCCAGACATATCTAGGTTTCTCTCAATTTGTAAATCAGAAGTGTCATTCATCTCTGAATCATTTAACTCATATAGATGGACGTCTTTGTGGACCTCTGAAATGCTAAGGAATTCATTTTCCAAAAATGTGACATCTCGTGATTTTATCTTAGTTATAGTTCTATCATCATGTTCACCTATGAACGCATACCCTTTGGAGTGTTCTGGGTATCTTATAAAGATACATTTCTTTCCTCTCGGATCCAATTTCCCATGTTTATGAGATGGGTTATGAACATACGTTGCAGACCCCCAGGGATGCAAATGAGTAAGATTAGGTTTTCTATGTGTCCATAGCTCATATGGAGTGGAACTTACTAACTTACTCGGAACTCGATTAAGTACATAAGTGGCAGTCAATAATGCATCCCCTCAGTAAGAAATTGGAACTAGCACGAGCAGATCGCAACGAATAAGAATCGATTGCTAGGAACTGGAACCTTCACGAGCAAATCTCCTTCACGAACGGATCATCATGAGTTAGGAACTGGAACCTTCACGAGCAAATCTCCTTCACGAACGGATCATCATGAGTTAGGAAGTGGAACCTTCACGAGCAAATCTCCTTCACGAACGGATCGTCACAAGTTTATGTCACTGATGATCGGAGGATAATCACGTATTTGGAAAATCCCCTCATTTCACGAAGCAAGAGCCCACTGCCTTTTTCCCTTTTCTCTCACTCTCTTTTGATGTTGCTCTTATTCTTGTGATTATTATTTTACGTGCTATCACTCACCCATGTAGTGTTTATATAGTAAAATAAGTGTAGTTTAATTCAAATCAACTTCCTAGAGTTATTTGATAAGTTACATCTTATGTGATTAGGATTAAGATAAAATACTAATTTTATCTCATAAGAATCCTAGACAAACTCTAAGTTTATCTTTTCACTTACGTTAGATTAATCTGTCCCATCATGGGCGTTAAATCTAATAGAGTCTAAAACCGGTTAGAGTGCAAGCCTCTCCCACTTAAGCCAACATGTAGTAAACCCTCTTTTTTACTGGTAATTTTCAGTTTGCTTCCCAATCTTTCTTCTAGAACAAAGACAACTAGCTAGAAAACAATACATAATATCCTCACTGTTTCTATCCCTTCTTTTTGCAGGGTTTCACTAATTTGTCACGCTAATGGCACGGCTCTTTGCATTTTAAGCAGTTTGCCTACAAGATTCTTGAGTAAATCTACTAAAAGTTATACAAAAGATCATAAATAAACCAGAATCTGCTGTGGGAGAGATCAGAACAACCGATACAACAAAGCATATTAATCATATGCATATGGAAGGGAAAGAATAAACTGGAGATAGCCTTTGTTTTTTCACTATCAAAAAATTATGCTAACTGATACCACTATATCTATCTCTCTCGTAGCACAAACAAAATGAAAACAACTCGCAAGGAGGGGAATACTGTTTTTTGTATCTAAGGCAGTAAATATTGCTGCTTATATTAGAGTAACGGCAAGAGCTCAAGATTTTATTAATATTATTATTATTTTCAACACTTGTCAGTTATATATTATCAAAGATTAGAAACTCGACTTACAACAGTAGGGGAAAAATGTTAGTAAAATAGTGGAATTTGAGCTAGATTGCAGTACAGGCTATGATCTAAATGTTAAAACCCAACAGAGAAATGGCTATTAAGGACCAGATTGGTTGACATTTGATGTGGCTTCTAAAATAATCGACTTCAGCTTTGCTGGATACATTATTATTTATGAGATAATGAATGTAACATCAAACCACTTTTAAAAGATTTTATCAATCACTTAAGAGTCTTTGGTGTAGTGGTTGGTTTGTTGTTTTGATAAAGTTGAGGACATGTTTAAGGTTTTATGAGGACTCAAAATATTTTTCTTCCCATATATGTGAAAATAGTAGGATTTGATTTCCAATTTGAATTTCTCACAGCCAAATTCATGGATGAAAGTCGAACATAAAATCTCATTTAACACCATCTGTCAATTTGGTTTGGGATTGTTATTTTCGAAATGACTATAGGTGTCGAATAAATTTTATTATTGAAATTAATAACCTTGATAGATATAAATTTAAAATATATATGAAAATTTTTATGTCAATTTTTAATTATAGTTTCTCTAAGAACTATTTTAAAAAATGAAGATACAGTAAAATCTTTTTATAGTAATGATTTATTAGGAATAATTTTTGTTTAGTCATCTTAAGAAATCCGCTTCTACATAGTAATAATTAATTGTGCATTACAAAAGTATATGTTATGTTAGATTAAATGAACTTGCTTCCACATAATACAATTACACAATGAGAGAAAATTATTAAAGAGAATGTAAACATTTGGAGATTTTTAAGATGACTTTACATATTTCTAACAATGGTACATAGATAATAGATATATTGGATTTGACATGCTCCATTAGTAAATTATTAATACAGTGTATATTTTACCTCTATATCTTTGTAATAAAGATAACTAAGTTAAAAAAATAATTTTTGTAATTATACCTCTATTAAATTATAATCCCCTCATGGTAACAAATTAATCTGGTCTCAATATTACAAATATAGAGAGGTTTTGCTATAATATTTTTTAAATGTAAGGGCAAAAAAGAGTACTAATAAAAGTTGAGCTAGTTTGTTTTGAAATATATATATGTTTTAAGAAAACAACTTAAAACAATAAAAAGATGTTTCTCACCGCAAGAAATAAGTTTTTTAGAAACAGCTAAACAGAATGTTCTATAATTTTTGAAAATAGAAAACAGAAACTGTGGTAACATTTATATTATATAAAATAGGTCATTATTCTTTCAAAATCCAAAGTGATCCTGCACACACCGTAATGTAAGTTGATACTTGATCATCATCACTTTTCACCTTCACATAATCAATTCTAGAAACCCTAAAAAATAAATACTTGTAATTATTAAACAAAACAACAAAAAGAACAAGAAGAAGAAACGAAAAATGTAAAGAACGTACCTGGAATTGCTTGGGGGCTACAGAAGTTAGCTTTTGCTGTGATTGGGAAGGCGAGTGAATGAATGATTGATTGATTGATGAAAGCAAAAAGCAAAGCAAAAAGATCGAAATGGAAATTGTAAGTTGAAATGTTTTTCTAAAGAGAGAGATTCTAAAATAACTAATTGCGTTGGTGCCAGGTAATATTCCAAATTAACCAATCAAAGATTCGAAATGAATGATGCCAATACAGTTACCAAATATACCCCTTAGGAATATCCCAATATGATCCTCTAGTATGCGCGATGCAGAAGCAAACAAACAAGTTACCTTACAAACAAGTTACCTTGCCTCTCTAGTCTTTACTTACAAGTCTCTCAATTGATAACTCGACTTCCAGATGAGCATAATTTATATACATATTTTATCTTTTATTGTATATTTATTAGTTATTTTTATTTTTTATTTTTAATTAATTGAATTATTTTATTGAATAGAGAATTAATTGGAGATTACGAACAAAAAGTGCATAAAAGATCCATAAGAGGAAAAATTGAAGAATTAAAAATTATGTTCCAAAGCTTCCGCATGAGCTTAAGATAATTAAAGAAAGATTTTATTTAGCAATTTGGAATGCATGTGCTGGGCATTAAAGGAAGAAATCATTAATTGGCCTTTTGCTTTGGAAGTCAAACGTGTGGCTAGCTTTCCAATTTTAGTAAGGAAATAATATACAAAGGATTTGGCGTGTGAGAGTGAATATGGGCTTAAAGGAGGCGGTTTCCTAGCAATTATAATTGGAGAAGAATTCGGTCAACTAGCATTATAAAAGGGGGGAGCCGCCAAAGAGGAGGAAAAAGCAGAGTATTCGGCAGAGGAGAGAAGAAAAATAGCAGCAGCAGTTTAATTCTTCATGGCTGGATTTTATTTTATTTGTTGCTCCCAATTCAAGTATGTCTAGTTAATTTTCTTATACTGAGGTTAAGGATGAAACCCTATTCAATAAAATAATTATTTTTTTATTTAATTAATTCAGTACATGTGTACTTTGATGATTATGGTTTTTGTTTCACATAATTATTTGGATGTTATTAAAATCTTTTCATCAATTCTGTCATGCATTATTGATTGTTAACATTAATATTCAATTAAATCTATGCTTGAATTTATAAAATTTATACATGATTATCTTTGATTCTATATCTTTCATTAAAGAGTTGGACTATTGGCGCACCCCTAACTTTCTTTTTAAACCCATTTTCTCTACATATTCTTTTTAATTCCTAAAATAACCCTCATTTGTTGTACTTTCTTAATAAACCCCTGCGTCGATACTTTAAAAAAAAATTGTTAGGCGCTCTCTCTCACCCTTCTCCCATTTCAAACCACTTTCAATCTTTTCTTGATTATAGCATTCATGAATTTATGATTTTTATCTAAATCTGTTTTGTTTTTCCTAGTAGGTAACAACCTTAGTAGATACATAAAGACATGTGTGCAAATCTTTAAAAAAAAAAATTGGCCTAAGTAAACGAACTTCACAAAATTATCTTTCCTACAAAACCTTTGTTTATATTTAGATCAAATTCTTATTCTATGACAAATCATTGTTTTTTCAAATTTTATAGATTTAATGAGTTTATAATGGAGAAAAAAATAAGAAAACATAGGTGGGTTTAATTAGATAAGTGTTATTTTTAATATAATTTAAATATAAAGGACATATTTGTAAATAAAGAACAAGAGGGGTTTCATAAGAGATATAGAGGGGTGCCAATAGCGTCACTCGTCATTAAATTGTTTACACATAGTGTTTAGGAAAACTTTAACTCTTTGTTATTCAATATGTTTACATGTGATTCTTAGATATCATACTATTAAGTAGAAAAAGAACTTACATTAAATTTAATTACTTAGGCTTAATTGTTGTATCCAGGAGATGGCATAAATTGATTTCGAGTTGTCACTTTAAAATTAGGGATTAATTAATATTTAGATAATTTCTAATTGAATAGTGGTGGATTCTGAAACCTTGATAATTTTTGTCTTATTGAATTCTTCTTTACTTTAATTGTTTTCTTAGTTTAAATTAGTTTAATTTCTCTTAAAAATTCAAATTGCTCAACTAGGTTAGAATTAATATTAATTTTAGATTTAAATTAGACTTTTCAATTTATAACAATCCCTATGGGTTCGACCTCGTTACCACTATTTTATTTCTAGATTCGTGCGCTTGCGAGTATATTAAATTTTTTTCACAACACTTCCTACCAAATACTCAAGTCCATACGTCAATTTGTCTTTGAGAAATACCTTTTTAACTTGGAAATATATTTCATATTGAAAAGAAATAACTAATATCATTTTACTCAATATTTTTACTTATAAATTTTCATTTTACTTACCAATAATACATTAATCTATCAGTTTTATGTTAAATCTATTTATTTTACTTTTTATTTATATGTTATTATTTTTCATTTCTAAAATTTATATTATATATTGCACTTAATTTTGATTTTAGTAGTTTTATGTTGTATTTGTAGGTTTTATTTTATTTACTAGTGATACATTAATTTATCAATTTTATATTAGTTTACTTTTTTTATCCTTCATTTACAAATCTTATGTTTTATTTCCAAAGTTTATCTTTTATTTTGTAGTTTACGATAATTTACTAGTTTTTATACTATATTTACTAATATTCCTTTTATTTACCAATAGTACATCAATTTACCATATTTATGTTAATTTATTTATTTTACCTTTTATTTACAAGTTTTATGTATCATTACCAAAATTTATGCTTTAGTGTCCACTTAAATTGATTTACTAGCTTTATACTATATTTGTAAGTTTTTGTTTTATTTACCAATAATACATTAATCTACTAATTTTGTATTAATTTAATTATTTTATCTGTCATTTATGTTTTACTTTTAATTTTATGTATATTGATTTAAACATTTTATGTTAAATTTACGAGTTTTATGTTTTATTTATATAATTTATATTTAATTACAATATTGATATTATGACTTTAATCACGACATTATAAAATGACCTGATAAGAAAATAACTAATATCATTTTTCTCAAAAGTTTTACTTATAAATTTTGGATTTACGATAAGCTTTAAATGTTAAAAATCTTTTTTTAAAAGTTACTTAAAAAATCTATATATTATCTAAAAGAGTTGTACTAAAATGCGAAAACTCGACTCGTGCTGGTTCAACTCAAAATGAATATATATATATATATATATATATATACATATATAGATATATATATATATATATATATAGATATATATATATAGATATATATCTATATCTGTATATATATATATATAGATATATATATATATATATATTTTTATATATGTATATATATATATCTATATATGTATATGTATATATATATATGTGTGTGTGTGTGTGTGATGGGAGCTGCTCTACCTTCTGATGCATCGAAATGGGAATTCAGCTGGTTTTAATTCTCTCTCTTGGCTGCTTATGCTTCTTTAATTTAACATTTTGAAATGTATTTATTATGCTAGAGTTTCAACTAAGTATCCATTTACTGGGATTTTCCACTTTTCGAAAAATGTTAATTTTGCCTTATTTATTCAATATTATTATCTTTCTCTGTGAATTCGCAAAAAATTTATGCTTTAGTTGGTTATTCAATGTGGGTTTGTTGCGTTTTGTTCTTATATTGTTTTTATATATGAGAGGTTTGGTTTCTGAAGATGGGTTTCAGTCAATTGTCTTCAAAGCTTTATTTTCTAAAAGTGGAAAAAAAATACCAAAATGTTTAATTCTACTGTTACATGTTTGTGTTCTTAGGTTCTACTATGCTTTGTATATTTCTTAATGCTAGAAAGATGTGTTCTTTTCTAATATGATTGTTTAGGATGAATATGAGTTGGTTATCGAGTTGCAATATATCAAACAAATTGAATACAACTTGCTTCATAGGATTTGATTCTATTAATTGTTTTTATTTCAAGTATGACATGATTGCATGGGTGTTTGATGAGGCTAATCGTGATTTCTTAGGGTTGACGCTATAAGTTTCTTTTATTTAGGGATGGGCGAAAAAATCGTGCACTAGAGAAAACCGAACCGATCCGAACCGTTCCGTTCGGACCGGTTTTAATTTTAAAAAATAACCAAAATATATGGTTTGTAAAAAAAACCGAAATGTAGGTTCGGTATTTGGTTCACTCAGCTGAACCGAAAAACTGGGTTATTCTTGGAATTTTATTTAAATAGACACGTGTTAAATTTTAATTGGTTGCGTAAGATAACTAAAATAGGCATGCACACACACGATTACGGGTATATATATATTTAAAAATTGTTGTTGGTGTTTGTTTCCAAATTTTCTTTTTATTTTGTGTTGTAAGTTTTAATTGTTGTTATTTTTATTTGTCTTTACAACATTATGTTTATGTAGATGGAATATTGGAGTTTGATTATGTATTTTGAAATCTTAATATTTCATATTTTGTAAGTACCTTATTAGTAGTTAGTAAGATATTAGTGATAAAATGTATTTTGAATACTTTGTATTTATTGTTAATATTTGTAATGAAATTAGGATAAATTAATTGTTGAAAAAAATTATTACATTCATGAGGCCTAATGGGCTAAAAATTTAGAAATTCAAAATAGGCCTACTAGGCCTAAAACCGAAAAAATCGAACCGAACCGAACCGAACTGATCCGAAAAGATCCGTTTATATTCGGTTTTTATCAAGTTCGGTTCTTATTTGGTTCTTTTTATAAAATAACCGATTTAAATCGGTTCTGCTTAATTTCGATCCGAACCGAACTGGACCGAACTGTGCCCACCCCTACTTTTATTGTTGTCTAGTATCGAAACTTGAAAACAAAATTTAAAGATAATGCTTACGATATGAACACAAATGCTTGTAACAGTAGCTTGAACAAAATAGAAGGAAATCTGTTGACCGGAATGATTCATGAAGCTAAATCAGTTTTCTTGTTGCTATTTTTTAGGACTATGACCACTTCTTCATGCTATTTTCTTGCACTTAATTATTATGCTCAAATGTAGCAGATTTTTCTGCACTTTAGTTTTCATTATGTTGTATAAATAGATGATTTTGTTGCTCAATCAAATATAACTCAGCAGTCTACAAACCAGCCTTCTCTCATTATCTTTATATCCAACATAATGGTATCAGAGCTATAATCTTTAGGGACATGTGAGATTGAGAAAGTTTGAACACAATTCCTAAACAATTATCACCTATCTTCCCAAAAACACAAAACCTTTCCAGAATGAATTCAAAAAGTCCATTCACTGCAATTGCACCTCTAGTGTTTGATGGAATAAATTATCAAGCGTGAGCTGTTAGAATGAAGGCTTATCTTGATGCTAATGATCTGTGGGAAGCTGTTGAACAAATATATGAAGTTCTACCCCTGCCAGACAATCTAACTCTTGCACAAATCAGAAATCAAAAAGAGATGAAGTAAAGAAAATCAAAAGCAAAAGCAACCTTGTTTGCAGCAGTCTCATCCACCATTTTTTCCAGAATAATGATGCTCAAAACAGCCAAGGAAATTTGGGATTTTTTGAAGCAAGAATATGAAGGAAATAAAAGGCTCAAAGGGATGCAAGTGTTGAATTTGATCCTAGAATTTGAGATGCAAAAGATGAAAGAATCAGAAACAATTCAGGAATATTCTGACAGACTTTTTAAGATTGTCAACAAGGTAAGACTCATTGGCACTGATTTTTCTGATTCTAGAGTTGTTCAAAAAATCCTAGTCACAGTTCCTGAAAAGTTTGAGGCTACAATTTCATCTTTGGAAAACTCAAGAGATCTGTCAAGTATTACCTTGGCAGAATTGTTGAATGCACAGTAGGCACTGGAGCAAAGGAGGCTTATGAGACAAGAAGGATCTCTAGAGGGTGTTTTTCAAGCCAAATCACAAAACAACAAAGGTGGCAAAAATAAGAAAAAACATAACAAAGACAACAAGCTTGGAGGTTCTGCAAGCAGTAACAAAAATAGCCAAAGTAGCAACACTCAAGTCTTTCCACCTTGCCCTTACTGCAAAAAAATCAATCATCCACAAAATAAGTGTTGGTGAAGGCCAGATGAAAAATGTCACAAGTGTGGTCAGTTAGGGCACGTGGAAAGGATATGCAAGACTCAACAACAGCAAAGAGAAGCCAAGGCTATTGAGGATCAACCCCAAGAGGAACAGCTGTTTGTGGTATCGTGTTTTGCCACCAACAGCTCCACAGAGAATTGGCTTATAGATAGTGGTTGTACAAACTACATGACTTATGATCGAGAGCTCTTCAGAGAGCTTGACGCGACTACTATTTCCAAAGTCAGAATTGGAAATGGGGCACACATTGCAGTAAAAGGCAAAAGAACAGTAGCGATTGAAGGCCATACAGGTCTGAAATTGATTTATAATGTTTTATATGTTCTTGAAATTAATCAAAATCTTTTGAGTGTTACTCAGTTGTTAGAAAAAGGCTATAAGGTGTTGTTTGAAGACAAGAACTGTGTGATCAAAGATGCAAAAGACAGAGAAGTATTCAAAGTTCAAATGAAAGGCAAAACCTTTGCCTTGGATTTGATGAAAGAAGAGTAAGCTTCTGTACACAGAGAAGATAACAATACATTGATTTGGCATAAGAGGTTGGGGCATTTTCATCATATTACTCTACTCTACATGAAAAAGAACAATCTAGTCAAAGACTTGCCTGAATTAGAGGAGGAGTCTTCTAGATGTGCTGCCTGTCAGTATGGAAAGCAAACCAGGATTCCGTTTCAACAAAATAAGGCCTGGAGGGCTATACAAAGGTTGCAATTAATACACACAGATGTGGGAGGACCAACGAAAACACCATATTTGAATAACAGTAAGTATTATATTGTTTTCATTGATGATTACTCAAGAATGTGCTGGATTTATTTTATGAAGCTTAAATCTAAGATTGCTGACATCCTTGTGAAGTTTAAAGCTTGGGTTGAAACTCAAAGCAGATGCAAAATACAGGTGATTAGGTCTGATAATGGAATAAAATATACCTTTGAAAAATTTAACAAGTTTTGTGAAGATGCAGGTATTGAACATCAACTGACAGCACCTTACACTCCTCAGTAAAATGGTGTTGTGGAGAGGAAAAACCAGACAATAATGGAGATGGCAAGATGCTTACTTCATGACAAAGGGCTGCCGAAGAAATTTTGGTCTGAGGCCGTAAACACTACAGTTTTTTTATTGAATAGATTGCCAACAAAAGCGTTATAGAAAAAACTCCATTTGAAGCATGGTATGGCTGCAAACCAAAACTTCTTAATCTGAAGATATTTGGTTGTCGATGTTTCTCTTACATTCCTAAAGTTAAGAGAGACAAATTAGACAAAAAAGCAGAACCTGGGATTTTTGTAGGCTATAGCTCAACCTCAAAAGCCTACAGGATTTACTTACTGCAAAGCAACAAAGTAATCGCCGGCAGGGATGTTTAATTCTTTGCGTTAGATAACTGGAGTTGGGAGAATGACAAGAAGCTTAAGGTCGAGGAGAAGAATGATGATACGGACGATGAAAATGTTAGAGGAACCAGATCACTCTCTGACATCTATCAGAGGTGTAATATTGTAATAATGGAGCCTGCATGATATGAAGAAGCTGCAAATGATCAGAAGTGGATAGCTGCAATGAAGGATGAGCTAAAGATGATTGAAAAGAATCAGACATGGGAGTTGGTAGACAGACCTGAACACAAGAAAGCTATAGGAGTCAAGTGGGTTTATAGGACCAAGCTCAATCCTGATGGTTCTGTAAACAAGCACAAGGCAAGCCTTGTTTTTAAGGGATATGCCCAGATGTTTGGGGTAGAGTTTTCTGAAACTTTTGCCCCTATTGCCAGGTTGGATACCATAAGGATGTTGCTAGCTCTTGCTACATAGCAAGGTTGGGTTATACACCAAATGGATGTCAAATCAGCCTTTTTGAATGGATACTTGGAGGAGAAATTTTTGTGGAGCAACCTGAAGGGTTTGTTTTTCCAGGACAAGAGGAGAAGGTATATCCACTGAAAAAAGCCATGCACGATTTAAAAAAGGCGCCAAGGTCCTGATATAGCAAAATTGACACACACTTAGCAAACTTAGGCTTCGAAAAAAGTCTGAGTGAATCTACTTTATATATCAAGAAGGCGGATAATGAAATACTTGTGGTATCTCTGTATGTTGATGATCTACTCGTTACAGGAAGTAGCAAGGAGTTGATTGACAGGTTTAAAGAAGAAATGAAAGATGTCTTTGAAATGACAGACCTTGGGAGGATGACATTCTTCCTTGGTATGCTGGTACATCAAAAGGAAAATGAAATATTTCTATGCCAGTAAAAATATGCAAAGGAAGTTCTCAAGAAATTTAACATGGAAGAGTGTAAGCCAACTGCAACTCCAATGAATCAAAATGAGAAGTTTTGCAAAGAAGATGGAGTTGAAAAGGTGGATGAAAGGTTGTACAGGAGCCTAATAGGCTGCCTAATGTATTTAACTGAACCAGACTAGATATCATGCATGCAGTGAGTTTGCTATCAAGGTATATGCACTGTGCCAGTGAAATTCATTTTCAGGCAGCAAAAAGAATTCTTAAATATGTTAAGGGCACAATTGATTATGGAATAAGGTTTAATCAAGTTAAAAACTTCAATCTTCATGGATATTCTAATAGTGATTGGGCTGGATGTGTTGATGACATGAGAAGCACCTCAGGTTACTGTTTTAGCTTTGGTTCTGAAATTGTTTCTGGAATTATTTCATGGTGTTCTAAGAAGCAAGAAGTCATAGCTCAATCCACAGCAGAAGCAGAATATGTAGCTGCTGCTGCTGCTGCTGTGAATCAAGCTCTTTGGATCAGGAAACTTATGATAGATTTGCATATGGAACAACAAGAAGGCACACAAAGATTTGTGGACAACTAAGCTGCAATTTTAATTGCTAATAATCCAGTGTTCCATGGCAAAACAAAACACTTCAAGATAAAACTTTAATTTCTAAGAGAGGTACAAAGAGAAGGAGAAGTGCAGCTGATCTACTGCAAAACAGAAAATCAAAGTGCTGACATCTTAACAAAAGCACTTCCAGAGGTTAGATATGAATTCTTGAGGCAAAAGTTTGGTGTATGTAGCTCCAGAGTCAAGGAGGAGAATGTTGACTGGAATGACTCATGAAGCTAAATCAATTTTTTTGTTGCTATTTTTTAGGATTATGACCACTTCTTCATGTTATTTTCCTGCACGTAGTTATTATGCTCAAATGTAGCAGATTTTTCTGCACTTTAGTTTTCATTATGTTATATAAATAGATGATTTTGGTGCTTAATAAAATATAACTCAGCAGTCTACAAACCAGCCTTCTCTCATTATCTTTATATCCAACAAAATCGATAAGAATATGTTAATTCTAGGAAATCTAGACCTCCAAAATAGTATTGGTTATTTGAGAAACTAATAAACTCCCAAAAGACAACTTACAACTCGCGAGAATAGTAATACTCAAGACACTCTTTTATTGAATAACATCAAGTTTTAAATAAAACTTTAGTTCAAAGTAACAAGCATAAAAATAGCAAGCATTAAGCATGTTCTCCATCATGCTCCATGAATCCACAAAATAAGGAACCAACTAACAACTTAATTTTGACTTATTAAAAACCAACTACTGTCAAAATATAAAGTAAATAATTAAAAGAAAATTATAATGCAAAGATTGTAACAGTTTTTCTAATTTTCTGTTATGGTGTTTACTCTAATGGATGGGCGGTGGCTCATATTGTTAAATTCTGGATTGGACAATTTATTGGCATGCGAACTAATTTGTAATTTAGTTATAAGTTGTGTGAACCATAAAAAAACAAAGGGTAAAGTCAGTGGTAATATTATCAGAATATTGGAATTGTTCTAAAAGATTTTGAATAAACTGGCAACGAGGAAACTATAATATTGGAACTTGAGTGGGTGAATTGTTCTCAGTTTTGTTTGTTGAGGAACACAACAGAGCGTCAGTAATTCCTCTGTTGTTTACGATTGATCTATTTCTTTTTTTCCCTTGACGGTGTAGTGCTCTTTGTCCACCTTTCAGAAGTTTTTTTAGAGAAACTGTACCTGAAATGTTTTGTTATTTCTTAGAAAAGGGTTTTTCCCATGCAGTGACTTTGAAGTGGATTATGAGTCCAACGAGAATGCATCAATTGTGTATGCAGCATTAGCTGTTGATAAGGAGATTATGCATCATGATCCTAAGATCATACCTTGCTCCTTTAACTTTGTTGCTTCTTTAATAAATTCTTACTTGGATTCAATTTCCCAATGCAGTTGCAACTAGACAAAGTGAAAAGGCAAATATATGTCGTTAATGGGAAACTTTTAGTGTAAGTTTCTATTCTTTGATCATTCATGGTTGGAAGACTCATTACATAACTGATTTTTCATTCTTGTCCAATATTCATTCAATTTGCACCTCCCAGTTTATCCTATGAGACAATATTCATTTGGAAATTTCGTGTGGCCTGTTTAATAATCATTTTTTCCTCTTTTCTTACCAAATTTTCAAATATGTTACTTAAGGAGAGTCCTTCCTCTAAAATACCATTTTTCTTTAGTATATCAATTTTGCCTAGACTTTGTAGTTTAGAAGTTTCTTCATTTTGTTTATTTTCTCGTCTCATTCAGGCACTTTGAGGCAGTTGAGGCCAGGTTTCTTCGTGCATCATTTTCTGCTTTTGGATTAGTTGACGTTTTTGTAACAAGAGAATCTATAGTGTTAGTTTTACAATTTAAATATTAAAATATTGGAAAGCTGTAACAAATTCTTCAAAGCTGTGAATTATATTTTGAAAGAATTAGCAAGGCTGACATTGAGCAACAATTTTCTGCATACGTTTTATCTTGGGTAGAATCACCAAAAGTAGATGCATCTTTAAATCTAGAATAAAAGCAGGTTTTACTTGTATTATAATAAATTCAAATGGGGTGTCACGACTGCTTCCATCACTAGGAAAACTTGCTTAGAAAATATGGAGATTACTGAATGCTTTGGCAGTTCTTGATGGCATCAAAATGGCAGTTGATTCTGGACTGCACCCACCATTAACTGTTGAATCTGACTATTTTAATGCAGTGAAATCAATCTTAAAGAAGAGACTTAGGATGGATGATCAAAGGTGACAGCATATATCAAGGCATAAATTATATATCATAGATGTATATATATTGTAATTAGGAGTATATGTAATTTCCTTGTGTAGATAGATCTAATTACTAGAACTTAGCCTAGATTTGGTTGATGTAATAGCTGAAAATCAGCCTTGTAAATCTCTACAATTTCTATATAATGAGAGGAACTCTCACAATGAGAGATATTCAATCCAATTGATATGGTATCAGAGCCATAATTCAAAATTTTAGAAAACCTTCTTGTGAGTCTAAGATCTTAGTTTTGGGTAGATTTCTGGTATTTTTTGTGAACTCTTAGGTTAGTTGATTTGCTTTACTTCTTGTTACATTTGGTGAGTTGCGGATAACATGTCAACTAGCAACCCGAAAAATTTTGGTGTGCGTTTCACGGGTAAGAATTATTCTACCTCGGAATTTCAGTTTCGATTATTTGTCATAGGAAAGGAACTCTGGGGTCACATCGATGGTAGTGATCTAGCTCCTATTGACCCTCCTAAATTGGCTCAGTGGCAAGTCAAAGATGCTAGAGTCATGACGTGGATTATGGGATCAGTTGATCAGTCACTTGTTCTCAATCTGAAGCCACATAAGACAGCTAAAGACATGTGGGAGTATTTGAAAAAGGTTTATAATCAGGACAATACAGCCAAACATTTTCATTTAGAGTACGAAATTGCTAGGTACTCTCAAGGTGATCTCTCCATTCAAGATTATTTCTCCAGATTTCAGAACTTATGGGCAAAATATGTTGACATGATTTATGTCCAAGTACCAATTGAATCTCTGGCTGATGTTCAAGAAGTGCATGAACAGAGCAAGCGAGATCAGTTTTTGATGAAACTACGTCCTGAATATGAGGTAGCCCGCTCCAATCTGATGAATCGTGATCGTTCCATTCTTTGGATGTGTGCTTTAAAGACTTACTTCGTGAAGAGCAACGTCTTGCAACACAAACTATTCTTCAGCAAAATAAAATGCATGATAATGCAATTGCTTATGCTGCAACTCATGGGAAAAGTAAGGGGAGAGACATGCGACAAGTTCAATGCTTTAGCTTCAAGGAATACAGACATATTGTTGTTAACTGTGCAAAGAAATTTTGCAACTATTGTAAGAAGCCTGGGCATATTATCAAAGAATGTCCTACTCGTCCCCAAAATTGTCAAGCTAGTCAGGCCGTTGTTGCTAGTTAGGCCGCTGTTGCTAATCAGGCAGTTGATGGTTCAACAACTGTTGATAAATTAATTCTTACTCCAGAAATGGTTCGGCAGATGATAATTACAGCCTTTTTAGCCTTAAGGCTTCAAGGTAAACGCACTGTACCATTTTTCTCTTGGCTTGTTGATTCTGGCGCATCCAATCATATGACTCATTCCAGCGACACTCTTAGCAATGTTCAAAAATATTATAGAAACATTCAGATTGCTAATGGTAGTAAGTTACCTATTCATGCTATTGGGGACATCAGTTTTTCCATTAAAGGTGTTCTTGTATCTCATCAGCTTTCTACTAATCTTATTTCAATAGGGCAATTGGTTGATAATAACTGTGATGTTCGATTTTCCCGTGATGGTTGTATTGTGCAGGATCAGGTGTCGGGGAAGATACTAGCGAAGGGGCCTAAAGTTGGATGCTTGTTTCCTTTGTACTTTTCTGTTTCTAATTTCGTTTCTTTGGCTAGTATTGCGGTAAATCAAAAGAGTGAAATATGGCACAAACGTTTAGGCTATCCTAATTATGTTGTCCTATCTCATTTAATAAATTTAGGTTTCTTCCACGGACAATCAGCCCTCAAACACTACTGTTCGCCGCTCTTCCAGAATCATCCGACCACCTAATCGGTATGGATTTCACACATCTCTTCATACTACTTTGACCAGTGTTTCTATTCCTTCATGTTATTCAGAAGCTACTAAATATGATTGTTGGCGTAAGGCTATGGAAGAAGAACTTCAAGCTCTTGAGGACAATCACACATGGATTGTAATGTTAAACCTATTGGTTGTAAATGGGTCTACTTAATCAAGCTTCGTTCAGATGGTTCTCTAGATCACTATAAGGCACGACTAGTTGTCCTTGGTAACAAACAAGAGTATGGGGTCAATTATGAAGAGACTTTTGCTCCAGTTCCCAAAATGACTACAGTCTGTATAATTATTTCGATTGCTGCCTCACAAGGCTGGCCACTTCATCAAATGGATGTTAAAAACGCTTTTCTTCATGGTGATCTCAAAGAGGAGATTTGCATGGTTCTACCACATGGCTTGCCTTTCTCCTCTTCTTTAGATGTCTGTAAGTTGAAGCGATCGCTCTATGGGTTAAAGCAAGCTCCTCGGGCTTGGTTTGATAAATTTCGATCCACCTTGCTTCAATTCTCGTTTAAGCAAAGCCAATATGACTCATCATTGTTTCTTTGCAAGACATCTACTGGTATTGTTCTTCTCCTAATTTATGTTGATGCTATTGTTATTATTGGGACAGATTCTGCCTTAATTGCTCGGTTGCAACAACATCTTCAAGCCTCATTTCATATGAAGGAACTTGATCCTCTTACTTATTTCTTGGGTTTGGAAGTTCATTATGATTCTTCAGAGATTTATTTGAATCAACATAAATACACACAAGATTTGCTTAAATTAGCTGGTCTTCATAATGCCTCTCCTATGGATACTCTACTAGAAGTAAACACAAAGTATAGTAGTAAGGAAGGTAAACTCATTTCTGATCCTACTATCTATCGACAATTGGTGGGAAGCTTGAATTATTTGACTATTACGAGGTCGAATATTTCCTTTGCTGTCCAGCAAGTAAGTCAATTCATGCAACATCCCCATCATTTACATTTAGTTGTTGTTTATCGTATCCTTCGATACCTTCGCAGAACTCCTAGCCGTGGATTGTTCTTTCCCGCTGGTTCTCCTCCTCATCTTCTTGCCTATAGTGACGCTGATTGGGCTGGCTGTCCGGATAGTCGACGATCTGTCACGGGCTGGTGTATGTTTCTTGGGAATTCCCTGATTTCTTGGAAGAGTAGGAAGCAAGATCGTGTTTCTAAATCTTCAACTGAGTCTGAATACCGTGCTATGTCTGCTGCTTGTTCAGAGATTGTTTGGCTTCATGGACTTCTAGCTGAGCTTGGTTTCTCTCAATCTAATCCTACTCCACTCCATGCTGATAACACTAGTGCTATTCAGATTTGTGTAAACCCGGTTTTCCATGAGCGTACTAAGCATATTGAAGTGGATTGTCATTATATTCATGAAGCTTTGGACACTCGTATTATTTCTCTTCCTCATATTTCCACTACTCTCCAGAGAGCCGATGTATTTACCAAGGCTATGACACGAAAGCATCATCAATTTCTTGTGAGCAAATTGATGCTTCTTGATCGATCAACATCAATTTGAGGGGGGATGACAGCATATATCAAGGCATAAATTATGTATCATAGCTATATATATATTGTAATTAGGAGTATCTGTAATTTCCTTGTTTAGATAGATCTAATTACTAGAAATTAGCCTAGATTTGGTTGATGTAATAGCTAAAAATCAGCCTTGTAAATCTCTACAGTTTCTATATAATGAGAGGAACTCTCACAAGGAGAGATATTCAATCCAATTGATAAAAGGAATGCTCGGTTATGTAAAAAAAGAAAAACAATTTATAGTTGCAATACACTCATCAATAGTCTGAGGAACTTCTGATGATTGAATTACAATTTTTTTAAATCCATTCCAGAATTCAAGCATACCTGTTCATGCAAGATACTCGATGCTCTGCATCCGAAACTTCATCGACCTTTGCATCTAAGGGATCATTAACCTTACAAGTCACAGAACCCAAATGGTCCACAATATTGACAGAGCGTTGATGGCATAATCTTTCAATGTTTCCACCACTTTGCATAAATGTGAAGATGGTTTATTTTCTCAATAGAAAATTGAAATTATCAGCAGTAATTAGAGCAACTCACATTTGTTTTTGGTCATCATTGGTGTACCATAGTTCAAGATATTCGGCCTCTGAGTATAACAGTGTTCTCAGTTTTTTCAAATCCTGAAAGTAAAGTCGCTTGAGTTAAAAAAAGACCAAACTAAATATTTCCATAAGAATTCAAATCTATTGTAAATTGGTGCTTTTGTATTTCCATAAATGGCTATCTACCCCAAGGCTTGTTGAAAACTGAGTATAATTTGGAAATTGACACACGATCCACCGTTTGAGTCATATAAACAAGTATCGCATGATTAAACAAGAATTGGCTTTGAAGACATATGCCCCTATTTGCCAAAATCATTTTTTTTTCTCTTTTTATTTTCTTAAAAGTGAATGCTAAGGTGGGTGCAACTTTTAGTAATAGCTATTAGTAGCAAAAACAAAGATTGCACGTTGTAAAACAACTGTAATAGGGAAACTGGTATAGGCATCTAATCCAACAGATTAAAACAAAATAGAGAAACAGTAGTACCTTGAGACTATCAGAGAACAGCAAGCTCTGCTGCCTTTTCTTAAAATTGATTGATTATGATGAAACATTCGGCCTTGTAATTAAGCCTGCTCCGGTTTGCTTTGTGTTTGACATTATTACAAGATGGTATTTGCGACAACTTGATGTGAGCAATGTCTTTTTACATGGTTTTATTGATCCCACATATCCTACTCATGTTTGCAAACTTGAAAAGGCACTCCCTGGCCTTAAGCAAGCCCACGTTCTTGGAACAACACTAAGCTTCGAAACTTTCTTCTATCGACGGGGATTTTTCACTTCACAATCATATTCTTCTTTATGTATCTAATCTCATGCTGGTGTGCATGAGATTATCTTTGTGGGTAAATAAACTTTCATCTGTCGCCACAATGTAGGGGCATATTAGAGATACTCTCAAAGTCACGGTGTAATTGTACAATCTTTTTATCATTTGTATATTTGACTTTCATAACTTTAAACTACAATTGTGCACTTACTATAATTAACTAGCTTTAGTTGTGTATATATTGAAATCATATCAATAGAAACAGTAAGATGCGTTGTTATTTCCTTTCTCTATATTATTTATTGTATAAACCTAACAACTTTCAGCCCTTTTTTCCCCAAATCTGACACTTTTTTTATAAATTTATTTACCCACACCTGTCTCGTTTGTCTCACTTTTTCTTTTTATTTTCACTTATTTCGTTACCCAGGCCACACTTTCATAAACTTTGTCCCGGCCCCGCACTCTACTTTTGTTAGTTTTATCAAATGAGCAGCATTAGCAGCACCATGTAATTATCTTTTCAGACCCCCTTCTGGTATATCAGGGAAGCCCAATAACAAATACATCCGCAAAATATCTACCAAAGATATTTCAACAAGCTGGTCGAGCACTGGACAGGGAATTCATCCGCAATTTCTATTTGTATGAATTGACGACCTGTCCGGTGTCCCCTTGCCTACTCATCATACAAATAAAAATTGAAATTAGGCTATTTAGGATTAAAGATAAGACGGAATGGAAATATGGAATCGTTAATTGTTATACCCATGACCCATCTAATTTGCAAATGGTTCTTTCTCTTTCAAAATTATTGTACGTATTTGCAAGGAAAGCTCATCTATCTTTGATAAGAAGCCACGTAAGTTAAAGAGGACACCTAAGCCTAACAACAAATATGAAAGAGTATGCTTGAGCATGAAAACCATGCATAAAACATGCATCACGTGGAAATAGCATGAGAGCAAGTTCTGGAGCAAGTTTCGGTTGGTTTACTACGTCAACTAATCGTGGTAGAGTTGGTAGGGACTAGGGATCATATCTTTATTTGTTGGATTTGAGTTGTATACTGTTTTGAGTTTATAGCTAGGTTATTTAATAAATATTTACTACTTATTGTTAGCTTTGTTTATGCCGTCATTCACATTTGTAAAACAGAGTTGTTTGTTACACTTAGGGCATGTTTGGCAGCATGTATTAAGCGGGTATGTATTGCACTTATTTTTTTAACCCACGTTTGGTAAATTATTCAACTGGTATGTATTGTATAAAAAAGTAAAATTAATACATATTTGGGTGTGCAATAAAGACCCACACCAACCCCTGGGTCTTTATTAGCTTGGTCAATAAAAGTAAAAAGGAAAAGTAAAAGAACCCAAAAGTCCACAACCCATATCATCTTCTTCTTCACTTCTGAAAACAATACAGACAACTTTTTACCAAATCCTTTTGATGCAGGTAATTTCAGCACTTAACTTTAACAAATCTTTATTAACCATTCAAATATTAACTAGATCCATATTAAATATTAACTAGATCCATATTAATTTCAAAGGAAATTTGGTCGTGCTCCCAAGTTCCTATAAAATAAAATAAAATAACCATATGGCTTATGTCTGGGCTTTTTTTTTTGCTATGTTTCTGAAGGAGTGAAGGGGTAGAAAGAGAGAGAGAGAGAGGAGGAGGAGGAGCCTGTGAAAAAAGTGAGTAAAAAAGTGTTAAAAAAAAGTTTGCTTAAAGAGACACGAGTGACGACTTGTTGTAATGCTGTTGCTGCATGTCTGGGCTTATATTGCGTGTTGACTATGATAAGTATAGATATATTAAATGCTATATCACTAGGGAATAATTAAGATAAAGATTTCTAGCACTTTAATATTCAAGATTAAAGATGATTAAGGCAAAAGAGGTTGATGTGGTACTCTGTGATTTGTTTATCTGTCAATTTAAATATGAAATGTTTTGTTAATATTTTTAGTTAAGAATTATGGTAATGATTTAATATGCAGCTCACAATTTTACAGTTTAAATTATATATCAAAAAATATAATCAAATTCAACATATAGGAATGGAAGAGGATGGAGGTGCAAGCCACACCATTGGAAACAAGTGAGCGTGGACATATGTCGAAGAAGAAGCATTGTTGGATGCACTAGATGCAGTGGTTGTAAGCGGTGGTCGTGCTGATAATGGATTCAAATCTAGTACATTTATACATCTTGAAAAGGTAATAAATCAAAAGTTACCAAATTGTGGTTTGAAGGCTTCTCCTCATATTGACTCCAAGATTAGGAAATGGAAGAAACAATATGGGTTGATGTTTGATATGTTGAACACGAGCGGTTTTGGATGGAATGATGTCAAAAAAATGTGTAGAGGTTGATAGTGATGAAGTTTGGAATTCATATGTGCATGTTAGAGAAATATTTAAAAGTTTTGAATTTATTTACTCTCATTTGCGAGTTTTTGAAATTTTCTTTTTGGAGATTGATAGTCATTTAGCAATTGTTATGTCCAAGTTTATTGCATTTTTTACTATTTATTATATTGAACTTTATTATTTTTTATTATGTACTGTATCTAACTACATTTTGATTAAATATTTGTAGTCTCATAATGCTGTAAGAAACTGGAGAGGCAAGCCATTCCCACTTTATAAAAGATTGGCAAACATATTTGGAAAGGACCGTGCTACTGGACATGGAGCTCAAACTCCCGTTGACATGGCAGACGACGCAAATCAAGAAGAAATTCGCGATGATGATAATGAAATGGATGATGGATGTTCTCCAATATCGGCTACACCACCTTCAAGTTCTCAACATACTGCTCGAGCTCACTCACAACCACCAAATAGGAAGAGATCTAGATCAGAGGGTGACTTGCAGGTTGGCATTGATAAGATTGCTAATCTTATCAGCCAATCATTTGAAAATATAAATACAATAGCTCAACGCATGTTCGATAACAAAGACGATCGTTTTGACATTTCTGATGAACTTGCAACTATGGGACTTTCTGTTGAAGAAGAACTTCCAGCCCTAGAGCTAATTCTAAAAGAACCCCATAATATTTCAGTTTTCAAGTCCTCGAGAGGTGAGCGTAAGGTAACATTTGTTCATATGCTCTTGCATAGAGCACAAGGTTGATATGTTGCTTAAAATGGCTGTGATGTTTTAAAGCCAATAATTTTTTGGTATAGAAAATATGTACGTACTAAACACAACCCCATATTTTGGTATAGTTATAGCATGTGGGTGCAGGTGTGTACTTCACACAACCTGATATTTTGGTATAGTAATGTTGTAATATTGTATTATTAATTTGAATTTTTTTTTGTAAACTTTTGAATGATTATATTAAGGTTGAAAATTCCCCTACGAAGGAAAATCATATGCTTTATTTGTGTAATTTGATTATAATTATTATTTTTGATTAATTTTCACAGGAAATGTGTAGAAAAATTATGTGTCGAAATTTTTTCAAACTTATAGTTACATAAATCTAGAAACAAATATAAAAATATTAAATTTGTATATGAGTATTTTCTTTATATATATATATATATCCATATCCTTTTTAGCATTAAAAAATTATTCCATATTCCAAGGATTATGATACTTAATATAACAAGGTTAGTTATTTACTTAAATTATTTACTTTTAACAAACATTAAAACAATCCAGTACATGTTATATGCCAAACACAGGATAATTGATAATAATACAATATAGTTCAGCACCAAACACTGTATAATTTAAACAACATGTCAATTTAATACATACCATTCTAATATAATACAGTCCAGTGCGGTGCACCAAACACACCCTTAGAACTATTAATAAGCTCCAGTGAGGAATAAAGAATTAGGCAGAAAATTATTCAAACTCTTTGTCTTGTGGTTGTTGTTCTCACCCGAAGAAGAACATTTTAATTTTATTGATCGATTGTAGCTAGCTACTGACTGGGACCGCATCAATCTTTCTTGCAATTAAGCCTTTTGCGTATCCAATTGCTGTCAACTGTTTTTGAACGTGTAGAAGAAAACAACTTGAAGACTTGAGAGAGGGCCAGTGTTAATTCAAAGTCAAGACCAACTTATTAGCTTGCAGGACTCCTGATGGTGAGAAAAAAGAGGGTTGACAGATGCTGGGTATAAGGTCTATAAAACTTTAATTATTTCATAAAATTGTTTTATTTTTTATTCCTTATCACGTTGGGGATTGCCCTCCAATGGCCCATTTTATTTTCATGTTTATGTAGGTCAGTAATGTTATTGGAAATCAACTATTGCCTCTTTTTTCTCACTTATTGAGGACTATGGAGAATTAAACAAAACTGACCGAAAAAATATATAATGAATATTTATTATCAGATTTTAGACAAAATTAATTTTTGAACCGATTGAAACTTCCAAAAACTCAAATTTCGAATTTGTTATATAAATATAATCTACTTTGAGTATCGTTATTAAATCCTCCTCTATAGCACATGAGCAAATTTGCAACCTTTCTAGCTTAAAATCTAGGTTTCAAATCTTGGCAGCGGAGTTAATTTTTGTTATTTTTTAAGCCACAGTTAATTTTTGTTATATAATTTAGATCATAGATAATTTTAAAAATATAACGAGTAATTGTGTAATTCAATCAAATCTTAGAGACTAAAGGAATATTTACCAAAGATTAATATATATATATATATATATATATATATTTTAAAGCTACATTTTGTTTCATCCAAATGAAGCTACTCAATCTATATTTTATTCCAATAAGACTATGGCTTCATTTCATGTCTTAATTAAATTATATAATGATGAAATATTATATTCTGAACTTAACTGAATCCAATATCATTTCACCAATCCGTCATATGAGATGAAGGGAAAAAAAATCTGTTGAAATTAATTTTAAATTAAAGTTGAGGAATGGTGATATGATACATACACATACATGACTCTGAATTTATTAAATTGAAGATGTACTCATCGTCTTGTCGATGTGACCAAATACTGGAATGTGATAATGGTCTTTGGACTTTGGAGAAGACTTGAGAGGGCCCAGAGTAATTAAAAGTCAAGATTGGCAATCTGAAATTAATCTCTGGCTTTAAGATGCAGGACTCTCTTGTCGGTGGGAAAAGTTTCTGAATTAATATAGGAGCTAATACATGCACTTTCCGAACTAAAGAAAACTGAGTTTAAGCGGCGAATGGCTGTGCATCTTTGTCTGGTGTTGTTGCAGATTATTGTTTTGCATCTCAGGCCGATCAAAGCCTCAGAAAGATTCCCCTGTCCAACTGAATGTGGAAATGTCAGCATCAGCTACCCCTTCGGAATCGGAGAAGGGTGCTACTTTGACAAGGGTTACGAAGTTATCTGCGATCACTCTTCTGGCTCTCCCAAAGCTTTTCTTCCTGGCGTCAACAGGCTAGAATTATTGGATACTCTTTCTTATGATTCAAGGCCCGCAGTTAGAGTCAACGTTCCTACAATTTCTTTAAACAGCAGTAGTAAGCGAACAAGCAGTATTCTTAAAGGCGTCAACTTATCAGGTACCCCTTTCGCCTTTTCGTCTGACAATAAATTCGCTGCCATAGGCTGCAACATGAGATATCACCAAGGGAACGATTCATCTTTGTTTGATGGGTGTCTGTCGATTTGTACTTGTGATCCTACTCTCTACCCTGCTTGCTATGATTTCCTATGCCCCCTTCCTCGAAATATTACTCATCTTTTGAATGTAAATACATCATACTTGTTTTCTCAAAGTATTCCTCAAAAATGTCAGTCTGTTTTCCTGGTTGATGAACATTGGGTCAACAGCAAGTACCTTGAAGATCCTCTTGACTTGGAAGATCAACGAGAAGTTCCTGCAGTGTTGAAGTGGGGAGAAAAGATAGGCAGTTGTTTTGAAGGGAATAACTCATATTCTATTTTTTGTAATTCGGATAAAAAAGGTTGTTTAACACAATTAAGCTCAGGCCATTTATGTCTTTGCTCTTCTGGCTACGACCTAGAGAAAGGATACTGCTCAGGTACAGATTGGATTATGAGTTAAAGAGTAATTTTATTTTTTTCAAAGAAAATATCCGGACGACAAGTAGAAAAGGGAAAATTCTTGGTGCTCCACGAGCATTATGAATAGATGCTATTTCCGTATAAATATTAGCAATAAGCGTGAATGAGAAACGGAAAATGCTATTGGAGCACCTAGACTTTACTAGCAAGAGTTAAATGTCAAATGATGTAACATTCCTCTATTGGATGGTAAGATGATCAGAACAGTGTTGTAAAATTTATCATCCAATAGATGATTGAAATTACTGATTTTTAAAATATCCATCGGATTACTTGCAAACGAGTAAAGTCTTCCAATTACTGTAACTGTCTATGTAAACAGAAAATTAAAGACAAAAATGGTGGAGTTTATTTTATTTATTATTTTCTGGGCAGGCGACTTGATCTGTAATATCTCGAGCGGCTACAATTGCTCCAATTGTCCTGACGGTTATAATCGTCTCTCATATGGTTGCATTAAAGTTTTCAACAAATCTCGGGTTAAATTCATTATTATAGGTATGCATGTCGATCCTTTATTTTACATCATAACAAATTAATAATGTTTTTTAACATATATTTCAAATGAAAATACTAACTGTTCATTCGTTCGTTTGATGATATCTTTCATTATTGTCCTCGAGAGCCACAGGCTGCGGTGGTGGGCTTGCGTTATTCTTTCTACTCATTGGAATATGGTGGTTGTACAAGTTTGTAAAAAGAAGAAGGGAAATCAAGTTTAAGCGTAAGTTCTTTAAAAAAAATGGTGGTTTATTATTGCAACAAGAATTGTCTTCCAATGAAGGTAACATTGAGAAAATGAGGTTATTTACTTCAAAAGATCTGGAGAAGGCCACCGACAACTACAACGCCAATCGAATCCTTGGTCAAGGAGGCCAAGGCATTGTATACAAAGGAATGTTAGCAGATGGAGGAATTGTGGCTGTAAAAAAATCTAAAATATTGGATGAGAGTAATCTCGAGCAATTCATCAATGAGGTAGTAATTTTGTCTGAAATTAATCACAGAAATGTTGTTAAGTTGTTGGGATGTTGCTTGGAGACAGAAGTTCCTCTTTTGGTGTATGAATTTATTCCAAATGGAAGCCTCGATCAATACATACACTACCAATCTGAAGAGTTTCCAATCACATGGGAAATGCGTTTACGCATTGCTGTTGAAGTTTCAGGTGCTCTATCGTATCTGCATTCAGCAGCATCTATTCCTATTTATCATCGAGACATCAAGTCTGCAAACATACTTTTGGACGATAAATATCAAGCTAAAGTTTCAGATTTTGGGGCTTCTAGATCTATCACAATTGATCAAACTCACTTGACCACTCAAGTACAAGGAAGTTTTGGATATCTAGATCCAGAATACTTTCGGTCAAGTCATTTTACTGAGAAAAGTGATGTTTATAGTTTTGGAGTAGTTCTTGTTGAGCTTCTAACTGGACAAAAACCTATCCGTTCAACTGAAGCTGAAGAAGATAAAAGTTTAGCAAGATATTTTATCCAAGCAATGAAAGAGAACTGTTTGTTTGAAGTCCTTGATGATCGAGTTCTCAAGGAAGCTGAGAAAGTAGAAATTATTACTGTTGCTACACTCGCAAAAAGATGCTTGAACTTGAATGGGAAGAAAAGACCAACGATGAAAGAAGTGGCATTTGAATTACGGGGTATAAGAGAATCAATTGGAGCTTCCATTTTGCAGCAAAATTGTGAAGAGACTGATTTTGTGGATGGTGACATTACTGGACATGATTTCGAAAGAGATTCATCTTCTAGTGGGTCAACTTTAAATAGTGTCTCAGTTTCTGTGGATGCCGACGCTTTAATTTCAAACAAATGGTGACAAAGAGAAGAATGGCCTTGAAACTGTTTGTATTTCATTAATAAGATTGTTAGACTTTTCCGATATTATCATTCTTGAATCGTTGCATTTCTTTGGGCACCATCATTTGTAATTAAACACTTCCAAGTCATTTCAAACAAATTTTCCACTATTTCATTGAATGCGCTGCATCTCTCCCCCCCCCCCCCCCCCCCCCTCTTTTTTTGTGGGGGGGAGGGGGGGGGGGGAGGCGGCGCAAATGGAGGAGATGAAGGAAAAATCTGTTGAAATTAATTTCGTAGTTGAAGTTTATAAATGCAAGATGATACGATCTCTCAGTCTATTAAATACTGGTGTGCAAGAACTTTATCCGTATGTGACCTAATATCTCAAGTAAATAGGAGAGAACAACTTGAGCACTTAAGAGGGCCAACGTTAAATAAACTCCAGAGTGGCATGTTGGAATTGTTGGCTTATTGTTATGCAGGACTTTCCCGGTAGTGAAATAAAATCGAAAGGAAGATGGGAGGAAATAAAGATCAATGCGCTTTCTTGTATTTCATTTGTTAAAAATATTTTTATCTGATTACAAACTGATATATCATTTGTGAGTGAATCTCTTAGGTCAAATATATGAAGTTAGAACAATCCTCAACTCATTAGTTAGATTTTGAGTATGGCTTAAACCCATGAACTTTTATATTTTACTAGAGATAAACTCACCCACGATTATGCCCGCACTACCTCCCACAGTACCTTTCCACTAGACGCCCTTCACATGGAGGCTTGGGTACCACTTGAAAAGTCATTTGAAAGAAAAGTTTGTTTAAAATTACGTTCCAATTCTGTATTGTCAACTCTCCAAGTTATAAATTGATATTCAACTCTTATGTTATAAAAAAAAGTAATGCTAGAGCATTCCAACTTGAGTACCAATGGATGTGGCATTCATTTAGTGGATAGTAGAATATTTATTTTATCAACTATAAAATTTATTATTCAATAGATAAATGATATATGATAGTTGGGACTCAAATTGGGACTTAATTGGTGGGTCACAATCATTATTGGTTAAAAAAGATATACAGAGATAACTATCGTAAGAGGTAAATCAAAAACTCTTTCTCTCTGCTAAGACCCTTTCTGCCACCAGCTGAAATTCAAACACTAGTTTTGATCCATCAACGTGCCTGAATTACACAGCCACCACATTTTCAAACATCTAAACTTTCAAATCTATTTTTCAACTCCGTTTTTCCAACCACTGCAGTCTCGAACCAACCGGAACTCCACGCTGCTACTTGTAGCTGCCACGTCGCCAATTTCCCATCACCACAGCCAAAAAAATATATATATATATATATACACGGAGGAGAGAACAACTTGTAGACTTGAGAGGGCCAGGGTTAATTAAAAGTCAAGTTGACTTGCAGGACTTTCATTGTATTGGGATAAAAGCTAAAAGGAAGCTAGAAGGAATTTAATTAAAGATCAACGCATGCAATTGCTCCGTTAAATCTTCATTCTTCCGAGTAAAAATATTGAGAATGGTTGTTCATCATTATCTGGTGTTGCTGCAATTGATGATTTTGCTAGTATGGCCAATCAAAGCATCAAAAGATTTATGCCAATATGATTGTGGGAATGTCACTATCATTTACCCCTTCGGAATCGGAGACGGTTGCTACTTTGATAAGAGTTTTGAAGTATTCTGCGATTACTCCTCTGGCTCCCCAAAAGCTTTTCTTGCGAGCATTAACAACCTGCAAGTATTGGACAGTCATGTTTATACTGTTTATGATTCATCTACTTCTTTTTATGTATACATGATTAGGGTATACATTCCTGTAATTTCTTTGAAGATCAGTAACCTGACAAGCAGTGATAAAGGGGTCAGTCTATCAGGTAGCCCTTTTACATTTTCCCGGTCGCGCAATAGATTCACTGCCATAGGTTGCAACAACTATTCTACGATTATTAAGCGACAGAATGATTCATCCGTTTTTGGTGGGTGCCTTTCGATTATCACTTGTGATCCTGCTCTTAACCCTGGTTGCTACGATTTCCTATGCGCCTTTCCTCAAAATATTACTGAGGTTTTCAATGCACAAATATCTAATTTTTATTCTAAAAGTATTCCTCAGGAATGTCATTCTGTTTCCATTGTTGAAGATTATTGGATCACCTCAGGGTACCTGAAGAATCCTCACGTTTTGAAAGATCATGAACAAGTTCCTGCACTGTTGGAGTGGCTTGAGTATAAAGGATATTGTTATGAAGAATATAATTCGAAAACTACTTGTAACAAGGACAATAGATGTTTAATACAATTAAGCTCAGGCTACCTTTGCCTTTGCTTTAGGGAAACAAGCTTTGACCGACACCACCATGGATATTGCTCAGGTACAATTTCGAATACTAATTAAATTAATTTCATATATGAAGTGTATACTGCATTTCCTTGAACCAACTACGTATCCAACACAAAATTAGTGAAAGTTCCAGAATTCGCATATGTAAAAATGGAAAGATTTATATATAGCCATAATTTATTTTGATATTCTATTTCATCTTTTGGGTTTGTTTAGGTTTCTTGTTCTATAATATCACAAGCCCCTACAATTACTCCTCAGGATGTCCCAAAGGTTACTTTTCAGATCCCAACTCAAGTATCTGCGCCCAAAATCGTAGGACAAGTTCATATGAACTTCTTCAAATTATGCACAAAAATTCTCATGTCAAATTCATTATTATAGGTATGTATTGGAATTTGCAAATTTTGTCGACAGAATTAACTGATTTTAATTACCGTATATATATGGGCTCACAAACGCAAAAACGTTCTGCACCTGAAATTTGCAATAGCATATACATTTATGATCTCCTACTCTTAACAGACTAAACAGTTCCTTGCCATAAATCGCCGAACGCGTATTAAATATTCTTGTCCTGGAGCGTTGCAGGTTGCAATAGTGGGCTTGGAATGTTGTTCCTACTAATCGGAATATGGTGGTTGTGCAAGTTCATTAAAAGAAGAAGAGAAATCAAGCTCAAACAGAAGTTCTTTAAAAGAAATGGTGGTTTATTATTGCAACAACAATCGTCATCAAATGAAGGTAATACCGAGAAAACAAAATTGTTTACTTCAATGGAATTGGAAATGGCTACTGACAACTTCAATACCAATCGAATCCTTGGTCAAGGAGGCCAAGGTACAGTGTACAAGGGAATGTTGACAGATGGAAGAATTGCGGCTGTGAAAAAATCCAAATTAGTGGATGAGAGTAATATTGAGCAATTCATCAATGAGGTGGTAATTTTAACTCAAATTAACCACAGAAATGTTGTTAAATTGTTCGGGTGCTGCTTGGAGACAGAGGTTCCTCTTTTGGTGTATGAATTTATTCCAAATGGAACTCTCTATCAATATATACATGAGCAAACTGAGGAGTTCTCAATCACATGGGAAATGCGTTTACGCATTGCTGTAGAAGTTTCAAGTGCTCTATCCTATTTGCATTCAACTACTTCTATTCCAATTTATCATCGAGACATCAAGTCTGCAAATATACTTTTGGATGATAAATTTCGAGCAAAAGTTTCGGACTTTGGGGCTTCTAGATCTGTCACGATTGATCAAACTCACTTGACCACACGAGTACAAGGAACTTTTGGATATCTAGATCCAGAGTACTTTGGGTCAAGTCAATTTACAGAGAAAAGTGATGTTTATAGTTTTGGAGTTGTCCTTGTTGAGCTTTTAACTGGACAAAAACCTATCCTTTCAACCGACGCGGAAGAAAATAAAAGTTTAGCAGGGTATTTTCTCCGAGCAATGAAAGAGAACCGTTTGTTTGATGTGCTTGATGCTCAAGTTCTTAAGGAAGCCAAGGAAGAAGAGATTATTACCGTTGCTATGCTTGCAAAAAGATGCTTGAACTTGAATGGGAGGAAGAGACCTACTATGAAAGAAGTAACATTTGAATTAGGGGGGATTAGAGCTCAAAAGTGTGAAGACATTCATCTTGTGGGTGGCAATTTTGAAACTGGTTCATCTTCAACTGGAGCATTTTAAATGCTGTTGCTTTTTCTGTAGATGCTAATCCTTTGCTTTCAAACAAGTGGTGATTAAAGGGAAGAATTTTCCTTTAAAATCTAAGTATTTCATTTCATAAATGTGGATTTTTGCATTATGCTTCTCTTATGGTTAAAATTTTTCATCTCTAGAATAAAATATACAGAGTTTGATGTTCGGTTTGTAAGCGGAGAAATAAATTTATAAGGTAGATTCCAACAAAGCATCTGTGGCAAACATATTTAAATATCTAAGAACCAAGCTTCTAATGCTACCAATATTTAGGGGCCCTGTGCTTGAAGAAACAGAACTTTGAAGCTGACAGAGTGAGGCATCTCAGCATCTGAATCTGCATACAAGTGGAACAGGAGATGCTGACATGACATCCTACGTGGAACTTATGTGACACATACAATGAATCCAGTTCGTTCCTAATTCATACGCTTACATTGTAACCCCGTTCTGTGTGTTTCGAGTACCATTGGTGAACCATCACTTCGTGCCATTGTATTGCTAATAGCACCTTTGCCTTGATTGATTTTGCTGACAATATATAGGTTGTGTTTGGAAGTGAAGTACTATAACTTTTATGTTAAGTTTACTTCCCGAATTAGCGAATCGGAATTATTAACAACGTTTACCTTGTAAAATAGATTTAGGAATTAGAATCAGAATCGTGAGACCCACCACAATTTGGGAATGAGCAATGGGAGACTCATTCCTAGGGGGAGGTGGGAATGAGTCTCCCATTTTTGGGATTGACTGTTTTACCCTCCCCCAAAATTAAAAATGTTCATATTGTCCTCATTTATAATTAATTAATATATTATTATAATTAATTAATAAATTAATATATTGTTAACAATAATTATTAATAATTTTAGTATTTAATAAATAATCACAATAATTAATATATTATTAACTATAATTATTAATAATTTTAATTTTTGATAAATAATCACAATAATTAATATACTTTTATTATAATTAATTAATTAGTATACTATTATAATAATTACTAATATAATTATTTTAATTAATTCATATATATTATTAATTAATTTATATAACTATTACTATTAATTAATATGTTAGTATATTATTAACAATGATATATTAATAATTATAGTTTTGAATAAATAATTACAATAATTAATATATTTTTATAATAATAGTTAATATAATTATTATAATTAGTTAAAAAATTTACAATTAATTAATATATTAATATATTCTTGACAATAATTAATAATAATAATAATTTTTGAATAAATAATCACTATAAAATAATAATTATGACAATAATTCATTAAGTACTTTTTAGTAATTTGTTATAATCTAACTCATTCTGATTCCAATTCCAAGATAAAATAAACACATCAGTGGGATTCTAGCCCATCCTTATTCTGATTCATGTAGGTCAACTAAACAATTTATTCTAATTCTTATTCTTCATTCCGATTCCAGCCCATTCCAATTACTAACAAGTAAACGCAGCATTAAGATGCAGATGCCGTGGAGTAAAAGTCATAGTTGTGGGATAAAAGCTGCTAGTGTTTAGCAAATTTTAATAGTTGTAGAGTAGAAGCTAATGGTGTTTGGTAAATTTTAATAGTTGTATAGTGAAAGTTGATGAATATTTGTAATAATTAATTTTAAATAACATTATTTTTAATTATTAATTAGTCAAATTATTTTTCATACTTTGAATTATCATCTTATGATTATGTTTATTACTTTGACAAATCAAATTAATATTTAATTAATCAAAGTTATTTTTCTTCACAAGTTGTAATAAATATTTTTTAAAACAAAATAATTTAAAATTTGAAAATAAATAAATTCTAATTTTACACATTGATTGAAGAAATAAATTATACCAAATATGTCTAATAAAGATCATACAACATAACATTATCTACACAACTTAAAAGTGATTTTTAACCCGCAAGTATAAAAAAATTTGTTTATTTTATTTTATCTAAAAATGGAAATAAAATTTAAATATAAACAATTTAATTTAAATCAAATTATGAAATTGAATTAGTTAGGGTTATGGATCCACTCTTAGTAGTAAATAAAATTTAATAAATTCTTTTTCTATTTTTTTAGATTTATTACCCAAAAGATTAATTATGTAAATTATTATTATTTTCCTATTAATTTTATTATGGATTAAGTATTTAATGTGCCAAAATTTAATTTTTCCACAATAAATCAAAATACCATTTTATCATACCTTATATTAAGATATTAAGAATTTATTGTGCCAAACTCCCTTGTTTGTCTACAATAAATCAAAATTTCAAAATATAAAATATGTATAAAATTAAATAGAAAATAATTTAATTTATAAAATTAAAAATAAATTTTGATTAAATCATATTTATTTCCTAAGAGTTTCACCTTACCCTAACTATTATTATTTAGTTAAGATAATTGAAATAAAAGTAATTACTAAAATTAAATTAAACATAATTAAAATGAATAAAAAACTAAAATTAAAAATAAAACTAAATTTATTTATAAAAATAATTAAGCAAAATATTAAAAACACACCTGAAAAACAAGATTACAGGGAGATTGAGAGAAATTGAGAAGACGAGAGATGATAAAAAACATAAAAAATGAGGCTCTATTTATAGAAAAATAAATTCATGATCCAGTGTCTTGCAGTCCATCATAAGCTTTATGCATGCGCTCTTCACAACCATTAGATCAAAGATCCAACAGCTGCTCAAACTTCAAAAGTAAACATCACACATAGCATCATGTGAAACGTCCGATTCGGTCAAAGAACGGTTGAGATTTGGCGGGTTAATGGGTGGATCGGATTGACCCGAATACAAATGTTCGAATCCTACAACTTACTTCACCAACCATTGCCAGGTGGCACAATCGTGGCCATTGAATCATGAACGGTTGAGATTTAGTTAAAATTGCAAGTTATGCCATGCACTCATATATATTGTAAGCTCACTGTATCATACAATCAGTGCTCGGTCAACCGAAAACGTCAACTTTTTTTTACAAAAGCTCAATTTTAAGCCGATGTGGACTCATCTTAAGGTTTTCAAACCTCCAGAATCCATATTTGACATCCGTTTATCTGTTTGGAGCCTCGAACTATGTGAAATTAATATTTTACCTAACAAACACACAAAAATATACAAAATTAAATATAATTAAGACATAATTAATAATTCCTAATATAGTGGATAAACACAAAAATAAATTATAATATAATCACAAAATAACATTTTTATCGCTTGATAATTAAACAATTTTTAATACTAATAAATTATAATATTAAAATGTAACTAATCACAAAATTCTTATAAACATTTCCATTGTCATGCCTCCATTAAACTTGCAACAATGCCATCTCTCAAGATTATTATATTTTGAGCTATGTTATCAGTTGTATTATAACTTTCTTTAGGAGACGCAATCTCGCTTATATGTTCGCTATTACTATGATTTGGTTCATCCATTGTTTCATCAAAATGATCATGATTTTGTGAATATCTTCTTATGTAATTATGTAAGGCCATGGTAGTAATAACACTCGCTTCTTGAATGTATAGCTTGGCATATTTCGTAAAATCTTCCACGTGTTATTTCAAACCCCAAAAGTACCCATTAGAGTTAGCAGTACTCTAAACACTAAGAGATTTAGATGCCTCATTACTCTCTAAAGGAAAACCAAATGAGGGAAGCCAAACATGCTCACTCATAACCACTGTGTTTGAACATTAAATTTAGGTTTTTCTCTAAGTTTGGATCAATAACATTTTTTCGAAATCTACTCAATTGCAAATTTTCCTTTATTTTCTTTTCCCACCAGTCTTCACTTGCATCAACTATCCAGGGGCAAAGCTATGAGGGGGCTAACCCGGGCTGTAGCCTGGGTTAGTTTCTTGAAAAAAAAATAGTTAACTATAAATTTATTTTAAAAAAACTTATAGTAAAATATAAAATATAACGAATAATTATTGTCAATATCTATTTTCTCTAAATCGAAAAACTCACCTTCCCTAACTAATTGATCCAATTATCCAAAATCTAAATTCCCCAAGACTCAACTGTTCAAGTCATTAACTTGTTGTTTTATGAGTGACAGCCAACCTCTACCGCACCCGCATAATCATATTGTCTTTGAATTAGTTATTAGCTTATACTTTTGTCAAATTTTTTGATAAAATAATTAATAATTCTCTAATATATTATTGTCGCAGACAATATCAATTCAGATACGATAATACATGAGTTTTCTTTTTTGAAGAATCACAAGACAAAACTTCTTTGATAGTGTTTTTGATTTACATTGTACCTTTACAGTTTTATTATTAGTTTTTTGCTTGTCTAGTGTATTTTAATAATTTCATTTGTATAGAATAAATTTTTTTAGAAGTAAAATTGAATTAAAAAAAAAATCTAGCCCACCCCAAAAAATATTGCTAGCTTCGCCACTGCAACGATCCATAACCTATGATTCCACCCTCGACTAGCTTCCTAGCTAATCAAATTCTTCCACAGTTTCCAATTAGTTCTAATAGAATCCCATTTTTTTTTTCATCTGAATTCTATTGTAATCCAATCCAGTTTCTTTAGTGGATTCCTTAATTAAATTTTCATATCCTTCGGAAGTCACATGAGTCCTAGGACGATGTTCGGCATCCACTGCCTTAATACATAACTCACAAAATACATTTGAAGTCTGGGAGTTCCAAGTCGCCTTACTAGTTGAGCTATTAGACATAATTGCGTACACTTAAACCTAGAAAATAGAATAATATTTCGTCATCAAACAACAATATAGGAAAGAGATTAATTAAGAGCAATACCCAATTTTCTTTTTAAAACAAATAACATTAATTAAGGATGAATTATGTCTAGCAACACGGATGAATTATGTCTTACATTACATATCCTGTTTCAAAATGAGTTGTTAGTTTAATAAACCTGGGGTTTCCTCTAATTACATACCCTGTTTCGAAGAAATTAAAATAATTTTTCTCAATAGTTTAATTTTTTGTAGTTACCTTTAAGTGAATCCTTTAAAATTTATGAGAAGCTGAAATGATTTGTTCAAAAACATGTATTGTTGGAATATATAGGAATTGGTTACTTGTTTGTTGCTGCCTTTAATGATTTTTATTAGGGAAATTTCATCAAACAAGGATTGTGCATGTCTATAAAAAGCAACTAAAAAAAATTAAAAATGCAATAAAAATAGTGACTTCAAAGCAAATAAATCACACGTGACCAATCACCTATTAATTTATTCTAAGCAAAAGCTCCAGTACATTCTGAACAAAAAGGAAGAAAATGAAAAATTACATGTAACAAAGTAAAGGAAAATTCAAAAAATGAACAACGGGTAAAGGAAAATGCACATTTCTTAGATATTTTAAAAACAAAGATAGAAGAACATATTTGTATGAAAATGACTAGTGTCAGAATCGTGTCAATGAGAATTACCGATGTTGGAATTGCATCGATGAGAACTGTCGATGTTGGAATCATGCTAATAAGAACAATGTTTAGAGTTTGTTTTATGGAAAAATCAATTTGAGTTTAAGTTTAAAAATGAGGAGGATCAAATTGAAATTAAATAATATGTAAGGGTAATTTAGTAATTTAATATATAGCTAAGAAATTTTTTTGCTTACCTGCTAAAGCCCGACTCCAAAGTGTTACTACTGAAAATGAGGGGATGATATATGGAAAAAAGAAGCTTCATTTTAAATTAATGAACAAAAACAATTTAAAGATTTAAGAGATCTAATTTGTCGTTTCATTTCACTAAAATGTATTGATAGATAAAATTAGCCATTAGGTGTGTCTTATCCTAAAATTAATCTTTCACGATGTCCTTAGAAACAATAAAATACTATTACATAGCCCGGAAAGCGTTTGTATTAAGTTATAGAATTAGGTGTCTCTTAAACATATGTCTTCCCTGAATAAAAGCGTTCTTATTAAGTTATGAAATGGTGGATTATTATGCCAAACAAACGGCTCTTTCCCTTTCAAAATTATTAAGTTATGAAATGGTGGATTATTATGCCAAACAAACGGCTCTTTCCCTTTCAAAATTATTAAGTTATGAAATGGTGGATTATTATACCAAACAAACGGCTCTATCCCTTTCAAAATTATTGGACGTATTTTTCAAGGAAACCTCCTCTATCTTTCTTCCAATTAATGTCCAGTTAAGACTTCCGTGGGTCCAATTAATGTCAATCGTTTTTGAATGTGTACAGGATAACAACTTGAAGACTCGAGAGGGCCAGCGTTAATTCAAAGTCAAGACTAGGCTATTACCCTGCAGGATTCTTGATAGTGAGGTGAAAAAAAAAAAGGGTTGAAAGAGATTAGGATTTAACGCTGAGTTTAGTTTTTATTGACCACTAAGTTAATTATTAAAATTTATTTTGTGCTTTTTCTTTCATTTATCTTACATAACAATTATTTATTGAGATTCTTGTCCAATTGAAAGATATTAGATAAAAGGTTATTAAAACTTTAGTTATTTTTGTGTATAAAACAAAAACTTTGGATTATTTAGTTTCAAAAGAAAAAAAATCGAGACTTTGAGCTGCTTTGGAACAAATTATATTTGAAATTGAAAAGAAGAAAAAAAAAAACCATACAATGAGAAAGAGAAAATATAAATGGGGTTAATTCTAATAATATGTCCTTAAATATAATTGTATATAATAGGGGTTTTATAAGATTAATGAAGAGGTGCCAATAATCCAACATTTTCACAATTTTTTTTCAATTTTTATTCATCACCCCGATGGCCCAATTTATTTTCGTTATTATGTAGGTGTGGTGTTACTAGAAATCAAATGCTGCCTTTTTTTTTTCTTTTCTTTTCCTCTCCTCTCCTCACTTATAGTGGAATATGGAGAATTAAACAAAACCAATTCCTAATCAACGTTAACATACGTTATATAATATATTACACATTACAATTATTTGTATTTGAACTAAACTCAAAAATCCAAACTCGAAACAAAAATTGGGTAGCCGTTTGCTGGATTTTGTATGGAACTTAGAGGAGAAACTTGGTAATGAAGTGTGTGGAGGTGCGGAGACAACAATCAGTAGGCGGTAGCAGCAGATTTGGTCACGGTCCTCACAGAGCAGTAGATCAGCTGGCGGTTGGCGTCGGCGGTGATTGTGGCGAGCGTGTGTTGGTTGCAGCTTTGTGTGTGTGTGTGTTTCTACTTGTGTTGAGTGTTGACTTGAGGGTGGGGTAGTGACCCATGAGGCGTGAAGGAGGGGAGCAGAGGCTGGAGTGCGCTGTGTGGTCTCTTGTTGAGGTTTGAGGGGGAGGTAGTGAGGCGTGAGGGAGGGGAATGAGGCTGCTGGGTACGACTGGGTGCGCTGAGTGTGTGGTCTACTAGTTATGTGCCTCTATCTCTACTCGTTTTGTGCCTCCATCTCTGTGATGTGTGCCGTATACGTGTGTGGTGTGTGAGGCTATGTAGTGTGTGGTCTGTGCTCTGCGACGTCACTAGTGCTTGACTGCTTGTTGTTGGATGCATGTGTGCTGTATCAGTGTGGGTTGTTCACTTTCTTCTTTAAGCCAACCCATTCAGGTTATCGAATTGGATCAGATTTCACCCGATCCAATCACGATCCGATCGGGTTGGCAATATTTGATTCGATCGGATATTATGGTCAATCCGATCCGATTTGAACCTAATTGTTTCGGATCGAATCGGGTCGGATTGGTTATTTTGCCCACCCCTACTGCCTAGTGTCCCCCCTTGCCTCCTCACCATACAAATAACAATTGAAAATTAGGCCAATTAAATTAAAGGCAAGACGGGATGGAAATATGGAATCGTTAATTATTATACCCATGACCCCTCTAATTAATGGTTATTTCCCTTTCGATATTATTGTACGTGTTTGCAAGGAAATCTCATCTATCTTCCTTCCAATTAAGACTATTGTATGTCCAATTAATGTAAATTGTTTTTGAACGTGTAGAGGATAACATGACAATGCGGAGACATTTAAAGTTGATTGATAGAAGGAAAAAATTTCCTAAATAATGAAGCTAATTGAAAAAATTTTAAATTAACAAAACTAGAGTTTTAGATCTTTTTATATAATAACTTTAACTATAATAAAATTCTCCTAATCTGAATAAAAAATCCAAAACAAACAGTGCTCAAATATGTTATTTAGGAAAAAAAAAAGATAAAACTTTTAGAAGAAATAAGAAAAAATGGAAGAATATCTTAAAAACGAAAAATGACAAGGAAAGAAACAAATTTCTAGGCTCAAGTAAGGCCCAAAATGGCATAAGCTTTATAAGGTTGATTTGTCTTCTCGCAAACTTTAAAACGATATATTATACACTCAAAACGGATACATGTAGCCTAAATTACGCCCTTTGGAAAGTACCCTTCTCATCCCACACACCCATCATACATTAGTCCCTCTCACTTGGAAAAGAACTCGCCATCGAGTTTGACTCATACAACGCCTCATCATCTAAATGATATTTAAATAGATCAGCCATATTGAATGTGTAAGAGATCTTCTAGTTGTCCGGTAGTTGGAGAGTTTAATTGGTAGTAAACTTCCCGTCACCGTTGACCGGCATGGGCAATTCGGTAATTTTGCAAACTCTAGGAATTAATTCGTAATTTTTGAAATTAGTGGATGATTTGGTAATTCCAGACTAGGACAGTGAGGTAATTTAAGATTTCAGGCGTAATTCCCTAATTTATGTTGTTGAGGGCATTTTAGTAATTTCCAATCTAAGGGTAATTCCGTGTATGCAGAACTTGTGGTTAATTTTGTGATTTGAATTAAGAGCAATTAGGTAATTTAGGATTTTGAGGATAATTCGATAAATTATGGTTCCGACAGAAATTCGGTAAATTTTGATGTTAGGGGCATTTTGGTAATTTTTTGATATAAGGGTAATTTTAAAATTTTATGTATCCGGGAGTTTCATTTCGAGCTTTATTTTGTATTTTTAACCGTATTTCATGTTACAGATAATAATTATGTCGTTTACTTGATTAGGAGGACCCGCGAACGTTGTTGATACCGAGTTTGGACATCGTCACTGTGAGTGGAATATCCAAAACCTATTTTCATAGTATATTTTGATTTTATGATGCAGTACAACATGTTTTGATAATAAGTATTTGATGCTTCGATTTGATGATTTCCTAGAAAATAGATTTTTATCTACGTGCTGATATTTATTATTATTAAAAATGAGTTTGATTAATGATTTTATTAGCGTTTTTGAGTAAATGCATGATAATAAAATTGAGTGGATTTGAGATATGTTAAATAAAAAGGAAATGAAATTTCATATGTGATTATATGTTTATGTACATGTGTATAAAATGTTATTTGCAAAATCATTGGACAATACCCTTCCCCTCCAGATACAGTGATACAAATGATATGAGATGAGAGACCTTTGGGGCTCGTCTGAACACACATAACTTCTATTTTTCATTTTAATGCATAAAAACTTTAATGATTCTTTTTTTTTTTAATGTATGCAGGTAAGTGGCGTTATTAACTAACTAGTGAAGTTTGGTAAGGTCATAAAACTTTATTTGGGGATTAAGTATGCACATAATCAATTGTTGGAGAAACTTACGGGTACAAATAGAGGCCAGATCTTCATTGCAGCTGACACAGGGTCCTGCGAGCAAAGCAGTGTGTTTATTTTTTTTTCCTTTATCTTTTTGTATGTTTTTTTCCATCTCGTGCTTTCACTCAGTAAAGTTGATTGATGTTTATCTGTAGGGTCTGAGATCAACCAAACTTGGAGCTGATGGCAAACTCATTTTGAGCGACATCATAAAGGCTATGAATGGATAAGATGTCTCCAATGCCAATTGTTTGCCCAAAATTCTTGATCAATGTAAAGTTGGAGATGAGGTATCTCGCGATGATGCATTACTGTCTTTCTCCAATTATTTTGCCCTAGTTGTCTTTGCAAAATTCTTTTAATTGTTTTGATATAAGGTGATTGTAAAGATATTGTGTGGTACTCAATTGTAAGAAATTCCCATTATTCTTGAAGTCGAACCTGATGAGGCAGAGTCAAAGAAATGTTTTATACATGTAATAGTACTGCAGTATCCTTTAGAAATAAAATTTACTTATAAATTAGGATGATTGAACTGAAACATAATAAAAATAATATTGTACTGCACTTTTTTTCATAACATTATCATTCACTGTAAAAATAATTAATCAAAATTGTGATCATATATTGAAGTTTGATATTGATATGATTATTGTAATAATTTTGATATGAATTTTAATTATGTATAGTTCCATTGTATTTTAAATAAAAAGTTTCTTTTCATATTTCAATAGTTTATCTATAGTGGACATCTGGTTGTAATTAGACTTGAGCACCAAAAGTGAACTTGTGGTTGTAAACTTGTAATAAACCACAAATTTGTATTCTTTTTTTAATGGGGTTATTTATTCTACAAAATACTTCAAACAATAATTCTTTATTTACTTATTCTACAAAATACTTCTAACAACAAATTATTTTTATATAGTCACTATTTTGACCAATCAACTTTATATGCAAAATTAACTTGTTAGTTATGACCAAGACAAAGACTTTGGCAATGTTGCATATTAAGACTAATGCTAGATATCCCTAATTTTTTATCTCAAATTTCATCCTAAAATAATCTGTCGTTTATTGAATGATTGATAATTTTTTATAAGATTTAAGTGAATTGACTATTTTGTCTCACTAACAAACTAATGAATGTTATATCATTTGAAGTAGTTTTTTGAGATAAAAAATTTAGAATGTATAGCACTACTAGCATATTAATGCACCAAAACACGAATAAGACCAATAATTATGTGAGAAAGTCCATGTAATCAGCCACCCTGCAAGTATGATTTTGATTGTTCATGAAGTTTGACTAGAGTAAATAGATCTATTATCTCTAGAAGTGGTGCATTTTGTGGAATGGCATGTTCTATTCCAATTGATACTGTATATTATTATTTTCACATTGGTTTTCATTTTACAGATAAAAATTTGCATACAAATTATAAACTTGTGAAGTAAATTTCTATTTTTCATTTTAATGCGTAAAAACTTTAATGATTCTTTTTATTTAATGTATGCAGGTAAGTGGCGTTATTAACTAGCTAGTGAAGTTTGGTAAGATCATTAGACTTTATTTGGGGATTAAGTATGCACAAAATCAATTGTTGGAGAAACTTACGGGTATAAGTAGAGGCGTGATCTTCATTGCAGCTGAACAGGGTCCTAGGAGCAAAGCAGTGTGTTTAATTTTTTTCCTTTATCTTTTTGTATGTTTTTTTCCCTCTCGTGCTTTCACTCAATAAAGTTGATCGGTCTTTATCTGTAGGGTCTGAGATCAACCAAACTTAGAGCTGATGGCAAACTCATTTTGGGCGACATCATAAAGGCTATGAATGGATAAGATGTCTCCAATTCCAATGGTTTGCCCAAAATTCTTGATCAATGTAAAGTTGGAGATGAGGTTTCTCGCGATGATGCATTACAGTCTTTCTCCAATTATTTTGCCCTAGTTGTCTTTGCAAAATTCTTTTAATTGTTTTGATATAAGACTTTATTTGGGGATTAAGTATGCACATAATCAATTGTTGGAGAAACTTACGAGTATAAGCTGAGGTGTGATTTTCATTGCAGCTGAACAGGGTCCTGCGAGCAAAGCAGTGTGTTTAATTTTTTTTTTCATGTATCTTTTTTTAATTTTTTTTCCCTCTCGTGCGCGAGGGTCTCGCGGCGTGGCTCGGCGAGGACTGGGGAGAGTTGTGAGTGTTAAGAGAGGTTAGGGATTTGCAAGCAGTGGGGGAGATTTGGGCATTTCGAGATTCATGGGATAGTTATATATTTTTTTATTTTTTTAATACGAAACCGAACAATTTTGCTATTTGGTTCGGGCAAATAGAAAATCTGTTCGGTTTCACTGTTTCAAATTGTTCGAGTTTTAGGTTCGACCCGAACCGAACCAAAATCCGAAATTGGTTCGGTTTGGTTAACCCAGACTCGAACGCCCACCTCTACATGTCGGTACTTGATTGCATGCCTTCTTTTTGTAGAAAAGAATAGTGAATTATTAAGCCCATCATATTGGTACAAAACAAGTTCTTGGAGCAAATGTTGTCTATGTGATCATGATGAAAATTGGTATAACCATGCCCGTAGATGTAGTCATGGTTGTGGTCATGGCTATTATTAAGATTGAGGTCCTGAAAAAATTATTGTCGACCTCGTGGTGGTTATAAGAACCATAGCAAAAGAAAAAAATGAGGACGAAACACTTGCCACAACATAATATTCAAGAAAGCACTTGTGATAGATGTGAAATGTTTGGCTATTTTTGGAGACTATGTCGTACTCCAAGATATCGTATGGATATGAAAAAATATCTAAATATTCATTATATATTTTAGGTCATTTATGAGTTTTGTCTAATTCTTCATAGTCCTCAATAAATGAGAAAAAAGTGGGAAATAATCAATTTCTAGTAATATTGATTTGACCTATACAAAAATGAAAATAAAATTGGCCATCGGGGATAATCCAAACGTGATGATGAATAAAAAATAAAACAATTTTATGAAATAATTAAAGTTTTATAAACTTTATACCCAGCATCTTTCAACAATTTTTCCCTGACAATTAAAAATCCTGCAAGGTAATAAGCTAGTCTTGACTTTGAATTAAGCTGGCCCTCCTAAGTCTTCAAGCTGTTATGATGTAGGATGGATGCGCAGGACGAATGAGATACTTTTCGAAAGGTATAACTTAGGTTATGTGTGTCTATTTTAGGCCTATTATATATTGTTTTGAAGCTTGTGACGAGACGAATTAAAACTAGAATTGTTGCATAGTTTTGGGCAGTGTTTGAGCGTAAAAATACATTTATTTCATTGTCGTTTTTTTGTTTTAAGATATTTTCTTATATTTTCTATTCCTATTATGATTTTTATCTTTTTTTAAGATCTTAGATTTGGGCACCATTTGTTTTAGATTTTTTTATTCAGATTATGAGAATTTTATTATAAAATAATTTTTTAGATTTACCTATTTTGGTAAATTCAAAATATTTATGATTATTATATAAAGGGGCCCAAAACCCTAGTTTTATTAATTTCAGACATTTTAATAAACTTCATTATTTAGAAACTTTTGTTTCTTCTATCCATCAAATTTAAACATTTTCGCATCGTTAATTAGTATCAAAGCAAGTTCGCTTATCATTATGGTACGACCACACGATCATAGGAGCAATTGTCCCGAAGACGACGATCAATGATGAAATACTAATTAGGCAACCCAAAAGGGAGGGTGAATTGAGTTTCTAAAAAATTTAAGCAACTAAGAAACTAAATGCAATTTAAACAAGGCAATCAAATTTGAAATAAAAAAAATTAACGTGCAATAAAAAATAAGGAGATAGGGTAAGAGAGAGCAAACACATGATTTTTATGTGGTTCCGCCAACCGTGCTTACGTCCACGCCTTCAAGCTTATCAGGCTTGAAGATTTCACTAAGTAAGCCTCCAAGGCTTCAACAACTTCTTACAATTGACTTCCAAGATACTAATAGACCTTTACAATAAGAGATTATCAATAATCTCTTAACCCAAATGTATCACAACACTTACAACCTCTCAACTTGATTTTACAAAAAGGATTACAAATAAATCTCTCTCACACAATGTGTTTAATTACAAATGAAATCCTAATATGTGAATAATTGAGATGAATACAAGAATTTAAAGCTCAATGAAAGTTGTATGCTCAATAGTTTGCTCAATGATAGTAGTTGGAATCACCATTGTTTATGTTTAAGTGAGCCTTTTTATAGTTTGAGCTGAAAAATAGCCGTTATAGATAATTTGCTCCAAGTCGGATCGGCATTATATAGAAGTCGGATTTCCGTTTTAACTTGAGCAAGTTACCATTGGAAAGAATTTCAAATTATCGGATCACCGTTATTGAAATGTCGGATTGCCGTTATCGTCCAGTGACTTGCAAAGAAGATGTCGGTTTACCGTTTTCAAGAAGTCGGTTTGCCGTTAGTGTCCAGAGGCTAATCTTCAATTTTTTTTTTTGTCAGTTAGCTGTTTGCTACAGTGACTACTACAATGAAACTATTTTCTAAAATTATATTTTTACCCCAAAACTTTTTGTACTTATACTATGGCCCAAAACTTTATGATACTTTTCAAACAAGTCCATTTCTAGAATTTTAAGCAATACTTGTTTATTTCAAAGTTCTCAAATTTTTTTCAATTAGACCATGAACTTGAAAAACAACCAATTTCCTGAAATCACTTTACCTTTGAATATAAAACCTTTATTATATGAAAATAATGATTTATTTAAAATGTATGAAAAATAATTTGAGTTTTTAAAAATTTAATCATTCTTAATCTTATTTGTTATCATCAAAATCATCATTATAGACAAATACATGTTAACAAAGGGATGCAGGCAAGGACTGTGGAGGCTATCAGACGGGCGGCTAGAGAAGCAACCTTGAAAGCAATTGAGGAAGCTTATAACTCAGGATTGGTGGCAATAGAGTGAGACAATCATGAGTCTTAAGTTTTGCTTGAACAAAAACAGAAAAAGAGGTCAACAACAAAAATTTAATCACGAGGAAGAACTTCAAAGAGTCAATCGTGGTGTACAACCTGAAGATTACAACTACTTGGAGATACCTCAAGCGATCGGTCATGAAATAAAACCTCAAGGCATCAATGGTGAAGTAGTACCTCAAAATTTAGGCCCTGCGTGATGAAAAAAAATACGTGTGCGTAAGGAGCTAAGAAACGATTAAAAAGAAGAAGAATATGTAGAGGATGATAGGGGCGCAAAAAGAGTTCAGATTACAAGATTAATGTTAATATTCTGGATTTTTTTTTGTGGGATGCATGTTGAAAAATTTTTAGACTGGATATCACAAGTGGATAATTTTTTCGAGTGTATAGAGATTCCTCAGGAGAAGTGAGTTAAGCTTTCGCAGCTTCTGCATGATGGCAATACATACAAAACTAAAGAAAAGTTGCAAAAAAAATTATGAAATTGTGGCCTAGAATGCAAAGGATGATGAGAGAGTATTTCCTGCCAGTAGATTACTAGTAGCAACTATATTTTAAATATCAAAACTGAAGGTAAGGAAATCACAATGCCGATGAATACATAAAGGAATTTTATCGTCTACACACTAAAAATAATATGGATGAGCCATAATTTTGAATAGTTACGAAATATATTGGTAGATTAAAACAAGAGATATAAGATGAGATAGTAGATACAATCACTTATAGTGAAGCCTATGCTGAACAAGTGTTTGAAGTGTAGGGAGCCAGGCCATCGATCAAGTGACTATCATCTTAAAAATTTGAATTTAGTAGAGGCTAAAGTCAGCAAGATAGAGTTGAATGACATTGAGAATGGGGATAACGAAGAAGCTTTAGAGTTGGAAGCAAATGAAGGAGAGACTAAATTATATTACATAGAAGATTTTATTAACATTGAAATTTAAAGAGGATAATCAGCGCAATAAGATTTTTAAAACATGTGGCATTATCAATGACAAGGTGTGCAACATTATAATTAATAGTGGCAGTAGCGAGAACATATTTTCAAAGGTGCTATTTGACATGATAGGACTTTTAACCAAAAAAATCCAGTATCTGACAGAATACGAATGATAAATAAAAAGACAGAAATGCAAGTAATAAAGGTCTGTTGTGTTCTTTTCTCCATTGGGAAGATTTATAAGAGTGATGTGTTGTGCGATGTAAAGAATATGGATGCGTGCCATCTATTATTTGGCAGACTTTAGCAATTTGATGTTGATACAGTATAGAAGAGAGGATAATGTGTATGAGTTTTGGTGGAATAACAAAAAGGTTCGTTGATGCCTTTAACGAACAAAAAGAGGAATACTAAGGTTGTTAAAAATCATCAAGAGGATGATTGCGATGATTGCTAGAAGCTAGAGAAAAAAGAAGAATTAAAGGTGAAGATTGTTTTTGAAAAAAGTACGGCCATTATTAATTGAGTTTGTTGATATTAGATCACTAAAGTTGTTAGACGGGTTGCCACCTTTATGAGATATAGTGCAAGTTTACCTAACTTGCCCAATTATCGTATGAGCCCTCACAAGCATGTGATCTTACAAGAGTAGGTTAATGAATTGTTAGGGAAATGTTTCATTCATGAGAGCATGAGTTCATGTACTATACTAACTTTGTTGGTACCAAAAAAGGATGAGAGTTGGCATATATGTACAGACAGTAGGCTAATTAACCATATTATAGTGAAGTATCGATTTCCTATTCTACGTTTCAAGAGTTATTAGACCAACTAAATGATGCTCGAGTTTTCTCAAAGATATATTTGCGTAATGGATATCACAATATCAGAATTAGGCCTGATGGTGAGTGGAAGACAACATTTAAAATAAACGAAGGGTTGTATTAGTGGTTTTTTATGCCATTCTAATTGTCTAATGTGTCAAGCACTTTTATGCACTAAATGAATCAAGTTTTAAGCCTTTTTCCTGTAAATTTATTGTAGTGAATTTTGACAGTATCTTAGTTTATTCTATTGATGTGGTGGCACACCTAAAACATTTGAGAATGATTATAAAGATGTTGCAAAAAAATAAACTTTACATTAATCTAAAGATGTAGCTTTCTGTAGAGTAATGTGGAATTTTTGGTTTTATAACTGATGTAGATATGATTGGAGCTATTGAGTCGAGGATACAAGCCATTAAAGAATGGCCTATCCCGAAGACAGTGGGTGAAGTTAGGAGTTTTCATAGGTTGACGATGTTTTATAAGATATTTATTTGTAGTTTTAGTACCATAGCCCCACTTATTGCGGAGTGCGAGTTTTCCTTTATTAAAAGAGAATTTTTTTACTACTCCTATGTTAGCCTTACCAAACTTCATCAAGTTGTTTGAGGTTGAATGTGATGCTTATGGTAATGGTATTGGGGCCGTTCTTTCTCAAGAGAGACGACCACTTATGTATATGAGTGAGAAGTTAAATAAAACATGACAGAAATGGTTTACTTACGACTAAGAATTTTATGCAATCCTCAGAGTGTTGAAGTCATAAGAACATTACTTGATTTGCAAAGAGTTCGTACCTTATAGTGACCATCAAGCAATCAAGTACTTTAACACCAACAACATCTGAGCAAGATGCATGCAAGATGGGTGAGCTATGCGTAAAAGTTCACTTTTATTGTGAAGTATAAATCTGGGCAACATAATAAGATAGCAGATGCACTTAGTAGGCAAACAACTTTACTATTCTCGTCAGTGAAGTTACTAGTTTTGAATGCTTGAGGGAGTTGTACGCTAAGAATGAAGACTTTGCGCATATTTAAAATTGGTGCATTAATCATCAAAATGTAAAAGATTTCCTTATTTAAGATGGGTATCTGTTCAAATCTAATTAGTTATATATGCCTCAAAGTTTTTAAGGGAACATATTGATAGGTTGTGATCAATATGTTTTCAAAGATTGTGCATTTTATTGCTTGTAAGAATACTGAAGATGCTGCTTTAGTTGCACATTTGTTCTCTGAAGAAGTGGTAAGTTTGCATGGTATACTAAAGACTATTACTTCTGACATGGATGTGAAGTTTATCAGCAAGTTTAGTAGTGCTTTTCATTTGCAAACAAATGGTCAAATGGAGGTGGTCAATCGCACTCTGGTCAATATGTTGTGCTGTGTTTATGGTGACAAGCAATAGAATTGGGAAGCTATCTTGCCTCAAGTCAAGTTTGCTTGCAATAACATGGTGGTAAGACCTTTTATGAGATTGTCTACACTTGTTCCCCACGCCATGTTTATGATCTAGCTATCATGCCCATAGCAGTTGGAGGGAGTAAAATTGATGAGATTAAGGATAAAACTATCATAAGCACATGGGATGAGGCATATTCAGAACATACTCAAGTTCCGACGGACCCGTTACAAGAGTTCAAGCAAAGAAATTCAAAGAAGCACTTAATAGATTGATTTAAGTAACTAGGGCTCAATCAAATTCGTGGAGACCCATTGAAGGAATCGCACATGATAAATGCATGATTCAAGTCCTTAAAGTTTCCAAATAAACACTTCCATGAAATAGGGAGTTGGCTTGCACGTTATCGCGGAAAAATATATTATTTTCCTTTTTTTCAGATACTTTCCCGTTTCTTGAGGAGGCTATTAAGGAAACAAATCAGTTATATCTATGTTAATCGTCTAGTTTCTATTTTAATTTATGCAAGACATTTAAGCCAATTAGGATCCTGATTTGATTTAGATTCTTTCTTGTTTACTTAGATTATGATTATGATTTGATTTAGATTCTTTCCTATTTACTTAGATTATGATTATGATTTGATTTAGATTCTTTTCTATTCGCTTAGATTAGGAATCTGATTTGATTTAGATTTTTTCCTATTTGTTTATATTCCGATTCAGATTTGATTTTTGGTTTAGGATTTATTTTCAAAAATTCTTGTAACCAACCCTGTATAATGTACTTGTATCCAATAAATAAAGATAAGTTTTGATGCAATTGGTGAGAGAGTTAATTCTCTTTGATTCTTTACAAACTTTTTGAACTTATCGGATTTCCATGGCGTTCAAACTCTTGACTTATCAATCAGACCATCCATAGCTGATTGTGGCATTTTCACATACCAAGGTTCATGCTTTCATTAAGCATTAGGTCGAGGTTCCATTCAATTCCTGGTTTAGATTCAATCTTGGGGACTAAATTGATTAGGGGCACATTAGTTCTTGACGGGGTTCCTATCATTTGGTATCAAAGCCTAAACACCAAGTGGAGAACATACATGCATCGCAACCATGTGGAGAACACACGTGCAGGGCAACCAAGTGGAGAACACATGAGGTTCCTATCATTTGATAAGAAGGATAATGAGAGCTGAATTAGAGGTCATACACGAGCGTTTGGATCAAGTGGAGAACACACGTGCAGGGCAGCCACAACATGTTCCCCAAGCACGTAGAAGAGAAAGATCTCCAGCTAGAGGAGAGATTGAAGACTATTATAGGGATGAGTATCATGAAGGGAATGACCCAGTGGGTAGCTATAGGAGAAATGGACGAGGTATGAGAGTTAGGAATAGAGATAATGGATTGAGTGGCATAATGATGAAGATCCCATCTTTTCAAAGAAAATCCGACCTAGAAGCATACCTTGAATGGAAGAAGAAAAATGAGTTCATATTTGATTGCCACAATTATTCAGAGGCAAAAAAGGTAAAATTGGTTGTGATTGAGTTTTCTGACTATGTTATTACTTAGTGGGATAAACTTGTTATAAGTAGGAGGCGAAATAGAGAATGTCCAGTTGAGATATGGGATGAAATGAAATCATTAATAAGAAGACGTTTTGTACCTAACCACTATTATTGAGACTTGCACAAAAAATTACAAATCTTACACATGGTAGCCGAAGAGTGAAGGATTATTATAATGAAATGGAGATTGTCATGATTAGAGCAAATGTGGAGGATGATAGAGTAGATAAGGTTGAGTTTCAACATTATGTAAAGATTTATGAGATGGTACACAAAGCCATCAAGATTGAACAGCAACTCAAGAGGAGGGGTAACACCCGTGCAGCCCCAAGCTTGAGTTCCACTCATTGGAAGTTGAGCTATGTGTGAAATGAGATGAGAGGCTACAAGCATCTATTGCACCTAAGCTAAGATCTGAGCCCTCCAAGCACAATTCACAAGGTAACACCGTGCCTTTTACTATTAGGAATTGTGACATTAACTGTTTTAAATATCAAGACAACAGGCATATCGCAAGTGAATGTGTGAATAAGAGAGTTATAGTGTTGTGAGACAATGGTAAGATTGTAACTGAAGATGAAACAAAAGAAAATGAGATGCCACCATTAGAGGACGTTAAATGCGAAGAGTATATAGCTGATGAGCATAATTTATATACATATTTTACCCTTAATTATATAATTGCTAGTTATTTTTATTTGTTATTTTTAATTAATGGAATTGTTTTATTGAATAGGGAATTAATTGGAGATTAAGAATGAAAAGTCCATAAAGAATAACAAGTTTGGGAAAGCATCAATCAAAGTCGTGACACAATTAAGAGTTTATAGCATGTAAAGCCAAGAGTAATTTGCACTAAAAAAGAATTTCAATTTTTCAAGTGAGCTGGACGTGCATGGCATTGTAATGCATGGAAAGCAACTTAAAAGGACCCACACTTGGCTTTCATAAGTGGAAAAAAGAATCCTAGTGCAAGCTTAATTGGTGAGCACGTGAGTGAGAGCAAAGAAAATTAAAAGGCCAAGCCTTTTGGCTTAAGAAATAACAAGGTCAGTAGGGCCCATTTTAAAGAGTAATATAAAAGCAAGCTTTTGGCTATTGGAGAAGGGCAACCGCCAGAGGAAGAAAAAGGAAGCAAATGCTTCGGCAGAGAGGAAAAGGAAGAGCTGCAGCAATTTACTTTTCCCATGGCTGATTTTATTTCTTTTGTTGCTCTCAATTCAAGTATGTCTAGCTAATTTTCTTATACTGAGTTTAAGAATGAAACCCTATTCAATGAAATAATTATCTTTTTATTTAATTAATTCCCTATATATATTCTTTGATGATTATGGTTTTTATTTCACATGATTAGTTGGATGTTATTAAAATCTTTTCATCAATTATGTCATGCATTGTTGATTGTTAGGATTACTATTCGATTAAATCTATGCTTGGATCTATAAAGTTTATACATGATTATCTTTGATCCTATGTCTTTCATTAAATTGTTTACACAGAGTACTTAGGAAACTTTAACTCTTTGTTATTCAATATGTTTACATGGGATGCTTAGATATCATACTATTAAGCAGAAAAAAAACCTACACAAGATTAATTTTATTTGGGCTTAATTGTTATATCCATGAGATGACATAGGTTAATTTCGAGTTGTCACTCTAAAATTGGGGATTAATTAATAATTAGATAATTACTAGTTGAATAGTGATGGATTTTGAAACCTTGGTAATTTTTTTCTTATTGAAATCTCATTTACTTTAATTGCTTTGTTAGTTTAATTAGTTTAATTTCTTTTAAAACTCCATTTGCTCAACTAGGTTAGGATTAATATTAATTTTAGATTTAAATTAGACTTTTCAATTTATAACATTCCCTGTGGGATCGACCTCGTTACCACTATTTTATTTTTAGATTCGTGCGCTTGCGAGTATATTAAAATTTTCACAACAATAGCCCCTGGGGAATTGACTTTAGTAGCGAGGAGAGGTTTGAGTGTACAAGTAAAGGAAGACGAAGCAGTGCAACGGGAAAACATTTTCCATACTAGGTGCTATGTTCAAGACAAAGTATGTAGTATGATTATTGATGGAGGAAGTTGTACTAATGTTGATAGTGGTGAGGTGCAAGTGAACAAGTAGGTACTAGTGACTTTCGGATTGGAAAGTATGAAGATAAGGTGCTTTGTGATATAGTGCCAATGCAGGCTAGACACTTATTACTTGGGTGGCCTTGGCAATTCGACAGACGTGTGAAGCATGATGGCTTCACCAATAAATATTCATTTGTATTTAATTAATGCAACATCACTCTTGTTCCATTGACACCAAAGTAGGTTTATGGAGACCAAGTGAGCTTACAAAGAGAGAGTGAGCAAAAGAAAATGAGAGAAAAAGATAGCGAAATTCAAAAAGAGGCAGAGTAAAATGTGAGAGAAAAACCAAAGAAAAATGCGCCCATTGAGTGAAAATCAAATGGAAAACAAAAGAATTTCTACGTGAGAGCCAATGAGATTAAAAAAGTATTGTTTTTACATCAGTCGATGATTGTACTTTTGTACAAAGAGACATTTTTAAGCACTAACGAATTTGACCATACCTTGCCTAGTTCTATTACTTCTCTTTTATAGGAGTATGAGGATATCTTTCCTGAGGAAGCACCACATGATTTACTTCCAATCCAAGGGATTAAGCATCAGATTGATTTTGTGCCCGGTGCAACTATTCCAAATAGACCAGCCTATAGGAGGAACCCGGAGGAGACCAAAGAACTTTAAAGGTAGGTTAATGAATTAATGGAAAAAAAGGTACGTGAGAGAAAGCATGAGTCCATGTGCAGTTCCCGTTTTATTAGTTCCTAAGAAGGATGAGATGCGGAGGATGTGTGTTGATTGTCGAGCCATCAACAACACAACGGTAAAGCATCGACATCTCATTACTAGGTCAGATGATATGCTTGATGAATTACATGGGTCTTGTGTATTTTCCAAAATTGATTTGAAAAGTGGATATCATCATATTAGAATGAAAGAAGAAGATGAATAGAAAACTGCCTTTAAAACAAAATATGGTTTATATGAATGGTTAGTCATGCATTTTGGTCTAACTAATGCCCTGAGCACTTTTATGAGACTTATGAATCATGTCTTGCGATCTTTTATTGACAAGTTTGTTGTTGTTGTCAGTGCACATGGTATCCTCATTTATAGCAAAAACATAAACGATCATGTAATACATTTGAAATTTATTTTAGACATGCTTAGAAAATAAATGTGTTTCTAGAATTTATTGTCAGTGCACATGGTCTACAAGTTGATGAGGAAAAGGTATATGCAATCCAAGACTGGCCGAGTCCCACAAGTGTAAGTAATATGAGAAGCTTTCATGTGCTCGCTAGTTTCTACCAATGATTTATGAAAGACTTTAGCACACTAGCCACACTACTTACTAAAGTAATAAAAAAAATGTTGGATTCAAGTGGGGAGAAGCACAAGAGGAGGCATTTCAAATGATCAAGAAAAAGCTGACAAATGCTCTATTATTGTCTTTGCCTAACTTGAATAAAACATTTGAAATTGAATGCGATGCCTCAGGATTGGTATTGGTGCAGTCCTAATGTAGGAGGGACGACCAATTGCTTACGTTAGTGAAAACCTGAGTGGGGCAAACTTAAACTACCATACTTTATGATAAGGAGTTGTATGCGCTGGTTCGAGCATTAGAAATGTCGCAGCACTACCTATAGCCTAAGGAGTTCATGATTCACACCGATCATAAGTCCTTAAAACACCTTAAAGGCCAACACAAGCTTAACAAGAGGCATGTTCGATGGGTAAAATTCATAGAGACATTTCCATATGTCATTTGTTACAAGCAAGGTAAAAAAATATTGTTGCATATGCGCTTTCCCACAGGTATGTCTTAATATCAACACTTAATGCTAAACTACTTAGTTTTGAACATATTAAGGAATTGTATGCTGATGACCATGATTTTAATGTTGAATACCAAGCTTGTAAAAAGACCACAGTCAGTAAATACTTTAGGCATGATGACTATTTATTTCAGGAGAATAAACTATGTGTGCCTAACCGTTCTTTGAGAGATTTGTTAGTGAGAGAATCCCATGGAGGAGGGTTAATAAGGCATTTTGGAGTTGTAAAGACTCTAGCAGTTTGGCAGGAACACTTCTATTGGCCATATATGAAACGAGATGTTGAAAGACTTTATAGTAAATGTGTCACTTATAGGCAAGCCAAATCGAAAGTGCAACCTTATGGCTTATACACCCCTTTTCCAATACCTAGTGTACCTTGGACTGATGTTTCGATGGATTTTGTACTAGGTTTACCTAGGTCTAAACAAGGGAAAGACTCAATTTTTGTGGTTGTAAATAGATTTTCAAATATGGCACATTTTATTCCATGTCACAAAATAGATGATGCTTATAATATCGCTGACCTATTCTTTAGGGAGATTGTAAGGTTGCATGGTATGCTCAGGACAATTGTTTCTGATATGGATGTTAAGTTTTTAAGTTACTTTTGGAAAACATTATGGGCTAAGTTAGGAACTTAGTTGTTGTTTTCAACTAATTGTCACCCTCAAACTGATGGTCAAACAGAAGTTGTGAATAGAACTTTATCTACTCTGTTGCGAGCTATTATTAAAAAGAACATCAAAACTTGGGAAGATTGTTTACCACATGTTAAGTTTGCTTATAATCGTTCCGTTCATTCTTCTACTAAGTATTCACCATTTGAAATTGTTTATGGTTTTAATCCTTTAACCCCATTGGATTTAACTCCATTACCTATTTTTGATCGTGTTAACTTAGATGGCAAGAAAAAGGTTGAAATTGTTAAACAGATACATGAGAAGGCGAAATTCAACATTGAGCGGATAACTGAGCACTATGCTAAACAAGCTAACAAAGGGCGACATAAGCTAGTTTTTGAACTCGATGATTAGGTGTGGTTACACATGCACAAGGAACGATTTCTTGAACAAAGGAAATCTAAGTTATTACCTCGAGGGGATGGCCCATTCCAAGTTTTGGAACAGATCAATAACAATGCCTAGAAACTAGATTTTCCTGGTGAGTACAATGTAAGTGCTACTTTTAATGTTTCTGATTTGAGTTCTTTTGATGTAGGTGATGATTTGAGGACAAATCCTCTTCAAAAGGAGGGGAATGATGAGATTAAGGATAAAACTATCACAAGCACATGGGATGAGGCATATTCAGATCCTACTCAAGTTCCCGTCGAACCTGTTACAAGAGATCAAGCAAAGAAATTCAAAGAAGCGCATAATGGATTGATTCAAGCAACTTGGGCTCAATCAAATTCGTGGAGGCCTGTTGAAGGAATCGTGATAAATACATGATTTAGGCTCTTGAAGTTTCCAAATAATTATTTCCATGAAATAAGGAGTTGGCTTGCACATTATGGCAGCAAAATATATTATTTTTCTTTTTTTCAGATACTTTCTCGTTTCTTGAAGAGGCTATTAAGGAAACAAATCAATTATTTTTATTTTAATCGCCTAGTTTCCATTTTAATTGATGTAAGATATTTAAGCCAATTAGGATCCTGATTTGATTTATATTCTTTCCTATTTACTTAGATTAGGATTCTGATTTGATTTATATTCTTTCCTATTTGTTTATATTCATATTCAGATTTGATTTTTGGCTTAGGATTTATTTTCAGAAATTCTTGTAACTAGCCCTATATAATGTATTTGTATCCAATAAACAGAGATAAATTTTAATGCAATTGGTGAGAGAGTTAATTCTCTTTGGTTCTTTACAAACTCTTTGAACTTATCAAATTTCCATGACGTTCAAACTCTTGACTTATCAATCAGACCATCCATAGCTGATTGTGGTGTCTTCACATACCAAGGTTCGTGCTTTCATTAAGCATTGGGTCGAGGTTCCATTCAATTCCTGGTTTAGATTCGATCTTGGGAACTAAATTGATTAGAGTCGTGTTAGTTCTTGATGGGGTTCGTATAAAAAATAATGAATAATGTGGTAGAAAAGAAAGGGCTCTACAGATTCATGCCAAGGTACGAGATCATTTGGAGGTTGCAAATGCTATGTACAAGGTCGATGCGAACAGGCATCAACACGGGAAAGTGATGCAAGTCCACATCAAGTATGGACCATTTCGTGTGGCAAGGAAGATTAATAATAATGCTTACAAATTTAAAATAATCCAATTACGATTTATTTAATAAACGTATAACATTTAACAGTCACTACTCATAATGTCGGATAATCGTGTTGTATCAACTTCACCGTAATAATTCGGAACAAGTCCAATAAATTTAAAATTAATGTCGAAGGGAAAAAATTAAATAATACACTTAATTAGGAAAATTAAAGTGCATATGTTAAAATCCTCCCCACTTATAAAAATTTTGTCCTCGAAATTTACACATATGATGAGAACAGATGAGGGTATTGGGCTTGCATTAAGTCTTCACATTCCCAAGTATCCTCTTCCCTTGTGTGATTCCTCCACAACACTTTTACTAAAGGAATGGCTTTAGAACGCAACACTTAGTGTTTCCATTCAAGTATCTCCACAGGCTCCTTTTAGTACGTCAAGTCTTCCTTCAACTCAATTAGTTGTCTCGATAACACATGACTAGGATCATATATGTACTTTCGAAGCATCGAGACATGAAACACATTGTGGATTCTGGATAACTCAGTTGGTAGAGCTAATTGGTACGCCAACGGACCAATACACTCCACGATCTCATATGGTCCAATGTAACGTGGGCTTAGCTTTCCGCACTTCCTAAATCAAAGTACCCATTTCCAAGGAGGTATCCGTATGATAACCTTATCACCCACTTCGAATTCAAGTTCCCTCTTACGCTTATCTGCATAGCTCTTTTGTCTGTTTTGGACTACCTTTAATCTATCCTAAATAAGTTGTATATTCTCATTAGTATTCTAAACTAATTCGGGACCAAAAAGCTTCCCCTCGCCAACCTCATCCCAACATACTGAAGTTCTACATTTCCTGTTATACAAAGCCTCATAAGGTGCCATCTCGATGCTAGCTTGATAATTGTTATTATAAGAAAACTCTATCAAAGGTAAATAAATGTTCTAACTACCCTAAAAATCCAAAACACAAGTTCACAACATACCTACCAATGTCTGAATAGTACGCTCTAACTGTCCATCAGTCTGAGGATGAAAACATATACTAAAATTCAACTTTGTGCTTAAAGTCTTCCGCAACCTAGTCCAAAACTTAAAAGTGAACTGGGAATCTCTATCTGAAACAATATACACAGGTGCTCCATGAAGTCGAACAATCTCAGCCACATAAATACTCTCCAACTTATCCATCGAATAAGTAGTCTTGAAAGGTAAAAAGTGAGCAGATTTCATGAGTCGGTCAATGACCACCCAAACATTATCATGTCCACTATGGGTATATGGAAGTCCCACCATAAAATCTATGGTGATATGCTCCCACTTCCACTCAAAAATAGGAAGCGGCTGAGAACATTCTGCTATATCTCTCTTCATACCTTACCATCAATAATGATCCTTTAAGGTACAATATATCTTCGAACTACTAGGATGCATTGCATAAGCTGAACAAGGATCCTCTTCCATGATCTGCTTTTTTCAACTCCTTAATATCGGGTACACAAAGTCGATTACCCATCACTAAAACTCCATCATCTCTCATCGCAAAATCGCAAAATCGGTTCTCTGGCCTTTTTGCACATCCTCTCTCAACTTCATTAGTTGTGGATCCTGATCTTGTATCTGATGGACTTTGTCAATCAAAGTCGGCCTAACTAAAAAATTAGCTATTAGAGCTCTGCAATTATTAGCTTTTGATGTGCTAATAATTTTCATATTATTTTAATGCTTCCATAGCTTAATTTTTTGTTAAATTATATTTTATTACATTAATTTTATCTTAATTTTTATATTTTGTCATTGTAGGAATATTGGGAATATTCATGAGAACGGAAGCTTAGGAAATAAATTGGAGCTTAATGGAAATAATTACAGATTGTGAGTGAAAAGAGGAAAGAATAATGCTTAAAGAATAATTATTAGATTTATTTCCAAATAACTTTAGAAATTTATTGGCTATTTGTACAAGTCACGTGGATGATTACATAAAGCATTGGCATTTGTCAAGTGGGCTCACATCCATGGGATTAAAAGGTTGGCTAGGTTTGTTTTGTTTTAAAATCCTTTTTATTTAAGGATTTGGGGGCTGAGCAATAATATAAAAAGGAGGAGAAACAAAAGCAAGAGGGTAAGCCACACAAATTGAGAAGACAAAAGGGGAGCAGCCACGAAAATTGGAGAGAAACATCGGGAGAGAAGGAAGAAAAAGAACGAAGCAGCCATAAGAGATTCAGGGGGAGGCGAGAATTAATTCTTGAGTTTTTCTTTTCCTCTTCTCAATTGTCTTGCTTGAATGTTCCCAATTAAATTAATGGATTCTCTTTATATTCCCATGAACTAATTTATTTTCCTAGGGCTACGACGTAGCCTAACTATGAAGATTTAATTCCATAAATCTATTTTATTTTTAGTTTATTATTCCATAGGTGAGTATTCATTATTGTGTTTAATGCTTTTAAATATCTGGCTCATATTTAAATGATTTAAGGATACATAATGAGACCAGGAGGAAATTTATGTATTTTTGCTCTATGTAATGTATGCCATGAATTGAACGAAAGACAGAGATGTGCCAACATGATTCATGAAGTTTTTCTAAGAGTTTTCATAGAGCTTAATGAATCTTTGCATATTTAAATTCACATAGAGATATAGTGGGTTAATATGTGAAGGTATTTTTGATATTACTCGAGAAAGGATATTGAATAGACTAGGGAAATTCACTGTCAACATGGATAATAAATTTTAATAGCATAGATGGAGGATTAAATTGGATTAGTTATTGTGAAATCGGATGTCCTAGTGTTTTAATCTCTTGGTGATTTCTATTACTGCCGCATCTTTATTTAATTTTTAGTTATTTTATTTTAATTTTTAGTCTAAATTTACTTATTCGATTGTTCAAATAAATTAGGGTTAGAATAATTTCGGTAGCTAATAGGATATACAATCTCTGCAAGACAATACTCTACTCTTCATTATATTACTTGTGCCGACTGGTAGACTTGAAAATTTACGCATCAAGTTTTTGGTTATTAGCTTTCAACTCAACTCCCAAAGATCTCAGCTCGATCAACAAAGGCATATATGTCACTCATAAATGAGCTATAGAGCTGGAGGACTTCCTACTTAACGCATCAGCTACCACATTTGCTTTGCCCAGATGATAATCAATAATGCAATTGTAGTCCTTAATCAGCTCGATCCATCTCCTTTGTCTCAAATTTAACTCTTTCTAAGTAAATAAATACTTCAGGCTCTTATGATCGGTGAAAATCTGACACGTTGCCCCGTATAAATAATACCTTCATGTCTTCAGTGCAAACACCACTGCTACTAGCTCTAAATCATGAGTTGGGTAGTTTTGCTCATGCTTCTTAAGTTATCTACATGCATAGACCACTACTTTCCCATGTTGCATTAACACACATCCCAATCCTTGTCTAGAGGCATCACTGTATACCACAAACCCTTCATTACCCGATGGAAGTGTAAGAACTGGGGTTGAAGTAAGACATGTCTTAAGTTCTTGAAAACTCTTTTCACAGTCATCATCCCATTGGAACTTAACATTCTTTCTGGTTAATCATGTCAAAGGAATAACAATCTTGGAAAATCCCTCCACAAATCTACGATAGTAGCCAGCTACTTCAAGAAAACTTTGAATCTCTATGACATTTGTAGGTCGTTCCCAATTTACAACTGCTTTGATCTTTTGAGGATCGACATAAATCCGTTCAGCTGATATCATATGGCCCAGAAATACTAGTTTATCCAACCAGAACTCACACTTGTTGAACTTGGCATACAACTGCTTTTGCCTTAAAGTCTGCAAAATAGTTCGCAAATATTCTGCATGTTCCTCCTGGTTCCGAGAGTACACCAAAATATCATTAATGAACACAATCATAAACCGATATAGATAAGGGTGAAATACTCTATTCATAAGATCAGTAAAAGCTGCTGGAGCATTAGTCAATGCAAATGGCATCACCAAGAACTCATAGTGTCCATAACATGTTCTGAATGTTGTTTTAAGAACATCGACCTCTTTAATTCTAAGCTGATGATATCCCGAGCATAAATCAATCTTAGAAAATACTTTCGCTCTCTGAAGTTGATCAAACAAGTCATCAATTTACGGAAGTGGATACTTATTGCGTATTGTAACTTTGTTTAATTATCTGTAGTCAATGCAGAGTCTAAGAGTACCATCCTTTTTCTTAATAAACAAAACCGAAGCACCCACGGAGACACATTAGGTCTCATAAATCACTTATCCACCAATTCTTGCAGTTGAAACTTAAGTTCCTTTAGTTCAACTGGAGCCATCTTGTACGGTGCTGCATATATAGGAGTTGTTCCAGGGACTAAATCAATAGAAAACTCAACCTCCCTATTAGGTGGCATCCTTGGAAGTTCATCTGGAAACTCTTGGACTACTGGAATATCCTCCAATCTCAACTCCCGAACTTCAATGTCCATCACATGCGATATAAGTTGAGCAACCTTTTCTTAGTAACCGTCTAGCACCAATGGCTGATACGACACATGAGGGTAAAACTCTACACTCACCACAAAACTTCACCTCAGTTTTCCCTGGCTTTTCTAAACATAACTTCCTTTTTGAAAAAATTCTTAGTATCATAATGAGATGCAAGTCAGTCCATGCCGAAAATGTTATTGAAATCTCGAATGTCTAAAATAATCAAATTCGCCCTAAATTCTTGCTCACCCAATTTAATCATACAATCTTAATGCACACTCTCGGCAAGCAGTGACCCCCTGTAGGTGTATTAACAACTAAACCATAATCCATAGGTTCATGCTCTCTCTCTCAAATGCATGGCAAAAACATGAGAAATAAAAGAATGGGTGGATCCAGGATCAATAAGAATATAAGCCTAAGTAATTGCAACATGTCATTGATATTGATGTTCTACTATTTGCCACCAATGATAAGCTTTATCCTTGAGTAGAAAAGTGGCAAAGGAAAGTCCATCCTCCTTTGAGTATCTCATCACATTAAAAATACGTTCTAACTTGACAAACCACGACTCTGCCTCAGGTGCATCTCCAGAACCATTAAAACTCTTTGCCCCTAAATTTGGTACACGCTCGATAGTGTTTACATGACCGGCATACAGATGAGTCTGATTATGTACCATTGTAGTCACAATCTCAGTTAGTTTATCAATTGACTGCTCAAGGTTGGATGCATTTCCTGGTGTCTGTTGTGCAACCTCGTGCGTTGAAGACTCAACTACTCTCTCGTTTACAGGATTATTTTCCGCCGCAGGTACATCTCTTGGAGTCAACCCAACTAATGATTTAGTACGGCTACGGCCACCCCTATTGCTACAACGAATCATGATGGTGCTCACAAAATATCAATTACGACTTTAACAATAGCAAAACTTATTCTAATCACAACAACAAAGTCTACATAATCTAAAACCGTGCTCTGATACCAACTAAAACGACCCGCCCCGACTCCCCAGGATGAGTCTATCTAACTCGCCTAACCAAATTAATAATAATTCTAATGTATAAGAATTCTACCAAAATTTCGGCAGAGTCTCCTATATAATTATGACATCCTCAAACTGAAATTTATAAAATTAACCCCCAAAAATGATACAATATTCAATCAACCTCCACAACTAACTTCCTCAATCAAATACCAGTATCCTTCAAACATATAATGTCAAGAATATAATAATTTATCCTTAATCACAAATAAGTAATAAATTATATAATTCAAAATATCCCAACAAAACATCTAGGATTAACACCGTAACGTGGCCATAGTTTCAAATCTAACTATCGTTGCTGGGTCGACTGATGCATCTGCAAATCTCATGTGGCGGGAAAAATATAATAAAAACAAGGTGAGTATAAAACTCAATGAGCTCAGTGAGTGGATAATAGTTTTTGAAAAATAAATTTATTTAAAATGATTTAATCTTTCCCAAATCAATTTCATCAAAATATCATAAGAACTTAAACAAACATATTTAATTAAAATCATGCACTGAAATAACAATATTACATAAATCTGCATAAAATCAGTGAAATAATAACATTCATAATATCAAACAAGAACCCAGGGGAATAAACTCATCATATCCGGACCTCGACAGACAGACAATCAAGGAACCATCATGCCCTAGAGCTATAAGGGATAGCCGTGGAAATGCCATTCATATCTCATATATCTCATCATATCTGTGCATGTATAATCTGGTCCCCAAAGGATAAGGTGCCCAAGTATACGGCCCAAAACCTTTATGTGTACTCATATAGGCCTCAAAAGCCTCTCATCTCATCTGTATCATCATATCCCATCTATATCATCTATATCTCAATATCTGTGTCTCTGTAATTATCATACTAGATGCATATGCCCCCAAAAGGCAAAAGCGCCCAAACACATGGCCCAAAGCCTCTATGTATATTCAGACGGGCCCCAAAGACCCATAATCTCATATCATTTGTATCATTGTATCTAGAGGGGAAGGGTATTGTCCAATAATTTTGCAAACAACCTTTTATACACATGTACATAAACATATGATCACATCTGAAATCTCATTTCCTTTTTATTTAACATATCTCAAATCCACTCAATTCTATTATCATGCATTTACTCAAAATTGATAATAAAATCATTAATCAAACTCATTTTTAATAATAATAAATATCATCACGTAGATAAAAATTCATTTTCTAGGAAATCATCAAATCGAAGCATCAAATACTTATTATCAAAACATGTTGTACTGTATCGTAAAATCAGAATATAGTATGAAAATAGGTTTTGTATGTTCCACTCACAATGACGATGTTCAGACTCGCTATCAACAACGTCCGCAGGTTGATTCTCATTCGCGGGTTGTTGGTGAATTTTTACTCAATTGCTATTGATGCCAATGTGCAAGTGTACACAACAAGTAATAAAGTGATGAATATTCTAGATCGTCTCCACAGAGACTGATGTTACTAGAAATGCTACAGTAATCACAATAGTGGAATCTACTTTTATTTCATGATGAACCTAGCTAAAAATGATTACTACCGAAATTAAAAATTGTAAAGAAATAAAACAAATAATTACAGTAATGAAATAAATTAGATAAATTGCGTAAAAGAATCAAATGAGAATGAGGTAGTTGAATGATCAAACTCTCTTCATGGGTTGACTGTTTTTCATCAAATTAGTACCAGTTGCTACAACAATTCCTACAGCATTAGGCAGAATTATTTTGCATCCTCAGCTGTCGCGTGTTGGACTTCTCATACCCTTAAGTATCTTAACACTGACCAGTTGCTATTCTACCTACGACATGGCATTATGAACATCTATTCTCTCCACCCTACAAGGTGAGTGCTTATATCTAATTCTTCACAAATCTTAACTTCAAGTATTGCCCTTATGGGATTCAAGACAAACTTAATCCAGGAAACTCAAATTAAGATCAAATATTACTCTAATAACTGACACAACTTAAAAGTAATTTTTAACTCCCAAGTATAAGAGTGTCTTGTTGTATTATAACTCGGTGAGTCCGAGGTCGATTCACAGAGAAAAGATTTAATTAGTTTATTTTATTTTATCTAAAAATTGAAATAAAAACTTGAATATAAACAACTTAATTTAAATGAAACTATGGAATTGAACTAGTTAGAGTTATGGATCCACTCTTAGAAATAAATAAAACTTAATAAATTCTTTTTGCCAATTTTTTAGATTTATTACCCAAAAGATTAATTAAACAAATTATTATTATTTTCCCTTTAATTTTATGATGGATTAAGTATTTATTGTGCCAAAATTTAATTTATCTACAATAAGTCAAAATACCATTTCACCATGCCTTATATTAAGATCTTAAGAATTTATTGTGCCAAATTCATTTGTTTGTCTACAATAAATCAAAATTTCAAAATATAAAACATGTATAAAATTAAATAGAAAATAATTTAATTTATAAAATTAAAAATAGAATTTGATTAAATCATATTTATTTCCTAAGAGTTTCACCTTCCCCTAACTAATATTATTTAGTTAAGCATAATTAAAATAAAAAGAAGTAGTAAAATTGAATTACTTATAATTAAAAGAAATAAAAACAACTAAAATTGGAAATAAAACTAATTTTATTAATGAAAATAATTATACAAAATATTAAAAACATACCTGGAAATCAAGATTACAAGGAGATGGAGAGAATTTGAGAAGAAGAGAGTTGTAGAGAGATGATTAAAACATAAAAATGAGGCCCTATTTATAGAAAAATAAATTCATAATCCAGTGCTTTGCGGTCCATCATAGGCTTCATGCATGTACTCCTTACAACCCGTAGATCGAGATCCAATGGCTGGTCAAACTTCAAAAGTCAACATCACACATGGCATCATTTGACTCGTTCGATTTACCCAAAGAACGGTTGAGATTTGGCGGGTTAATGGGTGGATCGGGTCGACCCGAATATAAAGATTCGGATCCTCCAACTTGCTTCATCAACCATTGCCACGTGGCACAATCATGGCCATTGAATCATGAACGGTTGAGATTTAGTCAAAATTGCCAGCTATCCCATGCACTCATATCTATTGTAAGCTCATTTCATCATCCAATCAGTGCTCGGTCAACAGGAAAAGTCAACTTTTTTTACACAAGCCCAATTTTAAGCCGATCTTGACTGATCTTAAGGTTTTCGGACCTCCGAAATCCAAATTTGACCTCCGTTTATCTGTTTGGAGCCTCGAAGTACGTGAAATTGATATTTTTCCTAATAAACACATAAAAATATACAAAATTAAATATATTTAAAACATAATTCATAATTCATAATGTATTACATAAACACAAATATAAATTAAAACGTAAGCATAAAATAACATGTTATCGCTTGATAATTAAACAATTTTTAATACGAATCACACCCCCCAACCAGCTTATTGCTAGCCCTCTAGCAATTAAAGCGTTATATTAAATTAAGATTTATAAAATTCACATGCAAGTTAATAGTTGTTTATCTATCCTCTAAATTGACTGATCTTAAGGTTTTCGGACCTCCGAAATCCAAATTTGACCTCCGTTTATCTGTTTGGATCCTCGAAGTACATGAAATTGATATTTTTCCTAATAAACACATAAAAATACACAAAATTAAATATATTTAACATGTTATTGCTAGCCCTCTAGCAATTAAAGCGTTATATTAAATTAAGATTTATAAAATTCACATGCAAGTTAATAGTTGTTTATCTATCCTCTAAATTACCAAATAAATGAACTCTCCCAAATTCCTTTACCACATTGATGTTCACTCATTATCCAGAATATCATCAAACCTTCTTTTGTGCTCAAGTAATTAACACAATACTTATGGGGCTTCATTAAAAGAAAAACAACATTTTCGTTCCAAAATTCATTAGAAATTATATCTTTAGGTAATAGATTATTCACACTTTTTTTTTTAAATATTACATTTCTAACCCGTGTAGCGAGCTTTAGGTCAGTGACTCCCAGACCAGTTGGTCTTAGGGCACTAGGTGTTGAAGCACCCCTACAGACTTAATTACTCGGGTTTCTAATAAACAAACAATATATCTATTACCCATGTAGCGAGCTTTAGGCCAGTGACTCCCAGACCAGTTGACCTTAGGGCACTAGGTGTTGAAACACCCCTACGGACTTAATTACTCGGGTTCTAGATATAGAAAAATTAAAAACAATTTTTTTTTCTTTTTTTTTGTTTTTTTTTTGTTTTTGTTTTTGGAAATATACACTTTCTACTACCTTAGATACTATTCCTAATAAATCAAAAGAACTAAATGCTGTAAAATTTTAACTTACAACCCACTAGTATGTGTCATAGTGTGTGTGTGAAGAATGATTCAATAATACCTGTTAAATGAGTAAACAATTAAATAACTTAATAACCAAGTGGAGAGTTCACAAATTTGAGTAATTCAAAGAAAAAGGGAACAAAAATAGCTTACTATGAATCTCAAAATCAAAATATAATACAATAAAACTATTAGGATGCGTCTCAAAAGTCGTGACTCTTTACACGGCCATCCTAGACAAAAAAAATAATTTTTTTTGTTTTTTTTAACAAAGAAAAGAAAAGAGAAAAGAGAAAAACAACACACATATTTAAAAACATACGTCAATTATCCCCACCCCACAACCTAATCTAAACATTATCTTAGCATTTTATAATTTTACAAATATGCAAAAAAAAAAAGTAAATAATAATAAAAATAAAAGAGAATAATAAAAGAAGAAGAAGAGGAAGAGATCTCACCTGAACTTCATGCAGAAGCTTAAAAGCGAATAACAAAGATGAAGAAAAAGTCAATTTTTTTTTTTTACAACCCCCTTAAGATTAAAAAGATGCATTTCTAGAGGAACTACATTCCCTATATCCTGCCATCTTCGACTCAAATTTGTCCTAAGTTAGTCTTTACAGAAAAAAAAAATTTATTTTGTTTTGTTTTTTTTTTGTAAACACATCACCAGGACTAAGACATTCCACAATTATCAACTATTCCCTCCCCCCAACCTGAAAAAGACATTGTCCTCAATGTTTTAAAAAGAAAGAGAAAGAGTTTAGAAGACAGCACATAAATACTACAACAGAAAATATTTACAAACGGAAAGTTAAATCTAAATCGCACTTCTTATTACTGCTACTGTTACTGCTACCATCATCAGTCGACCAATTTAGTGCCAAAGTCTTTGGATCTGGCTCCGGTGTATAAGCTTGTAAAAGATCAAGTAACTCATTAGCAGTAGAAGCACAGATAAAGAGTTTTTTTACAGAATGTGGAACAAAATGATTCTTTATTGCATGGTTAATAAAAGTTAGTAAGCCGTCATAAAAATTATTAACATTTAACAAACCGATGGGTTTTTAATGAATGTTCAAGTGGGCCCAAGATGCAAATGTAATCAATGTCTCAAAAGTTACAAGATCTCCTAACAAAAAAATAAAAGCATCAGCATGATTCATCATTTCAGATATTATCTCTTGCATACTTGATACTACTAATTCTTCTCCAATTGGTGGGCTAGACATGCACACTAGCGGTTTCATGGGTTTTGGGATAATGCCGAGTACTTGGCTTCCTCTGGTAAAAACAGCTTCTAAGACAAGTCTTGATAACCCTCGTTCACCTCTTCCATAAACAAGATGCAGTTTCCTCTCTGCTATGACACGACCAAGATCTACAGCTGCCTGAACGAACTCTTTGTACTTTCCATAGTGAAACCCAGAAAGCACACAAATATTTTTGAATTGTTTAGTCGAAGATGCTGCCATTGGACTAATTTTTCAAAAACAAGTTGCGAGTGTTTGAAAAACGAGCTCATATTTAAAGATCTTGGTGACATAAATAATGAGAAACAGCTGTAAATGGGTTGGCATATTTGTCAAATGATGAGTAAAGCTCGTGGCTCAATAATTGAAAAACAAACAGTAAAAAGAAAATAATGATTAGAAAAAACAAACAGTAAAAAAAACAAATATTTATTAAATACAAAATCACACCGCTAAATGCAATAATACAAATGATAAAATAACAATAAAGTAAAATAACAGTGAAGTGAAAGGATATTTACTGGTAGTTGTGATTGTGACTCACATCTTCCTCTGGTTTTACGTCCAGTAACGGCTTGAACGCCCTCTATGGGTCGAGGATCGGCTTCCCATCCAGTTTTCGTATAAACTGGCAAACAGGGTCTTTTTGAGTCAGATTCCCAAGACTTAACTGTGCACTTTGTTTTTTGAATAGTATCCACAAATTATAAATCTCACGTTGCACAATTCCGCTTCGATGCGTCTCAAGAGATCGTAAGATATCATCCAACGATTCTTTACTCATGCCATCTTTAACGAATTTAATTTTATCTTCACAAGTATCAGAAACCATTCCTAAAGATTTACAATCTGGTCGTTTGCAACCAAGTCTCACACAATTATGACATTTTGAGCCAAGTCGTTTAGCTCTCCTTTTCTTAGCAAACGTACTTTTACCAAAACCAGGCATGTAAGAAACAAATGGATCAGAAAACTCACCTGCCAATCGGACCTTTGCTTCAATTAACCAACGAATGTCAGAAGGAATGCCATTGATCATTAACAAATGCAGTCGTTCACAACGAGCTTTGTAAATTTTCCTAAGGGCATTCTGAGGGAGAGAGGGAAAATGCTTATGGAGTTTATGTTGTATTTCTTCCATGTTTGATTTTGGGGTTTCAGTTATTATGGGAAACTGAAGATACCGACTTAAAAAGTCACGGAGTACCGTTATCCACCATTTATACGGGAAAATAAATCAAAACACACCAAAATCAAATCTGCAAAATCAAATCAATCGTGAAAGCGAGCAAAAAGAAGCACACAATATAAAAGGAAAATGAACTTACATTCGTCCTCTCATTGAGTTAACCTCAAGCTCCATTTGAAATTCATATATGCCACTCTCTACTGTTCTGAGTTGTCCCTCTAGATCCTCAACATAAGACACGAATTCTGGTGGTTGCAGATCCCAAAGTGGATGTGATTTACAGCTTTGTATCAGGCCCCTTAAGTGAAATTTTATACGCTGAAATCTTTTAAGATGTGCGAACAGGTATTTTCTCATTGAGGTGCTCATGATGATGTAAAATGAAAATTGATGAGAGAATGTACAACTGTCAAACAAACACGCTTACACAAGAAAAACAATGTTAAAAAAAACTATGTGCAGTGCAACAATCTAGAGAAAAAGAAAAAAAAAAAACAATGAAACAGTAAAATAATAGTAAAACAAAACAAAAAAATAAATAAAATAAATCATTAAAGACTTAATCAAGAATTGGTGGGTCACCCAAATTAATTTCGGTGTCCTCGTCAGGTGGGTGATGTTCCAGATATGGTTTTAATCTTTGACCATTAACTTTAAATGCGACACTGTTCTTTGGATTCTCAATTTTTATGGCCCCATATGAATATACATTTTTTACAACAAATGGGCCACTCCATTTTGACTTTTAACTTTCCTGGAAATAAATGAAGACGAGAATTATAAAGCAACACTTTTTGACCAATCTCAAATGTTTTTCGAAAAATTCTTTTATCATGAAATGCTTTTGTTTTTGCCTTAATAATTCTTGAATTTTCATATGCATCATTCCTTAATTCCTCAAGTTCATTCAATTGCAATTTTCACACGTTACCAGCATCATCCAAATTTGAATTAAAAGCTTTAATAGCCCAAAGTGATTTATGTTCAAGTTCAACAGGTAAATGACAAGGTTTACCATAAACTAACCGATAGGGTGACATTCCTAATGACGTTTTAAATGTAGTACGGTAAGCCCAAAGTGCATCATTAAGTCTAAGAGACCAATCTTTTTGGTTTGGGTTAATCGTTTTTTCCAAAATTTGTTTTATCTCCCTATTTGCTAATTCAACTTGACCATTTGTTTGAGGATGATAAGGGGTAGCAATTTTATTTGTAATTCCATATTTCTTCATTAAAGACTCAAATGACTTATTACAAAAATGCTTACCTCCATCACTGATAATGGCTTGAGGGATTTCAAATCGACTTAAAATGTTTTCTCTTAAAAATTTAATCACAGTTTTACTATCATTATTTCGACAAGAAATTGCTTTAATCCATTTTGAGACATAATCAACTGCAACTAATATATACACAAATCCAAAAGATGATGGAAATGGACCCATGAAATCAATTCTCCAACAGTCAAATATTTCAATTTCAAGTATGAGATTTAAGGGCATCATGTTTCTTTTTGTAATTGATCCCAATTTTTGACAATTTTCCTAAGTTTTGTAGAATTCATATGTGTCTTTAAACATGGTAGGCCAATAAAATCCACACTGTAAAATTTTAGCAGTAGTTTTTCTTGAAGAAAAGTAACCACCACATGCTTCAGAATGACAAAAATTAATGACACTACTTACCTCATTATCAGGAATACATCACCGAAAAATTTGATCTAGGCAATATTTGAACAAATAAGGGTCATCCCAATAAAATTTCTTTACTTCAACAAAAAATTTCTTCTTCTCTTGAGCATTCCATTGCAAAGGTATTTTACCTGTAACAAGAAAATTAATAATATTAGCATACCATGGCATTGAAGTAACAGAAAATAAAAATTCATCAGGGAAAGAATCATTTATGGGTGTTATATCATTGCAGAATTCGGATGTGAGTCTTGATAGATGATCAGCAACAACATTTTCAGCACCCTTTTTATCTTTGATGGTAAGGTCAAATTCTTGTAGTAACAAAATCCAACGAATTAGTCTCGGTTTGGCATCCTGTTTACTCATCAAATACCTCACAACAGCGTGGTCAGTAAACACAACAGATTTATAGCCAAGCAAATATGAACGAAATTTGTTTAATGCAAATACCACAGCAAGTAATTCTTTTTCAGTTGTAGAATAATTCATTTGAGCACTATCCAAAGTCTTACTCGCATAATAAATCACAAAAGGCTTACCATCCCTTCTTTATCCTAAAACAGCACCAACAGCAAAATCACTTGCATCACACATTAATTCAAATGACAAAGACTAATCAGGAGATTGCATAATAGGTGCAGATGTTAAAAGACAAATTATTTTTTCAAAAGATTTTTGGTAATCATCATTCCATTCAAACGGTGCATCTTTTAATAAGAGGTTATAAATTGGTTTAGATATGGCACTAAAGTTTTTTATAAACCTCCTATAAAATCCTGCATGTCCTAAAAATGATCGCACATCTCTAACTGTTTTTGGTTGTGGCAATTTGGATATGACTTCGATCTTTGCTTTGTCAACTTCAATTCCTTTAATAGAAACAACATGACCCAAAACAATTCCATAAGTAACCATGTAGTGACATTTTTCCCAATTCAACATGAGTTCTTTTTCAACACATCTTTTTAAAACTTTCTCCAAATTATCAAGGCAATCATCAAAAGAATTCCCAAACACAGTCAAATCATCCATAAAGACCTCTAAACAATGTTCAACCATATCACAAAAAATGCTTAACATACATCTTTGAAATGTTGCAGGAGCATTACAAAGCTCGAATGGCATTCTTTCAAATGCAAATGTTCCAAATGGACATGTAAATGTGGTCTTTTCTTGGTCCTCAAGTGCTATAGGAATCTGATAATAGCCCGAATATCCATCTAAAAAACAATAGTAGGGATGTCCTACTACTCTTTCTAAGATTTGGTCAAGGAATGGTAATGGAAAATGATCTTTTCTAGTGGCTTCATTTAATTTTCTATAATCAATGCACATGCGCCAACTAGATGTAATTCGTGTTGGAATTAATTCTCCTCTTTCATTTTTAACAATAGTGATTCCAGATTTTTTAGGCACTACTTGTGTAGGACTTACCCACTTACTATCAGAAATAGGGTAGATAATTCCCACATCAAGCAATTTAAGGACTTCTATTTTGACTACCTCTTTCATGTGTGAGTTTAATCTTCTTTGAGGTTGTTGACATGTTTTAGCATTTTCTTCCAAATTAATTCTATGTGTGCAGATTAAGGGATTAATGCCTTTAATATCATTTAAAGTCCATCCAATTGCATTTTTATACATTTTAAGAACAGTTAGTAACTTACCTTCTTGGCCGCTTGTTAAAGTAGATGAAATCACAACAAGATAAGTTTGTTCTTCTCCAAGAAAAGCATATTTCAATCCTTTAGGCAAATGTTTTAATTCAATTTTAGGTGCTTCTTGTTGTTTTGTCCTTTCAATACCTCTAAGCTCCTCAAATTTTGGCTCGTCATCATAATTTTGTGAAGTCTACACAGAATCAAGCAAAGAATTTATATTAGAAATATCAAGTTCAAGTTGCTTATTTGACTCAATTGAATTAACTAAACAAACATTAGAAAGTTCAGAAAAATCCCCTTTTTGAAAATTTTCCTTGATACAAGATTCAAACAATTCCTTTTGTTCATCAGTATCATCTTCATTCTCATTTTCTTCATTAGGTTGCCTGCACATGTTGAAAACATTTAATTCCAAAGTCATATTCCCAAAGGATAAATTCATTAAACCATTCCTATAATTAATCAAAGCATTAGCAGTTGCTAAAAATGGTCGACCTAAAATTACAGGAATTGGTTTGTAATTATTCACAACAGGTTCAGTTTCTAAGACAATAAAATTCACAGGATAAATGAATTTATCAACTTGTACTAAAACATATTCCATTATTCCTTTTGGTACTTTAACTGATCTATCGGCAAGCAAAAGTGTAGTTGAAGTTGATTTTAACTCACCAAGATTAAGTTGAAGATAAACTGAATATGGAAGCAAATTAACACTAGCACCAAGATCTAGTAAAGCATGCTCAATTCTGTGGTTACCAATAATACAAGAAATGGTAGGACAACCAGGATCTTTATATTTCAACTTATTATTAGTAGACAGAATTGTACTTACCTGTTCAGCCATGAAAGCACTCTTTCTTACCTTCAATTTCCTCTTAACAGTGCACAAGTCCTTTAAAAATTTGGCATATGAAGGAACCTGCTTGATTTCATCTAATAGAGGAATGTTAACTTTCACTTGCTTAAAGATTTCATAAATTTCAGAAGAGTGGTTTGATTTCCTTGGTTTATTCAATGCATGCGGAAATGGTGGTTCAGGTGGCACACTAGTTATTTCTTCACTAGGTGTAAGTTCATTTAGTCCTTCCTTACCCTTTGAATTTTCATCATTTTCATAAGGTTCAGGCATAGGTCTATCAACAACCTTACCACTACGAAGAGTTATAACTGACTTGACTTGGTCTGTGGGTGGATTTTGTTGAATTTTAGGATTTGGTTGTGGTTGGGCTGGAAATTTTCCTTTTTCTTGAATGGTGAGTGCAGAAGCAATTTTAGCAAGAGTATCTTTCAAATCAGAAAAAAGTTTGTGCATTTTGATTGTTAATAACATCTTGCTTTCTGATGAATGAATGCATTGTGTCTTCCAGATTTTTCCAGGGTGGTGGAACATATGGTGCATAAGGCTGAGGATTTTAAAAATTTTGTGGAGGTGGTGCTTGTGAAGATTGTGCATTATTATTATTCCTCCAACTGAAATTCGGATGATTTCTCCAACCAGGATTATAAGTCTGTGAATATGGGTTTGGTTTATTGAAAGTGTTAATGGCATTAGCTTGATCATTTAGACATTCTTTAAGTGCAGGCAAAGTGGGACACTCTTGAGTGAAATGATCATTCGAATTACATATGTTACATGTAATTTCTTGAACAGATTTTACTTTATCACTCTTTTTATGCTCCAAAGCTTCAACTTTCCTAACTAGGGATGCAAATTTTTCTTGTAAATCATGATCTTCCCTAAGGTTATGAATTCCTCCATTAGATAGAGATGATTGTTGCTTATTTGTCAATTCAAAAGTTCCAACAGTATCCCAATGTTGTGCATTTTCAGCTAATTGGTCAAGGTAATCTAGTGCATCTTCAAGATTTTTATCCCTAAATTCACCATTACACATCATTTCAACAACCTGTCTACTTTGGGGTATTAAGCCCTCGTAGAAATAAGTGACCAATCGTCAAGTTTCAAAACCATGATGTGGGCATATGTTAAGCAACTCTTTAAACCTATCCCAACATTGGTATAATGTTTCTCCATTTTTTTGAGTGAAAGAAGTGATTTGCTTTTTAAAAGAATTTGTTCTATGAAGTGGAAAGAATTTTTTCAAAAACTGTTCTTGCATGTTATTCCAAGTTCTTACTGATCCAGATCTAAGGTTTTGTAGCCAAGTTTTAGCTTTATCTTTTAATGAAAAAGGAAAAAGCTTTAATCTAATTATGTTCATGCTACAATTTTGATCCATGTATGTATTACAAACTTCCTCAAAATCTCTTAGATGCAAGTACGGATTCTCAGATTCTAAACCATGAAATGTTGGTAAAAGTTGGATAATACCTGGTTTAAAGTTGAATCGAGATGCTTCTGGAGGAAATACTATACACGATGGTGCTCCGGTTCTGGTTGGATTCATGTAGTCTCTCAGAGTCCTTGGTTGATTCTGATCATGCCCATGTTGAGATTGGTTGTCTCCCTGATCAATTTGAGGGTTAAGTTCGCCCAAAACGTTTTCGCCTTCATTCTCATCCATGATTGGTGGTGGAGATTGGGATCTACGAATTAACCTGCCACTTGAAGATCGAGACCAACGTCTCATGCAATGGTTATGTTATAAAAATAATATTTACACAAATTGATAATAAGATAAAATAAAAAATTAAATATGCAAATAATATAAGTGTACAAAAGAAAATTAAATAACAATTTTGGTGGTTGAACCCACCAATAAAGTAAATAAATAAATAAATGAAAAAGAAAAAAAATGGTGGTTGAACCCACCAATAAAAAAAATACAAAATTAAATAAATACTGAAAATGAAATAACTGAAAATAAAAGTTAAGAGTTAGTAGTTAGTTTGGTGGTTAAACCCACCAATAAAGCAAAAATAAATAAATAAATACGAAATAAAATAAATGCAGAAAATTAAATAACTGAAATTAAATAAAAGTTAGGAGTTAGTAGTTAGTAAGTTAAGAGTTAGTAATTAGAGTTAGTAGTTAAAGTTAGTTTTGTCCAAATTCAGTCCAAAATATGTCCAAATATGTCCAAAATATGCCCAAATATGTCCAAAGTATGTCCAAATATTGATTATTTTGAGGAATTTCGTCTAAGGATTTTATTACAAATTATTGTTAATTTTATGGTCAAACTGTAATTTTTAGAAGTTTAGAATAGCAATTTGGGATGAAAGTGAAACAGTTGAAAGATGTTGGAGTCCGAACGTAATTCTGAGAAGAATTAGGGACAAAAGAGAATTTAGGAAAAGGAAAAGGGGAAAAACGAAATTTTACATATAAGAGAAAAATAAAAACGGAAAAACAAACCAAATAAAAAATTTTTCCCCGGCAACGGCGCCAAAAACTTGACACAACTTAAAAGTAATTTTTAACTCCCAAGTATAAGAGTGTCTTGTTGTATTATAATTCGGTGAGTCCGAGGTCGATCCATAGAGAAAAGATTTAATTAGTTTATTTTATTTTATCTAAAAATTGAAATTAAAACTTGAATATAAACAACTTAATTTAAATGAAACTATGGAATTGAACTAGTTAGGGTTATGGATCCACTCTTAGAAATAAATAAAACTTAATAAATTCTTTTTGCCAATTTTTTAGATTTATTACCCAAAAGATTAATTAAACAAATTATTATTATTTTCCCTTTAATTTTATGATGGATTAAGTATTTATTGTGCCAAAATTTAATTTGTCTACAATAAGTCAAAATACCATTTCACCATGCCTTATATTAAGATCTTAAGAATTTATTGTGCCAAATTCATTTGTTTGTCTACAATAAATCAAAATTTCAAAATATAAAACATGTATAAAATTAAATAGAAAATAATTTAATTTATAAAATTAAAAATAGAATTTGATTAAATCATATTTATTTCCTAAGAGTTTCACCTTCCCCTAACTAATATTATTTAGTTAAGCATAATTAAAATAAAAAGAAGTAGTAAAATTGAATTACTTATAATTAAAAGAAATAAAAACAACTAAAATTGGAAATAAAACTAATTTTATTAATGAAAATAATTATACAAAATATTAAAAACACACCTGGAATGGATGTATTACAAATTACTTTAAATCAAGCAAAACTTATTAAGACTACACTAAAATGGATGTTTATGCAAAACGTAACAAAAATGTAATAAAAACACATCATTACTCTCTAAGTGATCTTGATTTAAGTTTAGAATTGCCATAATAACTTTCATTTCATAGAGTTATCACGGGTCCTCCTAATCAAGTAAACGACATAATTATTATCTGTAACATGAAATACATCTAACAATACAAAATAAAGCTCGAAACGAAACTCTCGGATACATAAAATTTCAAAATTACTCTTATATCCTAAAATTACCAAAATCCCCCTAACATCGAAATTTACCGAATTGTTGTCGGAACCATAATTTATTGAATTATCCTCAAAATCATAAATTACCTAATTGCTCTCAATTCAAATCACAAAATTAACCACAAGTTCTGGATTTATGAAATTACCCTTAGAATGCGAAATTATTAAAATGCCCTCAACAACATAAATTAGCGAATTTCCCCAAAAATCTAAAATTACCTCACTGCCCTAGTCTGAAATTACCAAATCATCCACCAATTTCAGAAATTATGAATTAATCCCCAGAGTTTACAAAATTACCAAATTGCCCATGCCGGTCAACGGTACCGAAGTTCAATCAACGGTGACGAGAAGCTCAGGTCTGATAATTTTGACCTCGATCAGTCCAATGGTGCTAATGGTGACCCCCCGGCGCAGCGACAATGGCAGATCAAACTTCCCAAGCCGCAAGATTTCTGACAGTTGTTCGCAGCCAAAACGGCAGTTATAGATGGCGGGGTTGGTTGGAAAACGATGAGGGTGAGCTGAGGATCAAGATCCAAGTGGTGATGCGACCTAAATTTGGTGAAATCAACAGCGACAAAAGCAAGTTGAGTTGCGGTCCTTGAAGCTTCGATCACCCGCGTTCTGGCTGTTTTCCGGCGACGATGACAGCGGGGATATGACCGGCATCGCTCAAACTTCAAATCGATACCAAGCTTGACTAGAACGGTGGCCGAAAACAGGAGTTGGAGCCGAGTCGGTTTCGCCAGTCAGGTCGGGTCAAATGGGTAAATTTCTCTTTCTCTCGCATGCCCCCTCTCTTTCCATTTTTGGAAACTAGCTCCCCTCTTTCTATTTATAGAAACTAGCTTCCATTTTTTTTAAAGCTTACTACCAATTAAGCTAATGCGGGACCCGTGTTGAAATAAAAATCTGACTACACAGGCATTGAATCGTGTTTGAATTGTTTCAATTTTATGTCGTGACAAATTTAAAATAGTCCAAACACGATTTATTTAATAAACGCATAACATTTAATAGTCACCACTCATAATGTCGGATAATCGTGTTGTATCAACTTCACCGTAATAATTTGGAACAAGTGCGACAAATTTAAAATTAATGTCGAAGGGAAAAAAATTAAATAATACACTTAATTAGGAAAATTAAAGTGCATATGTTACAGTTTTATTATTAATTATTGACTTTTTTTTTGCAATTTATTGTGACACATAAAAAATCATATTATTGAAATTTCCAATTGAATATATAAAGTGAGTAAGTATAACATTACTCTTTCCATAATTGATAAGTAACAAGTAAGGATGGCAAAAAGACTAGACCCTGTTCTAGTCTGATTGACCTAACTTTAATTTTTAGGGTTTTTAATTGAATTTAAAGGGTCAAGGATCAAGTTTCGACCCGATTACATTCAAGTCTAGGTTAGGACTTTATAAAAAATCCTAACTCAACCTTTGACCCTTAAATTAATTTTCAAAATTAAAAAAAATAATACTTAAAAATTAGAACACATACACTACAAATGTGGTCAAAACTTACTCCTCAAACTGATAGTATTTTGTATTCGATTTATTTACTTGCTAATTTGGTTAGATTTTTACATGTTGGATTTTCGTTAAAGCTAAATAAAAAGTTAATTTATTAAATGCCTTACAACCAAATTTATCATAAAATGGAACAATAATAGTACAATATAATTAATAAAGAATGAAGAGTTGGAGTCCTACTAAAGTATCTAAAAATTAAAAGGTATTTACAAGGTGTGGATAAAGCTCGAGCCTGAACTTGACTTGAAAAAGGTCGACCCTAGCCCAACCTTTACTTTTGAGGATCACACTTTTGAAAGTTAAGACCCTTTATTTTTAATTATAAGGGCAAGGCTAGGGGTTGGCCAAGCTTGCGCTCAACTAGATCAATTGCCAAACTTATTGATAAGAAAATAATTAATAGAGTTGTGATATTTGACCCCCTGGTTGTACCTCACCAATCCCCACTAATTACTTTTATACTAATATTTATTTTATCTTTGTATGAAATGATTTAAAAGAGTAAATAGCTTTTAAGTGCACCCACACGATAATTTCCATTAATATATAATTTAACTAATTTATTTTCTTAAACCTTAATTTTTTTAAACTTTTTAAATTATTATTTTTTCTTAAATATTGTATACTTTACTTTTGGAAGAAATTAATTTATAGCACGCAATAGAAGATGATGAAGAAATATTAATTTTTTTATGGTTATGGTAATGATGGATAAATTTTTAAAGAGAGAGAGAGAGATTATAGTGATTTTGAGATTTTTTTTCTTTTTGAAATAGATTTTATAAGTTTCAATGCTTGGAAAAAAGATAAAAAATCATAATAAAGCTAAGTTCGCGATTCAATGAGGTATGTTGATATATAAAGTTTAGTTTAAAATTTTTAATAGCGTTAACTGAAAGGGGTTGGTAAAATATAATAAGTGGGTCAAATCTACCACCCTAATTAGTATCATTTTACTCGAAAGTTTTACTTATAAATTTTGGATATTGACCAGCTTTAAATCTAAAAAAAAATTGAGAAAAAGTTACTTTAAAAAATCTATACATTATCCCAAAACGTTGTACCCAAAAAAAATAAAATAAAAATCGGCCCGTTTTGGTTAAATTCAAAATGAAAAAACCCCGCCCGTTTCCCTACTTAAGACCCTCCTAGCAGTTTTAAAAAAAATTTCCCAGCGAAGAATAGAAGTGATGGCAGCTGCTCTGTCTTGCGACGCATCGCAATGGGAATTTAGCTGGTTTTAATTCTCTCTCTTAGCTGTTTCTGTTTCTTTAATTTAACATTGTGATAAATATTTATTATGCTAGAGGTTCAACTAAGTCTCCATTTACTGGGACTTTTCTCATCTTGGGAAATGTTAATTTTGCCTTATTTATTCAATATTGTTATCTTCCTCTGTCAATAAATTTTATGCTTCGGTTGGTTATTCAATGTGGGTTTGTTCCATTTTGTTCTTACGCTGTTTGTATAAATATTAAAGGTTTGTTTTTTAAAATGGCTTTCAGTCAATTGCCTTCAAAGCTTTATTTCCTAAAAGAGGAAAGAAAAATATACCAAAATGTTTAATTTCTACTGCTATATGTTTGCGTTTTTAGCTTCTGCTAAGCTTTGTATTGTGTTGTTTGTGTTGGTATTAATGCTAGAAAGATGTTTTCTTCTCAAATCTGATTGCTTAGAATGAATATGAGGTGGTTATTGAGTTGCAATATATCGAATAAATTGAAGACGTCTGCTTCATAGGTTTTGATTCTATTAATTGTTTTCATTTCAAGCATGACACAATTGCATGGGTGTTCGAGGAGGCTAAGGGTGATTTCTTAGGGTTGAAGCTATAACTTTCTTTTATTATTGTCTAGTATCAAAACTTGAAAATAAAGTTTAAAGATAATGCTTATGATACAAACACAAATGATTGGAAAGGTAACTTGAACAAAATAGAAGGAAATCAATAAAAATAGGTTAATTCGAGGAACTCTAAACCTTCAAAATAATATTGGTTATTTGAGAAACCAATAAACTCGCAAAATTTAATTTACAAGTTGCGAAAATAATAGTACTCAAGACACTCTTTTATTGAATAACATCAAGCTTTAAATAGAGCTTTACTTCAAAGTTACAAGCATAAAAATAAGCAAGCATTAAGCATGTTCTCCATCATTCTCCATGAATCCACAAAATAAGTAACCAACTAACAACTTGATTTTGACTTATTAAAAACCAGCTACACTTAAAATATAAAGTAAATAATTAAAACCAATATTAACATAGAAAGATTGTAACAGCTTTTCTAATTTTCTGTTATTGTGTTTACTTTAATCAATGGGCCGTGGCACATATTGTTAAATTGTGGATCGGATAGTTTACTGGACACGTGAACTAATTTGTAATTTAGTTATAAGTTGTGTGAACCATAAAAAAATAAAGTCAGTGGTACTATTATCAGAATGTTGGATAGTTCTGAAAGATTTTTGAATAAGCTGGCATTGAGGATAATATACTATTGGAAGTTGAGGAACAGGACAGAGCATCTGTAATTCCTCTGTTGTTTACGAGTTATCTATTTTTATCCCATGACAGTGTAGTGCTCTTTCTCCACCTTTCAGAAAGTTTTTAGAGGAACTGTACCTGAAATGTTTTGTTGTTTCTTAGAAAATGGTTTTTCCCATGCAGTGACTTTGAAGTGGATTACGAGTCCAATGAGAATGCATCAATTGTGTATGCAGCATTAGCTATTGATAAGGAGGTGATCCACCACGATCCTATTCCCAAGATCATACTTTGCTCCTTTAACTTTATTGCTTGTTCAATAAATTCTTACTTGAATTCAATTTCCAAGTGCAGTTGCAACCAGACAAATTGAAAAGGCAGATATCTGTGATTAATGGGAAACTTTTAGTGTAAGTTTCTATTCTTTGGTCATTCTTATAACTGATTTTTCATTCTTGTCCAATATTTATTCAATTTGCATCTATCAGTTTATCCTATGAGACAATATTCATTTGGAACTTTTGTGTGGCCCGTTCAATAATCATTTTTCCCCTTTTCCTGAAAAATTTTCAAATATGTTACTTCAGAAGAGTTCTTCCTCTAAGATACCATTGTTCTTTAGTATATCAACTTTGCTTGGACTTTGCAGTTTACAAGTTTCTACATTTTGTTTATTTTCTCATCTGATTCAGGCACTTTGAGGCAGTTGAGGCCAGGTTTCTTCGTGCATCATTTTCTGCTTTTGTAGATGTGCTTACACTTGCGACAAAAACAATCGAACAGTTTGGTCATGGAACGGAATTGTAACATCATACTATCTTTGGCAGTTGGAGAATCATTCTTAGTAGGAACTGTATTACTTTAATTCGCCATCTTGTTTCGGATTAGTTGACGTGTTTGTAACAAGAGAATCTATAGTGTTCGTTTTATAATGTAAACCTTCAAATTATCGGAAAGCTGAAATCTTCAAAGCTGTGAATTATAATTTTTTTTTTTCAATCATTGGGTTTTAGCAAGAGGTTGCAGCTGTAAATGTTATAATCCTCCCTTAGACCTTTTCAATAAAGTTATTGGCAAGCTATCTCCAACTCTTTCAGTTTGGGCCTAACTAGATTGCCAGACCTCACTTCTAGGGCTTTTCTGTTTACCCTCAAAACAGTTCAATCTGATATTGATTTCGTAAAGTGAGTAGAATGAAGAATTCATTAGTGCTAATATTCTTCCAGCCATTGATGCAATTCTTTACCATTGTGTGACGCAGGAGGTACCTACTTGGCTACCAAGTGGCCCTCAGCTTAACGTGCCTCGATAGCCTTCAAGCTTTTAGAATTCATCTAGCTGGTGGAATCCTATCTGGCGTCTCTCTATAAGTTCGAAAATCAAGATTTTTCTATAGCAAGCGTCAAGGGATTTCTTGTCACCCAAAAGGAACCCAGAAAAGATAAAATCGTAGACAGCACTGTTTCACGTGCTGGAATTCTCGGGAGGGTGCTTATCATGTGCTTGTGGCTATAAATATGCTCGAAAAAAATTGGAAATTGATGCTGCAATCCCTCTGCCTGAAGCCTCAAAGAAAAAAAAAATGCCCTTTTATAGCATTGCTAAGATGAAAGATTACAGACTTAGCAACGCTGACATTGAGCAACAATTTTCTGCATACACTTTATCTTGGGCAGAATCACCAAAAGTCGATGCATCTTTAAATTTAGAATAAAAGCAGATTCGACTTGTATTATAAGAAATTCAAATGGGGTGTCACGGCTGCTTCCGTCTCTAGGAAAACTTGCTTAGAAAAAATGCTGAATGCTTTGGCAATTCTTGATGGCATCAAAATGGCAGTTGACTCTGGACTGCACCCACCACTAACTTGAATCTGACTATTTTAATGCAGTGAAATCAATCTTAAAGAAGAGACTTCGGATGGATGATCAAAGGAATGCTCGGTTATGTAAGAAAAGGAAAACAATTTACAGTTGCAATACACTCATCAATAATCTCAGGAACCTCTGATGATTGAATTACAAGCATACCTGTTCATGCAAGATATTCGATGCTCTGCATCCGAAACTTCATCGACCTTTGCATCTAAGAGATCATTAACCTTACAAGTCACAGAACCCAAATGGTCCACAGTATTCACAACAGCTTTGCTGGCATGATCTTTTAATGTTTCCACCACTCTGCGTAAATGTGAAGATGGTTTGTTTTCTCAATAGAAAATTGAAATTATCAGCAGTAATTAGAGCAACTTACATTTGTTTTTGGTCATCACTGGTGTACCTTAGTTCAAGATATTCGGCCGCTGAGTATAACTGTGTTCTCAGGTTTTTCAAATCCTGAAGGTAAAGTCGCTTGAGTTAAAAAAAAGACCAAAGTAAATATTTCCATAAGAACTTAAATCTATTACAAATTGGTGCTTTTGTATTTCCATAAGTGGCTATCTACTCCAAGGCTAGTTGAAAACTGAGTAAAATTTGGAAATTGACCCACGATCCACCGTTTAAATCATATAAACAAGTATCGCACGATTAAACAAGAATTGGCCTTGAAGACGTATGCCCCTATTTGCCACAATCATTTTTTTTTCTTTTTCTTTTTCTTAAAAGTGAATGCTGAGGTGGGTGCAACTTTTAGTAATAGCTATTAGTAGCATAAAACAAAGATTGCACGCTCTAAAACAATTGTAATAGGGAAACTGGTACAGGCATATAGTCCAACAGATTAAAACAAAATATAGAAATAGTATTACCTTGAGACTATCAGAGAACAGCAAGCTCTGCTGCCCTTTTCTTAAAAGTGATTGATTATGATGAAACATTCAGCCTTGTAATTAAACCTGCTCTGGTTTGTTTTGTGTTTGGCATTATTCCAAGATGGTATTTGCGACAAATTGATGTGAGCAATGCCTTTTTACATGGGCACCTATCAAAGGAGGTATTTATGTCTCAGCTACCTGGTTTTATTGATCCCACATATCCCTACTCATGTTTGCAAACTTGAAAAGGCACTCTCTGGCCTTAAGCAAGCCCCACGTTCTTTGAACAACACCGAGCTTCGAAACTTTCTTCTATTGACGGGGATTTTTCACTTCACTATCAGATTCTTCTTTATGTATCTAATCTCATGCTGGTGTGCATGGGATTATCTTTGTGGGTAAATAAACTTTCATCTATTGCCACAATGTAGCTAGGCACTAATTATCTTCTTGCCAATCCTGTATATCACTCTCGCATGAAACACATGGCCATTTGTCTTTCACCTTGTTCATCTCAAGACCAATTCAGTCACCAAACCTCTCTCTCATCATCACGAATAAGTTTTCTTCGTTCCAACATCGGTGTCGCCAATGGTAGTACCATCTTACAGGGACATATTAGAGATACTCTTAAAGTCACGGTGTAGTTGTACAATCTTTTTATTATTTGTATATTTGACTTTCATAACTTTAGACTACAATTGTGCACTTACTATATTAACTAGCTTTAGTTGTGTATATATTGAAATCATATCAATAAAAACAGCAAGCTGCGTTGTTATTTCCTTTCTCTATATTATTTTTTGTATAAACCTAACATCTTTCAGCACTTCGGGCGCGCCCCCCCAAAATCTCACAGTTACTCTTTTTTTTTTTCTTATAAATTTATTTACCCACACCTGTCCCGTTTGTCTCACCTATTTTTTTTTTTTAATTTTCAATTATTTCGTTAGCCATGCCACACTTTTATAAACTTTGTCCCGGGCCCGCACTCTACTTTTGTGTTTTTTTCCCAAATAAGCCGGACTAGCAGCACCCATGTAATTATCTTTTCAGACCCCTTACTGGTGTATCAGAGAAGCCCAATAACAAATACATTTGCAAATTATCTACCAAATATATTTCAACAAGCTGGTCGCCCACTGGGACGGGGAATGGCTCTGTTCCTAAGAATGAATTGACGTCCTGTCCAGCGTCCCCCCTTGCCCCTTGCCTCCTCATCACAGAGATGAAAATTGAAATTAGGCCAATTAGATTAAAGGCGAGACGGAATGGAAATATGGAACCGTTAATTATTATACCCATGACCCCTCTAATTAATGGCTCTTTGCCTTTCAATATTATTGTAGGTATTTGCAAGGAAACCTCCTCTATCTTTCTTCCAATTAAGACTTCTTGTGTCCAATTACTGTCGATTCTTTTTGAACGTGTAAAGGATAGCAACTTGAAGACTTGAGAGGGACAGCGTTTATTCAAAGTCAAGTACAGGGACAGGGAACGGCCCTGTTCCTGAAGTATGAACTGACGTCCCGTCCGGTGTCCCCTTCGCTACCCATCATGCAAACAAAAATTGAAATTAGGCCATTTAGATTAAAGATAAGACGGAATGGAAATATGGGATCGTTAATTATTATAGCTATGACCCATCTAATTTGCAAATGGCTCTTTCCCTTCCAATATTATTGTACGTATTTGCAAGGAAACCTCCTCTATCTTTCTTGCAATCAAGACTTTTGCGTATCCAATTACTGTCAACTGTTTTTGAACGTGTAGAAGAAAACAACTAGAAGACCTGAGAGAGGGCCGCGTTAATTCAAAGTCAAGACTAGCTTATTAGCTTGCAGGATTCTTGATGATGAGGGGAAAAAAGGGTTGACAGATACTGGTATAATGTCTATAAAACTTTAATTATTTTATAAAATTATTTTATTTTTTATTCATCATCACGTTGGGATTACCCGCCCACACCCCAATGGCCCATTTTATTAGCTTGCAGGAATTTTTTTTTTTTATAAATTTATTTACCCACACCTGTGTCGTTTGTCTCACTTTTTCTTTTTATTTTCACTTATTTCGTTACCCAGGCCACACTTTCATAAACTTTGTCCCGGCCCCGCACTCTACTTTTGTTAGTTTTATCAAATGAGCAGCACTAGCAGCACCATATAATTATCTTTTCAGACCCCTTCTGGTATATCAGAGAAGCCCAATAACAAATACATCCGCAAAATATCTACCAAAGATACCTCAACAAGCTAGTGAAGCAGGGAATGGCTCCATTCACTATGCCCATGTTTAGTTGGGAGAAATGGTAGGAGAGGAGAGGAATAGAAAGAAACAAATGAGGGAGAAAATGAGTGTAAACGAGGGTCAAATTCATTTGCATTGTTTGGTTAGACATGAAATTCATCTTTTTTTCTTATTTCTTTCCTCTCCCCTTTCCTTTTCTCTTCTCTCCTTAAATTTCTTCAAACCAAACATGCCAATTGACGACCTGGTGTCCCCTTGCCTACTCATCATACCAATAAAAATTGAAATTAGGCCATTTAGATTAAAGATAAGGGGAATGGAAATATGGAATCATTACAATTATAGCTATGACCCATCTAATTTGCAAATGGTTCTTTCCCTTTCAATATTATTGTACGTATTTGGAAGGAAACCTCTTCTATCTTTCTTGCAATTAAGACTTTTGCGTATCCAATTACTGTCAACTGTTTTTGAACGTGTAGAAGATAACAACTTGAAGACTTGAGAGAGCCCCAGCGTTAATTCAACGTCAAGAGTAGCTTATTAGCTTGCAGGATTCTTGATGGTGAGGGGAAAACACAGATGCTGGGTACAAGGTCTATAAAACTTTAATTATTTCATAAAATTGTTTTATTTTTTATTCCTTTTATTCCTCATCAAATTGGGGATTACGCCCCCAATGACCCATTTTATTTTCATTTTTATGTAGGTCAGTAGTGTTACTGAAAATCAAATATTGTCTCTTTTTTCTCCACTTATTGAGGACTTTGGAGAATTAAACAAAACTCACCAATGGCATAAAATATACAATGAATATTTATTAACAGATTTTACATAAAATTAATTTTTGAACCGATTGAAACTTCCAAAAACTCAAATTTCGAATTTGTTATAAGAATATAATCTATTTTAATTATCATTGTCAAATCCTCCTCTAGAGCACATCAGCAAATTTGCAACCTTTCTAGCTTAAATTCTAGGTTCAAAACCTCACGGCGGAGTTAAATTTTGTTATATTTAAATTTTTGCACAGAAGTTTGAGCTAAATCTTGAAGATGAATTATTTTCTAATTAATTTTTTTGTGGTTCTTTTATATTGATGGTAAAATTTTCCACAGGTTTCGGACCCCACCCCAAATGGCGTGAATTTTGAATATTTTTTAGAAATGGGTTGAGAAATGGATAAAAATTAATCCTTAAGTTTTTAATGGGTGAAATTTTAATTAGATAGAAACCTATCCGTTCAATTGATGCTGAAAAAATAAAAGTTTTGCAGGATGTTTTCTCCTAGCAATGAAAGAGAACCGCTTGTTTGATGTACTTGATGCTCCAGTTCTTAAGGAAGCCAAGGAAGAACATAATATTACGGTTGCTATGCTTGCAAAAAGATGCTTGAACTTCAATGGAAAGAAGAAACCTACAATGAAAGAACCTTAGAAGAGAATGAAATGACAACAACATCAGAGAATCAAGGCAGAGAACAGCCTATTGATAATATATAATTTAAAAAATATAATGACTAATTGTGTAATTCAATCAAACCTTATAGACCAAAGGAACATTTACCAAAGATTAAAAAATATATATATTTTAAAGCTACATTTTGTTTCATCCAAATGAAGCTAATCAATCTATATTTTCTTCCAATAAAACTATGGCTTCGTTTCATATCTTAATTAAATTATATAATGATGAAATATTATATTCTGAACTTAACTGAATCCAATATCATTTCACCAATCCGTCATATGAGATGAAGGGAAAAAAATCTGTTGAAATTAATTTTAAATTAAAGTTGAGGAATGGTGATATGATACATACACATACATGACTCTGAATTTATTAAATTGAAGATGTACTCATCGTCTTGACGATGTGACCAAATACTGGAATGTGAGAATGGTCTTTGGACTTTGGAGAAGACTTGAGAGGGCCCAGAGTAATTAAAAGTCAAGATTGGCAATCTGAAATTAATCTCCGGCTTTAACATGCAGGACTTTCTAGTCGGTGAGAAAAGTTTCTGAATTAATATAGGAGCTAATGCATGCACTTTCTGAACTAAAGAAAACTGAGTTTAAGCGGCGAATGGCTGTGCATCTTTGTCTAGTGTTGTTGCAGATTATTGTTTTGCACCTCAGGCCGATCATAGCATCAGAAAGATTTCCCTGTCCAACTGAATGTGGAAATGTCAGCATCAGCTACCCCTTCGGAATCGGAGAAGGGTGCTACTTTAACAAGGGTTACGAAGTTATCTGCGATCACTCTTCTGGCACTCCCAAAGCTTTTCTTCCTGGCGTCAACAGGCTAGAATTATTGGATATTCTCCCTTATCCAAATTCCGCGGCGGTTAGAGTCAACATTCCTACAATTTCTTTAAACGGCAGTAGTAAGCGAACAAGCAATATTGCTAAAGGCGTCAACTTATCAGGTACCCCTTTCGCCTTTTCGACTGACAATAAATTCGCTGCGGTTGGCTGCAACATGAGATATCACCAAGGGAACGGTTCATCTGTGTTTGTTGGGTGTCTGTCGATTTATACTTGTGATCCTACTCTCTACCCTGCTTGCTATGATTTCCTATGCCCCCTTGGTCCAAATATTACTCATCTGTTCAATGTAAATACATCATACTTGTTTTCTCCAAGTATTCCTCAGAAATGTCAGTCTGTTTTCATGGTTGAAGAAGATTGGGTCAACAAGAAGTACCTTGGAGATCCTCATGATTTGAAAGATCAACAAGAATTTCCCGCAGCGTTGAAGTGGGGAGAAACGATAGGCAATTGTTTTGAAGAATATAACTCTCATTCTATTTTTCATAATTGGGATAAAACTGGTTGTTTAAAACAATTAAGCTCAGGCCATTTATGTCTTTGCTCTTCCACCTACTACCTAGAGAAAGGATACTGCTCAGGTACATATTGGATTATGTGTTAAAGAGTAATTTTATTTTTTTCAAAGAAAATATCCGAACGAGGGGAAGAAAAGGGAAAATTCTTGGTGCTCCACGAGCATTATGAACAGATGCTATTTCCGTATCAACATTAGCAACAATAAGTCTGAATGAGAAATAGAAAATGCTATTGGAGCACCCTAGACTTTACTAGCAAGAGTTAAATGTCAAATGATGTAACATTCCTCCATTGGATGGTAAGATGATCAGAAAAGAGTTATAAAATTTATCCTCCAATAGTTGATTGAAATTATTGATTTTTAAAATATCCATCGAATTACTTGTAAATGAGTAAAGTTTTCCAATTACTGTAACTATCTATGTAAACAGAGAATCAGAGACTAAAAATGGTGGAGTTTTATTTAGTTGTAGCCATGATTTAGTTTGATCTTCTCTTTGATTTATTTTTTTATTTATTATTTCCTGGGCAGGCGACTTGATCTGTAATATCTCAAGCGGCTACAATTGCTCCAATTGTCCTGACGGTTATAATCGTTTCTCATATGGTTGCGATAAAGTTTTCAACAAATCTCGGGTTAAATTCATTATTATAGGTATGCATGTCGATCCGTTAATTTACATCATAACAAATTAATAATGTTTTTTAACATATATTTCAAATGAAAACACTAAGTGTTCATACGTTCATTTGATGATATCTTTCATTATTGTCCTCGAGAGCCGCAGGCTGCGGTGGTGGGCTTGCGTTATTCTTTCTGCTCATTGGAATATGGTGGTTGTACAAGTTTGTAAAAAGAAGAAGGGAAATCAAGCTCAAGCGTAAGTTCTTTAAAAAAAATGGTGGTTTATTATTGCAACAAGAATTGTCTTCCAATGAAGATCACATTGAGAAAATGACGTTATTTACTTCAAAAGATTTGGAGACGGCCACCGACAACTACAATGCCAATCGAATCCTTGGTCAAGGAGGCCAAGGCGTTGTATACAAAGGAATGTTAGCAGATGGAGGAATTGCGGCTATAAAAAAATCCAAAATATTGGATGAAAGTAATCTCGAGCAATTCATCAATGAGGTAGTAATTTTGTCTCAAATTAATCACAGAAATGTTGTTAAGTTGTTGGGATGTTGCTTGGAGACAGAAGTTCCTCTTTTAGTGTATGAATTTATTCTAAATGGAAGCCTCGATCAATACATACACTACGAATCAGAAGAGTTTCCAATCACATGGGAAATGCGTTTACGCATTGCTGTTGAAGTTTCAGGTGCTCTATCTTATCTGCATTCAGCTGCATCTATTCCTATTTATCATCGAGACATCAAGTCTGCAAACATACTTTTGGACGATAAATATCGAGCTAAAGTTTCAGATTTTGGGGCTTCTAGATCTATCACAGTTGATCAAACTCACTTGACCACTCAAGTACAAGGAAGTTTTGGATATCTAGATCCAGAATACTTTCGATCAAGTCATTTTACTGACAAAAGTGATGTTTACAGTTTTGGAGTAGTTCTAGTTGAGCTTCTAACTGGACAAAAACCTATCCGTTCAACTGTAGCTGAAGAAGATAAAAGTTTAGCAAGATATTTTATCAAAGCAATGAAAGAGAACCGTCTGTTTGAAGTCCTTGATGATCGAGTTCTTAAGGAAGCTGAGAAAGAAGAAATTATTACTGTTGCTACACTCGCAAAAAGATGCTTGAACTTGAATGGGAAGAAAAGACCTACGATGAAAGAAGTGGCATTTGAATTACGGGGTATAAGAGAATCAGTTGGAGCTTCTATTTTGCAGCAAAATTGTGAAGAGACTGATTTTGTGGATGGTGACATTACGGGACATGATTTCGAAAGGGATTCATCTTCTAGTGGGTCAGCTTTAAATAGTGTCTCAGTTTCTGTGGATGCCGACCCTTTAATTTCAAACGAATGGTGACAAACAGAAGAATGGCCTTGAAACTGTTTCGTATTTCATAAATAAGATTGTTAGACTTTTCCGATATTTTCGTTCTCTTGCATTGTTACAGTTTCTTTGGGCACCATCATTTGTAATTAAACACTTCCAAGTCATTTCAAACAAAATTTCCTCCTTTTTTTTTTCTTTTTTTTGGGGGGGGGGGGGGGGGAAATGGAAGAGATGAAGGAAAAATCTGTTGAAATTAATTTCGTAGTTGAAGTTTATAAATGCAAGATGATATGATCTCTCAGTCTATTAAATAGTAAATACTGATGTGCAAGAACTTTAGCCCTATGTGACCTAATATCTCTAGTAAAGAGGAGAGAACAACTTGAGCACTTAAAGAGGGCCAACGTTAAATAAACTCCAGAGTGGCATGTCGGAATTGTTGGCTTATTGTGATGCAGGACTTTCCCGGTAGCGAAATAAAGTCGAAAGGAAGATGGGAGGAAATAAAGATCAATGCGCTTTCTTGTATTTCATGGGTTAAAAATCTTTTTATCTGATTACAAACTGATAGATAAAACACCCTTATATCATTTGTGATTGAATCTCTTAGGTCATATATATAAAGTTCAAACAATCCTCAACTCTTTAGTTAGATTTTGAGTATGGCTTAAACCCATGAACTTTTATATTTTATTAGAGATAAACTCACCCACGATTATGCCCGCACTACCTCCCACAGTACCTTACCACTAGACGCCCTTCAGATGGAGGCTTGGGTACCCTCGAAAAGTCATTTGAAAGAAAAGTCTGTTTAAAATTGCGTTCCAATTCTGTACTCTCAACTCTCCTAAGTTATAAATTGATATTCACTCATGTTATAAAAGAGTAATGCTAGAGGATCCCATCTTGGGTATCAATGGATGTGGCATTCATTCAGTGGATAGTAAAATATTTATTTTATTAGTTATTATTCAATAGATAAATAATATATAATAGTTGGGACTCAAATTGGGACTTAATTGGCGGGTCACAATTGTTATTGGTTGAAAAAAGATATACAGAGATAACTAGCCTAAGAGGTAAATCAAAAACTCTTTCTTTCTCTCTGCTAAGACCCTTTCTGCCACCAGCAAAAATTCACTAGTTTTGATCAATCAACGTGCCTGAATTACACAGCTGTTGTGCGCGCGGAATGCGGAATCAAGCGCACTAAATAATTACTGAAAAATAAAGGACACAAGAATTTACGTGGTTCGGTAATTAAACCTACATCCATGGAGGCAAGAGAGAATAATTGTTTATTTAACAAAACAATTAATAGAATATAATATTTGAGTAACGAATCTCACTTCCCAGAAACCCAAATATACCCAGTACTCTCACACTCTGCAGGAAAAATAAATTCACCAGACACACTTCTCTCACTTCTCTCAAAAGCTTAGAAACTTATAAGCTTAACAAATTTGAGATGATTTCAAATGAATGAAATCCTTAGCTATTTATAGGAAAAATGTTGGCACTATGCAAAGAATAAAATAATTGAAAATATAATAAATTATTATTATTATTTTCAATACATCCCCTTTTTCCATTCTTTCTTTTCGGCTAACAAAACCATTTTGGATTTTGCTTCTCAAAGGTTGCCAAATTGGCTTTGGCTGGCTGCTTTTTTAACAATTCTCCACCTCGGCGAAGATTTAGCCAAATCTGAGCCGACTACCAACTAACCCTCACATGATCCTCAAAAGGATCCACATTGGCTGCATCTATCCGACTGCCTACGTACCCCAAGGTTGGGATCAAGCCTACCGTAGTTCCAAACATCCCCCACATGATCCTCAAAAGGATCCACATTGGCTGCATCTATCCAACTGCCTACATACCCAAAATTTGGGATCAAGCCAACCGTAGTTCAAACGAATCTGTATAAAGATTTACTCAATCTGTACACACGATTTTCCTTTTCAGCAACTTTGAAACCACAAGGCTGAATTATATAGATTTCCTCCTCCAAATCTCCATGTAAGAACGTCATCTTCACATCCAACTGAGCCAACTCTAACTCATATTCTACAACTAAGGCAAGTAGGATACGAATGGAAGTATGTTTTACAACTGGAGAGAAAACTTCATTGTAGTCAATACCTTCCTTTTGAGCAAAACCTTTTGCTACGAGCCTTGCCTTGTATCGAAGAGTTGTTTGATTCGGAGATCCTTGCTTTTTGGTGTAGACCCATTTATTGCCAATAGCCCTTTTCCCCTTTGGTAACTTTACAAGTTCCCAAGTCTGGTTTTGATGCAGAGATTTCATCTCTTCCTCCATGGCTAACTTCCACTGATCATTTTCACTGCTGCATAATGCTTCCCTGAAAGTGTTGGGGATGTCATCATCAATAACTGGAAGTGCATAGGCTACCACCATATCTTTAGTAAGCCATCCGGGTTTCTTTATCTCTCTTCTTGGCCTCCTTGTTGCTATAAAATCATCATCATCTACATCATCAATTGTTTCTTCATTTTGTGGGACATCAGAAGAAACAATCTCTTCTTCAACTCTAGGTGTCACCTCCATAGTTGAATCATTCTTTGATGTAGAACTAACTGGTACATATAGAGTTACATCAAACTCCACCCGCTGCAATACCTCTGTGGTCTTGTTCTCCACCTGCTGAGAACTTGAAGCTTTCATCATAGAAACTTCATCAAATGTGACATCTTTGCTACACACAAACTTTTTATCTTCGAGATCCCAAAGCTTGAAGCCCTTTACTCCACCTTTGAATCCCATAAAGATAGCTTTTCTAGCACGAGGATCCAGTTTACCATCTTTGACATGATAATAAGCTGGACACCCGAATACACGAAGGGAATCATAGTCTTGTGCATACTTTCCAGACCACATTTTCATAGGAGTTTTACCTCCAATTGCAGCAGAAGGCAACCGATTTACCAAGTGACTTGCGTAGCTCACAGCTTCAGCCCAAAACTTTTTATCTAAACCAGCATTAGATAACATACATCGTACCTTCTCCAGTAAAGTACGATTCATACGTTCAGCCACACCATTCTGTTGCGGAGAATGTCTCACCGTGAAATGTCTTTTAATACCCTCGTTCTGGCATACTTGCAAGAATGGATCAGAAGTATATTCACCCCCATTATCAGATCGTAATACTTTGATCTTTCTGCCAGTTTGAGTCTCCACCAATTTCTTCCATTTCACAAAAATCTCTAGAACCTCATCCTTTGCTCTCATGGTGTACACCCACACACGTCTAGAGAAATCATCAACAAATATAACAAAATAATGGCTTCCACCAATTGATGCAGTCTTGGTTGGTCCCCATACATCACTATGAACATATTCAAGAATCTCACGAGTATCGTGATTAGCTGTACCAAACTTGACCCTTGTTTTCTTGCCTACTACACAATGCTCACAGAAATTTAATTTACAGGTTTTGGTACCTTTTAAGAGTCCATGCCTCATCAGAGTTTGCAAAGACTTCTCTCCTGCATGTCCCAGTCGTACATGCCATAGCTTGGTGGTGTCACTGTGCGCCTCAACAACATTTGCTTCATCAGTTGTACCTCCCTTCAAATAGTACAGATTGTGACGCCGAACCCCTTGCAGAATCACCATAGCCCCATGTATAAACTTCATTGTGCCATTTTCAATGGTAACCTTGTAGCCTTTAGCTTCCAAAGCACCCACAGAAATTAGATTTTTCTTTATCTCTGGAACAAATCTAACCTCTTTGAGTTCTCTGACCATTTCATCAAACATTTTGAGCCGAATTGTTCCTATCCCCATTGTGCGACAAGGTTTATCATTCCCCATCACAACTGCACCGGATTCCAGATTACGAAAATCTGCAAACCATTCCTTAATAGGACACAAATGATAGGTTGCTCCAGTATCAAGTATCTACTCGCTCGAACTAGCTACACATGCTGCAGGAGTGATACTTAGTGAATAATCAGAATCCTCATCTTTCCGTGCCATGTTTGCTGCTGCTGGTTTCTTCCCATCTCTCTTTTGAGCATTTGGACAATCTTTCCTCCAATGGCCCTTTTCATGACAAAAGGCACACTCATCTCGAGCTATATTTCTGCTTCTCGATTTGGATCGAGAATTCTTTCCACCACGCTTCTTCTTTTTCTCCATCGTCCAATCTCTGCTCACCAAAGCTTCAGACGATGCTCGTTCAGAATTTTTATCATTATTCCGAATCTCCAAGCTAGTCAATGCTGTGCAAACATCTTTGAAGACGATCACACTCTTCCCATATATCAAAGTAGTCACAAAATGGCTATATTCCTCTAGTAGTGAGTGTAACAGAATCATAGCCTTGACTTCATCTTTAATATCTTCATCAAGATTCTTCAAATCAGCAAGTAACTTTTCAAACCTTTGAGACATGATCGTGCATTGACACCCCATGCTTCATTCAAAAACCATATACTTGGCTCATTGCATGAAGACGATTTTCAGGACTTTTCACCAGGTACTTCTCTTCCAATGTAAGCCACAAAGTCACTGCACACTCCTCATCTTTCACCAAGTATTTCACCTCCTTGGTCAAACAAGATCTGATCTGACCACAGGTTTTTTCATTCATACGATCCCAAATTTCTTCATCATACAAGTGTCTTTTATTTTTCAACACAACATCAAGATCGATTTGAATAAGGGCATCCATAACTTCGTGCCTCCACATGCCGAAGTTGATTTTCCCATCAAACTTTTCAACATCGATCTTCTGGCCTCCTATAACAGGTGCTGAATAGCGATTTGACAAATCTCGCCTCCCACCTGAAGTGTCTCCTGAAATAGTCTCGGTAGATCTCTCTCCAATTCTGGAAGTTTCATCTTCTACTATTTTCTCAACAAACTATTTCCACTTGAAAAATAGTCTCTATGATGTTAATTTCGCGTGAATAAATGCACCAGGAAAGTTCTCAGGAAACTGGACGGGAACCTAGAAGGAATTTAATTAAAGATCAACGCATGCAATTGCTCTGTTAAATCTTCATTCTTCCAAGTAAAAATATTGAGAATGGTTGTTCATCATTATCTGGTGTTGCTGCAATTGATGATTTTGCTAGTATGGCCAATCAAAGCATCAAAAGATTTATGCCAATATGATTGTGGGAATGTCACTATCATTTACCCCTTCGGAATCGGAGACGGTTGCTACTTTGATAAGAGTTTTGAAGTATTCTGCGATTACTCCTCTGGCTCCCCAAAAGCTTTTCTTGCGGGCATCAACAACCTGCAAGTATTGGACGGTTATGTTGATGATTCATATACTTCTTTTGATGTATACATGATGAGGGTATACATTCCTGTAATTTCTTTGAACAGCAGTAACCTGACAAGCAATGATAAAGGGGTCAGTCTATCAGGTAGCCCTTTTACATTTTCCCGGTCGCGCAATAGATTCACTGCCATAGGTTGCAACAACTATTCTACGATTATTAAGCGACAGAATGATTCATCCGTTGTTGGTGGGTGCCTTTCGATTAGCACTTGTGATCCTGCTCTTAACCCTGGTTGCTACGATTTCCTATGCGCTCTTCCTCAAAATATTACTCAGGTTTTCAATGCAGATATATCTAATTTTTATTCTAAAAGTATTCATCAGAAATGCCACTCTGTTTCCATGGTTGAAGAAGATTGGATCAACTCAAAGTACCTGAAGAATCCTCACGATTTGAAAGATCACGGACAAGTTCCTGCACTGTTGGAGTGGGCTGAGTATAGAGGAGATTGTTATGAAGAATATAATTCGAAAACTACTTGTAACAAGGACAATATATGTTTAAAACAATTAAGCTCAGGCTACCTTTGCCGTTGCTTTGACCAACACGACCATGGATACTGCTCAGGTACAATTTCGAATACTAATTAAATTAATTTCATAAATGAAGTGTAATTACTGTATTTGCTCGAACCAACGACGGATCTAACAGAAAATTAGAGAAGGTAATTGCAGAATTCGCATTTGTGAAAAAGGCAAGATTTATGTATAGCCGTGATTTCTTTTGATATTCTATTTCATCTTTTGGGTTTGTTCAGGTACCTTGCTCTGTAATACCACAAGCCCCTACAATTGCTCATCAGGATGTCCCAAAGGTTACAACTCTTCAAATCACCGCTTCGGTGACTGCGACCGAAATGAACTTCTTCCAATTTTGCACAAAAATTCTCATGTCAAATTTATTATTATAGGTATGTATTGGAATTTGCAGATTTCGTCGACAGAATTAACTGTTCTTCTTTTTTTTAATTACCGTATATATATGGGCTCACAAACGCAAAAACGTTCTGCCCTGAAATTTGCAATAGCATATACATTTATGATCTCCTACTCTTAACAGACTAAACAGTTCCTTGCCATAAATCACCTCGAACGCGTATTAAATATTCTTGTTCGGGAGCGTTGCAGGTTGCAATAGTGGGCTTGGAATGTTGTTCCTACTAATCGGAACATGGTGGTTGTACAAGTTCATTAAAAGAAGAAGCGAAGTCAAGCTCAAGCAGAAGTTCTTTAAAAGAAACGGTGGTTTATTGTTGCAACAACAATCGTCATCAAATGAAGGTAATACCGAGAAAACAAAATTGTTTACTTCAATGGAATTGGAAATGGCTACTGACAACTTCAATACCAATCGAATCCTTGGTCAAGGAGGCCAAGGCACAGTGTACAAAGGAATGTTGACAGATGGAAGAATTGCGGCTGTGAAAAAGTCGAAATTAGTGGATGAGAGTAACATTGAGCAATTCATCAATGAGGTGGTAATTTTAACTCAAATTAACCACAGAAATGTTGTTAAATTGTTCGGATGCTGCTTGGAGACAGAGGTTCCTCTTTTGGTGTATGAATTTATTCCAAATGGAACTCTCTATCAATATATACATGAAACTGAGGAGTTCTCAATCACATGGGAAATGCGTTTACGAATTGCCATAGAAGTTTCAAGTGCTCTATCCTATTTGCATTCAACTACTTCTATTCCAATTTATCATCGAGACATCAAATCTGCAAATATACTATTGGATGATAAATTTCGAGCAAAAGTTTCAGATTTTGGGGCTTCTAGATCTGTCACGATTGATCAAACTCATTTGACCACACGAGTACTAGGAACTTTTGGATATCTAGATCCAGAGTACTTTCGGTCAAGTCAATTTACAGAGAAAAGTGATGTTTATAGTTTTGGAGTTGTCCTTGTTGAGCTTTTAACTGGACAAAAACCTATTCGTTCAACCGACGCTGAAGAAGATAAAAGTTTAGCAGGGTATTTTCTCCTAGCAATGAAAGAGAACCGTTTGTTTGATGTGCTTGATGCTCAAGTTCTTAGGGAAGCCAAGGAAGAAGAGATTATTACCGTTGCTATGCTTGCAAAAAGATGCTTGAATTTGAATGGGACGAAGAGACCTACTATGAAAGAAGTAGCATTTGAATTAGGGGGGGTTAGAGCTCAAAAGTGTGAAGACATTGATCTTGTGGGTGGAAATTTTGAAACTGGTTCATCTTCAACTGGAGCAATTTTAAATGCTGTTGCTTTTTCTGTAGATGCTAGCCCTTTGCTTTCAAACAAGTGGTGATTAAAGGGAAGAATTTTCCCTTGAAATCTAAAGAATTTTCTTTTGAAATCCAAGTATTTCATTTCATATATAAATAAATTAAGTTGTGGATTTTTGCATTATGCTTCTCTTATGGCTAAAATTTTTCATCTCTAGAATAAAATATACAGAGTTTGATGTTCAGTTTGTAAGCGGAGAAATAAATTTATAAGGTAGATTCCAACAAAGCATCTGTGGCAAACATATTTAAATATCTAAGAAGCAAGCTTCTAATGCTACCAATATTTAGTGCACTAGAACTTTGAAGCTGACAGAGTGAGGCATCTCGGCATCTGAATCTGCATACAAGTGGAACAGGAGATGCTGACATGATATCCTACGTGGAGCTTATGTGACACATATAATGAGTCCAGTTCGTTCCTAATTCACACGCTTACATTGTAGCCCCGTTCTTTGTGTTTCGAGTACCATTGGTGAACCATCACTTGGTGCCATTGTATTGCTAATAGCACCTTTGCCTTGATTGATTTTGCTGACAATATATAGGGTGTGTTTGGGAGTAAAGTCCTACAACTTTTATGTTGCGTTTACTTTCCGGACTCGGGAATCAAAATTATTAACAGCGTTTTTTTCCCAAAATAAATTCAAGAATAAGAATCGGAATCATGGAGCACACCACAATTTTAGAATGAAGAATGGGAGACTCATTCCTAAGAGGGACGTGGGAATGAGTCTCCCATTTTCAGGATTGACTATTTTACCTTCCTCAAATTTTTGTCCTCAGTTATAATTAATTAATGTATTATTATTAATTAATTAATATACTACTATAATAATTATTATAATTAGTTCAAATATTATTAATTAATTAATTATAATTGTTACTATTAATTAATATATTAATATATTATAAACCATAATTATTAATAATTTTAATTTTAATTTTTGATAAATAATCACAATAATTAATATACTTTTATTATAACTAATTAATTAGTATACTCTGATAATAATTACTAATATACTTATTATAATTAATTCATATATATTATTAATTAATTTATATAATTATTACTATTAATTAATATATTAGTATATTATTAACAATGATATATTAATAATTATAGTTTTGGATAAATAATCACAACAATTAATATATTTTTATAATAATAATAATAATTATTAGTTAAAAATTTGTACAATTAATTAATATATTAATATATTCTTGTCAATACTAATTAATAATAATACTTTTTGAATAAATAATCACTATAATTAAAATATAAAATAATAATTGTGACAATAATTCATTAAGTGCTTTTTAGTAATTTTTTACAATATAACTCATTCTGATTCTGATTACAAGATAAAATAAATACATCAATGAGATTCTAACCCATTTCTATTCTGATTTATGTAGATCAAGTAAACAACTTATTCTGATTCCTATTCTTCATTCTCATTCCAGCTCATAATGATTTCAACTCATTCTGATTACAGTCCATTTCGATTACTAACAAGTAAACACAACATTAAGATGCAGCTGTTGTGGAGCAAAAATCATAGTTGTGGGATAGAAGCTGCTGGGGTTTATCAAATTTTAATAGTTGTAGAGTCAAAATTGATGGTATTTGGTAAATTTTAATTGTTGTATAGTGAAAGTTGATAAATATTTGTAATAATTAATTTTAAATAACATTATTTTTAATTAGTAATTAGTCAAATTATTTTTCATATTTTGAATTATCATATTAACATATGATTATTGTTTATTACTTTGACAAATCAAATTAATATTTAATTAATCGAAGTTATTTTTCTTCACAAGTTGTAATAAATATTTTTTAAAACAAAATAATTTAAAATTGAAAGTACATAAATTCTAATTTTACTCATTGATTGAAGAAATAAATTATACCAAATATGTCTAATAAAGATTGTACAACATAACATTATAAAATTAAAATGTAACTAATTACAAAATTCTTATAAATATTTACATTGTCATGCCTCCATTAAACTTGCAGCAATGCCATCTCCCAAGATTATCATATTTTGAGCTATGTTATTAGTTGTATCATAACTTTCTTTAGGAGACGCAATCCTGCTTATATGTTCGCTATTACTATGACTTGGTTCATCCATTGTTTCATCAAAATGATCATGATTTTATGAATGTCTTCTTATGTAATTATGTAAGGCCATGGTAATAATAACTCTCTCCACCTGCTTCTTGAATGTGTAGCTTGGCATATTTCATAAAATCTTCCATGTGTTCTTTCAAACCCTAAAAGTACTCATTAGAGTTAGCATTACTCTCAACACTAAGATATTCAAATGCTTCATTACTCTCTAAAGGAAAACCAGATGAGGGAAGCCAAACATGCTCACTCATAGCCACTGTGTTTGAACATTAAATTTATGTTTTTTTTTCTAACTCTAGATCAATACCATTTTTTTTTCGAAATCTACTCATTTGCAAATTTTCCTTTATTTTCTTTTTCCACCAATCTTCACTTGCATCAACTATCCATAACCTATGATTCCACCTTAGACCAATTTCCAAGCTAATCAAATTCTTTCACAATTTCCAATCAGTTCTAAGAGAATCCCATTTGTTTTTCTTTTGAGTTCTATTGTAATCCGATCCAGTTTCTTTAGTGGATTCCTTAATTAAATTTTCATATGCTTCGGAAGTCACATGAGTCCTAGGACGATGTTCGGATCCACCGCCTTAATACATAACTCACAAAATACATATGAAGTCTGAGGGTTCCAAATAGCCTTACTAGTTGAGTTACTAGACATAATTGCGTACACTTAAACCTAGAAAATAGAGTAATATTTCTTCATCAAACAGCAATATAGGAAAGAGATTAATTAAGAGCAATACCCAATTTTCTTTTTAAAACAAATAACATTAATTAAGGATGAATTATGTCTAGCAGCAAGGATGAATTATGTCTAACATTACATAACTTGTTTCAAAATGAGTTGTTAGTTTAATAAACTTGCGGGTTCCTCTAATTACATAACCTGTTTCGAAGAAATTAAAATAATTTTTCTCAATAGTTTAAATTTTCTTTAGTTACCTTTAAGTGAATCCTTTCAAATTTGTGTGAAGCTGAAATGATTTGTTCAAAAACATGTATTGTTGGAATCTATAGGAATTGATTACTTGTTTGTTGCTGCCTTTAATGATTTTTATTAGGGAAATTTCATCAGATAGGGATTGTGCATGTCTATAAAACCAACTAAAAAAATTAAAAATGCAATAAAGATAGTGACTTCAAAGCAAATAAATCACACGTGACCAATCACCTATTAATTTATTCTAAGCAAAAGGCCCAGCACATTCTGAACAAAAAGGAAGAAAATGAAAAATTACATGTAACAAAGTAAAGGAAAACGCACCTTTCTTAGATATTTTGAAAACAAAGATAGAAGAACAGAGGTGTATGAATATGATTGGTGTCAAAATCGTGTCGATGAGAATAGCCGCTTTTGGAATTGCATCGATGAGAACTGTCGATGTTGGAATCATGCTAATAAGATCGGTGTTTAGAGTTTGTTTTATGGAAAAATCGATTTGAGATTAAGTTTAAAAATGAGGTGGGTAAAATTGAAATTAAATAATATGTAAGGATAATTTAGTAATTTAATACACAACTGAGAAAAATTTCTGTTGAACTGCCAAAGCCCAACTACAAAGTGTTACTACTAAAAATGAGGGGATGATATATGGAAAAAAAGAAGCTTCATTTTAAATTAATGAACAAAAACAATTTAAAGATTTAAGAGATCTGATTTGTCGTTTCATTTCACTAAAATGTGGATAGATAAAATTAGTTATTGGGTGTGTCTTATCCTAAAATTAATCTTTCACGAAGTCCTTAGAAACAAGAAAATACTATTACATAGCTCGGAAAGTGTTAATAGTTATAGAATTAGGCGTCTCTTACACATATGTCTTCCCATGTATAAAAGCGTTCGTATGAAGTTATGAAATGGTGGATTATTATACTAAACAAACGGCTCTTTCCCTTTCAAAATTATTGTACGTATTTTGCAAGGAAACCTCCTCTACTTTGTTTCTTCCAATTAATGTCCGGTTAAGACTTCCGTGTGTCCAATTAATGCCAATCGTTTTCGAATGTGTACAGGATAACAACTTGAAGACTTGAGAGGGCCAGCGTTAATTCAAAGTCAAGACTCAAGACTAGGTTGTTACCCTGCAGGATTCTTGATAGTGAGGTGAAAAAACAAAAAGTTGAAGGAGATTAGGATTTAATGCTGAGTTTAGTTTTTATTGACCACTAAGTTAATGATTATAATTTATTTTGTACTTTTTCTTTTATTTATCTTAGTTAATAATTATTTATTGAGATTCTTGTCCAATTGAAAGATACTAGAGAAAAGGGTTTTAAAACTTTAGTTATTTTTATGTATAAAACAAAAACTTTAAATTATTAAAAGAAAAAAAATGTAATTTTAAGAGACATCTTTTAAGGTTTGACGTATTAATATTTAGATAAAAAATATGCCTCTAATTACAGAGATCTTCCCGCCGTCTATACTCAGTTTCGTATATTGTCAGTATAGGAGGGTAAATTAGTAAAAGCGCATTTAAAATTGAAATAAGTAAAAAGTTAATTTGAAGATAAGCCCACTGAAACACTCAAAAAATCCCGATGAAAATCAGTTACCACTAACTAGAGGATGGATGAATGCTTGCTCTCTTTCATCAACCTAACTCATCACAAAACCATTTTCTCTTTCAATCAACCGAGGCCCACATGCACTCCTCATCTCTAAATGCTTTGAAGATGAAAAAAATCAGATTTTTATTGCCAAGTTCCGCAACTTTAGCTTAGATTTATTAACAAGAAAAGCATCGATGGTGGCCTAAGGGTGGTGTCAGGTGAAAATAGCTGACTATTCGGCGTCGGACATGACTGTTATTGACTTGAATTCAAAGAAGGTTAGTCTTTGAAACAATTTTGGATTTAATTTTTTTTATTTTAATATGTTTTATATTTTAAAATAAAATTGAAATTTTATTTCATTTTAATCATAGATTGGTTTTTTTTTGTTTGAAAATGAAAATGGGCTGAAGTGTTGGAGAACAGTTGGCATTGTGTTGTTCATAAAAAAAAAAGATATCAAATTGTTGATGTATTAGAGAAGATGCATGTTGTTTGTTACTTTCAGACCGTAGCTATTTGGATTTTTCAAGTTAAGAGCTAATCATAACATATGTGTTGGAAATTAGTGATTTTTATGTGACTTCTTTGTCAAATGAAAATGGGTTAGCACTGTTATGAAGAATATGGATGCTATTTGGAGGAATTAACTTCTTAACATGTGCTTGAACTAAAAATACCAATGCATATTAGAAATTAGTGAAGTTATATGCATTAATAATATTGGAAATAAGGGTTTGTTTGTGATGCTTTAAAGAAGCTGAAAAGGATATTGCTTGTGCTCCTTAATATGGAGAATTTTTAGTTGCTTGATAAAAAAAGCATTAGTGACAAATAAAATGAAGAAATTTTGGATGATGTTTGTGTAAAAGATTTAAATTATTTGTTTTATTGAAGCTGTACTGTGTTTTTATTTGTGATTTAACCATTAAAACGGCTCTGTAACATTGATTAGAGGCTGCATGCGCTCTTTTTATAAAAAAAGTAGTGGCATTCCTAAGTGGAGTAATGAGATGCTAAGATGGGAATGTATGAATATTTAATTTTGTTCTTGCTTTAAACTATGACTATAAATCCTAAGTCTTCTAAAATGAAACTCAATTATGCTTTTAAGATGTAAAAAGGCATCATTGCCATTTTTAAGTGACTTTGATAATGCTTCAAATGGAAGTTCGCATTGGTTTGTCAAAATCTTTTGTTAAGCAGGGTGAAATGATTCAATTTGCATTGAATATGCGAAAGTTTCTAAGCGAATAACTTGTGGTCTCATGTTATTTTTTTTCAGATGATGCTCTAGTGGAGGTCGAAAAGGAAAAGAGAGTCTTTGTTAAAAAAAAAAAAGCAGGGAACAAATATGCCTTTCTATAATTGTCTTCCTTTTAACATGTATGTCAGGATTGGTGTGCATAAATGGCCTTTATTGACTAAATAATATAATCATGAACAAGTAAAAATATAATTTTTTTTAGTACTTTTCCTACTGATCATATGTGAATTGAATCAATTGTGTTGAAAATGTTGATCAAGGCAAAAAAGCTCTCAGCCTTTGCTACATTCGAAAATAGCAAGAAGGAATTTTGTAAGCCCAACTGAAAAAGATTGAGGTAACCTGTCTCTTCTTATTCTAGATTCTTTTTTTTTTTTCTTTGTTTTACTTCCCATTTCATCTTCAGCAAATCTAGTAATTGGCAGGAAATAATTGGAAGGAAAGAAGGCTGAATATGCTGAAAATCTGAAAAATAAGGCAGCTATACGTCACAAAGAAATAGAAGAGAAAAGGGCAACGGTTGAAGTTAGTGGTGGAGATTGAATTTTTAAGTTAAAGGAGATGGTTGAAAAAATCGGTGTAACTAAGAGCATTTTAATGATCAATGGAATTAAACAAATGTTAACAATAGGTTGTTGTCTATTAGATATACCAAATTTGACTTTGAACTGTTGTATTATGTTAAATTTCTAAATTTTATTTCACTGTATAGTATCGCTAGCCCTAGTTTCCCTACGATATTTTTTTTTTACAATTGATGAATATTTGATGTCAAATTTTTATTTCCCAAGAGTGGTAAAGTGTAATGATTAATTTGATATTTAGTACTACTAAATTTTTAAATTTTAGTTCACTGTATACTATCGCTAGCCCTAGTTTCCTAGTAATTTTTTTTACTTTTAACAATTGATGAATATTTGATGTCAAATCTTTGTTTCCCAAGTGTGTTAAAGTGTGATGATTAATTTGATAGTTAGCACTAAGGCTGTTTAGGTCTTTTCTCAAATCAAGGGTAATTTTTACATATCACTAGTCAACTAACATTCAAGGAAACTGAGTACAGACAGTAGGGGAGGTCTCTGTAATTATGGTTATACTTTCTATTTAAGTGTCAATACGTCAAACCTCCGGGGAGGTCCCTAAAAATTATCCAAAAGAAATCGAGACTTTGAGCTGGTTTGGAACAAATTATATTTTCAATTGAAATTGAAAAGAAGAAAAAAAATATATATATAAGAGAGGTTTTATAAGATTAATGAAGGGGTTCCAATAATCCAATATTTTCACAATTTTTTCTTTTAAGTTTTATTCATCACCCCATAGGCCCAATTTATTTTCGTTATTATGTAGGTGTGGTGTTACTAGAAATCAAATGTTGCCTTTTTTTCCTCTCCTCTCCTCACTTATGGTGGAATGTGGAGAATTAAACAAAACCAATATCCTAATATATAATTAATATTTTGAAATGACCCGCCCCGAATCCCCCCAAGCGAGTCTATCTAGTCTCATCAAAACAGACTTGATAAAAATTCTATTAGTAAAGATTCTGCCGAAAATTCGGCAGAATCTCCTTTATATATATAACACTCCCAATACAATTCAATATACAACAAACTCCAGTGATTAACATCCTCAACCAAAATGCTGAGTTTTATATCTCCAGAATCTCAAAAGATAATATTATAACTAATATTAATATCTCAGTTTATTCTTAATCCCAAAAGAATAGTATAACAAAATTATACAATCCCAACAGAACGAGATAACCAAGATGTCCTAACAAAAACATTTATATCTTCTAACACCATCACGTGGCCAAGACTCAAAATATATTTACAGTCGCTGGGTCGGTCTGGTGTACCTGCAACCTCCTGGTGAGGGGGGGAAAATATAATAAAAACGGGGTGAGTTTAAAACTTAGTGAGATCAGTGAGTGGATAGTAGTTTTGAAACTTAATTCTTACTTTAAAAGAAATAATCATATCATTTCCAAACACGATTTCATTAAACCATAAGCGAGAAACCAGTAATAAATCATTAAACATTTAAATCAGATTACTAACCATGGAAATCATATCACAATATCATATAGAATTCACAAATCTGAAAATCATCACCAAACAAGTACCCAGGGAAATAATCTCGTCATATCCGAACCTCAACGGACGGGCAATGATGTACTATCTGGGTAACGTCACGCCCCGGAGCTACACGGATAGATAGGGAAATCTCATATCTCATCATATCTGTGTATGCATAATCTAGTCCCCAAGGGACAAAAGCGCCCAAGCACACGGCCCAAAGCCTCTGTGTGTACTCAGACGGGCCCCAAAGGCCTATATCTCATTTGTATCATATGTATTATTTGTATCTCAATATCTGTCTGTATCTCATATCAGTATATCTGTAATCATCATACCGCATGCATATGGCCCCAAAAGGCAAAAGCGCCCAAACACACGGCCTAAAGCCTCTATGTGTGTTTAGACGAGCCCCAAAGGCCTCTCATCTCATCTCATCTGTATCACTGTATCTGGAGGGAAGGGTACTGTCTAATGATTTCAAAAACAATCATTATAATCATTCACATACCTCTTAACCATATTTTAAATCATACCACATTTGAATCCACTTTTCTTATCTTTAAAATACTATCATGCTTATTCAAAGTCGATACGCAAAATCATTAACCAAACATTTTAATAAAATATCAATGCGTGAATAAAATCCATTTCGAGAAATCATTAAATCAGAACATTTAAAATACTTATTTCGCAAACATGCTTTACTATCATCGCTAACTATGAAAATAAGTTTTGTATATTCCACTCACAGTGACGGTGTTCACGGTCGGTTATCGTCCACGTCCGCGGACCGATTCTCGCTCGCAAATCCTCCTAAATTAAGGAAACGACATAATTATTTTCCGTAAATCGGAATTATGACTAAATTTTATGCAATAAACTCGAAACAAACATCTATCCATAATTTACAACTCCTGTGTCCATAAAATTTCTAAAATGCCCTTTAGTCCGTAGATCATTAACATGCTCTGAAATCGTAAATCACCGAATTACCCTCGGAATCGTAATTACACCCAATCCTCAATTCTAGGAATTACTAAAATATCCACAGGCTCAGAAATTACAAAATTGCCCTCATAGTGTGAAATTACCAAAATGCCCTTGCCGATCAACGGTCACCGGAATTTGGTCAACACTGGCTAGGAAGCTCAAATCTTAAAGTTCCAATCACGCTGAGTTCAATGGTACCGACGGTGAGCTCCAACGCGCGGCAACGACGCCGGAATCTAGCTCGGCAGCCGTGAATTCCAAGAATCGACCGGCGGCAAAACAGTGACTCTCGGTGCCTATGAATGGTCGGAAATGGAAGAGGGAATCGTGGGGAACAAAATCCAACTGGTGGTATCACCCAAAACCGGCGAAAATCCCGGCGGAGTAAAGTGAAACAGTCGCGGGTTTCAAGCTTCGATCTCCGGTGTTCCGGTTGGTTTTCGGCGGAGAGGATGGCATGGGAACGACGGTCGGCTTCTAAGCTTCAGATTGGTACCAAGCTCGGCCAAAACGGTGGCCGGAAATGGGAGATATGGCCGGGTCACGTTCGCAGGTCGGGTCGGGTTTTTTCGGGTCTGTAGTTGGGTTGGTTTGGCAGCTTCTCTCTCACTCTCTGTTACACGTGCATATGTTTCCTTTGTTTCTAGCTTATTCTTTTACTTATAAAATCCTTAACCGCCTCATTTTCATTTTAAATTCACATATGTTACATATTTATTAACAGATTTCAGAAAAAATTAATATTTTAAAATATTGCAAACTGCCAAAAAGTCAAACTTTTATTTGCTACATAAATATAATCTATTTTAGATATCAATATCAAATTTGTTAGGTTAAATTCTAGGTTCAAATCTTAGCAGGCAGAAGTTTGAGTTAAATTGGTAAAGGAATTATTTTCTAATTAATTTCTTCTTTTTGATTTTGAAAAAAACATTCGAGAGAAAGAGAGGAAGTTGAAACTGAAGCCGAATCAACTGGAGCAGCATCAAGCATCTTTTGAAATTCTTCTACATGCTGCTTTTTTTCAGCTTTTGTTTTCAAATGTTATTGAGGGCAAATAAAGTCTGTATGCTTGATATTGAACATAATTTTTAACAAATAAAAACTAACACTGACGTTGTGCCAAAGAATTTGTTTCTAGCTTAACTGGGCCCATTTAGGATAGCTAAGATAGCTGCGCTGCCAAACAGGGCTTTGATTTCATTGCTATAAGTATTTATCAAGTATTTTTAATAGATTTTTTTGGGTGGGCTGAATGGTTAAGTAAATTAATTAAATGGTTTAAATAAGGATATTTTTTTATATTTTAAAAAATGTACGTATTAAAATTTTATATATTAAAATACAAAATAATAGAATGTTTAGAATAATTTTTAGACAGCAAGCAGCCCTACTCATTTTATTAATCAAGACTTAAGTGTCACTAAACTAAACCTCCATATTCCAAATCTATAGAAAAAAAACGAGAAAAGGTACCGAATGCAAGCGATCTGCTGTTCATCAATATTATCTGGTGCTGTTGCAGATCATTTTGTTATTCTGGTCCATCAAAGCATCAAAACAATTTGTCTGTGAAAACGATTGTGGAAACGTGTAGATGATATTCCCCTTTGGAATTGGAGAAGGGTGCCACTTTGGTAAGAGTTATCACGTAATATTCACTCTTCTGGCTCTCCCAAAGCTTTTCATCCTAGTATCAAGACGGAATATCGTACCGTTACTCCGTAACTAAAAATGGAGCAACATTCCTATAGTTTCTATACACAGTGCTATTGCCACAAGCAATAATATTGCTAGAGCAGTCAATATATATGGTAGCCCTTTTACCTTTCCCTGGGGGCTCAATAAATTTACAGCCATAGGCTGTGACAATTATGCAATTAACCTGGACAATGATAATGATTCAGCTGTGCCTGTATGTCTGCACTTGCGATCCTTCTCAGAAAAGTGGTTGCTTTATTTGTTCAGAGTAAAATTTGGAATGTAAAAAATTCCATCCAAAACTTTATCATCGAACAATTTGTATGAATTCCTGTAAGGAATACGTTGGCATATCACAGAAGCCCAATTACAAATACATCCGCAAAATATCTACCAAAGATATTTCAGCAAGCTTGTCAAGTAGTGGGACAGGGAATGGCTCTCTGTTCCTGGGGCATGAATTGACGTCCAGCCCATCGTCCCCCTTTGCCTCCCCACCATACAAATAACAAATGAAAATTAGGCCAATTAAATTAAAGGCAAGACGGGATGGAAATATGGAATCGTTGATTATTATACCCATGACCCCTCTAATTAATGGTTCTTTCCCTTCGATATTATTGTACGTGTTTGGAAGGAAACCTCCTCTATCTTTTTTTCCAATTAAGACTATTGAATGTCCAATTAATGTAAATTGTTTTTGAACGTGTAGAGGATAACATGACAATGCGGAGACATTTAAAGTTGATTGACAGAATGAACAAAATATCCTAAATAATGAGGCTAATTGAAAAATTTTTAAATTAACAAAACTAGAGTTTTAGATCTTTTTATATAATAACTTTAAATATAATAAAATTCTCTTAATCTGAATAAAAAATCCAAAACAAATAGTGCTCAAATATATTATTTAGGGAAAAAAAGAAATTAGAAAAAATAGAAGAATATCTTAAAAATCGAAAAATGATAAGGAAAGAAATAAATTTTCAGGCTCAAGCAAGGCCCAAAATGGCATAAGCTTTGTCGGCTTGATTTGTCTTCTCGCAAACTTTAAAACGATATATTATACACTCAAAACAGACACATGTAGCCTAAGTTATACCCTTTGGAAAGTACCCTTCTCATCCCACACACCCATCATACAGTAGTCCCTCTCACTTGGAAAAGAACTTGCCCTCGAGTTTGACTTGTACAATGCCTCATCATCTAGATGATATTTAAATAGATTAGCCATATTGAATGTGTAAGAGATCTTCTAGTTGTCCGGCAGTTAGAGCACATAAGCATTATTATTAATCTTCCTTGCCACACGAAACGGTCCATACTTGATGTGGACATGCATCACTTTCCCGTGTCGATGCATGTTCACATCGACCTTGTACATAGCGTTTGCAGCCTCCAAATGAGCTCGTACCTTGACATGAATCTGTAGAGCTCTTTTTACCACATTATTCACTATTTTACTCCCTCCAGTTGCTATGGGCATGATAGCTAAATCATAAACATGGGGTAGGGAACAAGTGTAGACAATCTCAAAAAGGGTCTTACCACCATGTTATTGAAAGCAAACTTGACTTGAGGCAAGATAGTTTCCCAATTCCGTTGCTTGTCACCACAAACATAGTGCAACATGTTAACCAGAGTGCGATTAACCACATCCATTTGACCATTTGTTTGCTAATGAAAAGCACTACTAAATTGTACTGAACTTATCCTAGAGATGATGCCAAAACTTACTGATAAACTTCACATTCATGTCAGAAGTAATAGTCTTTAGCATACCATACAAACTTACCACTTCTTCAGAGAACAAATGCGCAGCTAAAGCAGCATCTTTAGTATTCTTGCAAGCAATAAAATGCATGATCTTTGAAAACCTGTTGATCACAACCTATCAATTTGTTCCCTTAGAATTTCAAGGCATATATAACTAATTAGAATTGAACAGATACCCATCTTGAATAAGGAAATCTTTTACATTTTGATGATTAATGCATCGATCTTAAATATGCGCAAAGTCTTCATCCTTAGCGTACAACTCCTTCAAGCATTCAAAACCAGTACCTTTAATGACGAGAGTAGTAAAGTTGCTTGCCTACTGAGTGCATCTGCTATCTTATTATGTTGCCCAAATTTATACTTAACAATAAAAGTGAACTTTTACGTATAGCGCACCCATCTTGCATGCATCTTGCTCAGATATTGCTGGTTGTTAAAGTACTTGAATGCTTAATGATCACTATAAAGTACGAACTCTTTATGAATCAAGTAATGCTCCTATGACTTCAACACCCTAAGGATTTGATAAAATTCTTAGTCGTAAGTAGACCATTTCTGTTATATTTTATTTAACTTCTCACTCATATACCTAAGTAGTCGTCCCTCTTGAGAAATAACAGCCCAATACTATTACCATAAGCATCACATTCAACCTCAAACAACTTGATGAAGTTTAGTAAGGCTAACACAGGAGTAGTAAAAAAATTCTCTTTTAATAAAACAAAACTGCACTCTGTAATAAGTGGGGCTATGTTACTAAAACTATAAATAAATCTCTTATAAAACATCGTCAACCCATGAAAACTCCTAACTTCACCCACTATCTTCGGCATAGGCCATTCATTAATGGCTTGTATCCTTGACTCAATAACTCGAATCCTATCTACATCAGTTATAAAACTATAAATTCCACATTACTCTACAGAAAGCTACACTTCTTTAGATTAATATAAAGTTTATTTTTTTTTGCAACATCTTTATAATCATTCTCAAATGTTCTAGGTGTGCCACTGCATTAACAGAATAAACTAAGATATTGTCAAAATTCACCACAATAAATTTGCAAGAAAAAGACTTAAGAACTTGATTCATTAAGTGCATAAAAGTGCTTAACACATTAGACAACCGGAATGGCATAAAATACCACTCATACAGCCCTTTTTTTAATTTTAAATGTTGTCTTCCACTCACCATCAGGCCTAATTATGATATTATGATATTATGATATCCATTACACAAATCTATCTTTGAGAAAACCCGAGCATCATTTAGTTGATCTAATAACTCTTAAAACGTGGAATAAGAAATCGATTCTTCACTATAATATGGTTAATTAGCATACTATCTGTATATATATGCCAACTCTCATCCTTTTTCGATACCAACAAAGCTAGTATAGTACATTAACTCATGCTCTCATGAATGAAACCTTTCCCTAACAATTCATCAACCTACCCTTGTAAGATCACATGCTCGTGAGGGCTCATACGATAATGAAGCAAGTTAGGTAAACTCGCACCATATCTCATAAAGGTGGCAGCCCATCCAACAACTTTAATGGTCTAATATCAACAAACTCAATTAATAATGGCTATACTTTTTTCAAGAACAATCTTCACCTTTAATTCTTCTTTTTTCTCTAGCTTCTAGCAATCATCGCAATCATCCTCTTGATGATTTTTAACAACCTTAGTATTCTTCTTGTTGTTCGTTAAAGGCATCAACGAACCTTCTTGTTATTTCACTAAAACTCATACACATTATCCTCTCTTCTATACTGTATCAACATCAAATTACTAAAGTCTACCAAATAATAGATGGCACACATCCATATTCTTTACATCGCTCAACACATCACTCTTATAAATCTTCCCAATGGAGAAAAGAACACGACGGTCCTTTATTACTTGCATTTTTGTCTCTCTATTTATCAATCATATTCTGTTAGATACTGGATTTTTTTGGTTGAAAGTCCTATCATGTCAAATAGCACTTTTGAAAATATGTTCTCGCTATTGCCACTATTAATTATAATGTTGTACACCTTATCGTTGATAGTGCCACATGTTTTAAAAATCTTATTGCGCTGATTATCCTCTTTAAATTTCAATGATAATAAAATCTTCTATATAATACAATTTAGTTTCTCCTTCATTTGCTTTCAACTCTAAAGCTTCTTTGGCATCCCCATTCTCAACGTCGTTCAGCTCTGTCTTGCTGACTTTACCCTCTACTAAATTCAAAATTTTAAAATGATAGTTACTCGATCGATGGCCTAGCTCCCTACACTTCAAACACTTGTCCAGCATAGGCTTCACTATAAGTGATTTTATCTACTATCTCATCTTATATCTCTTGTTTTAATCTGCTAATATATTTCGTAACTATTCAAAATTCTGGCTCATCCATATTATTTTGAGTGTGTAGACAATAAAATTCGTTTATATATTCATTGACACTATGATTTCCTTACCTGCAGTTCTGATATTTAAAACTGCTGCCAGTATTCTACTGGCAGGAAATACTCTCTCATCATCCTCTGCATTCCAGGCCACTATTTGATAAATTTTTTTGCAACTTTTCTTTAATTATGTATGTATTGCCATTATGCAGAAGCTGGACAAGCTTAATTCACTTATCTTGAGGAATCTCCATATACTCGAGAAAATTATCCACTTGTGATATCCAGTCTAAAAATTTTTCAACATGCATCCCACAAAAAAAATTCAGAATATTAACATTAATCTTGTAATCTAAACTCTTTTTGGGCCCCTATCATCCTCCACATATTTTTCTTCTTCTAAATCGTTTCTTAGCTCCTTACGCACGTGTACTGGTATTCATCACGTAGGACCTAAATTTTGAGGTACTACTTCATGATTGATGCCTTGAGGTTTTATTTCATGACCGACCCCTTGAGGTATCTCCATGTAGTTGTAATCTTCAGGTTGTACACCACGATTGACTCTTTGAAGTTCTTCCTCGTGATTAACTTTTTGTTGTTGACCTCTCTTTCTGTTTTTTTTCAAGGAAAACTTAAGACTCATAATTGTCTTGCTCTATCACCACTAATCTCGAGTTATAAGCTTCCTCAATTGCTTCCAAGGTTGCTTCTCTAGCCGCCCGTTTCACAGCCTCCACAGTCTTTGGCTACATCCCTTTGTTAACATGTATGTGTCTATAATAATGATTTTGATGATAACAAACAAGATTAAGAATGATTAAGTTTTTAAAAGCTCAAGTTATTTTTCATACATTTTAAATAAATCATTATTTTCATATAATAAAGGTTTTTTTTTCAAAGAAAACGTGATTTCATGAAATTGGTTGTTTTTCAAGCTCATGGTCTAATTGAAAAAATTTTGAGAACTTTGAAATCAACAAGTATTGCTTAAAATTCTAAAAATGGACTTGTTTGAAAAGTATCATAAAGTTTTGGGCCATAGTACAAGTATATAAAATTTTGGGGCAAAAATATAATTTTAGAAAATAGTTTCATTGTAGCAGTCGCTGTAGCAAATAGCTAGCTGTTTGGAAGATAACAGCTAACTTACATTGAACAAAATTGAAGATTAGTCTTTGGACACTAACGGCAAACCGACTTCTTCAAAATGGTAAATCGACATCTTCTTTGCAAGTTACTAGACGATAATGGCGATCCGACATTTCAATAACGGTGATCTGACAATTTGAAATTCTGTCTAATGGTAACTTGCTCAAGTCAAAACGGCAATCCAACTTCTATTTAACGTCGATCCAACTTCGAGTAAATTATCTCTAACGACTATTCTTCAGCTCAAACTATAAAAAGGCTCATTTAAACACAAATAATAGTGATTCCAACTACTATCAATGAGCCATGTAGATGCTGTGGTTCAAAACGAAAATAGAAGAGTGTGGAGATGTACCAGTATTTATGGCCATCCAAAATTGACCTAAAAGCACCATACTTGAACTCTCTTGAAAAGGTTAGCAGCTCTCTCTTTTCACCCCTGGTGTTGCTTTGGAGACTTCAATGAGATTTTGTATTTGCATGAGAAAAAAAGAGGGAATGATAGAAATCGAAATGTGATAGCTGATTTTAGAGAAGCTGTCCAAGCTTAGAATTTGGTTGATATTGGGTATCACGAGTATCCTTATACATGGTTGAATAGGAGATTTGGCCCTCACCACATAGAAGAGAGGCTAGATAGATTCCTGTGCAACAAGGATTGGTGTGATAATTTTCAAGCGTCAACAATAATTAATCTGGTGAATTGGGTTTCAGATCACTACCCAATTGTTTTTTATTGTAATGAGAGAGGTAGAAACAAAAGCTAGAGGAAACAACATCCCACTCGAGAGCATTACGAAGACACGTGGAGTCCCTATAAAGACTGTAAGAGAATAGTTAGTGAAGAATGGGCTCACTATGGAGAGAAATCTTGGGAGAATCTGGCGCAACAATTCCAAAGGGTAGCTAAAAATTCGTTAGCTCAGCTCAAGTTGTGGAGTAAAGATGAGTTTGAAGGCAAGCAAAAAAAACAAGAAAAGCTTATCAAACAGTTGGAGAACCTCAGACAGAGCAACGATCAAATGAGGGAAGGGCTGAAATTAGAAGAATTGAGAATCAAATTAATAACATGCTGATTGATAAAGAAGTCTATTGGAAGTAAAGATCAAGGGCTGATTTGCTTAGATAGGGAGATAAAAACACCAAGTTCTTCCACTCCAATGCTTCAGATCGGGGGGTAGAAAACAATCAAGGCCAATGGACAGCGAAGCAGGATGAAGTCGAGAGGGAGTTCTGCAATTAGTTCCGAAGCTTATTGACATCATCCAGCCCAACCTACAACCAAATTTAAGCTGCCTTAGAGAAACTTCCAGCAAAAGTCACCCCAGAGATAAACGCCTATCTGGAAGAGCCTTTCAGTCTTGAGGAGATTGTCAAATCTCTATCTCAGATGCCGCCCACAAAAGCTCCAGGCCCTGATGGACTTCCTGCTGCTTTTTTCCAAAAGCACTGGAAATCAGTTCATAAAGGAGTGGAAGAGACTTGTTTATACATCCTTAATGAGCAAGGTAACCTCGCTCCTCTAAATCATACTTTCATTGCTCTTATTCCTAAGACAAACAAGCTAAGGAAAGTCTCTGAGTTTAGGCTAATCAGTCTCTGCAATGTAGTGTACATAATAGTTGCCAAAGTTATTGCAAATAGACTGAAACCAATACTCTCCCAAATTATCTTCCCCACCCAGAATGCCTTTATTCTAAATCGGATAATTACGGACAATGTGATAATTGGCTATGAATGCATGCATAAGATCAGAAGCAGTAGAGGGAAAAGGAAGGGTTTGGTAGCTCTAAAGTTGGATATGAGTAAGGCATACGATAGGATTGAGTGGCCTTTTCTGAAGCTCACAATGGCTAAGCTCGGCTTCTCTCAAAAGTGGGCAAAGTTGATAATGAACTACATACAACAGCCACCTTCTCAGTCTTAATCAACGGCAGTCCCAAAGGTTTTATCCAACCTGAGAGAGGTCTGAGATAGGGTTGTCCCCTTTCCTATTATTTATTTATTTTGTGTGCTGAGGTTTTCTCAAATTTATTGCTCCAAGCAGGGAAAAATCAGCTGATCAGGGGCTTGAGGTTTGCCAAAGAAGTCACAATTTCTCACATACTGTTTGTATATGATAGCCTTATCTTCTCAAGGGCTACAAAATCCGATTGCAGGCACTTGAAGAGAATATTTGACTGTTATGCTAAAGCCTCTGGGCAGATCTTTAATTTTGAAAAGTCATCTATGGTGTTTAGTGGCAAAGTGCCGAACAACCAGATTACAGCAATCAAAGATATCCTCAACTTAAAGGTAGTCTCCAGCCATGAAAAATATCTCGGCCGCCTATCCATGATAGGCAGAAAGAAAACCAATTTTTTCAAGGACATCAAGCTGAAAATCCTGAGTAAAATTTCAAGCTGGTATCACAAGATGTTCTCAAGTGGTGGGAATGAAACTCTTATTAAAGCGGTAGCCCAAGCAGTCCCAGCCTATGCCATGAGCACATTCAAGCTTCCAAAGAGCTTATGTGAAGACATACAAAGAGCCATTGCAAAGTTCTGGTGGGGATTTAAGGAGGAAAAACAAGGCATCCATTGGGCAAAATGGAGCAGACTCAGCCGTGCAAAGAGTAGAGGGGGTATGGGATTTAGAGATCTCTTCAGCTTTAATCAAGCTTTGGTGGCCAAACAAGGCTAGAGGTTGATGCAGTATCCTAACTCTCTGGTTTCCAAAGTGCTGCAGGCACGATATTACAAAAACTCCACCTTCTTAAATGCAAGCATATGATCCAACCCATCTTATATATGGAGGAGTATCATATGGGGGCGGCAAATCATCAAGGAATGAGCTAGATGGAGAATAGGTAATGGTAAAAATATTCGGATTTACAAGATTGCTGGATTCCAAGACCAACCTCTTTCAAGCCGATATCTCCACCAAGCTTGTCTACAGATGCTATCGTGGCAGACTTGATAAACGCAGAAAACCAATGGGATGTGGAAACATTAAACCAGCACTTCATGCCATCAGATGCCGATTTGATCTTGAAGATCCATCTACCACATAGGCAATCCGAGGATGAATTAATGTGGCATTTTGATAAGAAATGAGATTATTCAGTGAAAAACGGCTACCAAATAGCTTTAAAAATAAATCTTCCAGAAGAGCCTGGCTGCTCAGGAAGCAATTCAAACCAATGGAAAGGAATATGGTCTCTTGCTTTGCCCGAAAAGATTAAAATTTTCTTATGGAGAGCTTCAAATAACCTGCTACCAACAGCTGAGAATTTGTGGAGGAGAAAAATCATTCAAGATCCAATTTTTCAAAGGTGCAGAAGGTCCATTGAATCAATAAGTCATGCGCTCCTAATCTGTAAACCAGCAAAGAAAATCTGGAACCATGCCCCTTTTCCAGTGAACAAATATGAATTTTATTCCCAGGACATCTTCACTATCATCCAGGACATGAGCATCAGATTTAGGAAGGCTGATATAGAGCTAATGGCAGCATACTTGTGGGTTTCATGGTATGCAAGAAACAAGTTCTTGTTCGATGGGAAGAACCTGAAGCCAAGCATCTTAACAGCTAAGGCATAATCAACAGTGGAAGCATACCAGAGAGTAAGGAAGATAGGGCTTTCTCATATTAGCAATACCATCAATAAGAAGCAGGAAAGATAGATCCCCCTCCAGACAACTCTTTCAAAGTCAACGTTGACGCAGCCATAAACAGCAAGAACCAAACAGTGGGCATATGTGCAGTTATCAGGGATTCAAAAGGCATTGTGATAGTAGCAGGCATCCAGCAGACCACGCTAAAAGGAGAAGTCAGCTTTGCCAAAGCAGAGGCTATGAGGTGGGGTTTGCAGATTGCAAAGGAAGCAGCCTTATCGAATCTAATAGTTGAGACAGATTGTCAAGAGGTGGTTGAGTTGGTTAACAACACAAAGGGCAGCAAAACTGAAATTTTCTGGATTGTGTCTGATATCCAAGACCAGAGAAAGTATTTCCAGAAGACTACAGTGCAATATGTTCCTAGATATTGTAATGCTTATGCCCATTCCTTAGCAAAATTTGGGTTAGGAAGAAAAACATCTGCGATCTAGTTTTATCCATTACCAGCAGAGATAATGAATGTATTTGACAGTGTTGTTTGAAGTAATGAAAGTCTTTACTTTCTTTTAAAAAAAAAAACTACTATCATTGAGCAAACTATTGAGCATACAACTTTCATTGAGTTTTAAATTCTTATATTCATCTCATTTACTAACATTTTAAGATTTCATTTGTAATCGAACACAATGTGTGAGAGGGATTTATTTGTAATCCCTTTTGTAAAATTAAGTTGAGAGGTTATAAGTATTGGGATACACTTGGGTTAAGAAATTGGGGATAATCTCTTGTTATAAAGGTCTATTGGTATCTTGGAAGTCAATTGTAAAAAGTTATTGAAGCCTTGGAGGCTTACTTAGTGAAATCTTCAAGTCCGATGAGCTTAGAGGCGTGGACATAGGCACGGGTGGCCAAACCAAGTAAAAATCACGTGTTTGCTCTCTCTTACCCTATTTCCTTATTTTTTATTACACATTAATTTGTTTATTTCAAATTTGATTGCCTTGTTTAAATTGCATTAAGTTTCTTAGTTGCTTAAATTTTTTAGAAACTCAATTCACCATCCCTTTTGGGTTGTCTAGTTAGTATTTCACCATTGATTATCGTCTTCCGGGCAATTGCTCCTATGATCGTGTGGTTGCACCATAATGATAAGCGAACTTGCTTTGATACTAATTAAAGATGCGGAAATGTTTAAATTTGATTGATAGAAGAAACAAAAGTTTCTAAATGATAAAATTTAAATGTCTGAAATTAATAAAATTAGGGTTTTGGGCCCCTTTATATAATAATCCAAAAAATTTTGAATTTACCAAATAGGTAAATCTAAAAAATTATTTTATAATAAAATTCTCCTAATCTGAATAAAAAAATCTAAAACAAATGGTGCCCAAATCTAAGATCTTAAAAAAAGATAAAAATCATAAAAGAAATAGAAAAAAAATAAGAAAATATCTTAAAACTAAAAAAACGACAAGGAAAGAAATGGATTTTTAGGCTCAAACACTGCCCATGCAACAATTCTAGTTTTGATTCGTCTCGTCACAAGCTTCAAAATAATATATAATAGGCCTAATATCTCATTCGTCCTATGCATCCATCCTACATCATAACAGCTTGAAGACTTGGGAGGGCCAACTTAATTCAAAGTCAAGACTAGCTTATTACCTTGCGGGATTTTTAATTGTGAGGGGAAAAAACTGTTGAAAGATGTTGGGTTTAAAGTTTATAAAACTTTAATTATTTCATAAAATTGTTTTATTTTTTATTCGTCATCACGTTGGGATTATCCCCAATGGCCAATTTTATTTTCATTTTTTATAGGTCAATAAATGCTACTAGAACTTGATTATTACCTCTCTTTTTCTCATTTATTGATGACTATGAAGAATTAGATAAAACTCATAAATGACCTAAAATATATAATGAATATTTAGATTTTGTTTCATATCCATACGATATCTGGGAGTATGACATAGTCTCCAAAAATAGCCAAACATTTCACATCTATCACAAGTGCTTTCTTGAATATTATCTTGTGGCAGGTGTTTCATCCTCAATTTTTTTCCTTTTCTATGGTTCTTATAACCACCGTGAGGTCGACAATAATTTTTTTTTTCATGACCTCAATCTTAATAATAGCCATGACCACAACCATGACTACATCTACGGGCATAGTTATGCCCACGACCATGCCCATTTTCATCATGATCACATAGACAACATTTGCTCCAAGAACTTGTTTTGTATCAATAGGATGGGCTTAATAATTGAATATTCTTTTCTACCAAAAGAAGGCATGCAATCAAATCAGAATATTTTGTATACCGACGAGCTCTATATTGTTGTTATAGAACTGTATTGGAAGGATGAAATTTTATAATTTTTTTTCAACATATCCCCATCAGTAATATTTTCCCCACATAGTTTTAATTATTAAGTAATTTTGTACAATGTAGAATTATATGTGTTGGAGAAAAATCAGTTTTTTAAATTTTTATAAAACATTTTAAGATCGCTCTCATACAATATATAAGAATTTGTAATCTAGAAATCGTACCTTGAAAATCCGATTTTGCTTTTTCCACTGAATTGATTTAGGCTCCCAGATCACGATCCGTCACCACCACTCCTGTTAGATCACGATCCGTCACCACCACGCTTGTTAGATCACGAACTGTTACCAATGATCTTCCAGGTTATGATTCAGGTTTGATCTGCACTTGACGTGTGGGTGCCTTTATCACTACCAAAGCAGCTAGCACGAGAAAATTTTTCTCTCAACAACAGAGAGAAAAATCTTTTTCTCTGATCTGTATAAAGTAGCTGCTCCCCTTTTCTTTAGAGAAAATAAACCTTTTTATATCTCCCTTTAGTGAAAACCCTAGACTCCAAATAATGAAAATCAAAACTCACGTTACTTGCTTTTTCTATAGGGGATCCACCTTGTAAAATAACATAAGGCCCCTTACACACAAGCTAATAAAATAGAGCCTCCCACTAAATGATATATTTAGGTTTTTTACCCAAATAACTAGTTATCTTTTTTATTAATCCAGTAGTGGTGCAGTCAATTAAATGAGCTAACCAGGGGATCATTTGGGAACATACAATAGTGGCTATAACAATTAAGCATGTAATTAAAATAGCCTAATTTTTTAATTCCAAATCTACTCCACTAAAAGATTGGAATTGACCTCCATAATTGTATGCTCGAATAATAATTCGCCCCAATCCACATTGATTTCTTTACTGCACAATCCTTTGTACCACATCATTAATTAAATCGATATCTCAACTGTCCAATCAATTTAATTACATCTTGTTCCTTGATACTTACTGGTTTTCTCTAATGATCATTTTCAACATACTAAATATGTTGACACACTCTGGCTACAGAATTCTATGATCAAGTACCGAAAACCCATCAAGAGATGTGTTGTACAAATTATTGTTAATTCATAACTCCAATCCACATAATTGCTCCCACCAAGATACCGGGTAATCTTGACCACAAGTATTTGTCGTACCCATTGGTAACTCAAATGGAATAACAATTACAATCATGAAATCGTAATTAACTCAAGATTAAGATTACAGTAAAATCAATGCCTATGAGATTTAATAAGTATGACAGTTATTACAAAGTTAATTAAATCTCATATGTGATCATGTTCAATGTAGTCGTACTACATCAATAAATTCATACATGATTAAGACAAACCATTCAATGAATTCATTACAGTCTATACCTAAATAAAGTGTCCAACTTTATTTATCAACTGCGAACTAAATTTATTTAATCATAAGATAACTTGTATTTATGTCTTCTGTGAATCCACATAGTGATCACATAAATACATATACTATGATTAAATAGATTTTAATCAAAATATTAATTCAATTAAGATATTTGAATAAAATACCTCATTTATTTTATTAATTAGAAAAATTATTTATTACAATTAAATAAACACATATGTTTTTAAAGAGCACATTTTCCCAACAATCTCCTAATAGCTCTCAAAGCATATTTGGCATCTCACGCATGCCCATGGATTCTAAGTGCAAGTTAAAAGGTTTCCCAGGTATGGCCTTAGTAAAAGGATTTGCCAAGTTTTGCTCTGACGCAATCTGAGTAACCTCCACATCACCTCTCTGCACTATATCCCTTATAAGATGATACTTCATCTCAATATGTTTTTGTTTCTTGTGGTTCCTTGGTTCCTTAAATTGAGCTACTGTACCACTATTATCGCAAAGTAGTTTAAGGGGTGCAGTTACAACAAGTACCACCTCAAGATCTTGTAGGAACTTGCGGAGCCATACAACTTCTTTTGCAGCTTCGGATGCAGCCATATATTCAGCTTCAGTTGTGGGGTCTGCGATACAAGATTGTTTCACACTCCTCCAACTAATAGCTCCACTTCCCAATGTAAACACATAGCCGGAAGTTGATTTTCTGGAATCCTTATCTGACATAAAGTCAGAATCAGTATAACCCATTGGAATGAGTTCATCACCAGAATACACAAGCATATAATTTTTAATTCTTTTCAGATACTTCATTATATGCTTGACCGCAGACTAGTGTTTAGGTCCAGGATTAGATTGATATCTACTAACCATCCTTATTGCAAAACAGATGTCTGGCCTAGTGCAAAGCATGGCATACATGAGACTTCCCACAGCTTCTGCATAGGGAGCTTGTCTCATTTTCTCTATCTCTTCAGATGTTTTAGGTGATTGATCCTTAGAGAATGTAATTCCATGTCTGAATGGTAATAAACCAGTCTTGGAATTTTCCATGCTAAATCTAGCTAATATCTTATCGATATAGACCGCTTGAGACAAGGCTAAAGTTTTATTCTTCCGGTCTCGTACTAACTTGATACCAAGAATATAACTTGCCTCTCCTAGGTCTTTTATATCAAATTGTTTTGCTAACCAACTCTTTGTTGTAGTCAATACTCCTATATCATTTCCAATTAGGAGAATATCGTCTACATAAAGATTAGGAAGGCTACATATTTTTCTTGAATCTTCTTGTACACACATGGTTCATCAATGTTCTGAATGAATCCAAACGATTTAATCGCTTGATCAAATATGATGTTCCATGATCGGGATGCTTGCTTCAATCTATAAATGGATCTCTGCAACTTACATACCATGTGTTCTTGGCCTTTTTGTATAAATCCATCTGGTTGCTGCATATAGATGTTTTTTTCAAGATGCCCGTTAAGAAAGGCAGTCTTGACATCCATTTACCAAATTTCATAATCTAGCACTGCAGCAATGGAGAGCAGAATCCTGATGGATTTAAGCATAGCAACCGGAGAAAAAGTTTCCTCATAATCGATTCCCTTTTTCTGAGTAAACCTTTTGGCTACCAATCTTACTTTAAATGTTTCCACCCTTCCGTCTACTTCTCTTTTTCTCTTGTAGATCCACTTGCACCCTATAGGTTTTACCCCATTTGGTGCCTCAACAAGTTCCCAGACTTTATTGGAATACATAGATTCCATTTCTTGATTCATGGCCTTTTTCCAAAATTCAACATCTCTATCTATTAGAGCTTCATTGTAACTAGTGAGATCTTGTACATGTTCATATGAGATAGCCGTATAGGTTGCTCCCAAAAGTATGTATCTCATAGGTAACCTCGTTACCCTCCCACTACGACGAGGTTCTAAAAGTGATGGTTGTTCAGGGATAATCCTGTATTGATCATCTGGTTGTTGATGTTCTTCCTGTTCTGTAACAGGCGTTGAAAGCTGAGCATCAACTTGATCACCTGACAGTTCTTCAAGTATTACCTTACTCTTAGGTTTAAAGTTATTCATATAGTCTTCCTCGAGGGAAGTGAAATGTGTGCTCACGATCACTTTCCTATCTTGATGACTATAAAATAAACCTCCCCTTGTTCCTTTGGGATACCCCACAAACATACAAACCTCAGAACGTGAATCCATTTTGTCTGCCTTTGGTTTTAGTACATGTGCTGGTGATCCCTAAATACGAACATGTCGTAAACTTGGTTTGCGACCTGACCATAATTCTATTAGAGTTTTAGGCACTAACTTAGATGGAACTAAGTTCAAGAGGTAAACTGCAGTTTCTAGTGCTAGTCCCCAAAAAGAGATTGGTAATAACGAATAACTAAGCATAGATCTCACCATATCCAAAAGAGTTCTATTTCTTCTTTCAGCCACCCCATTTTGTTGTGGTGTTCCCGGGGCAATCAACTGAGATATAATCTCATTTTCAACCAGATACTCTTTGAAATCTCCTGAGAGAAATTCACCACCTCGATCAAATCGAAGTTTCTTTATGTTCTTATCTAATTGCTTTTCTGTCTCAGCCTTATACTCTTTGAATTTCTCAAGAGCTTCAGACTTGTGATGCATCAGATAAACATAATCGTATCTCGAGTAATCATCAGTGAAAGTGATGAAATACTCATAACCTCCTTGAGCTTGTACATTGATTGGTCCATATACATCTGTATGAACTAATTCAAGTGGTACTGTTGCACGTACTCCTTTGGCCGAGAATGGCCTTTTGGTCATTTTCCCTTCTAAATAGGATTCACAGAGTGGAAATGATTCATTTTCTAATGGACCCAAAATCCCATCTTTGATCATTCTCTGTATCCTATTTTGGTTTATATGACCCAAACGTAAATGCCAGAGGTAATATTGGTTGGAAGAAATATTTATTTTCTTAGATAAATGTGTATGCTCATCATTATTTATCACTGTGTCGTACATAAAATGGATCATTGGACTTAAATGATATAAATTATCTTCCAATGTACCAGAACAAATAAGTCTTTTATTATAAAAAATAGAAACAGAGGATCCAAAATTTACAGTGTACCATTGCTTTGACAAACAAGCTACTGAAATTAAATTCCTCTTTATGTCTGGAACATAAAGACAATTATTGAAAATTAAAGTCTCATTATTAAAAGATAATAAAACAGATCCGGTCTTCACTGCTGACACGAACTATCCTGTCCCTAACTGCAGCTTGACGCTTCCTTCACTTATTTTCCTGGTTTCCTGAAACCAATAAAGTGAATTACAAATATGATTAGTTGCTCCTGAATCCAACACCCAAGTGTCAATAGGATTCTGAACTAAACATGCCTCAATTACAAAAAGATTTCCCATACCTGATTTCACAATCGTAGGGCAATCCTTTTTCCAGTGACCTTTCTGTCCACACTTGAAGCATTTGCCTTTTGGAATTGACCTCCATAATTGTATGCTCGAATAATAATTCGTCCTAAGCCATATTGATTTCTTTACTGCACAATCATTTGTACCACATCATTAATTAAATCGCTATCTCAACTGTCCAATCAATTTAATTACATTTTGTTCCTTAATACTTACTGGTTTTCTCTAATGATCATTTTCAACATACTAAATATGTTGACACACTCTGGCCAGAGAATTCTATGGTCAAGTGCCGAAAGCCCATCAATAGATGTGTTGTACAAATTCTATATTGTTAATCCATAACTCCAATACTCATAATTGCTCTCACCAAGATACCGGGTAATCTTGACCACAAGTATGTGTCGTGCCCATTGGTAACTCAAATGGAATAACAATTACAATCATGAAATCATAATTAACTCAAGATTAAGATTACAGTAAAATTAATGCCTATGAGATTTAATAAGTCTGACAGTTATTACAAAGTTAATTAAATCTCATATGTGATCCTATTCAATGTAGTCGTACTACATCAATAAATTCATACATGATTAAGACAAATCATTCACTGAATTCATTACAGTCTATACCTAAATAAAGTGCCCAACTTGATTTATCAACTGCGAACTAAATTTATTTAATCATAAGATAACTTGTATTTATGTCTTCTGTGAATCCACATGGTGATCACATAAATACATATAATATGATTAAATGGATTTTAATCAAAATATTAATTCAATTAAGATATTTGAATAAAATACCTCATTTATTTTATTAATTAGAAAAATTATTTATTACAATTAAATAAACACATATGCTTTTAAAGAGCACATTTTCCCAACAATATGTTGGATCATAAACTTGATCCATACAACTTTGAAACGCAAATGACTCTTGATCTAGTTCATGCAAGCTTCTTTGGGTAGTTAAGATTTGTGGTGTTAAATGTGGTAATATGGGAAGTAGAATTTGTGGTGTTGAGTATGTTGTTAGGTTTGGTTTGTGGTTATGATTTATGTGGTAGTTAAGTCAACGTATGGTTGTGATTAAATTGTAACAAGTATAAATATCTACTCTCTCAGTTGGTTTAAGTAACAAGAAGTAGTAAAGCTTATTAATTGCAAAAGAGTCGTAATTAAGGAGTTATATTGAGTTAATAAGAAAAGAGTGTTTTGAGTGTTTGATTATTCAAATTCTCTAATATTATGTTCATGAACTGACTTAAAATCCTACAACTTAAGGGCATTCCATTCATTACAAGTATTTGGAAGAATTACTAACCTTAAATTACTATATCTCTCATCAAGCTAATTCATATGACATATATGTCCTTTATAGGAAGATATCTTGTTTTGAGTGCTAGATGGAGATGGTGACATTGATAAATCGTGGTCTTCTCTTAATCTTGAAGAGATGAGTCATTATTATTTTTCATTGTATCACTAAGCATCAAGATAAATTTCAGCAACATCAAGTATTTTTGGAAATCCTTCTTGTTCTTGTTTTTTTATTTCTTTTTTTTTGTCAAGATGACCATTTTTTCCCCGAATGTTATCGAGGGCAAATAAAGCATATATGCTTAACATTGAATATATTTTTATAAATAAAAGCTAACACGAACGTTGTGCCAAAGAATCTGTTTATAGGTAAACTAGGCCCATTTAGGATAGTAGCGTTGCCGAACAAGGCTTTGATTTGATTACTGTAAGTATATACTAAATATTTTTAATAGAATTTTTGGTTGGGCTGAATGGTTGAGTAAAATAATTCAAATGGTTTAAGTAACGATTTTTTTAATATTTTAAAGAGTGCACATGTTTTTTTTTTGAAAAGAAACTTCCATTAAATCGAAGAAGAGAATAAATACATCAATTGTGAAGGGTAAGAACCCATCCAAACAAAATTTTCACATTTCTCTAATGCTAACTTAGATAGAGAATGGGCAATGGCATTACAAGATCTATGAGTATATTTAATGCTAACTAGCTCAAAATTCCTCATTAAGTTTTGAATCTTCAAAATTATCCAAAAGATCTCAGAATTGCCGCCTTGCTTGTTGTTAACTAACTTGACTACGCTTTGAGCGTCTGATTCAACAATTAAAGCCTTTGCACTTGCATTCCTAGCAATCTGTAATCCCCATTCCAAGGTTTCTGCTTCAGCAAAGGAAACATCTCCATGAAATTTCGAAATCTTGATTGCAGCTGCTATGACATTCCCCCGATCATCTCGGATTATAGCTCCGAGCCCTGCAAGGTGCTTTTCTGAGTTTGTAGCAGCATCCACATTGACTTTAACAAATCCACTTTGGGGGGGATTCCAAATTCGCTAAGCCTGCACCTACTGAATTTCATTTCGAGCTTGCTCTGGTTTTTGAACTCTTTTGTAAGCCTCCATTATTGCTTCAGCTTTAGCAACCAGAGCCTGGGGGTAAAGAGTGCACATGTTAAAATTTAATAGATTAGTGTACAAAATAATAGAAAATGGAACTATCGTACTCTTACTCCGAAACTGCAATTAGAGTCAACATTCCAGTAATTTCTTTACACAGTACTATATTGCAACAAGCAATAATAGAGCAATAATAGAGTAATAATATAATTACAAATTCTTGTATAAATATTTTTGTATACAAATTGATGTGGCATGATTTAATTGGTTGGATTAAATATCTATTAGTTCGAATGATTTGTTTTTATTATTTTCTATTTTCACTTAACCAATGAGTTAATGTCAAATTAATTTATGCAAAATAAGTTTGTGTAAGAGTTTATAACTATATCAACGCTCACAATAATATTGCTAGAGGAGTTGACTATTACTTTTCCCTGGAGGCATAATAAGTTTACAGCCATAGGTTGTGACAATTACGCAATTAACCTGGAGAATGTTAATGATTCAACTGTGCCTATGTTTGCACTTGGGATCCCACTCAGAAAAGTGGTTGCTACGATTTCCTGTGCTCTATTCCTCCAAGTATTAGTAAATTTTTCAATGCAAAATATGAATTTCTATGAAGAATCCGTTGGCATTTCACAGAAGCCCAATAACAAATACATCCTCAAAATATCCATCAAAGATATTTCAACAAGCTAGTCAAGTAATGGGACAGGGAATGGCTCTGTTCCTCAGAATGAATTGACGTCCTGTCCAGTGTCCCCCGTTGGCTTCTCATCACAGAGATGAAAATTGAAATTAGGCCAATTAGATTAAAGGCAAGACGGAATGGAAATATTGAACCGTTAATTATTATAGCCATGACCCCTCTAATTAATGGCCCTTTGCATTTCAATATTATTGTAGGTATTTGCAAGGAAACCTCCTCTATCTTTCTTCCAATTAAGACTTCTTGTGTCCAATTACTGTCGATTCTTTTTGAACGTGTAAAGGATAGCATCTTGAAGACTTGAGAGGGCCAGCGTTTATTCAAAGTCAAGTACAGGGACAGGAAATGGCCCTGTTCCTGAAGTATGAACTGACGTCCCGTCCGGTGTCCCCTTGCCTACTCATCATACAAACAAAAATTGAAATTAGGCCATTTAGAATAAAGATAAGACGGAATGGAAATATGGGATCGTTAATTATTATAGCTATGACCCATCTAATTTGCAAATGGTTCTTTCCCTTTCAATATTATCGTACGTATTTGCAAGGAAACCTCCTCTCCCTTTCTTCCAATTAAGACTTCTTCTGTCCAATTACTGTCAATTCTTTTTGAACGTGTAGAGAGGATAATAACTTGAAGACTTGAGGGCGCCGGCGTTTATTCAAAGTCAAGACTTAATTAGCCTGCAGGACTCTTGATGGTGAGGGGAAGAGAAAAAGATGAAAGGCGCTGGGTATAAGACATATAAAACTTCAATTACTTCATAAAATTGTTTTATTTTTCATTCGTCGTCACGTTGGGGATTACCGCAAATGACCCATTTTATTTTCATCTTTATGTAGGTCAGTAGGGTCACTGGAAATCAACTGTTGTCTCTTTTTTCTCACTTACTGAGGAATTTGGACAATTAAACAAAACACATCAATTACCTCAAATATATGATGAATATCTAGATTTTTTCGAATCCACATGAAGTGTGGAAATACGACATTCTCTCCAAAAATAACCAGATATTTCACATCTATTACAAATATTTTCTTGAATATTATGTTGGCCAGATATTTTCTCCTCATTTTTCTCTTTTCCATCGATAATAATTTTTTTCATAACCTCAACCTTGATAAAAGCCACGACCATAGTTACAACTATGTCCACAGTCAATAATAATCTTGCTGAGAAATTATTTCTAATTAATTTTTTTGTGGTGCTTTTAATGACACAACATAATAACCTTTTTTTATCTTTATTTTGTTCCCAATAAATCTCAAAACTCCTTACAAATTTGCACCATTATACATATGATATCTTTTTTCTTCCGTTTATTAGCTTTATAGAATTTTGATATAATACGTGCGTCGCACTCATAACATGTACGGCCTGGCGCATTAGATTATTTTTCTAACTTTATATAAGTAAAGTATCTCTCTTAGCGTACAAATATAATTTGATGCGACGTGGCGCACTGGTCGCACTAGATGAGTGCTCTAACTTTGTTTAAGTAAAAGCGTCTCCCTTATTGTGCAAGCATAATTTGTAGTGGTTCCGCCCCAAAATGGCAAAATTTATCACTCCATCGCCTCAAATTTTAAAATCCGCAACTATTGGGCTGTGTGGCGGGCTCGCCAAAGTCACAACCCAACCTTTATCATGGGCCCTTTCCAAAGCTAACTTGCACTCTCCATATTCTTCCTCTATTAAATAAAACCGAATATGATGCATATTAACAGACTCTCACCATTCACGTATTTTATAATGAATCTCGCACCAATTCTAAGTTTTCATTTTTTTCCTACAAAGAAGAAACTTTGGAGTCTTAGTGACTGCCTTTTTTTTTTTCTTATCTCGAGGAAAAGAAAAATGCTATAATAACCTATCAAATTATCCATTAAACCTATTTATTAAATAAATCACCGATTAAAATTTAAAAATTCAAATTTTTATCTAAACTTACGTATTTCATTTCATCAATAAATAAAATTGTGGACTTTTGCCTCTAGTGTCTTATTTGGTAACAATTTTTGACTCTAGAACCAAACATGCAGAGTTTGATGTTCATTTTATAAGGTATAAAGTACTCAATGGAGAAATGGAAGTGGTAGATATATACCAACAAAGCATAATAAGATGGGAAACATGTTGTGCGCAAAATGCGGAATCAAACGCACCGAATAATCACAGAAAGGACACAAGAATTATGTGGTTCAACAATATGCCTACGTCCACAGGAGCAAGAGAAAAAATAATTGTATTATTAACAATTATTTGAATACAAATTTGAGTAAAGAAACCTCACTTTCCCAGAACCCAAATACACCCAATACTCTCACACACACTCTACAATTGCTCACACTCTCAGAACTCTCAAAAGCTTAGAAACTTATAAGTTTAACAAATTTTTAGGATGCAAAAACCTCTATGAATGAAGCTCTATTTATAGTTAAGCTTCATTGCAAAAAGTCTTAAAGTAGTTGGCAAAAGTCCCATAATTTGGTGCCGACTTGAAAAACAAAAGAAATGCATGTGGCTCACCTTTTCTTTTTCAACCAATTTGAATAAACTCACCAAAAATCTTTGACTTTTTAACAATTCTCCACCTCGGCAAAGATTTGTCCAAATATGAGTCGACTACCAATAAACCATCATTCTCAAAGTGATCATTCAATAAGGATCCAGAATGGCTGTGTCGCTTTGACTGCCTACGTACCCAAAATTTGGGATCAAGCCAACCGTAGTTCAAAATTCCCGAATGACATAACTTAATACAATCGAAGGATTTGAATTAGTTTTAAGCAATGTTGAAACTTAACTCTAGAAACTACATTCGTCAACATATCTGATGGATTATCTTTGGTATCGATCTTTCTCAACAACACAACACCGCTCTCGATAATCTCCCTCACATAACGATATTTCATATCTATGTGCTTTGACTGAGCGTGATATGTTTGATTATTCGCAAGGAATATCGCACTTTGATTATCGCAGAAGACCGCAATGTTCTCTTGGATTATTCCTAATTCACCTAACAAGCCTTTCAACCAGATAGCTTCTTTTACAGCTTCAGTTGCTACCATATACTCTGCTTCCGTAGTGGACAGAGCAATTGTCGATTGTAAAATCGACCTCCAGCTAACCGGACCTCCATCCAATGTGAATAAGTAGCCCGTTGTTGATCTTCGCTTATCTAGGTCTTCGGCGAAATCAGAATCACAATACCCAACACATTGTTGACCACAATCCTTCTTGAACAATAACCCAACATCAACTGTCCCATACAGATATCAGAGAATCCACTTTACCGCAAGCCAGTAATTTTTACCCGAATTGTGCATGTATCTACTAACTATGCTCACTAATTGAGATATATCGGGCCTTGTGCATACCATAGCATACATAAGACTACTCACAACACTAGCATATGGAACACGAGCCATGTAATCACGCTCTTTTTGAGATCTAGGATATGAAGAAGAGCTTAATTTGAAATGAGGAGCTAGAGGTGTACATACTGGTTTAGTTGTCATCCATACCGAATCTTTCTAGCACTTTCTTCAAATAAGACTTTTAAGTCAACCATACGCTCCCATTCTTCTTGTCTCTACGAATCTCCATCCCAAGTATTCTCTGTGCATCACCCAAGTCTTTCATCTCGAACTCAAAAGCCAGCTGCTTCTTTAATCTTTCGATCTCATCTCTATTCTTCGAAGCTATAAGTATATTGTCGACATAGAGTAACAAATAGATGAAAGCTCCATCTAGTAGTTTTCTGAAGTAAACACAATGATCGTGTTCACTTCTGGTGAATTTCTGCCCTTGTATAAATTGATCAAATCTTTTGTACCACTGCCTTGGCAATTGCTTCAGTCCGTACAAAAATTTAATCAACTTACACAAATGATTCTCCTTTCCAGCAACTCTAAAACCACAAAGCTGAGTCATATAGATTTCCTCCTCCAAATCTCCATGTAAGAACGTTGTCTTAACATCTAATTGAGCCAACTCTAACTCATATTCTGCAATTAAGGCAAGTAGGATACGAATGGACGTATGTTTTACAATTGGAGAGAAAACTTCATTGTAGTCAATACATTCCTTTTGAGCAAAACCTTTTGCAAGGAGCCTTGCCTTGTATTGAAGAGTTGATTGATTTAGAGATCCTTGCTTCTTGGTGTAGACCCATTTATTGCCAATACCCTTTTTCCCCTTTGGTAACTCCACAAGTTCCCAAGTCTGGTTTTGATGGAGAGATTTCATCTCTTCTTCCACGGCTAACTTCCATTGATCACTTTCACTGCTGCATAATGCTTCACCGAAAGTGTTGGGGATGTCATCATTAATAACTGGAAGTGCATAGGCTACTATCATATCTTTAGTAAGCCATCCAGATTTTTTTATCTCTCTTTTTAGCCTCCTTGTTGCTATAAAATCATCGTTTACTACATCATCAATTGTTTCTTCATTTTGGGGGACATCAGAAGAAATAACCTCTTCTTCAACTCTAAGTGTCACCTCCATAGTTGAACCATTCTCTGATGTAGAACTAACTGGTACATATGAAGTTACATCAAACTCTACCTGCTGCAATACCTCTTTGGTCTTGTTCTCCACTTGCTGAGAACTTGAAGCTTCATCAAACGTGACATCTCTACTACACACAAACTTTTTATCTTCGAGATCCCAAAGCTTGAAGCCCTTTACTCCATCTTTGAATCCCACAAAGATAACTTTTCTAGCACGAGGATCGAATTTACCATTTTTGACATGATAATAAGTTGGACACTCGAATATACGAAGGGAATCATAGTTTTGTGCATGTTTTCCAGACCACATTTTCATAGGAGTTTTACCTCCAATTACAGCAGAAGGAAACCGGTTTATTAAGTGACTTGCGTAGCTCATAGCTTCAGCCCAAAACTTTTTATCTAAACCAGCATTAGATAACATACACTGTACTTTCTCCAGCAAAGTACGATTCATACACTCAACCACACCGTTCTGTTGCGGAGTATGTCTCACCGTGAAATGTCTTTTAATACCCTTATTCTGGCATACTTGCAAGAATAGATCAGAAGTATATTCACCCCCATTATCAGATTGTAATACTTTGATCTTTCTATCAGTTTGAGTCTCCACCAATTTCTTCCATTTCACAAAAATCTCTAGAACCTCATCCTTTGCTCGCATGGTATACACCCACACACGTCTAGAGAAATCATCAACAAATGTAACAAAATAATAGTTTCCACCAATTGATGCAGTCTTGGTTGGTCCCCATACATCACTGTGAACATATTCAAAGATCTCACGAGTATCGTGATTAGCCGTACCAAACTTGACCCTTGTTTTCTTGCCTACTACACCATGCTCACAGAAATTTAATTTACAGGTTTTGGTACCTTTTAGAAGTTCATACCTCATCAGAGTTTTCAAAGACTTCTCTCAAGCATGTCCTAGTAGTACATGCCATAACTTGGTGGTGTCACTGTGGGCCTCAGCAACATTTGTTTCATCAGTTGTACCTCCCTTCAAATAGTACAAATTGTGACGCCAAACTCCTTGCAGAATCACTATAACCCCATGTGCAAACTTCATTGTGCCATCTTCAATAGTAACCTTGTAGCCTTTAGCTTCCAACGCACCCACATAAATTAGATTTTTCTTTAAAGCTGGAACAAATCTAATCTCTTTAAGTTCTCTAATCGTTCCATCAAACATTTTGAGCCGAATTGTTCCTATCCCCATTGTACGACAATGTTGATCATTCCCCATCACAACAGCACCGGATTCCAGATTACGAAAATCCGTAAACTATTCTTTAATAGGACACAAATGATAGGTTGCCCCAGTATCAAGTATCCACTCGCTCGAACTAGCCACGTATGCTGCAGGAGTAATACTTAGTGAATAATCAAAGTCCTCATCTTTCCGTGCCATGTTTGTTGATGCGGGTTTCTTCCCATCTCTCTTTTGAGCTTTTGGACAATTTTTCCTCCAATGGCTTTTTTCATGACAAAAGCCACACTCGTCTCGAGCTATATTTCTACTTCTCGATTTAGATCGAAAATTCTTTCCACCATGCTTATTCTTTTTCTCCATCGCCTAATCTCTGCTCACCAAAGCCTCAGACGATGCCTGTTCATAATTTTTATCATTATTTCGAATCTCTAAGTTAGTCAATGCTGTGCAAACATCTTTGAAGATGATCACACTTTTCCCATATATCAAGGTAGTCACAAAATGGCTATATTCATCTGGTAGTGAGTGTAACAAAATCATAACCTTGACTTCATCCTTAATATCTTCATCAAGATTCTTCAAATCAGCAAGTAACTCTGGTAGTGTGTGATGGTGCTAAGTCTTCACTTAGCCAGTCACTCAACAATATCTAGCGGAAGCAAATAAAGTAACAAGCATGCAAAGATCCACAATGGAGGTTTACGTAAGAGACTAATTGATGGTAGTCGAAGTCAGCAAAAATAAATACATACTCTAAATAAATTGTGTATAGTGATTGAGTAGGGTCGTGTCCACAGAGATTGGTAATTATTTAAATCTTTTTAAAATGAAAAATGCAAAATGGGGGAATTGTTGACAATAATAAAAATCAAATTAAAATAACAAGAATGCAAATTAAAATTGTAATTCAAATTGGGAAAAGCTTTGGTTGAAGGAATTAACTCAGCTTGATTCGACTACTGATCATTGATTCAAATATAAATCATTACTATTATGAATAGACCAGTTATAGCTACTGAGACCCTCTAATAGCCAATCTCTCCTCAACTAGTCGATAACCAAGGTACGACCATTGGTTATTTCCCTAATCAATAGACAACCCTAGATACGATCATAGGGTTTAATCAATTGACAGCCTGAAAAACCAGAGAGACCCAAATCCTAATCAACAAACGCATACGATGGTTCATTTAAATTAGATTGTTTATTCTCATAACACAACGCACTGCTATGCTATTTTGTCACAAACATTAAAATCTTCATACGATGAATCTTTTAATTGACAATAGATTAAGTTGATAATTAAATAGTGGCCAATTATCTAATTAACAAACATAATCATGACAATAATTTAGAGAATGAACAAATATCCAAAAAGCAATAAAACAATTAAAGCATAAGAAAGATCTCACAGTAATGATGAATCAAAGCTTTATTAACCTTCAACCAGAATAATAGATTTAGTTCTTCATAGAGAGAAGAGAAAAATTTAGATCTAGAGTTTCTTTTTCTTCCCTCCTCTTGAAAAATTCTCCTCCCCTTTGTTTTTCATGTCTCCTTTCTCTTATAGAGTTTTTCCAAAAATAAAATACTAATATCTAACATATTATCTAAATATTAAATTCAAAATTACAAAAATAACCAAAAAGGTAAAACACGTTAAAATAAAAACTGCAGGTCCTTAGTCGACAGCACGTGCCCATGCCTTATCAACAAAGTTCTTCTGAAGCTCATAATTTCTCTAGGAAAACAATATCTTCAAACATCATCTTGTAGCTCAATTTTAGCACCAATCAATAGAATTGTACCTACAAAAATAAAACAGAAGTAAATCACTATTATTAACTGCAAAACATCGATATTAAAGGAAGTAAACAATGCAAAACTAGTGCATAGATTGCACTCTAACAAATTCCCCCACACCAAGATAATGCTTGTCCTCAAGCATATAACTCAAGACTAATCTCAAATCTCCACTCAATTCTCATCTCAACTCATCCAAAAACAATCTTAAGCAAGTATATCTTAAGAATTTAAGTCAATCAACATTCGAGAGACAAGGATTTTAAAGCATAGGATCTCATAAGCTAGTATAAAAACATTCAACCACCCAGAAAATCCATTCAAAATTCAAGTGCAACAAGTTTTAATAGCCCTCTCATTGACTTCACTCCATCTCAAAGTGTTTAGGGTATCATTTATGCACTCCAATCAAATCAAAGAATGCTATTACCGTAAGCTTGCTCATATATCACATCTCAATCCACAAAACAAGAATTAAATGCAAAAATTTAAGGGTCTTAAAAAGGTTGTAACGGGGTTAAATGGGTTGAATGAAAAATAAAGGTCTATGAAAGAAAAAGAGGTCAAAATGAGAAGAATGAACTCATTGAATGAACCTTATGATATCAAAATGCTTATTTCTACTCAAGTCGCCAAGAATATAAACACTTTTTTTTTCATTCATTTTTTTTTCAGTAATGGTGAACCAAACAAAAGAAATGAACCTTGCATAATTTAATTCAAGCATAATGCTTGTTGATCTAATTGAGAAACTTTAATTCAAGGTAGCAAGAGCAACAAAATATATACAAAATATATCCAAACAATGAGTCCAAAAATCTCCTTAAATTGAGGCTCAAAAAGAAGGAAAATGGGTAAGTAGTTGGAGAGAATTAGATGGGTAAAAAAAAAAATAATAATAAAACAAGTGAAGAGAATGGTTAAGGCTCAAACAAAGATAACAAATAAAGGTCTTCGGGTGGAGAAAAAGAAGAAAAATGCGAAAATAGAAAAATGGAAATTGGTTTGCCCTTATCATTTTAATGCATAAAATCCCGTAATGCAGCTTCAACATGCATAACAAAGCAAGTTCTAGCATAAACAAACTAAGATTGATATTCACATAACAAAAATAATTAGAGCAAAGTGGTTGCTCATAGGCTCAAATCCTCACAAAGTTGGTAAATTTGCCATCAAATCATGTACACTCTTCAAATGAATCAACCATCAATAGTGGTGTAGAATGAGAAGAAGATATGAGTGATATATAAAAGGAAAGGTAAAAAGGATAAGAAGCGAGAAAGATATATGTAGTAATATAAAAAATAAAAATAGATGTAAATAATTTGAAATAGATGGGAAAAGAGTAGTGAGAAAGAAAAGAAAAGAAAAGAAAATTAAAAATAATATATGAAGCATACTAACTCCAAAATCATTTAAGGATGAACAGAGTGAAAATAATACTTTCAGACATCAATATTGCAAAAATCCCTCCCCCACACCATGAACTCACATTGTCCTCAATGTATGATAATCAAAGCTCACATAAAGAAATAAAGCGTAAGGATACAAGATTAAAGGCAAAACGTCCCTGAATTGTGAGCTTTGATCCACATAACGTATATGGGCTTGGCGGAAATGGTGGGATAAATCCCACACTCTCGAAGTATGCGGCCAAATTCTGCTCCATCTTGTTCAGCTTGTGCTCCATTTTCTCTAACTGAATGCTCAAAGGTGGTGCAGATGTAGAAGGAATAGTTGGTGGGGCAGCAGTTTCGTCGTCAAACTTGTCATCAGAGGTAGCACCACTCCTAGCATAAAGCTTCTTTGGAAGTTGAGTGGGTCCTGGTTCAGTAAACTGAAATCTCCCCTCCTTGAATTCGACCACACCTGTTTTTTCAAACAAAGACATATCCAAAAATTCCTTTTTGCAAGCAGGATGTAAATCATTATTGTCAGGATCAAGCACACATAAGTTTATAGCTAACAGAGTAATGTATGGACCAAGAAATAAAGTCCTATACCTTTTAAGCACACTCTGAAATTAATCTGCTAACCAAAAACCTAGATTAGGCCTCACATCATTTAACATGCACCAGATAAAATAAAACTCAGTTTTAGAGAAAACTTCAGAGTAATCTTTCTTTCATAAAAAGTTATATGCTAAGAACCGATGCACACATTTCAAAATATGATCACGTAAGAAAGAGCTCTTTGATTTACTCGGGTCATAGGCATTGTGATCAAAAGATAAATTACGCAAAAGACCATAAGGCTCAAAATTTTCTCTAAAATCACAAGTTGTCCCTAAAGATGCATCATTAGAAGAATAATCATCATCAATGAATCCTAAAGCTAGGTTAAAATCTGTGATAGATTATGAAAAATTTCGTCCCATTAACCTAAACTTTATAACATTCGGAGTATGCAAAGTAAAATTATTTGGTATATTAAATTGAAAAGTAGCATAGAACTCCCTAATCAACTCAACATAACCGAAACAATCAACATCAACAAAATTACGCAAACCAATCTTATCTATCAAAGAATTAAAATTATCCTTAACATTCAATTATTCAAGAGTCGGGTAATGAATATACTTAGCTGGAAGTATTTTTCGCTTGGAAATATCTTTGTACTTTTCTTTCTTTTGTTGAGCCGTGAATGTGAGGCACCCTCCGAGGTTGGATTCAGCAAGTGGCAAAACACTCATGCCTTTTCCATGTTTCGATCTTTGTCTCACGGCTTGGCGTGAATTTGAAACTGTGTTCCATGGGACCGTAGTGGGAGCAGCAGTCTTGGATTTCTTTGCGACGGGTTTCGTTTTAGACGTTGATGACTTGGAAGTTGATGCTTTCCTCTTCGGCATTGTTACAGTAATTTCACTCACGGGTTTTGTTTGAATGCGAAAAGCGGCGGTTCTTTGAACAGAGGAGAGTGAGGCTGTTCGAGTTGCTGGACGCGGCAAGGATGTGCTGGAAACCGATTGCAACGCGCTGGAAACACTGGTACAGTTGGTTGCTGGACTGGTTGTGCTGCTGGAGTGAGGAGATGCGGCTGGTGCTGCGCTGCTGGTTGCTGGAGATGCGGCTGCTGGAGTGAGGAGACGCGGCTGGGGACGCGAGACGTGGCTACTGACGGGATGTTGGATGCGGCTGCTGCTGGGATGCCAGTCATACGTTAGGGATTAAAACCCTGAAAAAAAAACCTTTTTTCCGATTTATTTTTCAAATAAAATAAAAAAAACCTTTTTTCCGATTTACTTTTCAAATAAAATAAAAAAAAAAACCTTTTTTTCGATTTTTTTGTATCAAATAAAAAAATATATATATATATATAAAACCTTTTTTTATTTTTTTTATTATTGAAACTAAAAACTAAAAGAGACTTGAGACATAAAAAAAAAATTCCAGAAGTACTTTTTTAATAAGCATATGGGCAGCCCTTAAAACTATTTTACTTTAAAATCACAAAACTACTTATTAGTAAAAACATGGGCACGCCTAACCAAAAATTTTCTTCTGGCCAAAATAAGAAAAAACATTTTTAAACAATCTGAATCAAAATTAAAACAAATGATATAACAAAAATCAAAATAAATAAATCATTTGGGTTGCCTTCCAAAAAGCGCATTTGTTTTATGTCTTTGGCTAGACACATTCATGCATCAATCTCCATAAATTGGACTCTCGAGAGCCACTTCCTCCACAATATACACCAAAAAACCTTTATAAAAAGGTTTTAAGCGATGTCCATTAACCTTAAAAACTTTGTCAGAGGTTGGACTCCGAATCTCAACTGCACCATGAGGAAAAACATTAGTAACAATAAAAGGTCCTACCCAACAAGAGCGTAATTTACCAGGAAAAAGTTTAAGCTTAGAATGAAAAAGAAAAACTTTTTGACCAACAAAGAACTCCTTTCTCAAAATCATTCTGTCATGAAATGTCATCGTCTTTTCCTTGTAAAATCGCGAACTCTCATACGATTTGTTTCTAATCTCCTCCAACTCTTGCAGCTGCAACTTTCTCTGCTTTCCCGCTTCATCCATCCGCATATTGCATTGTTTAACCGCCCAGTATGCTCTATGCTCAAGCTCTACAGGTAAATGACAAGGATTACCAAATACTAAACGATAAGGAGACATACCTATGAGAGTTTTGTACGCGGTGCGATACACCCACAATGCATCATCTAATCGTAAGCTCCAATCCTTTCGATTTAGACCAACCGTCTTTTCAAGAATAGACTTGATTTCTTTGTTTGATATCTCAGCTTGTCCACTTGTTTGTGGATGATAGGCGGTAGACACTCGGTGGGTAACATGATATCTCTTAAACAAAGCCTCCACCACCCGATTATAGAAATGAGTGCCTCTATCACTTATCACTGCTCTCGGTACACCAAACCTGAGAAAAATATTAGACTCGACAAAATCTACAACTTTAGCATTGTTAGTCCGGGTGGCCTTAGCCTCTACCCACTTAGAAACGTAATCCACTGCTAAAAGAATGTAAGCATTGCCAAAAGATGAGAGAAAAGGTCTCATAAAATCAATGCCCCACACATCGAATATTTCACGCACAAGAATAAGGGTAAGTGGCATTTGATTCTTATGACTTAAATTGCCAGCCTTTTAACAATTCTCACACGACTTACAAAACATGTATGAATCATGAAATAAAGTAGGCCAAAATATACCACATTCTAACACCTTAGATGCTGTCCTTTTGGGACCAAAATGACCACCACATGCATATGAGTGACAAAACTGAAGAATAAAAGGAATTTCAAACTCAGATACGCACCTTCTGATGACTTGGTCAGAGCAATGTTTCCACAAGTAAGGGTCATCCCAAACATAGTACTTAGCATCGCTTTTAATCTTATCTTTTTGAGCCCTCGTCAGATCACTAGGTAGAGTTCTTGTAACTAAGTAATTGACAATGTCAGCGTACCAAGGAACCATACCTTGAGTTACAAAGAGATGCTCATTTGGAAAATCATCCTTCAAAGGTGTTACTTCTTCACTCGTGGTCAATCTACTAAGGTGGTCTGCAACCAAGTTTTCTGCTCCTTTCTTGTCACGGATCTCCAAGTTGAACTCTTGAAGTAGTAGGATCTAGCGGACGAGTCTCGGTTTCGCTTCCTTCTTGGCGAGCAAATATTTGAGAGCTGCATGGTCAGAAAAAATAATCACTTTAGTGCCTAATAAATATGAACGGAAATTTTCTAAAGCAAAAACCATAGCCAAAATTTCTTTTTCCGTTGTTGCGTAATATATCACATGAGCAACTCTTCCAACCATTTGTCGGAGAACAACACCAACAGCATAGTTACTGGCGTCGCACATTATCTCACAAGGGAGGCTCCAGTCGGGTGGCTGTATAATTGGAGCTGAAGTCAATAACTCCTTGAGCTTATCAAATGCTACCTTGCATGCTTCATTAAAATCAAACGTCACATCTTTCTGAAGCAACTTGCATAGAGGCTGAGCTATCTTCGAAAAATCCTTGATAAAACATCGATAGAAACTTGCGTGACCAAGGAAAAAACGAACTTCCCGCACACATGTGGGATAGGGTAAAGATTTAATAACATTTATCTTACCTTTATCTATCTCAATTCTTCTACCAGAGACTACATGACTTAAAATAATGCCTTGATCTACCATAAAATGACATTTTTCATAATTCAAGATAAGGTTTGTTTCAATGCATCTTTCAAGCACTTTCTTCAGATTATAGAGACAATCATCAAAAGAATCAGCATAGACAGTAAAATCATCCATAAATACCTCTATAATGTTCTCTACATAGTCTAAAAAAATACTGACCATGCACCTCTGAAAAGTGGCGGGAGCGTTACAAAGACCCAATGGCATACGTCAGTATGCAAAGGTTCCGAAAGGACATGTAAAGGTAGTCTTCTTCTGATCCTCAGGGGCAACTGGTATCTGATGAAAACCTGAATAGCCATCAAGACAACAAAAGTGAGATTTTCTGCCAACCTTTCAAGCATCTGATGAATAAAAGAAATAGGAAACTGATCATTCCTTGTGAGTGAATTAAGCTTTCTAAAATCAATACAAACCCTCCACCCATTCTGAACTCGGGTGGGTACTAACTCACCATAAGAATTCTCAACAATTGTTATATCAGTTTTCTTCGGTACCATTTGTACCGAACTTACCCATTTGCTATCCGAAATTGGATAGATTATACCTGCATTAAGAACTTTCAGAATTTCTTTCTTCACTACTTCCATCATGAGTGGATTCAAACGGCGTTGAGCTTGAATCGAAGGTTTGGCATCTTCCTCCAGCAGTATTCTATGCATGCACGTGGATGGACTTATCCCTTTAATATCAGCAATTGTCCACCCAATAGCCTTTTTGTAATCCTTCAACACTCTAATAAGCTTTTCTTCCTCTAAAGTACTAAGCTTTGAAGAGATGATCACCAGAAGTGTCTCACTATCTCCTAGAAACATGTACTTTAGATGACTCGACAGTGGTTTAAGCTCTATTTTCGGTGCCTGCAAAATAGATGGAAGAAGTTTTACATGAGATAAAAGTAATTCAATATAAGACATAGGATGAGTTAAAGTTCTCAAAGAATTTAATTCATAAATTGTCTCTTGCAATACAGAATTTAAAACAAACTCATTTTCATCATTTTGCAATCCTTTGAGGCCTAAACTGTTATTTAAAGCAGCTATCAATGAATCTTCAACATCCAAATAAAAAACTTCCTGCACTATAGGGTTAATAACATCCACAGAAAATACCGAATGTTCCTCAAGAGGATATTTCATGGCATAATTCATATTGAACTCTATAACCTCTCTATCAAACTCCATAGTGAGAGTGCCTTTATGTACATCCATTTTAGTCCTAGCAGTCTTAAGAAAAGGTCTTCCTAGCAAAATTAGGACATAATTAGAAGAGTTATCCTCTTCCATATCAAGTACATAAAAATCAGTAGAAAAAACCAACTCATTAACTTCTACTAAGACATCTTCTAATACCCCATTATGATATGCATTAGACTTATTAGCTAGTTGAATTATCACGCCAGTTTCTTTTAATGGACCAACATTCAAAGATGAATAAATGGAATGAGACATGACATTAATAGAAGCTCTTAGATCTAACATAGCCTTTTCAACTCTAACACTACCAATTTTGCAAAGGATAGTAAACATACCTAGATCCTTGCACTTAGGAGGTAGTTTCTTTTGGAGAACTGCTGAAACATTCTCCCCCATGTGAACTCTTTCATCTCCTCTTAATTTTCTCTTGGAGGTGCACAGCTCCTTAAGGAATTTAGCATATCGAGGTATTTGTTTTATAGCATCTAATAAAGGAATATTTACCTCAACCTTGCGAAATGTCTCAAGAATGTCTTTCTCTTGTTCCTCCTTCTTGGATTTTGTAAACTGGCTTGGAAAAAGAAGAGGTATCACCACAGGTAGGGGTTTTGCTCTGGTGGGTTGAGCATCTTGAGATTTAGGCATCAATTCATTCTTCTCAAGCTCATCTTCTACATGCTTTGTCACTTTCTTACTAGGCTCTTGCAACTCCTTCCCACTTCTAAGGATGACAGCACTAGCGTTTTGCTTTGGATTCACCTAAGATTGTGAAGGCAATCTCCCTGATGCTTGAGACTCCAGGCGGCTTATTGTAGTCGCCAATTGACTAATTTGGTTCTCCAAATTTTAAATGCTTGTTGTAGTTGCCTGATGAAATTGTTGAGTATTAGTCCAAGTGATTTAATAATTTCTTCAAGAGATATACCTGACTTGGAGTTTGACTGTGGAGGGGCTGGTTGTCTTGGTGAGTATTGTTGTGGGAATCCTGATGGTCTAACTCCATAGCTGAAGTTGGGATGATCCTTCCATCCCGGATTGTATGTTTGTGCATAAGGATCATACCTCCTCTGAGGCATGCCTGGAAATCCTCCAACTACATTGGCTTGTTCAACGAGTTCTTCTTGAAATGTCGGACACATATCAGTTGAATGACCCATATTAGAATAAATGCCACAAGTCTTCACCTGTTGCACATTACCTACAATAAACTTTTTCACAAGAGAAGTAAGTTTATCTAAACGTTGTTCAATAGAAGAAATATTTACCTCATTCACCTTCCTTAAAGTGGGATCTTGCATGCTGCCAAACTGTTGTGCATTGGCAGCCATATTTAAGATCAACTCCCTTACTTGAGTAGGGGTCTTGTTCACCAATACACCTCCACTAGCAGCATCTATCATACTCCTATCCATCAATGACAGTCCTTCGTAAAAGTATTGAATAAGAAGTTGATAAAAAATCTGATGCTGAGGACAACTAGCACACAATTGTTTGAATCGCTCCCAATACTCATACAAAGTCTCCCTAGGAAGTTGTCTGATCCCAAAAATATCTTTTCTGATGTTAGCAGCTCTTGAAGCAGAAAAGTACTTCTTAAGGAACTGCTTCTTCAAACCATTCCACATTGTAATCGATCCAGGAGGCAAGTAGTACAACCAGTCTTTAGCTAGCCCATCTAAAGAGAAAGGAAAATCACGCAGCTTAATCTGCTCTTCAGTCACGCCTTGTGGCCTCATACTTGAATAGACAATATGAAACTCCTTGAGATGTTTATGAGAATCTTCATCGGCAAAACCATGAAACTTGGGTAACAAATGAATAAGACCAGACTTTAATTCAAAATTTACCTCCAAGTCTACATATTGAATGCAGAGTGGTTGCTGATTCAAGTTTGGTTCAGCTAACTCTCTAAGAGTTCTTTCTACAAGTGTAACTCTATCCATCACTTGTTCTTCTAAATCGCTAGATGATTCAACCAAATCAGGCACCGTATTTGTTTCATAAAGCAAAGGCGACGAGGATTGTTACTTAGCTCACTTCGTCTGCTGTCTCAGCTGGTGAGCTGTCTTCTTAATTTCAGGATCAAACGAAAGTGTACCTGTACGAGAAGTACGAACCATACACCAAGTAAAACGTAAAAAGGATTAAATAAACGACACCAATCCCCGGCAACGGCGCCAAAATTTGATGGTTGTCGAAGCCTGCAAAAATAAATAACTACTCTAAATAAATTGTGTATAGTGATTGAGCAGGGTCGTGTCCACAGAGATTGATAATTATTTAAATCCTTTTAAAATGAAAAATACAAAATGGGGGAATTGTTGACAATAATAAAAATCAAATTAAAATAACAAGAATGCAAATTAAAATTGTAATTCAAATTGGGAAAAGCTCTGGTTGAAGGAATTAACTCAGCTTGATTCGACTACTGATCATTGATTCAAATATAAATCATTACTACTTATGAATAGACCGGTTATAGCTACTGAGACCCTCTAATAGCCAATCTCTCCTTAACTAGTTGATAGCCAAGGTACGACCATTGGTTATTTCCCTAATCAATAGACAACCCTAGATACGATCATAGGGTTTAATCAATTGACAGTCTGAAAAACGAGAGAGACCCAAATCTTAATCAACAAACGCATACGATGATTCATTTAAATTAGATTATTTATTCTCATAACACAACGCACTGCTATGCTATTTGTCACAAACATTAAAATCTTCATACGATGAATCTTTTAATTGACAATAGATTAAGCTGATAATTAAATAGTGGCCAATTATCTAATTAACAAACATAATCATGACAATAATTTAGAGAATAAACAAATACCCAAAAAGTAATAAAACAATTAAAGCATAAGAAAGATCTCACAGTAATGATGAATCAAAACTTTATTAACCTTCAACCAGAATAATAAGTTTAGTTCTTCATAGAGAGAAGAGAAAAATTTAGATCTAGGGTTTCTTTTTCTTTCCTCCTCTAGAAAAATTCTCCTCCCCTTTGTGTTTCATGTCTCCTTTCTCTTATAGAGTTTTTCCAAAAATAAAATACTAATATCTAAAATATTATCTAAATATTAAATTCAAAATTACAAAAATAACCAAAAAGGTAAAACACGTTAAAATAAAAACTGCAGGTCTTTAGTCGACAGCACGCGTCCATGCCTTATCAACAAAGTTCTTCTGAAGCTCATAATTTCTCCAGGAAAACAATCATCCTCAAACATCATCTTATAGCTTAATTTTAGCACCAATCAATAGAATTGCACCTACAAAAATAAAATACAAATAAATCACTATTATTAAGTGCAAAACATTGATATTAAAGGAAGTAAACAATGCAAAAGTAGTGCATAGATTGCACTCTAACATTAATTCCACCAACAACAAAGAACTAAAACCACAAGGATTAAAATACACAAAAATACACACATTTGCTTTTTACGGAGGTCCCAACAGTGAATTTTCTATTTCTGTAAATTTGAAAAGATAACAAATAACTCAGGGTTTTGCATGCTCAAGGACACCACTCTATTTACCAAAACTCAGGATCCCCAAAACATACTTTCCCATCACTATATATAAGGCGAGGAGGCACACTGCCCTCGTTCCATCTCAATTATTTCTTCTAATGTTTAGGCACTACTAAGCATGTTGTGAGGAAGCACATCTACACTCCCCCTTGAGTAAAACAACCGCTACCCACTTAGCCTAGAAGTAAGGATGTCATGGAGTGTAACCGTCGCTGCCCACCTTTCTTGATGAGTAACCGTCACAGCCTACTTCCTTTGCCCCCATTTTCTAGGCATGTTATCCAAGGTTATGCTCTCTCATTAGTTACACCCACAACTACCTACTTCATGCTTAATTTTAGGTCTCATTTTTATTTATAGCCAATAAGCTCCACATTCAACTGCCATTGTTTGCACACAGAGTGCGTGCAAACGCCTCTTATCTTTGCATAGTTTGGCCCCTGTGCATTCCCTATTGTGATACGCTACCTCTACATACGTTTGCGCTACTGCCACGCGTCATCCCGTGCGTCCTTTGGGCCCTATGCGTCCTGCGCTCCTGCACCATATGCGTCCTACGTTCACGACCTACACGTCCACACACTTATGAGATGTTGCGTGCGTTGTCGATGGCTTCAAACCCGACATAAATTTGAAGAGCTTGTCCTCATCTAACTCGTTCTTAATGTACAACATTAGTGAACTGAATTCCTTAATGTAATACCTCATTAATTCATTATGCTTTAGCTTTTTCTTCAAGCTTTCTCTCGCGAGCCAGCTAGTATTTCCTGGTAGGAACTGACCCTTTAGTTTTCATTTGAGTTTGTCCTATATTTCTATTGCTGATCACTGCACTTCAACATCTTCTTAAAGTCTGCTCCATATCCCACATAAAACTCTTCAACTCTTTGGCATTCCGAGTCCCATTATAAGTCTTAGGTTTGGGCACCTTAACTTTCAAAAGTCCATCCTTCGAACGAGAAGTGTTGTTTGCTGCCCGCTTCAACAACCCAACTTCCGTTTCGAGATCCCCAATGTCAACTTTCAGCACCTTCGCTAATGCAGCAACATCCTTATCATCTTATTTAGCTTGTCCAAAAACTCATTCACAAACTCTGTGCAAGTTAGTCTCACACTTGGTATCTTGATGGAGTTGATTTCTTTGTTCTCAGCCAAACTCTCCAAGTCAGGTTGTAAAATACCTACAATTGCCTCCAAGTGCACTGACTTGTCCTTTGTTGGTGGCCTCATCATTTTGGTTTCTGTCATTGTTAATTTCTCCGAAATTATACAACTTTACTATTGCACCGTAGCTTCCCTAAAACCACACAATCAGCTGTTTGCAAACTAATTTTAATTGAAGCTTGCAATCAATTGCCACCTACAACAAGTTATAATCGTGCTTTGTAACTGAATTCTGCAAACCCAACTATGCCTTCTAATATTAGTTTCTTCTCAAAATGAAGCAACCTTTTCTTTGATACTAGTTGTCACCGAGACTTATCTTAAGGATGTGGCAACCCCACGTGATGGTGTTAAGTCTCTGTTTAGCCAGCCACTCAACAATGCTAACGAAAGCAAATAAAGCAACAAGCATGCAAAGACTCATAATGGAGGTCTTACATGAAAGATTGATTCCACCAACAAAAGGAAACTAAAATAGCGAGTATTAAAGTTCACAAAAATGCATACTATTTGCTTTTTACGAAGGTCCCAACCCCTAAATTTTCTATTTCTGCAAATAAGAAAAGATTACAAATAGCTCAAGGGTTTTGTATGCTCAACAACACTACTCTCTCTACCAAGACCTGGGATCGCCAAGACATACATTCCCATCACTATATATACTAGTTTGCAAATGACGCCCCCGTTTGCTAAGGCAAGGTGGAGCACAACCCTCGCACTACCTCAATTCTTCTCCTAAAGTTTAGGCATCATTAAACATGTTGTGAGGAAGCACATCTCTACTCCCTCTCGAATAAAGCAACCACTACTCGCTTAGCCTAGTTGTAAGGATATTATAGAGTGTAACCAGCAGTGCCCACCTCTCTTGATAAGTAACCACCACTGCCTACTTCTTTTACCCCTATTTTCTACGCATGTGATCCAAGGCCATGTTCTCCCATTAGTTGCACCCACAACTACCCACTTCATGTGTGATTTTAGGTCCTACTTTCGAAGAATTTGTAGCTAACATGCTCTGCATTCAACCACCACTGTCCCCACACAGTGAGTGCGCGAACGCCTCTTATCTTCGCATAGTTTGGCCCCCGTATATGTCCCACTGTGCTGCAAGTTTGTGCGCAACCCCCGCATGCATTTGCGCTACTGCCTCGCGCCATCCTGCATTCTACCCACATGGCCTGTGCGTGTCCTATACGTCCCGCACGCCCCATGCATCCCCTGCCCGCATGCCCCATGCTTCCAGTGCTCGCACACCTGCATTTCCATGCGCTTATGAGATATTGTGTGCATTGCCACTGCATGCCCTTGCGCACGCTTTCTCACTCTCTCTGTGCTTTTCCTTTAGCTTACGCTTGTTACCGTGCCCGAATCTACGCATTAGCCTTGCCTTACTTTCGTGTTTGCCTAGGAGCATGCTCATGTTGCTTCCACGCTTGGCATAAGGCGACAAGCCAAGCCTAGGCATTTGGTCATCATGACTCACGACAACGACACTCACCTACTATACAATGCAAAACCAAACAAACAAGTTACACCTCTCTAGTCACTAGTCTTGACGTACAAGTCTTTCAATTCATGTCTCAACTCTCCCTCAAACACTCCATTCCATACGTCAGTGTGTTTGAAAAATATGAGTTATTTAATGTTGTATGATATTAATTGGTTTTATTATTAATTATCAACTTATTATTTTTGCAATTTGTTATGACACATAAAAGATCATATTATTCAATATCTCAATTGAATATATGAAGTGAGTAAGTATAACATTACTCTTTCCATAATTGATAAGTAAGGATGGCAAAAAGACCAGATCCCGTCCTTGTCTGATTAACCTAACTCTAATTTTTAGGATCTTTAATTGAATTTAAAGGGTCAAGGATTAGGTTTCGGCCCGATTACATTCAAGTCTAGGTTAGGACTTTACTAAAAATTCCTAACTCAACCTTTGACCCTTCAATTAATTTTCAAAATTAAAAAATATAATACTTAAAAATTAAAGCACATACACTACAAATATGGTCAGAACTCACTCCTCAAATTAATAGTATTTTGTATTCGATTTATTTACTTGTTAATTTGGTTAGATTTTTACATGTTGTATTTTCGTTAAAGCTAAATAAAAAGTTAATTTATTAAATTCCTTCCAACCAAATTTATCATAAAATGGAACAATAATAGTACAATATAATTAATAAAGAATGAAGAGTTGGAGTCTTACTCTAAAAAAGTATCTAAAAAATAAAAAGGTTATTGCAAGGTGCGGATAAAGCCCAAGGCTGAACCTGACCTGAAAAAGGTTGACCCTGGCCCAACCCTCAGTTTTGAGGATCAAACTTTTGAAAACTAAGACCCTTTATTTTTAATCATAGGGGCAAGGCTAGGGGTTGGCCAAGCTTGAGCTCAACTAGATCGATTGCCAAACTTATTGATAAGAAAATAATTAATAGAGTTGTGATATTTGACCCTTCGTTGTATCTCACCAGCTCCCACTAATTACTTTTATATAATATTATTTTATCTTTGTATGAAATAATTTAAAAGGGTAAATGACTTTTAAGTGCACCCACATGATAATTTTCATTAATATATAATTTAACTAATCTATTTTCTTAAACCTTAATTTCTTTAAACTTTTTAAATTATTATTTCTTCTTAAATATTGTATACTTTACTTTTGGAAGAAATTAATTTATAGCACTCAATAGAAGATGATGAAGAAATATTTTTTTTTATGGTTATGGTAATGATGGATAAATCTTTAAAGAGAGAGAGAGAGAAAGAGAAAGAGATTATAGTGATTTTGAGATTTTTTTTTTCTTTTTGAAGTAGATTTTATAAATTTCATTCGGTGGGTGCTTGGAAAAAAAGATAAAAAAATCATAATAAAGATAAATTTGCGATTCAATGGGGTAATAGACAAAAATTAGTTTAAAATTTTTAATAACGTTAACTGAAAAGGGATTGGTAAAAGGGTCAGGCTACAGTGCAACAGGTGGTACCGTGCCACAGTTCCACCAGCCGTTAGATTCACTCAAATGCGTGGGGTCCACTTGAATAAGTGGGAATCCAACGGTTGGGTGCAACTGTGGCACGGTACCACAGTTGCACCACAGTTTTATCCTTGGTAAAATATAATAAGAGGGTCAAATCTACCACTCTAATTAGTATCGTTTTACTCAAAAGTTTTGCTTAAAAGTTTTACTTATAAATTTTGGATTTTGACCAGCTTTAAATATAAAAAAAAAATTGAGAAAAAGTTACTTTAAAATATCCATACATCATCCCAAAAAGTTGTACCCAAAAAAAAAAAAAAGGCCCATTCTGGTTAAATTCAAAATAAAAAACCCGGCCCGTTTCCCCACTTAAGACCCTCCTAGCAGTTTTAAAATTTTTTCCCAGCGAAGAATAGAAGTGATGGCAGCTGCTCTAGCTTCCGACGCATCGCAATGGGAATTTAGCTGGTTTTAATTCTCTCTCTTAGCTATTTCTGTTTCTTTATTTAACATTGTGATATATATTTATTATGCTAGAGGTTCTACTAAGTCTCCCTTTACTGGGACTTTTCTCATCTTGGGAAATGTTAATTTTGCCTTATTTATTCAATATTGTTATCTTCCACTGTCAATAAATTTTATGCTTCGGTTGGTTATTCAATGTGGGTTTGTTCCATTTTGTTCTTACGCTGTTTGTATAAATATTGAAGGTTTGTTTTTGAAGATGGCTTTCAGTTAATTGCCTTCAAAGCTTTATTTCCTAAAAGAGGAAAGAAAAATATACCAAAATGTTTAATTTCTACTGCTATATGTTTGCGTTTTTAGCTTCTGCTATGCTTTGTATTGTGTTGTTTGTGTTGGTATTAATGCTAGAAAGATGTTTTCTTTTCTAATCTGATTGCCTAGAATGAATATGAGGTGGTTATTGAGTTGCAATATATCAAATCAATTGAAGTCATCTGCTTCGTAGGTTTTGATTCTATAAATTGTTTTCATTTCAGTTACGACACAATTGCATGGGTGTTCGAGGAAATCTAGTACTTCAAAATAGTATTGATTATTTGAGAAACCAATAAACTCCCAAAATACAATTTACAAGTTGCGAAAATAATAGTACTCAAGACACTCTTTTATTGAAGGAAAATTATCAGTCATATACTTTTAAATGACACCTGTATTAAACATGTGTGAACACTTTTCAAGTGTATAACTCGTATATCCTAAGTTGATAAAACACTTCTGCCGTCCATTAATCCATTAACTTCTGTTAGAAAATAAATATAATTATGGTAAATTGACTATTTCGCCCTTGAAACTCAAAATGAGGTAAAAAAAAAATTTACCCCAAAAATTAACATAAATTTTTAATACACATTTTTTTTTATTTTGTTATTAACAATACATTTTTTTGATTAAAAAATGAATTATTAATGGTACATATTATTAACAATTATCCGTCAAAATATCTATATTATACCATAAAAATTATTAACAACATATAATTTACAATTATACATATTATACCATAAAAAATTCCAGTTGGAGCTTGGAGGAGTAGATCTTCAAAAATTTAGATTAAATTTTGGAGTAGATTCGGTTGTAAAGTAATATTTTTTTAGCAATTATTAACAATTATCCAATAAAGGGAATGACATGTCATTTTTATCAATATATATCATATGACATGTCATTTTTTACTAGGTAAATGGGATGACATGTATTTTTTTAATCAAAGTTTCGTCCATCTTAAAAGACTAAATTACCCTTATGATGTCAGCGCTTACAAACGGCAGTTAACGGATTGGTGGACGACAGAGGTATTTTGTCAACTTAGGGTATACGAGTGATATACCTTAAAAGTGTTCACCCACGTTTGATACATGTGTCATTTAAGGGTATACGACTGATAATTTCCCTTTATTGAATAACATCAAACTTTAAATAGAACTTTAGTTCAAAGTTACAAGCATAAAAATAGCAAGCATTAAGCATGTTCTCCATCATTCTTTATGAATCCACAAAATAAGGGACCAACTAACAACTTAATTTTGACTTATTAAAAAACAGCTACACTTAAAATATAAAGTAAATAATTAAAACCAATATTAAAATAGAAAGATTGTAACAGCTTTTCTATTTTTCTGTTATTGTGTTTACTTTAATCAATGGGCCGTGGCACATATTGTTAAATTGTGGATCGGGTCGTTTACTGGACACGTGAACTAATTTGTAATTTAGTTATAAGTTGTGTGAACCATAAAAAAATAAAGTCAGTGGTACTATTATCGGAATATTGGATAGTTCTGAAAGGTTTTTGAATAAGCTGGCATTGAGGATAATATACTATTGGAAGTTGAGGGGGTGAACTGTTCTCAGTTCTGTTTGTTGAGGAACAGGACAGAGCATCTATGTAGAAAATATAAATTGAACAAAGAATTGCTGTTTGGCAGCTAGGAAAATGAAAGGAAAATTTCTTATTTCATTTGATGAACTGATATTTTGCACATACTGAAAAATCCAGAATATGTAGCTATTTATATATGCATTACACACGCTAACTAATTGAGAACTAACTAACTATTAGTAAAACTAACTTTCACTCAGCTCACACTCAACACATATACAGAGGCTGTATAATAGAGTTAGTTAGGCTGTTAGCTGCTGCTGATTTGGATTCTCTGACGTGGCACTAATGACAGCTGGCAACTTGACATTCTTGATACGAGACTTGAAAACAGACTGATTCTTCTTCTTCACTTCTGCATAATGAGCTATCTTCACAATCTGTAATTCCTCTGTTGTTTACGAGTTATCTATTTTTTTCCCATGACAGTGTAGTGCTCTTTGTCCACCTTTCAGAAAGTTTTTAGAGGAACTGTACCTGAAATGTTTTGTTGTTTCTTAGAAAATGGTTTTTCCCATGCAGTGACTTTGAAGTGGATTACGAGTCCAATGAGAATGCATCAATTGTGCATGCAGCATTAGCTATTGATAAGGAGGTGATCCACCACGATCCTATTCCTAAGATCATACTTTGCTCCTTTAACTTTATTGCTTGTTCAATAAATTCTTACTTGATAAGGAGGTGATCCACCACGATCCTATTCCTAAGATCATACTTTGCTCCTTTAACTTTATTGCTTGTTCAATAAATTCTTACTTGAATTCAATTTCCAAGTGCAGTTGCAACCAGACAAAGTGAAAAGGCAGATATCTGTGATTAATGGGAAACTTTTAGTGTAAATTTCTATTCTTTGGTCATTCTTATAACTGATTTTTCATTCTTGTCCAATATTTATTCAATTTGCATCTATCAGTTTATCCTATGAGACAATATTCATTTGGAACTTTTGTGTGGCCCGTTCAACAATCATTTTTCCCCTTTTCCTGAAAAATTTTCAAATATGTTACTTCAGAAGAGTTCTTCCTCTAAGATACCATTGTTCTTCAGTATCTCAACTTTGCTTGGACTTTGCAGTTTACAAGTTTCTACATTTTGTTTATTTTCTCATCTGATTCAGGCACTTTGAGGCAGTTGAGGCCAGGATTCTTCGTGCATCATTTTCTGCTTTTGTAGATGTGCTTACACTTGCGACAAAAACTATCGTACAGTTTGGTCATGGAACGGAATTGTAACATCATACTATCTTTGGCAGTTGGAGAATCATTCTTAGTAGGAACTGTATTACTTTAATTCGCCTTCTTGTTTCGGATTAGTTGACGTTTTTGTAACAAGAGAATCTATAGTGTTCGTTTTATAATGTAAATCTTCAAATTATCGGAAACCTGTAACAAATTCTTCAAAGCTGTGAATTATAAGTTTTTTTTTTTTTTTTTTTTTAATCATTGGGTTTTATCAAGAGGTTGCAGCTGTAAATGTTATAATCCTCCCTTAGACCTTTTCAATAAAGTTATTGACAAGCTATCTCCAACTCTTTCAGTTTGGGCCAAGCTAGATCGCCAGACCTCACTTCTAGGGCTTTTCTGTTTACCCCTCAAACAGTTCAATCTGATATTGATTTCGTAGAGTGAGTAGAATGAAGAATTCATTTGTGCTAATATTCTTCCAGCCGTTGATGCAATTCTTTACCATTGTGTGACACAGGAGGTACCTACTTGGCTACCAAGTGGCCCTCAGCTTAACGCACCTCGATAGCCTTCATGCTTTTAGAATTCATCTAGCTGGTGGAATCCTATCTGGAGTCTCTCTATAAGTTCGAAAATCAAGATTTTTCTATAGCAAGCGTCAAGGTCAAGGGATTTCTTGTCACCCAAAAGGAACCCAGAAAAGATAAAATCGTAGACAGCACTGTTTCACATGCTGGAATTCTCGGGAGGGTGCTTATCATGTGCTTGTGGCTATAAATATGCTCGAAAAAATTGGAAATTGATGCTGCAATCCCTCTGCCTGGAGCCTCAAAGAAAAAAAAAAAAAAAAGCCCTTTTATAGCTTTGCTAAGATGAAAGATTACAGACTTAGCAAGGCTGACACTCAGCAACAATTTTCTGCATACACTTTATCTTGGGCAGAATCACCAAAAGTCGATGCATCTTTAAATTTAGAATAAAAGCAGATTCGACTTGTATTATAAGAAATTCAAATGGGGTGTCACGGCTGCTTCCATCTCTAGGAAAACTTGCTTAGAAAATATGCTGAATGCTTTGGCAATTCTTGATGGCGTCAAAATGGCAGTTGATTCTGGACTGCAACCACCACTAACTGTTGAATCTGACTATTTAATGCAGCGAAATCAATCTTAAAGAAGAGACTTCGGATGGATGATCAAAGGAATGCTCGGTTATGTAAGAAAAGGAAAACAATTTATAGTTGCAATACACTCATCAATAATCTCAGGAACCTCTGATGATTGAATTACAATTTTTTTTAAATCCATTCCAGAATACAAGCATACCTGCTCATGCAAGATATTCGATGCTCTGTTGGAAAATTTTCAAAATAAATGGTGTCTTATGGTAAAGATATGTCCTATTAATTATGCCTTATAGAAAAGGTATCTTCACTAAAGACATGTCTAATTAAATGATGTCTTATTGTAAGAACATGTCAATTTAATTGTGTCTTATAGAAAATGTATCTTTTTACTAAATAATCTAACTTTTCATGGTAACATTTCACTTAGAGATGCATCATTTCATGGTGACATTTCATTTGAAATGGTGATGGTTCAATTTAGACCATTGATTAAAATTAAATCTAGATCCAATGGCCATGAATGAAAGGATATCATGAAAGATGACAACCCGAATGAAGGGGCACAAGTATATCTATAAATAGGGGTCATGTTTAAGCCATTTAGACATGAAATTAATGATCCTACACCACTCTTTTCTTGGCATTCCTTTCTAGTACGAATTTCAACACAAAACACCCATTTCTTTTGTGCATTAAAAATCCAATATATTGTTTTCTGCAGGAACAATATATTGTTTCTTGGCAGACTTGCAACATTCAAGAGTATTCTGGTTTGCTTTCGTCGATGCATAACACAAGCAAACAAACAAGTGCTTCATTGTATCCTGGAGGCGTATTTGCTTAACCCATGTGCATCACTCAATTGGTGGGGGCAAATAACGTCTTAAGGAAAGCGACATTTGTAACGTGCCTTGAAACACACAAATTTTCTGCAGTTTACTTATTAATATTATTTTTCTTCCTACATACAGAGTTAGTTGTAAACACATTACTTTACGTAATAAAGTTCCACCATTATTGTTGCATTTCTCTACATTTGCCATTCCCCACAATTTCAACCACCAACAATCTTAAGACGTTATTTATGCAACAATGGCACCAAGTTCATCTTTTCGACAATTCGCAATAGATTTTGTTAAATTGGAGCGATTCGATGGTGGCAACTTTATTCGTTGGCAGAAAAAGTTGCATTTCTTGTTGACAAGCCTCAATGTGGTCTATGTTCTCACAACACCAAAGCCTCAAGAACGTGAGGGTGAGACATTAGCATAAACCAGAGTGCGGTAGAAGTGGGAGCAAGATGACTATGTGTGCAAGGGACACATTTGCAATGCAATGTCTGATACTTTGTTTGATCAATATCACAACAAAACTACAGCAAAAGAAATATGGGACTCATTAGAGACTAAGTACATGATGGAAGATGCCACAAGTAAGAAATTCTTGGTTTCTAAATTTTTTAATTATAGAATGGTTGATAATAGACTTGTGGTTGAACAATATAATGAGATTTTGCATATTCTTGATCAATTCAACCAACATAACATGAAAATGGATGAGTCTATTATTGTCTCTTCAATTATTGATAAACTTCCTCCCTCTTGGAAAGACTATAAGAAAAGTCTTAAACATAGCAAAGAGGAAATTAGTCTGGATGGCTTAGGCCAAACTTAATAGTCTTGAGGACCAGGCTACTATGTCCTCTAAAATTAATGTTGTGGAGGAGAGGAAGGAGTTTAAGCATTTTAATCACCCTAAGAATAAAAAAAAAGAGAAAGTTTGATTCCAGCGAGAATCAAAACAATAAGAGGAAAAAGAAGGGTACATGCCACCACTGCGGAAAACTTGGCCACTTCAAAAGAGATTGTTGACTTCTGAAGAAACAAAAGGAAGTTTCGAACACAAATTTTGTGGCCATGATATTTGAGATTAATGTTTTCGAAGATGATAATGCATGGTGGATAGATTCTGGTGCAACTAAGCGTGTATGCAAAGATCGTAGCCTTTTCAAATCTTATAAAGCAATGGATGATGGAAGTGTTCTTTACATGGGAAATTCCTCCATTGCAATAGTTAAAGGAAAAGGCAATGTGCAACTATAGTTTACTTTTGGAAAAACTTTAACTCTTACTGATGTTTATCATGTTCCTGAAGTTAGGAAAAACCTTGTATCTAGTGGGCTTCTTGATAAGTTTGGCTTCAAACTTGTTTTTGAGTCAAATAAATTTATATTGTCTAAGGGTGGTACCTTTGTTGGGAAAGGATACATGTATGAAGGAATATTTAAACTCAATATCAATAATATGAATGTTTCTTTTGCTTATATGGTTGATTCATTATCTTTGTGGCATAATCGTCTAGGACATGTGAATGTTAGAAGATTGCATGATATGGCTAATTTGGAGTTATTTCCTAAGCATGAAAATGATATGCATGAAAAATGTAAAGTATGTGCACAGACTAAATCACAAGATCTCCTTTTTCCAAAAATTGAAAAAACATCTTCTTTATTGCATTTAATTCAGAGTGATGTGTGTGATATGCATAGTAATCCTACTAAAGGTGGTAAAAAATATTTTGTAACATTTATTGATGATTTTTTAAAATATTGCTATGTATATTTATTACATTCTAAAGATCAAGTGTTAGAGAAATTTAAAACTTATAAAATGAAGTTGAGAATTTTTGTGACACTAAAATTAAATGCCTTAGAAGTGATAAAGGAGGTGAATATGCTTTTTTTGAATTTTGTGAATCTGTTGGCATTGTACATAAAACTAGCACTGCATATACTCCACAACAAAATGGCGTAGCTGAAAGGAAAAATATAACATTAATAGAAATGGTTAATGCTATGCTTTTTACTGCTGGGCTTGGTAAATGTTTTTGGGGTGAAGCTATTTTAACTGCATGTCATATCTTAAATAGAGTGCCTAATAACAAGACAAAGGTGACCCCATATGAATTATGGAAAAAGAGAAAGCCTAATATTTCTTATCTAAGAGTTTGGGGTTGCCGAGCCATTGTAAGACTACCTGAACCTAAGATAAAGAAATTAGGAGAAAGGGGCATTGAATGCATATTCTTGGGATATGCTAAGCATAGTAAAGCTTATAGGTTTCTTGTAAAAGAACCTAATAACTTTGTTGAGATCAATACTATAGTGGAATCTAGAGATGCAATATTCTATGAAAATAGATTTTCCACTATACCAAAAAGTATTGATTCTCAAGAGAATGATAAACAAATAGAAATTAGTCAAAAGTGTGATGCTAATAATGAGCAAAATCATTTGAGAAGAAGTAAAAGAATAAGGACTATAAAATTTGGTTTAAACAAATAGAAATTAGTCAAAAGCGTGATGCTAATAATAAGCAAAATCATTTGAGAAGAAGTAAAAGAATAAGGACTATAAAATCTTTTGGACCAGATTTTATAGTCTATTTAGTGTAAGGGACAAGAGACTTACAATCAAAACAGACCATGATCACACCTACTGTAAAGTCTGATCCCCTCACCTATGAAGAGGCAATGAAGTCTCAAGATGCTGCTTTTTGGAAAAAGGCCATTAATGATGAAATGGACTCTATTATGGGTAATAAGACTTTGAAATTAGTTGATTTACCACCTGACTCTAATCCTATAGGTTGTAAATGGATTTTCAAAAAGAAGAAGAAAGTTGATGGAACAATTGAAGGATTTAAAGCAAGACTAGTAGCAAAAGACTTTACACAAAAAGAAGGCCTTGATTATTTTGATACTTATGCACTTGTTGCAAGAATTGCTACTATTAGAGTCTTGATTGCTTTGGCTTCAATTTATCATTTTGAAATCCAGCAAATGGATGTAAAAACAGCTTTCTTAAATAGAGAATTAGATGAGGAAATTTACATGAAACAACTAGAAGGGTTTGTTATGCCAGGACAAGAACATAAAGTTTGTAAACTAGTCAAGTCTTTATATGGTCTTAAACAAGCTCCAAAGCAGTGGCACGAAAAGTTTGACAAAGTGATTGTCTCAAATGAATTTAATATTTATGAATCTGATAAATGTGTCTATAGCAGATTCAATGGAAATAAAGGTGTGATTATTTGTTTATATGTAGATGACATGTTAATTTTTAGTACTGATAGTGAGAGCATTGAACTCACTAAATCATTATTGTCATCTAATTTTGATATGAAAGACATGGGACTTGCTGATATGATTTTAGGGATTAAAATTATAAAAAATAAGAATGGCCTAGTATTGACCCAATCACATTATATTGAGAAAATTTTAAAGAAATTTAATTATTATGATTGTAAGCCTGTGTCAACACCTTTTGATTCAAACATAAGATTGTATCCTAACACTGGCAGATCAGTATCCCAATTAGAATATGCACGTGTTATTGGGTGTCTTATGTATGTGATGACTTGTACTAGGCCTGATATTGCTTTCGCTGTTGGAAAACTGAGTAGATATACTAGTAATCCAAGCCAAGCACACTGCCAAGCAGTGTACAAAATTCCTATTTGGCCTAAACCAATGCCTCCTGTGTCCATTCATTGTGATAGTGAGGCAACTTTGTCAAGGCCATATAGTAAAATATATAATGAAAAGTCTAGGTACATAGGTCTAAGACATAGTTATGTGAGACAATTACTTACAAATGGAGTTAGGGAAAATATCCACCGTCCACCCATTTTTTTTAATTTTTTCAAAAATACACAATTCTTTTTTTTATTTATTAGAATCCACCTAAAGTTACATTTTGTTTCACTTTTCCACTTCCGTTTGGAATCCGTTAAGAACACTAACGGAAACTTAAAAAAATGACCATTTTACCCCCCAAAACGAAAATAACAATTTCACCCTAAAAATTATCAAAAATAATCATATTAAATCTAAATATTTTCCCATCGGTCAATAAATAAATTAATTCCACAACCATCAAATACGAGTTTTTTTTTTAAATATGTCTGTAATTAGAATGCTAAATTATAACAGTAGTATTAAAAATAGCCAAATCTCGCAAACCATTAATTAAATTTAAGATAAGTAGAGTTTTATTATTTATTGAGTTATAATCTCTAGTAGTTAATATTTTTTTGTACTTCATTAACGTACAAATAATGATATTAATCATTAAATCTAATTATTTTTGGTATTTTTTAAGTTGAAATTTTAATTTTCGTTTTGGGGGTAAAATGGTCATTTTTTAAAGTTTCCCTTAGTTTTCTTAACGGATTCCAAACGGAAGTGGAAAGTGAAACAAAATGTAACTTTAGGTGGATTCTAGTAAAAAAAAAAAAGAATTGTGTATTTTTGAAAAAGTTAAAAAAAACAGGTGGACGGTGGATATTTTCCCATGGAGTTATCATAATTGACTTTGTGAAATCATGCCAAAATTTGGTGGACCCCTTAACTAAAGGCCTTATAAGGGATATTGTATTTAAAACTTCTAAGGGGATGGGACTGAAGCCAGCATCATCTTATTACCAATGATGGAAACTCAACCAAACACTTGAAATATCAAGATCTTGGGTTCAATGAGCAAAAGTACATCATATGTTGTGATAGCAAATACTATAATATTTTTAGATGTATCCCAAAGTTTAGTGCTTGATACCTGTAACATATGGGAAAGGTTAAGCTACTTAACTTTTAATAGACTTATAAATGTTTTAGTTACAGGGACATTCTAGATAAGTCTACCTATATGAGTGTAGGAGATGGTGCCACTTCCTATGTAACTTGGCTGGTTACTAAAGCGCTCATGAAAACAGGATATAGACACAGGGCCAATCCACGTGTCGGCTAAAGAATAGTTGAGAATTTGAAAACTTATGTGTGAGATATATCCGGTTAGTCGATTAAGGTCGCTGGTTCAAAGCTTTTCTACCATGCCACCTTGATTAACCTTGATGTATTGTCACTAAGTGAAGGTTCAAGTCCAAAAGACACCTTCATCTATGCATAAGTTTTCCAAGCCTGTGCAAGATAATTTTTTAAAATTCATTTATTTTGAAAATGGTGGGGGATTGTTGGAAAATTTTCAAAATAAATGGTGTCTTATGGTAAAGATATGTCCTATTAATTGTGCCTTATAGAAAAGATACCTTTCACTAAAGACATGTCTAATTAAATGATGTTTTGTTGTAAGGACATGTCAATTTAATTGTGTCTTATAGAAAAAAGGTATCTTTTTACTAAATGATATAACTTTTCATGGTAACATTTCACTTAGAGATGCATCATTTCATGGTGACATTTCATTTGAAATGGTGATGGTTCAATTTGGACCATTGATTAAAATTAAATCTAAATCCAATGGCCATGAAGAAAGGGGTATCATGAAAGATGACAACCCAAATGAAGGGGCACAAGTATATCTATAAATAGGGGTCATGTTTAAGCCATTTAGACATGAAATTAATGATCCTACACCACTCTTTTCTTAGCATTCCTTTCTAGTACGAATTTCAACACAAAACACCCATTTCTTTTGTGCATTAAAAATCCAATATATTGTTTTCTGCAAGAACAATATATTGTTTCTTGGCAGGCTTGCAACATTCAAGAGTATTCTGGTTTGCTTTCGTCGATGCACAACGCAAGCAAACAAACAAGTGCTTCATTGTATCCTGGAGGCGTATTTGCTTAACCCATGTGCATCACTCAATTGGTGGGGGCAAATAACGTCTTAAGGAAAGCGACATTTGTAATGTGCCTTGAAGCACACAAATTTTCTGCAGTTTACTTATTACTATTATTTTTCTTCCTACATATAGAGTTAGTTGTAAACACATTACTTTACGTAATAAAGTTCCACCATTATTGTTGCATTTCTCTACATTTGCCATTCCCCACAATTTCAACCACCAACATGCTCTGCATCCGAAACTTCGTCGACCTTTGCATCTAAGAGATCAGTAACCTTACAGAACTCAAATGGTCCACAGTATTCACAATGATCTTTCAATGTTTCCACCACTCTGCGTAAATATGAAGATGGTTTGTTTTCTCAATAGAAAATTGAAATTATCAGCTGTAATTAGAGCAACTCACATTTGCTTTTGGTCATCACTGGTGTACCATAGTTCAAGATATTCGGTCGCTGAGTATAACTGTGTTCTCAGGTTTTTCAAATCTTGAAAGTAAAGTCGCTTGAGTTAAAAAAAAGACCACAGTAAATATTTCCATACGAACTTAAATGTTTTACAAATTGGTGCTTTTGTATTTCCATAACTGTGCTTTTGTAAGGCTAGTCGAAAAATGAGTAAAATTTGGAAATTGACACACGATCCACCGTTTAAATCATATAAACAAGTATCGCGCGATGAAACAAGAGTTGCCCTTGAAGACATATGCCCCTATTTGCCACAATCCTTTTTTTTTTTTACTTTTTCTTTTCTTAAAAGTGAATGTTGAGGTGGGTGCAACTTTTAGTAATAGCTATTAGTAGCATAAAACAAAGATTGCACGCTCTAAAACAATTGTAATAGGGAAACGGGTATAGACATACAATCCAACAGATTAAAACAAAATAGAGAAACAGTAGTACCTTGAGACTATCAGAGAATAGCAAGCTCCGCTACCCTTTTCTTAAAAGTGATTGATTATGATGAAACATTCAGCCTTGTAATTAAGCTTGCTCCGGTTTGCTTTGTGTTTGGCATTACTACAAGGATGGTATTTGCGACAACTTCGGTGTGAGCAATGCTTTTTTACATGGGCACCTATCAAAGGAGGTATTTATGCCTCAGCTACCACGTTTTATTGATCCCACGTATCCTACTTATGTTTGCTAACTTAAAAAGGCACTCTCTGGCCTTAAGCAAGCTCACGTTCTTGGAACAACACTGAGCTTCGAAACTTTTTTTCTATCGACGGGATTTTTCACTTTACTATCAGATTCTTCTTTATGTATCTAATCTCATGCTAGTGTGCATGAGATTATCTTTGTGGGTAAATAAACTTTCATCTGTCGCCATAATGTAGCTAGGCACCAATTATCCTGTATATTACTGTCGCATGAAACACAGCCATTGACTTTCACTTTGTTCATCACAAAATTCAAAATGGTGTTCTCCGGGTGTCTCATGTATCATCTCAAGACCAATTAGCAGATGCCGTCACCAAAACTCCATCTCATCAACGAATAAGTCTTCTTTGTTCCAAGATCGGTGTCGCAAATGGTAGCGCCATCTTACAGGGGCATATTAGAGATACTCTCAGAGTCACGGTGTAATTGTACAACCTTTTTATCATTTGTATATACGACTTTCATAACTTTAAACTGCAATTGTGTACTTACTATAATTAACTAGCTTTAGTTGTGTATATATTGAAATCATATCAATAGAAACAGTAAGCTGCGTTGTTATTTCCTTTCTCTATATTATTTATTGTATAAACCTAACAACTTTCAGCCCTTTTTTTCCCCCAAATCTGACACTTTTTTTTTAATAAATTTATTTACCCACACCTGTGTCGTTTGTCTCACCTTTTTTTTTTTTTTCACTTATTTCGTTACCCAGGCCACACTTTCATAAACTTTGTCCTGGCCCCGCAGTCTACTTTTGTTAGTTTTATCAAATGAGCAGCACTAGCAGCACCGTATGATTATCTTTTCAGACCCCTTCTGGTATATGAAAGAAGCCCTATAACAAATACATCCGTAAAATATCTACCAAAGATACCTCAACAAGCTAGTGAAGCAGGGAATGACTCCATTCCTTAAGCCCATGTTTGGTTGGGAGAAATGATAGAAGAGGAGAGGAATAGAAAGGAAAAAATGAGGGAAAAATGAGTGTAAATGATGGTCAAATTCATTTGCATTGTTTGGTTGGATATGGAATTCATCTTTTTTTCCTATTTCTTTCCTCTCTCTTTTCCTCTCCTCTTCTCTCCTCATATTTCTTAAAACCAAACATGCCAATTGACGACCTGTCTGGTGTCCCCTTGCCTACAATAAAAATTGAAATTAGGCCATTTAGATTAAAGATAAGACGGAATGGAAATATGGAATCGTTAACAATTATAGCTATGACCCATCTAATTTGCAAATGGTTCTTTCCCTTTCAATATTATTGTACGTATTTGCAAGGAAACCTCTTCTATCTTTCTTGCAATTAAGACTTTTGCGTATCCAATTACTGTCAACTGTTTTTGAACGTGTAGAAGATAACAACTTGAAGACTTGAGAGAGAGCCAGCGTTAATTCAACGTCAAGAGTAGCTTATTAGTTTGCAGGATTCAAGAGTAGCTTACTGTCAACTGTTTTTGAACGTGTAGAAGATAACAACTTGAAGACTTGAGTGAGAGCCAGATGCTGGGTATAAGGTCTATAAAACTTTACTATTATTTCATAAAATTGTTTTATTTTTTATTCCTCACCACATTGGGGATTACGCCCCCAATGACCCATTTGATTTTCATTTTTATGTAGGTCAGTAGTGTTACTGAAAATCAAATATTGTCTCTTTTTTTCCACTTATTGAGGACTATGGAATTAAACAAAACTCACCAATGGCATAAAATATACACACTACTAGAAAAATAAGCTACTATGACAGAATTTTTGTGATAGATATTCAAAAATTAGTCATTTATCACAAAAATATGATAGATTCGTGATAGAATTTTTATATATCATAAAGGCATGATAAATTTGTGATAGTTTATTTATTTATCACATACACATGATAGCATATTAATATTTAATGAAACGATGAGTTTTGAATGGGTTAATTTAGACATAGAACGACACCGTATCTTAAAAAAAAAATCATAAGTGGTAGACTCTCCTTTCACTTCAATTGGCAAACCCTAATTTCCAAATCATACACAAAAACAAAATCACGCTGCCGACAAAAAATTTGGTCCTCTGCTGCGCTGCTTGCCGACAACAAATTTCTACTCTTCGTCTTCGTCCTTACTCTTTAATCTGCTGCTGCTACTACTTGCCGATGAACAACACGCTCAAGTTCAGCTAGGTCTTTACTTCCTCTTTTTCTTATATTATATTCTTTTGATTTGATTTGATTTTTTTGTGATCTAAACGCCGTTCTTGCTGATATTGGTGATGAACAGTCCTTGTCACAATTTTGACCGATCTGATTGCTATTCATATAAGTGATTATTCTACTATTATATAACCTGCACTGGGTTACTCAATATGCAAGCCTTTACGTTTTATCTTCAGAATATGCAAAGGTTCCTTGGTTTGATTCAGTTCTTGCTGATATTGGTGATGAACAGTCCTTGTCACAATCTTTATCTACCTTCTCTAGCCACTTGAAACAAATAGGTGTAAGGATATTCACCTTTCAGAAGCAGTTAATCAAGTTTGTTTGGAACAAATGCCCCTTTTTCAACGCTATTCTTTCTCATTTTTGTATTATGTCAACAATCTTTATAAACTGCTTTGATTCTTTGCAGATAATTTTGTTTTCTTATAAATTATTAAGACATTTAACAAGAAAAGGCACAAGCTCTTGTTGGGATGTACTTAATACGATTTGCAACTTGTGTCAGTGATGGATCTCATGAACTCCTAAGCTTAGTTACTATATTGTCAGTCATGAATCACTTATGATAATGCTGGTTTTATTTATTTATTTAGTTATTTTTGGGATATTACTAGTTTGTATTATAATACATTCATAGTACTGTTGTAGTTTTATGATTCCAATTTAAGTTGACTGAAGCCAAATTGCTCCTTTTGCAGTAACTACTTCTTCGAGAATGCTTGTATGGAGTTCGATAAAGTTAAATTAAAGCCAACTTACAAGGTCCTTTGGGGGTACCAGGTTACATAATTATAACTTCTATCTATTTGATGTCTGAAGTGTTAATGAGTTTATTAATTTGGTTTTTTCAAGCCTTAGTGATTAGAGCTGTAACTATAAGTTGGCTTCTCCTATAAATTACTTCTTGTAGATATTATATGAATTGCTAAGAACTTACTTATGCAATCTCTAGGTACGTAGATATTTGTTTACTTTTCTCCAGATAAATGCCAATTGAAACAACTATTAAATGCCCAGACTGAATATTAAATGTTACTTAAACAATTGAAAATTTTTATTCTCTTGTAAATTTCGCTTTAGAAGTATTGTATATTCCCTCTTTGAGCTAATAATACTAGTTGGTAGTCGTGCTTTGAACTTTTGGAAACTAATATTTTTCCCCGAGGAACTAGTGATAGCCGGCTTTCTTTGATGGTATCAAAATGATTTATTTTTTGTTTATTTATTTATTTATTCTTTTGTTTGGGCATCAGCTTCATGTAAAATGACTTAAGAGTGTGGTACTGATTGCAGGTTGTTCAAAATGCAACTCTACGGTGCTGCTAGTGCTGAGATTAATAAGGTAATATGCCTTAGAGGTAATGCATGTGTAAAGACTTAGCATCTTTTTTAGCTAATAAAAAGTTTACATGTTATTTTTTCCTTTTGTAAACAGAAGCAAAATTTTAGTTTTAAGTCTCACATGTTGTGACTTAAGCAACAGACAACCAGTTTACCTGGTAGGCTAATTAATTACCTTTGGGAATTATATGGTCAAAAGAAAATTCATACATAAAAAAAATGTGATCAGGTAACAGTCAGTACATGATGAGCTTACATGATGGAATTATGGGAATATGATTTTTTGCCAGTATAGCAAAGGCCACAGATAACTTCTCAAGTTGCAATAAACTGGGAGAAATTAGATTTGGGCCAATGTCCAAGGTAATATTGTGGCATTCTACTGAAATTAGATCATATTTTCTTTTTATACTAACTAATAGGCAGATCTATGGTACATAAATAGAAAGGCAAGAAATTGCAGTTAAAAGGCTGTCAAAAGGTTCCAGACAAGGAATGGAAGAGTTCAAAAATGAAGTTACATTGATTTTTGTTAGTAATTATAGGTTTTTGTTACACGTGTGAAATTCTTCATTATTCTTGATTATTGAACTGTGTGATGACACCTTATGAATTTGATTAACTATAAGTGGCCGATATGTTAATTTGCATTTTTTTGGTACTCATCTTAATGTAATCTGCTTTTCAGGTGATGTTGGTGGCTTTTGGGAATTTACCATCAATGTTTTTTTTATGGATTAATTATTTTTCTAGGATGGGTTGGTGATTGGATATTTTAGGTGATTAGATATTGTAAATGATTTATGAGATATTATTGTGGATTTGATTCACCATGTATTTTGATGATGCTATTTGATGGAAGTTTCCAGTGATTGAATGTATGATGCCCAAAAAGCTAAGTGGTAGTGAATTTTTTGTATGCTGGTATTGTTCCAGATGATAGTGAATCTTGATAAAGTCTAAGTGGTAGTGAAATTTGTATGCTGATATTGTTTGATAAAGTCTTAAGTAGCAGTGAATCTTGATCAGCCTGGTAGTGTTTCAGATGATATATAGTGTTGTGATGTTTTTGTATGCTGGTAATGATCCAGATGGTAGTGTTGGGATGTAGATTTGTGATAATTGAATAGATGATGTTTTGACAATGTTATGGTTATTTCAAGTGATGATTTAGTGATGTTTTGATAATATCGTTGAGATAATTTGGATGTATTGATTTTATACATATTTTGATTTTTAAATTTCAATGGAATTTATAAAATTATAAAATAATAATATTAATAATATTATTATTTAAAATATTAAAAATTATTTTCTAATTTAACAATATTAAAAATGATTTAAAATATTATTATTATTTAAAATATTAAAAAATTTTGATTTAAAAAAAATTAAAAAGTCTTTTAATAATATTATTATTTAAAAAAAATTCTCATCATGACACCATATTAGCATCATAAAGCTGCGACACATAATTACACGCCATAATTTAAAATTGAATTCATAATACCCGCCAAATGTTTTTTCACAATAAAACAAATTTACCACTAAAATATTAAAACGATGTTGCTTTTGTTGTGACACATTTGTGATAGCTATAAGCTGTCACATACACCTGTGATAAATAAATTATTGCCACGGATTTATGAGAGGGGCTACAATGATAGATAAAAACTCTGTCATAAACAGGGTCGGATGATAGATATTCTCTGTCATGGTAGCCCATTTTTCTAGTAGTGACAATGAATATTTATTAACAGATTTGACATAAAATTAATTTTTGAACCGATTGAAACTTCCAAAAACTAAAATTTCGAATTTGTTATAAGAATATAATCTATTTTAATTATCATTGTCAAGTCCTCCTCTATGGAACATTAGCAAATTTGCAACCTTTCTAGCTTAAATTCTAGGTTCAAAACCTCGTGGCGGAGTTAAATTTTGTTATATTTAAAAGCTAAATCTTGAAGATGAATTATTTTCTAATTAATTTTTTTGTGGTTCTTTTATAACGATGGCAAAATTCTCTACAGGTTTCGGACCCCACCCCAAATGGCGTGAATTTTGAATATTTTTTAGAAATGGGGTGAGAAATGGATAAAAATTAATCCCCAAGTTTTTAATGGGGTGAACTTTTAATTAGATAGAAACCTATCCGTTCAATTGATGCTGAAAAAATAAAAGTTTTGCAGGATGTTTTCTCCTAGTAATGAAAGAGAACCGTTTGTTTGATGTACTTGATGCTCCAGCAATGCAAGAACCTTAGAAGAGAATGAAATGACAACAACATCAGAGAATCAAGGCAGAGAACAGCCTATTGATAATACATAATTTAAAAAATATAATGACTAATTGTGTAATTCAATCAAACCTTATAGACCAAAGGAACATTTGCCAAAGATTAAAATATGTATATATATATATATATATATTTTAAGGCTACATTTTGTTTAATCCAAATGAAGCTAATCAATCTATATTTTATTCCAATAAAACTATGGCTTCGTTTCATATCTTAATTAAATTATATAATGATGAAATATTATATTCTGAACTTAACTGAATCCAATATCATTTCACCAATCGGTCATATGAGATGAAAGAAAAAAATCTGTTGAAATTAATTTTAAATTAAAGTTGAAGAATGGTGATATGATACATACATATACATGACTCTGAATTTATTAAATTGAAGATGTACTGATCGTCTTGACGATGTGACCAAATACTGGAATGTGAGAATGGTCTTTGGACTTTGGTGAAGACTTGAGAGGGCCCAGAGTAATTAAAAGTCAAGATTGGCAATCTGAAATTAATCTCTGGCTTTAACATGCAGGACTTTCTAGTCGGTGAGAAAAGTTTCTGAATTAATATAGGAGCTAATACATGCACTTTCTGAACTAAAGAAAACTGAGTTTAAGCGGCGAATGGCTGTGCATCTTTGTCTGGTGTTGCTGCAGATTATTGTTTTGCGCCTCAGGCCGATCATAGCATCAGAAAGATTTCCCTGTCCAACTGAATGTGGAAATGTCAGCATCAGCTACCCCTTCGGAATCGGAGAAGGGTGCTACTTTGACAAGGGTTACGAAGTTATCTGCGATCACCCTTCTGGCATTCCCAAAGCTTTTCTTCCTGGCGTCAACAGGCTAGAATTAGTGGATATTCTCTCTAATGATTCAAGAGCCGCGGTTAGAGTCAACGTTCCTGCGATTTTTTTAAACAGCAGTAGTAAGCGAACAAGCAATATTGCTAAAGGCGTCAACTTATCAGGTACCCCTTTCTCCTTTTCGACTGACAATAAATTCGCTGCCATAGGCTGCAAAATGAGATATCACCAAGGGAACGGTTCATCTGTGTTTGATGGGTGTCTGTCGATTTGTACTTGTGATCCTACTGTCTACCCTGCTTGCTATGATTTCCTATGCCCCCTTCGTCCAAATATTACTCATCTTTTCAATCTAAATAAATCATACTTGTTTTCTCAAAGTATTCCTCAGAAATGTCAGTCTGTTTTCCTGGTTGATGAAGATTGGGTCAACAGCAAGTACCTTGAAGATCCTCATGATTTGGAAGATCAACGAGAAGTTCCTGCAGTGTTGAAGTGGGGAGAAAAGATAGGCAGTTGTTTTGAAGAATATAACTCATATTCTATTTTTTGTAATTCGGATAAAACAGGTTGCTTAACACAATTAAGCTCAGGCCATTTATGTCTTTGCTCTGCTGGCTACAACCTAGAGAAAGCATACTGCTCAGGTACTTATTGGATTATGTGTTAAAGAGAATTTTTTTTTTTTTCAAAGAAAATATCCGAACGACAAGACTTGGTGCTCCAGGAGCATTTAGATGCTATTTCCGTATGAACATTAGCAATAAGTGTGATGAGAAACGGAAAATGCTATTGGAGCACCCTAGAGTTTACTAGAGTTAAATGTCAAATGATGTAACAGTCCTCCGTTAGATTGTAAGATGATCAGAAAAGAGTTGTAAAATTTATCATCCAATAGATGATTGAAATTATTGATTTTTAAAATATCTATCGAATTACTTGTAAATGAGTAAAGTTTTCCCATTACTGTAACTATCTTTGTAAACAGAGAATTAGAGACTAAAAATGGTGGAGTTTTATTTAGTTGTAGCCATGATTTAGTTTGATCTTCCCTTTGATTTATTTTTATTTGTTATTTTCCGGGCATGTGACTTGATCTGTAATATCTCAAGCGGCTACAGTTGCTCCAATTGTCCCGAGGGTTGTAATCGTCTCTCATATCGTTGCATTAAAATTTTCAACAAATCTAACAGATCTAACAAATCTCGGGTTAAATTCATTATTATAGGTATGCATGGCGATCGTTTATTTTACATCATAATAAATTAATAATATTTTTCAACATATATTTCAAATGAAAATACTAAGTGTTCATACGTTCATTTAGATTGATGATATCTTTCCTATCATGATATCTTTCATTATTGTCCTCGAGAGCCGCAGGTTGCGGTGGTGGGCTTGCGTTATTCTTTCTACTCATTGGAATATGGTGGTTGTACAAGTTTACAAAAAGAAGAAGGGAAATCAAGCTCAAGCATAAGTTCTTTAAAAAAAATGGTGGTTTATTATTACAACAAGAATTGTCTTCCAATGAAGGTAATATTGAGAAAATGAAGTTATTTACTTCAAAAGACTTGGAGAAAGCCACCGACAACTACAATGCCAATCGAATCCTTGGTCAAGGAGGCCAAGGTATTGTATACAAAGGAATGTTAGTAGATGGACGAATTGTGGCGGTTAAAAAAGCTAAAATATTGGATGAGAGTAATCTCGAGCAATTCATCAATGAGGTAGTAATTTTATCTCAAATTGACCCCAGAAATGTTGTTAAGTTGTTGGGATGTTGCTTGGAGACAGAAGTTCCTCTTTTGGTGTATGAATTTATTCCAAATGGAAGTCTCAATCAATACATACACTATCGATCCGAGGAGTTTCCAATCACATGGGAAATGTATTTATCCATTGCTTTTGAAGTTTCAGGTGCTCTATCTTATCTGCATTCAGCTGCATCTATTCCTATTTATCATCGAGGCATCAAGTCTGCAAACATACTTTTGGACGATAAATATCAAGCCAAAGTTTCAAATTTTGGGGCTTCTAGATCTATAACAATTGATCAAACTCACTTGACCACTCAAGTACAAAGAACTTTTGGATATGTAGATCCAGAATACTTTCGGTCAAGTTATTTTACAGAAAAAAGTGATGTTTATAGTTTTGGTGTAGTTCTTGTTGAGCTTTTAACTGGACAGAAACCTATCCGTTCAACTGACGCTGAAGAAGATAAGAGTTTAGCAAGATATTTTATCCAAGCAATGAAAGAGAACCGTCTGTTTGAAGTCCTTGATGATCGAGTTCTTAAGGAAGCTGAGAAAGAAGAGATTATTACCGTTGCTATGCTTGCAAAAAGATGCTTGAACTTGAATGGGAGAAAGAGACCTACGATGAAAGAAGTGGCATTTGAATTACGGGGTATAAGAGAATCAATTGGAGCTTCCATTTTGCAGCAAAATTGTGAAGAGACTGATTTTGTGGATGGTGACATTATTGGACATGATTTCGGAAGAAATTCATCTTCTAGTGGGTCAAGTTTAAATAGTGTCTCAGTTTCTGTAGATGCCGACCCTTTAATTTCAAACAAATGGTGATAAAGAGAAGAATTGCCTTGAAACTGTTTGTCTTTCATAAATAAGATTGTGAGACTTTTCCAATATTATCATTCTTGTATCGCTAGAGTTTCTTTGGGTACCATCATTTGTAATTAAAAACTTCCAAGTCATTTCAATCAAATTTTCCACTATTTCATTGCATGCGCTGCATTTTCCTTTTTTTCTTTTTTAGGCAAATAGAGGAGATCAAGGAAAAATCTTTTGAAATTAATTTCTTAGTTGAAGTTTACAAATGCAAGATGATATGATCTCTCGGTCTAAAGTGCAAGCACTTTAGCACTATGCCACCTAATATCTCTGAGTAAATAGGAGAGAACAACTTGAGCACTTAAGAGGGCCAACGTTAAATAAACTCCAGAGTAGCATGTTGGAATTTTTGGCTTATTGTTATGCAGGACTTTCTTGGTAGTGAAATAAAGTCAAAAGGAAGATGGGAGGAAATAAAGATCAATGCAAATTGATAGATAAAATACCCTACATCATTTGTGAGTGCATCTTAGGTCAAATATGTAAAGTTTGAACGATCCTCAATTTTTTAGTTAGATTTTGAGTATGGCTTAAACCCATGAATTTTCTAATATTTTATTAGAGTTAAATTTATCTAGATTAGGCCCATGCTACTTCCCACAGTACCTTATCACTTTACGCCCTTCACATGGAGGCATTATAAAAGAGTAATGCTAAGGGGATCCCAACTTGAGTTCTAATGGATGTGATATTTATCTAGTAGATAGTAAAATATTTATTTTATCAATTATAAAATTTATTATCCAATACATGAACTACATATAAAATTTGAGATTCAAAACTTAATTGGTGGGTCACAATCATTATTGGTTAAAAATGATATCCAGAGATAACTAGAGGTAAATCAAAAACTCTCTCTCTCTCTGTGCTAAGACCCTTTCTGCCACAGGCTAAAATTCACCAGCTTTGATCAATCAACCTGCCTGAATTACACAGCCATCACATTTTCAAACCTCCAATCTTTCAAATCTATTTTTCAACTCTTTGTTTCCAGCCACCGTAGCCGCGAACCAACGACACCTCTCCACTGCTACCTCTCGCCACCATGTCGCCAATTGCCCATCACTATAGCAAAAAATTATGCTAAAGGAGTTTAGGCCGGGGAGGGAACCAGTAGGTCTTTTCTTTTTTCTTATTTTCTATTTCTCTTCTATATTTCTTTTGTTTTATTTTTGTATTTGCTTCTGTTATTGTACGTTTTTATGTTTTGTTGTTTTGTAAGATTTTATACTGCTCGTACGGTGGTCTACATAGGCGGTGTTGTTTCAATGTCCAGATCGGGATTGTGTCAGTATTTGGATTGGAATAGTATGACTACATTGAAGCTGTTGAGGGCTTTAATAGTGGTACATTGAGGTTCCGATGACCTCAGGCGAAGTTCTGATGGCCTAGGTCAAGGGCTTATTGAGAGATTTTCTAGTGAATCGTAAGGTTGGTTTTTTTTGTTGCATTTTGTGGATTTTTTTTTTTGGTTGTTTGTTTGCATTTTATTGTTAGAATTGTGTTTTCTTGTGTTTTGTTGTATTATCGGACACTAGGGGGTATTTGAACTATAGTAGCTAAGGTTGGTTCCTCTAGTGTTTCTTTAGATTTTAATTTGAGAAAAAGGACACCTACACCTTAAAGTTTGAGGAAATGATCGCTAAACTCCTAAGTTTTTAAAAAGGGACACTAAAATTCTTTTTTTACCATATTATCCTTTGAATTTAGTAATTAGAAAATTGACTTTAAAGTTTTTGTAATTAATACAAATTTAATATAAATAATATAATCTATCTAGTAGATTAATAATATTAAATTATTTTTAAAATTTAAAATAATATTAAAATTTTAAATTATTATATTTATTTTAATAATATATTTGTATTTACTATAAAGATTTTAAATAAATCTTTGGGTTAAATAAATTTTTCAATTAACAAATAATATCCCTATTAATAAGATCAAAATTATTTTTTACATAATATTCAAAATAATTTTAATTTTTAATTTATTTTTTTAATATTATGTTTCTATTTATTATTAAAAATTACTTTAATATAATAAAATAAGTCTAATAGATTGTAAAATATTAAAATATTTTTTAAATATTAAAATTATTTTAAAATGCATATATTATTACATTTATTTTGATGCCATATTTCTATTTATTATAAAATTTTGGCGTCAAAAGTCAAAGGATATCACTGTCAAAAAGGAATCTTGGCGTCAATTATTGAAAATTTGGGGTTTTTTGTGACTATTTCCTCGAACTTTGAGAACGTAGGTGTTCTTTTTCCCTTAATTTGAGAAACAAATTGGTCTCCTTTGATTTTAAAATTTGTTTTATGTACTGTACTTAAACTTGATATAACTCTTATTTATATTATTATTATTATTGGTCCTTAATGAAAGTCACATTTTCTTAAAAAAAGAAAAGAAAAGAAAAGAAAAGTTGGAAGATATACGGAGGAGAACTTGTAGACTTGAGAGGGCCAGGGTTAATTAAAAGTCTAAGTTGACTTGCACGACTTTCATGGTATTGGGATAAAAGCTAAAGGGAAGCTAGAAGGAATTTAATTACAGATCAACGCATGCAATTGCTCTGTTAAATCTTCATTTTTTCGAGTAAAAAAATTGAGAATGGTTGTTCATCATTATCTGGTGTTGTTGCAATCGATGTTTTTGCCATTATGGCCAATCAAAGCATCAAAAGATTTATGCCAATATGATTGTGGGAATGCCACTATCAGGTACCCCTTCGGAATCGGAGAGGGTTGCTATTTTGATAAGAGTTTTGAAGTAATCTGCGATTACTCTTCTGGCTCCCCAAAAGCTTTTCTTGCGAGCATCAACAACCTGCAAGTATTGGACAATCATGTTTATGGTGTATCCAACATTAGGGTAAACATTCCTGTAATTTCTTTGAAGAACAGCAACATGGCAAGCAATGCTGAAGGGGTCAGTCTTTCAGTTAGCCCTTTTACATTTTCTCCGTGGGACAATAGATTCACAGCCATAGGTTGCAACAACTATACTACGATTATTAAGCGACAGAATGATTCATCCGTTTTTGGTGGGTGCCTTTCGATTAGCACTTGTGATCCTGCTCTCAACCCTGGTTGCTACGATTTCCTGTGCGCCCTTCCTCAAAATATTACTCAGGTTTCCAATGCAGAAATATCTAGTTTTTATCCGAAAAGTATTCCTCAGGAATGTCACTCTGTTTCCCATTGTTGAAGAAGATTGGGTCAACTCAAAGTACATGAAGAATCCTCACGTTTTGAAAGATCTCGGACAAGTTCCTGCACTGTTGAAGTGGGCTGAGTCTAGAGGATATTTGATACACCTCTTTGCAACCAAGGATGTATCGATAAGATTTGCACTCTTCGAGTGAGGGCTGACTCCAAAAGAAATTCGCGAAGATGAGCAAGAATGGGGAGAGAGATTGAGAGTGAGAGAAGAGTAGAGAAAAGTTAAAAAGAAATGATTCATTCTTGATTCCCCTTACACGAATTAGTTATGCTATACATATACTCCTCTGTCTTTTGGCGTTTAAAAGAATACAGCTCAGCATAACTTTGTAACAGAAAATATAACAGCAACATATACCAGCAAAATATAAAGCCCTATCAATTTCACTATACGACATAATCTTTAAACCACCCAGGGGGCCTTCTCACTCTTGTGCCTATGTACCCTTCCTTACGAGCTACTTCTACTTCAACTTGTGATGAGGCTTCCTTCATGGGCTGCGCACAATTAGACTCATCGATGGGCTGCCCTTCTCGTAAACAATCCGGTTGATCTAGCTGAATGTGGGGGGTTCTATCATCCCCTCCAGCTTCAAAACTCACCTTGTCCTCAAGGTGAAAATCAGGATAAAGCTCACAGAAGGTTTCAAACTCTTCCCAAGTAGAATCTTCAGGCGAACTGTCCTGCCATTGAACCAGAATTTGGCGACATCGCGTGCCTTATTTAAGCACGGTTCTAATAGCGCAAACTGCAGCAGGGAGATATAATGGCTGATTGTCCACACTAGTTGATGGCAAGGAATGGTGATCAGGGGTATGAGAACCAAGAAAGGGTTTGAGAAGTGAAATGTGAAACACTAGATGGATCTTGGAACTGCTGGGCAAGGCAAGCTTATAAGCTACAGGGCCAACTCGAGCTAGTACAGGAAAGGGGCCATAATACCGTTTAGCTAGCTTTTGACAAGAACGAGAAGCCACTGTCTTTTGGCGGTATGGCTGAAGCTTCACTAGAACTTGGTCCCCAACAGCAAACTGAGCTTTGCGTCTATGTGCATTAGCCTTTTGAATCATGCGATGTTGAGCTTGACGCAAATTCTCTTTCAAGGAACGAAGTAATGCATCCCGTTCACTTAAAGCTTCATCAAGAGCTTAGATTGAAGTAGAGCCCTTTGAGTAAGGAGGAATTGCTGGAGGTGGTCGCCTAAAAAGAGCTTGAAAAGGAGACATTTTGATGCTGCTGTGATAAGTAGAATTGTAGGAAAACTCAGCCCACCCAAGTAGAGATACCCATGAGTGTGGTTTGTCTTGGGTGAAAGTGCGAAGATATTGCTCCAAGCCGCGATTGACAACCTCCGATTGCCCATCTGTTTGTGGGTGATAGGCTGTACTGTGTCGAAGGGTAGTGCCACTTAACTCCAAAAATTGCTTAAGAACACAGGGTCGCGATCGGAAATAATAGAGGTCGGAAACCCATGAAGCTTTATTACCATATCCACGAACAATTTGGCGGTCTTTATGCTGTAAATTGAGTGGGAAGGGATCCAAAGTGTGCCGATTTCGTAAGGCGATCAACCACTACCAATATCACCGTGAAACCTCGCGAAACTGGAAGGCTAGTAATGAAATCCATAGTGAGTTCGTCCCAAACTAAAGTGGGGATAGGAAGAGGCTGCAGTGGACCTGCTGGTGCTTGAGTAGAATATTTAGTCTGTTGGCACACAAGGCATTTGACCACAAATCGCTCAACGTCCATACGCATTTTAGGTAAAAAAAAATTAGATGCCAAGCAGACCAGCGTGCGTTTGATGCCTACATACTTTGCAAGTGGAGTAGAGTGGAATTCAGCCAATAGAACCGCTTTAAAGGATGATGATGGATTGATATAGTAACGATTGCGATAAAAAAGGACCCCATTATGCCGCGAATAATCCTGTGAAAGAGATCTTGCAGCAAACTGACGATGAAGATCAATCATTTCCGGAAGTGTGGAATTCTCTAGTTTTAGAGTTGCTAACAACTCAAACGACGGGTGACTAAGGAGAGGCAAACAAGAAGCAGTCACTGTTGGTGTTTCCTCACTAGCCTCGTCATGCATTCGTGATAAGGCGTCGGCTGCAAGATTGGTACAGCCCGGTTTATACTCAATGCGGAAGTGATAGCCTAGTAATTTTCTGATGTAGACTTGCCGATCCGGAGTTTGAACTACCTGCTGGAGAAGTTCCTTAATGCTCTTATGGTCAGTTCAGATTACAAAAAATCTGCCTAATAAGTATTGTCGCCATTTGTGCACCGCTTCAACAATAGCGGTTAATTCCTTGATGTAGGTAGAAGAAGCACGAAGTTAAGGACCTAATTTCTTACTGAAATAAGATATGGGGTGCCCCGATTGCATAAGCATAGCCCCGATACCCACATTAGAGGTATCAGTCTCAAGAATGAAGTCGGAGTCAAAATCTGGTAGCTGTAACACAGGGGCTTTCACCATTGCTCTTTTAAGAGCTTCAAATGCCTCAGCTGCTGCTGGTGTCCACTGGAAGGCATCTTTACAAAGAAAATAAGTAAGTGGGGCTGCGAAAGACGCATATCCACGAATAAACCGCCGGTAATAACCCGTCAAACCCAAAAAAACCTCAAAGTTGTTTTGTAGTCTGAGGAGTTGGCCAACGAACCATAGTTGTAATTTTCTGAGGATCGGCCCGCACACCAGAGGCCGAAACAATGTGGCCTAGGTAATCGATAGCGTCTTGGCAAAACAAGCATTTGGATAGCTTGACAAAGAAGTGGTGAAAATGAAGGCACCGCAAGACTTGCTGAAGGTACCGCAAATGTTCCTCTGCTGTAGCACTATAAACCAAAATGTCATAAAAAAAAATCACAAATTTACGCAAAAATGAAGCGAAAATCTGGTTCATAGTAGCTTGGAAGGTAGAAGGCGCGTTTGTTAACCCAAATGGCATGACGAGGAACTCATAGTGGCCCTGATGAGTGCGAAAAGCCATTTTATAAATGTCGCGGTGGTGCACGCGAATCTGATGGTAACCAGCCTGCAAATCCAACTTGCTAAAGATTACTGCCCCACCTAATTCATCAAATAATTCGTCGATAGTCGGAATGGGGAATTTATCTTTAATGGTGGCGGCATTCAAAGCCCTGTAATCAACACAGAAACGATAGGTCCCATCTTTTTTTTTTACCAACAAGACCGATGACGAAAATGGACTTTGACTCGGTTGAATGATGCGTTGTTCTAACATTTCACGGATCAGTTTTTCCATCTCATTTTTTTGGAAGTGGGGGTAGCGATATGGGCAGACATTTATGGGAGTGGTGTTGGGGAGGAGATGGATTTTATGATCAATTGTGCGATGTGGCGGTAGGGTAGTAGGTGGAAGAAATAAGTTGAGGTAGGTGTGTAGAAGGCCAACAAAGGGTGCGGTTAAATGTGGAGGTAATTCGAAGGAAGAACTCTTGGGATTACTTTCTGATTCCTCCCCGGGTACAGGTACCTGTTGCAGAGCGAACAAACTATAAATGTCAGCACTGTGGACTAGAGATTGCAACTGATGAAAGGTGATTAGGGAGGGAGTAGTGGATAGTTCGCTGTGAAGAGTCACTGGTGCCCCATTCCAACAAAATTCCATAGAGAGGGCAGAGTAATCATGAGAGACACGGCCCAAGAATTGCAGCCATTGTATTCCCAACACCACATCAGGCCCCTCAATGGGCAGAACAAAGAGGTCCAAAGTGAAGATCGTTCCCTGCATCGTGAGAGCAACTTGAGAGCAAAAATATTTGCACACTAGAAAATCCCCATTGCCAATATAAACACGGAAATGTGTTGTTGGCTGTATCGGTAAGCCTAAACGCTTTGTCACTGTTGGTTTGATAAAGTTGTGGGTACTTCTGCTATCGATCAATACTTGAAAGCTGTGAGAACCAACTTCGCCAACCAAACGAAATGAGCGGGGATTTATTTGACCCGCCAAAGCATTCAAACTGGAAATATCCCCTGTTATGATCTCTTCGACAGAATCCAGTGGCAATTTTTGTTCACAAGAAACAAGCTCATTATCATCAGTACCCATAAGAAGCAAAAACTTACTGCGACAGCGATGATTAGCGCTATATTTTTTATCGCAGTTATAACACAATCCCTTCTCACGCTTGTCATGTAGCTCTGCTGGAGTAAGGCGGCGAATCAGTAAGTTGGGTGTGGGTAGAAGTGGTGGTAACGTGTTTGGTTTCGGGGGTGGGGAAGTATTGTGGGAATGAGATATTGTTTGGGCCATACCAGTGGAATGTTGCGGTTGGGTTGAAGCAAGGGGATATGTGGTAGGCTGAAATTTGTGTGACGGGGAGGTTGTGGTAGGAGTAGGTGACATGGTGTTCCATTTTGGCAAAAAAGGTGTCCTTGTTTGGCCTCCTCAGCACGGGCTTCATACGCACGAGCTAGTGCAAATGCTTCCATTAGAGAAGAAGGCCGAGCAAAAAGCAGCTCACGACGAATATCGAGTTTCAATCCCGTGATAAAAAAACTTATCAGAAGTGGTTCTAAAATTCCAGTCACTCGATTAATTAAATCTTCAAAAGAGGTCTGAAATTCTGCCACTGTTGTGGTTTGGGATAACTTAGACAAATTTCCTTGAGGATCTTCATAGAGGGAGGCACCAAAATGATGTTTAAGGTTCTACAAAAATTCTTTCCAGGTTGTCAACAAGCTGTTCATTTTCATCCATTGATACCACGCTGTCGCGCGTCCTTCCATATGAAAAGAAACAATCCGCAAACGAAGAGTTTTCGGTGTACCGTGGAAATCAAAGAACTCCTCAATTCGAAAAACCCACCCGTTTGGGTAAGATCCATCAAACTTAGGCACCTCCATCCTCATAGAACGGAGCACTGGGGACAACTCAATACCACTGGAATTTGCCTCATTAGAAGAAGAGGATGGGTGTGGTGGATTAGAAACCCGACCCAAGTGATTGGAAGACCCATGGATCTATGAACGCAAATCATCAAAGCGAGAATCTGTTGGGAAAATATGCTCTTTAAAAGCATATGTGTTTATTTAATTGTAATAAATAATTTTTCTGATTAATAAAATAAATGAGGTATTTTATTCAAATATCTTAATTGCATTAATATTTGTATTAAAGTCCATTTAATCATATTATATGTATTTATGTGATCACCATGTGGATTCACAGAAGACATAAATACAAGTTATCTTATGATTAAATAAATTTAGTTCGCAGTTGATAAATAAAGTTGGGCACTTTATTTAGGTATAGACTGTAATAAATTCATTGAATGATTTGTCTTAATCATGTATGAATTTATTGATGTAGTACGACTACATTGAACAGGATCACATATGAGATTTAATTAACTTTGTAATAACTGTCATACTTATTAAATCTCATAGGCGTTGATTTTACTGTAATCTTAATCTTGAGTTAATTATGATTTCATGATTGCGATTGTTATTTCATTTGAGTTACCAATGGGCACGACACATCCTTGTGGTCAAGATTACCCGGTATCTTGGTGGGAGCAATTATGAGTATTGGAGTTATGGATTAACAATATAGAATTTGTACAACACATCTCTTGATAGGTTTTCGGTACTTGATCATAGAATTCTCTGGCCAGAGTGTGTCAACATATTTAGTATGTTGAAAATGATCATTAGAGAAAACCAGTAAGGATCAAGGAATAAGATGTTATTAAATTGATTGGACAGTTGAGATATCAATTTAATTAACGATGTGGTACAAAGGATTGTGCAGTAAAGAAATCAATGTGGCTTGGGACGAATTATTATTCGAGCATACAATTATGGAAGTCAGTTCCAATCTTTTAGTGGAGTAGATTTGGAATTAAATAATTGGGCTAGTTTAATTACATGCCTAATTATTGTAGCCACTATTGTATGTTCCCAAATGATCCCCGGGTTAGCTCATTTAATTGACTGCACCACTACTGGACTAATAAGCAAGATAACTAGCTATTTGGGTCAAAAGCCTAAATATATCATTTAGTGGGAGGCTCCATTTAATAAGCTTATGTATAAGGGGCCTTATGTTATTTTACATGGTGGGTCCCCTATTAAATGAAAAGTAACGTGAGTTTTATTTTGGGCATTATTTGGAGCCTAGGGTTTTCACTAAAGGGAGATATATAAGGCTTATTTTTCTCAACAGAAAAAAACAAGCAGCCACTTTATACAGATCAGAGAATAAGATTTTTCTCTCCATTATTGAGAGAAAAATTTTCTCGTGCTAGTTGCTTTGGTAGTGATAAAGGCGCCCACACGTCAAGTGCAGATCGAACCTGAGTCATAACCTGGAAGATCATTGGTGACAGTTCGTGATCTAGCAAGCGTGGTGGCGACGGATCGTGATCTAACAGGAGTGGTGGTGGCAGATCGTGATCTAGGAGCCTAAATCACTTCAGCGGAAAAAGCCAACTCGGATTTTCAAGGTACGATTTCTAGAATACGAATTCTTATATATTATATGAGAGCGATCTTCAAAAGGTTTTATAAAAATTTTAAAAACCTAATTTTTCCCCTACAGAATCTACCGTGGCCATATATTGTTGCAGCGTTTGATGCAAGGACAATGTTTGGCTCTCGAACTGTTCTTGGATCGTCTTTAAAAGTTCAGAATCCGTCATTACGATAGCAATGAAAGCACCAATGATACACCTCTCTGCAACCAAGGATGTATGGATAAGATTTGCACTCTTCAAGTGAGGGCTGACTTCAAAAGAAACTCATGAAGATGAGCAAGAATGGGGAGAGAGATTGAGAGTGAGAGAAGAGTAGAGAAAGTTAAAAAGAAATGATTCATTCTCGATTCCCCTTACACGAATTAGTTATGCTATACATATATTCCTCTGTCTTTTGGCGTTTAAAAGAATACAGCTCAGCATAACTTTGTAACAGAAAATATGACAGCAACATATACCAGCAAAATATAAAGCCCTATCAATTTCACTATACGACATAATCTTTAAACCACCCAGGGGGCCTTCTCACTCTTGTGCCTGTGTACCCTTCCTTACGAGCTACTTCTACTTCAACTTGTGATGAGGCTTCCTTCATGGGCTGCACACAATTAGACTCATCGATGGGCTGCCCTTCTTGTAAACAATCCGGTTGATCCAACTGGGGGTTGTATCAATATTGTTATGAAGAATATAATTCGAAAACTACTCGTAACAAGGACAATATATGTTTTAACACAATTAAGCTCAGACCTCTTTTGCCTTTGCAATAGGGAAACAAGCGTTGGCCCACACCGCCATGGATATTGCTTAGGTACAGTTTCGACTACTAATTAAATTAATTTCATATATGAAGTGTAATTACTTTATTTCCTCGAACCAACTACGTATCTAACACAAAATTAGGGACGGTAATTGCAGAATTCGCATATGTAAAGAAGGCAAGATTTATGTATAGCCGTGATTTAATTTGATATTCTCTTTCATTTTTTTGGTTTGTTTAGGAGACTTGCTCTGTAATACCACAAGCCGCGACAATTGCTCATTGGAATGTCCCAAAGGTTACTTTTCAAATCCGAGCGTTGGATACTGCAACCAAAATCTTAGTATGCACAAAAATTCTCTCAAATTCATTATTATAGGTAAGTATTGGAATTTGCAGATTTTATCGACAGAATAACTTACCCCATATATATAGGCTCACAAACTTAACAGACTAAACAGTTCCTTGGCATAAATCACCTCGAATTTCTTTAAAAGAAGAAGAGAAACCCAGCTCAAGCAAAATTTCTTTAAAAGAAATGGTGGTTTATTATTGCAACAACAGTCCTCATCAAATGAAGGTAATACTGAGAAAACAAAATTGTTTACTTCAATGGAATTAGAAATGGCTACTGACAACTTCAATACCAATCGAATCCTTGGTCAAGGAGTCCAGGGCACAGTGTACAAAGGAATGTTGGCAGATGGAAGAATTGCGGCTGTGAAAAAATCCAAATTAGTGGATGAGGGTAATGTTGAGCAATTCATCAATGAGGTGGTAGTTTTAACTCAAATTAACCACATAAATATTGTTAAATTGTTCAGATGCTGCTTGGAGACAGAGGTTCCTCTTTTGGTGTATGAATTTATTCCAAATGGAACTCTCTATCGATATATACACGACCAAACTGAGGAGTTCACAATCACATGGGAACGTTTACGCATTGATGTAGAAGTTTCAGGTGCTTTGTCCTATTTGCATTCAACTACTTCTATTCCTATTTATCATCGAGACATCAAGTCTGCAAATATACTTTTGGATGATAAATTTCGAGCAAAAATTTCAGATTTTGGGGCTTCTAGATATGTCACGATTGATCAAACTCATTTGACCACACGAGTACAAGGAACTTTTGGATATCTAGATCTAGTGTACTTTCAGTCAAGTCAATTTACAAAGAACGGTGATGTTTATAGTTTTGGAGTTGTTTTTGTTGGGCTTTTAACTGGACAAAAACCTATCCGTTCAACTGACACCGAAGAAGATAAAAGTTTAGCAGGGTATTTTCTCCGAGCAATGAAAGAGAACTGTTTGTTTGATATGCTTGATGCTTAAGTTCTTAAGGAAGCCAAGGAAGAAGAGATTATTACCATTGCTATGCTTGCAAAAAGATGCTTGAACTTGAATGGGAGGAAGAGACCTACAATGAAAGAAGTAGCATTTGAATTAGGGGGCATTAGAGCTTCAATCGGACCTCAAAATTGTGAAGGCATTGATTTTGTGGGTGGCAATTTTAAAACTGGTTCATCTTCCACAGGGGCAATTTTAAATGCTGTTGCTTTTTCTGTAGATGCTGACCCTTTGTTTTCAAACAAGTGGTGATTAAAGGGAAATTCTTCCCTTTGAAATGTAATTATTTCATTTCAAAATAAATTTAGTTGTGGACTTTTGCATTATGCTTCTCTTATGGTTAAAATTTTTCACTCTAGATCAAAATATACAGAGTTTGATGTTCACTTTGTAAGTAGTCAGTGGAGAAATAAATTTACAAGGTAGATTCCAAAAAAGCATCTGGTGGCAGACATATTTAAAGATTTAAGAAGTAAACCTCTAATGCTACCATTATTTAGGGGCCCTGTGCATCAAGAAACAGAGGACCCTGCACTCGAACTTTGAAGCTGAAGGAGTTGGACATCTCAGCATCTGAGTCTGCATACAAGTGGAACAGGAGATGCTGACATGACATCCTACGTGGAACTTATGCGACACATATAATGAGTCCAATTCGTTCCTAGTTCATACGCTTACATTGTAACCCCGTTCTGTGTTTCCAGTACCATTGGTGAATCATCACTTCGTGCCATTGTATTGCTAATAGCACCTTTGCCTTGATTGATTTTGCTGATAATATGTAGGTTGCATTTGGTACTGAGGTGCTATAACTTTTAATCTGCAGTTATTGTGGAGTAAAAGTCATAGTTGTGGTGTACAAGCTAATGGTGTTGGGTAAATTTTAATAGTTGTGGAGTGGAAGCTATAGTGTTTGGTAAATTTTAATACATGTAGAGTGGAAATTGATGAATATTTGTAATAATTAATTTTAAATAATATTATTTTTAATTATTAATTAATCAAATTAGTTTTCATATTTTGAATTATTAGATTAACATATGATTGTGTTTATTACTTTGACAAATTAAATTAATATTTAATTAATCAAATTTATTTTTCTATACAAGTTGTAATAAATATTTTTTAAAACAAAATAATTTAAAATTGAAAATAAATAAATTCTAATTTTACACATTGATTGAAGAAATAAATTATACTAAATATGTCTAATAAAGATCATACAACATAACATTATAAAATTAAAATGTAATTAATTACAAAATTCTTATAAACATTTCCATTGTCATGCCTCCATTAAACTTGCAGCAACGCCATCTCTGAAGATTATTTTATCTTGAGTTATGTTATCGACTGTATCATAACTTTTTGTGGGAGATGCAATATAGCTTATATGTTCACTATTATTATGATTTAGCTTATCCATTGTTTCATCAAAATGATCATGATTTTGTGAATATCCTTTGATGTAATTATGTAAGGCCATGGTAGTAATAACTATCTTCACCTGCTTCTTTAATGTATGGCTTGGCATATTTTGTAAAATCTTCCTTATTTGTTTTAAACCCCAAAAGCACTTGTTAGAATGAACAATACTCTCAACATTAAGAGATTCAAATGCCTCATTACTCTCTAAAGGAAAACTAGATGAGGGAAACCAAACAAGGTCACTTGTAGCCACTGCATTTGAATAGTTAATTTAGTTTTTTCTCCAACTATGAATCAATACCATTTTTTTGAATTCTATTGAATTGCAAATTTTCATTTATTTTCTTTTCCTACCGGTCCTCACTTGCATCAACTGTACTTAACTATGATTCCACCTTAAATATGTTTCCTAGTCAATCATATTCTTCCACAATTTCCAATTAGTTCTAAGAGAATCCTATTTGTTTTTCATTTGAGTTCTATTATAATCCAATCCAATTTCTTCAGTGAATTCCTTAATGAAATATTTATATGCTTGGAAAGTAGCCTTACTAGCTGAGCTACTAGACCTAATTTCGTACACTTACACCTAGAATAAAGAATAATATTTCTTTGTCAAACAACAATACCGGAAAGAGATTAATTAAGAGCAATACCCAATTTTTTTAAAAACAAATAACACTAATTAAGGATGAATTATGTGTAGCAGCAATGAACTATGTCTAACGTTACACACCTGTAACACCCCAGCCCAACTTTGAGGACAAATCTAACCACAACTCACCTATGTACTTAAATATCTCTTTACAATCAACAACAATTCAAGTCTAAAATACAATATTTAAATAGCAGGAGACTTTAAAGATTTTGCACAGTCATCTACCATCCTCAATTTAAGTCTTCTCCTCACTCATCACGAATAAATCTTGACTTCTGAAAATTGAATCACAATAAACTATAATGAGTACAAAACTCAATAAGTAAACTGGTTTTTCATATACCAAAATAGATACATACTTATATACAATGTAAATAGATAATATGCCATGATATTTTCAAAACACTATAAAATAAATTCATCAAAATCTCTTTCTGTTGCTTTCAAACTTTCACATTTTCTTTCAATAAAATACATATCATGCATAAGGCATTTTGCGCAATACTTGGCACTTTGCACTATGCGTTGCACTTCACGACACTCTGACCCTCGAGAAGTGGCCCCTACATAGTCTCAAAAGGTGGCCCCCACACGGCTTCAAGAGGTGGCCCCCAATGCAAACTCTCATAAAACTAAGTATAATAGCAAAATTCATGTACAAATCATAAAATTATAAAATGCAATATTATTAAACATACTTTTTATAAAAGCTTTGCATGTTCATGCTTATGCCAATGAACTTTCACACACACATATGCCCATGCATATAATCATGTTCAACACATAACAACACATCACATAAAAACATGGGTAGAAACATATAAATCATATTTGTGCATATAAAAAATAGGTTTTTCAAACATGTCAAATATATACATATTAATTTATTGTGATCCATTTAGAAGTTTAGTTTACTTACCTCTTGGCATCCACATGTAACAAATGCGTATTGATATCATCAACCTAAAAATCATTTATAAACTCTCATTAGATATAATCAAGTCCTAATCATAATTCTAATGTCCTCAAATTTCTCATTTTAAACATATCCTAAACTCAACCTCAAATACTCTCAATATTCGATCCCAAAACAGAACAACCCATGTTCTCCGATTTTTGATAATTTATTATCTTATTGGAAAAGTCCCAAATTTTCAAGAGTATATGCTAACATACTAGAAATTCATTGATTAAAATTTCATAACTTAATTCTTTCAAAAACTATTGAAAATAATTTACGTTTCAGATATCATTAATTCTGTCAAACAACTTTCTATTTTAAACATACTTGTTTTAAAAATACAAAACAATTTATTGTTTTATCATAAAATCATGAAAATTTCCAAAATCACACTAGACAAATATAAAAGTTGCTAATCCAAGTTTCATAAGTTTGGAAGAAATCTAGCTATGGTAAGATAAATTCGTAATTCATGTTCTTCATTGAAATTAGAAATTTCCATGTTTTCAAACTTGAGTTTAAAAATTGTAATTAATTGAAATCTTATCCGGTTAGCTTGAAACAAGTTCCAAACATTCTTCTAGTTTAAGATATTCAAAATCTGGAATCAAAATCAATTTGTACAAATGGCTATGATTTTCGAAATAACACTCTGTCAGCATATTTTCTGTGAAATCTTAAGTTCTACTTCTATTACTACTATCTAACCATGCTTCTCTATAACAATTAACACACTCTCAGCATAGTTTCTGTGAAATTTACCTCCAATTCTCTCTCGACATAATATCCAATTCAAAAGCCACTACTTTGATCTCATGTGTCGCTCATGGCTAACAAAGAAGAAGACTTTCTTTTTCTTCTTCTCTTCTTCTTTTTCATGTGTTCTTTTTTTTTTAACTCGCTCTCTCTCTCTCTCTCTCTCATTAATAGCAAAGGAAGGCATCTATTGGGGTATTACGCGTTTACCCCTTAAAAGAATTTCGTCCTCGAAATTTGCTTTTAGTTATGCTCAAAAGAATCTAAACCTCAAAATCACTTATGACCAATAAATCCTTATAAAGACTAAAAAGAAACATATCACGCTGTCGTTGCGCTACTCTGATGCCTCAATTATATATTTCTTTGAAACAAAATCACAAAGCCTAAAGGTGTGGTATAGACCTAATTCTATTCATCCTTACAACATCCTTTCCAAGCGATGTAGGATGTCACAAATGTCCACACATTCTTGATTGGGAATGCTCTAATACCATTTGTAACATCTCAACCTAAACTCTAAGGACAAATTAATCTAACAATAACTCACCTATGTACTTAAATATCTCTTTACAATCAACAATAATTCAATCCTCAAATACAATATTTAAATAGCGGGCGACTTTAAAAATTTTGTCAAACCATCTACCATCCTTAATTCAAGTATTCTTCTCACTCATCACGAATAAATCTTGACTTTTGGAAATTGAATCACAATAAACTATAATGAGTACAAAACTTAAAAAGCAAACTAGTTTTTCATATACATAGATACTTATATATAATATAAATAGATGATATGCCATGATCAATTCAAAATACTGTAAAACAAATTCATCAAAATCTCTTTCTGTCGTTTTCAAACTTTCACATTTTCTTTCAATAAAATACATATCATGCATCTAGTAATTTACGCAATGTGTGGTACTTTGGACTATGCGTAGCACTTCGCGGCACTCTATCCCTCGAGAGGTGGTGCAACACCTTGGCAAATCCTACATTGACAAAGCATAGAAGAGATGTTGGGTTTATAAGAGGTGTTTCATGACACGACACAAAAGCGTATTACTCACAAGTATAAGAGTGTCTAGTTATAATATAACCCGGTGAGTCTGGGGTCGAACCATAGGGAATTTTAAAATCTAGTTGTCAATTTGTTAAACAGAGAAAATAATTCTGGGGAAATAAATTATTTGAAAACAATTTAAAAATATGCTAAGGTTACGGGATCCACTCTCAGTATTCAAACTATAATTTTTATACTCTCTCATTTATATTTTGCCTCACTTTTACTAGTTAATTATTATATCACTTAATTCTATGTGTGAGGATAAATATGGAATAAAGTACCCAAATTTTGACATGGAAGAACTGGTTGGAAAGGCTGTGCATGATTGTCATTTGTCCAACTGAAATTTGGGTGGTTTCTCCAACCCAAGTTGTAAGTTTGGGAGTATTGATTTGAATTTGGCCTTTTGAAATTGTCAACGACATTTACTTGTTCATGCAAAATTTCTCTCAGAGCTGGCAAAGTTGGACAGTCCTGCATAGAATGGTTAGTAGAATTGCAAACATAACATGAAATATTTTGAACAGACTTTACATGATCATTCCTTTTCAACTCTAATGCTTCGACTTTTCTAGTTAAGAATGCAAATGTGGCTTGAAAATCATGGTCTTCCCTAAGGTTGTGCATGCCTCCACTAAATGGAGATGACTGAGGCTTACTTGATGACTCATAAGAACCAACTGTATCCCAGTGTTGTGCATTCTCTGCTATATAGTTAAGATAGTCTAATGCATATTCAAGACTTTTATCCCTAAACTCACCATTACACATCATTTCAACGACTTGTCTACCTTGGGATGTTAATCCCTCGTAGAAATAAGACACTAATCTCCATGTTTCAAAACCGTGGTGTGGGCAAATGTTAAGTAGTTCTTTAAACCTATCCCAACATTGGTAGAGGGTTTCTCCTGGTTTTTGAGTGAATGTGGTGATTTGTCTTTTGAAAGAATTTGTTATGTGGGGTGGGAATAATGTTTTCAAAAATTATACTTGCATTTCATCCCAAGTTCTGATAGATCATGACCTAATGTTAGAGTGCAATTTATGCACTAGTTTTGTATTGTTTACTTCCTTTAATATCGATGTTTTGTACTTAATGATAGTGATTTACTTGTCTTTTATTTTTGTAGGTGCAATTCTATTGATTGGTGCTAAAATTGAGCTACAAGATGATGTTTGAGGATCATTGTTTTCCTGGAGAAATTATGAGCTTTAGAAGAACTTTGTTGATAAGGCGTGGGCGCGTGCTGTCAACTAAGGACTTGCAGTTTTTATTTTAACGTGTTTTATATTTTTGGTTATTTTTGTAATTTCAAATTTAATATTTACATAATATTTTAGATATTAGTATTTTATTTTGGGAGAAACGCTAGAAGAGGGGGGAGAGAGATTTTTGGAAAAAGAAGAAAAAGTAACCCTAGATCTAATTTTTCTCTTCTCTCTATGAAGAACTAAACCTATTATTCTGGTTAAAGGTTAATAAAGCTTTGATTCATCATTATTGTGAGATCTTTCTTATGCTTTAATTGTTTTATTGCTTTTTGGGTATTTGTTTATTCTCTAAATTATTGTCATGATTATGTTTGTTAATTAGATAATTGGCCACTACTTAATTATCAACTTAATCTATTATCAATTAAAAGATTCATCGTATGAAGATTTTAATGTTTATGACAAATAGTATAGTAGTGCGTTGTGTTATGAGAATAAACAATCTAATTTAAATGAAGTATCGTATGCGTTTGTTGATTAGGATTTGGGTCTCTCTGGTTTTTCAGGCTGTCAATTGATTAAATCCTATGATCGTATCTAGGGTTGTCTATTGTTTAGGGAAATAACCAATGGTCGTACCTTGGTTATAGACTAGTTAAGGAGAGATTGACTATTAGAGAGTCTCAGTAGCTATAACCGGTCTATTCATAAGTAGTAGTGATTTATATTTGAATCAATGATTAGTAGTTGAATTAAGCTGAGTTAATTCCTTCAACCAGAGCTTTTCCTAATTTGAATTAAAATTTGAATTTGCATTTTTGTTATTTTAATTTGATTTTTATTATTGTCAACAATCCCCCCCATTTTGCATTTTACATTTTAAAATAATTTAAATAATTATCGATATCTATGGACACGACCTTATGAAGGTTTTTCGGTGAATATTGTGGAGGAAGTGACTCTCGAGAGTCCCATTTATGCAGATTGATGCATGAATGTGTCTAACCAAAGATATAAAACAAAGGCGCTTTTTGGGAGGCAACCCAAATGATTTATTTATTTTGATTTTTGTTATATCTTTTGTTTTTAATTTTGATTCAGATTGTTTAAATAATGTTTTTGCTTATTTTGGCCAGAAGAAAATTTTTGGTTAGGCGTGCCCACGTTTTAACTAATAAGAACTTCTATGATTTTAAAGTACAATGGTTTTAAGGCTTGCCCATATGCTTATTAAAAAAGTACTTCTGTAATTTTTTTTGGTGTCTCAAGTGTCTCTTTTAGTTTTTAGTTTCAATAAAAAAAATATTTGAAAATAAAAAGGTTTTTTAAAAAATTTTATTTGATAAAAAAAATTGAAATTTTTTTTTCAGGTTTTAATCCCTAGCGCGCAGCTCTAGCCTGCGTCTCCAGTGCAAGCAGCCGCGTCTGCACCAGCCCAGCATCCTGCGCGCAATACCAGCCGTGCAACCAGCACCAGCGTCTCCAGCGCGCGTTTGCACCAGCCCTGCAAGCAGTCCAAGCCCAGCAACCCGCACAGCCTCACTCTCCTCTGTTCAAAGGACCGCCGCTTTTCGCATTCAAACAAAACCCGTGAGTGAAATTACTGTAACAATGCCAAAGAGGAAAGCATCAACTTCCAAGTTATCAACGTCTAAAAAAAACTCGTTGCAAAGAAATCCAAGATTGCCGCTCCCACTACGGTCCCATGGAACACAGTTTCAGATTCACGCTAAGCCGTGAGACAAAGATCGAAATATGGAAAAGGCATGAGTGTTTTGCCACTTGCTGAATCTAATCTCAGAGGGTGCCTCACATTCACGACTCAACAAGAGAAAGAAATGTACAAAGATATTTCCAAGTGAAAAATACTTCCAGCTAAGTATATTCATTACCCGACTCTTGAAAAATTGAATGTTAAGGATAATTTTAATTCTTTGATAGATAAGATTGGTTTGCGTAAGTTTGTTGATGTTGATTGTTTGGGTTATGTTGAGTTGATTAGGGAGTTCTATGCTACTTTTCAATTTAATATACCGAATGATTTTACTTTGCATACTCTGAATGTTATAAAGTTTAGGTTAATGCGACGAAATTTTTCACAATCTATTACAGATTTTAACCTAGCTTTAGGATTCATTGATGATGATTATTCTTCTAGTGATGCATATTTAGGGACAAATTGTGACTTTAGCGAAAATTTTGAGCCTTATGGTCTTTGGCGTAATTTATTTTTTGATCACAATGCCTATGACCCGAGTAAATCAAAGAGCTCTTTTTTACGTGATCCTGTTTTGAAATGTGTGCATCGGTTCTTAGCATTAGGAAATAAAGATCACTCGAGAGTTTTCTCTAAAATTGAGTTTTATTTTATTTGGTGCATGTTAAATGATGTGAGGCCTAATCTAGGTTTTTAGTTAGCAGATCAATTTTAGAGTGTGCTTAAACGGTATAGGACTTTATTTCTTGGTCTATACATTACTCTGTTAGCTATAAACTTATGTGTACTTGATCTTGACAATAATGATTTACATCCTGCTTGCAAAAAGGAATTTTTGGATATGTCTTTGTTTGAAAGAGCAGGTTTGGTCGAATTCGAGGGGAGATTTCAGTTTACTGAACCAGGACCCACTCAAATTCCAAAGAAGCTTTATGCTAGGAGTGGTGCTACCTCTGATGACGTGTTTGACGACGAAATTGCTGCCCCACCAACTATTCCTGCTACATCTGCACCACCTTTGAGCATTTAGTTAGAGAAAATGGAGCACATGCTAAACAAGATGAAGCAGAATTTGGCCGCATACTTCGAGAGTGTGGGATTTATCCCACCATTTCCATCAAGCCCATAAACGTTATGTGGATCAAAGCTCACAATTCAGAGAAGTTTTGCCTTTAATCTTTTATCCTTATGCTTTATTTCTTTATGTGAGCTTTGATTATCATACATTGAGGACAATGTAAGTTCTTGGTGTGGGGGAGGGATTTTTGCAATATTGATATCTGGAAGTATTATTTTTACTCTGCTCATCTTTAAATGATTTTGGAGTTAGTATGCTTCATATATTATTCTTAATTTTTTTCTTTTCTTTTCTTTCTCACTACTCTTTTCCCATCTATCTCAAATTATTTACATCTATTTTTATTTTATCATACTCTTTCATCACTCACATTTTATATTTCACTTTTTATATTACTACATACTGTTGTGCAAATTTTAATGTACTCGCAAGCGCACGAATCTATTGTAGTATAGATCTATGGTGACGAGTGTCGATCCCACGAGGAGGTGGATTTTAATTGTGTAGAATTAATTTTGTAAATGGGTAGTTGGATTTATTGTGGAAATGATTTGGAATATGCTAATAATTAAATTAAAATGGCGAGAATAAATTCTAAAATTGGAATAGCAATTGAGAGAATAAATTGAAGAGAAAATCTATTAAATTGACGTACTTGGGTATCTGGATCCGTATAAACATGCATCATGGGCTAAATATTCCTTATTAATACCAATTAAATCATGAGGGGGGAATCCACACCTCATGAAACCACGCTCTAATCAATATGGTGCTAAGGGCTTATCGTGCCAAATAATAATAATCTTGTACTAGAGAGCCGGTGAAACCAAGGCGGTACTAGACAAGATTAGTATTATTTGTCGACGAAAAGTCAAAACATCCACAAAAACTAGAGGGGAAGAGAAAGTAAATTTACCAAATAAAGCCCATGACACATGTTGAGACTTCACCTTCAACCCAAGCTTGAAAGAAAATTAGCCACTCATAATTGAATTAGGGGCAAAATGGGAATTTATTAAAATATGAAGAAAATACAAGATGGAGAGGAAATTACAGAAAACAGAGTCCAAAAATGGATTCAGAGATATCAAATTAGGGGGGAGAGGCCCCCTTTTTATAGATACATGGAGTAAATCATGGCCATCGGATTAAAAATAGTTTGGACGCTCAGGATTGCGCCACGTCATCAGTCAACAGTCCACGGTTTGACCACGCGGATGAACAGTAACACGGTTTGACCCGACTTTGAACAGTAACGCGGTTTGACCCGGATGAACAGTAATGCGGTTTGGTTGAAAATAATCCTGTGTGATGCATGCACCGTACGCGAGATTTTTCGTCCACTGATATGCTGCCACGTCACCATCAACAGTACATAAGAATTTTAGTCCAACAGGATCGTGACACCTCATCAGTCAATGCCACATCATCGGTCAATGCCACGTCATCATCCGTCTATGTGAACAGTGTCGTGAACAGTAACGTATACAGTACCGTACACGTGAATAGTACCGTACATGTGAATAGTGCCATTTTTCCTTTTATGCTCCTCTTAAGGTTTTCGACTGTCCTGAGTTCAAAAGTGATGTCCGTTTTGCCGTCTGAACTCTCCTTTATTGTGAAATGACTATAATGCCCCTAAAATACATAAAATACTTAATTAAAATAAAACACATGTAATTAAATCACAAGAAGGTTAAATACATAAAAGTAAGGGTTGTTAGTAAGACTTGAAATGTAAAATGACGGTTTTCTCCTTTATAAATATGCATTTTCTAACACTCAACACACCCCCCAACCAGCTTATTGCTAGTCCCTAGCAAATAAAGCGAAAACAAAATTCAAATTCAAAATATTATTATTATTATTTTTTTTAATAGAAACATTCGTATTTATTCCGTCAGATTAATGATAGCAATCAAATAAAAGTATAAGCATTATCTCCAGTCTAAAGCAACATCACACCCACATCAACCATCCACATGAATCAGCCCAGCAGACTTTGTCATAGCTACTTTCAAGAATGACATGTCAAACCCCAAAATCTCACTGGAAGTAGTGACACTCTCACAAAGAAATTAAAACCAATAAAAATAGTCACTCCAATGAATGGTAATTGAGAGAGAAAATAATAAAGAAGTGATATCACATGCTCTCACCAAGATGAAATAAATATGCCCTCAGCTTAGAAATAATACGATCTCAAGTCAAACAAAAATGCTAGTCAACCCAATTTATTTATCTCTTTTTTTTTATTATGCATCACGACATCTTTTTAGCCCATATAACTAGCTTCTACTTCAAACTATAGTTCCCTAAAATCAAGAAGGACTTTTATTAGGACGTAACGTAGGCTAAGGACATGGCTAACAAAGAAGGAAAATAAGGAAAACAAAGTGTATGTTTGAGAAAAATGCAGAGAATTTTTTTTTTTTTTGGAAGTTGCAAGGTGGATTTCACCTATTATTTTTATTTTTATTTTTTTTTGAAACAACAACTTTTGTTTTGTTTGTTTGTTTTTTTTTTTTGCATAACTTTACTGAACAACAAAATTATTTACATTTTCTCAAACATATATAGGTGATGGAACTTATAAGACATTGGGTAATACTCCAAATCGGAGTGGGTCAAGATGATAAGTTGACAAAGAAAAAGGTTTTTTTTTTTTTTTTAAAGGCTCAAAAGGGTTAACTATGGATATTTGATAAAAGGGATGGCTAGAAAGGCTCAAACGGATCAAAGATGGCCTTTCCATCGTCTTTTAGGGCTCTAAATAATCTTCCATATCTACTAGTTAGATGGGCCTCCAAATGTAGCAACACACTCTTTTTTTTTTTTATTTTACAATTTTTTTTTTAAGGGTTAACTCAAAAGTAATTTAGAGATCGTGTATAAAATAATAAACTGCTAAGCTGTATAAAGAGTGGGCAAAAGGGTTATTCTCCAAGAAAAATAATAGGCTCAAAAACTCACTTGGTACTTATTATGACATGTTCATTCCTTCAAGCAACTCACATTTGTCTCCGACATCAACATGTAAAGTAGCAAACATAGCGTAACATCACTTAAGATCAAAGATAATACAAATACTAAAATTTGAAATTAATCATGTCATCCAATGTTAAAACAAATCACACATTTTTTTTTAAACATCATTCTACCCCCCAACCTATTCTAAACATGAAAGGAAAATATGCATGCAAAAATGTGAAAATGATGCATAAAAACTAATTAGAAAAGTTACACGTAAAATGATAGAAAACGAAAATGATTATTTTTTTTTAAAGAAGATGCGTTTCTAGAGGAACTACACTCCATATTCAGTCATCTTCGACTCAAAAGTTGGAAAATGTATATTTATAGAGGAGAAATTAAAAAGAAGAAAAATAAACATAAACACATAATAAAGAAAAAGAAAATGTCTGAATTTTTTTTTTTTATAAACGATGAAGATGCGTTTCTAGAGTCACTACACTCCATATTCAGCCATCTTCAACACAAAAAGTTAGCAACAGTTAGTTTCTACAACAAAAAATTAGTAAAAACTTAACCAAAATTCCACAATTGTCGACTATTCCCTCCCCCCAACCAGAACGAAACATTGTCATCAATGTTTGAAAGGAAAGAAGTAGAGTTTAGAAGACACCACCTGGGTGGTGCAACACAGAAGAAAATATTTATAGGCGGAGAGTTAAATCTAATTTGTACTTCTTACTGCTGCTACTGTTACCATCATTATTTGGACGCTCCAACACGAAGGTCCAGGGGTCTGGCTCCGGTCTATAAGCTTGTAACAGATCAAGTAGCTCATTAGCAGTGTGAGCACAAATAAAAAGTTTTTTCACATTAGCGGGAATGAAATAGTTTTTTATTGCATGGTTAAGAAATGCGATAAAGCCATCATAAAAGTTATTGACATTTAACAAACAGATGGGTTTCTGGTGGATGTGGAGATGGGCCCAAGATGCTAGCGTGATAAGTGCCTCTAGTGTTGCAAGATCTCCTGGAAGGAAAATAAAAGCATCAGCATGATTAAGCATTTCAGTTATTCTTTCCTGCATACCTGAGAGGACTAACTCTTCTCCAGTTGATGAGTCAGACGAACTGCCCAATGGTTTTAAGACTCTTGGGATGATGCCTAACACTTGACTTCCTCTGATAAAAGCTGCTTCTGAGACCATTTTTGATAACCCTCGATTACCTCCTCCATACACCAAGTGTAATTTTCTCGCTGCTATGCTTCGACCAAGATCTATGGCTGCCTCAACGAACTCTTTATGCTTGCCATATGTAAATCCAGAAAGCACACAAATGTTCTTGAATTGTCTATTGGGAGTAGCTGACATTGTGATACTTCTAAAAAATAATTTGTGAGTGCTTGACAAAAAAGAAATCACATTTAAGAGTCTTGGTGATAGTGGGTCATAGTTGTGTATGATGTAACATGTCAGTGTCAAATAACGCGTAAAGCACGTGGCTCGCTAGTCAAAAAGGAAATAGTAAAAGGGAAAAAGAAAACAGTAATAAGAAAAAAAGCAAACAGTAATAAAATTTTTAAAGACAATAATGCACACAATAAAACAATAGTGAAATAAAATAACAGTAAAGTGAAAGGATATTTACAGGTAGTTGCGACTGTGGCTCACATCTTCCTTTGGTTTTACGTCCAGAAACGGCTTGAACGCCCTCTATGGGTCGAGGATAGGCTTCCTATCCAGTTTTCTTATAAACTGGCAAACAGGGTCGTTTATAGTCAGATTCCCGAGACTATATCGTTCATGCTCTTTTTGGAATAATGGCCATAACTGGAGAATCGGTCCTTGCACATATCCACTGGGATGCGTTTCAAGAGACAAAAGGATATCATCCAATGACTCCTTATTCAAGCCATCCCTAATGAATTGAATCTTATCTTCTCTGTTATCAGACACCATTCCTAAAGAACATGGGTTTTTATTGCAACTCATTCTGGCACACTTATGACAAGCAACAGAAATTCTTCGAGCTCGTCGTTTTCTTGCATAATTTCCTTTACCACAACCAGGCATGTATGCAATAAATTTTGGAGGTAACTCACCTGCCGATCGTACTTTAGCCTCGATTAACCAACGGATGTCAGCAGGTATGTTATTCCTCATGAGTAATCGCATGCGTTCGGACCGAGCTTTATAGATCGTAAGGAGGGCATTCTGAGGAAGTGAAGGGAATCGCTTGTGAAGCTTCGCTAGAATCCCGTTTCTGTCCATACCTTCGCCTCAGAATATCAGTTATTATGGGAAACTGAAGTAACCGACTTGATTGTCACGGAGTACCGTTATCCGCCACTTCACCGGGGTAACAAACTAAAGCACACAAACAGAAAAACAAATTAAAACACACAAAGAAAATTAAAATCGTCCTCTTATTGAATTTACCTCAAGCTCCAACTGGATGTCGTAAACACTTCTCTCAATGTCTCGGAGTTGGCGTTCTAAACCCTCAACATAGGCTACTAACTCTGGTGGTTGTAGAGCCCAAATGCGTTGTGTTTTACAAAATTGAATCTGCCTTTTGAGATGAGTTTTGACACGTTGAAGTGGTTTAAGAATGTTCAGGAGGAACGGTCTAAGTATGAGACTCATGATTAAAAATGATAAGAGAAAACTTAATGGTAAAAATAAACACACTTATGCAAAAACAATTTCAATTAGCAAAAGAATAATAATAAAAAGAAAGAAAGAAAAATCAAATCAATGAAAAGAAAAAAAATCAATTCAAATTTGGTGGGTCACTCAAATTTATCTCGATGTCTTCTCCATGTGGTTGGTATTCTAGATATGACTTTAATCTTTGACCATTAACTTTAAATGTGACACCGTTCTTTGGGTCCTTAGTTTCAATTGCCCCATGTGGAAAAACAGTATGAACAATAAATGGGCCAGACCAACGAGAGCGTAACTTACCTGGGAACAGGTGCAAGCGAGAATTGAATAAAAGCACTTTCTGACCTGGAGTGAAAGATTTTCTCATAATTTGCTTGTCATGGAAGACTTTCATTCGTTGCTTGTAAATCTTGGCATTTTTGTACGCGTCATTGCGAATTTCTTCAAGTTCTGCCAGCTGTAATCTTCTTTCTGAGCTGGCTTGCTGCATGTCAAAATTGAATTTCTTGATGGCCCAATATGCACGATGCTCGAGTTCCACAGGTAGGTGGCAAGCTTTTCCATACACTAGCCTGTAGGGTGACATCCCAATCGGGGTCTTGAAAGCCGTTCTATATGCCCATAAGGCATCATCAAGTCTTAATGACCAATCTTTTCTGTCTGGCCTCACCGTCTTTTCTAATATGTGCTTTATTTCTCGATTGGAGATCTCAACTTGGCCACTGGTTTGCGGATGATACGGGGTCGCCACTTTGTGTGTGATTGAATACTTTGTCAAAAGAGCTTTGAATGCTTTGTTACAAAAGTGGGCACCACCATCACTGATTATTGCTCGAGGGAATCCAAAGCGTGAAACAATGTTGCTTTTTAAAAATGCTATCACCACCTTGTGATCATTGGTCCTACATGGAATAGCTTCTACCCATTTTGATACATAGTCAACAGCAACCAATATGTATTGATGACCAAAAGACGGGGGAAAGGGTTCCATGAAGTCGATACCCCATACGTCAAAAATCTCAACCACTAAAATTGGATTTAGTGGCATCATGTTCCTTCGCGTAATGCTCCCCATTCGTTGACACCTATCACATGAAGAACAGAAAGTGTAAGCATCTCGAAATATAGTTGGCCAATAAAAACCACATTGTAAAACTTTAGTCGCGGTTTTCTTAGCACTGAAATGGCCTCCACAAGCTTGTTCATGGCAGAATGAAAGGATATTCTGAATTTCACTTTCTGGGACACATCGTCTAACAATTTGGTTTGCACAATACTTGAACAAATATGGGTCATCCCAAAAGAAATTCTTTATCTCTGCAAAGAATTTAGCCTTATCTTGCTTGGTCCAATGCTCTGGAAGTTTACCTGTAACAAGATAATTAACTATATCAGCATACCAAGGTAATACTTCCACATTCATTAATTGTTCATCTGGAAATGACTCATTCAATGGTAATAATTCTGTAATTGTGTCAAAATGGAGACGAGAGAGGTGGTCCGCCACAACATTTTCTGTCCCTTTTTTATCTTTGAATTCCAAGTCAAATTCCTGCAAAAGTAACACCCAACGAATTAGTTTGGCTTTTGCATCTTTCTTTGTGAGAAGATATTTAAGAGCAGCATGATCCGTGAATATAATTATTTTACAACCAATGAGATATGATCGAAATTTTTCCAATGCAAACACTACTGCTAGCATTTCTTTTTCAGTAGTTGAATAGTTCAACTGTGCATCATTTAATGTCATACTAGCATAGTAAATAACATGGGGAATTCGATCAACTCTTTGTCCTAATACTGCTCCTACTGCATAATCAGATGCATCACACATGAGCTCAAATGGTAAGCTCCAGTTTGGGGGCTGAATGATGGGTGATGATGTCAACAAATGCTTTAATTTTTCAAACGCAACAAGACATGAATCATTAAAGACAAAAGGTACATCCTTAGCAAGTAGATTGCATAAGGGTCTAGAAACTTTGCTAAAATCTTTAATGAAACGTCTATAAAAACCAGCATGCCCAAGGAAAGATCTTACTTCTCTGATTGTTTTAGGTAGAGGAAGATTAGAAATGAGATCCACCTTGGCTTTGTCAACCTCAATACCTTTGCTCGAAATGATGTGACCGTGAACAATACCTTGTTTTACCATAAAATGGCATTTCTCCCAATTTAAGATCAAGTTCTTCTCGATACATCTCTGCAGAACTAGTGTTAGATGATGTAAACATTGATCAAACGAGTCACCAAAGACAGAAAAGTCATCCATAAAGACTTCAAGGAATCGTTCAACCATATCAGAAAAAATGCTCAACATGCATCGTTGAAATGTAGCAGGTGCATTACATAATCCAAATAGCATTCTCCTATATGCAAATGTGCCAAAAGGGCAAGTGAAAGTAGTTTTCTCTTGATCTTTTGGTGCTATGGGAATCTGATTATATCCTGAGTAGCCATCTAGAAAGCAATAAAATTCATGGCCTGCTAATCTATCAAGCATTTGATCAATAAATGGTAAAGGAAAATGGTCTTTACGTGTGACAGAATTCAACTTTCTATAATCAATGCATACACGCCATCCTGTAGTTACTCTAGTGGGTATCAATTCATTATCAGCATTGGTAACTACTGTGACTCCTGACTTTTTGGGGACAACTTGTACAGGACTAACCCATGAACTATCAGAAATGGGGTAAATGATACCAGCATCTAATAGCTTAAGGACTTCTGTTCTAACAACTTCTTTCATATTAGGATTTAACCGACGTTGCATTTCCCTAGTAGATTTAGCATTTTCATCAAGGTGAATGTAATGCATGCAGTCTACTGGGTTTATACCTTTTATATCTGCTATGGTCCATCCTAATGCTCCTTTGTGCTCTTTTAAAACATCCAACAACTTACCTTTTTGTTCGTCATTTAGGGATGATGAGATGATTACCAGCAGAGTACTTTCTTCTCCCAAAAATGCATATTCCAGAGTGTTGGGTAATGGTTTGAGCTCGAGTTTCGGTGGTAATTCTGATGATGGGATGAGTTTCTTCTCTGATGGTGCTAGTTGTTCAACTCTTGACTTCCATTTATTAGTGTCCATGGATGGTGCTGAGTCAAGTAGAGCGTTGACCTCATCGACCGATCTGTCAATATCAAAATTCAAACCAAAGTGAGTTAAACATGTTTGTAAATGATCATCACTAAGGTTTGAAACAAAAGTATCATCAACTAATGCTTCAATTAAATCCACATCAATAATTCCATCATCTGCACTATGAGGTTGTTTGGCAATGTTAAAGATGTTCAGCTCCATAGTCATGTTGCCGAAAGACAACTGCATATTTCCAGTCCTGCATTGAATGTGAGCATCCGCAGTTGCCAAGAAAGGTCGGCCTAGAATAATGGGGATGTGCTTCCTCGAATCCTGTATTGGTTGAGTGTCAATTACAATGAAATCAACAGGAAAATAAAACTTGTCTACCTGGATAAGCACGTCCTCCACAATACCACGAGGTATTTTCGTGGACCGATCTGCAAGCTGTAACACCACTGGAGTTGGGTGTAATTCTCCAAGTCCAAGTTTCACAAACACTGAATAAGGTAACAGATTTACACTAGCTCCTAAATCCAACAAAGCATTTTCAATTGTGTGGTTCCCTATGCTACATGAGATAGTGGAGGAGCCTGGGTCTTTGCATTTTAGAGGAATTTTATGTTGGAGGATAGAACTAACGTTTTCTGTTAAAAATGCCTTCTTTTGAACATGCATGTTTCTCTTTTTAGTACAAAGGTCTTTAAGAAACTTGGCATAAGATGGAACTTGTTTAATAGCATCAAGCAAAGGGATGTTAACACTTACCTGTTTGAAGATTTCAAGAATCTCACCTGTGGATTTTCCCTTCTTGCCTTTCGCTAACCTCTGAGGAAATGGAGCTTTGGGAACGTATTCTCGTGGGGTAGTTTCTTCTTTCTCCTCCGGTGATGAGTCCTCAACATTCACAGGTACAATTTGATTTTCTTTTGTCACTGGCATCTCCACTTTGTTGTCGACTTCTTTTCCTTTTCGCAAGGTCATTACTGCTTTGACCTCTCCATGCTGTTGTGGTGAACTGGTACTTGCTTCATGTACTCCTTTAGGATTAGGCACTGGTTGACTTGGAAACTTACCTTTCTCAACGGTCATTGCCAAGGTCTGAACTGAAGAAGCAAGTTGTCCCACCATCTTCTCGAGGCTTGAAACTGATTGAGCTTGTGAGTTGAAGCCTGCTCTCAACTCATTTCGTAGTCCATCAATGGTACGGTTCTGTTGCTCAATCGTGGAGTGAGTCACATTCCTGAAATTCTGGAATGCATCCTCCCATGGTCTAGGTTGAGAGGGGTTCTAGTTCTGATTGTATGGTCTAAATGGTGGCTGAGAGGCTTGAGGAACTTGAGGAATTTGTTGCATTGGTGGAGCTGGAGCTGCTGGTCCATTCTGTTGGAATCCTTGAGACCATGAAAAATTGGGGTGGTCTCTCCATCCAGGGTTATATGTGTTGGAGTATGGGTTGTAATTCGATGGTTTTCTCATTACACCTATGGCATTGGCTTGATCTGAGTATGAGTCATGGTCATGTGGCTCTGTTGATTTAGCAGTCAATAACGATGCTATTTGTCGAGCAAGACCTTCAACCATCTCCTTGACTTCTTTGATTCCCGAAGTTGACTTGTCAATTTGAACCTCATTTACTCCCTTAATTCTTCTAGTATTCCTGATTGATCGACTCCGTTGTTGGGAATTATCCGCTTGTCGCTGGAAGAATTCCCAAATCTCGGATGCACTTTTTGACATTAGCTCTCCTCCACTTGTCGCCATTAGCCATTCTTGCACATTTGGCAATAATCCCTCCAAAAAGTATTGGCATTGGTGCCATTTCTCGTACCCATGATGTGGACACTTCAAGAGTAGCCCATTGAATCGCTCCCACGTTTCGAAAAACTGCTCGTCATCTCTCTGGGTAAACTCCGAGATTTCCCTGCGAATAGCATTGGTTTTATGCACTGGGAAATATTTATTCAAAAATTTCGTTACCATTTGTTCCCATGATGCAATGCTATTAGCAGGCAATGTATTAAGCCATGAACGAGCTCTATCTTTTAAAGAAAATGGGAATAATCTGAGTTTAACATCATCATCTGAAAAATTCTCATATTTAAATGTTTGACAAATTGCATGAAAATCATTCAGATGATTATATGGGTCCTCATTTTCTAAGCCATAGAATGTGGGGAGACAATTTAGCACACTAGGTTTTAGTTCAAAGCTCCTAGCAGCTACATTTGGGTATCTTATACATGATGTGCTCAAATTTGCTAAAGGACTAAAATAATCCTTAAATGGCCTCCCCTGTGGTTGCAAATCCATTTCAAATTTATTTTTAATGTGCTTTTGTGTGCGAAGTGTTTTTTCTAATTCAAGGTCTATAGGTTCAAGATTGGGTAATAATGACCTTCGACCATGCATGCAAAACAAATAAAATAAAAAATAAAGATGGGAACAAAATAAATAAAAATAAAGAAGAGGGAGAAATTACGATACTAACCTTATTGCGCGATTACAAACTTTCTATAAAAATACACAAAAACAAATACGTGAAATAAATTAACTAAAAATTAAATTAATAAAATAAACAAAAAAAAATTACAAAGAAAAATAAATTGAAAATTAAATTACAGAATTTTAAAGAAGAGAAAAAATAAAAGAAATACTAACCTTTAAATGTAGATTCACTCTTTTTTTTTATAATAAAAAAAAATACAAGAAAACAAATAAAAGAAATTATTCACAAAAATTAATTCTATTAATTAAAATTACTTACCTCCCCGGCAACGGCGCCAAAAACTTGTTGTGCAAATTTTAATGTACTCACAAGCGCACGAATCTATTGTAGTATAGATCTATGGTGACGAGTGTCGATCCCACGAGGAGGTGGATTTTAATTGTGTAGAATTAATTTTGTAAATGGGTAGTTGGATTTATTGTGGAAATGATTTGGAATATGCTAATAATTAAATTAAAATGGTGAGAATAAATTCTAAAATTGGAATTGCAATTGAGAGAATAAATTGAAGAGAAAATCTATTAAATTGACGTACTTGGGTATCTGGATCCGTATCAACATGCATCATGGGCTAAATATTCCTTATTAATACCAATTAAATCATGAGGGGGGAATCCACACCTCATGAAACCACGCTCTAATCAATATGGTGCTAAGGGCTTATCGTGCCAAATAATAATAACCTTGTACTAGAGAGCCGGTGAAACTAAGGCGGTACTAGACAAGATTAGTATTATTTGTCGACGAAAAGTCAAAACATCCACAAAAACTAGAGGGGAAGAGAAAATAAATTTACCAAATAAAGCCCATGACACATGTTGAGACTTCACCTTCAACCCAAGCTTGAAAGAAAATTAGCCACTCATAATTGAATTAGGGGCAAAATGGGAATTTATTAAAATACGAAGAAAATACAAGATGGAGAGGGAATTACAGAAAATAGAGTCCAAAAATGGATTCAGAGATATCAAATTAGGGGGGAGAGGCCCCCTTTTTATAGATACATGGAGTAAATCATGGCCATCGGATTAAAAACAGTTTGGACGCTCAGGATTGCGCCACGTCATCAGTCAACAGTCCACGGTTTGACCCGACTTTGAACAGTAACGCGGTTTGACCCGGATGAATAGTAACGCAGTTTGGTTGAAAATAATCCTGTGTGATGCATGCACCGTACGCGAGATTTTTCGTCCACTGATATGCTGCCACGTCACCAACAACAGTACATAAGAATTTTAGTCCAACAGGATCGTGACACCTCATCAGTCAATGCCACATCATCGGTCAATGCCACGTCATCATCCGTCTATGTGAACAGTGTCGTGAACAGTAACGTATACAGTACCGTACACGTGAATAGTACCGTACATGTGAATAGTGCTATTTTTCCTTTTATGCTCCTCTTAAGGTTTTCGACTGTCCTGAGTTCAAAAGTGATGTCCGTTTTGCCGTCTGAACTCTCCTTTATTGTGAAATGACTATAATGCCCCTAAAATACATAAAATACTTAATTAAAATAAAACACATGTAATTAAATCACAAGAAGGTTAAATACATAAAAGTAAGGGTTGTTAGTAAGACTTGAAATGTAAAATGACGGTTTTCTCCTTTATAAATATGCATTTTCTAACACTCAACACATACATCTTTCTCGCTTCTTATCCTCTTGACCTTTCCTTTTATATATCACTCATACCTTCTTATCATTCTACACCACTATTGATGGTTGTTTCATTTGAAGAGTGTACATGATTTGATGGCAAATTTACCAACTTTGTGAGGATTTGAGCCTATGAGCAACCATTTTGCTCTAATTATTTTTGTTATGTGAATATCAATCTTAGTTTGTTTATTCTAGAACTTGCTTTGTTATGCATGTTGAAGCCATATTACGGGATTTTATGCATTAAAATGATAAGGGCAAACCACTTTCCATTTCTCTATTTTCGAATTTTTCTTCTTTTTCTCCATCCGAAGACCTTTATTTGTTATCTTTGTTTGAGCCTTAACCATTCTCTTCACTTGTTTTATTATTATTACTTTTGACCATCTAATTCTCTCTATCTACTTACCCATTTTTCTTTTTTTTGAGCTTCAATTTAAGGAGATTTTTGGACTCATTGTTTGGATATATTTTGTATATATTCTGTTGCTTTTGCTACATTGAATTAAAGTTTCTCAATTAGATCAACAAGCATTATGCTTGAATTAAATTGTGCAAGGTTCATTTCTTTTGTTTGGTTCACCATTACTGTGAAAAAAGAAAAAAAAGAAAAAAAACATTAAAAAAAAAGTGTTTACATTCTTGGCGATTTGAGTAGAAATAAGTGTTTTGATATTATAAGGTTCATTCAATGAGTTCATTCTTCTCGGTTTGATCTCTTTTTCTTTCATAGACCTTTCTTTTTTATTTAACCCATTTAACCTTGTTACAATCTTTTTAAGACCCTTAGATTTTTTCATTTAATTCATGTTTTGTGGATTGAGATGTGATATATGAGCAATCTTATGGTAATAGCATTCTTTGATTTGATTTGAGTGCATAAATGATACCCTAAACACTTTGAGTGCATGAAGTGAAGTCAATGAGAGGGCTATTAAATCTTGTTGCACTTGAATTTTGAATGGATCTTCTTGGTGGATTGAATGCTTTTATACTAGCTTATAAGATCCTATACTTTAAAATCCTTGTCTCTCGAATGTTGATTGACTTAAATTCTTGAGGTATGCTTGCTTAAATTTGTTTTTGGATGAGTTGAGATGAGAATTGAGTGGAGATTTGGGATTAGTCTTGAGTTATATGCTTGAGGACAAGTATTATCTTGGTGTGGGGGAATTTGTTAGAGTGCAATTTATGCACTAGTTTTGTATTGTTTACTTCCTTTAATATCGATGTTTTGCACTTAATAATAGTGATTTACTTGTATTTTATTTTTGTAGGTGCAATTCTATTGATTGATGCTAAAATTGAGCTACAATATGATGTTTGAGGATGATTGTTTTCCTGGAGAAATTATGAGCTTCAGAAGAACTTTGTTGATAAGGCGTGGGCGTGTGCAGTCAACTAAGGACCTGCGGTTTTTATTTTAACGAGCTTTATCTTTTTGGTTATTTTTGTAATTTTGAATTTAATATTTTAGATATTAGTATTTTATTTTGGGAGAAACGCTAGAAGAGGGGGGAGAGAGATTTTTGGAAAAAGAAGAAAAAGAAACCCTAAATCTAATTTGTCTCTTTTCTCTATGAAGAACTAAACTTATTATTCTAGTTGAAGGTTAATAAAGCTTTGATTCATCATTACTGTGAGAACTTTTTTATGCTTTAATTGTTTTATAGCTTTTTGGGTATTTATTTATTCTCTAAATTATTGTCATGATTATGTTTGTTAATTAGATAATTGGCCACTACTTAATTATCAACATAATCTATTGTCAATTAAAAGATTCATCGTATGAAGATTTTAATGTTTGTGACAAATAGCATAGCAGTGCGTTGTGTTATGAGAATAAACAATCTAATTGAAATGAACCATCGTATGCATTTGTTAATTAGGATTTGGATCTCTCTGGTTTTTCAGGCTGTCAATTGATTAAACCCTATGATCGTATCTAGGGTTGTCTATTGATTAGGGAAATAACCAATGGTCGTACCTTGGTTATCGACTAGTTAAGGAGAGATTGGCTATTAGAGGGTCTCAGTAGCTATAACCGGTCTATTCATAAGTAGTAGTGATTTATATTTGAATCAATGATCAGTAGTCGAATCAAACTGAGTTAATTCCTTCGACCAGAGCTTTTCCCAATTTGAATTACAATTTGAATTTGCATTCTTGTTATTTTAATTTGATTTTTATTATTGTCAACAATCCCCCCCCCCCATTTTGCATTTTACATTTTAAAATGATTTAAATAATTACTGATCTCTGTGGACACGACCCTGCTTAATCACTATACACAATTTATTTAGAGTAGGTATTTATTTTTGCTGGCTTCGACAACCATCACCTAAGATTTTGTAGCCAAGTTTTATCTTTATCCTTTAGTAAGAAAAGAAAAAACTTAAGCCTGATTATATTCATGCTACAATTTTGATCAGTACATGTGTTACAGACTTCCTCAAATTCCCTTAAATGCAAATATGGATTTTCAGACACAAAACCATGAAAAATAGGAAGAAGTTGAATGATACCAGGTTTGAAATTAAAACGTGATGCATCAGGAGGGAAAACTATGCATGATGGTGATCTTGTTCTAGTGGGATGCATGAAGTCTTTAAGGGTCCTAGGCTGTTCATGAAGATTTTGCAAGACTTGATCATTTTCGTACTCCGAAAATTTTTTAGCTCCTATGTCAGCCATATCTAAGGGTGGTGAAGGTGATCTCCTAATTAATCTGCCACTATTTGTACGAGACCAACAATGCATGCAATGCTAATGATGTGTGCTAAACCAATGATGCATAAAATGCTAAATGAAAATTGTAGAAAATAAAAATAAACTGGAAATTAAATAAGTAAAAATGCGAAATAAAAATAAACAAATTGAAAATAAATAAAATAAATAAATTAGGCGGTGAAACCAGCCATAAACAAAGAAATTACAAAAATAAATAAATTTGGCAGTGAAACCAACCATAAACAAAGAAATTAAAAAAACCAGTTTAGGCGGTATTTTAAAACCAGCCATATAATAAAACATAAAATTAAATTAATTAATGTACAAGAATAAATAAACTGAAATTAAAATGATAGGCCGTAAAACTGACCATATCAATAAATTAACAAATTGAAATTAAAATTCTAGGTGGTAGAACCGAACATTTAAAATAAATGCGGAAAGTAAATTGTAGAAATTTAAAGAAATAAATTCGATTTGGGAACTGATTTGCAAAGGTTTCTGGGCTAAAATGAAGTTTCTCACAAATTTTATAGATAATGTTAAAGTTTGAAAAGAGGAGGGGCACTGACTGAAGTTTTACAAAAAGAGAATAAAATAGAATCACATAAAGATAGTAACGACAAAAAAAATATTAAAATAAACTAAAGTAAAGATAAACTGACACCAAATTTAGAAAACTCCGCGGTAACGGCGCAAAAAACCTGACACGACTTAAAAGTGTGTTACTCCCAAATATGAAAATGTCTAGTTATAATATAACTCGGTGAGTTTGGGGTCAAACCACAGGAAATTTTAAAATCTAGTTGTCAATTTGTCAAACAAAGAAAATAATTGTGGGGAAAATAAATTATTTGAAAACAATTTAAAAATATGCCAAGGTTACGAGATCCACTCTCAGTATTCAAACTATAATTTTAATACTTTCTCATTTATATTTTGCCTCACTTTTACTAGTTAATTATTATATCATTTAATTTTATGTGTGTGGATAAATATTGAATAAAGTACCTAATGTGCCACACTATATTAATGTGTCGACATTATGTCAAAATACCATACAAATCCAAAGAAATTTATAAATTAACATGACATAAAAATAACTAGAAAAGAATAAAATAAACTTAAAAACTCATTTGAGAAAATAATAAATTTAATAGTTTGAAATATTGAGTTTCACCCTTCACTTCAACTTAATAAAATTAGTCACTCATATTGAAAGAAAACACAACACTCTTTTTATTTCTTGTACTTTTGAAATATGTTACAAAGAAAATTGATACAGACGAAAACAAGAAAAGAAAAGAAAAGAAAAGAAAAGAAAAGAAACAAAGAAACAAAGAAATTGTTCAACTACACCCTTAGCTATCACTCTCTCTCAGAACTCGGCTCCGTCCCCCAATGGCTTGTATCTCCTTGCATTTTATAGGCAAGGGAAGCATCTTCTTTTCTTTTATTTCATTAATATTAATATTTTATTTTATTTTTATATTATAAATATGTTAATTGAAATGTGTGATGGCCTCCTGACCATCACCAACATGCTTGCCAATCCTTTTTTTTATTTGTTTTATTTTTAATAACATCTCCTCGATTGATGAATTCTAAATTGCTCCAGCTGTCTTTCTTTATTCTCGCTTTTAACTCCAATTCCATCTTTATTCCTGAAAAATATTTATAAGGTAAAAATTAACATATTGCAAATTAATTTAACAAAAAATATATTTGGGGAATATTAAAATAATTTAAAAATAATGAGCACATTAATCGACACAATAAGTGAAATACTAATAATTTTATCCTTATTAAATGTACACTTTTTAGTGTCAATCACACCCCCCAACCAGCCCCAACCTGCTTATTGCTAGGTCTTAGCAATTTAAGCGATAAAAGTTTAGTAAAATTTCAAACTCAAATTGAATTTTTTTTAAAAAATTGTATTTACTTCTTTCATCAGATTAATGACAACAATCAAATAAAAGTATACTCATTATCTTTAACCTAAAGAAAATCACACCTGCACAAAAAAGTTAAGTAAAATCACGTAAAATAATCAATTATCAGAGCTATATTAATCAAGTCACTTTTAAGAATGATACATCAAATCTCAAAACCTCACAAATAAGAGTGACTCTCTAAAAAAAAATATTCCCAAAATTAAATTGTCACTCTAAACATGGTAGATTTGAGAGAATAATAAAATAATATCACACGCTCTCACTAAGATGAAAAAATAATGTCTACAGCTTAAAAATAAAATGATCTCAAGTCCAAGGAATTACTAGCAAAATTTATTTTTATTTTTATGGATCACCACATCTTTTAGTCCATATTACCAGCTTTTACTTCAGACTATAGTTCCGAAAAATCGAGAAGGACTTTTATTAGGACGTAACGTAGGCTAAGGTTATCGCTAACAAAAAAGGTAATAGGGAAAACAAAAATATATGTTTAAAAAATAAGGGACTTTTTGGAGATTACAAGGTTCTTTTTTTTTTCTTGGATTTTTTTTTTCTTTTTTTGTTTTTTTTTTCATTTTTATTTTTATATACATATCCTCTTTTTTTTTTTTCATAACACCATTATTAGAAATACATAATCATCCCTATTTTCAAACATAATTGGGTGGTGGAAAACATAATATATAAGGTGATACTCCACATTGGAGTGGGATAATATAATAGGTTATCAAAGGAAAAGTTTTTTTTTTTCAAAGGCTCAAAGGGGTTAACTATGGACTCTTTATAATAGAGTTTGATACAAAAGGCTTAAACAAATCAAAGATAGCCTTCTGTCATCTTTTAGAGCTCTAAATAATCTTTCATATCCACTAGTTCAATGGACTTTTAGATGCAGCTGCACAAACTTTCTTTTTTTCACTCTTTTTTTTTATAAAAAATATTGAGATCTTGTACAATAAATTGTGAAGCTGTATAGGCAAACATGGTTACTCTCCAAGGATAATAGGCTCAAAACCTCGCTTGGACTTTTCATAACATGTACATTCATCCAAATGGCTTAATCAAATTTACTCATCAAATTTCTCAATTTATGTTTCAACATGCAACGGGGAAAACATAGTGTAACATAACTCCAGGCCAACGATAATACAAATACCAAAATTTGAAAATCATCATGTTATCCAATGTTAAAAGATCATATTGAAAAAGAAAACTCTTTGTTTTTGTTAAAGAAACACTAAAAACAATCTGGACTGATTGCAGAAACTTAAGGGAGATGATTAAGAGAAAAAGAGAAAAAGACAGAAGATAAAAAGTTAGAAAACAATTTTTTTTTTAAGAACAAAACACTAAAATTAAGAAGATGCGTTTCTAGAGATACTACATTCTATATTTTGACATCTTCGACTCAAATTTTTATCTAAAGTTAGTCTTTACAACACAAATTAGTAAAAACATCACCAGGACTGAGACATTCCACAATTGTCAACTATTCCCTCCCCCCAACCTGAAGGAGACATTGTCCTCAATGTCTAAAGAAAGAAGTAGAGTTTAGAAGATATCACCCGGCCACTGCTGAAAATATTTACAAACAGAGAGTTAAATCTAATTTATAATTTTTACGAGAGTTACTGCCATCGTCATCAGTTGCCCAATCTAACGCCAAAGTCATGGGATCTGGCTCTAGTTTGTAAGCTTGCAAAAGATCAAGTAACTCATTAGCAGTAGGAGCACAAATGAAGAGTTTTTTCGCTGAGGGTGGAATGAAATAATTTTTAATTGCATGATTAAGAAATGTTATTAAGCCATCATAAAAGTTATTAACATTTAACAAACCGATGAGTTCAAGAAGCAAATGTAATTAGCGCCTCTAAAGTTGCAAGATCTCCTGGCAAGAAAATGAAAGCATCAACATGATTTAACATTTCAAATATTCTTTCTTGCATACCTGAGACAACTAACTCTTCTCCAGTTGGTGGGTCTGGTAGACATCCTAAAGGTTTTAAGGTTTTTGGAATGATTCCTAGCACTTGGCTTCCTCGAACGAAAGCAGCTTTAGAGACAAGCTTTGATAACCCTCGGTCATCTCCTCCATATATAAGATGTAGTTTCTTCTCTACTATAACACGACCAAGATCTATCGCTGCCTGAACGAACTCCTTATACTTTCCATAGCGAAATCCAGAAAGCACACAAATGTTCTTTAATTGTCTGCTTGAAGTTGTTGCCATTAGAAAAATTATAAAAAGAAACAATTTGTGAGTGCTTGAAAAGGAGGTCCTATTTAAAGATCTTGGTGACGGACATAATGATATACATTTGTAAATGGGGTGGTGTGTTTATCAAATGACGCGTGAAGCTTTTAGCTTAATAATTCAAAGGCATATAGTAAAAAGAAAAAGCAAACAGTGATTAGATATAAAAAAGACACGCAATAATAATAATAATGCAAAATATAAAAGAACAATAAAATAAAAGGATATTTACTAGTAGTTGTGATTGTGGCTTACATCTTCCTCTGGTTTTACATCCAGTAACGGCTTGAACGCCCTCTGTGGGTCGAGGATAGGCTTCCCATCCAGTTTTCTTATAAACTGGCAAATAGGGTCTTTTAGGAACAACTTCCACAAATTTTGAATTTCACATTGAACATATCCGCTCGGATGTGTCTCAAGAGATCGTAAGATATCATCCAATGATTCTTTACTTATGTCATCCTTAACGAATTTGATTTTATCTTCATGATTTACAGAAACCATTCCTAAAGCTTTACAATATGGTTTTCTACAAGCAAGTCTTACATAGTTAGGACATTTAGAGCCAAGTCTCTTAGCTCTTCTTTTCTTAGCAAATGTACTTTTACCAAAACCAGGCATGTAGGAAATGAATGGATCAGAAAACTCACATGCCAGTCGGACCTTTGCTTCAATTAACCAGCGAATGTCAGCAAGAATCCCATTGATCATTAACAAACGCAGTCGTTCACAACGAGTTTTGTAAATCTTCTTAAGAGCATTTTGAGGGAGAGAAGGAAAATGTTGATGCAATTTTCGTTGTATTTCTTCCATGCTTGACATTGAGGTTTTAGTTATTGTGGAAAACTGAGAATACCGACTTAAAATGTCACAAAGTACTGTTATCCGCCATTTATATTGGAGAGTGAATCAAAACAAAACGAATCAAATCTGCAAAATCAAATCAAAAGTGAAGAACAACAACAAAATAAAACAAAAACCCACAAGGAATATTACTCACCTTCGTCCTTTTATTGAATTTACCTCCAGTTCCAATTGCAGATTATAAATACCATCCTCTATTTTCTTGAGTTGTCTTTCTAGATCTTTCACGTGGTATACCAACTCTGGTTGTTGTAGATCCCAAATGGGATGTGATTTACAAAATCTGAGCAATTTCCTCAAGTGAAATTTTACATATAAAAGTTCTTTAAAATGTTCGAAAATGATACTTCTCATGGAGGTACTCATGATAAGTATAACAATTTGGTGAGCTAAAGCACAATTGTCAAACAACACACAATTAAAAACAATGCAATGCACTCCATTCAAGACATAAGGAAAAGGAAAAAATCAACAATTCAAACGATAAAGTAACAGTAAATCAAATTCACAAAAAGTTGAAATGAAAAAAGCTTAATTAAAATTTGGTGGGTCACTCAAATTGATTTCGGTATCTGCTTCACGCGGTTGGTATTCCAGATATGGTTTCAATCTTTGACCATTAACTTTAAATAAGGCACCATAATTTGGATTCTCAATTTCTACGGCTCCATATGGATATACATTTTTTACAACAAATGGACCATTCTACTTTGACTTTAATTTTCCTGGAAATAAATGAAGACGAGAATTATAAAGCAACACTTTTTGACCAATTTCAAATGTTTTCCGAAAAATTCTTTTGCCATGAAAAAATTTGGTTCTTGCCTTAATAATTCTGGAGTTCTCATATGCATTATTCTTTAATTCTTCAAGTTCATTTAATTGCAATTTACGCACATTACCAGCATCATCAAGATTTGAATTAAAAGCTTTAATGGCCCAAAATGATTTATGTTCAAGTTCAACTGGTAAGTGGCAAGATTTTCCATAAACAAGCCGATAAGGTGACATTCCTAAAGATGTTTTAAAAACAGTATGATATGCCCAAAGTGTATCAGTTAGTCGAAGAGACCAATCTTTACGGTTTGGATTAACTATCTTTTCTAAAATTTATTTTATCTCCCTATTTGCTAATTTAAGTTGACCACTTGTTTGAGGGTGATAAGGGGTAGCAACTTTATGTGTAATTCTATATTTCTTCATTAAGGACTAAAGTAGCTTATTACAAAAATGCTTACCCCTATCACTGATAATGACTCGAGGTATTCCAAATCTGCTCAAAATATTTTCTTTTAAAAAGCGAATCACAATCTTGTGATCATTGTGCCGACAAGGAATCGCCTCAATCCATTTTGAAACATAATCAACAGCAACCAAAATGTATACAAATCCAAATGATGATGGAAAAGGGCCCATAAAATCAATTCCCCAACAATCAAATATTTCAATGACAAGGATGGGGTTTAAAGGCATCATGTTTCGCTTTGAAATAGACCATACCATTTGACAATTCTTACACACTTTACAGAATGCATGTGAATCTTTAAATAATGTAGGCCAATAAAATCTACACTGTAATATTTTTACAGCTGTCTTTTTTCAAGAAAAATGGCCACCGCATGCTTCAGAATGACAAAATTGAAAGACCCTACTTACCTCGTCGTCTGGTATGCATCTTCAAAAAATTTGATCAGAGTAGTACTTGAACAGGTATGGATCATCCCAGTAAAAGCTTCTCACTTTTGTTAAGAATTTCTTCTTGTCTTGGGAACTCCAGTCACATGGAATTTCACCTGTTGAAAGATAATTAACAATATTAGCATACTAAGGCATTTTGTTTATAGAAAATAAAAATTCATCAGGGAAAGAATCATTGATGGGTGTTGTTTCAATTGAAGACTCATTCGTAAGTATTGAAAGATGATATGTAACAACATTTTCAACGCCTTTTTTGTCCTTGATTGTCAAGTTAAATTCTTGAAGTAGCAAAATCTATCGTATCAACCTTGGTTTGACATCCTGTTTTGACATTAAATATCTCACAACAGCATGATCAGAATAAACAATAGTGGATGAACTAATTAAATACGAACGAAATTTATTCAATGCAAATATTACAGCAAGTAGTTTTTTCTTAGTTGTAGTGTAATTCATTTGATCACTATTCAAATACGAACGAAATTTATTCAATGCAAATATTACAGCAAGTAGTTTAATTAAATACGAATGAAATTTATTCAATGCAAATATTACAGCAAGTAGTTTTTTCTCAATTGTAGTGTAATTCATTTGATCACTATTGAAAGTTCTACTTGCGTAATAGATGACAAATGGCTTACCTTCCTTTTTTTTTTACCCCGAACAATGCAAACGATATAACCACTAGCATCACACATTAGCTCAAAAGGTAAAGACCAATCAGGGGGTTGCATTATTAGGGCTGATGTCAAAAGAGTAGTTATTCATTTGATCACTATTCAAATACGAACGAAATTTATTCAATGCAAATATTACAGCAAGTAGTTTAATTAAATACGAACGAAATTTATTCAATGCAAATATTACAGCAAGTAGTTTTTTTCTCAATTATAGTGTAATTCATTTGATCACTATTGAAAGTTCTACTTGCGTAATAGATGACAAAGGGCTTACCTTCTTTTTTTTTTTACCTCGAACAATGCAAACGGTATAATCACTAGCATCACACATTAGCTCAAAAGGTAAAGACCAATCAAGGGGTTGCATTATTAAGGCTGATGTCAAAAGAGTAGTTATTTTTTCAAAAACTTGTTGACAATCTTTAGTCCATTCAAAAGGTGTGTCTTTTATTATGAGATTACAAAGTGGTCTAGATATGACACTAAAGTCTTTTATAAACCTCCTATAAAATTCTGCGTGTCCTAAAAATGAACGGACTTCTTTAATTGTCTTTGGTGAGGGTAATTTTGAAATGACTTCAACTTTGTCTTTGTCAACTTCAATTCCTTTTGAAGACACAACATGGCCCAAGACAATTCCAGAAGTGGTCATGAAATGACATTTTTTCCAATTTAAAATTAGTCATTTTTCTTTGTACCTTTCCAAAATTTTTTCTAGATTATCAAGACATGCATCAAAAGAATTACCAAATACAGTTAAATCATCCATAAAACCCTCTAGACAATTTTCAACCATATTACTAAAAATGCTTAGCATGCACCTTTGAAATGTTGCAGGAGCATTACAAAGTCCAAAGGGCATTCTCCTAAATGCAAATTTTCCAAATGGGCATGTGAATGTGGTCTTTTCCTGGTCTTCTAAGTCTATAGGGATTTGATAATAGCCAGAGTAGCCATCAAGAAAGCAATAGTAAGGATGTCCAACTACTCTTTCGAGAATTTGGTCTAAAAATGGAATGGGAAAATGATATTTTCTAGTGGCATCATTTAATTTTCTATAATCAATGCACATGCGCCAACTAGATGGAATTTGTGTTGGGATTGGTTCACCTTTTTCATTTTTTACAACGGTTATTCCAGATTTCTTTGGCACTACTTGTGTTGGACTTACCCATTTACTATAAGAGATAGGATAGATAATTCCTACATCTAGTAGTTTAAGGACCTCATTCTTTACCACTTCTTCCATATGAGGGTTTAGTCTTCTTTGTGGTTGACGGGTTGTTTTGGCATTTTCCTCTAAGTGTATTCGGTGTGTACAAATTAAAGGATTAATGTCTTTTATGTCTTTTAAGGTCCAACCAAATGCAGTTTTATGCCTTTTGAGTACAAATAACAACTTACTTTCTTGATCATGCATGAGCTGGGAAGAAATTACCACCAGATTTGTCTTCTGCTCTCCAAGATAAGCATATTTCAATTCTTCTGGTAAGGGCTTTAATTCGAGCTCTGTTGCTTCCTCTTCGTTTGATTCTTCAGGTTGTACCGTATCTTTAAAGTTCGATTGGCCATCGTCACCTGTAGGTACCTGCATAGAATCAAGTGTAGAACATATGTTAGCAGTATTATAATTTAATTCTTTACTTGATCCAAAAGAACCAGCAAAATAAATTTCCATAAAGTTTGTAAAATTCTCATCCTGAATGTGTTCCTCAATGATTGGCTCGATAAGATCAATCTTCTCATTCTCATTATCATCATATTCTTGGTGGTGGGGTTGTTTACACATGTTGGACACATTGAGTTCTAATGTCATGTTGCCGAAAGATAAATTCATTACTTTATATTCCTGCAATTAATTAAAGTATTAGTAGTAGTTAAAAATGGTCGACCCAATATAATAGGAATTTGTTTGCATTCATTAGCAATTGGTTCCGTTTCCAAAACAATAAAATCCATAGGGTATATGAATTTATCGACTCGGACTAATACATTTTCAATTATTATTCTTGGAACTTTAATCGATCTATCAGCAAGTAAAAGAGTGGTAGAAGTTGGTTTTAACTCATTGAGATTGAGTTGTTGGTACATTGAGTAAGGAAGCTAATTAACACTAGCACCAAGATCAAGTAGAGCATGTCCAATTTTATGATCCCCAATAATGCAAGAAATAGTTGGACAACCAGGATCCTTGTATTTCAAAGCACTATTGGTTGAGAGAATGGAACTTACCTGTTCTACTAGAAACGCTTTCTTTTGCACTTTATGTTTCCTTTTCACCGTGCACAAATCTTTCAGAAATTTAGCATAAGAAGATATTTGTTTAATGGTGTCCAGCAAAGGAATGTTGACCTTCACTTGTTTAAAAACTTCATAAATTTCTGGACTGTGCTTTGATTTCTTTGGCTTGATTAGTGCTTGAGGAAATAAGGGTAGAGGGGGAGAGTTGGTTATTTCTTCATGGGTTAAAGGTTCGAAAGACTCTTCCCTATTTTTTGAAATTAAATCTTTACTAGTTTCACGAGGGTCCACAATGTGTTTTTCGACCACTTTACCACCACAAAGGGTTATAACCGATTTGACTTGATTTATATTTTGGTTTCCTGAATTTCCCATTTGAGGATGTTGTTGACTCTTGGGGTTTGGTTCAGGTTGAGCAGGAAACTTTCCTTTTTCATGCATGGTCAGAGCAAATGTAAGTTTGGAGATAGTTTCTGTCAAATTGGTTAAGGTTTGCATTGTTTGGTTATTAATCGACTCTTGTTTTTCAATAAACAAATGCAATGTGTCTTTCAGAGTTTTTCTTGATGGTGGGACATATGGTGAGTAACTCTGGGGGTTTTGGAAATTTTGACATTGAAGAACTGGTTGTGAAGGCTGTGCATGATTGTCATTTCTCCAACTGAAATTCGGGTGGTTTCTCTAACCAGAGTTGTAAGTTTGGGAGTATGGATTTGAATTTGGCCTTTTGAAATTGTCAACAACATTTAGTTGTTCATGCAAACTTTCTCTCAGAGCTGGCAAAGTTGGACAGTCCTGCGTAGAATGGTCAGTAGAATCGCAAACATAACATGAAATATTTTGAACAGACTTTACATGATCATTCTTTTTCAACTCTAATGCTTCGACTTTTCTAGCTAATGATGCAAATTTGGCTTGAAAATCATGGTCTTCCCTAAGGTTGTGCATGCCTCCACCAGATGGAGATGACTGAGGTTTACTTGATGACTCATAAGAACCAACTGTATCCTAGTGTTGTGCATTCTCTGCTATATAGTCAAGATAGTCTAATGCATCTTTAGGACTTTTATCCCTAAACTCACCATTAAACATCATTTCAATGACTTGTCTACCTTGGGATGTTAATTCCTCGTAGAAATAAGACACTAATCTCTATGTTTCAAAACCGTGGTGTGGGCAAATGTTAAGTAGTTCTTTAAACCTATCCAAACATTGGTAGAGGGTTTCTCCTGATTTTTGAGTGAATGTGGTGATTTGTCTTTTGAAAGAATTTGTTATGTGGGGTGGGAAGAATTTTTTCAAAAATTGTACTTGCATTTCATCCCAAGTTTTGATGGATCCTGACCTAAGAATTGTTAGCCAAGTTTTAGCTTTATCCTTAAGTAAGAAAGGAAAAAACTTAAGCCTGATTATATTCATGCTACAATTTTGATCAGTACATGTGTTACAGACTTCCTCAAATTCCCTTAAATGCAAATATGGATTTTCAAACTCAAAACCATGAAAAGTAGGAAGAAGTTGAATGATACAAGGTTTGAAATTAAAATGTGATGCATCAGGAGGGAAAACTATGCATGATGGTGATCTTGTTCTAGTGGGATGCATGAAGTCTCTAAGGGTCCTAAGCTGTTCATGAAGATTTTGCAAGGCTTGGTCATTTTCGTGCTCCGAAAAATTTTCAGCTCCTATATCTAAGGGTGGTGAAGATGATCTACTAATTAATCTGCCACTATTTGTACGAGACCAACAACACATGCAATGCTAATGATGTGTGCTAAACCAATGATACATAAAACGCTAAATGAAAATTGTAGAAAATAAAAATAAACTGGAAATTAAATAAGCAAAAATATGAAATAAAAATAAACAAACTGAAAATAAATAAAATAAATAAATTAGGCAGTGAAACCAGCCATAAACAAATAAATTAAAAGAAACAATTTAGGTGGTATTTTAAAACCAGCCATATAATAAAACATAAAATTAAATAAATTAATGTACAAAAATAAATAAACTGAAATTAAAATGATAGGCAGTAAAACCGACCATATAAATAAATTAACAAACTGAAATTAAAATTCTAGGCGGTAGAACCGACCATTTAAAATAAATGCGGAAAGTAAATTGCAGAAATTTAAAGAAATAAATTCGATTTGGGGACTGATTTGCAAGGTTTTTGGGCTAAAATGAAGTTTCTCACAAATTTTATAGATAATGTTAAAGTTTAAAAAGAGGAGGGGCACTAACTAAAGTTTTATAAAAAGAAAATAAAATAGAATCACGGAAAGATAGTAACGACAAAAAAAATATTTAAATAAAATATAGTAACGATAAACTAACATGGCTTAAAAGCGTATTACTCCCAAGTATAAGAATGTATAGTTATAAAATAACCTGGTGAGTTTAGGGTTGAACCACAGGAAATTTTAAAATCTAGTTGTTAATTTTTTAAACAAAGAAAATAATTGTGGGGAAAATAAATTATTTGAAAACAATTTAAAAATATGTTAAGGTTACGGGATCTACTCTCAGTATTCAAACTATAATTTTAATACTCTCTCATTTATATTTTGCCTCACTTTTACTAGTTAATTATTATATCATTTAATTTTATGTGTGTGGATAAATATGGAATAAAGTACCTAATGTGCCACACTATATTAATGTGTCGACATTATGTCAAAATACTATACAAATTCAAAGAAATTCATAAATTAACATGACATAAAAATAACTAGAAAATAATAAAATAAACCTAAAAACTCATTTGAGAAAATAATAAATTTAATAGTTTGAAACATTGAGCTTCACCCTTCACTTCAACTTAATAAAATTAGCCACTCATATTGAAAGAAAACACAACATTCTTTTTATTTGATATACTTTTGAAATATGTTACAAAGAAAATTGATACAAACGGAAACAAGAAAAGAAAAGAAATAAAGAAAGAAAGAAATTCTTCAGCTACACTCTTGGCTATCACTCTCTCTCAGAACTCGGCTCCGTCCCCAATGGCTTGCATCCCCTTGTATTTTATAGGCAAGGGAAGCATATTCTTTTATTTTATTTTATTAATATTAATATTAATATTTTATTTTTATATTATATATATGTTAATTGAAATGGAGGCCCATCACCAACATGCTTGCCAATCCTTTTTTTTTTTTTTTTTTTTTAATAACATCTCCTCGATTGATGAATTCTAAATTACTCCAGCTGTCCTTCTTTGTTTCCGCTTTTAACTCTAATTCCATCTTTATTCCTGAAAAATATTTACAAGATAAAAATTAACATATTGCAAATTAATTTAATATAAAATATATTTGGGGAGTATTAAAATAATTTAAAAATAATGAGTGCATTAATCGACACAATTAGTGAAAAACTAATAATTTTATCCTTATTAAATGTACACTTTTTAGTGTCAATCATTTCACATCCTAATTGGCAAGACAAGTTTTTGGGGTGTATGGGCGCCTCAGAAACAAAACCGTGTGGGTCTTGTTAAGGCCCAAACCTGACAATATCTTGTCAGATCTGGGTTGGGACAGAACAGATGGTATCAGAGCGGGTCCATGTGTCCTCTTGAATGATGGAGGCAAACGGCAAACCTCAGTGAGAACGTTAAGTTCCTAAGGGAGGTGTATGTAACACCCTAGGCAAATCCCACATTGACCAAACATAGGAGAGATGTTGCGTTTATAAGGGGTGATCCACACCCTAATTGGCAAGACGCGTTTTGGGGTGTATGGTTGCCCTAGAAACAAAACCACGTGGGCCTTAAAGTAGAAATATCTTGCCAGGTCTGGGCTAGATCATGTAACAACCCAATTCTCTTAAGGGTAGTTTAGTATTTTTAATTTATTAATATTTTTGTACCCTAGTATAAAAAGAATAAGATGTCTTTCCTCTATTATTAATAAGAGAGAGAGAGAGAGAGAGAGAGAGAGAGAGAGAGAGATCATCTAAAAAAAAAGAACGAAAGAAGAAAAAGAGAAAAGTAAAGGAGAAGAAGAAAGTCTTTTTCTTCATATAGCTATGAGCAATAAATGAGATCAAAGTAGTGTCTTTTGTATTGGATTTGTGCCGAGAGAGAATTGGAGATAAAGTTCAATTTTTTATCCTTGTTAATTGCTATAGAGAAGCATGATTAGATAGTGGTAAGAGAAGTAGAACTTAAGATTTTATAGAAAATATGTTAATGGTATGTTATTTTGAAAATCATAGTAATTTGTACAAATTGATTTTGATTCTGGATTTTGGATATGTTAAACTATATATCTTCGAGAATGTTTTGGAACTTGTTTCAAGCTAATCGGATAAGATTTCAATTAATTACCATTTTTTAAACTCAAGTTTGAAAACCTTGAAATTTCTAATTTCAGCGAAGAACATGAATTACAAAATTATTTTACCATAACTAGACTTCTTCAAAAATTATGAAACTTGGATCAACGATTTTTATATATGTCTAGTGTGATTTTGGAAATTTTCATGATTTTATGATAAAACAATAAATTGTTTGATAGAATTGATGATGTTTGAAACATAAATTAGTTTCAATATTTTTGAAAGAATTAAGCTATGAAATTTTAATCAATGAATTTCTAGTATGTCAGCATATGCTCTTGAAAATTTGGGATTTCTCCAATAAGGTAATAATTTATTAAAAATCGGAGAACATGGGTTGTTCTATTTTGAGATCAAATATTGAGAGTGTTTGAGGTTGACTTTAGAAGATGTTTAAAATGAGAAATTTGAGGATGTTGGAATTATGATTAGGACTTGATTATATCTTATGAGAGTTATATTAATGATTTTTAGTTCGATGATATCAATACGCATTTGTTACATGTGGATGTCAAGAGGTAAGTAAACTAGACTTCTAAATAGATCACAATAAACAATATGTATATATTTGACATGTTTGAAAAACCTATTTTTGATATGTACGGAATGATTATATACATGGGCATATGTATGTGTGAAAGTTCATTAGCATAAGCATGATGAATATGCAAAGCTTTTATAAAAAGTATGTTCATTAATTTTGCATTCTATAAGTCTATGATTTGCACATGAACTTTGCTATTATATTAATGGTGCGTTTACTTTCCGGATTAGGGAATCAAAATCCGAAATTGAAATCATTGACAGCGTTTTCCCCACAAATAGAGTCGAGAACCGAAATCAGAATTGTGGGGCCCACCACAATGTAAATGAGGAATGGGAGACTCATTCCCAAAGAAGAGGGTGGGAATCAGTCTCCCAATCCTGGGGCTAACCATTTTGCCCTCCCCCAAGATAAAAAATGCCACTTTGTCCTCATTTATAATTAATCAATATATTGTTATAATTTATTTATTTATTTTTTATAATAATTATTAATATAATATTGACAATAATTGTTAATAATAATTTTTGAATAAATAATCACTATAATTAAAATATGAAATAATAATTATGATAATAATTCATTAAGTACTTTTTAGTAATTTGTTACAATTTAATTCATTATGATTCCGATTTCAAGACAAAATAAACACATTAATGGCAATCCAACTCATTCTGATTTCGATTCCTATAGTTCAAGTAAACAACTTATTCTCCATTCCTTATTCCCATTTCAGCCCATTCTTATTCCTATTCATTTCGATTCCTGCCCATTTCAATTCTAGTTTAGTAAACGCCCCATAAGTTTCATGAGAGTTTGTATTGGGGCCACCTCTTAAAGCTGTATAGGGGGCTACCTGTCATGACCCAACTCAGACCTAGCATGATATTGTCCACTTTAGGCTTTAACAAGGCCTACACGATTTTGTTTCTAGGGTGCTAGTACACCACAAAACATGTCTTGCCAATTAGGATGTGGATCACCCCTTATAAATCCAACATCTCTCCAGTGTTTTGTCAATGTGGGGTTTGCCTAGGGTGCTACATATACCCCTCCTTAGGGACTTAGAGTCCTCACTGAGGATTGCCCCACCATCGTTCAAGATGACACACGGACCTGCTCTGATACCATCTATTGTGACTCAGTCTAGACTTGGTAAGATATTGTTCGCTTTGGGCTATACAGTTTTGTTTCTAAGGCGCCTATACACCATAAAATGCGTCTTGCCAATTAGGGTGTGGATCACCCCTTATAAACCCAACATCTCTCCCGTGCTTTGTTGATGTGGGATTTGCCTAGGGTGTTACACAATACCCTATTTCAAAATGAGTTGTTAGTTTAATAAACTTATGGGTTCCTCTAATTACATACCTTGTTTCGAAGAAATTACAATAGTCTCAATTGTTTAAATTTTCTTTAGTTACCTTTAAGTGAATCCTTTAAAATTTATGTGAAGCTGAAATGATTTGTTAAAAAACATGTATTGTTGGAATATGCAGGAGTTGGTTACTTGTCTGTTGCTGCCTTTGACAATTTTTATTAGAGGAATTTCATCAAACAGATCGTGCATGTCTACGAAAAGTAACTAAAAAATAAAAAATGCAATAAAAACAATGACTAAAAGCAAATAAATCACGCATGACCCATCATCTATTAATTTATTCTAAGTAAAAGCCCCAACACATTGTGAACAAAGGAAGAAAATGAAAAATTACATGTAACAGAGTAAAGAAAAACTCAAAAAATAAACAATGCATAAAGGAAAATGTCACCTTTCTTGGATATTTTAAACACAAAGATAGAAGAACAGACGTGTATCAAAATGGCTGGTGTCAGAATCATGTCGATGAAAATTACTGATGTTGGAATCGCATCAATGAGAACCACCGGTGTTGGAATCGTGCTAATGAGAACAACATTTAGAGTTTGTTTTTATGGAAAAATTGATTTGAAATTAAGTTTAAAAATAAGGAGAATAAAATTGAAATGAAATAATATGTAAGGGTAATTTAGTAATTTAATATACAGGTGGGAAAAAATCTACTGAGGTGTCAAAGTCTAGCTACAAGGTGTTACTACTGAAAATGAGGGGATGATATATGGAAAAAAGAAGCTTCATTTTAAATTAATGAACAAAAATGATTTAAAGATTTAAGAGATCTGATTTGTGTTTCGTTTCACTAAAATATATTGATAGATAGAATTAGCCATTAGGTGTGTCTTAACCTAAAATATTCTTTCACAAAGTATTAAAAAACAATAAAATACTATTACATAGCTCGGAAAGTTTGTATTAAGTTATAGAATTAGGTGTCTCTTACATATATGCCTTCCCATGAATAAAAGCATTTGTATTAAGTTATGAAATTGTGGATTATTATACCAGTCTAATGGCTCTTTCCCTTTCAACATTATTGTACGTATTTTGCAAGGAAACATCCTCTATCTTTCTTTCAATTAATGTCCAATTAAGACTTCCGCGTGCCCAATTAATGTCAATCACTCCATTGTTTTTGAACGTGTACAAGATAACAACTTAAAAGACTTTAGAGGGCCAGCGTTAATTCAAAGTCAAAACTAGGTTATTACCCTACAGGATTCTTGATAGTGAGGTGAAAAAAAGGTTGAAAAGGATTAGGATTTAATCTTGAGTTTAGTTTTTATTGAGCACTGAATTAATAATTAGTATTTATTTTGTGTTTTTTTATTTATCTTACCTAACAACCATTTACTCAGATCCTTGTCCTGTTGAAGGAGACTAGGTAAATGATTTTTAAAACTTTAGTTATTTTTGTGTATAAAACAAAAACTTTAAATTATTTAGTTTCAAAAGAGAGAAAAAAAAATCTAGACTTTGAGCTGCTTGGGAACAAATTATATTTGTTATTTAAAAAAAATCATACTATGAGAAAGAGAAAATATAAGTGGGGTTAATTCTATTTGTATGTCCTTAAATATAATTGTATAGAAGAGGGATTTTATAATATTAATGAAGGGGTGCCAATACTCCAACCTTTTCTCAAAATGATTTTAATTTTTATTCATATACCCAATGGCTGAATTTATTTTCATTATTATGTAGGTGTGGTGTTACTAGAAATTAAAAAATAGGATCCTCTCATGATCTGAGCTCTACTAAGCTTTTAAAGATCTTCTTTTATGTGTCATTTAGTGGGTAGTGTACGGATAAGATTTAACTTCTTTTACTTTTTTATTTATTAACTACCAATCAACAATTGAATTATTTGCTCGGAATATGATCAGATCATGAAAGAATCCTAATCCGGAAATCAAATGCTGCCTTTTTTTTTCCCTCCTCTCCTCACTTATGGTGGAATATGGAGAATTGAACCAAACCAATATCCTAATTACTAACAGATTTGAGACAAAATTAACATTTTAAAATATTGCAAACTGGCAAAAAGTCAAACTTTTATTTGCTACATAAATATAATCTCCTTTACATATTAATATCAAATTCGTTAGGTTAAATTCTAAGTTCAAATCCTAGCAGCGAAATTAATTTCTTTATAGCTGGCAAACATATATGTACTTTTTTTTCTTAATTTACGCAGAAGTTTGAGCTAAACTGGTAAAGGAATTATTTTCTAATTAACTTCTTTTTTATTTTGGAAAAAAAATTGAAAGAAAGATAGGAAGTTGAAACTGAAGCCGAATCAACTAGAGCAGCCACTACTACAAAAATGACATTTATTAACACTTTGTCTCTGACACTTAGTAAAAAGTGTCAAAAATGGTGTACGTTTGGACCATTTTCCGCCTTTAACAAGTGTGTATCATAAATCATTGATACGAAGGTGTCAGTAGCTTAAAACTCAATGATTATTGATACTAAAGCATCAGTGAAAAAAAAATAATATTAATTTTGTTTTAATTTGAACTCGAACTCAAGATCTCTAAACTTAAAATTTGTAAGTTTAGAGTGTAAACTATTGATGCATGTGTTTTTAAATTTTGAATTTGATTAATTTTTTTATTTAATTAAATTTTACACAATTACTTTGTGGACAATAATAATAATAATAATAGTATTAATAGTTTTGAGAATAATATTTTTTATTTAGCCACATGTCAACTTGTAATTCGTTGTTAATAATAATAATTTTACTTGACCACGTGTCGACTTATAGTCTGTTGTTTTATTAAATTACAATGCGGACAATTACACTATATAATTTTTCATACTATAAAATGAAAAATAAGAAACCCTAAATCTTACCTAATCAAACACACCACTTCTTAAGTTGCTGCCGCCGCTCCCCTGCTCCTCGACTTTCACTGCTGCCGGCCGCTGCTCCTCAACTTTCACTGCTGTCAGCTGTCGTTCCTTGACGTCACTGCCACCTCTACTCTGCTGTTGTCAAGCTTCAGCCATCGATGACTAGCTAGCCACCTTTCAGTACGTCGCTGCTACCGCTTTTATGCCGTCACATCAACTTCAGCCCAGCCAGCCACCGTTCCTTTACCGTCGAGATCAAGAACCATTTCTTTCTCTTTTCTCTTTTGGCACAGGTATGAAAATACTGCTGAGGAGTTAATCTGTTAATCACCATTCGTGTACGTCGCTACTATCATTCGTGTACGTCGCTGTTGCTGCTCGTCTTGGTCACTGCTGCCACTCCTCTACCGTCACGTCAAGCTTCAGCCTTTTTGACAAAACATTTCACTTGGAATTATAAGCAAACTCTTTTGAGACCATAAAAAACTAAGCCAATTTCTTTGGTTTCAAGGCCTTGTTTTTCCACTTTGAAATATGATCATACAATGACAAGCCAATTGAAAACTTTTGTTCAAGATTTCATTGTTAAATTCAGCTTTATTTTTATTATTTGTGTTCCTATCATTTTCTTTCCCTTTTTTCGATTTTTAATTCAATTTGGGATTTGACAGATATATTTTTTAATTTTTATAAAAATTTATCTTATTTGCAGGATGCTAAGGGACAGGATGTTGATCTTAGCATCTACAAGGGAAAGGGTCTTTTGATTGTCAATGTTGCATCACAATGGTGTGCCTCAGCTCCTTTAATTTTTAATTTTTTTTCCATAATGATTTATTGATTATTGTTGATGCTTCCATTTAATTAATGCTAATACGTGTTATCTATCTATCGGGAGTCTAAATTTTATAGAATTATATCATACTCGAAAGTATGCATGCTCCCAATACAAATAAGTGTTTATAAGAGAGGATTTCACCCAAAATCTTTAATTCTTGCAAAATGCTAGTGGCTCCGTTTGCACAAGTTTATTTTTCTTCCATGTTCGTTCCTTTACCATAGTGGTTCCTTTACCACTGAGGTCAGACACCATTTCTTTCTCTTCTCTGTTTTGGCACAGGTATGAAAATACTACTGAGAAGTTTCTCTATTAATTACCTTATATATATATCTATATTTTCACATGTTTAATTGAGAACATCCAATAATATAGTAATAATATAGTGGGCAAACTATAGGAAGGTTGTTAGTAGACAATTCTAATTTTAGCTTTACTTTGCAAATGAAAGATTAGAAATAGTCTGTCGAACCCATTTTACTATATTGGAGGTTTGGGCTAATCTTGTATAGATTTTTGCTCAGAAGAAGGATGGTTCTCCAAGGGCGGTGGGTTGGTTTTTGTATAGACTATTCCCCTATTTTCCCATTTTGCTTTTCTTTGAGGAAACCTGGTCCATTTTTTTTTTTTTGTGTTTTCTTTCTTCAATCAAATATGTATTTCTCAATCTCGTCTCAAAAAATATCTATCTCATTTTACTATATGTTTATGAATTACTAATTGTATTTTGTTAGTATTCCATGTTCGAAGAAGAATATTAGATTGAAGAAAGAAGAAGTTGTTCCTTTGCTAATCATTTGAAACCCAGGCTTGCACTGAATTTGATTTTTATCTTTTACTTTTTTACTTGACCTATACTTGAATCTAATTTTTTGCTCCACTTTCCTTTCTTTCATCAATTTAATTATCAATCCACTTCAAACCTAAAAAGATTTAGTAATTGGGAAACCCTTTTTTTTTTTGAAAGAATTGCAAAGTACTGTAATTGGAAACTGGGTTCATTTCTTAAAAAGCAACCTAATTTGTAATGTTTGGCTTATAGTGGCCTTCTATTTCTGTTTTTCATCTCGGCTTGGTTAATTTCTTCACTAGTCGTTTAAATTTTGTTAATTTTTATTTTTCCTCTTTAAGCTCATTAAATATCTTTTTTTTTTCAATTTATGGCTTTTGGTCCAACTGATCATCGTTGAATGTGGGCACTATAAATGTTATAGTGCTTGTTAACTTAATGTATTTGATCATATATTATAGTATTGTTTACTTTAAATTTAGACAATGAAATAGATTACAAAAAAAGTAACTTATGCTTGTCAAGTTGTAGACACCATTGTTCATGTCATCATTACTGAATATTGATGTACTTATTAAGTGTTCTCTTTAATACTTGATAGAATATTTTTGGTGAAGCAATTTGTGGTATCATGATTGCAGGCTGTAATTAACTTGGGAACGTGTAGATTCTACAATTTCTTTTTCTGATTCCTTAACTTGCTTCTTTTAATCCTACTCTTCCATGTTGAAGTAATTTATGAGTATTTTTGCTTCAAAATAACTAAGATTTATTTTTCACAGTATACTATTTGATTTTATGCACTTGTAGGTGGGAAAAAAATGAAGTCGTGGATGGATATTGAGTGACCTTGTGCTTTTTTTTTTCTTTTGGGTTGGAAACTTAATTGAGTAGTAGTTAGCACTTGTTGTTTAGAGATTGTTGAAAATTTAATTTGATACTTATGTTAAGTCTTTTACATATAGTGATGTAGTTGAATTGTTTGAATTTAAGTGATGTATTTGAGATGTTTATTATATGAATTATGTTGCAAGATATTTAATAATAAATATATTTCGAGTTTTCTTTTGGTTGTACGACAAACACGAAAAATATAATTAAAGTAAAAGGCAAATGCTATGTTACAATTAATGTAACATACACACTCAACAACAACCACACAAATTGTGTGGGCCCATCATTTGTGTGGTTGTTGTTGAGTGTGTATGTTACATTAATTGTAACATAGGGGCTCCCAAAGTAAAAATATACTATTAACCAAAAGCAACATAAAATTATTAAATACTAACACTACATATTTAAAATAACAATAAGAATTTTTTATATTATCGAGTCAGTTTCTGATACTATAGTCACATAAATCACTGACGTGTAAATAGTGTCATTAAATACCAACATTATCGGGTCATTATTTTAGTGATACTATAGTGAAATAAATTACTGACACAAAAATCACTGACACCAAAAATTAGTGTCAGTGTGTGGCTTGAGCAACACTGACACAATTAACAAGTGTCAATAAAAGTAATTACTGACGCTAAATTAGTGTCAGTAAAACTCATTTTTCTAGTAGTGAGCATCAAGCATCTTTTGAAATTCTTCTTCTTTTTATTTTTATTTTTTTTAATGTTATTGAGGGCAAATAAAGTCTATATGCTTAATATTGAACATAATTTTTAACAAATAAAAACTAACACTAACATTGTGCCAAATAAATTGTTTATAGCTTAACTGGCCCATTTAGGATAGCTGCGCCGCCAAACAGGGCTTTGATTTTATTGCTATAAGTATGCACTAAATCTTTTTAATAGATTTTCTTGGGTGGCTGAATGGTTAAATAAATTAATTTAAATGATTGAAATAAGAATTTTTTTTATATTTTAAAAAATGTACATATTAAAATTTAACATATAAATATATAAAATAATAGAGTGTTTAGAATAATTTTTAGAGCGCAAACAGTCTTACTCATTTTATTATTAATCAAGACTTAAGAGTCACTAAACTAAATCTCCATTTTCCAAATCTTTAGGACGAACGAGAAAAGGTAGCAAATGCAAGCGATCCACTGTTCATCAATATTATCTGGTGTTGTTGCAGATCATTTTGTTATTTTGGTCCATCAAAGCATCAAAACAATTTGCTTGTAAAAATGATTGTGGAAATGTGCAGATCATATGCCCCTTTGGAATTGGAGAAGTGTGCCACTTTGGTAAGAGTTATCAAGTAATATTCACTCTTCTGGCTCTCCCAAAGCTTTTCATCCTAGTATCAAGACGGAATATCGTACCGTTACTCCGAAACTAAAAGTAGAGTCAACATTCCTGTAATTTCTTTACACACAGTGCTATACTGCTATTGCCACAAGCAATAATATTGCTAGAAGAGTCAATCTATCTGGTGGTCCTTTCACCTTTCCCTAGGGGCTCAATAAATTTACAGCTCAATTTGTTTTAGGTTCAAAATTGATGAACCCGTACTTAATAACTATACAAATTGATAACTTCTTGATTTATGAGGACATAGAAATTTTGGAACACTAAATGCATTTTTCTAAGTTATGAGAGCTATTACTGGTTAGGCATTTCTATTGTTTGAAGGACAAACCTGTTAGGAACCAGATCTAGATTCCTCATGCTTTGGTCAAACCATTGTGTAATTGTGGGACTGGCAATTCCTTTTCTTTTTTCCCAGTGTCAGTGGTCATCAATGAAGAAAAAATTATGAAGCTTATTAGCAGCCTGCTGAATCTTAGGTTGAAATAGAGTTGCCTTCTACATTACTGGAAAATCTGATTTTTGTAAGTTAATGATATTCTAGTAGTCTGCCTAGAGACCAATGCATACTGATTAAACAACTGGTTTAAATCATTAGGGCATGATCAGCCCGTTATCTGGCACTCTTAAACACAATAGGCAGGGAGGCTTTGGGCAAATCATATTCAATGATTAGAAATGTTCAAAAATTTCAAGATAACAAATACGCAAGAGTTTCAATTGGACATAAGTATTTGGGTTTCTAGTTCTAATAGAGGTTTCTCAAAGCTATATTCTAGTCACTTTACTATTCTGAATCAGAATCAGAACTAGAATCAGCAGATGTTTTTCATTGTAAACTTTTAATAGATCTCTTACTTATTATGATTTTAATCCAATGATTGAACTGGATAAGAGAAAAGGGCTAGGGTCAATAGGTTCAATTGGGCTCCAAATGGCAATCAACTCATGACATTGCATGAAATATACAACATGCTTCTTTTGAAATATGATATATTAAAAAATTTAGTGCATATATGCTTATATTTGTATATTTACAATGCAATGCATATTAATATCAAGGAGGCAGAAATTGAACATATACATTCATAATGCAATTTTTGATAATTGTTCGGATTTTCTTTTCTGGGTAATAACATTCAGGGAAAAGAAAAATAAATACAAGGTTAAGACAATCTAAGACATGAAGCCCGTGAAGCATGGCTTAGGACATGGTCAAGTTGTAAAAACTATGGCTAGGACTATCTAATACATAAAACTTGTACTGTAAACAAATTTAACTGTGGATGTCATTGCTTAGGAATTGGAACTTCAAACAATGTTCTAAAAACAATTCTTTCTCCACTAGTTTTTCTCACCCTTTTAATATTGAAAGGGATGGGAATGGTATAAAGATGATTCTGTTTGTGGTAAGATTCCTTTCAGGCTAATTACTATTTTTGACGTGGGGTGCAGGAATATCTTGAAGAATATGATGGATCTTCTACTAGAAGAGCAATTTTATATCAAGTAAGAACTCTTGTTTTCTAGATGATCATATAATTTTAACAAACCTGCTTCCCTTGAATTTGGAGTAAGATGCTGTTAGTCTTTATATCTCTGGACTTTTCAGCTTGGGTCTGTTCAAAATTGAGCATCCGATAAATCAAGGATGACAAAGCTATCTAAGTCAAGTGAAATGGTCAATTATTCAGTTTTTGGTCCGTTGTCGACAAAATTAAATTTTAGTTTTGCTTGCTATCTGGCTTTTGGTATGTAGCGTCAAGAGGCTGTAGTTAGATAACCAAGTATTTGGTTGAGTATTTGGAGATTTTTCTTTTTCAAGGTTTGCTTTTTCGTTGGCACCCTCGATGGAATCGATATCAGTTGAGTGATTCAGTTGGGCCTGACAGTCTTAGGCTTTCTTTTGGTAATGGATATTTATTTTAAGATAATCATTGTAGTTTCCTTAACTCGTTACAACATTGACAATATTTAAAGTTCTTATTTTATATATACCTATTTTCAAGGAAAATGCTGATAGCTTGACCTCAAATATGTTACTCACAGGAATATGTAAAAGGTATATCAGCAACTGGGATGCAGTCTAATTATGGTTTTGATGGTCAAATCCATGCCTGCTGGATGCATAAAATGACACAAAAAGACATTCAAACCATTCGTTCAGCTGGATTTCTTGTGTCACTGATTCATGGCAGGTACATGAGCAACCATAATGCACATGAACATAGCTGTATAATTGTGTCTTGTTATAATTTTGGAGATAATGGATGTTATAATTTAAAGGGATTGTATGTAAGCAATTATTTAATTGGGAATATGTAAGTAAGGAATACTCAAATGAAGATTGAAGAAAACAAGCAAAATGCCTTGAGCGAGGAATTGAAATTGTCTTCATTCATTAACAAAGAAAGGGTTTATATAGGCATTACAAGGTGGAGTTATTCACAATTATTAATTATAAAAAGGATAATGGGAAGAGCAATAAGATGATAATGGGAGAGCATTATTTTGGTGGAATCCACCATGATTTACAACACTCCCCCTTGGATTCACCAATTATTTATTAGAAGTGCTCCCCCTGATGACATTGGATATTGCCTCATTAAAAACCTTTGCCAGTAAAAACCCAGTGGGAAAACTTAGTCAAAAGGAAAAAAGAGTACAGTACATATGTGTCCAATATTCCTATAATTCTTCTCTTGTAAGATCACGCTCCTCTTGTTGAGTGCTCTTCTTGAAGGCAACATGCATTAATTTAACAGTTTGTTAAAACGACGCATGTCGATGCCATATACGATTTTTTCAAATGTAGATGTAGGTAGAGCTTTTGTAAACATATCATCTAAATTTTCCGTGGAGCGTATCTGTTTGATATCAATCTTCTTGTTCTGTTGGAGCTCATGAGTGTAGAAGAATTTCGGCGAAATATGTTTTGTTCTGTCCCCTTTAATGTATCCTCCTCTGAGTTGAGCTATACATGAGAAAACATTGTCTAATCAAAATGACAATCTGTAAATCGTGCGGTAAATACATCACCTGTCAATGGTTCAAGATATCTGATAATAGATGGTGAGTCAAATCCCACATAAATTCCCAATCATCGTTGGGGTCCCATTTTAGTACGTTGTGGGGGCGCAATCAGCACTTGTACTGCGCAACCAAAAATGCGTAAATGGGATAAATCTGGTTGATGTCCCAATACCAATTACAATGGGGAATATTTATGATAGGCAGTAGGCCTTAAGCGGATTAATGTCGCAGCATGCAAAATAGCATGTCCCCATGTCGAAATAGGTAATTGATGTTGTGCAAATTTTATTGAACTCGCAAGTGCACGAATCTATTGTAGTATAGATCAATGGTGACGAGTGTCGATCCCACGAGGAGGTGGATTTTAATTGTGTGTAGAATTAATTTTCTAAATGGGTGGTTGGATTTGTGGTGAAAATGATTTGGATTATCCTAAAATTGGAATTGAAATGGCGAGAATAATTTGAAGAGAATTCTATGGAAATGACTTACTTGGGTATCTGGATCCGTATCAACATGCACCATGGGCTAAATATTCCTTATTAGTGCCAATTAAATCATGAGGGGGGAATCCACACCTCATGAACCACACTCTAATCAATATGGTACTAAGGGCTTATCGTGCCAAATAATAATAACCTTGTACTAGGGAGCCGGTGTAACCAAGGCGGTATCTAGACAAGATTGTTATTATTTGTCGACGAAAAGTCAAATCATCCACAAAAATTAGAGGGGAAAAGAAAATAAATTTACCAAATAAAGCCCATGACACATGTTGAGACTTCACCTTCAACCCAAGCTTGAAAGAAAATTAGCTACTCATAATTGAACTAGGGGCAAAATGAGAATTTATTAAAATACATAAAAAATACAAGATGAAGAAGGAATTACAGAAAATGGATCCCAAAAATGGATTCAGAGCTATCAAATTAGGGGGGAGAGGCCCACTTTTTAGAGATACATTGAGTAAATCATGGCCATCGGATTAAAAACAATTCGGACGCTCAGGATTGCGCCACGTCATCAGTCAACAGTACGCGGTTTGACCACGTAGTTTGGACAGTAACACAGTTTGACTCGGCTTGAACAGTGACGCGGTTTGATTGAAAATAATCCTGTGTAATGCATGTACCGTACGCGAGATTTTTGGTCCACTGATATGCTGCCACATCATCGATCAACAGTGCATAAGAATTTTAGTCCAACAGGATCGTGACACCTCATCAGTCAATACCACATCATCGGTCAATGCCACGTCATCGATCCGTCTATGTGATAAGTGTCGTGAACAGTAACGTAGACAGTACCGTACATGTGAACAGTGTCATTTTTTCTTTTATGCTCCTCTTAAGGTTTTCGACCGTCTTGAGTTCAAAAGTGATGTTCGTTTTGCCATCTGATCTCTCGTTTATTGTGAAATGACTCTAATGCCCCTAAAATACATAAAATACTTAATTAAAATAAAACACACATAATTAAATCACAAGAAGGTTAAATACATAAAAGTAAGGGTGTTAGTAAAACTTGAAGTGTAAAATGACTATTTTCTCCTTTATAAATATACATTTTCTAACACTCAACACACCCCCCAACCAGCTTATTGCTAGTCCCTAGTAAATAAAGCGAAAATAAAATTCAAATTCAAAATGATTTTTTTTTAACAATCATGTTTATTCAATCAGACTAATAATAATAATCAAATAAAAGTATAAGTATTATCTCTAGTCTAAAGAAACATCACACCCACATCAACCATCCACATGAATCAGCCTAGTAGACTTTGTTATAGCTACTTTCAAGAATGACATGTCAAACCCCAAAATCTCACTGGAAATAGGGACACTCTCACAAAGAAATTAAACCCAATAAAAATAGTCACTCCAATGAATGGTAATTTGAGAGAAAATAATAAAGAAGTGATATCACATGCTCTCACCAAGATGAAAGAAATATGCCCTCAGCTTAGAAATAATATGATCTCAAGTCAAATAAAAATGCTAGTCAACCCAATTTATTTTTTTTTTATGCACCACTACATCTTTTTAGCCCATATAACTAGCTTCTACTTCCGATTTAGTTCCTTAAAATCAAGAATGACTTTTATTAGGACGTAACGTAGGTTAGGGACATGGCTAACAAAGGAAGGGAAATAAGGAAAACAAAGTGTATGTTTGAGAAATATGTAGAGATTTTTTTTTGGAAGTTGCAAGGTGGATTTCACCTATTATTGTTTTTTTTAAACAACAATTTTTTTCTTTTTTTTTCTCTTTTTTTTGTTTGGCATAACTTCACTGAACAAAATAATTATTTACATTTTTCTCAAACATAAATAGGTGATAGAACATGTAAGATATTGGGTAATACTCCAAATCAGAGTAGTCAAGATGATAAGTTTGACAAAGAAAATATTTTTTTTTAAAGGCTCAAAAGGGTTAATTATGGATATTTCATAAAAGGGATGGTTAGAAAGGATCAAACGGATCAAAGATGGCCTTTCCATCATCTTTTAGGGCTCTAAATAATCTTCCATATTTACTAGTTAGATGGGCCTCCAAATGTAGCAACACACATTTTTTTCTTTTTTTCTTTTTTAATTTTACAATATTTTTTTAAGGGTTAACTCAAAAGAAATCTAGAGATCGTGTATACAATAAAAAACTGCTAAGCTGTATAAAGAATAGGCAAAAGGGTTACTTTCCAAGAAAAATGATAGGCTCAAAAACTCACTTGGTACTTATTATGACATGTTCATTCCTTCAAGCAACTCATATTTGTCTCCGACATCAACATGTAGAGTAGCAAACATAGTGTAACATCACTTAAGACCAAAGATAATACAAATACTAAAATTTGAAATTAATCATGTCATCCAATGTTAAAACAAATCACACAATTTTTTTTAAACAACATTCTACCCCCCAACCTATTCTAAAGAAAGGAAAATATGCATGCAGAAATGTGAAAATGATGCAGAAAAACTAATTAGAAAAGTTACACTTAAAATGATAGAAAAAGAAATGTTTTTTTTTTAACTAAGAAGATGCGTTTCTAGAGGCACTACACTCCATATTCAGCCATCTTCGACTAAAAAAAAATAAAATTGGAAAGTGTATATTTATAAAGGAGAAATTAGAAAGAAGTACAAAAATTAATAGAGAAAAATAAAATATCTGAATTTTTTTTAACAAAGAAGATGCGTTTCTAGAGTAACTACACTCCATATTCAGCCATCTTCAACACAAAAAGTTAGCAACAGTTAGTTTCTACAACAAAAAATTAGTAAAAACTTAACCAAGATTCCACAATTGTCGACTATTCCCTCCCCCCAACCAAAACGAAACATTGTCCTCAATGTTTTAAAGGAAAGAAGTAAAGTTTAGAAGACATCGCCTGAGTGGTGCAACACCGAAGAAAATATTTACAGGCGGAGAGTTAAATCTAATTTGTACTTCTTACTGCGGCTACTGTTACCGTCATTATTTGGACGCTCTAACACAAAGGTCTAGGGGTCTGGCTCGGGTTTATAAGCTTGTAACATATCAAGTAACTCATTAGCAGTGTGAGCACAAATAAAAAGCCTTTTCACATTGGAAAGAACGAAATAGTTTTTTATTGCGTGGTTAAGAAATGCGATAAAGCCATCATAAAAGTTTTTGACATTTAACAAACCGATGGGTTTCTGGTGAATGTACAGATGAGCCCAAGATGCTAGTGTGATAAGTGCCTCTAGTGTTGCAAGATCTCCTGTAAGGAAAATAAAAGCATCAGCATGATTAAGCATTTCAGTTATTCTTTCTTGCATACCTAAGATGACTAACTCTTCTCTAGTCGGTGAGTCAGACAAACTGCCCAAAGGTTTTAGGACTCTTGGGATGATGCCTAACACTTGGCTTCTTCTGACAAAAGCAGCTTCTGAGACCAATTTTGATAACCCTCGGTTACCTCCTCCATACACCAAGTGTAATTTTCTCTCTGCTATGCTTCGACCAAGATCTACTGCTGCCTCAACGAACTCTTTATGTTTGCCATAGTTAAATCCAGAAAGCACACAAATGTTCTTGAATTGTCTATTGGGAGTAGCTGCCATTGGAATATTTCTCAAAAATAATTTGTGAGTGCTTAACAAAAAGTTTTATTTAAGAATCTTGGTAACAGTGGATAACAACTGTGTATGAAGTGGCATGTTAGTGTCAAATAACGCGTAAAGCACATGGCTCGCGAGTCAAAAAGGAAACAGTAAAAAGAAAAAGAAACAATGATAAAATAAAATTATTAAAGACAATAATGCAAATGATAAAACAATAGTGAAATAAAATAATAGTGAAGTAAAAGGATATTTACAGGTAGTTGCGACTGTGGCTCACATCTTCCTCTGGTTTTACGTTCAGAAACGGCTTGAACGCCCTCTATGGGTCGAGGATGGGTTTCCCATCCAGTTTTCTTATAAACTGGCAAACATGATCGTTTATCGTCAGATTTCCGAGACTATATCGTGCATGCTCTTTCTGGAATAATGGCCATAACTGGAAAATCGCTCCTTGCACATATCTATTGGGATGCGTTTCAAGAGACAGAAGGATATCATCCAATGACTCCTTATTCAAGCCATCCCTAATGAATTGAATCTTATCTTTCCTGTTATCAGACACCATTCCTAAAGAACATGGGTTTTTATCGCAACTCATTATGACACACTTATGACAAGCAACAGAAATTCTTTGAGCTCGTCGTTTTCTTGCATAATTTCCTTTACCACAACCAGGCATGTATGCAATAAATTTTGGAGGTAACTCACCTGCCAATCGTACTTTAGCCTTGATTAACCAACGGATGTCAGCAGGTATGTTATTCCTCATGAGCAATCGCATGCGTTCGGACCGGGCTTTATAGATTGTAAGGAGGGCATTATGAGGAAGTGAAGGGAATCGCTTGTGAAGTTTCGCTAGAATCTTGTTTCTGTCCATACCTTCGCCTTAGAATATCAGTTATTATGGGAAAACTGAAGTAACCGACTTGATTGTCATGGAGTACCGTTATCCGCCACTTCACCGGGGTAACAAACTAAAGCACACAAAAAAAAAACAAATTAAAATACAAAAAGAAAATTAAAATCGTCTTTTTATTAAATTTACCTCAAGCTCCAACTGGATGTCGTAAACACTTCTCTCAATGTCTTTGATTTGGCTTTCTAAATTCTTAACGTAGGCTACTAACTCTGGTGGTTTTAGAGCCCAAATGCGATGTGTTTTACAAAATCGAATCTGCCTTTTGAGATGAGATTTTACACGTTGAAGTGGTTTAAGAATGTTCAGGAGGAACAGTTTAAGTATGGTACTCATGATTAATAATGATAAGAGAAAACTTAATGGTTAAACAAACACAATTATGCAAAAATAATTTCAATTAGCAAAAGAATAATAAAAAGAAAGAAATAAAGAAAAAAATAAAATCACCGAAAAGAAAGAAAAGAAAAAAAAATCAATTCAAATCTGGTGGGTCATTCAAATTTATTTCGGTGTCTTCTCCATGTGGTTGGTACCCTAGATATGGCTTTAATCTTTGACCATTAACTTTAAACATGACACCGTTCTTTGGGTCCTTAATTTCAATTGTCCCATGTGGAAAAACAGTGTGAACAATAAAGGGGCCAGACCATCGAGAGCGTAACTTACCTGGGAATAGGTGCAAGTAAGAATTGAATAAAAGCACTTTCTGACCTGGAGTGAAAGATTTTCTCATAATTTGCTTGTCATGGAAGACTTTCATTCGTTACTTGTAAATCTTGGCATTTTCGTGTGCATCATTGCGAATTTCTTTAAGTTCTGCCAGTTGTAATCTTCTTTCTAAGCTAGCTTACTGCATGTTAAAGTTGAATTTCTTGATGGCCCAGTATGTACGATGCTCAAGTTCCACAGGTAGGTGGCAAGCTTTTCCATACATTAGCCTGTAGGGTGACATCCCAATCGGGGTCTTGAAAGCTGTTCTATATGCCCATAATGCATCATCAAGTCTTAATGACCAATCTTTTCTGTCTGGCTTCACCGTCTTTTCTAATATGTGCTTTATTTCTCGATTGGAGATCTCAACTTGGCCACTGGTTTGCGGATGATATGGGGTCGCCACTTTGTGAGTGATTGAATACTTCGTCAAAAGAGCTTTGAATGCTTTATTACAAAAGTGGGCACCACCATCACTAATTATTGCTCGAGTGAATCCAAAGCGCGAAACAATGTTGCTTTTTAAAAACCCTATCACCACCTTGTGATCATTGGTTCTGCATGGAATTGCTTCTACCTATTTCGATACGTAGTCAACAGCAACCAATATGTATTGATGGCCAAAATAAGGAGAAAGGGTCCCATGAAGTTGATACCCCATACGTAAAAAATCTCAACCACTAAAATTGGATTTAATGGCATCATGTTCCTTCGTGTAATGCTCCCCATTCGTTGACACCTATCACATGAAGAACATGAAGTGTAAGCATCTCGAAATATAGTTGGCCAATAGAAACCACATTGTAAAACTTTAGTAGCTGTTTTCTTAGCACTGAAATGGCCTCCACAAGCTTGTTCAGGGCAGAATGAAAAGGATATTCTAAATTTCACTTTCTGGGACACATCATCTAACAATTTGATCTGCACAATACTTGAACAAATACGGGTCATCCCAAAAGAAATTCTTTATTTCTGCAAAGAATTTAGCCTTGTCTTGCTTGGTCTAATGCTTTGGAAGTTGACCTGTAACAAGATAATTAACGATATCAGCATACCGTGGTAATACTTCCACACTCATCAATTGTTCATCTGGGAATGACTCATTCAATGTTAATGGTTCTGAAATTGTGTCAAAATGGAGACGAGAGAGATGGTCTGCCACAACATTTTCTGTGCCTTTCTTATCTTTAAATTCCAAGTCGAATTCCTACAAAAGTAACACCCAACGAATTAGTCTAGCTTTTACATCTTTCTTTGTGAGAAGATATTTAAGAGCAACATGATCTGTGAATATAATTATTTTACAACCAATGAGATAAGATCGAAATTTTTCTAATGCAAACACTACTGCTAGCATTTCTTTTTCAGTAGTTGAATAGTTCAACTGTGCATCATTCAATGTCATACTAGTATAGTAAATAACATGGGAAATTCGATCAACTCTTTGTCCTAATACTGCTCTTACTGCATAATCAGATGCATCACACATGAGTTCAAATGGTAAGCTCCAGTTTGGGGGCTGAATGATGGGTGACGATGTCAACAACCGCTTTAATTTTTCAAATGCCATAAGACATGAATCATTAAAGACAAAAGGTACATCCTTAGCAAGTAGATTACATAAGGGTCTAGAAACTTTGCTAAAATCTTTAATGAAACGTCTATAAAAATCAGCATGCCGAAGGAAAGATCTTACTTCTCTGACTGTTTTGGGTGGAGGAAGATTAGAAATGAGATCCACCTTAGCTTTGTCAACCTCAATACCTTTGCTCGAAATGATGTGACCGAGAACAATACCTTGTTTTACCATAAAATGACACTTCTCTCAATTTAAGACCAAGTTCTTTTCGATACAACTCTGCAGAACTAGTGTTAGATGATGTAAACATTGATCAAACGAGTCACCAAAAACAGAAAAGTCATCCATAAAGACTTCAAGGAATCGTTCAACCATATCAGAAAAAATGCTCAACATGCATCGTTGAAATGTAGCATGTGCATTACATAATCCAAATGACATTCTCCTATATGCAAAAGTGCCAAAAGGGCAAATGAAAGTAGTATTCTCTTGATCTTTTGGTGCTATGGGAATCTGATTGTATCCTGAGTAGCCATCTAGAAAGCAATAAAATTCATGGCCTGCTAATCTATCAAGCATTTGATCAATAAATGGTAGAAGAAAATGGTCTTTACGTGTGACAGAATTCAACTTTCTATAATCAATGCATACACGTCATCCTGTAGTCACTCTAGTGGGTATCAATTCATTATCGGCATTGGTAACTACTGTGACTCCTGACTTTTGGGGACAACTTGTACAGGATTGACCCATGAACTATCAGAAATTGGGTAAATGATACCTGCGTCTAATAGCTTAAGGACTTCAGTTCTAACAACTTCTTTCATGTTAGGATTTAATCGACGTTGCATTTCCCTAGTATGTTTAACATTTTCATCAAGATGAATGTAATGCATATAGTCTACTGGGTTTATACCTTTGATGTCTGCTATGGTCCATCCTAATGCTCCTTTGTGCTCTTTTAAAACGTCCAACAACTTACCTTTTTGTTCGTCATTTAGGGATGATGAGATGATTACCAATAGAGTACTTTCTTCTCCCAAAAATGCATATTCCAGAGTGTTGGGTAATGGTTTGAGCTCGAGTTTCGATGGTAATTCTGATGATGGAATGAGTTTCTTTTCTGATGGTGCTAGTTGTTCAACTCTTGACTTCCATTTATTAGTGTCCATGGATGATGCTGAGTCAAGTAGAGCATTGACCTCATTGACTGATCTGTCAATATCAAAATCCAAACCAAAGTGAGATAAACATGTTTGTAAAGGATCATCACTAAGGTTTGAAAGAAAAGTGTCATCAACTAATGCTTCAATTAAATCCACATCAACAATTTCATCATCTGCATTGTGAGGTTGTTTGGCAATGTTGAAGATGTTCAGCTCCATAGTCATGTTGCCAAAGGACAACTTCATATGTCCAGTCCTGCATTGAATGTGAGCATCCGCAGTTGCCAAGAAAGGTCGGCCTAGAATAATGGGGATGTGCTTCCTTGAATCCTGTATTAGTTAAGTGTCAATTACAATGAAATCAACAGGAAAATAAAAGTTGTCTACCTGGATAAGCACGTCCTCCACAATACCACGAGGTATTTTCGTGGACCGATCTGCAAGCTGTAACACCACTGGAGTTGGGTGCAATTCTCCAAGTTCAAGTTTCAAAAATACTGAGTAAGGCAACAGATTTACACTAGCTCCTAAATCCAACAAAGCATTCTCAATTGTGTGGTTTCCTATACTACATGAGATAGTGGGGGAGCCTGGGTCTTTGCATTTTAAAGGAATTTTATGTTGGAGTATAGAACTAACGTTTTCTATTAAAAATGCCTTCTTTTGAACGTGAATGTTTCTCTTTTTAGTACAAAGGTCTTTAAGAAACTTGGCATAAGATGGAACTTGTTTAATAGTATCAAGCAAAGGGATGTTAACACTTACCTGTTTAAGGATTTCAAGAATCTCACCTGTGGATTTTCCCTTCTTTCCTTTAGCTAACCTCCGAGGAAATGGAGCTTTGGGAACATATTCTCGTGGGTTAGTTTCTTCTTTCTCCTCCGACAGTGAGTCCTCAACATTCACAGGTACAATTTGATTTTCTTTTGTCACCAGAATCTCCACTTTGTTGTCGACTTCTTTTCCTTTTCGCAAGGTCATGACTGCTTTGACCTCTCCATGCTGCTGTGGTGAATTGGTACTTGCTTCATGTACTCCTTTAGGATTAGGCACTAGTTGACTTGGAAATTTACCTTTCTCAACTGTCATTGCCAAGGTCTGAACTGAAGAAGCAAGTTGTCTCATCATCTTCTCGAGGCTTGAAACTGATTGGGCTTGTGAGTTGAAGCCTGCTCGCAACTCATTTCATAATCCATCAATGGTGCGGTTCTGTTGCTCAATCGTAGAGTGAGTAACATTCTTGAAATTTTGGAATGCATCCTCCCATGGTCTGGGTTGAGAGTAGTCCTGGTTCTGATTGTATGGTCTAAATGGTGGCTGAGAGGCTTGAGGATTTTGAGGAATTGGTGGAGCTGGAGCTGCTGGTCCATTTTGTTGGAATCCTTGAGACCATGAAAAATTGGGGTGATCTCTCCATCCAGGGTTATATGTGTTGGAGTATGGGTTGTAATTCGATGGTTTTCTCATTACACCTATGGCATTGGCTTGATCTGAATATGAGTCATGGTCATGTGGCTCTATTGATTTAGCAGTCGATAACGATGCTATTTGTCGAGAGAGACCTTCAATTATCGTTTTGACTTCTTTAATTTCTTAACTTGACTCGCCAATGTGAACCTCATTTACTCCCTTAATTCTTTTAGTGTTCCTGAGCTACCGACTCCGTTGTTGGGAATTATCCGCTTGTCACTGGAAAAATTCCCAAATCTTTGATGCGCTTTTTAACATTAGTTCTCCTCCACTTGTTGCCATTAGCCATTCTTGCACATTCGGCAATAATCCCTCCAAAAAGTATTGGTATTGGTGCCATTTCTCATACCCATGATGTGGACACTTCAAGAGTAGCCCATTGAATCGCTCCCATGTTTCGAAAAACTGCTCGTCTTCTCTCTGGGTAAACTCTGAAATCTCCCTGCGAATAGCATTGGTTTTATGCACTGGAAAATATTTATTCAAAAATTTTGTTACCATTTGTTCCCATGACGTAATGCTATTAGCAGGCAATGTATTGAGCCATGAACGAGCTCTATCTTTTAAAGAAAATGGGAATAATCTAAGTTTAACATCATCGTTTGAAAAATTCTCATATCTAAATATTTGACAAATAGCATGAAAATCATTCAGATGATTATATGAGTCTTTATTTTCTAAGCCATAGAATGTGGGGAGACAATTTAGCACACTAGGTTTTAGTTCAAAACTCCTAGCAGCTACATTTGGGTATCTTATACACGATGTGCTCAAATTAGCCAAAGGACTAAAATAGTCCTTAAATGGCCTCTCCTATGGTGCTTGTAAATCCATTCCAAATTTATTTTTAACGTGCTTGTATGTGTGAAGTGTTTTTTCTAGTTCAAGGTCTATAGGTTCAAGATTATGTAATAATGACCTACGACCATGCATGCAAGAAACACAAAAATAAATGAGAACAAAACAAATAAAAATAAAGAAGAAGGAGAAATTACGTTACTAACCTTATCACGCTGTTAAAACCTTTCTATAAAAATACACAAAAATAAATACGTGAAATAAATTAACTAAAAATAAATTAATAAGATAAACAAAAAAAATTATAAAGAAAAATAAATTGAAAATTAAATTACAGAATTTTAAAGAAGAGAAAAAGAAAAAAAATACTAACCTTTAAATGTAGATTCACTTTTTTTTTCTTTTTTTTAATAAAAAAAATTACAAGAAAACAATTAAAAAAAATTATTCACAAAAATTAATTCTACGAATTAAAATAACTTACCTCCCCGGCAACGGCGCCAAAAACTTGTTGTGCAAATTTTATTGAACTCGTAAGTGCACGAATCTATTGTAGTATAGATCAATGGTGACAAGTGTCGATCCCACGAGGAGGTGGATTTTAATTGTGTGTAGAATTAATTTTCTAAATGGGTGGTTGGATTTGTGGTGAAAATGATTTGGATTATCCTAAAATTGGAATTGAAATGGCGAGAATAATTTGAAGAGAATTCTATTGAAATGACGTACTTGGGTATCTGGATCCGTATCAACATGCACCATAGGCTAAATATTCCTTATTAATGCCAATTAAATCATGAAGGGGGAATCCACACCTCATGAACCACACTCTAATCAATATGGTACTAAGGGCTTATCGTGCCAAATAATAATAACTTTGTACTAGGGAGCCGGTGTAACCAAGTGAGACATTATCACAAACAAATAAAAAGATATTATATAATAAATATTGAAAAGAGTGTAACTAATAAGTATTACTTATAGGAAATTTTTTTTAAATAAATACGTAGAAAATAAAAAGGTAAATGGATAGAATACTTCTTGTACCAGAGCAAACTTCGTGCTGATAAGGTGTTATAAATTTGGAGATAATGGATGTTATAATTTAAAGGGATTGTATGTAAGCAATTATTTAATTGGGAATATGTAAGTAAGGAATACTCAAATGAAGATTGAAGAAAACAAGCAAAATGCCTTGAGCGAGGAATTGAAATTGTCTTCATTCATTAACAAAGAAAGGGTTTATATAGGCATTACAAGGTGGAGTTATTCACAATTATTAATTATAAAAAGGATAATGGGAAGAGCAATAAGATGATAATGGGAGAACATTATTTTGGTGGGAGGGCATTATTTTGGTGGAATCCACCATGATTTACAACATGTCTAAATTTATATTATTAAAGTGACATGCTTTATGATTTTATTATTTTAAGATACTTGTAAGGAATACGCATAGGGCATACAGGAATGACAATTGTTACAAAATTAAACTTCATTTTTCAAATGTCATTTAGATGAGTTGAAGTCTGCAAAATGTTTCTTTAATATCATTAAACTGTTTCATGAATTAATAAACTATATAATGTCAATTATCATAAAAGAAAACAATATGCTTATATATTCTTGGATTCTGTAGATAGAATGTTATGAGATAGGCTCCAAATACTGATGGGAAATTAAAATTGGGTTCTTCGTGAAAAAAATAAAATAAAATAAATTGGGAAAAATTGGCTGAAATGGAAGTTCGTGTTGTGCTTTATAGTAAATTGTCAAAGTTTGCAATCAACCTGTATTTAACAAGGAGATGACAGGATTTGGCAAGAATTTGGTATTTTCGGAGTGAAGAGTATTAGTTTTGTTTCAATGCTTTTCTTAATCTCAGACGATCAAGAGAATCGTTATTTCATTCATGCACAGACAAGCACAAAGAGAAAACAAATGTATACACATGCAAACGTGAAAATAGGTTAATATACATTGAACTTCGAAGGTCGTGCAGGAGCCTGGTCAATATTTTGGGCATTTCTAGTAGTGAGTGATACATGGATAACTGAATGTTACATAACTGAATTTGAGCAAAAATATTAATTTGCTCCACTAAATGTATAGGCATGATAGCATTGCACAAATCTTTTATGCAAGGACACTAGCAGAGAAGTTGTACCATGTTGCTAGAATGATAGATCTTCCTGGAGGACATCTTGTAAGTCATGAGAGGACAGAAGAGGTATTTCCTTTGCCCAATAGATCAGACAAATATGCAAGTAGTCCAATTGGTTGTGTGAGACATTTACAATGAATGAATTATTAAATGGAGTACAGTTGTACAAACTAATTGGGAAAGTTTTCTTATCAAAGTCAGTAAAAAATTGTCGTAATCGAATTTGATTGAGACAAAAGGGTCCTTACATTTGTATTATGGACAATAATCTTCCTAATATTGAGGATTGACCTTGAGTGACTCAAGATTTTTGAATAACTGGGATTGAATTAAATCTTCACGCGTAAAATAATGTTATGAATTTATTGGTAGAAAGATGTCCCAATACTTCTTGAAGTTTTACTTTCCTAAATTATTGATATTTGTTTAATTTTACTTGGCTACAAATTAAGCATATAGACGTTAAACTCTTTCTTGAAATTTCAGGTCAATCAAACTCTCATCGACTTGATCAAGGCATCTGAAAAGAAGATAAGTCCACAAGATTGGACTAATCTGCCCCAGACAAGTTCTGGTAAGCACGCCACAATCAAGATAGTCTTTCTCTTTTCCATGTTATGTGTGGGCAATACTGTTAGAGCATACTTGCCTAACATAGGTTGAAAGCTTTTCATACTGAGTTTTCTATGAAGATAAACTCGTGGTTAATCCATAGAGTTCCCATTTTTCCAATAATATGTTCATGGATTTGGAAACCTAAGAGTTCCAGAAGGACACATGATAACTACTTAAGAGAGCTCAAATCAACACTGAAACTTTTTCCAGACACAAAAATCATCAGTGGTCAATTTGTTTTCAGCTAGGTTATCTTCCTCTCTGTTTGGTCAGAATTGAGAGGGACAATTAGCAATTTTGATATTTCTACATCAGAACTCTGTTTTCAGTCTTTGACATTTTCTATTGATATTTTCAGTTCTTTGTCAGGGGATTTGGCGAAAGGGATGTCATTCGTAAGAACAACTTTGGGACCAAGAAGTTATGTTTCAGACCCACTAGAGAAGCTATGTCTTTATCTATTATACCTCTGTGGCCTCTTCATGTTAGCATTTAAGTATGCGAGAAGGCTTCTACAGAGTCTGATGATTTTCAAAATAAATCATGCAATTTATTTTGTTCCATCAAATCCATACCTTATTAGTTGATGTGGAAACGAATCGTCACAAATCTGCAAGAATAAAAATAAGCTCCCTCCAATCTCCCAAAAATCAGGAACTAACACAAGAAGATCCCAACGAACACGAATCGATTGCTAGGAACTGGAACCTTCACGAGAAAATCTCCTTCACGAACGGATCATCACAAGTTTATGTCACTGATGATCGGAGGATAATAACGTATTTGGAAAATCCCCTCAATTGACGAAGCAAGAACCCATTTCCTTTTTTCCTTTTCTCTCACTCTCTTTTGATGTTGCTTTGATTCTTGTGATTATTATTTTACGTGCTATCACTCACTCTTGTAGTATTTATATAGTACAATAAGTGTAGTTTAATTCAAATCAACTTTCTAGAGTTATTTGATAAGCTACATCTTATGTGATTAGGATTAAGATAAAATACTAATTTTATCTCATAAGAATCCTAGACAAACTCTAAGTTTATCTTATCACTTACATTAGATTAATCCATCCCATCATGGACGTTAAATCTAACATCTACCACTCACATGTGATGGGATGATTGAGTAATCATAGCAACGAGAGTAGAGTTTTGGGCATAAAGCCACAACCGCAGTATCATACGGGCAAATGCTACGTGTGACCCATGAACAATATAAATTGGAGCTTGTAGAGCGAAAAAAATCTCAATTGCACTTTTTGCAAGAGATTTAAATAACTTATTCATTATATTTCCTAGATTTCATTATCCTTTACATCGGTACAAACATATTTAATCCCTCAACAAAAATTATGTTGACGTTGTGCACTCTATGTATTCACAATTGTATTCATCCCTAGGCAGATTATACAACTGGTCGACCAGTGAATGCATAAGTCAGATGTAAGGAGAATAAATCTTCGTACTCTACTCATATCTTTTAGTTCTAGGCTAGTTGCTTTCTTAGACATGTTTCATAGATCGAATAACATTATAGTCGTAGAAAAAACATGCTAAAGTAGCTATCACCAACCTTTCCTTTTAAGATATAGTCAATGGTAACTAAGGAAACTGTTGACGTCTTTCTTATACCTCGAAAGAACTTACACAATGAGGAATCAGGGATTCATTCACTCATTTTCCTTTCGGTCACAAAAGCACGCATGGTATGAATCACGCGTTACAGTGAATTCTCTTTGTATAAGAGCATATGTCTAGCTATCCACTGTACATATCTTAAATTAGTCGCTTATTCGAGCGCCTAATTTGAGTCTCAATAAGCTTGCCTTCATAAGGCACCAAATGAACTCATATCTGGCTTAATTAGGTTCTTTATCTTGATCCAGTCAAGGCGACATTTTCAAGATATAAGCTCCATGAGTACGTATCCAGTACTTTCTCTTAATATTGTGTCTCATCCTAGCTTGCTTTCATTAACAATTGAAGTGACCACTTGTGTAAGAAAGCTGGTCATAACCTGAGGACATATCTTTTAATAATTATATATATGTGTGTAATCATGCTAATTAGTATCTTATGAGAATAAATCAAAATAATTTTATTGCATAAAGAATTTATTAAGTACAACTTTTATAATATGCTCAATCCTGATGATTGCATATGTGCGATAAAAACATCTCGTGTCATGGCTTTAGTTAATGGATCTACAACCATTAAGTGTGTAGATATGTGTTGCATCAACACTTCCTTTTTCACCACAATATCTCTCACAAAATTGTACTTTGTCTCTATGTGTTTAGATTTGCTGTGGTATTTTGCATCCTTGGTAAAGGATATGGTTGCTTGGCTATCACAATATATGGTTACTGGCTGAGGATGACCAATAACGATCTCGAGATAATTTAAGAAGCGCCTAAGCCAAACAACCTCTTGTATTGTGACTGAACATTCTACATATTCTGCTTCCATAGTCGACAAAGTTGTGCATGTTTGCTTCTTGTTACTCCACAAGATCGCACCGCAACTAAGTAGAAATACGTATCTTGAGGTTAATTTGCGCTCATCAAGATCGCCTCCCCAATCAGCGTATGTGTATTCAATTTACCGTAAATCACCTCCTTGATAACATAAAGAATAGCCGGTAGTGCCTTTCAGATATGCTAAAATTCTTTTGACAACATTCCAGTGTTTGCGCCCAGGATTTGATTGGTATCTGCTTACCAACCCCATAGCATAACAAATATATGGTCTTGTACACATCATAGCATACATGAGACTTCCAACAGCATTAGAGTATGAAACTCATGTCATTTCATTTCGTTCCTTTGAAGTCTTTGGACACATTTCAAGGTTAAGAGTTTGTCCTTTAGATATGGGAGTATCCATAAGTTTACACTTCTCCATTTTAATTTTTTCAAGAATTCTTCTAATATAAGACTCTTGTGACAGAGCTAGAAGTTTTCTAGAACGATCCCTATGGATTTTAACTCCCAAGATATAAGATGCTTCACCCATATATTTCATTTCAAAGTTTAAAAATAATCATTCATTGATGGTTTGAACAAACTCTATATTATTTCCAGCCAACAATATATCATCCACATATAACGATAAGATGACAAAGTTACCCTCTGTCCTTTTAACGTATGCACAATGATCTTTTTCAGTCATTGAGAATCCATAAGTCATCACAGATTCATGAAACCTAAGATACCATTGCTTGGAGGATTGTTTTAACCCATATATAGACTTTTTGAGCTTGCAAACTTTGCGCTCTTGATCATTGATTATATAACCATCTGGTTATTCCATATAAATTTCCTCCTCTAGCTCTCCATTGAGAAAAGCTATTTTAACATCCATATGATGTAATTCAAGATCCATATGTGCAATGATGGCTAGAATTAATCTTATAGAGGCAAACCTTACCATTGGGGAAAAAGTTTCCTCATAGTCTATACCCTCTTGTTGGTTATATCCTTTCGCTAACAAGCATGCCTTGTATCTTTCAATTATGTCATATGCCTTTCATTTAACACGTAAAACCCATTTGTTTCCAATGGCCTTACGGTAGAGCGGTAGATCAACCAAGTCCCAGACGTAGTTTGATCTCATTGACTTCATTTATTCATCTATTGCTTTAATCCACAATTACTTAGTTGATGATGTGATAGCCTCAATATAAGTTCTTGGCTCATTACCATCATGTGAAGCAATCATAAACGCCTCCCCCTCAATCTCAAAACGATGACGTGGTATGGTTGTACGATTACTTCTTCAAATTGAGTTGTCAAGTGGAGTAAAGTCATTTTGTGGTTGACTGCCACTGGAATTAGAATTCCCAGACATATCTAGGTTTCTCTCAATTTGTAAATCAGAAGTGTCATTCATCTCTGAATCATTCAACTCGTATAGATGGATGTCTTTATGGACCTCTGAAATGCTAAGGAATTCATTTTCCAAAAATGTGACATCTCGTGATTTTATCTTAGTTATAGTTCTATCATCATGTTCACCTATGAACACATACCCTTTGGAGTGTTCTGGGTATCTTATAAAGATACATTTCTTTCCTCTCGGATCTAATTTCCCATGTTTATGAGATGGGTTATGAACATACGTTGCAGACCCCAGGGATGCAAATGAGTAAGATTAGGTTTTCTATGTGTCCATAGCTCATATGGAGTGGAACTTACTTACTTACTCGGAACTCGATTAAGTACATAAGTGGCAGTCAACAATGCATCCCTTCAGTAAGAAACTGGAACTAGCACGAGCAGATTGCAACGAATAAGAATCGATTGCTAGGAACTGGAACCTTCACGAGCAAATCACCTTCACGAATGGATTGTCAAGAGTTTATGTCACTGATGATCGGAGGATAATCACGTATTTGGAAAATCCCCTCAATTCATGAAGCAAGAACCCACTGCCTTTTTTCTTTTTCTCTCACTCTCTTTTGATGTTGCTCTGATTCTTATGATTATTATTTTACGTGCTATCACTCACCCATGTAGTGTTTATATAGTACAATAGGTGTAGTTTAATTCAAATCAACTTCCTAGAGTTATTTGATAAGTTACATCTTATGTGATTAGGATTAAGATAAAATATTAATTTTATCTCATAAGAATCCTAGACAAACTCTAAGTTTATCTTATCACTTACGTTAGATTAATCCGTCCCATCATGGGAGTTAAATCTAACAGAGTCTAAAACCGGTTAGAGTGCGAGCCTCTCCCACTTAAGCCAGAATGTAGTGAACCCTCTTTTTTACTGGTAATTTTCAGTTTGCTTCCCAATCTTTCTTCTAGAACAAAGACAACTAGCTAGAAAACAATACATACTATCCTCACTGTTTCTATCCCTTCTTTTTGCAGGGTTTCACTAATTTGTCACACTAATGGCGCGACTCTTTGCATTTTAAACAGTTTGCTTACAGGATTCTTGAGTAAATCTACTAAAAGTTATACAAAAGATCATAAATAAACCAGAATCTGCTGTGGGAGAGATCAGAACAACCGATACAACAAAGCATATTAATCATATGCATATGGAAAGGAAAGAATAAACTGGAGATAGCCTTTGTTTTTTCACTATAAAAAAATTATGCTAACTGATACCACTATATCTATCTCTCTCGCAGCACAAACAAAATGAAAACAATGCGCAAGGAGGGGAATACTGTTTTTTGTATCTAAGGCAGTAAATATTGCTGCTTATATTAGAGTAACGGCAAGAGCTCAAGATTTTATTAATATTATTATTATTTTCAACACTTTTCAGTTATATATTCTCAAAGATTAGAAACTCGACTTACAACAGTAGTGGAAAAATGTTAGTAAAATAGTGGAATTTGAGCTAGATTGCAGTACAGGCTGTGATCTAAATGTTAAAACCCAACAGAAAAATGGCTATTAAGGACCAGATTGGTTGACATTTGATGTGGCTTCTAAAATAATCGACTTCAGCTTTGCTGGATACATTATTATTTATGAGATAATGAATGTAACATCAAACCACTTTTAAAAGATTTTATCAATCGCTTAAGAGAGTCTTTGGTGTAGTGGTTGGTTTGTTGTTTTGATAAAGTTGAGGACATGTTTAAGGTTTTATGAGGACTCAAAATATTTTTTTCCCATATATGTGAAAATAGTAGGATTTGATTTCCAATTTGAATTTCTCACAGCCAAATTCACGGATGAAAGTTGAACATAAAATCTCATTTAACACCATCTGTCAATTTGGTTTGGGATTGTTATTTTCGAAATGACTATAGGTGTCGAATAAATTTTATTATTGAAATTAATAACCTTGATAGATATAAATTTAAAATATATATGAAATTTTTTATGTCAATTTTTAATTATAGTTTCTCTAAGAACTATTTTAAAAAATGAAGATACAGTAAAATCTTTTTATAGTAATGATTTATTAGGAATAATTTTTGTTTAGTCATCTTAAGAAATCCGCTTCTACATAGTAATAATTATTTGTGCATTACAAAAGTATATGTTATGTTAGATTAAATGAACTTGCTTCCACATAATACAATTACACAATGAGAGAAAATTATTAAAGAGAATGTAAACATTTAGAGATTTTTAAGATGACTTTACATATTTCTAACAATGGTACATAGATAATAGATATATTGGATTTGACATGCTCCATTAGTAAATTATTAATACAGTGTATATTTTACCTCTATATCTTTGTAATAAAGATAACTAAGTTAAAAAAATAATTTTTGTAATTATACCTCTATTAAATTATAATCCCCTCATGGTACCAAATTAATCTGGTCTCAATATTATAAATATAGAGAGGTTTCGCTATAATATTTTTTAAATGTAAGGGCAAAAAAGAGTACTAATAAAAGTTGAGCTAGTTTGTTTTGAAATATATATATGTTTTAAGAAAACAACTTAAAACAATAAAAAGATGTTTCTCACCGCAAGAAATAAGTTTTTTAGAAACAGCTAAACAAATTGTTCTATAATTTTTGAAAATAGAAAACAGAAACTGTGGTAACATTTATATTATATAAAATAGGTCATTATTCTTTCAAAATCCATAGTTATCCTGCACACACCGTAATGTAAGTTGATACTTGATCATCATCACTTTTCACCTTCACATGATCAATTCTAGAAACCCTAAAAAATAAATACTTGTAATTATTAAACAAAACAACAAAAAGAACAAGAAGAAGAAACGAAAAATGTAAAGAACGTACTTGGAATTGCTTGGGGGCTACAGAAGTTAGCTTTTGCTGTGATTCGGAAGACGAGTGAATGAATGATTGATTGATTGATGAAATCAAAAAGCAAAGCAAAAAGATCGAAATGGAAATTGTAAGTTGAAATGTTTTTCTAAAGAGAGAGATTCTAAAATAACTAATTGCGTTGGTGCTAGGTAATATTCCAAATTAACCAATCAAAGATTCGAAATGAATGATGCCAATGCAGTTACCAAATATACCCCTTAGGAATATCCCAATATGATCCTCCAGTATGCGCGATGCAGAAGCAAACAAACAAGTTACCTTGCCTCTCTGGTCTTTACTTACAAGTCTCTCAATTGATGACTCGATTTCCAGATAAGCATAATTTATATACATATTTTACCCTTTATTGTATATTTGTTAGTTATTTTTATTTTTTATTTTTAATTAATTGAATTATTTTATTGAATAGAGAATTAATTGGAGATTATGAACAAAAAGTGCATAAAAAATCCATAAGAGGAAAGAACTAAAGAATTAAAGATTATGTTCCAAAGCTTCCGCATGAGCTTAAGATAATTAAAGAAAGATTTTATTTAGCAATTTGGAATGCATGTGCGGCATTAAAGGAAGAAATCATTAATTGGCCTTTTGCTTTGGAAGTCAAACGTGTGGCTAGCTTTCCAATTTTAATAAGGAAATAATATACAAAGGATTTGGCATGTGAGAGTGAATATGGGCTTAAAGGAGGCGGTTTCCTAGCAATTATAATTGGAGAAGAATTCGGTCAACTAGCATTATAAAAGGGGGGAGCCGCCAAAGAGGAGGAAAAAGCAGAGTATTCGGCAGATGAGAGAAGAAAAATAGCAGCAGCAGTTTAATTCTTCATGGCTGGATTTTATTTTATTTGTTGTCCCAATTTAAGTATGTCTAGTTAATTTTCTTATACTGAGGTTAAAGATGAAATCTTATTCAATGAAATAATTATCTTTTTATTTAATTAATTCCCTACATGCATGCTTTGATGATTATGATTTTTGTTTCACATAATTAGTTGGATGTTATTAAAATATTTTCATCAATTCTGTCATGCATTATTGATTGTTAAGATTAATATTCAATTAAATCTATGCTTGAATCTATAAAGTTTATACATGATTATCTTTCATTCTATATCTTTCATTAAAGAGTTGGACTATTGGCGCACCTCTAACTTTCTTGCTAAACCCATTTTCTCTACATATTCTTTTTAATTCCTAAAATAACCCTCATTTGTTGCACTTTCTTAATAAACCCCTGTGTCGATACTTTAAAAAAAAAATTGTTAGGCGCTCTCTCTCACCCTTCTCCCATTCCAACCACTTTCAATCTCTTCTTGATTATAGCATCATGAATTTATGATTTTTATCTAAATCTGTTTTGTTTTTCCTAGTAGGTAATAACCTTAGTAGATACATAAAGACATGTGTGCGAATCTTTAAAAAAAAAAAATTGGAACTTCACAAAATTATCTTTCCTACAAAACCTTTATTTATATTTAGATCAAATTCTTATTCTATGACAAATCATTGTTTTTTCAAATTTTATAGATTTAATGATTTTATAATGGAGAAAAAAATAAGAAAACATAGGTGGGTTTAATTAGATAAGTGTTATTTTTAATATAATTTAAATATAAATGACATATTTGCAAATAAAGAACAAGAGGGGTTTCATAAGAGATATAGAGGGGTGCCAATAGCGTCACTCTTCATTAAATTGTTTACACAGAGTGTTTAGGAAAACTTTAACTCTTTATTATTCAATATGTTTACATGTGATTCTTAGATATCATACTATTAAGTAGAAAAAGAACTTACATTAAATTTAATTACTTAGGCTTAATTGTTGTATCCATGCGATGACATAGATTGATTTCGAGTTGTCACTTTAAAATTGGGGATTAATTAATATTTAGATAATTTCTAATTGAATAGTGGTGGATTCTGAAACCTTGGTAATTTTTGTCTTGTTGAATTCTCTTTTACTTTAATTGTTTTCTTAGTTTAATTAGTTTAATTTCTCTTAAAAATTCAAATTGCTCAACTAGGTTAGGATTAATATTAATTTTAGATTTAAATTAGACTTTTCAATTTATAACAATCCCTGTGGGTTCGACCTCTTTACCACTATTCTATTTCTAGATTCATGCGCTTGCGAGTATATTAAAATTTTTCACAACACTTCCTACCAAATACTCAAGTCCATACGTCAATTTGTCTTTGAGAAATACCTTTTTAACTTGGAAATATATTTCATATTGATAAGAAATAACTAATATCATTTTACTCAATATTTTTACTTATAAATTTTCATTTTACTTACCAATAATACATTAATCTATCATTTTTATGTTAAATCTATTTATTTTACTTTTTATTTATATTTTATTATGTTTCATTTCTAAAATTTATATTATATATTGCACTTAATGTTGATTTTAGTAGTTTTATGTTGTATTTGTAGGTTTTATTTTATTTACTAGTGATACATTAATTTATCAATTTTATATTAGTTTACTTTTTTTTATCTTTCATTTACAAATCTTATGTTTTATTTCCAAAGTTTATCTTTTGTTTTATAGTTTACGATAATTTACTAGTTTTCATACTATATTTACTAATATTCCTTTTATTTACCAATAGTACATCAATTTACCATATTTATGTTAATTTACTTATTTTACCTTTTATTTACAAGTTTTATGTACCATTCCCAAAATTTATGCTTTATGTCCACTTAAATTGATTTACTAGCTTTATACTATATTTGTAAGTTTTTGTTTTATTTACCAATAATACATTAATCTACTAATTTTGTATTGATTTACTTATTTTATCTTTCATTTATGTTTTACTTCTTAATTTTATGTATATTGATTTAAAAATTTTATGTTAAATTTACGAGTTTTATGTTTTATTTATATAATTTATATTTAATTACAATATTGATATTATGACTTTAATCACGACATTATAAAATGACCTGATAAGAAAATAACTAATATCATTTTTCTCAAAAGTTTTACTTATAAATTTTGGATTTACGATAAGCTTTAAATGTTAAAAATCTTTTTTAGAAAGTTACTTAAAAAATCTATATATTATCTAAAAGAGTTGTACTAAAATGCGAAAACTTGGCTCGTGCTGGTTCAACTCAAAATGAAATATATACATATACATATACATATACATATATATATATATATATGTATGTATATAAGAGTTACAGAATGTTAATTTTTGTAAATTGGTTGCATTTCTCTTAGTACAACCAAGATCGTGGAGTGTGTGTGTGTCCAAAAGAATAAATAATTTTTAGACAAATAAAAGCAATATTAAATTGGTACGTGGCGTTGTTTTACCTGAACTATACGGAACTTAATCTGCCTTAGGGACCAGATCTGACTTAGAACAGATCAATATCCCGCAAGTTCGGGTTTCCAGCCAATATACTGAGAAAATTATACTCAAAGGCTCATAGATAGTACTAGATCTGGATCCCAGAAATAGTACTTTGATTGAATGGAGGGAGAAGAGAAATACAACTAAGGGCAGAGATCCGGTCTCAATGCCTTAGAGGATAAGTAACAGTTTACAAAGGAATTTAAATAAATTTTAAATAATTTACGAAATTTAAAAACATACATGCTTTATTAAAATATTGAAATTGAAATGCTTACATGAGTTGCTTGAATCCGAAAGCTTCTATAAACAGAAAGTGTTTTACAGAAAGGGATAGAAAGGAAAATCAGAAGACAGGAAAACTTCCTCTATGTCTTCAGTTCATCTTTTCCTTGAGTGAGAGAGAGAGAGAAATATAGAGATCTCCAAGAAGTGCCGAGTCCAAGAAGTGATGAGTCTCAGTCTTCATTCACTCCTTTATACAAAAATTGATTTATAAAAAGAAAATGCTACAGCTGGTCTTCACATGTGTTGGTGGAGAGTGGGGTCAACAACAGTAAAAGCAGTATGAGCTTTTAGAATGTGGGAGACAGCATTATTTGAGGCATCTTCGGCTTTGTAGACTTTTGGAAATTCTTCACGTGAGTGGGTCCTTGAACTTTGGCAAATGTCTTCACGAGGAGAGATGCTTTACGAGGCAATAGTTATATCTTTTGAAAACATGGCACATGTGCGGCCACACTTGTGTCTCGAAAGACGTTTTCAAAAAATATTCGTATCATTTCTTTATAGGATGCTGATGTTTTCTCGGGCAATGAAGGCTTTACAAAGAAATGTTGGAAAATTACAAAGAATATACAAGCGATAATTACAGAAAAAATACAGAAATGGGAAAATACTTTTTTTTAATTATTTACAATGCTTTATCGGAGGCAGGATTCCGAAGCAATCGTCTTCGTTATCATCTCCAAGGGAAATGAACGACTCAGCATCATCAGATTCATCAGAAGAGCTTGCAATGGATGGTTCTGATCTCGAGGCGAGAAGCTGCTGCATTACTTTAAAATATTCCTCTTCAGTCTTTGCACTGGCCAACAGTGATTGGGCCTTAGATCTTTGGGCAAGGAATGTGTTTTGGGCTTTGACATCTTGAATGTTTGGTGTGAGGAGGCCTTTTGAGGAAAGCCAAGCCTGAACTGTGGCTTCCGAAAGTTTGGACTTTTCATCAAACTTCGACCACCATTTAACTTTAAAGGTTCTTTGTAAAATAAGTTGGGCTTCTTGAGTGTGGTAATTGAAATTCCACATCCAGACCCAAGGAAGAAAGAAATTTGTACAAAAGTAGAGAAAATGAGGAAACCTCTTCTCAGACTCAGAAGGAACATAATGGGCTTTAAAAAGGTTTAAATAATTTATGGCATTTGGGGTTAGGATGTCTGGGCTTGGCCCAAAATAGTTCCACCATTGTTGGAACCAATTTGGAAGGCTTTGAACGGTTATTTTTGAGTTGAAGAAAAATAACCAAGAGTGGGCCTTTTTGGGGTTTTGTATAAAGAATGTGTTAAACCAGGCCTGTTGATAGTCACAGTAAGAGAAAAATAAACAGTGTTTTAAAGTCTTTTGGAAATTGGTGGGAAAGGTTTTTAGTTTGTGAAGTTTATCACCCCACTGTTTTGGACTCAAAACTTTAAGAATGGTAGCCATGGAATAGGCTGGCTCAGAATGAGTTTCACTAAGGAAGAAATGTTTGAATTTAACAGACTCAGTGAACTCAAGGATGCTTTGATAGAAAGACTGGGGTTTTGACAAATCTCATGGTTTGAAAAACCAGCCTTTCGGGAAAATCTTTGAAATTGCTTGAAAAGGATCAGAATGATAAAATCCATGTTCTATAGATAAAATATTTTGATGATGGGTTTTATTAAACTAATCCGAAGATTTTTGTGAAAGCTTTGATTGAGAAACAACAATTTGTGAAGAAGAGCTTTCACAGGAAATAACTTCTTTAGAAAAAGAAGGCTGTGAAATTGTTTTGTCTTTCTCAGGAACTTGGGAAAGAGCTTTATTTTGGGAAATACTTTGTAAAGCTAACATAAGTTCAGGGGACTTTGTAATGGAATTCATCCATTCTTTTACCTACTCATTTGAGGCAATGGCTTTAGACTGTGCTTCCTGATCTTCGATCATATCAATCCATGATTTTATAGGCATGGCAGAAGAAAGTAATTTGTCTTTAAGGGGGGTTGTCTGAGTTTCTTTAGAGAGTGTTTGTGGTCCAGAGTCTTTAAGAATGGCTTTGCCTTTGTCTTTCTTTTTGGGCGACATTATCTATTTTAAAGAAATTCCCTGGTTAGAAAATCAGGGAAAGAATTTGTATCTCCTTTAATAAACTCAATGTCAAAATCGAAAACACTCAAAATGGCTTGCCATCGTGCAAAAATTTGTTTTGATGCAATGTTTTGAACATCTTTTTCTAAAACATGTTTTGCAGCCTTGCAATAAATTCTAAGTAAAAATTTTTGATTTAACAAATCACTTTGAAATTTAGATATGCATAAAACAATAGATAAAATTTCTTTTTTGATGGTAGAATAATTTCTTTGACATTCATTCCAATGTGCAGAAACATACTGTACTATCTGTTCTTTATTATTATCAATTTGTTTTAGTATTCCTCCATAACCTAAATCTGATGCATCAGTTTCAACAATCTTAGGTAATGCGGGATTAGCAAGAAATAAGCATGGGATATCTTTAATAGAACTTTTTATGAGCTTAACAATTTTAGTGTGTTCATCAGTCCATGCAACAAGATTTTTCTTTAATCTATTATGCAAAGGTTTTGAAATTCTATTAATATTAAGGCAAAAATCAAGAACATAATTTAAACTTCCTAAAAATCTTTGCAATTGTGTTTTATCAAGGATTTTATCAGGAAATTTGTCAGCAAAAACAAGAGATCGCTCAATAGGTGTAATGGTTCCTTTGGAAATGTAATGACCAAGGAACTTGATTCTTGTTTGAAATAAAGAAACTTTAGAATTAGAAATGGCTAAACCAGCTTTCCTAGTGGCAAGATAGAAAGTCTTTAAATGTTTGAAATGTTGGTCAATTGTTTGAGAAAAGATTAACACATCATCAATATAAACAATACAGAATTCAGAGAAAGGATTATAAATATCATTCATAATCCTTTGAAATTCTGAAGGCGCATTCTTTAATCCGAATGGCATAACAGTCCATTCATACTGTCCAAAAGGAACAGTAAATGCAGTTTTATAACGGTCTTTTGGATGGATTTGAATTTGCCAAAATCCAGATTTCATATCAAATTTTGAAAAGATGAAAGCAGAATGAAGTTTTTGAAGCAAATCCTTTTTATTAAGTATGGGATACCTAATCCATTTTAATGCTTTATTAAGGGGTTTGTAATTAATGACTAATCTGGGTGTCCCTCTTTCTATCTCAGAATTTTTATTGACAAAGAAAGCAGCACAAGACCAAGGAGACCTAGACTTGACTATGAGGCCTTTAGAAACTAAATCTTTTATCTCATCTCTGCAATGTTGTTCCAATTCCATGTTCATTTGGATTGGACGAGCTTTGGTAGGTATTTGCTTTTCATCAAAAGAATTTTCATAAGGCAAATCAACTAAATGTTGTTTTCTGTTCCAAAAAGCAGATGGTAGATCCGCACATATTTCTTTTTCAATGAGGTCTTTAAAATCAGAGATTTTTCTTTTTACAAATTCATTTTGTAATTGGTTTTCAATTCTTTGTAAACTCAAATCCTTTTTTAAACAAATCAGATCATTTTGTTTTGATTTGAAGAGTGTATTGATTTGGTTCTGGTAAACAGAACAAGCTTTAACTATATTCAAATTTCTTGTTTTAAGTTTCTCAATAAAAGGAAAAACAAGTTTTTTGGTTTTTGCTTTAAAGGATATACTATCATAGTTGACAGTATAAGGAGTAATGAGATTTATAAAGGGGGTTCCTAAAATGACAGTATGGTGTATGTCATTTGTAAGAATAAAAGAAGTCTTGAATTCAAAATTATTGTTATGAATAGAGGCTTCAACTTTAGATTTAACATTAAGTTTTGAATTATTAGCGGCAGAAAGTATTTCATTCGTTTGTTCATGAAACCTTCTAGGGACAATATCTTCTTTTATGCAATTTAAATCAGCACCAGTGTCAAAAAAGGCAATGGTGTCAATTTCAAAATCTTTGAAAAAAATCAAGGTAATTTTAATCAAATACTTTCTCGTGGTGATTTGCTTTAAAACAAACAGAAAATCATTGGGTATAGATTCAATGTTTTCTAGGCTTTGTTCTTCATTATCACCATCATTTGATTCTTTATCAGAATTATCTTGTAATTGTTTTTGTAAGAAGAGTTGGATGGTTTCAGAATCATTCTTTTGTTTTTCTTTTAATTCCTTTATCTCAAGTTTGATTTCTTTAATCTCTCTTTGAAGGTCTTGGATATTGGGTACTGTTTTCTTTGTTTTCTTTTTTTCCAAGATATCAGTTAGGTCATAAGTATTCTTTTTAATGGTAAGGGCTTTAGAAGTTTCTGCTTTATCTCTTAATTTTAAGGTTTTTAAAAGCTTATCTAGATACTCTTTTTGAAGAGTAGAGTCATAAATGTGTTTAACTAGTTCAAGGAAAGTTTCTTGTTCTTTGGTTAACATATTGAGTTTTTTTGTTTTTAAATAGGATTCTGTGTCAGAATCACTATTACTAGATATAGATGTGTCTGAGTTAATTAACTCATCAACCTGTAGAGGCTCACTATTTCCTGACATGGAAAACTCAGAGTCAGAAGACTCTACAAGCAAAGGGGCCACTTTAGAGAAAATCTCTTCACCTAGGTCAAGTTCATGGAGCTTTCTGCTCATTCTACAGAATTTTGCTATGGTATCTTTCTTTTTAGTGAAATGAGGTTTCCTATAAGGCTTCGATGGTTTTCTATAGGAAGGTTCTCTAAACTCGTGGAAAGGCTTCCTATGGCTTTTAGACTTGTAATGTTTCTTGTAAGGTTTCGAAGAACACTTACCATTACAATCTCTAGAAGTGGAGGCTTTAAAAGGGTCATAGTTAAACTGTTTATAGAAACTACCTAGTTCTTGCTTAGACTGTCTAAGCTCCCATTTTAATCGTTTCTGTAATTTCAAGTCCTGACAAATCTTTAATCCTTCTTTGTTTATGAAACTGACAAGTTCACCGTAGGTGAGCTCATCGTAGGGAATACGGTTGTCATAAAGGGCTTTAATAGAATTTCTAACCTTTTCTCCTAATAGAGTAGGTAAACATGCAAGGAATTTTTCCTTCCAAGTTATATGATTTGCATCATCCCTAAGGAAAAGTCTGGTAAATAATGTAGTTTTGTAGCTTTGGAATTCACTAAGCTTCCTACATCTCAGGTTGTGTAGTAACTCAGCGTTCTTGTCCCTAAGGTGTGAAAGATCACCTATGAAATGAAGGGATATAGTCAGAATCAGGGTAGCAACAGCATCCTGAATAGGACTATTAAATTCATCACAGATGGGTGCTCCATTTTCATCTGCCTGAATTGCATGAAGAATGTCTAATTGTTGTTGTTTGGTGAGAAGATGATCCCACCAACCTTTTAGTTGACCAGTAAAACCAGCAATGAGAATTTCTGCAATGGCTTTGTCAGAAGTTCCCGACTGAGTTTTATAAGCATTAGTTGCCATGGTCATCTGTTGCAACAGTCCTAAGATGTTGTATTCAGACATACCATCAATGTTCCACTCATAAACAGAGGATGCATTAAAGCGAGATTGGTTTAATGCACTAGGTCTGTTGTCTATGGCTAAGTCAGGTGGAGACTTGACGGTAGGAAGGGCTAATTCCCAATGAATTTTATTGGCTTTAGGAACAGGTTCTTCTTTAAAAGCTTCTATATCAGAAGAGGCTATAGACATATTGTCTTATTCTAGTACACCAATTTTACTAGATTGGGCAATATCAGGAGCTATTTGGATTTTACTAGACGAGGAAGAAGAAGCTTCGATCCTATCTAGTTGTTCTCTAATGGCTTTAGCAAAATCTGATTTTGACTCCTGGACGAGCTTTTGGCTAGTTTTCAAAACCTGAAAATGTTTGAAAATAGGTTCCTTAAGCTTTTTGTCAGAATCTGATTTTGAAGTAACAGGAGAAACAGTTACGGTTGACTTCTGGAATTGGTTTTCTATCCTAGTCAACTGTTTTCCTAGTGTATTTAGGTTAACATTACAGAAATTATTCTGTTGAATAATGCTGCCTAAATTTGTCTCTGGATCATTTGGTTTATGGATTTTATAGGGTGAAGCTTTAATCTCAACATGAGGCACACCATGGTCAATGGTCAAACTCTTAAGAGGTGGATGTTCAGATTCTATAGTTCTGTCACTGTCAGAAAGATTCCACTCAGTGATCTTTTTTCTAACTGTGATCGGGTTAGTTTATTTAAAGGGATATGTAATGTTATGATCAGAAGCATACATATCAAACCAATCAAAAAATAATATACGAACTTTATGTAGATTTACAAATTGATAATAAGTTTCTTGTATTTCTTTTCTCTGGTTTAAGAAATTCTTGAAAAACCAAAGTCTTTTTTCTTTGTTATTATCAGAATAAAAATCTGTATGAAGAAGGGTTTTATTTAGCTCAAATTCTTTTTCGAGGACATTTATTACATTTTCCGTGACAGCGGAGAATGTAGGAGAAGTTGGAGGAGAAGGTTCCTTCTCTTCCTGGCTTTGTTCATGTTGACGGCTAGTGTAAATGGGGTGTGGAACACTAGTAGTATAGTCAACAGAATGTATAGAAGAACTAGGTCTATCCGAAGTGGAAAACCTAGGTTGACTTTTTACTGGTTGGAAAGGGAGATTGATAAAGGAAGGAATCTTTGTAAATTTCCTTTCCAATGAAGGAATACTTGAGCATGAATCCTTATCAGAGAATCTAGAAGATGTAGATCTCCTAAAGGACAGTTTAACTTTCCCATCAGAATACCGAGTCACATTCTGTAACTTTGTATTAGGCTCAAGTTGTTTTGGAATCACTGGTGCAGTGGCTCCTTTAAGAATCCATTCATCTGGAAGATTGACATGTTTCTATTGGATTGGTTTTGGAATAACGGTGTTGGCTTTAGAGAGGTCAGTCTGCAAGAGAAGAGTCTCATCTCTTTTCGACTGAAATTTATGTTGCGTACTAAACGCATAAATCATAGCTTTGTATGAAATTTTAAAAATTAAGGCAATTGGGACAGATCCCTCAATCATGTGATAATTATGGGTCTTGATTTGCAAGATCATGCTTTTGAGAATGTTTTTGTCTTTTAGAGAAATTGTTATGTTCGGATAATAGTTGAATGAGATGGGACCTTTACAAAGACTTGATTCTATATTACTTAGTAAAGAATCATCAAAAGAGATGAATCGCCCATCTCTTAAGACAGCAAGGATAAAGATATTAAGACCTTCTTTTGTTAAAGGTTTTATACCAACTTGTATTAAGCCGATGTGAACATAACTAAAATTTTTATCTTTTAATTTCTTTAAAGAGTGTTCTGAAAATAGGTGAATAGTTTCAAATGGTTTTGAAAGGGTTATATCACGTTCTTCAGTTTTTATAACATAATCATTCTTTAAAAAATCAAGCTTTTTTGTTTTATAAATCATTTCTTTAGATATCTTTGGTAAATCCCAATTATCAATTGCTTTATTAAAGTCTTCAATTACAAATTCTTCCGAATTCACAACATTCTTTGAATCACTAGTTTTTCCAGAAGAAGAACTAGAAAAGGACGATGCTCTACAGAGTAGAGAATCCATGGGTAAAAACCTATATTCTAGTTTTAGTCCTGTAGGTATGGTTACAATCCAAGGCTAAGAATTGGTTTTACTGCCCTTCAACCAAATCGGGACTTACGACCAAATGCTACCAAGGCACCCAGAGGTAAACACTCACCATACAAACAATATTCAACTAAAACACAAGTCTTTATAAACACAGAGTCTCTATTCTATATAACACTATCCTCCCCATGGCTCTGATACCAGTACAACCAAGTTTTTGTATGAAATATATATATGTATGTGTGTGTGTGTGTGTGTGTGTGTGTGTGTGTGTGTGATGGGAGTTGCTCTACCTTCTGATGCATCGCAATGGGAATTTAGCTGGTTTTAATTCTCTCTCTTGGCTGCTTATGCTTCTTTAATTTAATATTTTGAAATGTATTTATTATGCTAGAGTTTCAACTAAGTATCCATTTACTGGAATTTTCCACTTTTCGAAAAATGTTAATTTTGCCTTATTTATTCAATATTATTATCTTCCTATGTGAAATTTGCAAACATTTTATGCTTTGGTTGGTTATTCAATGTGGGTTTGTTGCGTTTTGTTCTTATACTGTTTTTATATATGAGAGGTTTGTTTTTTGAAGATGGGTTTCAGTCAATTGTCTTTAAAGCTTTATTTCCTAAAAGAGGAAAAAAAATACCAAAATATTTAATTCTACTGTTACATGTTTGTGTTCTTAGGTTCTACTATGCTTTGTATATTTCTTAATGCTAGAAAGATATGTTCTTTTCTAATATGATTGTTTAGGATGAATATGAGTTCGTTATCGAGTTGTAATATATCAAATAAATTGAAGACAACTTGCTTCATAGGTTTTGATTCTATTAATTGTTTTTATTTCAAGTATGACATGATTGCATGGGTGTTTGATGAGGCTAATAGTGATTTCTCAGGGTTGACGCTATGAGTTTCTTTTATTTAGGTGTGGGCAAAAAAATCGTGCACTAGAGAAAACCGAACCGAACCGATCCAAACTGTTCCGTTCGAATCAGTTTTAATTTTAAAAAATGACCAAATTATATGGTTTGTAAAAAAAATCAAAATGCAGGTTCGGTATTCGGTTCACTCAGCTGAACCGAAAAACCAGGTTGTTCTTGGAATTTTATTTAAATAGAAACGTGTTAAATTTTAATTGGTTGCGTAAGATAACTAAAATAGGCATGCACACACACGATTACGGGTATATATATATTTAAAAATTGTTGTTGGTGTTTGTTTCCAAATTTTCTTTTTATTTTGTGTTGTAAGTTTTAATTGTTGTTATTTTTATTTGTCTTTACAACATTATGTTTATGTAGATGGAATATTGGAGTTTGATTATGTATTTTAAAATCTTAATATTTCATATTTTGTAAGTACCTTATTAGTAGTTAGTAAGATATTAGTGATAAAATGTGTTTTGAATACTTTGTATTTATTGTTAATATTTGTAATGAAATTAGGATAAATTAATTGTTGAAAAAAATTATTACATTATGAGGCCTAATGGGCTAAAAATTTAGAAATTCAAAATAGGCCCATTAGGCCCAAAACTAAAAAAACCGAACTGAACCGAACCAATCCGAAAAGATCCGTTTATATTCTGTTTTTATCAAGTTCGGTTCTTATTTAGTTCTTTTTATAAAATAACCGATTTAAATCGGTTCTGCTTAATTTCGATCCGAACCGAACTGGACCGAACTGTGCCCACCCCTACTTTTATTGTTGTCTAGTATCGAAACTTGAAAACAAAATTTAAAGATAATGCTTACGATATGAACACAAATGTTTGTAACAGTAGCTTGAACAAAATAGAAGGAAATCTGTTGACTGGAATGATTCATGAAGCTAAATCAGTTTTTTTGTTGCTATTTTTTAGGACTATGACCACTTCTTCATGCTATTTTCCTGCACTTAGTTATTATGCTCAAATGTAGCAGATTTTTCTGCACTTTAGTTTTCATTATGTTGTATAAATAGATGATTTTGTTGCTCAATCAAATATAACTCAGCAGTCTACAAACCAGCCTTCTCTCATTATCTTTATATCCAACGTAATGGTATCAGAGCTATAATTTTTAGGGACATGTGAGATTGAGAAAGTTTGAACACAATTCCTAAACAATTATCACCTATCTTCCCAAAAACACAAAACCTTTCTAGAATGAATTCAAAAAGTCCATTCACTGCAATTGCACCTCTAGTGTTTGATGGAATAAATTATCAAGCGTGAGCTGTTAGAATGAAGGCTTATCTTGATGCTAATGATCAGTGGGAAGTTGTTGAACAAATATATGAAGTTCCACCCCTGCCAGACAATCTAACTCTTGCACAAATTAGAAATAAAAAAGAGATGAAGTAAAGAAAATCAAAAGCAAAAGCAACATTGTTTGCAGCAGTCTCATCCACCATTTTTTCCAGAATAATGACGCTCAAAACAGCCAAGGAAATTTGGGATTTTTTGAAGCAAGAATACGAAGGAAATAAAAGGGTCAAAGGGATGCAAGTGTTGAATTTGATCCTAGAATTTGAGATGCAAAAGATGAAAGAATTAGAAACAATTCAGGAATATTATGACAGACTTTTTAAGATTTTCAACAAGGTAAGACTCATTGGCACTGATTTTTCTGATTCTAGAGTTGTTTAAAAAATCCTAGTCACAATTCCTGAAAAGTTTGAGGCTACAATTTCATCTTTGGAAAACTCAAGCGATCTATCAAGTATTACCTTAGCAGAATTGTTGAATGCACAGTAGGCACTAAAGCAAAGGAGGCTTATGAGACAAGAAGGATCTCTGGAGGGTGTTTTTCAAGCCAAATCACAAAACAACAAAGGTGGCAAAAATAAGAAAAAACAGAACAAAGACAACAAGCTTGGAGGTTCTGCAAGCAGTAATAAAAATAGCCAAAGTAGCAACACTCAAGTCTTTCCACCTTGCCCTTACTACAAAAAAATCAATCATCCACAAAATAAGTGTTGGTGGAGGCCAGATGCAAAATGTCACAAGTGTGGTCAGTTAAGGCACGTGGAAAGGATATGTACGACTCAACAACAGCAAAGAGAAGCCAAGGCTATTGAGGATCAACCCCATGAGGAACAGCTGTTTGTGGTATCGTGTTTTGCCACCAACAGCTCCACAGAGAATTGGCTTATAAATAGTGGTTGTACAAACTACATGACTTATGATCCAGAGCTCTTCAGAGAGTTGGACGCGACTACTATTTCCAAAGTCAGAATTGGAAATAGGGCACACATTGCAATAAAAGGCAAAAGAACAGTAGCGATTGAAGGCCATACAGGTCTGAAATTGATTTATAATGTTTTATATGTTCTTAAAATTAATCAAAATCTTTTGAGTGTTACTCAGTTGTTAGAAAAAGGCTATAAGGTGTTGTTTGAAGACAAGAACTGTATGATCAAAGATGCAAAAGACAGAGAAGTATTTAAAGTTCAAATGAAAGGCAAAAGCTTTTCTTTGGATTTGATGAAAGAAGAGCAGGCTTCTGTACACAGAGAAGATAGCAATACATTGATTTGGCATAAGAGGTTGGGGCATTTTCATCATATTACTCTACTGTACATGAAAAAGAACAATCTAGTCAAAGACTTGCCTGAATTAAAGGATGAGTCTTCTAGATGTGTTGCCTGTCAGTATGGAAAGCAAACTAGGATTCTGTTTCAACAAAATAAGGCCTGGAGGGCTATACAGAGGTTGCAATTAATACACACAGATGTGGGAGGACCAATGAAAACACCATCTTTGAATAACAGTAAGTATTATATTGTTTTCATTGATGATTACTCAAGAATGTGCTGGATTTATTTTATGAAGCTTAAATCTAAGGTTGCTGACATCCTTGTGAAGTTTAAAGCTTGGGTTGAAACTTAAAGCAGATGCAAAATATAGGTGATTAGGTCTGATAATGGAACATAATATACCTTTGAAAAATTTAACAAGTTTTATGAAGATGCAAGCATTGAACATCAACTGACAGCACCTTACACTCCTCAGCAAAATGGTGTTGTGGAGAGGAAAAACAAGAAAATAATAGAGATGGCAAGATGCTTACTTCATGACAAAGGGCTGCCGAAGAAATTTTGGTCTGAGGCCGTAAACACTGCAGTTTTTTTATTGAACAAATTGCCAATAAAAATGTTACAGAAAAAACTCCATTTGAAGCATGGTATGGCTACAAACCAAAGCTGCTTAATATAAAGATATTTGATTGTCTATGTTTCTCTTACATCCCTAAAGTTAAGAGAGACAAATTAGACAAAAAAATAAAACCTGGGATTTTTGTAGGCTATAGCTCAACCTCAAAAGCCTACAGGATTTACTTACTACAAAGCAACAAAGTAATCGTCAGCATGGATGTTTAATTCTTTGAGTTAGATAACTGGAGTTGGGAGAATGACAAGAAGCTTAAGGTCAATAAGGAGAATGATGATACGGACGATGAAAATGTTAGAGGAACCAGATCACTCTCTGACATCTATCAGAGGTGTAATATTGTTGTAATGGAGCCTGCATGATATGAAGAAGCTGCAAATGATCAGAAGTGGATAGCTACAATGAAGGACAAGCTAAAGATGATTGAAAAGAATCAGACATGGGAGTTGGTAGACAGACCTGAACACAAGAAAGCTATAGGAGTCAAGTGGGTTTATAGGACCAAGCTCAATCCTGATGGTTCTGTAAACAAGCACAAGGCAAGCCTTATTTTTAAAGGATATGCCCAGATGTTTGGGGTAGATTTTTTTGAAACTTTTGCCCCTATTGCCAGGTTAGATACCATAAGGATGTTGCTAGCTCTTGCTGCACAACAAGGTTGGGTTATACACCAATGTCAAATCAGCCTTTTTGAATGGATACTTGGAGGAAGAAATTTTTGTGGAGCAACTTGAAGGGTTTGTTTTTCCAGGACAAGAAGAGAAGGTATATCGACTGAAAAAAGCCATGTACGATTTTAAAAAAGCACCAAGGTCTTGATATAGCAAAATTGACACACACTTAACAAACTTAGGCTTCGAAAAAAGTCTAAGTGAATCTAGTTTATATATCAAGAAGGCGGATAATAAAATACATGTGGTATCTCTGTATGTTGATGATCTACTCGTTACAAGAAGTAGCAAGGAGTTGATTGACAGGTTTAAAGAAGAAATGAAAGATGTCTTTCAAATGACAAACCTTGGGAGGATGACATTCTTCCTTGGTATGCAGGTACATCAAAAGGAAAATGAAATATTTCTATGCCAGTAAAAATATGCAAAGGAAGTTCTCAAGAAATTTAACATGGAAGAGTGCAAGCCAACTGCAACTCCAATGAATCAAAAGGAGAAGTTTTACAAGGAAGATGGAGTTGAAAAGGTGGATGAAAGGTTGTACAGGAGCCTAATAGGATGCCTAATGTATTTAACTGAACCAGACTAGATATCATGCATGCAGTGAGTTTGCTATCAAGGTATTGCACTGTGCTAGTGAAATTCATTTTCAGGCAGCAAAAAGAATTCTTAGATATGTTAAGGGCACAATTGGTTATGGAATAAGGTTTAATCAAGTTAAAAACTTCAATCTTCATGGATATTCTAATAGTGATTGGGCTGGATGTGTTGATGACATGAGAAGCACCTCAGGTTACTATTTTAGCTTTGGTTCTGAAATTGTTTCTGGAATTGTTTCATGGTGTTCTAAGAAGCAAGAAGTCATAGCTCAATCCACAATAGAAGCAGAATATGTAGCTGTTGCTGCTGCTGCTGTGAATCAAGCTCTTTGGATCAGGAAACTTATGACAGATTTGCATATGGAACAACAAGTAGGCACACAAATATTTGTGGACAACTAAGCTGCAATTTCAATTGCTAATAATCTAGTGTTCCATGGCAAAACAAAACACTTCAAGATAAAACTTTATTTTCTAAGAGAGGTACAAAGAGAAGGAGAAGTGCAACTGATCTACTACAAAACAGAAAATCAAAGTGCTGACATCTTAACAAAAGCACTTCCAAAGATTAGATATGAATTCTTGAGGCAAAAGTTTGGTGTATGCAGCTCCAGATTCAAGGAGGAGAATCTTGACTGGAATGACTCATGAAGCTAAATCAATTTTTTTGTTGCTATTGTTTAGGATTATGATCACTTCTTCATGTTATTTTCCTGCACGTAGTTATTATGCTCAAATGTAGCAGATTTTTTTGCACTTTAGTTTTCATTATGTTGTATAAATAGATGATTTTGTTGCTCAATAAAATATAACTCAGCAGTCTACAAACCAGCCTTCTCTCATTATCTTTATATCCAACAAAATCGATAAGAATATGTTAATTCTAGAAAATCTAGACCTCCAAAATAGTATTGGTTATTTGATAAACCAATAAACTCCCAAAAGACAACTTACAACTCGCGAGAATAGTAATACTCAAGACACTCTTTTATTGAATAACATCAAGTTTTAAATAAAACTTTAGTTCAAAGTAACAAGCATAAAAATAGCAAGAGTTAAGCATGTTCTCCATCATGCTCCATGAATCCACAAAATAAGGAACCAACTAAAAACTTAATTTTGACTTATTAAAAACCAACTACTGTCAAAATATAAAGTAAATAATTAAAAGAAAATTATAATGGAAAGATTGTAACAGTTTTTCTAATTTTCTATTATGGTGTTTACTCTAATGGATGGGCGGTGGCTCATATTGTTAAATTCTGGATTAGGCAATTTACTGGCATGCGAACTAATTTGTAATTTAGTTATAAGTTGTGTGAACCATAAAAAAACAAAGGGTAAAGTCAGTGGTAATATTATCAGAATATTGGAATTGTTCTAAAAGATTTTGAATAAACTGGCAACGAGTAAACTATAATATTGGAACTTGAGTAGGTGAATTATTCTCAGTTTTGTTTGTTGAGGAACACAACAGAGCGTTAATAATTCCTCTGTTGTTTACGATTGTTCTATTTCTTTTTTTCCCTTGACGGTGTAGTGCTCTTTGTCCACCTTTCAAAAGTTTTTTTAGAGGAACTGTACCTGAAATGTTTTGTTGTTTCTTAGAAAAGGGTTTTTCCCTATACAGTGACTTTGAAGTGGATTATGAGTCCAATGAGAATGCATCAATTGTGTATGCAGCATTAGCTATTGATAAGGAGATGATGCATCATGATCCTACGATCATACCTTGCTCCTTTAACTTTGTTGCTTCTTCAATAAATTCTAACTTGGATTCAATTTCCCAATACAGTTGCAACTAGACAAAGTGAAAAGGCAGATATATGTCGTTAATGGGAAACTTTTAGTGTAAGTTTCTATTCTTTGATCATTCATGGTTGGAAGACTCATTACATAACTGATTTTTCATTCTTGTCCAATATTCATTCAATTTGCACCTACCAGTTTATCCTATGAGACAATATTCATTTGGAAATTTTGTGTGGCCTGTTTAATAATCATTTTTTCCTCTTTTCCTACCAAATTTTCAAATATGTTACTTAAGGAGAGTCATTCCTCTAAAATACCATTTTTCTTTAGTCTATCAATTTTTCCTAGACTTTGTGGTTTAGAAGTTTCTTCATTTTGTTTATTTTCTCGTCTCATTCAGGCACTTTGAGGCAGTTGAGGCTAGGTTTCTTCGTGCATCATTTTCTACTTTTGGATTAGTTGACGTTTTTGTAACAAGAGAATCTATAGTTTTAGTTTTACAATTTAAATATTAAAATATTGGAAAGCTGTAACAAATTCTTCAAAGCTGTGAATTATATTTTGAAAGAATTAGCAAGGCTGACATTGAGCAACAATTTTCTGCATACGTTTTATCTTGGGTAGAATCACCAAAAGTAGATGCATCTTTAAATCTAGAATAAAAGCAGGTTTGACTTGTATTATAATAAATTCAAATGGGGTGTCACGACTGCTTCCATCGCTAGGAAAACTTGCTTAGAAAATATGGAGATTACTGAATGCTTTGGCAGTTCTTGATGGCATCAAAATGGCAGTTGATTCTGGACTGCACCCACCATTAACTGTTGAATCTGACTATTTTAATGCAGTGAAATCAATCTTAAAGAAGAGAATTAGGATGGATGATCAAAGGTGACAACATATATCAAGGCATAAATTATGTATCGTAGATGTATATATATTGTAATTAGGAGTATCTGTAATTTCCTTATGTCGATAGATCTAATTACTAGAAATTAGACTAGATTTGGTTGATGTAATAGCTGAAAATCAGCCTTGTAAATCTCTACAATTTCTATATAATGAGAGGAACTCTCACAATGAGAGATATTTAATCCAATTGATATGGTATCAGAGCCATAATTCAAAATTTTAGAAACCATTCTTGTGAGTCTAAGATCTTAGTTTTGGGTAGATTTCTGGTATTTTTTGTGAACTCTTAGGTTAGTTGATTTGCTTTACTTCTTGTTACATTTGGTGAGTTGCAGGTAACATGTCAACTAGCAACATGGAAAATTTTGGTGTGCGTTTCACAGGTAAGAATTATTCTACCTGGGAATTTCAGTTTCGATTATTTATCATGGGAAAGGAACTCTGGGGTCACATCGATGGTAGTGATCTTAGCTCCTACTGACCCTCCTAAATTGGCTCAATGGCAAGTCAAAGATGCTAGAGTCATGATGTGGATTATGGGATCAATTGATCAGTCACTCGTTCTCAATCTGAAGCCATATAAGACAGCTAAAGACATGTGGGAGTATTTGAAAAAGGTTTATAATCAAGACAATACAACCAAACGTTTTCATTTAGAGTACGAGATTGCTAGGTACTCTCAAGCTGATCTCTCCATTCAAGATTATTTATTCGGATTTCAGAATTTATGGGCAGAATATGTTGACATGATTTATGTCCAAGTACCAGTTGAATCTCTGGCTGATGTTCAAAAAGTGCATGAACAGAGCAAGCGAGATCAGTTTTTGATGAAACTACGTCTTGAATATGAGGCACCCCGCTCCAATCTGATGAATCGTGATCTTTCTCCTTCTTTAGATGTGTGCTTTAAAGAATTACTTCGTGAAGAGCAACGTCTTGCAACACAAACTATTCTCCAGCAAAATAAAATGCATGATAATGCAATTGCTTATGCTGCAACTCATGGGAAAAGTAAGGGGAGACATGCGACAAGTTCAATTCATTAGCTGTAAGGAATACAGACATATTGTTGTTAACTGTGCAAAGAAATTTTGCAACTATTGTAAGAAGTCTGGGCATATTATCAAAGAATGTCCTATTCGTCCCCAAAATTGTCAAGCTAGTCAGGCCGTTGTTGCTAGTTAGGCCGTTGTTGCTAATCAGGCTGTTGATGGTTCAACAATTGTTGATGAATCAGTTCTTACTCTAGAAATGGTTCAGCAGATGATAATTACAGCCTTTTTAGCCTTAGGGCTTCAAGGTAAACGCACTCTACCATCTTTCTCTTGGCTTGTTAATTCTGGTGCATCCAATCATATGACTAATTCCAGCGACACTCTTAGCAATGTTCAAAAATTTTATGGAAACATTCAGATTGCTAATGGTAGTAAGTTACATATTCATGCTATTCGGGACATCAGTTTTTCCATTAAAGATGTTCTTGTATCTCATCAGCTTTCTACTAATCTTATTTCAGTAGGACAATTGGTTGATAATAACTGTGATGTTTAATTTTCCTGTGATGGTTGTATTGTGCAGGATTAGGTGTCGGGGAAGATACTAGCGAAGGGGCCTAAAGTTGGACGTTTGTTTCCTTTGCACTTTTCTGTTTCTAATTTCGTTTCTTTGGCTAGTATTGCGGTAAATCAAAAGAGTGAAATATGGCACAAACATTTAGGCTATCCTAATTCTGTTGTCCTATCTCATTTAATAAATTTAGGTTTCTTCCACGGACAATCAGCCCTCAAACACTACTGTTCGCTGCTCTTCCAGAATCATCTGACCACCTAATCGGTATGGATTTCACACATCTCTTCATACTACTTTGACCAGTGTTTCTATTCCTTCATGTTATTCAGAAGCTGCTAAATATGATTGTTGGCGCAAAGCTATGGAAGAAGAACTTCAAGCTCTTGAGGACAATCACACATGGGTTGTAATGTTAAACCTATTGGTTGTAAATGGGTCTACTCAATCAAGCTTCATTCAGATTGGTTCTCTAGATCGCTATAAGGCACGACTAGTTGTCCTTGGTAACAAACAAGAGTATGGGGTCAATTATGAAGAGACTTTTGCTCCGGTTGCCAAAATGACTACAGTCCGTACAATTATTTCGATTGCTGCCTCACAAGGCTGGCCACTTCATCAAATGGATGTTAAAAATGCTTTCCTTTACGGTGATCTCAAAGAGGAGATTTACATGGTTTTACCACATGGCTTGCCTTCTTCTTCTTCTTTAGATGTCTGTAAGTTGAAGCGATCGCTCTGTGGGTTAAAGCAAGCTCCCCGGGCTTGGTTTGATAAATTCCGATCCACCTTGCTTCAATTCTTAATTAAGCAAAGCCAATATGACTCATCATTGTTTCTTTGCAAGACAGCTACTAGTATTGTTCTTCTCCTAGTTTATGTTGATGCTATTGTTATTATTGGGACAGATTCTGCCTTAATTGCTCGGCTGCAACAACATCTTCAAGCCTCATTTCATATGAAGGATCTTGGTCCTCTTACTTATTTCTTAGGTTTGAAAGTTCATTATGATTCTTCAGAGATTTCTTTGAATCAACATAAATACACACAAGATTTGCTTAAATTAATTGGTCTTCATAATGCCTCTTCTATGGATACTCCACTAGAAGTCAACACAAAGTATAGTAGTAAGGAAGGTAAACTCATTTATGATCCTACTATCTATCGACAATTGGTGGGAAGCTTGAATTATTTGACTATTACGAGGTCGAATATTTCCTTTGCTGTCCAGCAAGTAAGTCAATTCATGCAACATCCCCATCATTTACATTTAGTTGTTGTTCATTGTATCCTTCGATACCTTCGTAGGACTCCTAGCCGTGGATTGTTCTTTCCCGCTGGTTCTCTTCCTCATCTTGTTGCCTATAGTGACGCTGATTGGGCTGGCTGTCCGGACAGTTGACGATCTGTCATGGGCTGGTGTATGTTTCTTGGGAATCCCCTGATTTCTTGGAAGAGTAAGAAGCAAGATCGTGTTTCTAAATCTTCAACTGAATCTGAATACCGTACTATGTCTGCTGCTTGTTCAGAGATTGTTTGGCTTCGTGGACTTCTAGCCGAGCTTGGTTTCTCTCAATCTAATCCTACTCCAATCCTACTCCACTCCATGCTGATAACACTAGTGCTATTCAGATTTGTGTAAACTCGATTTTCCATGAGCGTACTAAGCATATTGAAGTGGATTGTCATTATATTCGCGAAGCTTTAGACACTCGTATTATTTCTCTTCCTCATATTTCCACTACTCTCCAGAGAGCCGATGTATTTACCAAGGCTATGACACGAAAGCGTCATCAATTTCTTGTGAGCAAATTGATGCTTCTTGATCGATCAGCATCAATTTTAGGGGGGATGACAGCATATATCAAGGCATAAATTATGTATCATAGCTATAGATATATTGTAATTAGGAGTATCTGTAATTTCCTTGTTTAGATAGATCTAATCACTAGAAATTAGCCTAGATTTGGTTGATGTAATAGCTGAAAATCAGCCTTGTAAATCTTTACAGTTTCTATATAATGAGAGGAACTCTCACAAGGAGAGATATTCAATCCAATTGATAAAAGGAATGCTCGATTATGTAAGAAAAGGAAAATAATTTATAGTTGCAATACACTCATCAATAGTCTCAGGAACCTCTGATGATTGAATTACAATTTTTTTAAATCCATTCCAGAATTCAAGCATACCTGTTCATGCAAGATACTCAATGCTCTGCATCCGAAACTTCATTGACCTTTGCATTTAAGGGATCATTAACTTTACAAGTCACAGAACCCAAATGGTCCACAATATTGACAGAGCGTTGATGGCATAATATTTCAATGTTTCCACCACTTTGCATAAATGTGAAGATGGTTTATTTTCTCAATAGAAAATTGAAATTATTAGCAGTAATTAGAGCAACTCACATTTGTTTTTTGTCATCATTGGTGTACCATAGTTCAAGATATTCAGCCTCTGAGTATAACATTGTTCTCAGTTTTTTCAAATCCTGAAAGTAAAGTCGCTTGAGTTAAAAAAAGACCAAAGTAAATATTTCCATAAGAATTAAAATCTATTGCAAATTGGTGCTTTTGTATTTCCATAAATGGCTATCTACCCCAAGGCTTGTTGAAAACTGAGTATAATTTGGAAATTGACACACGATCCACCGTTTGAATCATATAAACAAGTATCACATGATTAAACAAGAATTGGCTTTGAAGACATATGCCCCTATTTGCCAAAATCATTTTTTTTCACTTTTTCTTTTCTTAAAAGTGAATGCTGAGGTGGGTGCAACTTTTAGTAATAGCTATTAGTAGCAAAAACAAAGATTGCACACTGTAAAACAACTGCAATAGGGAAACTGGTATAGGCATCTAATCCAACAGATTAAAACAAAATAGAGAAACAGTAGTACCTTGAGACTATCAGAGAATAGCAAGCTCTGCTGTCTTTTCTTAAAAGTGATTGATTATGATGAAACATTCAGCCTTGTAATTAAGCCTGCTCTGGTTTGCTTTGTGTTTGACATTATTACAAGATGATATTTGCAACAACTTGATGTGAGCAATGCCTTTTTACATGGTTTTATTGATTCCACATATCCTACTCAGGTTTACAAACTTGAAAAGGCACTCCCCGGCCTTAAGCAAGCCCACGTTCTTGGAAGAACATTGAGCTTCAAAACTTTCTTCTATCGACGGGGATTTTTCACTTCACAATCAGATTCTTCTTTATGTATCTAATCTCATGCTGGTGTGCATGAGATTATCTTTGTAGGTAAATAAACTTTCATCTGTCGCCACAATGTAGGGGCATATTAGAGATACTCTCAAAGTCATGGTGTAATTGTACAATCTTTTTATCATTTGTATATTTGACTTTCATAACTTTAAACTACAATTGTGCACTTACTATAATTAACGAGCTTTAGTTGTGTATATATTGAAATCATATCAATAGAAACAGTAAGCTGCATTGTTATTTCCTTTCTCTATATTATTTATTGTATAAACCTAACAACTTTCAGCCTTTTTTTCCCAAATCTGACACTTTTTTTTTATAAATTTATTTACCCACACCTGTGTCGTTTTTCTCACATTTTCTTTTTATTTTCACTTATTTCGTTACCCAAGCCACACTTTCATAAACTTTGTCCCGGCCCCGCACTCTACTTTTGTTAGTTTTATCAAATGAGCAGCATTAGCATCACCATGTAATTATCTTTTCAAACCCCCTTCTGGTATATCAGGGAAGCCCAATAACAAATACATCTGCAAAATATCTACCAAAGATATTTCAACAAGCTGGTCGAGCACTGGACAGGGAATTCATCCACAATTTCTATTTGTATGAATTGACGACCTGTCCGGTGTCCCCTTGCCTACTCATCATACAACAAAAAATTGAAATTAGGCTATTTAGGATTAAAGATAAGACGGAATGGAAATATGGAATCGTTAATTGTTATACCCATGACCCATCTAATTTGCAAATGGTTCTTTCTCTTTCAATATTATTGTACGTATTTGCAAGGAAACCTCCTCTATCTTTGATAAGAAGCCACGTAAGTTAAAGAGGACACCTAAGCCTAACAACAAATATGAAAGAGTATGCTTGAGCATGAAACATGCATCATGTCGAAATAGCATGAGAGCAAGTTCAATCCGGTAAACCGATTTTTCTTAGCTTCATCTCTACCTCACAACCAGCCTACCGGTTCTCCAAAACCGGCAAGCCGTTTTCGCGTTATGGCTCTCAGGTTCACATCCGGCAAACCGGTTCTCCAAAACCGGCAAGCCGTTTTCGGCTTTCAACTCTCTGACCAAGAACCGGATTTCTGGGTTTTTTGTTTCCCAAGCGAACCGGCAAGCCGTTTGTGAAATTGTGACTTGCTGCCCATTAACCGGCAAGCCGGATTCGTGGTTTATGTTGTTGTTCATCTTCTTCCTCCTCCATTTGGCAAACCGTTTCTTGTTCTCTCACTAGAAGCCGTTTTCTCCTCTCTTGATTTCATTCCAAAATCCAAAATCCATCATTCTCATTCGTTTTCAATCCAAATTGATTCATATAAATTATCCACATCCATTCTTGTGTCTAAAATCATCTTTAAAATCTATTTTCATTATAAAACTCACAAGTAATCTTTTATACTTGTATTTGGACACACCAACATTTACTATTTTTTTTAATTATATGGATGTTTGCTATGATTTTGAATTATATAATTCGTCTCACTCTAAGGACTTAATTTTAGGAGATCCATCACAAGATGTAACTACTAGATCATCATTTAGAAATATATATAAACATTTGTAATAATGGATTTGATCACTTGTTCTTTAGCTCATTATGATGACTTTTCTTAATAGCTATGTTGATTTTGATGATCTTATATTGCAATTATACACTTATGTTTTGCTTAAGATTTGAGACAAAGAATATGCTTTGATAATTACATGTATTTGAGGAAGTTTGATCTTATGGGATCTATGATTGGTGAATGGATGCACTTTTTGTTCTTTATTGATGTATTGTCGAATATGCATTACTTGCTTTAAATAATATCGAAATGGGAGAAATACATATATTTCGAGAATTTTAAGCATATAATGGCATATGTTGATTTTAATGATCTATATATTGCTATTATGTCCTTATGCTTATGGATATTTTTTTTTTACTAATATGCTTGTATTGAGGTTTTGATAATTAATAGGGGGAGACAAATATGATATGTTTTTGGATAAAATCATTTTGGTTAAATTTTTTAATTGGCCATATATTTAGGGGGAGCATATAATATGATTTTGGATAATATGTATTTTGATTTTTTTTTATTGTCCAAAGGGGGAGACAAAATAATATATCATTTCAATATTGTCAAAAGGAGGACAATAATATGCACTTTGAATATTCTTTTGATGATTTTGATGATATGTGATTATGGTGAGTACTTGATGATTTTGAAATATGATGATGATAATTTATGAGTAATATTACTAAATTTGTATTTGAGGTGATGCTTGTTGTTAGGGGGAGATTTTGTCGAAATTTCTATTCGGACAACATGGGTAACAAATTTCCTACTCTTATTCTTTTCCTTTACGTTTTCTTTTTTATGATGAAGGGGGAGAAGAATACATGTTTTCAAATCTATAAAAAAAAAAATTGCTACTTTTGTCTTTGCCAATTAAGTTTTTCTTTTTGATGATGAGGGGGAGAAAAATCCATGTATTTAAATCATTAATTTAGCTAATTGGCAAATTGTAAAAGAAGATTATATTTAGGGGGAGCAATTTGTGGAATCATTCTTTAAATACATGAAATGTTTGTCATCATCAAAAAGGGGGAGATTGTTAACATATATGTTTTCATAATATTGATTTTGATGATAACAAACAAGATTAAGAATGATTAATCTTTTAAGCCTAAATTATTTAATATTCTTTTTAAATAAAATCATTTTTTTTACATTATAAAGGTTTTATATTTAATGGAAAAATGATTTCATGAAATTGATTGTTTTTATTCCTTTTAAATAAATCATTATTTTCACATTATAAATGTTTCATATTTAATGGAAAAATGATTTTATGAAATTGGTTGTTTTTCAAAGTTTATGGTTTAATTGAAAGAATTTTGAAAACTTTGAAATAAACAAGTATTGCTTGAAATTTTGGTAAAAGACTTATTTGAAAAGTATCATAGCATCTTTGGCAATATCATAATTTCAGAAAGTTTTGGGATAAACAAAGCATTATTTAGAAATTCTGAAATTGGACCTATTTGTAAAGTTTCATAACGTTTTGGGCCGTAGTACAGTTTTATAAAGTTTTGGGGTCAAACTGTAAATTTTGGGAAATATTTTACTGTAGCAGTTACTGTAGCAAGCGGCTTACCGGATACTGATAAACGGCAAGCCGGATACGGGGCAATAAGCACTAGAACGAAAACGGCTTACCGGATTCCTGAATCCGGCAAACCGGTTAGGCAAAATTTTGAATTTTGCCTTAGCGATAACATAAATCCGGCTTACTGGATTCCATAAAACGGCAAACCGGATAGCCCAAAATGTGAGTAACGGCTAGTTTTCGAGCTCAAGCTATAAGAACTCAAATCCAACTCATTTTGAGTCTCTCCAACAAGCAAAAACAAAAAGCACACGTGATATCTTGAGCTTAAAACTTGCAAAACACAAAATCATTGAATCATTCATTGTTCTTCATCTTTGAATATCTACTCATTGAGTGAGTTTCATTGTATCTTTCATTTCTTCAATTCATTTGTAAGAGTTTGAGTGTGTGAGACACTTGAGTGAAGAGATTGGGAGATAATCTCTTTGTTGTAAAGGTTTATTGACACCTCGAAGTCAATTGTAATCGTTGAAGCCTTGGAAAGGCTTGGATAGTGAAATCCTCAACCTTGGATCGCTTGGAAAGGTGGACGTAGGCGGGGATTGCCGAACCACGTAAAAATTCGTGTGTTTGTTTCTCTTCTCCCTTACTCTTTAATTATTGTGCTATTATTGAACTTATTATTTTCAATTGTTGTTAAGACATTAGATTGCTTGTTGTGTGGATTTGCTTGGTTAATTTTTAAATTTTCAATTCACCTCCCTCTTGGGTTGCACACTTATATTTCAATTTTAGCACTTAACTTTAACAAATCTTTATTAACCATTCAAATATTAACTAGATCCATATAAATTTCAAAGGAAATTTGGTCTTGCTCCCAAGTTCCTATAAAATAAAATAAAAAAGCCATACGGCTTATGTCTGGCCTTTTTTTTTTTTGGCTATGTTTCTGAAGGAGTGAAGGGGTAGAAAGAGAGAGAGAGAGAGAGAGAGGAGGAGGAGGAGGAGCTTGTGAAAAAAGCGAGTAAAAAAGTGTTATAAAAAAGTTTGCTTAAAGAGACAGGAGTGACGACTTGTTGTAATGCTGTTGCTGCATGTCTGGGCTTATATTGCGTGTTGACTATGATAAGTATAGATATATTAATTGTTGTATCACTAGGGAATAATTAAGATAAAGATTTCTAGCACTTTAATATTCAAGATTAAAGATGATTAAGGCAAAAGAGGTTTATGTGGTACTCTGTGATTTGTTTATCTGTCAATTTAAATATGAAATATTTTGTTAATATTTTTAGTTAAGAATTATGGTAATGATTTAATATGCAGCTCATAATTTTACAGTTTAAATTATATATCAAAAAATATAATCAAATTCAACATATAGGAATGGAGGAGGATGGAGGTGCAAGCCACACCATTGGAAACAAGGTAGGTACAAGGCGAGCATGGACATATGTCGAAGAAGAAGCACTGTTGGAAGCACTAGATGCAGTGGTTGTAAGCGGTGGTCGTGCTGATAATGGATTCAAATCTGGTACATTTATACATCTTGAAAAGGTAATAAATCAAAAGTTACCAAATTGTGGTTTGAAGGCTTCTCCTCATATTGACTCCAAGATTAGGAAATGGAAGAAACAATATGGGTTGATGTTTGATATGTTGAACACGAGCGGTTTTGGATGGAATGATGTAAAAAAATGTGTAGAGGTTGATAGTGATGAAGTTTGGAATTCATATGTGCAAGTTAGAGAAATTTTTAAAAGTTTTGAATTTATTTACTCTCATTTGCGAGTTTTTGAAATTTTCTTTTTGGAGATTGATAGTCATTTAGCAATTGTTATGTCCAAGTTTATTAAATTTTTTACTATTTATTATATTGACCTTTATTATTTTTTATTATGTACTGTATCTAACTACATTTTGATTAAATATTTGTAGTCTCATAATGCTGTAAGAAACTGGAGAGGCAAGCCATTCCCACTTTATAAAAGATTGGCAAACATATTTGGAAAGGATCGTGCTACTGGACATGGAGCTCAAACTCCCGCTGACATGGAAGACGAAGCAAATCAAGAAGAAATTCGCGATGATGATAATGAAATGGATGATGGATGTTCTTCAATATCGGCTACACCACCTTCAAGTTCTCAACACACTGCTCGAGCTCACTCACAACCACCAAGTAGGAAGAGATCTAGATCAGAGGGTGACTTGCAGGCTGGCATTGATAAGATTGCTAATCTTATCAGCCAATCATTTGAAAACATGAATACAATAGCTCAACGCATGTTCGATAACAAAGAAGATCGTTTTGACATTTCTGATGAACTTGCAACTATGAGACTTTCTGTTGAAGAAGAACTTCTAGCCTTAGAGCTAATTCTAAAAGAACCCCATAATATTTCAGTTTTCAAGTCCTCGAGAGGTGAGCGTAAGGTAACATTTGTTCATATGCTCTTGTATAGAGCACAAGGTTGATATGTTGCTTAAAATGGTTGTGATGTTTTAAAGCCAATAATTTTTTGGTATAGAAAATATGTCCGTACTAAACACAACCCCATATTTTGGTATAGTTATAGCATGTGGGTGCAGGTGTGTACTTCACACAACCTGATATTTTGGTATAGTAATGTTGTAATATTGTATTATTAATTTCAACAAATTTTTGTAAACTTTTGAATGATTATATTAAGGTTGAAAATTCCCCTATGAAGGAAAATCATATGCTTTATTTGTGTAATTTGATTAGAATTATTATTTTTGATTAATTTTCACAGGAAATGTGTAAAAAAATTATGTGTCGAAATTTTTTGAAACTTATAGTTACATAAATCTCGAAACAAATATAAAAATATTAAATTTGTATATGAGTATTTTCTTTATATATATATATATATATATATATATCCTTTTTAGCATTAAAAAATTATTCCATATTCCAAGGATTATAATACTTAATATAACAAGGTTAGTTATTTACTTAAATCATTTACTTTTAACAAACATTAAAACAATCCAGTACATGTTATATGCCAAACACAGGATAATTGATAATAATACAATACAGCTCAGCACCAAACCCTGTATAATTTAAACAACAGGTCAATTTAATACATACCATTCTAAAATAATACAGTCCAATACAATATAATACAGTCCAGTGCGGTGCACCAAACACACCCTTAGAACTATTAATAAGCTCCAGTGAGGAATAAAGAATTAGGCAGAAAATTATTCAAACTCTTTGTCTTGTGGTTGTTGTTCTCATCCAAAGAAGAACATTTTAATTTTATTGATCGATTGTAGCTAGCTACTGACTGGGACCGCATCAATCTTTCTTGCAATTAAGCCTTTTGCGTATTCAATTGCTGTCAACTGTTTTTGAACGTGTAGAAGAAAACAACTTGAAGACTTGAGAGAGGGCCAGCGTTAATTCAAAGTCAAGACCAACTTATTAGCTTGCAGGACTCCTGATGGTGAGAAAAAAGAGGGTTGACAGATGCTGGGTATAAGGTCTATAAAACTTTAATTATTTCATAAAATTGTTTTATTTTTTATTCCTTATCACGTTGGGGATTGGCCCCCAATGGCCCATTTTATTTTCATGTTTATGTAGGTCAGTAATGTTATTGGAAATCAACTATTGCCTCTTTTTTTCTCACTTATTGAGGACTATGGAGAATTAAACAAAACTGACCTAAAAAATATATAATGAATATTTATTATCAGATTTCAGACAAAATTAATTTTTGAACCGATTGAAACTTCCAAAAACTCAAATTTCGAATTTGTTATATAAATATAATCTACTTTAAGTATCATTATCAAATCCTCCTCTATAGCACATGAGCAAATTTGCAACCTTTCTAGCTTAAAATCTAGGTTTCAAATCTTGGCAGCGGAGTTAATTTTTGTTATTTTTTAAGCCACAGTTAATTTTTGTTATATAATTTAGATCATAGATAATTTTAAAAATATAACGAGTAATTGTGTAATTCAATCAAATCTTAGAGACTAAAGGAATATTTACCAAAGATTAAAATATATATATATATTTTAAAGCTACATTTTGTTTCATCCAAATGAAGCTACTCAATCTATATTTTATTCCAATAAGACTATGGCTTCATTTCATGTCTTAATTAAATTATATAATGATGAAATATTATATTCTGAACTTAACTGAATCCAATATCATTTCACCAATCCGTCATATGAGATGAAGGGAAAAAAATCTGTTGAAATTAATTTTAAATTAAAGTTGAGGAATGGTGATATGATACATACACATACATGACTCTGAATTTATTAAATTGAAGATCTACTCATCGTCTTGTCGATGTGACCAAATACTGGAATGTGATAATGGTCTTTGGACTTTGGAGAAGACTTGAGAGGGCCCAGAGTAATTAAAAGTCAAGATTGGCAATCTGAAATTAATCTCTGGCTTTAAGATGCAGGACTCTCTTGTCGGTGGGAAAAGTTTCTGAATTAATATAGGAGCTAATACATGCACTTTCCGAACTAAAGAAAACTGAGTTTAAGCGGCGAATGGCTGTGCATCTTTGTCTGGTGTTGTTGCAGATTATTGTTTTGCATCTCAGGCCGATCAAAGCCTCAGAAAGATTCCCCTGTCCAACTGAATGTGGAAATGTCAGCATCAGCTACCCCTTCGGAATCGGAGAAGGGTGCTACTTTGACAAGGGTTACGAAGTTATCTGCGATCACTCTTCTGGCTCTCCCAAATCTTTTCTTCCTGGCGTCAACAGGCTAGAATTATTGGATACTCTTTCTTATGATTCAAGGCCCGCGGTTAGAGTCAACGTTCCTACAATTTCTTTAAACAGCAGTAGTAAGCGAACAAGCAATATTCTTAAAAGCGTCAACTTATCAGGTACCCCTTTCGCCTTTTCGTCTGACAATAAATTCGCTGCCATAGGCTGCAACATGAGATATCACCAAGGGAACGATTCATCTTTGTTTGATGGGTGTCTGTCGATTTGTACTTGTGATCCTACACTCTACCCTGCTTGCTATGATTTCCTATGCCCCCTTCCTCGAAATATTACTCATCTTTTGAATGTAAATACATCATACTTGTTTTCTCAAAGTATTCCTCAAAAATGTCAGTCTGTTTTCCTGGTTGATGAACATTGGGTCAACAGCAAGTACCTTGAAGATCCTCTTGACTTGGAAGATCAACGAGAAGTTCCTGCAGTGTTGAAGTGGGGAGAAAAGATAGGCAGTTGTTTTGAAGGGAATAACTCATATTCTATTTTTTGTAATTCGGATAAAAAAGGTTGTTTAACACAATTAAGCTCAGGCCATTTTTGTCTTTGCTCTTCTGGCTACGACCTAGAGAAAGGATACTGCTCAGGTACAGATTGGATTATGAGTTAAAGAGTAATTTTATTTTTTTCAAAGAAAATATCCGGACGACAAGAAGAAAAGGGAAAATTCTTGGTGCTCCACGAGCATTATGAATAGATGCTATTTCCGTATAAATATTAGCAATAAGCGTGAATGAGAAACGGAAAATGCTATTGGAGCACCTAGACTTTACTAGCAAGAGTTAAATGTCAAATGATGTAACATTCCTCTGTTGGATGGTAAGATGATCAGAAAAGTGTTGTAAAATTTATCATCCAATAGATGATTGAAATTATTGATTTTTAAAATATCCATCGGATTACTTGCAAATGAGTAAAGTCTTCCAATTACTGTAACTGTCTATGTAAACAGAAAATTAAAGACAAAAATGGTGGAGTTTTTTTTAGTTGTAGCCATGATTTAGTTTGATCTTCTCTTTGATTTATTTATTTTTATTCATTATTTTCTGGGCAGGCGACTTGATCTGTAATATCTCGAGCGGCTACAATTGCTCCAATTGTCCTGACGGTTATAATCGTCTCTCATATGGTTGCATTAAAGTTTTCAACAAATCTCGGGTTAAATTCATTGTTATAGGTATGCATATCGATCCTTTATTTTACATCATAACAAATTAATAATGTTTTTTAACATATATTTCAAATGAAAATACTAAGTGTTCATTCGTTCATTTGATGATATCTTTCATTATTGTCCTCGAGAGCCGCAGGCTGCGGTGGTGGGCTTGCGTTATTCTTTCTACTCATTGGAATATGGTGGTTGTACAAGTTTGTAAAAAGAAGAAGGGAAATCAAGTTTAAGCGTAAGTTCTTTAAAAAAAATGGTGGTTTATTATTGCAACAAGAATTGTCTTCCAATGAAGGTAATATTGAGAAAATGAAGTTATTTACTTCAAAAGATTTGGAGAAGGCCACCGACAACTACAATGCCAATCGAATCCTTGGTCAAGGAGGCCAAGGCATTGTATACAAAGGAATGTTAGCAGATGGAGGTATTGTGGCTGTAAAAAAATCTAAAATATTGGATGAGAGTAATCTCGAGCAATTCATCAATGAGGTAGTAATTTTGTCTCAAATTAATCACAGAAATGTTGTTAAGTTGTTGGGATGTTGCTTGGAGACAGAAGTTCCTCTTTTGGTGTATGAATTTATTCCAAATGGAAGCCTCGATCAATACATACACTACCAATCTGAAGAGTTTCCAATCACATGGGAAATGCGTTTACGCATTGCTGTTGAAGTTTCAGGTGCTCTATCTTATCTGCATTCAGCAGCATCTATTCCTATTTATCATCGAGACATCAAGTCTGCAAACATACTTTTGGACGATAAATATCAAGCTAAAGTTTCAGATTTTGGGGCTTCTAGATCTATCACAATTGATCAAACTCACTTGACCACTCAAGTACAAGGAAGTTTTGGATATCTAGATCCAGAATACTTTCGGTCAAGTCATTTTACTGAGAAAAGTGATGTTTATAGTTTTGGAGTAGTTCTTGTTGAGCTTCTAACTGGACAAAAACCTATCCGTTTAACTGAAGCTGAAGAAGATAAAAGTTTAGCAAGATATTTTATCCAAGCAATGAAAGAGAACTGTCTATTTGAAGTCCTTGATGATCGAGTTCTCAAGGAAGCTGAGAAAGTAGAAATTATTACTGTTGCTACACTCGCAAAAAGATGCTTGAACTTGAATGGGAAGAAAAGACCTACGATGAAAGAAGTGGCATTTGAATTACGGGGTATAAGAGAATCAATTGGAACTTCCATTTTGCAGCAAAATTGTGAAAAGACTGATTTTGTGGATGGTGACATTACTGGACATGATTTCGAAAGGGATTCATCTTCTAGTGGGTCAACTTTAAATAGTGTCTCAGTTTCTGTGGATGCCGACCCTTTAATTTCAAACAAATGGTGACAAAGAGAAGAATGGCCTTGAAACTGTTTGTATTTCATAAATAAGATTGTTAAGACTTTTCCGATATTTTCATTCTCTTGCATCGTTACAGTTTCTTTGGGCACCATCATTTGTAATTAAACACTTCCAAGTCATTTCAAACAAATTTTCCACTATTTCATTGAATGCGCTGCATCTTCCCCCCCCCCCCCCCCACACCAAAAAAAGGGGATGCGGCGCAAATGGAGGAGATGAAGGAAAAATCTGTTGAAATTAATTTCGTAGTTGAAGTTTATAAATGCAAGATGATATGATCTCTCAGTCTATTAAATACTGATGTGCAAGAACTTTAGCACTATGTGACCTAATATCTCAAGTAAATAGCAGAGAACAACTTGAGCACTTAAGAGGGCCAACGTTAAATAAACTCCAGAGTGGCATGTTGTAATTGTTGGCTTATTGTTATGCAGAACTTTCCCGGTAGTGAAATAAAATCGAGAGGAAGATGGGAGGAAATAAAGATCAATGCGCTTTCTTGTATTTCATGGGTTAAAAATCTTTTTATCTGATTACAAACTGATAGATAAAATACCCTTATATCATTTGTGATTGAATCTCTTAGGTCAAATATATAAAGTTAGAACAATCCTCAACTCATTAGTTAGATTTTGAGTATGGCTTAAACCCATGAACTTTTATATTTTACTAGAGATAAACTCACCCACGATTATGCCCGCACTACCTCCCACAGTACCTTACCACTAGACGCCCTTCACATGGAGGCTTGGGTACCACTTGAAAAGTCATTTGAAAGAAAAGTCTGTTTAAAATTACGTTCCAATTCTGTATTTTCAACTCTCCAAATTATAAATTGATATTCAACTCTTATGTTATAAAAAAAGTAATGCTAGAGCATTCCAACTTGAGTACCAATGGATGTGGCATTCATTCAGGGGATTGTAGAATATTTATTTTATCAGCTATAAAATTTATTATTCAATAGATAAATGATATATGATAGTTGGGACTCAAATTGGGACTTAATTGGTGGGACACAATCATGATTGGTTAAAAAAGATATACAGAGATAACCATCGTAAGAGGTAAATCAAAAACTCTTTCTTTCTCTCTGCTAAGACCCTTTCTGCCACCAGCTGAAATTCAAACACTAGTTTTGATCCATCAACGTGCCTGAATTACACAGCCACCACATTTTCAAACATCTAAACTCTCAAATCTATTTTTCAACTCCGTTTTTCCAACCACTGCAGTCTCGAACCAACCGGAACTCCACGCTGCTACTTGTAGCTGCCACGTCGCCAATTTCCCATCACCACAGCAAAACAATAAAATAAAATAAAAAATATATATATATACACGGAGGAGAGAACAACTTGTAGACTTGAGAGGGCCAGGGTTAATTAAAAGTCAAGTTGACTTGCAGGACTTTCATTGTATTGGGATAAAAGCTAAAAGGAACCTAGAAGGAATTTAATTAAAGATCAACGCATGCAATTGCTCTGTTAAATCTTCATTCTTCCAAGTAAAAATATTGAGAATGGTTGTTCATCATTATCTGGTGTTGCTGCAATTGATGATTTTGCTAGTATGGCCAATCAAAGCATCAAAAGATTTATGCCAATATGATTGTGGCAATGTCACTATCAGTTACCCCTTCGGAATCGGAGACGGTTGCTACTTTGATAACAGTTTTGAAGTATTCTGCGATTACTCCTCTGGCTCCCCAAAAGCTTTTCTTGCGAGCATCAACAACCTGCAAGTATTGGACAGTCATGTTTATACTGTTTATGATTCATCTACTTCTTTTTATGTATACATGATTAGGGTATACATTCCTGTAATTTCTTTGAAGATCAGTAACCTGACAAGCAGTGATAAAGGGGTCAGTCTATCAGGTAGCCCTTTTACATTTTCCCGGTCGCGCAATAGATTCACTGCCATAGGTTGCAACAACTATTCTACGATTATTAAGCGACAGAATGATTCATCCGTTTTTGGTGGGTGCCTTTCGATTATCACTTGTGATCCTGCTCTTAACCCTGGTTGCTACGATTTCCTATGCGCCTTTCCTCAAAATATTACTGAGGTTTTCAATGCACAAATATCTAATTTTTATTCTAAAAGTATTCCTCAGGAATGTCACTCTGTTTCCATTGTTGAAGATTATTGGATCACCTCCGGGTACCTGAAGAATCCTCACGTTTTGAAAGATCATGAACAAGTTCCTGCACTGTTGGAGTGGCTTGAGTATAAAGGATATTGTTATGAAGAATATAATTCGAAAACTACTTGTAACAAGGACAATAGATGTTTAATACAATTAAGCTCAGGCTACCTTTGCATTTGCTTTAGGGAAACAAGCTTTGACCGACACCACCATGGATATTGCTCAGGTACAATTTCGAATACTAATTAAATTAATTTCATATATGAAGTGAATACTACATTTCCTTGAACCAACTACGTATCTAACACAAAATTAGTGAAAGTAATTGCAGAATTCGCATATGTAAAAAAGGAAAGATTTATATATAGCCATAATTTATTTTGATATTCTATTTCATCTTTTGGGTTTGTTTAGGTTTCTTGTTCTATAATATCACAAGCCCCTACAATTACTCCTCAGGATGTCCCAAAGGTTACTTTTCAGATCCCAACTCAAGTATCTGCGCCCAAAATCGTAGGACAAGTTGATATGAACTTCTTCAAATTATGCACAAAAATTCTCATGTCAAATTCATTATTATAGGTATGTATTGGAATTTGCAGATTTTGTCGACAGAATTAACTGATTTTTAATTACCGTATATATATGGGCTCACAAACGCAAAAACGTTCTGCACCTGAAATTTGCAATAGCATATACATTTATGATCTCCTACTCTTAACAGACTAAACAGTTCCTTGCCATAAATCGCCGAACGCGTATTAAATATTCTTGTCCTGGAGCGTTGCAGGTTGCAATAGTGGGCTTGGAATGTTGTTCCTACTAATCGGAATATGGTGGTTGTGCAAGTTCGTTAAAAGAAGAAGAGTAATCAAGCACAAACAGAAGTTCTTTAAAAGAAATGGTGGTTTATTATTGCAACAACAATCGTCATCAAATGAAGGTAATACCGAGAAAACAAAATTGTTTACTTCAATGGAATTGGAAATGGCTACTGACAACTTCAATACCAATCGAATCCTTGGTCAAGGAGGCCAAGGCACAGTGTACAAGGGAATGTTGACAGATGGAAGAATTGCGGCTGTGAAAAAATCCAAATTAGTGGATGAGAGTAATATTGAGCAATTCATCAATGAGGTGGTAATTTTAACTCAAATTAACCACAGAAATGTTGTTAAATTGTTCGGGTGCTGCTTGGAGACAGAGGTTCCTCTTTTGGTGTATGAATTTATTCCAAATGGAACTCTCTATCAATATATACATGACCAAACTGAGGAGTTCTCAATCACATGGGAAATGCGTTTACGCATTGCTGTAGAAGTTTCAAGTGCTCTATCCTATTTGCATTCAACTACTTCTATTCCAATTTATCATCGAGACATCAAGTCTGCAAATATACTTTTGGATGATAAATTTCGAGCAAAAGTTTCGGACTTTGGGGCTTCTAGATCCGTCACGATTGATCAAACTCACTTGACCACACGAGTACAAGGAACTTTTGGATATCTAGATCCAGAGTACTTTGGGTCAAGTCAATTTACAGAGAAAAGTGATGTTTATAGTTTTGGAGTTGTCCTTGTTGAGCTTTTAACTGGACAAAAACCTATCCTTTCAACCGACACGGAAGAAGATAAAAGTTTAGCAGGGTATTTTCTCCGAGCAATGAAAGAGAACCATTTGTTTGATGTGCTTGATGCTCAAGTTCTTAAGGAAGCCAAGGAAGAAGAGATTATTACCGTTGCTATGCTTGCAAAAAGATGCTTGAACTTGAATGGGAGGAAGAGACCTACTATGAAAGAAGTAACATTTGAATTAGGGGGGATTAGAGCTCAAAAGTGTGAAGACATTCATCTTGTGGATGGCAATTTTGAAACTGGTTCATCTTCAACTGGAGCATTTTAAATGCTGTTGCTTTTTCTGTAGATGCTAATCCTTTGCTTTCAAACAAGTGGTGATTAAAGGGAAGAATTTTCCTTTAAAATCTAAGTATTTCATTTCATAAATAAATTAAGCTGTGGATTTTTGCATTATGCTTCTCTTATGGTTAAAATTTTTCATCTCTAGAATAAAATATACAGAGTTTGATGTTCGGTTTGTAAGCGGAGAAATAAATTTATAAGGTAGATTCCAACAAAGCATCTGTGGCAAACATATTTAAATATCTAAGAAGCAAGCTTCTAATGCTACCAATATTTAGGGGCCCTGTGCTTGAAGAAACAGAACTTTGAAGCTGACAGAGTGAGGCATCTCAGCATCTGAATCTGCATACAAGTGGAACAGGAGATGCCGACATGACATCCTACGTGGAACTTATGTGACACATACAATGAATCCAGTTCGTTCCTAATTCATACGCTTACATTGTAACCCCGTTCTGTGTGTTTCGAGTACCATTGGCGAACCATCACTTCGTGCCTTTGTATTGCTAATAGTACCTTTGCCTTGATTGATTTTGCTGACAATATATAGGTTGTGTTTGGAAGTGAAGTACTATAACTTTTATGTTACGTTTACTTCCTGGATTAGGGAATCGGAATCATTAACAACGTTTATCTCGCAAAATAGATTTAGGAATCGGAATCGGAATCGGAATCGTGGGACCCACCACAATTTGGGAATGAGCAATGGGAGACTCATTCCTAGGGGGAGGTGGGAATGAGTCTCCCATTTTCGGGAGTGACTGTTTTACCCTCCCCCAAAATTAAAAATGTTCATATTGTCCTCATTTATAATTAATTAATATATTATTATAATTAATAAATAAATAAATATATTGTTAACAATAATTATTAATAATTTTAGTATTTAATAAATAATCACAATAATTAATTAATTATTATAATTATTACTATTAATTAATATATTAATATATTATTAACAATAATTATTAATAATTTTAATTTTTGATAAATAATCACAATAATTAATATACTTTTATTATAATTAATTAGTATACTATTATAATAATTACTAATATAATTATTTTAATTAATTCACATATATTATTAATTAATTTATATAACTATTACTATTAATTAATATGTTAGTATATTATTAACAATGATATATTAATAATTATAGTTTTGAATAAATAATTACAATAATTAATATATTTTTATAATAATAGTTAATATAATTAGTTAAAAAAATTTACAATTAATTAATATATTAATATATTCTTGACAATAATTAATAATAATAATAATTTTTTAATAAATAATCACTATAAAATAATAATTATGACAATAATTTGTTAAGTACTTTTTAGTAATTTGTTACAATTTAACTCATTCTGATTCCAATTCCAAGATAAAATAAACACATCAGTGGGATTCTAGCTCATCCTTATTCTGATTCATATAGGTCAACTAAACAATTTATTCTAATTCTTTTTCCTTATTCCGATTCTAGCCCATTCCAATTACTAACAAGTAAACGCAGCATTAAGATGCAGATGCTGTGGAGTAAAAGTCATAGTTGTGGGATAAAAGCTGCTAGTGTTTAGCAAATTTTAATAGTTGTAGAGTAGAAGCTAATGGTGTTTGGTAAATTTTAATAGTTGTATAGTGAAAGTTGATGAATATTTGTAATAATTAATTTTAAATAAAATTATTTTTAATTATTAATTAGTCAAATTATTTTTCATATTTTGAATTATCATATTAACTTATGATTATGTTTATTACTTTGACAAATCAAATTAATAGTTAATTAATCAAAGTTATTTTTCTTCACAAGCTGTAATAAATATTTTTTAAAACAAAATAATTTAAAAATTGAAAATAAATAAATTCTAATTTTACACATTGATTGTAGAAATAAATTATACCAAATATGTCTAATAAAGATCATACAACATAACATTATCTACACAACTTAAAAGTGACTTTTAACCCACAAGTATAAAAGTGTCTTGTTGTATTATAGCTCGGTGAGTCCAAGGTCGATTCACAGAGAAAATATTTAATTTGTTTATTTTATTTTATCTAAAAATGGAAATAAAATTTAAATATAAACAACTTAATTTAAATCAAATTATGAAATTGAATTAGTTAGGGTTATGGATCCACTCTTAGTAGTAAATAAAATTTAATAAATTCTTTTTACTATTTTTTTAGATTTATTACCCAAAAGATTAATTATGTAAATTATTATTATTTTCCTATTAATTTTATTATGGATTAAGTATTTAATGTGCCAAAATTTAATTTTTCCACAATAAATCAAAATACCATTTTATCATACCTTATATTAAGATATTAAGAATTTATTGTGCCAAACTCTCTTGTTTGTCTACAATAAATCAAAATTTCAAAATATAAAATATGTATAAAATTAAATAGAAAATAATTTAATTTATAAAATTAAAAATAAATTTTGATTAAATCATATTTATTTCCTAAGAGTTTCACCTTACCCTAACTATTATTATTTAGTTAAGATAATTGAAATAAAAGTAATTACTAAAATTAAATTAAACATAATTAAAATGAATAAAAAAACTAAAATTAAAAATAAAACTATATTTAATTATAAAAATAATTAAGCAAAATATTAAAAACACACCTGAAAAACAAGATTACAGGGAGATTGAGAGAAATTGAGAAGACGAGAGATGATAAAAAACATAAAAAGTGAGGCTCTATTTATAGAAAAATAAATTCATGATCCAGTGTCTTGCAGTCCATCATAAGCTTTATGCATGCGCTCTTCACAACCATTAGATCAAAGATCCAACGGCTGCTCAAACTTCAAAAGTCAACATCACACACAACATCATGTGAAACGTCCGATTCGGTCAAAGAACGGTTGAGATTTGGCGGGTTAATGGGTGGATCGGATTGACTCGAATACAAAGGTTCGAATCCTACAACTTACTTCACCAACCATTGCCACATGGCACAATTGCGGCCATTGAATCATGAACGGTTAAGATTTAGTTAAAATTGCAAGTTATGCCATGCACTCATATATATTGTAAGCTCACTTTATCATACAATCAGTGCTCGGTCAACCGAAAACGTCAATCTTCTTTTACAAAAGCTCAATTTTAAGCCGATGTGGACTCATCTTAAGGTTTTCAAACCTCCGGAATCCATATTTGACATCCGTTTATCTGTTTGGAGCCTCGAACTATGTGAAATTAATATTTTACGTAATAAACACACAAAAATATACAAAATTAAATATAATTAAGACATAATTAATAATTCCTAATATATTGGATAAACACAAATATAAATGATAATATAATCACAAAATAACATTTTTATCGCTTGATAATTAAACAATTTTTAATACTAATCAATTATAAAATTAAAATGTAACTAATTTCAAAATTCTTATAAACATTTCCATTGTCATGCCTCCATTAAACTTGCAACAATGCCATCTCTCAAGATTATTATATTTTGAGCTATGTTATCAATTGTATTATAACTTTCTTTAGGAGACGCAATCTTGCTTATATGTTCGCTATTACTATGACTTGGTTCATCCATTGTTTCATCAAAATGATCATGATTTTGTGAATATCTTCTTATGTAATTATGTAAGGCCATGGTAGTAATAACACTCGCTTCTTGAATGTATAGCTTGGCATATTTCGTAAAATCTTCCACGTGTTATTTCAAACCCCAAAAGTACCCATTAGAGTTAGCAGTACTCTAAACACTAAGAGATTCAGATGCCTCATTACTCTCTAAAGGAAAACCAAATGAGGGAAGTCAAACATGCTCACTCATAACCACTGTGTTTGAACATTAAATTTAGGTTTTTCTCTAACTTTGGATCAATAACATTTTTTCGAAATCTACTCAATTGCAAATTTTCCTTTATTTTCTTTTCCCACCAGTCTTCACTTGCATCAACTATCCAGGGGCAAAGCTATGAGGGGGCTAACCCGGGCTGTAGCCTGGGTTAGTTTCTTGAAAAAAAAAATAGTTAATTATAAATTTATTTAAAAAAAACTTATAGTAAAATATAAAATATAACGAATAATTATTGTCAATATCTATTTTCTCTAAATCGAAAAACTCACCTTCCCTGACTAATTGATCTAATTATCCAAAATCTAAATTCCCAAAGACTCAACTGTTCAAGTCATTAACTTGCTGCTTTATGAGTGACAGCCAGCCTCTACCGCACCCGCATAATCATATTGTCTTTGAATTAGTTATTACCTTATACTTTTGTCAAATTTTTTGATAAAATAATTAATAATTCTCTAATATATTATTATCGCAGACAATATCAATTCAGATACGATAATACATGAGTTTTCTTTTTTGAAGAATCAGAAGACAAAACTTCTTTGATAGTGTTTTTGATTTACATTGTACCTTTACAATTTTATTATTAGTTTTTTGCTTGTCTAGTGTATTTTAATAATTTCATTTGTATAGAATAAATTTTTTGAGAAGTAAAATTGAATTAAAAAAAAAATCTAGCCCACCCCAAAATATATTGCTAGCTTCGCCACTGCAACGATCCATAACCTATGATTCCACCCTAGACTAGCTTCCTAGCTAATCAAATTCTTCCACAGTTTCCAATTAGTTCTAATAGAATCCCATTTTTTTTTTCATCTGAATTCTATTGTAATCCAATCCAGTTTCTTTAGTGGATTCCTTAATTAAATTTTCATATCCTTCGGAAGTCACATGAGTCCTAGGACGATGTTCGGCATCCACTGCCTTAATACATAACTCACAAAATACATTTGAAGTTTGGGAGTTCCAGGTCGCCTTACTAGTTGAGCTATTAGACATAATTGCGTACACTTAAACCTAGAAAATAGAATAATATTTCGTCATCAAACAACAATATAGGAAAGAGATTAATTAAGAGCAATACCCAATTTTCTTTTTAAAACAAATAACATTAATTAAGGATGAATTATGTCTAGCAACAAGGATGAATTATGCCTTACATTACATATCTTGTTTCAAAATGAGTTGTTAGTTTAATAAACCTGGGGTTTCCTCTAATTACATACCATGTTTCGAAGAAATTAAAATATTTTTTCTCAATAGTTTAATTTTTTGTAGTTACCTTTAAGTGAATCCTTTAAAATTTATGAGAAGCTGAAATGATTTGTTCAAAAACATGTATTGTTGGAATATATAGGAATTGGTTACTTGTTTGTTGCTGCCTTTAATGATTTTTATTACGGAAATTTCATCAAACAAGGATTGTGCATGTCTATAAAAAGCAACTAAAAAAAATTAAAAATGCAATAAAAATAGTGACTTCAAAGCAAATAAATCACACGTGACCAATCACCTATTAATTTATTCTAAGTAAAAGCTCCAGTACATTCTGAACAAAAAGGAAGAAAATGAAAAATTACATGTAACAAAGTAAAGGAAAACTCAAAAAATGAACAACGGGTAAAGGAAAATGCACATTACTTAGATATTTTAAAAACAAAGATAGAAGAACATATTTGTATGAAAATGACTGGTGTCAGAATCGTGTCAATGAGAATTACCGATGTTGCATCGATGAGAACTGTCGATGTTGGAATCATGCTAATAAGAACAATGTTTAGAGTTTGTTTTATGGAAAAATCAATTTGAGTTTAAGTTTAAAAATGAGGAGGATAAAATTGAAATTAAATAATATGTAAGGGTAATTTAGTAATTTAATATATAGCTAATTAAGAAAAATTTTTGCTTACCTGCTAAAGCCCGACTCCAAAGTGTTACTACTGAAAATGAGGGGATGATATATGGAAAAAAGAAGCTTCATTTTAAATTAATGCACAAAAACAATTTAAAGATTTAAGAGATCTAATTTGTCGTTTCATTTCACTAAAATGTATTGATAGATAAAATTAGCCATTAGGTGTGTCTTATCCTAAAATTAATCTTTCACGAAGTCCTTAGAAACAATAAAATACTATTACATAGCCCGGAAAGCGTTTGTATTAAGTTATAGAATTAGGTGTCTCTTACACATATGTCTTCCCTGAATAAAAGCGTTCGTATTAAGTTATGAAATGGTGGATTATTATGCCAAACAAACGGCTCTTTCCCTTTCAAAATTATTAAGTTATGAAATGGTGGATTATTATACCAAACAAACGGCTCTATCCCTTTCAAAATTATTGGACGTATTTTTCAAGGAAACCTCCTCTATCTTTCTTCCAATTAATGTCCAGTTAAGACTTCCGTGGGTCCAATTAATGTCAATCGTTTTTGAATGTGTACAGGATAACAACTTGAAGACTTGAGAGGGCCAGCGTTAATTCAAAGTCAAGACTAGGCTATTACCCTGCAGGATTCTTGATAGTGAGGTGAAAAAAAAAAGGGTTGAAAGAGATTAGGATTTAACGCTGAGTTTAGTTTTTATTGGCCACTAAGTTAATTATTAAAATTTATTTTGTGCTTTTTCTTTCATTTATCTTACATAACAATTATTTATTGAGATTCTTGTCCAATTGAAAGATATTAGATAAAAGGTTATTAAAACTTTAGTTATTTTTGTGTATAAAACAAAAACTTTGGTTATTTAGTTTCAAAAGAAAAAAAATCGAGACTTTGAGTTGCTTTGGAACAAATTATATTTGAAATTGAAAAGAAGAAGAAAAAAACCATACAACGAGAAAGAGAAAATATAAATGGGGTTAATTCTAATAATATGTCCTTAAATATAATTGTATATAATAGGGGTTTTATAAGATTAATGAAGAGGTGATCCAACATTTTCACAATTTGTTTTCAATTTTTATTCATCACCCCGATGCCCCAATTTATTTTCGTTATTATGTAGGTGTGGTGTTACTAGAAATCAAATGCTGCCTTTTTTTTCTTTTTTCTTTTTTCTTTTCTTTTCCTCTCCTCTCCTCACTTATAGTGGAATATGGAGAATTAAACAAAACCAATTCCCAATCAACGTTAACATACGTTATATAATATATTACACATTACAATTATTTGTATTTGAACTAAACTCAAAAATCCAAACTCGAAACAAAAATTGGGTAGCCGCTTGCTGGATTTTGTATGGAACTTAGAGGAGAAACTTGGTAATGAAGTGTGTGGAGGTGCGGAGACAACAGTCAGTAGGCGGTAGCAGCAGATCTGGTCGTGGTCCTCACAGAGCAGTAGATCGGCTGGCGGTTGGCGTCGGCGGTGATTGTGGCGAGCGTGTGTTGGTTGCGGCTGTGTGTGTGTGTGTGTGTGTGTTTCTACTTGTGTTGAGTGTTGACTTGAGGGTGGGGAAGTGACCCATGAGGCGTGAAGGAGGGGAGTAGAGGCTGGAGTGCGCTGTGTGGTCTCTCGTTGAGGTTTGAGGGGGAGGTAGTGAGGCGTGAGGGAGGGGAATGAGGCTGCTGGGTACGGCTGGGTGCGCTGAGTGTGTGGTCTACTAGTTTTATGCCTCTATCTCTACTCGTTTTCTGCCTCCATCTCCGTGATGTGTGTCGTATACGTGTGTGGTGTGTGAGGCTATGTAGTGTGTGGTCTGTGCTCTGCAGCGTCACTAGTGCTTGAGTGCTTGTTGTTGGATGCATGTGTGTTGTATCAGTGTGGGTTGTTCACTTTCTTCTTTAAGCCAACCCATTCAGGTTATCGAATTGGATCAGATTTCACCCGATCCGATCGGGTTGGCAACATTTGATCCGATCGGATATTATGGTCAATCCGATCCGATCTGAACCTAATTTTTTTCGGATCGAATCGGGTTGGATTGGTTATTTTGCCCACCCCTACTGCCCACTGTCCCCCCTTGCCTCCTCACCATACAAATAACAATTGAAAATTAGGCCAATTAAATTAAAGGCAAGACGGGATGGAAATATGGAATCGTTAATTATTATACCCATGACCCCTCTAATTAATGGTTATTTCCCTTTTGATATTATTGTACGTGTTTGAAAGGAAACCTCATCTATCTTCCTTCCAATTAAGACTATTGTATGTCCAATTAATGTAAATTGTTTTTGAACGTGTAGAGGATAACATGACAATGCGGAGACATTTAAAGTTGATTGATAGAAGGAAAAAATTTCCTAAATAATGAAGTTAATTGAAAAAATTTTAAATTAACAAAACTAGAGTTTTAGATCTTTTTATATAATAACTTTAACTATAATAAAATTCTCCTAATCTGAATAAAAAATCCAAAACAAACAGTGCTCAAATATGTTATTTAGGAAAAAAAGATAAAACTTTTAGAAGAAATAAGAAAAAATGGACGAATATCTTAAAAACGAAAAATGATAAGGAAAGAAACAAATTTCTAGGCTCAAGTAAGGCCCAAAATGGCATAAGCTTTATAAGCTTGATTTGTCTTCTCGTAAACTTTAAAACGATATATTATACACTCAAAACGGATACATATGGCCTAAATTACGCCCTTTGGAAAGTACCCTTCTCATCCCACACGCCCATCATACATTAGTCCCTCTCACTTGGAAAAGAACTCGCCATCGAGTTTGACTCGTACAACGCCTCATCATCTAAATGATATTTAAACAGATCAGCCATATTGAATGTGTAAGAGATCTTCTAGTTGTCCGGTAGTTGGAGAACATAAGCATTATTATTAATCTTCCTTGCCACACGAAATGGTCCATACTTGATGTGGACTTGCATCACTTTCCCGTGTCGATGCCTGTTCGCATCGACCTTGTACATAGCATTTGCAACCTCCAAATGAGCTCGTACCTTGGCATGAATCTGTAGAGCCCTTTCTTTTCTACCACATTATTCACTATTTTTTATACGAACCCCATCAAGAACTAACACGACCCTAATCAATTTAGTTCCTAAGATCGAATCTAAACCAGGAATTGAATGGAACCCCGACCCAATGCTTAATGAAAGCACAAACCTTGGTATGTGAAGACGCCACAATCAGCTATGGATGGTCTGATTGATAAGTCAAGAGTTTGAACGTCACGGAAATTCGATAAGTTCAAAGAGTTTGTAAAGAACCAAAGAGAATTAACTCTCTCACCAATTGCATCAAAATTTATCTCTGCTTAATGGATACGAATACATTATATGGGGCTGGTTACAAGAATTTTTGGAAATAAATCCTAAGCCAAAAATCAAATCTGAATATGAATATAAACAAATAGGAAAGAATATAAATCAAATTAGAATCCTAATCTAAGTAAATAGGAAAGAATATAAATCAAATCAGGATCCTAATTGGCTTAAATGTCTTACATCAATTAAAATGGAAACTAGGCCATTAAAATAGAAATAATTGATTTGTTTCCTTAATAGCCTCCTCAAGAAACGAGAAAATATCTGAAAAAAAAGAAAAATAATATATTTTCCCGCCATAATGTGCAAGCCAACTCCTTATTTCATGGAAATAATTATTTGGAAACTTCAAGAGCCTAAATCATCCATTTATCACGATTCCTTCAACGGGCCTCCATGAATTTGATTAAGCCCAAGTTGCTTGAATCAATCCATTACGCGCTTCTTTGAATTTCTTTGCTCAATCTCTTGTAACAGGTCCGACGGGAACTTGACTAGGATCTGAATATGCCTCATCCCATGTGTTTGTGATAGTTTTATCCTTAATCTCATCATTCCCCTCCTTTTGAAGAGGATTTGTCCTCAAATCATCACCTACATCAAAAGAACTCAAATCAGAAACATGAAAAGTAGCACTTACATTGTACTCACCAGGAAAATCCAGTTTCTAGGCATTGTTATTGATCCGTTCCAAAACTTGGAATGGGCCATCCCCTCGAGGTAATAACTTAGATTTCCTTTGTTTAAGAAATCGTTCCTTGTGCATGCGTAACCACACCTAATCGTCGGGTTCAAAGACTAGCTTATGTCGCCCTTTGTTAGCTTGTTTAGCATATTGCTCAATTATCCGCTCAATGTTGAACTTCGCCTTTTCATGTATCTGTTTAACAATTTCAGCCTTTTTCTTGCCATCTAAGTTAACACGATAAAAAATAGGTAATGGAGTTAAATCCAATGGGGTTAAAGGATTAAAACCATAAACAATTTCAAATGGTGAATACTTAGTAGAAGAATGAACAGAACGATTATAAGCAAACTCAACCTGTGGTAAACAATGTTCCCAAGTTTTGATGTTCTTTTTAATGATAGCTCGCAACAAAGTAGATAAAGTTCTATTCAGACCTTCTGTTTGACCATCAGTTTGTGGGTGAAAACAACAACTAAGTTCCTAACTTAGCCCATAATATTTTCCAAAAGTAACTTAAAAACTTAACATCCATATCAGAAACAATTGTCCTGAGCATACCATGCAACCTTACAATCTCCCTAAAGAATAGGTCAGTGACATTATAAGCATCATCCGTTTTGTGACATGGAATAAAATGTGTCATATTTGAAAATTTATTTACAACCACAAAAATTGAGTCTTTCCCTTGTTTAGACCTAGGTAAACCTAGTACAAAATCCATCGAAACATCAGTCCAAGGTGCACTAGGTATTGGAAAAGGGGTGTATAAGCCATAAGGTTGCACTTTCGATTTGGCTTGCCTATAAGTGACACATTTACTACAAAGTCTTTCAACATCTCGTTTCATATGTGGCCAATAGAAGTGTTCCTGTCAAAATGCTAGAGTCTTTACAACTCCAAAATGCCTTATTAACCCTCCTCCATGGGATTCTCTCACTAACAAATCTCTCAAAGAACGGTTAGGCACACATAATTTATTCTCCTGAAATAAATAGTCATCATGCCTAAAGTATTTACTGACTGTGGACTTTTCACAAGCTTGGTATTCAACATTAAAATCATGGTCATCAGCATACAATTCCTTAATATGTTCAAAACTAAGTAGTTTAGCATTAAGTGTTGATATTAAGACATACCTGCGGGAAAGCGCATATGCAACAATATTTTTTTACCTTACTTGTAACGAATGACATATGGAAATGTCTATGAATTTTACCCATCGAACATGCCTCTTGTTCAGCTTGTGTTGGCCTTTAAGGTGTTTTGAGGACTTATGATCGGTGTGAATCATGAACTCCTTAGGCTATAGGTAGTGCTGCGACATTTCTAACGCTCGAACCAGCGCATACAACTCCTTATCATAAGTAGGGTAGTTTAACTTTGCCCTACTCAGGTTTTCACTAACGTAAGCAATTGGTCGTCCCTCCTACATTAGGACTGCACCAATACCAATCCTGAGGCATCGCATTCAATTTCAAATGTTTTATTAAAGTTAGGCAAAGAGAATAATGGAGCATTTGTTAGCTTTTGCTTGATCATTTGAAATGTCTCTTGTGCTTCTCCCCACTTGAATCCAACATTTTGTTTTATTACTTTAGTAAGCAGTGCGGCTAGTGTGCTAAAGTCTTTCATAAATCATTGGTAGAAACTAACGAGCACATGAAAGCTTCTCACATTACTTACACTTGTGGGACTCGGCCAGTCTTGGATTGCACATACCTTTTCCTCATCAACTTGTATACCATGTGCACTGACAATAAATTCTAGAAACACACATTTATTTTCTAAGCATGTCTAAAAAAAATTTCAAATGTATTACATGATCGTTTATGTTTTTGCTATAAATGAGGATATCATCAAAATAAACAACAACAAACTTGTCAATAAAAGATCGCAAGACATGATTCATAAGTCTCATAAAAGTGCTCGGGGCATTAGTTAAACCAAAATGCATGACTAATCATTCATATAAACCATATTTTGTTTTAATGGCAGTTTTCTATTCATCTTCTTCTTTCATTCTAATATGATGATATCCACTTTTCAAATCAATTTTGGAAAATACACAAGACTCATGTAATTCATCAAGCATATCATCTAACCTAGTAATGAGATGTCGATGCTTTACCGTTGTGTTGTTGATGGCTCGACAATCAACACACATCCTCCACATCTCATCCTTCTTAGGAACTAATAAAACGGGAATTGCACATGGACTCACGCTTTCTCTCACGTACCCTTTTTTCCATTAATTCATTAACCTGCCTTTAAAGTTCCTTGGTCTCCTCCAGGTTGCTCCTATAGGCTGGTCTATTTGGAATGGCTGTACCGGGCACAAAATCAATCTGATGCTTAATCCCTTGGATTGGAAGTAAACCATGTGGTGCTTCCTCAGGAAAGATATCCTCATACTCCTGTAAACGAGAAGTAATAGAACTAGGCAAGGTATGGTCAAATTCGTTAGTGCTTAAAAATGTCTCTTTGTACAAAACTACAATCATCGACTGATGTAAAAACAATGCTTTTTTAATCTCATTGGCTCTCGCGTAGAAATTCTTTTGTTTTCCATCTGATTTTCGCTCAATGGGCGCATTTTTCTTTGGTTTTTCTCTCACATTTTACTCTGCCTCTTTTTGAATTTCACTATCTTTTTCTCTCATTTTCTTTTGCTCACTCTCTCTTTGTAAGCTCACTTGGTCTCCATAAACCTACTTTGGTGTCAATGGAACAAGAGTGATGTTGTATTAATTAAATACAAATGAATAATTATTGGTGAAGCCATCATGCTTCACACGTCTGTCGAATTGCCAAGGCCACCCAAGTAATAAGTGTCTAGCCTGCATTGGCATTATATCACAAAGCACCTTATCTTCATACTTTCCAATCCGAAAGTCACTAGTAACTACTTGTTCACTTGCACCTCACCACTGTCATTTAACCATTGTAATTTATATGACCGTGGGTGTTTAAGTGTCGGAAGCCCTAACTTCTCTACCATGATAGTACTAGCAACATTAGTACAACTTCCTCCATCAATAATCATACTACATACTTTGTCTTGAGCATAGCACCTAGTATGGAAAATGTTTTCCCGTTGCACTGCTTCGTCTTCCTTTACTTGTACACTCAAACCTCTCCTCGCTACTAAAGTCAATTCCCCAGGGGCTATTGTTGTGAAAATTTTAATATACTCGCAAGCGCACGAATCTAGAAATAAAATAGTGGTAACGAGGTCGATCCCACAGGAAATGTTATAAATTGAAAAGTCTAATTTAAATCTAAAATTAATATTAATCATAACCTAGTTGAGCAAATTGAGTTTTAAAAGAAATTAAACTAATTAAACTAACAAAGCAATTAAAGTAAATGAGATTTCAATAAGACAAAAATTACCAAGGTTTCAAAATCTACCACTATTCAACTAGTAATTATCTAATTATTAATTAATCCCCAATTTTAGAGTGACAACTCGAAATTAATCTATGTCATCTCATGGATATAACAATTAAGCCCAAATAAAATTAATCTTGTGTAGGTTCTTTTTCTGCTTAATAGTGTGATATTTAAGCGTCCCATATAAACATATTGAATAACAAAGAGTCAAAGTTTCCTAAGTACTCTGTGTAAACAATTTAATGAAAGACATAGAATCAAAGATAATCATGTATAAACTTTATAGATGCAAGCATAGATTTAATCGAATAGTAATCCTAACAATCAACAATGCATGACAGAATTGATGAAAAGATTTTAATAACATCTAACTAATCATGTGAAATAAAAACCATAATCATCAAAGAATATATATAGGGAATTAATTAAATAAAAAGATAATTATTTCATTGAATAGGGTTTCATTCTTAACCTCAGCATAAGAAAATTAGCTAGACATACTTGAATTGGGAGCAACAAAAGAAATAAAATCAGCCATGGAAAAAGTAAATTGCTTCAGCTCTTCCTTTTCCTCTCTGCCGAAGCATTTGCTTCCTTTTTCTTCCTCTGGCGGCTGCCCTTCTCCAAAAACCAAAAGCTTGCTTTTATATTACTCTTTAAAATGGGCCCCACTGACCTTGTTATTTCTTAAGCCAAAAGGCTTGGCCTTTTAATTTTCTTTGCTCTCACTCACGTGCTCACCAATTAAGCTTGCACTAGGATTCTTTTTTCCACTTATGAAAGCCAAGTGTGGGTCCTTTTAAGTTGCTTTCCATGCATTACAATGCTATGCACGTCCAGCTCACTTGAAAAATTGAAATTCTTTTTGAGTGCAAATTACTCCTGGCTTTACATGCTATAAACTCTTAATTGTGTCACGGCTTTGATTGATGCTTTCCCAAACTTGTTATTCTTTATGGACTTTTCATTCTTAATCTCCAATTAATTCCCTATTCAATAAAACAATTCAATTAATTAAAAATAACAAATAAAAATAACTAGCAATTATATAATTAAGGGTAAAATATGTATATAAATTATGCTCATCAGCTATATACTCTTCGTATTTAACGTCCTCTAATGGTGGCATCTCATTTTCTTCCGTTTCATCTTCAGTTACAATCTTACCATTGTCTCACAACATCATAACTCTCTTATTCACACATTCACTTGCGATATGCTTGTTGTCTTGATATTTAAAACAGTTAATGTCACAATTCCTAATAGTAAGAGGCACGGTGTTACCTTGTGAATTGTGCTTGGAGGGCTCAGATCTTAGCTTAGGTGCAATAGATGCTTGTAGCCTCTCATCTCGTTTCACACATAGCTCGACTTCCAATGAGTGGAACTCAAGCTTGGGGCTGCACAGGTGTTACCCCTCCTGTTGAGTTGCTGCTCAATCTTGATGGCTTTGTGTACCATCTCATAAATCTTCACATAATGTTGAAACTCAACCTTATCTGGTCTATCATCCTCCACATTTGCTCTAATCATGACAATCTCCATTTCATTATAATAATCCTTCACGCTTCGGCTACCATGTGTAAGATTTGTAATTTTTTGTACAAGTCTCAATAATAGTGGTTAGGTACAAAATGTCTTCGCATCAATGATTTCATTTCATCCCATATCTCAACTGGACATTCTCTATTTCGCCTCTTACTTATAACAAGTTTATCCCACTAAGTAATAACATAGTCAGAAAACTCAATCACAACCAATTTTACCTTTTTTGCCTCTGAATAATTGTGGCAATCAAATATGAACTCCTTTTTCTTCTTCCATTCAAGGTATGCTTCTGGGTCGGATTTTCTTTGAAAAGATGGGATCTTTATCATTATGCCACTCAATCCATTATCTCTATTCCTAACTCTCCTACCTCGTCCATTTCTCCTATAGCTACCCACTAGGTCATTCCCTTCATCATACCCATCCCTATAATAGTCATCAATCTCTCTTCTAGCTGGAGATCTTTCTCTTCTACTTGCTTGGGGAACATGTTGTGGCTGCCCTGCACGTGTGTTCTCTACTTGATCCAAACACTCGTGTATGAGCTCTAATTCAGCTCTCATCATCCTTCTTATCAAATGATAGGAACCTCGTGTGTTCTCCACTTGGTTGCCCTGCACGTCTGTTCTCCACTGGGTTGCCCTGCACGTGTGTTCTCCACTTGGTTGCGATGCACGTATGTTCTCCACTTGGTGCTTAGGCTTTGATACCAAATGATAGGAACCCCGTCAAGAACTAACGCGCCCCTAATCAATTTAGTCCCCAAGATCGAATCTAAACCAGGAATTGAATGGAACCTCGACCCAATGCTTAATGAAAGCACGAACCTTGGTATGTGAAGATGCCACAATCAACTATGGATGGTCTGATTGATAAGTCAAGAGTTTGAACGCCATGGAAATCTGATAAGTTCAAAAAGTTTGTAAAGAATCAAAGAGAATTAACTCTCTCACCAATTGCATCAAAACTTATCTTTATTTATTAGATACAAGTACATTATACAGGGTTGGTTACAAGAATTTTTGAAAATAAATCCTAAACCAAAAATCAAATCTGAATCGGAATCTAAACAAATAGGAAAAAATCTAAATCAAATCAGATTCCTAATCTAAGCAAATAGGAAAGAATCTAAATCAAATCATAATCATAATCTAAGTAAATAGGAAAGAATCTAAATCAAATCAAGATCCTAATTGGCTTAAATGTCTTACATCAATTAAAATAGAAACTAGATGATTAACATAGATATAACTGATTTGTTTCCCTAATAGCCTCCTCAAGAAACGGGAAAGTATCTGAAAAAAAGGAAAATAATATATTTTTCCGCTATAATGTGCAAGCCAACTCCCTATTTCATGGAAGTGTTTATTTGGAAACTTTAAGAGCTTGAATCATGCATTTATCATGTGCGATTCCTTCAACAGGCCTCCACGAATTTGATTGAGCCCAAGTTACTTGAATCAATCTATTAAGTGCTTCTTTGAATTTCTTTGCTTGAGCTCTTGTAACGGGTCCGCCGGAACTTGAGTAGGATCTGAATATGCCTCATCTCATGTGCTTATGATAGTTTTATCCTTAATCTCATTAATTTTACTCCCTCAAACTGCTATGGGCATGATAGCCAGATCATAAACATGGCATGGGGAACAAGTGTAGACAATCTTATAAAAGGTCTTACCACCATGTTATTGCAAGCAAACTTGACTTGAGGCAAGATAGCTTCCCAATTCTATTGCTTGTCACCATAAACACAGCACAACATATTGACCAGAGTGCGATTGACCACCTCTATTTGACCATTTGTTTGCAAATGAAAAGCACTACTAAACTGTACTGAATTTATCCTATAGATGATGCCAAAACTTGCTGATAAACTTCACATCCATGTCAGAAGTAATAGTCTTTAGCATACCATGCAAACTTACCACTTCTTCAGAGAACAAATGTGCAACTAAAGCAGCATCTTCAGTATTCTTACAAGCAATAAAATGCACAATCTTTGAAAACATATTGATCACAACCTATCAATATGTTCCCTTAAAAACTTTGAGGCATATATAACTAATTAGATTTGAACAGATACCCATCTTGAATAAGGAATTCTTTTACATTTTGATGATTAATACACCAATCTTAAATATGCGCAAAGTTTTCCTCCTTAGCGTACAACTCCCTCAAGCATTCAAAACCAGTAACTTCAATGACGAGAACCGTAAAGTAGCTTGCCTACTAAGTGCATCTGCTATCTTATTCTATTGCCCAAATTTATACTTCACAATAAAAGTGAGCTTTTACGTATAGCTCACCCATCTTGCATGCATCTTGCTCAGATGTTGTTGGTGTTAAAGTACTTGATTGCTTGATGGTCACTATAAGGTACAAACTCTTTGCAAATCAAGTAACGTTCTTATGACTTCAACACTCTGAGGATTGCATAAAATTCTTAGTCGTAAGTAGACCATTTATGTCATGTTTTATTTAACTTCTCACTTATATACATAAGTGGTCGTCTCTCTTGAGAAAGAACAGCCCCAATACCATTACCATAAGCATCACATTCAACCTCAAACAACTTGATGAAGTTTGGTAAGGCTAACATAGGAGTAGTAAAAAAATTCTCTTTTAATAAAGGAAAACTCGCACTTCGCAATAAGTGGGGCTATGGTACTAAAACTACAAATAAATATCTTATAAAACATCGTCAACCAATGAAAACTCCTAACTTCACCTACTGTCTTCGGCATAGGCCATTCTTTAATGGCTTGTATCCTCGACTCAATAGCTCCAATCATATCTACATCAGTTATAAAACCAAAAATTCCACATTACTCTACAGAAAGCTACATCTTTAGATTAATGTAAAGTTTATTTTTTTGCAACATCTTTATAATCATTCTCAAATGTTCTAGGTGTGCCACCACATCAACAGAATAAACTAAGATACTGTCAAAATTCACTACAATAAATTTACAGGAAAAAGGCTTAAAACTTGATTCATTTAGTGCATAAAAGTGCTTGACACATTAGACAATTAGAATGGCATAAAAAACCACTCATACAACCCTTCGTTTATTTTAAATATTGTCTTCCACTCACCGTCAGGCCTAATTTTGATATTGTGATATCCATTACGCAAATATATCTTTGAGAAAACTCGAGCATCATTTAGTTGGTCTAATAACTCTTGAAACGTAGAATAGGAAATCGATACTTCACTATAATATGGTTAATTAGCCTACTGTCTGTACATATATGCCAACTCTCATCCTTTTTTGGTACCAACAAAGTTAGTATAGTACATGAACTCATGCTCTCATGAATGAAACCTTTCCCTAACAATTCATCAACCTGCCCTTGTAAGATCACATGCTTGTGAGGGCTCATACAATAATGGGGCAAGTTAGGAAAACTTGCACCATATCTCATAAAGGTGGCAGCCCGTCTAACAACTTTAGTGATCTAATATCAACAAACTCAATTAATAATGGCCGTACTTTTTTCAAAAACAATCTTCACCTTTAATTCTTCTTTTTTCTCTAGCTTCTAGCAATCATCGCAATCATCTTCTTGATGATTTTTAACAACCTTAGTATTCCTCTTTTTGTTCGTTAAAGGCATCAACGAACCTTTTTGTTATTCCACCAAAACTCATACATATTATCCTCTCTTCTATACTGTATCAACATCAAATTGCTAAAGTTTACTAAATAATAGATGGCACGCATCCATATTCTTTACATCGCACAACACATCACTCTTATAAATCTTCCCAATGGAGAAAAGAACACAACATACCTTTATTACTTGCATTTCTATCTTTTTATTTATCAATCGTATTCTGTCAGATACTGGATTTTTTTGGTTAAAAGTCCTATCATGTCAAATAGCACCTTTGAAAATATGTTCTCGCTACTGCCACTATTAATTATAATGTTGCACACCTTGTCATTGATAATGCCATATGTTTTAAAAACTTATTGCGCTGATTATCCTCTTTAAATTTCAATGCTAATAAAATCTTCTATATAATACAATTTAGTCTCTCCTTCATTTGCTTCAAACTCTAAAGCTTCTTCGTCATCCCCATTCTCAATGTCGTTCAACTTTGTCTTGCTGACTTTAGCCTCTACTAAATTCAAATTTTTAAGATGATAGTCACTTGATCGATGGCCTGGCTCCCTACACTTCAAACACTTGTTTAGCATAGGCTTCACTATAAGTGATTGTATCTACTATCTCATCTTATATCTCTTGTTTTAATCTACCAATATATTTCGTAACTATTCAAAATTATGGCTCATCCATATTATTTTTAGTGTGTAGACGATAAAATTCCTTTATGTATTCATCGGCATTGTGATTTCCTTACCTTCAGTTTTGATATTTAAAATATAGTTGCTACCAGTAATCTACTGGCAGGAAATACTCTCTCATCATCCTCTGCATTCTAGGCCACAATTTCATAATTTTTTTTGCAACTTTTCTTTAGTTTTGTATGTATTGCCATCATGCAGAAGCTACGAAAGCTTAACTCACTTCTCTTGAGGAATCTCTATATACTCGAAAAAATTATCCACTTGTGATATCCAGTCTAAAAATTTTTCAACATGCCTCCCACAAAAAAAAATCCAGAATATTAACATTAATCTTGTAATCTGAACTCTTTTTGCGCCCCTATCATCCTCTACATATTCTTCTTCTTCTTAATCGTTTCTTAGCTCCTTACGCACACGTATTGGTTTTCATCACGCAGGGCCTAAATTTTGAGGTACTACTTCACCATTGATGCCTTGAGGTTTTATTTCATGACCAATCGCTTGAGGTATCTCCATGTAGTTGTAATCTTCAGGTTGTACACCACGATTGACTCTTTGAAGTAATTCCTTGTGATTAAATTTTTGTTGTTGACCTCTTTTTCTGTTTTTGTTCAAGCAAAACTTAAGACTCATGATTGTCTCGCTCTATCGCCACCAATCTCGAGTTATAAGCTTCCTCAATTGCTTTCAAGGTTGCTTCTCTAGCCGCCCGTCTGACAGCCTCCACAGTCCTTGCCTGCATCCCTTTATTAACATGTATTTGTCTATAATGATGATTTTGATGATAACAAATAAGATTAAGAATGATTAAATTTTTAAAAACTCAAATTATTTTTCATACATTTTAAATAAATCATTATTTTCATATAATAAAGGTTTAATATTCAAAGGTAAAGTGATTTCATGAAATTGGTTGTTTTTCAAGTTCATGGTCTAATTGAAAAAAATTTGAGAACTTTAAAATCAACAAGTATTGCTTAAAATTCTAGAAATGGACTTGTTTGAAAAGTATCATAAAGTTATGGGCCATAGTATAAGTACAAAAAGTTTTGGGGCAAAAATATAATTTTAGAAAATAGTTTCATTGTAGTAGTCACTGTAGCAAACAGCTAACCGACAAAAGAAAAAAAATTCAAGATTAGCCTCTAGACACTAACGGCAAACCGACTTCTTGAAAACGGTAAACCGACATCTTCTTTGCAAGTCACCGGACGATAACGGCGATCCGAAATTTCAATAACGGTGATCCGACAATTTGAAATTCTTTCCAATGGTAACTTGCTCAAGTTAAAACGGAAATTCGACTTCTATATAACGCCGATCCGACTTGGAGCAAATTATCTGTAACGGCTATTTTTCAGCTCAAACTATAAAAAGGCTCACTTAAACACAAACAATGGAGATTCCAACTACTATCATTGAGCAAACTATTGAGCATACAACTTTCATTGAGCTTTAAATTCTTGTATTCATCTCAATTATTCACATATTAGGATTTCATTTGTAATCAAACACATTGTGTGAGAGAGATTTATTTGTAATCCTTTTTGTAAAATCAAGTTGAGAGGTTGTAAGTGTTGGGATACACTTGGGTTAAGAGATTATGGATAATCTCTTATTGTAAAGGTCTATTTGAAGGAAAACATTTGTCCATGAGGTTCCTAAAATCGCAACTTTTGTGCAGTAAAAATAAAACGGACGGCGGAAGCTCTAGAAACCTCGGATCGGTTTCATTCAAAAAAGAAAATCAAGAGGAAAGATTGAAGTTTAATTACCTCACTTGCAGTTTCAAAAACGACTTCGTGAGGTAGGAGAAAACGACTGAAAACAGCAAGCAACGAACACTGTCCAGAAAATACAGCTCAGCACGAACAGCTTCTGTTTTGCCACGATCTGAGATCCTTAAAGCACCCCAATTGTGATGCCTCTAATTAGTCCACACTTAGAAATGTTCTAGGAGTTCAGAGCATTTGGAATCTCGAAATTTCGTTTAGAAATGAGAGAGATAATGAAGAAACATGAATGCTAGTTCATGATGATTCATCCCACCAAATAAAGCTACCATTATCTCTAATAATGGCACCAAACATTATCATGTGCTAGACCCACCCACTTAGCTATTATTTATTGAAAGTGATCTTATCACTTAAATAAATTATTTAATCAAATAAATAAATAGCTAAATTAATTAATTTCGCAATTAATTAATTAACCCCATTTTGATCAAATCAAATGGTTAAATGTGGGCTCATTTTGTGACATGTTCTAATGCTTTCTCTTAATCCATATTAGATCCAATAAAAGCCCAAAATTCTAAACCCAAAATTGGTCTAGAAGTTCATAATCATATATGAACCCGAACATGTACAAAATGGTCATTTTACGTGCTCGATATTACATAATGTTTAATGGAGGATTTACGAAATTTATTTTGTTCCTTAAACTATTTATGGAACATCTAAATTTCTATCTTAAATCATATTTAAGATATATTTATAAATATATTCATTCTCAATGAATTATAATATAAATATTGAATTTCCTAAAATTAGGAAATTTAACTTCTCATTTTCTAGTAACTCCTTTTTCATTTCTATTTAGTGTGTGACCTTTTAGGTTCTTAGTTATAAGGTAGTAGAACTATTTTAATAATAACTCTTTATTCATTAAATGATGCTAAACTCTTTAGTCATCAATTAGAACTTTTCTAATGACCTTAAGATGCATTGCTAATACGCTTTACCAATATTGATCTTAAGGTTTCTACAAGTCATGAGTGACACCTAGCAGTATATCACAACTATCCAAATAACAAGAATTGTTGGATCTATAGAACCTATTCCATTGTATCTCTATGTCTTGGTCTCTTCATCATCCATGTCCAAAGAAAAGCACGGCTTATGGTTTATTATGTTAAGCACTTATGCTTTATCTCAAAATAAATCTAAATGAACTTGACATGAAAATATAATTTGAACTCCTTCAAATATATTTCACCTTAGCCAAGGATTTCTCATGCCAATTCATATCATCTCATAGGGACATCCTTTTTGTATATTACAAAGTGATGAATTCCATATTGGCCATACACTTGTCTTCATACATAGCCAACCATGACAGTTATTGCTAGATCTCTTCCGTGATTAGGAATCAATCATTATGCTTTCACATATCAGAGATGTCTATGTATAAGACATATGTTATGCCTCAGGTCTAAAGACCATTACTAAACATAGTGTCTAATACAATGTATAATAAGCCATTAACACTCAAAACCATATGGCTTACTATATTTGGTCAAGTTCAGTAAACTCGTTCTCTCAACAAGTACCTATGTGTTTGACTTGACATCTCATGTCAATGATATGAAACTCACCATCCATTTTAGTATCACATTCCATAAGGAGTCATAACACATACTAGTGTTTATAGGAATTTATAATGTCCAATCATAAATCCACCACTAGGAACTATTTTAGAAGTATAGTACAAAGGATGCACGTTTCATATTCTTGACGAACTCAAGAATGTGTTCCTTAACTATTTTACTTCTTGGACTATATTCATTCAATTAATTTATGAATATTGATAACTATGCCATTTTATAAATATCAAAATGCTATTCAAATACAATAATTCCCTAAGCAAACAAACACCATTTGATTGGCCTTTAAGGCATATTACTAACAATCTCCCACTTGCACTAAAGCCAATCGCTATGGTATCTCATACCCATCTTCTCAAGATGACGATCTAACTGTTGTTGAGTAAGTGCTTTAGTCAGAGGATCCGCAGTGTTATTCGCGAAGGCTACTTTCTGCATAGTGATATCACTCCTTCCAATGATTTCTCTAATAATGTGATATCTTCTCTCAATGTGTTTGGACTTCTGGTGAGACCTTGGTTCCTTAGCTTGTGCTATAGCTCCATTGTTGTCACAATATAATGAGATTGGCAATGCAATGGTTGGAACCACTCCAAGTTGTTGAATAAACTTCCGTATCCAAACAGCTTCTTTTGCTGCATCTGATGCAGCTATATATTCTGCTTCAGTGGTAGAATCTGCAGTAGTTGCTTGCTTAGAACTTTTCCAGCTTACTGCTCCACCATTGATAGTGAATAAAAATCCTGATGTAGATTTTCTATCATCTACATCTGACTGGAAATCTGAATCTGTGAAGCCTTCAATTTTTAGCTCACCTTCTCCATATGTTAAGAACAAATCTTTAGTTCTTCTTAAGTACTTAAAGATATTCTTAACTGCGGTCCAATGTTCCTCACCCGGATTACTCTGGTATCTGCTAGTGACACTCACTGCATGAGTTATATCTGGTCTAGTACATAGCATAGCATACATAAGACTTCCAATTGCAGAAGCATATGGAATCTTATTCATTCGCTCTCTCTCATCATAAGTTTTAGGACTCATGCTTTTAGAGAGATGAATTCCATGTCTGAAGGGTATAAAACCCCTTTTGGAATCCCACATATTAAATTTCTTTAATATCTTTTCTATGTACTTAGCTTGACATAGACCTATTAATCTTCTGGATCTATCTCTATAAATCCTGATTCCCAAGATATACATTGCATCTCCTAGGTCTTTCATGGAGAAGTTTTGAGAAAGCCAAATTTTGACAGAAGACATTTGTCCAATGTCATTTCCTATAAGCAATATTTCATCCACATATAGCACAAGGAAAGTTATTGCACTCCCACTGACCCTTTTATAAACACATGGTTCATTCTCATTCTTGATGAAACCAAATGACTTGATTGCATCATCAAATCGGATGTTCCAGCTCCTGGAGGCTTGTTTTAGCCCATAAATGGACTTTCTTAGCTTTCATACTTTATGAGGATTTGTCTTAGATTCGAAACCACAAGGTTGTATCATATAGATATCTTCCTCAATGTAGCCATTAAGAAATGCAGTTTTGACATCCATTTGCCAAACCTCATAGTCATAATATGCTGCTATAGCCAATAAGATTCTGATGGACTTTAGCATGGCTACTGGTGAAAAGGTTTCCTCATAATTGATACCTTGTATTTGACGATAACCTTTAGCTACCAACCTTGCTTTATAGGTCTCTACCTTTCCATCTAAGCCTATCTTCCTCTTGAAGATCCACTTGCATTCGATAGGTATAATACCTTCGGGTGGATCTACTAGAGTCCAGACTTGGTTGGTTCTCATAGAGTCCATCTCTAAATCCATGGCTTCAAGCCATTTCTTAGACTCAATATATGATATTGCCTCTTTGTAACTAGTAGGATCATCTCTAGGATCCGTATCACCCAATAAAAATATATCGTTCATCTGATGAAGTAAACCATATCTTTCTGGTGGGTGAATTATCCTACTAGATCTACAGAGCTGCTGTGTTCCTTGTGTTTGTACTTGAACAGGCTCTTCATTGGATTTATCCTCATTAGAATCCTCAATAAATTCTAATTTTCTTCCTTGTCCAACTTCTTGAATAAACTCTTTTTCAAGAAATATGGCATTTCTACTGGCCAATACCCTTTGGTCAGATTGGATGTAAAAGTAATAACCCAAAGTTTCCTTTGGGTATCCAATGAACCTCCCACTATCCGCTTTAGCTTCAAGTTTCTAACTCTTGAGTCTTTTGATAAAAGCAGGACATCCCCAAATCCTAAGATGATTTAGGCTTGGTTGTTTACCATACCACATCTCATATGGTATTTTAGGTACAGACTTGGAAGGTACTCTGTTTAGTACATATGTTGCAGTAAGGAGAGCATATCCCCAAAGAGAAATTGATAAGTCTGTATAACTCACCATTGATCGCACCATGTCTAACAGTGTGCAATTTCTCCTCTCAGATACTCCATTAAGCTCTGGTGTACCTGGAGGTGTCCATTGTGAAACAATACCATTTTCTTTAAGGTAAGATTGGAATTCTCCACTGAGATATTCACCACCTCGATCTGATCGTAGGGTTTTAATAACTTTTCCAGTCTGTTTCTCTACTTTATTTCGGTATTCTTTGAACTTTTCAAAGGCTTCAGATTTATACTTCATTAAGTATACTGAACTATACCTTGAGTGATCGTCGATAAAAGTTATGAAGTAGTAATATCCACCCCTTGCCATTTCATTAAATGGCCCACATACATCAGTATGTATAAGTTCAAGTAAATTAGTGGCCCTTGTACTTCGTCCAACGAAGGGTGTCCTGGTCATTTTTCCTTGAAGACATGATTCACAAGTTGGATAAGGTTCTAAACCAAATGGACCTATTAGTCCATCTTTAGCCAATTTTGTGACTCTATCTTCTCCAATATGACCTAGCCTTAAATGCCACTTATATTTGGGGCTTATTTCTTCTCTTTCACGTTTATGTGTTATGGTATTTACATTCACAACATGCTCATTATTTTCTTTCATGTTTAGTACATAAAGATCATTATCTAAAGTACCATGTGCAACATATTTATTATCATGATAAATGTTACAAATTTTATTTCCGAAATAAAATTCATAATTGTCTTTGCATAAACATGAAATTGAAACTATGTTCCTTACAACAGAAGGAACAAATAAACAATCATTCAAAATTATTACATGCCTGGATGTCAATTTTAAGAAAAATGTCCCTATAGCTGAGGCAGCAACCATTGCTCCATTTCCCACTCTAAGAGACACTTCTCCTTGTTTAAGTCTTCTAATTCTTTTCAGATCCTGCATTGACATACAAATATGTGTGGTTGCAGCAGAATCTAAAATCCAAGAAGTAGAATGAATAATTGAAATATTAGTTTCAATAATTAGCATACCTTCAGAAGGATTCTCTTTAGGCTTGACTTTCAAGCTGTTGAGGTAAGCTTTGCAATTCCTCTTCCAATGCCCATCCTTACCGCAATGGAAACATTTTCCCTTGTCTTTGGGCTTATTAGCTTTCCCCTTCTTAATCCCACCTTTAGCCTTGGGTTGAAACTTTTTCTTTTTTACCCTTTTTAGTTGAGGGTCCTTCTATAGCCATAACATCTTTTGGCTTCTTTATGCAAGTTTCAATAGTATTAAGCATCTTTAGAAGTTCAGCAAGACTGCACTCCATTTTATTCATGTTAAAATTCATGATAAATTGAGAGAATGAGTTTGGCAAGGATTGTAGGATAAGATCAATAACTAATTCCCCATCCATTGAGAAATTAAGAGCTTCCAGCTGCTCTATGTAGTCAATCATTTTGAGTACATGCTCATTGACCGATCCTTCAATCATTCTCATTCTGAACAGTTTCTTAGATATCTCATATCTAACTGTTCTGCTTTGTTGACCATACAACTCTTGTAGATGAAGTATCATGGAACTTGCATTAGGCATATTTTCATGTTGCCTTTGTAGTTCATTGGACATCGATGCCAATATATAGCATTTAGCACTTAGGTCATCATCTTGCCACTTCTAATAAGTGACATGATCTGCCTCACTTGCTCCCTCAGGAATTTCATTTGGCTTAGGTGTATCAAGAACATAGCTAATTCTCTCATAATTAAGAACAATTCTTAAATTTTTGAACCAATCAACGTAATTGGGTCCCGTCAAACGGTAGTTTTCTAGAATTCGTGCCAACGGATTATTCATTATTATATATTTCTGCAGAAAATATAAATTAAATTATTAGCATTTTATTTTATTATAATCTATTTGATTTTGGTCTTTAAACCAAATAGTACCTCCCACTATTTTATCATTTCATTACACTCCCATATGTAAGAAATGGAAACTCTCATTGGTAAAAGTTTCTAGTAGGAATCGGATTCTCATTAGCATAAGTTTACCTCACCTAACAGTTCTTGGCTTACTTATTATAATGAGTAGGTAACTCTTACCAAATGCATCTCATGCATGTACCGATTATCCTTCGGCCTCTAAATCATTAATACCTCACCTAATAGTTCTTAGTATAAATGATTTAGTTAAGTTTACCCTAATACCCTTGCATATTTCAAAACATCTTTCTAACCTCACCTAACAGTTCTTGGTAGCTTAATGTATGAATTACGCATCATCGCATGATATATGGTTTGTTTTCAACATTTTAATGAATGAGTAGCCCATGTATCCATGACAACTAGCCCAAGCATAAAATATTTTAAATATTCCATTGGTATTAGTAGGTCATGATGGATATTCTCAATATTCATCATTACAACTTAACAATAATTATGTTTATTTAATAAGGGAGTATTTGGTCATTATTATGGTCTCACTTTTTAGATATGTTATTCCATTTTCAATATTCAAATATGTCTAAGCACCCTAATATACATCTCATGCATATTATAGACAAACCAACTAAGGATGATCATGGAATTTTCTAATAAAACCAATTTGAGCCAAAATTAGTTTTAAGGTCCACCTAGGTATCAAGCAAACAATAATAATTATGAGACATCTCATGCCTCAAATTATCAAGCAAACAATAATGATTATGAGACATCTTATGCCTCAAATTATTACAATTATTAATTTCTATTTGAATGGCCAAAATATCATTGGAAGTACTGCAACGATCCATAAAGTCTTCTTGCTCCAACCTCCAAGGCATCGCAACGTCCCTCCTTTTACAATCATCTTGTAGAAATTACATATTTAGAAGAATTGGGGTACAAATTTAGGGGTAATGGGAAACAATCAGATCTTAATAGAAGGAGAGACATGCAAGTCCCTATTTAAAAATATTACAACCATTTAAGCCTTTAGAAATCGGCCAAATCAACAAATAAATCAATAGCTCATTCAATCACTCATATATTCAATCATCACATGACATAAATATATCATAAAATATCTAGGTCTTTCCATGATCATCCTTCATACTATTATAAATGGAAATAACATAAATCATGCTTCAAAAATTCGAAATTGAATGAAGATGGCTCTGATACCACTTGAAGGACAACATTTGTCCATGAGGTTCCTAAAATCGCAACTTTTGCGCAGTAAAAATAAAACAGACGGCGGAAGCTCTAGAAACCTCGGATCAGCTTCATTCAAAAAGGAAAATCAAGAGGAAAGATTGAAGTTTAATTACCTCACTTACAGTTTTGAAAACGACTTCGTGAGGTAGGGGAAAACAACTGAAAACAGCAAGCAACGAACACTGTCCAGAAAATACAGCTCTGCACGAACAGCTTCTATTTTGCCACGATCTGAGATCCTTAAAGCACCCCAATTGTGATGCCTCTAATTAGTCCACACTTAGAAATGTTCTAGGAGTTCAGAGCATTTGGAATCTCGAAATTTTGTTTAGAAATGAGAGAGATAATGAAGAAACATGAATGGCACCACATTATCATGTGCTAGACCCACCCACTTAGCTATTATTTATTGAAAGTGATCTTATCACTTAAATAAATTATTTAATCAAATAAATAAATAGCTAAATTAATTAATTTCGCAATTAATTAATTAACCCCATTTTGATCAAATCAAATGGTTAAATGTGGGCTCATTTTGTGACATGTTCTAATGCTTTCTCTTAATCCATATTAGATCCAATAAAAGCCCAAAATTCTAAACCCAAAATTGGTCTAGAAGTCCATAATCATATATGAACCCGAGCATGTACAAAATGGTCATTTTACGTGCTCGATATTACATAATGTTTAATGGAGGATTTACGAAATTTATTTTGTTCCTTAAACTATTTATGGAACATCTAAATTTCTATCTTAAATCATATTTAAGATATATTTATATATATATTCATTCTCAGTTAATTATAATATAAATATTGATTTTCCTAAAATTAGGAAATTTAACTTCTCATTTTCTAGTAACTCCTTTTTCATTTCTATTTAGTGTGTGACCTTTTAGGTTCTTAGTTATAAGGTAGTAGAGCTATTTTAATGATAACTCTTTATTCATTAAATGATGCTAAAGATGCATTGCTAATACGCTTTACCAATATTGATCTTAAGGTTTCTACAAGTCATGAGTGACACCTAGCAGTATATCACAAATATCCAAATAACAAGAATTGTTGGATCTATAGAACCTATTCCATTGTATCTCTATGTCATGGTCTCTTCATCATCCATGTCCAGAGAAAAGCACGGCTTATGGTTTATTATGTTAAGCACTTATGCTTTATCTCAAAATAAATCTAAATGAACTTGACATGAAAATATAATTTGAACTCCTTCAAATATATTTCACCTTGGCCAAGGATTTCTCATGCCAATTCATATCATCTCATAGGGACATCCTTTTTGTATATTACAAAGTGATGAATTCCATATTGGCCATACACTTGTCTTCATACATAGCCAACCATGACAGCTATTGCTAGATCTCTTCCGTGATTAGGAATCAATCATTATGCTTTCACATATCAGAGATGTCTATGTATAAGACATATGTTATGCCTCAAGTCTAAAGACCATTACTAAACATAGTGTCTAATACAATGTATAATAAGCCATTAACACTCAAAACCATATGGCTTACTATATTTGGTCAAGTTCAGTAAACTCGTTCTCTCAACAAGTACCTATGTGTTTGACTTGACATCTCATGTCAATGATATGAAACTCACCATCTATTTTAGTATCACATTCCATAAGGAGTCATAACACATACTAGTGTTTATAGGAATTTATAATGTCCAATCATAAATCCACCACTATGAACTATTTTAGAAGTATAGTACAAAGGATGCACGTTTCATATTCTCGACGAACTCGAGAATGTGTTCCTTAACTATTTTACTTCTTGGACTATATTCATTCAATTAATTTATGAATATTGATAACTATGCCATTTTATAAATATCAAAATGCTATTCAAATACAATAATTCCCTAAGCAAACAAACACCATTTGATTGGCCTTTAGGGCATATTACTAACACTATTGGTATCTTGGAAGTCAATTGTAAGGAGTTGTTGAAGCCTTGGAGGCTTACTTAGTAAAATCTTCAAGCCTGATAAGTTTGAAGGCGTGGACGTAAGCACGGTTGGCGAAACCACATAAAAATCATGTGTTTGCTCTCTCTTACCCTATCTCCTTATTTTTTATTGCACATTAATTTTTTTTATTTCAAATTTGATTGCCTTGTTTAAATTGCATTTAGTTTTTTGTTGCTTAAATTTTTTAGAAACTCAATTCACCCTCCGTTTTGGGTTGCCTAATTAGTATTTCATCATTGATCGTCGTCTTCGGGACAATTGCTCCTATGATCGTGTGGTCGTCCCATAATGATAAGCGAACTTGCTTTGATACTAATTAACGATGCGAAAATGTTTAAATTTGCTGGATAGAAGAAACAAAAGTTTCTAAATAATGAAGTTTATTAAAATGTCTGAAATTAATAAAACTATAGTTTTGGGCCCCTTTATATAATAATCATAAATATTTTGAATTTAACAAAATAGGTAAATCTAAAAAATTATTTTATAATAAAATTCTCATAATTTGAATAAAAAAATCTAAAACAAATGGTGCCCAAATCTAAGATCTTAAAAAAAGATAAAAATCATAATAGGAATAGAAAATATAAGAAAATATCTTAAAACAAAAAAAAACGACAAGGAAAGAAATGGATTTTTACGCTCAAACACTGCCCAAAACTATGCAACAATTCTAGTTTTGATTCGTCTCGTCACAAGCTTCAAAACAGTATATAATAGGCCTAAAATAGACACACATAACCTAAGTTATACCTTTCGAAAAGTATCTCATTCGTCCTGCGCATCCATCCTACATCATAACAGCTTGAAGACTTAGGAGGGCCAGCTTAATTCAAAGTCAAGACTAGCTTATTACCTTGCAGGATTTTTAATTGTTAGGGAAACAATTGTTGAAAGATGCTGGGTATAAAGTTTATAAAACTTTAATTATTTCATAAAATTGTTTTATTTTTTATTCATCATCACGTTTGGATTATCCCCAATGGCCAATTTTATTTTCATTTTTGTATAGGTCAAATAAATGTTACTAGAAATTGATTATTACCATTTTTTTCTCATTTATTGAGGACTATGAAGAATTAGACAAAACTAATAAATGACCTAAAATATATAATGAATATTTAGATATTTTTTCATATCCATACGATATCTTGGAGTACGACATAGTCTCCAAAAATAGCCAAACATTTCACATCTATCACAAGTGCTTTCTTGAATATTATGTTGTGGCAGGTGTTTCGTCCTCATTTTTTTCTTTTGCTATGGTTCTTATAACCACCACGAGGTCGACAATAATTTTTTTCAGGACCTTAATCTTAATAATAGCCATGACCACAACCATGACTACATCTACAGGCATGGTTATACCAATTTTCATCATGATCACATAGACAACATTTGCTCCAAGAACTTGTTTTGTACCAATATGATGGGCTTAATAATTCACTATTCTTTTCTACAAAAAGAAGGCATGCAATCAAGTACCGACAGGTAGAGGTGGGCGTTCAGGTCTGGGTGAACCAAACCGAACCAATTTCGGGTTTTAGTTCAGTTCGGGTCGAACCTAAAACTCGAACAGATTGAAAGAGTGAAACCGATCAGATTTGCTATTTGGTTCGGGTTAGCCCGAACCAAATAGAAAAATCGTTTGGTTTCGTATTAAAAAAATAAAAAATATATATAACTATCCCATGAATCTCGAAATGCCCAAATCTCCCCCACTGCCCACAAATCCCAAACCTCTCTTAACACTCACAACTCTCCCCAGTCCTCGCCGAGCCACACCGCGAGCCCCTCGCGCACGAGAGGGAAAAAAACATACAAAAAAGATAAATGAAAAAAAAAAATTAAACACTCTGCTTTGCTCGCAGGACCCTGTTCAGCTGCAATGAAAACCACACCTCAACGTATACCCGTAAGTTTCTCCAACAATTGATTATGTTCATACTTAATCCCCAAATAAAGTCTTATGATCTTACCAAACTTCACTAGCTAGTTAATAACGCCACTTACCTGCATACATTAAAAAAAAAGAATCATTAAAGTTTTTGCGCATTAAAATGAAAAATAGAAGTTTACTTCACAAGTTTATAATTTGTATACAAATTTCTATCTGTAAAATGAAAGCCAATGTCAAAATAATAACATACAGTATCAATTGGAATAGAACATGCCATTCCACAGAATGCGCCACTTCTAGAGATAATAGATGTATTGACTCTAGTAAAACTTCATGAACAATCAAAATCATACTTGCAGGGTGGCTGATTACATGGGCTTCCTCACATAATTATTGGTCTTATTTGTGTTTTGGTGCATTAATATGCTAGTAGTGCTACACATTCTAAATTTTTTATCTCATAAAACTACTTCAAATGATACATTCATCAGTTTGTTGGTGAGACAAAATAGTCAATTCACTTAAATCTTATAAAAAATTATCAATCATTCAATAAACGACAGATTATTTTACGATGAAATTTGAGATAAAAAATTAGAGATATCTATCATTAGCCTTAATATGCAACATTGCCAAAGTCTTTGTCTTGGTCATAACTAACAAGTTAATTTTGCATATAAAGTTGATTGGTTAAAATAGTGACTCTATAAAAATAATTTGTTGTTTGAAGTATTTTGTAGAATAAATAACCCCATTAAAAATAGAATACAAATTTATGGTTTATTACAAGTTTACAACCACAAGTTCACTTTTGGTGCTCAAGTCTAATTACAACCAGATGTCCACTATAGATAAACTATTGAAAGATAAAAAGAAACTTTTTATTTAAAATACAATGGAATTATACATAATTAAAATTCATATCAAAATGATTACAATAATCATATCAATATCAAACTTCAATGTATGATCACAATTTTAATTAATTATTTTCATAGTGAATGATAATGTTAGGAAAAAAAGTGCAATACAATATTATTTTTATTATGTTTCAGTTCAATCATCCTAATTTATAAATAAAATTTATTTCTAAAGGATACTGCATTACTATTACATGTATAAAACATTTCTTTGACTCTGTCTCATCAGGTTCGACTTCAAGAATAATGGGAATTTCTTCCAATTGAGTACCGCGCAAGATCTTCACAATCACCTGATATCAAAATAATTCAAAGAATTTTGCAAAGACAACTAGGACAAAATAATTGGAAAAGAGAGTAATGCATCATCGTGAGATACCTCATCTCCAACTTTACATTGATCAAGAATTTTGTGCAAAGCGGTAGCATTGGAGACATCTTATCCATTCATAGCCTTTATGATGTCGCCCAAAATGAGTTTGCCATCAGCTCTAAGTTTGGTTGATCTCAAACCCTACAGATAAAGACCAATCAACTTTATTGAGTGAAAGCACGAGAGGGGAAAAAACATACAAAAAGATAAACGAAAAAAATGAAACACACTGCTTTGCTCATAGGACCCTGTTCAGCTGCAATGAAGATCACGCCTCTACTTATACCCGTAAGTTTCTCCAACAATTTATTTTGTGCATACTTAATCCCCAAATAAAGTCTTATGATCTTACCAAACTTCACTAGCTAGTTAATAACGCCACTTACCTGCATACATTAAAAAAAAAAGAATCATTAAAGTTTTTACGCATTAAAATGAAAAATAGAAGTTTACTTCACAAGTTTATAATTTGTATACAAATTTTTATCTGTAAAATGAAAACCAATGTCAAAATAATAACATACAGTATCAATTGGAATAGAACATGCCATTCCACATAATGCACCACTTCTAGAGATAATAAAGGTATTTACCCCAGTCAAACTTCATGAACAATCAAAATCATACTTGCAGGGTGGCTGATTACATGGACTTTCTCACATAATTATTGGTCTTATTCGTGTTTTGGTGCATTAATATGCTAGTAGTGCTACACATTCTAAATTTTTTATCTCAAAAAATTACTTTAAATGATATAACATTCATTAGTTTGTTGGTGAGACAAAATAGTCAATTCACTTAAATCTTATAAAAAATTATCAATCATTCAATAAACGACAAATTATTTTACGATGAAATTTGAGATAAAAAATTAGAGATATCTATCATTAGCCTTAATATGCAACATTGCCAAAGTCTTTGTCTTGGTCATAACTAACAAGTTAATTTTGCATATAAAGTTGATTGGTCAAAATAGTGACTCTATAAAAATAATTTGTTGTTTGAAGTATTTTGTAGAATAAATAAAAAAATTTATTGTTTGAAGTATTTTGTAGAATAAATAGCCCCATTAAAAAAAGAATACAAATTTGTGGTTTATTACAAGTTTACAACCACAAGTTCACTTTTGGTGCTCAAGTCTAATTACAACCAGATGTCCACCATAGATAAACTATTGAAAAATGAAAAGAAACTTTTTATTTAAAATACAATGGAATTATACATAATTAAAATTCATATCAAAATTATTACAATAATCATATCAATACCAAACTTCAATATATGATCACAATTTTGATTAATTATTTTCACAGTGAATGACAATGTTATGAAAAAAAGTGCAATACAATATTATTTTTATTATGTTTCAGTTCAACCATCCTAATTTATAAGTGAAATTTATTTCTAAAGGATATTGCAGTACTATTACTTGTATAAAACATTTCTTTGACTCTGCCTTATCAGGTTTGACTTCAAGAATAATGGGAATTTCTTCCAATTGAGTAGCACACAATATCTTTACAATCACCTGATATCAAAACAATTAAAAGAATTTTGCAAAGACAACTAGGGCAAAATAATTGGAGAAAGATAGTAATGCATCATCGCGAGATACCTCATCTCCAACTTTACATTGACCAAGAATTTTGGGCAAACTGTTGGCATTGGAGACATCTTATCTATTCATAGCCTTTATGATGTCGCTCAAAATGAAAATGAGTTTGTCATCAGCTCCAAGTTTGGTTGATCTCAGACCCTACAGATAAAAATCGATCAACTTTACTGAGTGAAAGCATGAGAGGGAAAAAAACATACAAAAAGATAAAGGAAAAAAAAAATAAACACACTGCTTTGCACGCAAGACCCTGTGTCAACTGCAATGAAGATCAGGCCTCTATTTGTACCCGTAAGTTTCTCCAACAATTGATTATGTGCATACTTAATCCCCAAATAAAGTCTTATGATCTTACCAAACTTCACTAGTTGGTTAATAACGCCACTTACCTGCATACATTAAAAAAAAGAATCATTAAAGTTTTTACGCATTAAAATGAAAAATAGAAGTTTACTTCACAAGTTTATAATTTGTATACAAATTTCTATGTGTAAAATGAAAACCTCTATGTGTGTTCAGACGAGCCCCAAAGGCCTCTCATCTCATATCATCTGTATCAATGTATCTGGAGGGGAAGGGTATTGTCCAATGATTTTGCAAATAACCTTTTATACACATGTACATAAACATATAATCACATATGAAATTTCATTTCCTTTTTATTTAACATATCTCAATTCCACTCAATTTTATTATCATACATTTACTCAAAAACGCTAATAAAATCATTAATCAAACTCATTTTTAATAATAATAAATATCAGCACGTAGATAAAAATCTATTTTCTAGGAAATTATCAAATCGAAGCATCAAATACTTATTATCAAAACATGTTGTACTGCATCGTAAAATCAAAATATACTATGAAAATAGGTTTTGGATATTCCACTCACAGTGGCGATGTCCAAATTCGGTATCAACAACGTTCACGGGTCCTCCTAATTAAGTAAACGACATAATTATTATCTGTAACATGAAATACAGTTAAAAATACAAAATAAAGCTCGAAATGAAACTCCCGAATACATAAAATTTTAAAATTACCCTTATATCAAAAAATTACCAAAATGCCCTTAACATCGAAATTTACCAAATTTCTGTCGGAACCATAATTTATCGAATTATCCTCAAAATCCTAAATTACCTAATTGCTCTTAATTCAAATCACAAAATTAACCACAAGTTTTGCATACACGGAATTACCCTTAGAATGCGAAACTACTAAAATGCCCTCAACAACATAAATTAGGGAATTACGCCTGAAATTTTAAATTACCTCACTGTCCTAGTCTGGAATTACCAAATCATCCACTAATTTCAGAAATTACGAATTAATTCCCAGAGTTTGCAAAATTACCGAATTGCCCATGCCGGTCAACGGTGACCGGAGTTTAGTCAACGGTGACGGGAAGTTTACTACCAATTAAGCTAATGCGGGATCCGTGTTGAAATAAAAATCCGACTACATAGCCATTGAATCGTGTTCGAATTGTCTCAATTTTATGTCATGACAAATTTAAAATAATCCAAACACGATTTATTTAATAAACGTATAACATTTAACAGTCACCACTCATAATGTCAGATAATCGTGTTGTATCAACTTCACCGTAATAATTCAGAACAAGTCCAACAAATTTAAAATTAATGTCGAACGGAAAAAATTAAATAATACACTTAATTAGGAAAATTAAAGTGCATATTTTTAAATCCTCCCCACTTATTAAAATTTTGTCCTCGAAATTTACACATATGATGAGAACAGATGAGGGTATTGGGCTTGCATTAAGTCTTCACGTTCCCAAGTATCCTATTCCCTTGTGTGATTCCTCCACAACACTTTTACTAAAGGAATGGCTTTAGATTGCAACACTTAGTGTTTCTGTTCAAGTATCTCCACAGGCTCCTTTTAGTACGTCAAGTCTTCCTTCAATTTAATTAGTTGTCTCGATAACACATGACTGGGATCATCTATGTACTTTCGAAGCATCGAGACATGAAACACATTGTGGATTCTGGATAACTCAGTTGGTAGAGCTAATCGGTACGCCAACGGACCAATACACTCCACAATCTCATATGGTCCAATGTAACGTGGGCTTAGCTTTCCGCACTTCCTAAATCGAAGTACCCATTTCCAAGGAGGTATCCGTATGAAAACCTTATCACCCACTTCGAATTCAAGTTCCCTCCTACGCTTATCTGTATAGCTCTTTTGTCTGTTTTGGGCTACCTTTAATCTATCCCAAATAAGTTGTATATTCTCATTAATATTCTAAACCAATTCGGGACCAAAAAGCTTCCGCTCGCCAACCTCATCCCAACATACCGAAGTTCTACATTTCCTGCTATACAAAGCCTCATAAGGTGCCATCTCGATGCTAGCTTGATAATTGTTATAAGAAAACTCTATCAAAGGTAAATAAATGTTCTAACTACCCTAAAACTCCAAACACAAGTTCACAACATACCTTCCAATGTCTGAATAGTACGCTCTAATTGTCCATCAGTCTAAGGATGAAAACCTATACTAAAATTCAACTTTGTGCTTAAAGCCTTCTGCAACCTAGTCCAAAACTTAAAAGTGAACTGGGAATCTCTATCTGAAACAATATACACAGGTGCTCCGTGAAGTCGAACAATCTCAGCCGCATAAATACTCTCCAACTTATCCATCGAATAAGTGGTCTTGAAAGGTAAAAAGTGAGCAGATTTCATGAGCCGGTCAACAACCACCCAAACATTATCATGTCCACTATGGGTATATGGAAGTCCCGCCATAAAATCTATGGTGATATGCTCCCACTTCCACTCAAAAATAGGAAGCGGTTGAGAACATCCTGCAAGCCTTTGATGTTCAGTCTTAATTTGTTGACAAACTAAACATCTAGATACAAATTCTGCTATATCTCTCTTCATACCTTACCACCAATAATGATCCTTTAAGGTACAATATATCTTCGTACTACCAGGATGCATTGCATAAGCTGAACAAGGATCCTCTTCCATGATCTTCTTTTTTCAACTCCTTAATATCGGGTACACAAAGTCGATTACCCATCACTAAAACTCCATCATCTCTCACCGCAAAATCGGTTCGCAGGCCTTTTTGCACATCCTCTCTCAACTTCATTAGCTGTGGATCCTGATCTTGTATCTGATGGACTTTGTCAATCAAAGTCGGCCTAACTAAAAAATTAGCTATTAGAGCTCTGCAATTATTAGCTTTTGATGTGCTAATAATTTTCATATTATTTTAATTCTTCCATAACTTAATTTTATGTTAAATTATATTTTATTACATTAATTTTATCTTAATTTTTATATTTTGTCATTGTAGGAATATTGGGAATATTCATGAGAACGGAAGCTTAAATAGGAAACAAATTGGAGCTTAATGGAAATAATTACAGATTGTGAGTGAAAAGAGGAAAGAATAATGCTTAAAAAATAATTATTAGATTTATTACCAAATAACTTTAGAAATTTATTGGCTATTTGTACAAGTCACGTGGATGATTACATAAAGCATTGGCATTTGTCAAGTGGGCTCACGTGCATGGGCTTAAAAGGTTGGCTAGGTTTGTTTTGTTTTAAAATCCTTTTGATTTAAGGATTTGTGGGTTGAGCAATAATATAAAAAGGAGGAGAAACAAAAGCAAAAGGGTAGTCGCACAAATTGAGAAGACAAAAAGAGAGCAGCCGTGAAAATTGGAGTGAAAAACCGGGAGAGAAGGAAGAAAAAGAACGAAGCAGCCATAAGAGATTTAGAGGGAGGAGGGAATTAATTCTTGAGTTTTTCTTTTCCTCTTCCCAATTGTCCTACTTGAATGTTTCCAATTAAATTCATGGATTCTTTTTATATTCCCATGAACTAATTTATTTTGCTAGGGCTACGACATAACCTAACTATGAAGATTTAATTCCATAAATCTATGTTATTTTCAGTTTATTATTTCATGGGTGATTGTTCATTATTGTGTTTAATACTTTTAAATATCTGGCTAATATTTAAATGATTTGAGGATACATAATAAGACCTAGAGGAGATTTATGTATTTTTGCTCTGTGTAATGTATGCCATGAATTGAACGAAAGACAGAGATGTGCCAACGTGATTCATACAGTTTTTCTAAGAGTTTCCATAGAGCTTAATGAATCTTTGCATATTTAAATTCACATAGAGATATAGTGGGTTAATATGTGAAGGTATTTTTGATATTACTCGAGAGAGGATATTGAATAGACTAGGGAAATTCATTGTAACCATGGATAATAAATTTTAATAGCATAGATGGAGGATTAAATTGGATTAGTTATGGTGAAATCGGATGTCCTAACGTCTTAATCTCTTGGTGATTTCTATTACTACCTGCATCTTTTTTCAATTTTTAGTTATTTTCTTTTATTTTAATTTTTAATCTAAATTCGCTTATTCGATTGTTCAAATAATTTAGGGTTAAAATAAATTTGGTAGCTAATAGGATATACGATCTCTGTGGGACGATACTATACTCTTCATTATATTATTTGTGCCGACTAGTGCACTTGCTAATTTACGCATCAAGTTTTTAGCACCGTTATCGGGGATTGTTTGGATTAGTATCGATACCAACTAACCTTAGTTTAATTTGAATTTGAATTTTATTATTTTTTAATTTAATTTAATTTTTTTATTTAATTTTATGAGACGTTTAAAAAGCTTTGATTTACTGCCTTTTGATCCAGAGATTGAACGTACGTGTAGAAGGCTTAATAGAGAAAGGAGAGAAGCTTTACAGGAGCTACAACTAATCATGACTGAGAAGCTTAATTAATGGTGCTCGTTCAGGCCAATAATTTTGAAATTAAGCTAGCTATAATCTAGATGATTCAGACGTCAGTACAATTTGCTGGGATGCGGAATGATGATCCAAATGTTCATATTGCAAATTTCTTGGAAATTTGTGACACATTTAAGCAAAATGGTGTTTTAGACAATGCTATCAGGCTAAGGCTTTTCCCGTTCTCACTAAGGGATAAAGCAAAAGAGTGGTTAAACTCACTCCTTGCTGGAACAATCACTGCATGGGATGGTTTAGCGCAGAAGTTTTTAGCAAAGTACTTTCCTCCAGCAAAAACAGCCAAGTTGAGAAATGACATCACAACCTTTGCTCAATTCGAGATGGAATCATTATATGAAGCGTGGGAGAGATACAAAGACCTACTAAGAAAATGCCCACATCATGGTCTACTAGTTTGTCTTCAGGTACAGACATTTTACAATGGTTTGGGATCCAATACCAGAACAATGATTGATGCTGCAGCAGGAGCAACGTTAATCGGGCCTCTAATAATTACCAGTGGTCTTTAGAGCGACCAATATCAAGGAGAGCTACAGGAGTCCATAATGTTGATGTGGTCACCGCTTTATACGCACAGATAATTGCAATTTGTAACAAGTTGGACAATCTGAATATTCAAACTCAACCGCAAGTGTGTGAATTATGTGGAGGGAATCATACAAGCGTTAATTGCCAAGTTAGAAGTCCTTTTGCACCATCATCTACTAAACAAGCTCATTATGTGTGAAACTTTCAAAGGCAACAAAATAACCCATATTCTAATACCTACAATCCAAGCTGGAGAAACCATCCAAATCTATCATGGAACAACACCCAAAATGCATTGGCACCACCTCCAGGGTTCCAACAACAAGAAAAAAAGTCAAACTTAGAAGATGCTCTTACCCAGCTTACAACAAATATGTCTCAATTCATGACCAAAACAGAGACAACTTTTCATAATCAAGCTGCATCAATTCGGAACCTCGAGGTACAAGTGGGTCAAATTGCAAACTTGCTATCCAGTAGACAACAAAGCTCTCTGCCACGCAACACCGAGACAAATCCCAGGGAGCAAGTTAATGCAATTGTACTTTGGAGTGGTAAACAACTTGATGAGCCGCAAAAAGAAGCAAAGAAAGTTGATAAAGGACAAGCTAAAGACACCACCAAGGTTTCAAATGCAATAAATTTAGAAATACCACAACCTAAACCAACAGCACAAGTCAAGGCCTACGTTCCTCTAATCTTTTTTCCTCAACGTCTCAGGAAAAATAACATAGATAAGTGATTTTTAAAATTTCTTGATGTGTTTAAGAAATTGCATATTAACATTCCTTTTGCAGATGCTTTGGAACAAATGCTGCTTTATGCCAAATTTATGAAGGAAATATTGTCCAACAAAAGAAAATTTGAGGAACATGAAATTGTAATGTTGACTGGGGATTGCACTGCCATCTTGCAAAATAAATTGCCACCAAAGCTGAAAGATCCAAGGAGTTTTAATATTCCATGCACTATTGGAAATACTTATTTTGAAAAAGCTTTGTGTGATTTAGGTGCAAGCATTAATTTGATGCCTTTTTCTGTTTTTAAGAAATTAGGTTTGGGTGAACTTAAGGCAACAACTGTTACCTTCCAATTGGCAGATAGATCTATAAAGTACCCAAGAGACATAGTTGAGGACGTGCTTGTGAAAGTTGATAAGTTTATATTCCCTGCAGATTTTATTGTCTTGGATATGGCTGAAGATATAGAGTTGCCTCTTATTCTAGGCCGACCATTCTTAGCTACAAGAAGAGCTTTGATTGATGTTCAGGAAGGGAAATTGATTTTAAGAGTTCAAAATGAGCAAGCCATTTTTAATGTGTACACACCTATCAAGTATCCAACTGAACTCAAAGAATGTTTCCAAGAAGACACCATGGATAGAAAAATGGCCAAACCTTTAAAGGATAAGCATCTATTTGACCCTCCTGACATTTATACAATACGTAAGCAATCTATTAATGAAGATCCATCTCCTCATTTTCATGGGAAGAGATCTAATTGCAAGCAACTTGGGCAAGATCCATCCAGATCATCTCCTTCCATCCACGAGCCTCCTTGAACGATCTCTCCAAAGATAGTCAAGCTAATGATTATAAATTAAGCGCTTCTTGGGAGGCAACCCAAGCTTTCTAAACTTTATTATTGTCATTTTTGTCTTTTCTTATTTCTTATGTCTTTTCTTTTACTTATTTTATTTTGTTTTGTTCTAGGTTTTTGCATAAGTTTGGGGGTAGGAATATTTGCTGTCAATTTTTTCTTTAAAAAAAGAAAACAAATCTAAAAAAATTAAAAAAAAAATGTTATGCCTTTGATGAGTATATTGTTGAAAATGAATATGGTTCTTAGAAAGGGATGAATATTGTCTTAATTTATACTTGATTCTTGTGTTAGTTTCGTCTTGATTATGATTCTTTAAATATTTTGCACACTTATATCGATTTTTTCATAATTTTGACTTGAGATTTGAGATTGATACAGCCTGAGTTGAGAATTTTAGATTGAGTAAATGATTGTTTGCCTCGATTCTACATTACTTAAGTACCCAGGCATCATAGTTAGAAATAGCTGCCTATAACCCTTAAGAGTGAAGCTATTATTGAGTAATTTGGGCCTATGTACCACCGGTATGTAGAGGATAATCTACCATAAGAAGAATGTTACCTTAAGGGGTAGAGTGAAAGCTCCTGACTATGAAAAAAAAAAGCATGTGCTTCAAGAAAAATCAAAAGAAAATGCAAATTATGCTTGTGAAAAAAGAGAGAGAGAGAGAGAGATCAAGATGATGAGGTTAGTTTGACCTACTCTGTTTACTATTCAATACAAGGGCTGTTGATATTGAAGATTTTCAGAATGAGTTTTGATTGAATTGATTCACACACAACATGGGAATCCAATATGAGATAAGGCTGACCATTGAATTAAAGTTAGAACTTTGCCAATACTTTTAATTTTCTTTGAGCTGTATACTTTATGCAATCTTTGAGGCATTTTTAATGATGTTTGTGGGTATCATCGCTAGAAACCCTCACGAGACTATAACTTGTCTACTAGGGCCACCTAGGGGTTTACAGGCTTGTTGTGTATGCTAAATGCAATCGCGATCACCTAGGAAAGTGGTTTAGTTAGGATTTTCTTTTTATAGTTTTTATTTTAATTTTTGCTCGAGGACTAGCAAAATGTTAAGTTTGGGGGTATTTGATGTGTCAATCATTTTCATATTATTTTAATGCTTCCATAACTTAATTTTATGTTAAATTATATTTTATTACATTAATTTTTATCTTAATTTTTATATTTTGTCATTGTAGGAATATTGGGAATATTCATGGAAAGGAAGCTTAAAGAGGAAACAAATTGGAGCTTAATGGAAATAATTGCAGATTGTGAGAGAAAAGAGGAAAGAATAATGCTTAAAGAATAACTATTAGATTTATTACCAAATAATTTTAGAAATTTATTGGCTATTTGTACAAGTCACGTGGATGATTACATAAAGCATTGGCATTTGTCAAGTGGGCTCACATCCATGGGCTTAAAAGGTTGGCTAGGTTTGTTTTGTTTTAAAATCCTTTTTATTTAAGGATTTGGGGGCTGAGCAATAATATAAAAAGGAGGAGAAACAAAAGCAAGAGGGTAGCCGAACAAATTGAGAAGACAAAAGGGGAGCAGCCACGAAAATTGGAGAGAAAAATCGGGAGAGAAGGAAGAAAAAGAACGAAGCAACCATAAGAGATTCAGAGGGAGGCGGGAATTAATTCTTGAGTTTTTCTTTTCCTCTTCTCAATTGTCTTGCTTGAATGTTCCCAATTAAATTAATGGATTCTCTTTATACTCCCATGAACTAATTTATTTTCCTAGGGCTACGACGTAGCCTAACTCTGAAGATTTAATTCCATAAATCTATGTTATTTTTAGCTTATTATTCCATAGGTGAGTGTTCATTATTGTGTTTAATGCTTTTAAATATCTGGCTAATATTTAAATGATTTGAGGATACATAATGAGACCGAGAGGAGATTTATGTATTTTTGCTCTCTGTAATGTATGCCATGAATTGAACGAAAGACAGAGATGTGCCAACGTGATTCATGAAGTTTTTATAAGAGTTTTCATAGAGCTTAATGAATCTTTGCATATTTAAATTCACATAGAGATATAGTGGGTTAATATGTGAAGGTATTTTTGATATTACTCGAGAAAGGATATTGAATAGACTAGGGAAATTCACTGTCAACATGGATAATAAATTTTAATAGCATAGATGGAGGATTAAATTGAATTAGTTATTGTGAAATCGGATGTCCTAGTGTTTTAATCTCTTGGTGATTTCTATTACTTCCGCATCTTTATTTAATTTTTAGTTATTTTATTTTATTTTAATTTTTAGTCTAAATTTACTTATTCGATTGTTCAAATAAATTAGGGTTAGAATAATTTCGGTAGCTAATAGGATATACAATCTCTGTAGGACGATACTCTACTCTTCATTATATTACTTGTGCCGACTGGTAGACTTGATAATTTACGCATCAAGTTTTTGGTTATTAGCTTTCAACTCAACTCCCAAAGATCTCAGCTCGATCAACAAAGGCATATATGTCACTCATAAATGAGCTACAGAGCTGGAGGACTTCCTACTTAACGCATCAGCTACCACATTTGCTTTGCCCGGATGATAATCAATAGTACAATCGTAGTCCTTAATCAGCTCGATCCATCTCCTCTGTCTCAAATTTAACTCTTTCTAAGTAAATAAATACTTCAAGTTCTTATGATCGGTGACAATCTGACACGTTGCCCCGTATAAATAATACCTTCATGTCTTCAGTGCAAACACCACTGCTACTAGCTCTAAATCATGAGTTGGGTAGTTTTGCTTATGCTTCTTAAGTTATCTAGAAGCATAGGCCACTACTTTCCCATGTTGCATTAGCACACATCCCAATCCTTGTCTAGAGGCATCACTGTATACCACAAACCCTTCATTACTCGATGGAAGTGTAAGAACTGGGGCTGAAGTAAGACATGTCTTAAGTTCTTGAAACTCTTTTCACAGTCATCATCCCATTGGAACTTAACATTATTTTTGGTTAATCATGTCAAAGGAATAACAATCTTGGAAAATCCCTCCACAAATCTACGATAGTAGTCAACTACTTCAAGGAAACTTTGAATCTCTGTGACATTTGTAGGTCGTTCCTAATTTACAACTGCTTCGATCTTTTGAGGATCGACATAAATCCGTTCAGCTGATATCATATGGCCCAGAAATACTAGTTTATCCAACCAGAACTCACACTTGTTGAACTTGGCATATAATTGCTTTTGCCTTAAAGTCTGCAAAACAGTTCGCAAATATTCTGCATGTTCCTCCTAGTTCCGAGAATACACCAAAATATCATTAATGAACACAATCATAAACGGATATAGATAAGGGTGAAATACTCTATTCATAAGATCAATAAAAGCTGCTAGAGCATTAGTCAATGCAAATGGCATCACCAAGAACTCATAGTGTCCATAACAGGTTCTGAATGTCGTTTTAAGAACATCGACCTCTTTAATTCTAAGCTGATGATATCCCGAGCATAAATCAAGCTTAGAAAATACTTTCGCTCTCTGAAGTTGATCAAACAAGTCATCAATTTACGGAAGTGGATACTTATTGCGTATTGTAACTTTGTTTAATTATCTGTAGTCAATGCAGAGTCTAAGAGTACCATCTTTTTTCTTAACAAACAAAACCGGAGCACCCACGGAGACACATTAGGTCTCATAAATCACTTATCCACCAATTCTTGCAGTTGAAACTTAAGTTCCTTTAGTTCAACTGGAGCCAGGGACTAAATCAATAGAAAACTCAACCTCCCTATTAGGTGGCATCCTTGGAAGTTCATCTGGAAACTCTTGGACTACTGGAATATCCTCCAATCTCAACTCCCGAACTTCAGTGTCTATCACATGCGATATAAGCTGAGCAACCTTTCTTAGTAACCGTCTAGCACCAATGGCTGATACGACACATGAGGGTAAAACTCTACACTCACCACAAAACTTCACCTCAGTTTTCCCTGGCTTTTCTAAACATAACTTCCTTTTTGAAACAATCCTTAGTATCATAATGAGATGCAAGTCAGTCCATGCCCAAAATGTTATTCAAATCTCGAATGTCTAAAATAATCAAATTCGCCTTAAATTCTTGCTCACCAAATTTAATCATACAATCTTAATACACACTCTCTGCAAGCAGTGACCCCCTGCAGGTGTATTAACAACTAAACCATAATCTAGTGGTTCATGCTCTCTCTCTCAAATGCATGGCAAAAACATGAGAAACAAAAGAATGCGTGGATCCAGGATAAAAAAGAATATAAGCCTAAGTAATTGCAACATGTCATTGATATTGATGTTCTACTATTTGCCACCAATGATAAGCTTTATCCTTGAGTAGAAAAGTGGCAAAGGAAAGTCCATCCTCCTTTGAGCATCTCATCACATTAAAAATACGTTCTAACTTGACAAACCACGACTCTGCCTCAGGTGCATCTCCAGAACCATTAAAACTCTTTGCCCCTAAATTTTGTACACGGTCGATAGTGTTTACATGACCGGCATACAGATGAGTCTGATTATGTACCATTGTAGTCACAATCTCAACTAGTTTATCAATTGACTGCTCAAGGTTGGATACATTTCCTGGTGTCTGTTGTGCAACCTCGTGCGTTGAAGACTCAACTACTCTCTCGTTTACAGGATTATTTTCCGCCGCAGGTACATCTCCTGGAGTCAACCCAGCTACTAATTTAGTACGGCTACGACCACCCCTATTGCTACAACGAATCATGATGGTGCTCACAAAATATCAATTACGACTTTAACAACAGCAAAACTTATTCTAATCACAACAACAAAGTCTACATAATCTAAAACCGTGCTCTGATACCAACTAAAACGACCCGCCCCGACTCCCCAGGATGAGTCTATCTAACTCGCCTAACCAAATTAATAATAATTCTAATGTCTAAGAATTCTACCAAAATTTCGGCAGAGTCTCCTATATAATTATGACATCCCCAAACTGCAATTTATAAAATTAACACCCAAAAATGATACAATATTCAATCAACCTCCACAACTAACTTCATCAATCAAATACCAGTATCCTTCAAACATATAATGTCAAGAATATAATAATTTATCCTTAATCACAAATAAGTAATAAATTATATAATTCAAAATATCCCAACAAAACATCTAGGTTTAACACCGTCACGTGGCCATAGTTTCAAATCTAACTATCGTTGCTGGGTCGACTGATGCATCTGCAAATCTCCTGTAGCGGGAAAAATATAATAAAAACATGGTGAGTATAAAACTCAGTGAGCTCAGTGAGTGGATAGTAGTTTTTGAAAAATAAATTTATTTAAAATGATTTAATCTTTCCCAAATAAATTTCATCAAAATATCATAAGAACTTAAATAAACATATTTAATTAAAATCATGCACTGAAATAACAATATTACATAAATCTGCATAAAATCAATGAAATCATAACATTCATAATATCAAACACTGAATACCAAAAAATATCACCAAACAAGAACCCAGGGGAATAAACTCATCATATCCGGACCTCGACGGACGGACAATCAAGGAACCGTCATGCCCTGGAGCTATAAGGGATAGACGTGGAAATGCCATTTCATATCTCATATATCTCATCATATCTGTGCATGTATAATCTGGTCCCCAAAGGATAAGGTGCCCAAGTATACGGCCCAAAACCTCTATGTGTACTCAGATAGGCCTCAAATGCCTCTCATCTCATATGTATCTCAATATCTGTGTCTCTGTAATTATCATACTAGATGCATATGCCCCCAAAAGGCAAAAGCGCCCAAACACACGGCCCAAAGCCTCTATGTATATTCAGACGGGCCCCAAAGACCCATCATCTCATATCATTTGTATCATTGTATCTAGAGGGGAAGGGTATTGTCCAATAATTTTGCAAACAACCTTTTATACACATGTACATAAACATATAATCACATCTGAAATCTCATTTCTTTTTTATTTAACATATCTCAAATCCACTCAATTCTATTATCATGCATTTACTCAAAATTGATAATAAAATCATTAATCAAACTCATTTTTAATAATAATAAATATCATCACGTAGATAAAAATTCATTTTCTAGGAAATCATCAAATTGAAGCATCAAATACTTATTATCAAAACATGTTGTACTGTATCGTAAGATTAGAATATACTATGAAAATAGGTTTTGTATATTCCACTCACAATGACGATGTTCAGACTCGGTATCAACAACGTCCGCGGGTTGATTCTCATTCGCGGGTTGTTGGTGAATTTTTACTCAATTGCTGTTGATGCCAATGTGCAAGTGTACACAACAAGTAATAAAGTGATGAATATTCTAGATCGTCTCCACAGAGACTGATGTTACTAGAAATGCTACAGTAATCACAATAGTGCAATCTACCTTTATTTCATGATGAACCTAGTTAAAATTGATTACTACCGAAATTAAAAATTGTAAAGAAATAAAACAAATAATTGCAGTAATGAAATAAATTAGATAAATTGCGTAAAATAATCAAATGAGAATGAGGTAGTTGAATGATCAAACTCTCTTCATGGGTTGACTGCTTTTCATCAAATTAGCACCAGTTGCTACAACAATTCCTACAGCACTAGGCAGAATTATTTTGCATCCTCAGCTGTCGCGTGTTGGACTTCTCATACCCTTAAGTATCTTGACAATGACCAGTTGCTATTCTACCTACGACATGGCATTATGAACATCTATTCTCTCTACCCTCCAAGGTGAGTGCCTATGTCTAATTCTTCACAAATTTTAACTTCAAGCATAGCCCTTATGGGATTCAAGATAAACTTAATCCAGGAAACTCAAATTAAGATCAAGTATTACTCTAATAACATCCACTAAGACAAGCCCTTTTGCGACTCTATCTTCACTTGAACTATTAAATGGGTGGTCAACCGAAATAACAGTTATAATAATAGCTACTAGAGTAAAATGCTACAACAATTATATAGCAACTCATAAGAACAGTCAAAAACCCATTGAGATTGTTTGTCACTCAACTACAAGCAAGTTTAGTTCATACTTTGAAAAAGAAAAACAAACAGCAAACTATTGGTCACGAAATAAATCGGTTCAATCAAAGAGTAAAGAAAAGAACAAGTAAAGAACAATGAAGATTGAATCCAAATAACTATGTTGGATTCTTCACTGATGCAGCTTGGTTCTCTTGAATTCAAATTGTTTTCTTCTTTTCCTCTTGATTTTTCCAATGTTAATTCATTTCTGCCGTTTTATGTGATGTGCGCCCCTTTTTATAACTGAAACCTAGGGTAAATAAAAGCTTAGGGCGCGCATGAGTGAAATTAGAAAACTGTAGATCGCAATTCTGCAGATATCCCGCCCTAAGTTTTCTCTGTTGTTGTTCCAGGATTGCTACAGCAATGGTTGCTCTAGCAACGGCTATAATACTGCACCGATCCAGGTTTTGTTTCCCTTATTTTGTGGTCATATTCTTCCTCCTTTTTGCCAACCTATTGCATCAGCATCCCTTCCATGAATTATAAACTTCTGAAAACCTACAATTATGCACATGTTTTGAGCACAAATTACTTTAAATCAAGCAAAACTTATTAAGACTACACTAAAATGGATGTTGATGCAAAACGTAACAAAAATGTAATAAAAACACATCATTACTCTCTAAGTGATCTTGATTTAAGTCTAGAATTGCCATAATAACTCTCATTTCATAGAGTTATCACGGGTCCTCCTAATCAAGTAAACGACATAATTATTATCTGTAACATGAAATACATCTAACAATACAAAATAAAGCTCGAAACGAAACTCTCGGATACATAAAATTTCAAAATTACCCTTATATCCTAAAATTACCAAAATCCCCCTAACATCGAAATTTACCGAATTGCTGTCGGAACCATAATTTATCGAATTATCCTCAAAATCATAAATTACCTAATTGCTCTCAATTCAAATCACAAAATTAACCACAAGTTCTGGATTTATGAAATTACCCTTAGAATGCAAAATTATTAAAATGCCTTCAACAACATAAATTAGCGAATTTCCCCCAAAATCTTTAATTACCTCACTGCCCTAGTCTAAAATTACCAAATCATCCACCAATTTCAGAAATTACGAATTAATCCCCAGAGTTTGCAAAATTACCAAATTGCCCATGCCGGTCAACGGTACCGAAGTTCAGTCAACAGTGACGAGAAGCTCAGGTCTGATAGTTCTGACCTCGATCAGTCCAATGGTGCCAATGGTGACCCCCCAGGCGCAGCGACAATGGCGGATCAAACTTCCCAAGCCGCAAGATTTCTGACAGTTGTTCACAGCCAAAACGGCAGTTATAGATGGCGGGGTTGGTTGGAAAACGATGAGGGTGAGCTGAGGATCAAGATCCAAGTGGTGATGCGGCCTAAATTTGGTGAAATCAACAACGACGAAAGCGAGTTGAGTTGCAGTCCTTGAAGCTTCGATCACCCGCGTTCTGGCTGTTTTCCGGCGACGATGACAACGGGGATATGACCGGCATCGCTCAAACTTCAGATCGATACCAAGCTTGACTAGAACGGTGGCCGAAAACAAGAGTTGGAGCCGGGTCGATTTCGCCAGTCGGGTCGGGTCAAATGGGTCAATTTCTCTTTCTCTCGCATGCCCCCTCTCTTTCCATTTTTGGAAACCAGCTCCCCTCTTTCTATTTATAGAAACTAGCTTCCATTTTTTTAAAGCTTACTGCCAATTAAGCTAATGTGGGACCCGTGTTGAAATAAAAATCTGACTACACAGCCATTGAATCGTGTTCGAATTGTCTCATTTTATGTCGTGACAAATTTAAAATAATCCAAACACGGTTTATTTAATAAACGCATAACATTTAACAGTCACCACTCATAATGTCGGATAATCGTGTTGTATCAACTTCACCGTAATAATTTGGAACAAGTGCGACAAATTTAAAATTAATGTCGAAGGGAAAAAAATTAAATAATACACTTAATTAGGAAAATTAAAGTGCATATGTTACAGTTTTATTATTAATTATTAACTTTTTTTTTTGCAATTTATTGTGACACATAAAAAATCATATTATTGAAATTCCCAATTGAATATATAAAGTGAGTAAGTATAACATTACTCTTTCCATAATTCATAAGTAACAAGTAAGGATGGCAAAAAGACTAGAACATGTTCTTGTCTGATTGACCTAACTTTAATTTTTAGGGTTTTTAATTGAATTTAAAGGGTCAAGGATCAAGTTTCAACCCGATTACATTCAAGTCTAGGTTAGGACTTTATAAAAAATCCTAACTCAACCTTTGACCCTTAAATTAATTTTCAAAATTAAAAAAATAATACTTAAAAATTAGAACACATCCACTACAAATGTGGTCAAAACTCACTCCTCAAACTGATAGTATTTTGTATTCGATTTATTTACTTGCTAATTTGGTTAGATTTTTACATGTTGGATTTTCGTTAAAGCTAAATAAAAAGTTAATTTATTAAATGCCTTACAACCAAATTTATCATAAAATGGAACAATAATAGTACAATATAATTAATAAAGAATGAAAAGTTGGAGTCCTACTAAAGTATCTAAAAATTAAAAGATTATTGCAAGGTGTGGATAAAGCTCGAGCCTGAACTTGACTTGAAAAAGGTCGACCCTAGCCCAACCCTTACTTTTGAGGATCAAACTTTTGAAAGTTAAGACCCTTTATTTTTAATTATAAGGGCAAGGCTAGGGGTTGGCCAAGCCTGAGCTCAACTAGATCAATTGCCAAACTTATTGATAAGAAAATAATTAATACAGTTGTGATATTTGACCCCCTGGTTGTACCTCACCAGTCCCCACTAATTACTTTTATACTAATATTTATTTTATCTTTGTATGAAATGATTTAAAAGAGTAAATAGCTTTTAAGTGCACCCACATGATAATTTCCATTAATATATAATTTAACTAATTTATTTTCTTAAACCTTAATTTTTTTAAACTTTTTAAATTATTATTTTTTCTTAAATATTGTATACTTTACTTTGGAAGAAATTAATTTATAGCACGCAATAGAAGATGATGAAGAAATATTAATTTTTTTATGGTTATGGTAATGATGGATAAATTTTTAAACAGAGAGAGAGAGATTATAGTGATTTTGAGATTTTTTTTCATTTTGAAATAGATTTTATAAGTTTCAGTGCTTGGAAAAAAGATAAAAAAATCATAATAAAGCTAAGTTCGCGATTCAATGAGGTATGTTGATATATAAAGTTTAGTTTAAAATTTTTAATAGCGTTAACGGAAAGGGGTTGGTAAAATATAATAAGTGGGTCAAATCTACCACCCTAATTAGTATCATTTTACTCGAAAGTTTTACTTATAAATTTTGGATATTGACCGGCTTTAAATCTAAAAAAAAATTGAGAAAAAGTTACTTTAAAAAATCTATACATTATCCCAAAAAGTTGTACCCAAAAAAAATAAAATAAAAATCAGCCCGTTCTGGTTAAATTCAAAATGAAAAAACCCGGCCCGTTTCCCTACTTAAGACCCTCCTAGCAGTTTTAAAAAAAAATTCCCAGCGAAGAATAGAAGTGATGGCAGCTGCTCTGTCTTGCGACGCATCGCAATGGGAATTTAGCTGGTTTTAATTCTCTCTCTTAGCTGTTTCTGTTTCTTTAATTTAACATTGTGATATATATTTATTATGCTAGAGGTTCAACTAAGTCTCCATTTACTGGGACTTTTCTCATCTTGGGAAATGTTAATTTTGCCTTATTTATTCAGTATTGTTATCTTCCTCTGTCAATAAATTTTATGCTTCGGTTGGTTATTCAATGTGGATTTGTTCCATTTTGTTCTTACGCTGTTTGTATAAATATTAAAGGTTTGTTTTTTAAAATGGCTTTCAGTCAATTGCCTTCAAAGCTTTATTTCCTAAAAGAGGAAAGAAAAATATACCAAAATGTTTAATTTCTACTGCTATATGTTTGCGTTTTTAGCTTCTGCTATGCTTTGTATTGTGTTGTTTGTGTTGGTATTAATGCTAGAAAGATGTTTTCTTCTCAAATCTGATTGCTTAGAATGAATATGAGGTGGTTATTGAGTTGCAATATATCGAATAAATTGAAGACGTCTGCTTCATAGGTTTTGATTCTATTAATTGTTTTCATTTCAAGCATGACACAATTGCATGGGTGTTCGAGGAGGCTAAGGGTGATTTCTTAGGGTTGAAGCTATAACTTTCTTTTATTTTTGTCTAGTATCAAAACTTGAAAATAAAGTTTAAAGATAATGCTTATGATACAAACACAAATGATTGGAAAGGTAACTTGAACAAAATAGAAGGAAATCAATAAGAATAGGTTAATTCGAGGAACTCTAAACCTTCAAAATAATATTGGTTATTTGAGAAACCAATAAACTCGTAAAATTTAATTTACAAGTTGTGAAAATAATAGTACTCAAGACACTCTTTTATTGAATAACATCAAGCTTTAAATAGAGCTTTACTTCAAAGTTACAAGCATAAAAATAAGCAAGCATTAAGCATGTTCTCCATCATTCTCCATGAATCCACAAAATAAGGAACCAACTAACAACTTGATTTTGACTTATTAAAAACCAGCTACACTTAAAATATAAAGTAAATAATTACTTTAACTTTATTACATGTTCAATAAATTCTTACTTGAATTCAATTTCCAAGTGCAGTTGCAACCAGACAAAGTGAAAAGGCAGATATCTGTGATTAATAGGAAACTTTTAGTGTGAGTTTCTATTCTTTGGTCATTCTTATAACTGATTTTTCATTCTTGTCCAATATTTTTTCAATTTGCATCTATCAGTTTATCCTATGAGACAATATTCATTTGGAACTTTTGTGTCGTCCGTTCAATAATCATTTTTCCCCTTTTCCTGAAAAATTTTCAAATATGTTGCTTCAGAAGAGTTCTTCCTCTAAGATACCATTGTTCTTTAGTATATCAAGTTTGCTTGGACTTTGCAGTTTTCAAGTTTTTACATTTTGTTTATTTTCTCATCTGATTCAGGCACTTTGAGGCAGTTGAGGCCAGGATTCTTCGTGCATCATTTTCTGCTTTTGTAGATGTGCTTACACTTGCGACAAAAACAATCGTACAGTTTGGTCATGGAACGGAATTGTAACATCATACTATCTTTGGCAGTTGGAGAATCATTCTTAGTAGGAACTGTATTACTTTAATTCGCCTTCTTGTTTCGGATTAGTTGACGTTTTTGTAACAAGAGAATCTATAGTGTTCGTTTTATAATGTAAATCTTCAAATTATCGGAAACCTGTAACAAATTCTTCAAAGCTGTGAATTATAAGTTTTTTTTTTTTAATCATTAGGTTTTATCAAGAGGTTGCAGCTGTAAATGTTATAATCCTCCCTTAGACCTTTTCAATAAAGTTTTTGACAAGCTATCTCCAACTCTTTCAGCTTGGGCCAAGCTAGATTGCCAGACCTCACTTCTAGGGCTTTTCTGTTTACCCCTCAAACAGTTCAATCTGATATTGATTTCGTAAAGTGAGTAGAATGAAGAATTCATTAGTGCTAATATTCTTCCAGCCATTGATGCAATTCTTTACCATTGTGTGACGCAGGAGGTACCTACTTGGCTACCAAGTGGCCCTCAGCTTAACGTGCCTCGATAGCCTTCAAGCTTTTAGAATTCATCTAGCTGGTGGAATCCTATCTGGCGTCTCTCTATAAGTTTGAAAATCAAGATTTTTCTATAGCAAGCGTCAAGGGATTTCTTGTCACCCAAAAGGAACCCAGAAAAGATAAAATCGTAGACAGCACTGTTTCACATGCTGGAATTCTCGGGAGGGTGCTTATCATATGCTTGTGGCTATAAATATGCTCGAAAAAAATTGAAAATTGATGCTGCAATCCCTCTAAGCCTCAAAGCAAAAAAAAAAGCCCTTTTATAGCATTGCTAAGATGAAAGATTACAGACTTAGCAAGGCTGACATTGAGCAACAATTTTATGCATACACTTTATCTTGGGCAGAATCACCAAAAGTCGATGCATCTTAAAATTTAGAATAAAAGCAGATTCGACTTGTATTATAAGAAATTCAAATGGGGTGTCACGGCTGCGTCCATCTCTAGGAAAACTCGCTTACAAAAAATGCTGAATGCTTTGGCAATTCTTGATGGCATCAAAATGGCAGTTGATTCTGGACTGCACCCACCATTTTAATGCAGTGAAATCAATCTTAAAGAAGAGACTTCAGATGGATGATCAAAGGAATGCTCGGTTATGTAAGAAAAGGAAAACAATTTATAGTTGCAATACACTCATCAATAATCTCAGGAACCTCTGATGATTGAATTACAAGCATACCTGTTCATGCAAGATATTTGATGCTATGCATCCGAAACTTCATCGACCTTTGCATCTAAGAGATCATTAACCTTACAAGTCACAGAACCCAAATGGTCCACAGTGTTCACAACAGTATCGTATTCGTGAACAGTACCGTATGTAAACAGTACCGTATGTAAATAGTACTGTATTCCCCCAAGTACGAACCGTGGGCTCTGATACCACTTGTTGTGTGTGGAATGTGAAATCAAGCGTACTAAATAATTATAGAAAAATAAAGGACACAAGAATTACGTGATTCGGTAATTAAACCTACATCCACGGAGGCAAGAAAGAATAATTATTTATTTAACAATTAATAGAGTACAATATTTGAGTAATGAATCTCACTTCCCAGAAACTCAAATATACCCAGTACTCTGACACTCTGCAGGAAAGATAAATTCCCCAAACACACTTCTCTCTCTTCTCTCAAAAGCTTGGAAAATTATAAGCTTAACAATTTTGGGATACTTAGAATGGAAGAAGTGTCATCTATTTATAGGGAAAACAATGGCAATATTGCACCAACCCCTCTACTATTCTACCTAACCTAAGCAAATTGTCGATGGTGTCCATTTGGCAAATTTGACAAATTTGCCAACTTTTCATTTTTTTTCTTCAATTGTTTGGTAGCTCTTTGAAAATTTGCATGCTTTCTTGAATTTGGATGCCACATGCATGAATTTTTAACAATTCTCTACCTTGGCGAAAATTTGTCCAAATCTGAGCCGACTACCAGCGAACCATCATCCCCAAAGTGGCTGCATCTCTGATGACTGCCTACGTACCCAATTTGGGATTAAGCCAACCGTAGTTCAATATTCCTGAAGGACATAACTTAACACAATCGAAGGATTTGAATTAGTTTCAAGCAATGTTAAAACTTAACTCTAGAAACTACCTTTGTCAATATATCTGATGGATTATCTATGGTATCGATCTTTCTCAACAACACAACACCACTCACGATAATCTCTCTCACATAATGATATTTCACATCTATGTGCTTCATCCGACCGTGATATATTTGATTCTACGCAAGGAATATCGCACTTTGATTATCATAGAAGATCGCAATGTTCTCCTAGATTACTCCCAAATCACCTAACAAGCCTTTCAACCAGATAGCTTCTTTTGCAGCTTCAGTTGCTGCCATATACTCTGCTTCCGTAGTGGACAGAGCAATTGTCGATTGTAGAATCGACCTCCAGCTAACCGGACCTCCACCCAATGTGAATACGTAGCCCGTTATTGATCTTCGCTTGTCAAGGTCTCCAGCGAAATCAGAATCACAACACATTGTTGACCACAATCCTTCTTGAACAATAACCCAACATCAACTGTCCCTTACAGATATCGGAGAATCCACTTTACCGCAAGCCAATGATTTTTACCCGGATTTTGCATGTATCTACTAACCATGTTCACTGCTTGAGATATATCGGGCCTTGTACATACCATAGCATATATAAGACTACCCACAACACTAACATATGGAACACGAGCCATGTAATCACACTCCTCTTGAGATCTAGGACATGAAAAATAGCTTAATTTGAAATGAGGAGCTAGAGGTGTTGTTGATTGATTTCTATAATCAATTATTATCAATGCCAATGTGCAAGTATACACAACAAGTAATAAAGTGATGAATATTTCAAGATCGTCTCCACAGAGATTGATGTTACTTAAAATGCTAAAGCAATCACAATAGTGCAAATCAACTAAAGACCGAAACAAACAATTGTCAAATAATTCTATCGTAACTAATAATTGTGAGAGATGGAAATAAAATAATACTGTAATGAAATAAACTAAGTTAAATGTGTTTAAGATTCAATTGAGAATATAGTAGTTGAATGATCAAACTCTCCTAATGGGGTGACTGTTGTTTACCAAATTAGCACCAGTTGTTACAATAAATGCTGAAGCAATGGTTAGAATAAATCTGCATCCGCAGCTATCACATGTTGGAAATCTCATACCTTTAAATCTACTAACAATGACCAGTTGCTCATATATTTATGGTACGACATTATAACCTTTAATCTCTCCACCCTACAAGGTGAACACCTATGTCTAGAGTGTCACAAATCTTAACTTCAAGTATTGCCCTTATGGGATTCAAGGTAACCTAATCAAGAAAACTCGACTTAAGAACAAGTAATACTCTAATAATGTCCGCTAAGACATGCCCTTTTGCTGCTCTATCTTAACTAAAACTATTAAATGGGTGGTCAACTGAAATAACAGTTGTATTCATAAAAACTACTAAGAGTATAATGCTACAGCATTACCATAACAACATAAAAGAACAGTCAAGAACCCATTGGATTATTTGTCACTCAACCACAAGTAAATTTAGTTCATAATCTGGATGAGAAAAATAAACACGAATATATTGATCTCGGAATACATCCAAACAATTCAAGGAAGAACAGAAAATATAAGTTGAGCACGATGAAAGAAAAATAATTCTGCACGATTCTTTTCTTTGTTTCCGAATAGCACTCCTAAATCTTGATCTCCTTCTTCTTGCCTTTGTAATTATTTTTTATGATAATTCCTTGCCGCCTTTCTATGTGGTGCACGCCTCCTTTTATATTGCAAATTAGGGTAAAAGACCCAAAGTCCATGCGCATGCATGTGTTTAAATTAGGAAACATGCATATCACGATTTTATGGCTGACCCACACTTTAAGCTTTCTCCCGCATTACTCTCTGATTGCTGCAGCACTGGTTGCTCTAACATCCACAACAACACTGCATTATTCCCGATTGTGCTTGTCTTCTTTTGTGGCTATCTTCTTTCCTCCTCTTGCTCATCTAATGTCTCAGCATCCCCTTATGAATTTAAAACCTACAATTATGCACCTGTTTTTAGCAAAAATTACTTGATTTAAACAAAACTTATTAAAACCCAACTAAAATGAATGTTTATGCAAAAGGTAACCAAAATGTAATAAAAACACCTTATTTTCTCTCTAAATGATCTTGATTTAACTCTAGAATTGATGTAATAACTCTCATTTCCTACAGTTATCAGGTGTACATACCGGTTTAGTTTTGTCATCCATACCGAATCTTTCTAGAACTTTCTTCAAATAAGACTTTTGAGTCAACCATACGCTCTCATTCTTCTTGTCTCTACGAATCTCCATCCTAAGTATTCTCTGTGCATTACCCAAATCTTTCATCTCGAACTCAGAAGCCAGCTGCTTCTTTAATCTTTCGATCTCATCTCTATTCTTCGAAGTTATAAGCATATCGTCAAAATAGAGTAACAAATAGATGAAAGCTCCATTTAGTAGTCTTCTAAAGTAAACACAATGATCGTGTTCACTTCTAGTGAATTTTTGTCCTTGTATAAATTGATCAAATCTTTTGTACCACTGCCTTGGCGATTGCTTCTGTCCGTACAAAGATTTAATCAACTTACACACATGATTCTCCTTTCTAGCAACTTTGAAACCACAAGGCTTAATCATATAGATTTCCTCCTCCAAATCTCCATATAAGAACGTCGTCTTAATAATCCAATTGAGCCAACTCTAACTCATATTCTGCAACTAAGGCAAGTAGGATACGAATGGAAGTATTTTTACAACTGGAGAGAAAACTTCATTATAGTCAATACCTTCCTTCTGAGCAAAATCTTTTGCAACGAGCCTTGCCTTGTATCGAGAAGTTGATTGATTTGGAGATCCTTGCTTCTTGGTGTAGACCCATTTATTGCCAATAGCCCTTTTCCCTTTTGGTAACTCCACAAGTTTCCAAGTCTGGTTTTGATGGAGAGATTTCATCTCTTCTTCCATGGCTAACTTCCATTGATCACTTTCACTGCTGTGTAATGTTTCACTGAAAGTGTTGGGGATTTCATCATCAATAACTAGAAGTGCATAGGCTACCACCATATCTTTAGTAAGCCATCCGAGTTTCTTTATCTCTCTGTTTGGCCTCCTTGTTGCTATAAAATCATCATTATCTACATCATCAATTGTTTCTTCATTTTGTGAGACATTAGAAGAAACAACATCTTCTTCAACTCTAGGTGTCACCCCCATAGTTGAACCCTTATCTGATGTAGAACTAACTGGTACATATGGAGTTGCATCAAACTCCACCCGCTGCAATACCTCTTTGGTCTTGTTCTCCACCTGCTGAGAACTTGAAGCTTTCATCATTAAAGCTTCATCAAACGTGACATCTCTACTACACACAAACTTTTTATCTTCGAGATCCCAAAGCTTGAAGCCCTTTACTCCACATTTGAATCCCACAAATATAGCTTTTCTAGCACGAGGATCCAGTTTACCATCTTTGACATGATAATAAACTGGACACGCGAATATATGAAGAGAATCATAGTCTTGTACATGCTTTCCAGACCACATTTCCATAGGAGTTTTACCTCCAATTACAATAGAAGGCAACTGATTTACCAAGTGACTTATGTAGCTCACAGTTTCAGCTTAAAACTTTTTATTTAAACCAGCATTAGATAACATACATCGTACCTTCTCCAGTAAAGTACGATTCATACGCTAAGCCACACCGTTCTGTTGCGGAGTATGTCTCACCGTGAAATATCTTTAATACCCTCGTTCTGGCATACTTGCAAGAATGGATCAAAAGTATATTCACCCCCACTATCAGATCGTAATACTTTGATCTTTCTGGCAGTTTGAGTCTCCATCAATTTCTTCCATTTCACGAAAATCTCTAAAACCTCATCCTTTGCTCGCATGGTGTACACCCACACACGTCTAGAGAAATCATCAACAAATGTAACAAAATAATGGCTTCCACCAATTGATGCAGTCTTGGTTGGTCCTCATACATCACTATGAACATATTCAAGGATCTCACGAGTATCGTGATTAACTGTACCAAACTTGACTTTTGTTTTCTTGCCTACTACACAATGCTCACAGAAATTTAATTTACAGGTTTTAATACCTTTTAAGAGTTCGTGCCTCATTAGAGTTTGCAAATACTTCTCTCCAGCATGTCCCAATCGTACATGCCATAGCTTGGTGGTGTCATTATGCGCCTCAATAACATTTGCTTCATCAGTTGTACCTCCCTTCAAATAGTACAGATTGTGACGCTGAACCCCTTGCAGAATCACCATAGTCCCATATGTAAACTTCATTGTGCCATCTCCAATGGTAACCTTGTAGCCTTTAGTTTCCAAAGCACCTACAGAAATTAGATTTTTCTTTAAAGCTGGAACAAATCTAACCACTTTGAGTTCTTTGATCATTTCATCAAATATTTTGAGTTAAATTGTTCTTATCCCTATTGTGCGACAAGGTTGATCATTCCTCATCATAACTGCACCAGATTCCAATTCGTTAAAATCCGTAAATCATTCCTTAATGGGATACAAATGATAGGTTGCTCTAGTATCAAGTATCCACTCGCTCGAACTAGCCACGTATGCTGCAGGAGTAATACTTAGTGAATAATCAGAGTCTTCATCTTTTCGTGCCATGTTTGCTGCTGCTGGTTTCTTCTCATCTCTCTTTTGAGCCTTTGGACAATCTTTTCTTCAATGACCCTTTTTATGACAAAAGGCACACTCGTCTCGAGCTATATTTCTGCTTCTCGATTTGGATCGAGAATTCTTTCCACAACGCTTTTTCTTTTTCTCCATCGCCCAATCTCTGCTCACCAAAGCTTCAGACGATGCTCGTTCAAAATTTTTATTATTATTCTGAATCTCTAAGTTAGTCAATGCTTTGAAAACATCTTTGAAGATGATCACGCTTTTCTCATATATCAAGGTAGTCACAAAATGACTATATTCCTCTGGTAGTGAGTGTAACAGAATCATAGCCTTGACTTCATCCTTAATATCTTCATCAAGATTCTTCAAATCAGCAAGTAACTTTTCAAATCTCGAGACATGATCATGCATTCACACCCCAGGCTTCATTCGAAAGCCATATACTTGGTTCATTGCATGAAGGCGATTTTCAGGACTTTTTAGCAAGTACTTCTCTTCCAATGTACGCCACAAAGTCATCACACACTCCTCATCCTTTACCAAGTATTTGACCTCTTTGGTCAAATAAGATCTGATCTGACCACAGGCTTTTTCATTCATATGATCCCAAATTTCTTCATCATATAAGTGTCTTTTATTTTTCAGAACAACATCGAGATCGATTTGAATAAAGGCGTCCATAACTTCACGCCTCCACATGCCGAGGTTGATTTTCCCATTAAACTTTTCAACATCGATCTTCTGGCCTCCTATAATAGGTGATCAATAGCGATTTGACAAATCTCGCCTCCCACCTAAAGTGTCTCCTGAAATAGTCTCGGTAAATCTCTCCCCAATTCTGGAAGTTTCACCTTCTACCATTTTCTCAACGAACTATTTCCACTTGAAAAACAATCTCTATTATGTTAATTTCGCGTGAATAAACGCACCAAGAAAGTTCCCAAGAGACTGGACGAGAACTCGGTCCCAATTAAAAACTATAATCCTTAGACTCTTATCGCCTTTATTGATAGAACTTTCCTAAACATGCAAAAATACACACTACTTATAATAGATTGTCTCCCAAGTACAAATGGTCGTCTCCACCGTATTCGTGAACAGTACCATATCCCCCCAAGTACGAACCGTCGGCTCTGATACCACTTGTTGTGCGCAGAATGTGGAATCAAGCGCACCAAATAATTATAGAAAAATAAAGGACACAAGAATTACGTGGTTCGATAATTAAACCTACATCCACGGAGGCAAGAAAGAATAATTGTTTATTTAACAATTAATAGAGTACAATATTTGAGTAATGAATCTCACTTCCCAGAAACTCAAATATACCCAGTACTCTCACACTCTGCAGGAAAGATAAATTCTCCAGACACACTTCTCTCCCTTCTCTCAAAAGCTTAGAAACTTATAAGCTTAACAATTTTGGGATACTTAGAATGGAAGAAGTGCCATCTATTTATAGGGAAAACAATGGCACTATTGCACCAACCCCTCTACTATTCCACCTAACCTAAGCAAATTGTCAATGGTGTCCATTTGGCAAATTTGACAAATTTGCCCACTTTTCATTTTTTTTCTTCAATTGTTTGGTAGCTCTTTGAAAATTTGCATGCTTTCTTGAATTTGGATGCCACATGCATGACTTTTCAACATACTGGACATGATTTCGAAAGGGATTCATCTTCTAGTGGGTCAATTTTAAATAGTGTCTCAATTTCTGTGGATGCCGACCCTTAATTTCAAACAAATGGTGACAGAGAAGAATGGCCTTGAAACTGTTTGTATTTCATAAATAAGATTGTTAGACTTTTCCGATACTATCATTCTTGTATCCTTACAGTTTCTTTGGGCACCATCATTTGTAATTAAACACTTCCAAGTCATTTCAAACAAATTTTCCACTATTTAATTGCATGCGCTGCATCTTCCTCTTTTTTTTCTTTTCTTTTGGTGGGGGGGGGGCAAATGGAGGAGATGAAGGAAAAATCTGTTGAAATTAATTTCGTAGTTGAAGTTTATAAATGCAAGATGATATGATCTCAGAGTCTATTAAATACTGATGTGCAAGAACTTTAGCACCATGTGACCTAATATCTCTAGTAAATAGGAGAGAACAACTTGAGCACTTAAAGAGGGCCAACGTTAAATAAACTCCAGAGTGGCATGTCGGAATTGTTGGCTTATTGTTATGCAGGACTTTCCCGGTAGTGAAATAAAGTCGAAAGGAAGATGGGAGGAAATAAAGATCAATGCGCTTTCTTGTATTTCATGGGTTAAAAATCTTTTTATCTGATTACAAACTGATAGATAAAATACCCTTGTATCATTTGTGAGTGAATCTCTTCGGTCAAATATATAAAGTTAGAACAATCCTCAACTCTTTAGTTAGATTTTGAGTATGGCTTAAACCCATGAACTTTTATATTTTATTAGAGATAAACTCACCCACGATTATGCCCGCACTACCTCCCACAGTACCTTACCACTAGACGCCCTTCACATGGAGGCTTGGGTACCACTCGAAAAGTCATTTGAAAGAAAAGTCTGTTTAAAACTACGTTCCAATTCTGTACTCTCAGCTCTCCAAGTTATAAATTGATATTCAACTCATGTTATAAAAGGGTAATGCTAGAGGATCCCATCTTGGGTACCAATGGATGGATGTGGCATTCATTAAGTGGATAATAGAATATTTATTTTATCAGTTATAAAATTTATTATTCAATAGATAAACAATATATAATAGTTGGGACTCAAATCGGGACTTAATTGGTGGGTCACAATCATTATTGGTTAAAAAAAATGTACAGAGATAACTAGCGTAAGAGGTAAATCAAAAACTCTTTCTTTCTCTCTGCTAAGACCCTTTCTGCCACCAGCTAAAATTCACTAGCTTTGATCAATCAACGTGCCTGAATTACAGAGCCATCACATTTTCGAACCTCTAAACTTTCAAATCTATTTTCCAACTCTGTTTTTCCAACCACTGCAGCCTCGGACCAACCGAAACTCCCTGCTGCTACCTCTAGCTACCACGTCGCCAATTGCCCATCACACAACAAAAAATTATACTAAAGGAGTTTCAGTCGGGGAGGGAACCAGTACGTCAATTCTTTTTTCTTATTTTCTATTTTTCTTCTATATTTCTTTTGTTTTTATTTTCGTCTCTACTTCTGTTATTGTGCTTGTTTTTATGTTTTGTTGTTTTCTAAGATTTTATACTGCTCCTGCGGTGGTCCTGGTGGTCTCTACATAGATGGTGTTGTTTCAATGTCCAAATCGAGATTGTGTCAGTGTTCGGATTGGAACGGTATGCCGTATGCCTATATTGAAGCTGTTGAGGGCTTTAATAGTGGTACATCAAGGTTCTAATAACCTAAGGCGAGTTTCTGATGGCCTAGGTCAAAGGCTCTTTGAGAGGCTTTCTAGTGAACCTTAAGGTTGGTTTTTGTGTTGCATTTTGTGGTTTTTTTTTTTTGTTATTTGTTTGCATTCTGTTGCTATAATTGTATTTTCTTGTGTTCTGTTGTATTATCAAACACGAGGGGGATTTCAGCTATAGTAGCTAAGATTGGTTCCTCTAGTTTTTCTTTGGATTTTAATTTGAGAAACAAATTAATCTCCTTTAATTTATCTTATGTATTGTACTTAAGCCTGTTATAACCCTTATTTCTTTTATTATTACAGGTCCGTCATATTTCCTTTAAAATAAAAAGAAAAAAAGAATATAGACAATATATGTTTAATACAATTAAGCTTAGGCTACTTTTGCCTTTGCACTGGGGACACAGTCTTTGACCGACACCACCATGGATCTTGCTCAGGTACAATTTCGAATACTAATTAAATTAATTTCATATATGTATTGTAATTACTGTATTTCCTTGAACCGACTACGTATCTAACAAAAAATTAGAGAAAGTAATTGCAGAATTCGCATATGTGAAAAAGGCAAGATTTATATATAGCCGTAATTTATTTTGATATTCTATTTCATCTTTTGGGTTTGTTTAGGTGACTTGTTGTGTAATATCACAAGCCCCCGCAATTGCTCATCCGGATGTCCCAAAGGTTACTTTTCAAATTCCAACTTCGGTGATTGCACAAGTTCATATGAACCTGATCCAATTTTGCACAAAAATTCTCATGTCAAATTCATTATTATAGGTATGTATTGGAATTTGCAGATTTCGTCGACAGAATTAACTGTTCTTCTTTTTTTCTTTTAATTAACGTATATATATGGGGGGTAATTTTTAAAAACCTCCCCTGAGATTTGGACTTGTTACAAGTAGATGGCGAGAATCTGTTTATTTGTAAAAAACCCCCTACCGTCAGTTAACTTTAACATTGACCGTTAGTTGACTGTGCAAAGACAATATTACCCTCAACAATAATTTGTAGACGGAAATAACTATAAAAAAAATTAAAATTGTTGGCACGAAAAACACAAACCCTATTTTTTGACAATTTTATCCTTGTCAATTCCAAAAATTTACAATATCATAAGTAAAGATTATAACTATTTCATTTTCAAGTTTTTAATTTTAACTTTTTTGTAGAAACTTTAAGAAAATATCAATAATTTAAAGAGGATTTTTTAAATTTTTAATTTTATCTTTCTTGTAGGAACTTTAAGAAAATATCAATAATTTAAAGAGGATAAAATAGCCAATAATTTTAATTTTTTTTTAGTTATTTCCGTCTACAAATTGTTGTTGAGGGTAATATTATCTTTGCACAGTCAACTAACGGTCAATGTTAAAGTTAACTGACGGTAGGGGGTTTTTTACAAATAAACAGATTCTCGCCATCTACTTGCAACAAGTCCAAACCTCAGGGGAGGTTTTTAAAAATTACCCATATATGGGCTCACAAATGCAAAAACATTCTGCACCTGAAATTTGCAATAGCATATACATTTATGCTCACCTCGAACGCGTATTAAATATTCTTGTTCGGGAGCGTTGCAGGTTGCAATAGTGGGCTTGGAATGTTGTTCCTACTAATTGGAACACGGTGGTTGTACAAGTTCATTAAAAGAAGAAGCGAAGTCAAGCTCAAGCAGAAGTTCTTTAAAAGAAACAGTGGTTTATTGTTGCAACAACAATCGTCATCAAATGAAGGTAATACCGAGAAAACAAAATTGTTTACTTCAATGGAATTGGAAATGGCTACTGACAACTTCAATACCAATTGAATCCTTGGTCAAGGAGGCCAAGGCACAGTGTACAAAGGAATGTTGACAGATGGAAGAATTGCGGCTGTGAAAAAGTCGAAATTAGTGGATGAGAGTAATATTGAGCAATTCATCAATGAGGTGGTAATTTTAACTCAAATTAACCACAGAAATGTTGTTAAATTGTTCGGATGCTGCTTGGAGACAGAGGTTCCTCTTTTGGTGTATGAATTTATTCCAAATGGAACTCTCTATCAATATATACATGAAACTGAGGAGTTCTCAATCACATGGGAAATGCGTTTACGCATTGCCATAGAAGTTTCAAGTGCTCTATCCTATTTGCATTCAACTACTTCTATTCCAATTTATCATCGAGACATCAAGTCTGCAAATATACTATTGGATGATAAATTTCGAGCAAAAGTTTCAGATTTTGGGGCTTCTAGATCTGTCACGATTGATCAAACTCATTTGACCACACGAGTACTAGGAACTTTTGGATATCTAGATCCAGAGTACTTTCGGTCAAGTCAATTTACAGAGAAAAGTGATGTTTATAGTTTTGGGGTTGTCCTTGTTGAGCTTTTAACTGGACAATGATAGGTCCCAGTCAGATTACAATGGAAACTCCACGAATTTGGCTTCCTTTGGGTGAAAGCCAACCACAACCTTGAACAAAATTCTTAACTTCTTTATTCCCTTCTAAATAAACTCCTTAAATAGAGTTTTAATACAGCAAACCAATAGCAACACTGACTCCTAAAGTTCAGCAAGTTAAAACTACGACATAACTATTATTCTGGAGGGGACTAACCACCTCTGACTATGACAAAGCAATTTGAAACAAAAACAACAACTAAATTGGAAAAGGACAAGTCAATCCTAAGCTAAAAACTTGGGATTTTTCCTGGGAATTCTAGAGGATCTTCTGGGTGTATCAATACTTTCCCCCACAAGTGGAACCTTGTCCTCAAGGTTGACTGCCGGAAATTGATGTTTGAGCATCTGTGTTTCCTCCCAAGTAGCATCTTCCACAGGCAAAGTCTTCCACTGCACCAAACTCTCTTCAATAAACTTGGTACCATGCCTGACCCATCTTGTATCGATCACCTTCTCCGGCACAACTTGAATCTGTCCTTTATCAGACAGTGGTGGCAAGTCAACAACGGCAGGAAGAGAAGTACCCACATACTTCTTTAAGAGAGAAACATGAAACACCGGGTGAATCTGAGCTGCAGGTGGTAAACTGAGACGGTACGCTACCTTGCCCAACTTCTGCTCAACTGGAAATGGGCCATAGAACCGGCTGGCAAGTTTGTGATGGGCGCGTTTGAACACGGATTGTTGACGGTAGGGGTGCAGTTTTAAGAGCACCAAATCTCCTACTTGAAACTCCACTTCTCTTCTCTTTTGATCAGCCACATGTTTCATTCTAGCGGCAGCCAACTCCAAATTTGTCTTCAGTTGCTGCAGTACTTCATCTCGAGTTTGGAGATTTTGATCAACCTCATTAACACGAGACAAACCCTCTGTATAGTGAGGAATTGATGGAGGAAGGCGACCATATAAGGCTTCAAATGGTGTCATCTCTGTCGAGCAATGATATGTAGTGTTATACCAATACTCTGCCCATGGCAGATAGCTATACCATTTACGAGGCCATTGATGGACGAAACATCGCAGATACTGTTCGAGACAACAGTTCACCACTTCCGTTTGTCCATCCGTCTGAGGATGATAAGCTGAACTTAGCTTCAGCTTAGTACCTGACATGGTAAAAAACTCCTGCCAAAATTTGCTTACAAAAATAGGGTCTCGATCACTAATGATAGACTTCGGCATTCCATGAAGTTTAATAACATGTTCCACAAATTTTTCAGCAACGATTTTTGCAGAGAAAGGATGAGATAAAGCAATGAAATGAGCAGACTTGCTAAAGCGATCCACGATCACCATAATACTATCCTTACCATGTGAAGATGGCAATCCTTCGATGAAATCTAACGAGATGTCGTCCCAAACTAGGCAAGGAATTGGAAGTGGTTAGAGCAGTCCAGCTGGCGCTAGTGTCTTAGATTTTGTCTTTTGGCAGGTTGTACATTGCTGAATGTACTCTTGTACAGATTTGTACATAGAGGGCCAATAAAATTGCTGAGCTAGTCGTTTGAAAGTCCTTAGAACTCCAGAATGTCCAGCCACCTTACTGTCATGAAACTCATGGAGCAGCTGATCTCGTAGTGCAGGCGGAACCACCACCATTTGCTTGTAAAAACATAGCCCATTCTTCACTACATAATTTCCCATAGGATCATTTGCTGCCTGCTGGAATATTCTTTTCATGTGCAAATCAGTTTCTGTTGCCTGTCGAATGTCATCCCATAAGGAAACCTGTGAAATAAATATTTGATTAAGGAGAGGGCTGTTGGGGCGGCGAGATAAGGCATCCGCCGCTAAATTTTCTTTCCCAGGCCGATATGTTATCTCATAGTCATATCCAAGAAGTTTAGCGACCCATTTTTGCTGCTCGGGAGTGCCAACTCGTTGCTCTAAGAAATATTTGAGACTTCGTTGGTCGGTTTGAATGACAAACTTCTGACCCAAGATGTATGGTCTCTATGTCCGAATGGCCTCCACAATTGCTAACATCTCTTTGGCATAGATTGACCAGGTGCGTTTAGCAATCCCTAAAGCTCGACTCATGTATGCAATTGGTCTCCCTTGCTGAGTTAGAACAGCTCCAATTCCATCCCCGGAAGCATCAGTCTCGATAGTGAATGGCTCGTTGAAATTAGGCATGGCAAGAGTGGGTGTGGTTGTCATAGCTTGTTTGAGCATTGTGAACGCACTAATAGCATCCTCATCCCATTTGAAATTCCCCTTCTTGAGCAAGTTGGTGAGGGGACGAGCTAGTACTCCATAATTACGGACAAACTTCCTGTAGTAGCCTGTCAAGCCTAAAAAACCACGCAATTCAGTAGTATTCGTGGGTTGTGGCCACGCAACCATAGCCTCAATCTTCTTACCATCTACCTTGACACCTTGATTTGTTACGATATGGCCCAAATACTCCAATTCATGCTTACCAAAGTCACATTTGTTTGCTTTGACGAAGAAGCTGTGTTTCTTCAAAATTTCTAATGTCTTCCTCACATGGGTTAAATGCAATTCCCATGTAGGACTATAGACTAATATATCATCAAAAAAAACTAATATGAATTGTCGAAGGTAAGGACAAAAAATAGAATTCATTATGGCTTGGAAAGTAGATGGAGCGTTACATAACCCAAAGGGCATAACAAGATACTCAAAATGTCCATTATGCGTCCTAAATGCAGTTTTTGGAATGTCGGGAGCATGTACTCGTACCTGATGATAACCAGCTCGAAGATCCAACTTAGGAAAATAGGTAGCACCGTACAACTCATCCAACATGTCATCTACTGTTGGAATGGGAAACCGATTTTTGATCGTGGCAGCGTTTAATGCTCTGTAATCTGTGCAAAACCTCCAAGTATCATCTTTCTTTTTCACTAGAAGGACAGGAGATGAAAACGGACTAGTACTTGGTCGGATGATTCCTACGTTCAGCATTGCCTGAACTTGTTTTTCAATTTCTGCCTTCTGAAAATACGCATACCGATATGGTCGAACATTAATGGGCTGGGTTCCTTCCTTAAGGGGTATATGGTGGTCGATTTCTCGTAGTGGTGGCAGATTAGAGGGTTCTTGAAAGACATCCTCGAATTCGCTTAAAAGTTGCTGTATATCTGGTTGAATGCCATCCCAGGAAGAGTCTTCCAAGTTTTGAACATAGACAGCAAAAACCATCTGACCTTGTCGATGCTCCTTTGCAACGGTCTCTAGTGAAGTCACTTGAATGGGCCTTTGTATCCCTTGTAGCCTTCTTGCTTGATTTTGCCAATTGAAATCCATGGTTAAATGCTTCCAGTTACAAACTACCGACCCCAGCATCTCAAACCATTGTATTCCTAACACCATGTCCAGTCCTGCTAATGGCAACGAGTAAAAAGTAAGAGAGAATGAAATGCCTTGTAAATCTATCGGTACCTTCTCATATCGCCCTTGACACATAAGTCGCTCTCCGTTGGCGACACGGACTGTGAAAGACTTCGTAGGAACCACTGGAAGCCGTAGTGTGCTAGCTACTTTTTCGCTCAAAAAATAGTGTGGAGATCCGCTATCGATTAACACCATTATTGGTTGCGACTTGATGGAGGCAGCTACTCGCATGGTCCGCGGAGATGACCATCCTATCAATGCATGTATAGAAACTTCCAATTTCTCTTCTCTGTTACCTTCGCTCTCTGTCTCTTCTTCATTCTCTGGAGAATTATCATGGCTTTCGATGAGTAGCAGTCGAGGCCCTTGGCACTTATGGCCTGGTGTGAATCGTTCGTTGCAGCTGAAACATAGCCCTTGAGCACGTCGTTTTTGCATCTCCTCCCAGCCCAATCGTTTAGGAGCTATCGCTGCTCTTTGATTGACCGGGGTGACGGCAGCCAGCGGCCGATTTTGTGGGATTGGCCGAGCAAACCTCCTTTGTCGTGTAAGTTGTTCGTCTCTCGTCCTAGCTAAACTGATGGCCTCTTTTAGTGTTTTTGGTTTGAACATTCGTATCCCATCAGCTACCTCCGGTTTTAATCCGCCCATGAAGGTTCCGACAAGAGCCTTTTGAGTCCACCCCTGTACCCGATTGCCCAATTTCTCGAATTCACGTTGATAATCCCGAAGAGATCCATTTTGTGTTATATGTGAGAGAGCCTCGTCAAAGTCTTCTCCATCTGTTGGTCCAAACCGTGCCCATAGCTCTTCAGCAAACATAGTCCACGTCACTATTCGATTTTCTTCCTTGTATGTCCGATTCAACCATTGCCACCATTGGTTCGCTTCACCTTCCAGGTGGAAAGACGCCAAGCTCACCTTTTGATCTTCAGGAGTTCTTTGAAATTCAAAGAACTGTGCCACTCTATTGAACCACTCTGTTGGGTCATCTCCTGCAAACCGCGGACACTCAATTTTGGCTCGCAGAGGGAGTATGTTCAAACGAGAACTTTCTGTTACGTCCTGTTGGTACTGATGCATGTGTCCTTGCTTCACTGAGTGCGACGACTGAGATGCCTTTGAGGAGAGAACCGCATCAGATAAAGCCTTCAAAGACTCCTCCAAGCATTGCATACGATCGTTCATTCCGAGCCCAAGATTATGCACCTCATCCTGTAAGCCTCCCACTCCTTGCTCCAATATTTCAATGCGCTCTTTGTTGGTTGTCATTGTAGCTCTGATACCACTGATAGGTCCCAGTCAGATTACAATGGAAACTCCACGAATTTGGCTTCCTTTGGGTGAAAGCCAACCACAACCTTGAACAAAATTCTTAACTTCTTTATTCCCTTCCAAATAAACTCCTTAAATAGAGTTTTAATACAGTAAACCAATAGCAACACTGACTCCTAAAGTTCAGCAAGTTAAAACTACGACGTAACTATTATTCTGGAGGTGACTAACCACCTCTGACTATGACAAAGCAATTTGAAACAAAAACAACAACTAAATTGGAAAAGGACAAGTCAATCCTAAGCTAAAAACTTGGGATTTTTCCTGGGAATTCTAGAGGATCTTCTGGGTGTATCAGACAAAAACCTATTCGTTCAACCGACGCTGAAGAAGATAAAAGTTTAGCAGGGTATTTTCTCCTAGCAATGAAAGAGAACCGTTTGTTTGATGAGCTTAATGCTCAAGTTCTTAGGGAAGCCAAGGGAGAAGAGATTATTACCGTTGGCATGCTTGCAAAAAGATGCTTGAATTTGAATGGGACGAAGAGACCTACTATGAAAGAAGTCGCATTTGAATTAGGGGGGATTAGAGCTCAAAAGTGTGAAGACATTGATCTTGTGGGTGGCAATTTTGAAACTGGTTCATCTTCAACTGGAGCAATTTTAAATGTTGTTGCTTTTTCTGTAGATGCTAGCCCTTTGCTTTCAAACAAGTGGTGATTAAAGGGAAGAATTTTCCCTTGAAATCTAAATAATTTTCTTTTGAAATCTAAGTATTTCATTTCATATATAAATAAATTAAGTTGTGGATTTTTGCATTGTGCTTCTCTTATGGTTAAAATTTTTCATCTCTAGAATAAAATATACAAAGTTTGATCGGAGAAATAAATTTATAAGGTAGATTCCAACTAAGCATCTGTGGCAAACATATTTAAATATCTAAGGAGCAAGCTTCTAATGCTTACCAATATTTAGTGCACTAGAACTTTGAAGCTGACAGAGTGAGGCATCTCAGCACCTGAATCTGCATACAAGTGGAACAGAAGATGCTGACATGACATCCTACGTGGAACTTACGTGACACATATAATGAGTCCAGTTCGTTCCTAATTCACACGCTTACATTGTAACCCCGTTCTTTGTGTTTCGAGTACCATTGGTGAACCATCACTTGGTGCCATTGTATTGCTAATAGCACCTTTGCCTTATTGATTTTGCTGACAATGTATAAGGTGTGTTTTGGGAGTGAAGTGTTATAACTTTTATGTTGCGTTTACTTTCCGGACCAGAGGATCAGAATCATTAACAGTGTTTACTTCGCAAAATAAATCCAAGAATAAGAATCAGAATCGTGGAGCACACCACAATTTTTGAATGAGGAATGGGAGACTCATTCCGAAGAGGGAGGTGGGAATGAGTCTCCCATTTTCAAGATTGATTATTTTACCCTCCCTAAATTTTTGTCCTCATTTATAATTAATTAATATATTGTTATAATTAATTAATAAATTAATATATTGTTAACAATAATTATTAATAATTTTAGTTTTTGAATAAATAATCACAATAATTAATATATTATTATTATTATTAATTAATTAATATACTACTATAATAATTATTAATATAATTATTATAATTAGTTCAAATATTATTATTAATTAATTAATTATAATTGTTACTATTAATTAATATATTAATATATTATTAACAATAATTATTAATAATTTTAATTTTTGACAAATAATCACAATAATTAATATACTTTTATTGTAACTAATTAATTAGTATACTTTGATAATAATTATTAATATAATTATTACTATTAATATATTAGTATATTATTAACAATGATATATTAATAATTATAGTTTTGGATAAATAATCACAACAATTAATATATTTTTATAATAATAATTAATATAATTATTATAATTAGTTAAAAATTGTACAATTAATTAATATATTAATATATTCTTGTCAATACTAATTAATAATAATGCTTTTTGAATAAATAATCACTATAATTAAAATATAAAATAATAATTGTAACAATAATTCATTAAGTACTTTTTAGTAATTTGTTACAATATAACTCATTTTGATTCCGATTTCAAGATAAAATAAACACATCAATGAGATTCTAACCCATTCTTCTTCTGATTCCTGTAGGTCAAGTAAACAACTTATTCTAATTCATATTCTTCATTCACATTCCAATTCATTATGATTTCAACCCATTCTGATTACATCCCATTTCGATTACTGACAAGTAAACACAACATTAAGATGCAGCTATTGTGCAGCAAAAATCATAGTTGTGGGATATAAGCTGCTGGTGTTTAGCAAATTTTAATAGTTGTAGAGTCGAAATTGATAGTGTTTGGTAAATTTTAATAGTTGTATAGTGAAAGTTGATGAATATTTGAAATAATTAATTTTAAATAACATTAATTTTAATTATTAATTAGTCAAATTAATTTTCATATTTTGAATTATCATATTAAGATCTGATTATTGTTTATTACTTTGACAAATCAAATTAATATTTAATTAATCGAAGTTATTTTTCTTCACACATTGTAATAAATATTTTTTAAAACAAAATAATTTAAAATTGAAAGTAAATAAATTTCTAATTTTACACATTGATTGAAGAAATAAATTATACCAAATATGTCTAATAAAGATGGTACAACATAACATTATAAAATTAAAGTGTAACTAATTACAAAATTCTTATAAATATTTATATTGTCATACCTCCTTTAAACTTGAGCAATGCCATCTCCCAAGATTATCATATTTTGAGCTATGTTATTAGTTGTATCATAACTTTCTTTAGGGACGCAATCTTACTTATATGTTCGCTATTACTATGACTTGATTCATCCATTATTTCATCAAAATGATTGTGATTTTGTGAATGTCTTCTTATATAATTATGTAAGGCCATGGTAGTAATAACTCTCTCTACCTGCTTCTTGATTGTATAGCTTGACATATTTTGTAAAATCTTCCATGCATTCTTTCAAACCCCAAAAGTACTCATTAGAATTAGCATTACTCTCAACACTAAGAGACTCAGATGCCTCATTACTCTCTAAAGGAAAACCAGATGAGGGAAGCCAAACATGGTCACTCATAGCCACTGTGTTTGAACATTAAATTTAGGTTTTTTTCTAACTCTAGATCAATACCATTTTTTCAAAATCTACTCAATTGCAAATTTTCCTTTATTTTCTTTTTCCACCAATCTTCACTTGCATCAACTATCCATAACCTATGATTCCACCCTAGACCAATTTCCAAGCTAATCAAATTCTTCCATAATTTCCAATTAGTTCTAAGAGAATCCCATTTGTTTTTCATTTGAGTTCTATTGCAATACAATCCAGTTTCTTTAGTGGATTCCTTAATTAAATTTTCATATGCTTTGGAAGCCACATGAGTCCTAGGACGATGTTTGGACCTACCGCCTTAATACATAACTCACAAAATACATCTAAAGTCTGAGGGTTCCAAATAACCTTACTAGTTGAGTTAGTAGACATAATTGTGAACACTTAAACCTAGAAAATAGAATAATATTTCTTCATCAAACAGCAATATAGGAAGGAGATTAATTAAGAGCAATACCCAATTTTCTTTTTAAAACAAATAACATTAATTAAGGATGAATTATGTCTAACATTACATAACTTGTTTCAAAATGAGTTGTTAGTTTAATAAACTTGTGGGTTTCTGTAATTACATACCCTGTTTCAAAGAAATTAAAACAATATTTCTCAATAGTTTAAATTTTCTTTAGTTACCTTTAAGTGAATCCTTTAAAATTTATGAGAAGCTGAAATGATTTGTTCAAAAACATGTATTGTTGGAATCTACAGGAATTGGTTACTTGTTTGTTGCTGCCTTTAATGATTTTTATTAGGGAAATTTCATCTGAAAGGGATTGTGCATGTCTATAAAAAGCAACTAAAAAAAATAAAAATGCAATAAAAATAGTGACTTCAAAGTAAATAAATCGCACGTGACCAATCACCTATTAATTTATTCTAAGCAAAAGCCCTAGCACATTCTAAACAAAAAGGAAGAAAATGAAAAATTGTATGTAACAAAGTAAAGGAAAACTCAAAAAATGAATAGCGGACAAAGGAAAACGCACCTTTCTTAGATATTTTAAAAACAAAGATAGAAGAACAGAGGTGTATGAATATGATTGGTGTTAGAATCACATCGATGAGAATTACCGATGTTGGAATTACATCAATGAGAACTGTCGATGTTGGAGTTGGAATCATGCTAATAAGAACGGTGTTTAGAGTTTGTTTTATGGAAAAATCGATCTGAGTTTAAGTTAAAAAATGAGGAGGGTTATTTCCACCCTGCCCCCAAATGTTTTGACAATTTCCGCCGCGCACCTAAAATCGTCAATTTCCCTGTCAAACTTAACAGTGCCAGGGCAAAATAGAAATTCCAGGTAAAAGAAAGGAAAGGAGAAACAAAAGAAGATTTCGTGATGTGAGCTACTGATTACATCATTTCACTTCACTGATTTTGTGATGAGACTAGCAACATGTAGCACTGACATCTACTCTAGTTTGGAGCCAAAATCAAGCTTTGGGAATCGGTTTTGGCGGGTTTTCTTTCTTCATCACGTGCTACCACATATGAATAGCTTGGCTGTTAGTCATTTTGTTTGCAAGGAGAAGGAGAATTGCATTAGTGGTTTCCTTTTTGGAAAGGCAAAGGTTAGTTTTCATTTTATCTGATCTTATTTATTTCAAAAAAAGAAATTGTTATTTTCATTTTATTTGATTAGTTTGTTTTGGGTTTATTTAGTTATGGATTTATTTCAATATTTATTATTTTTTATTTTTTAAATTATTGGTACTGTTGTTTCAGCTTATGCATGCTTTAATTTATCTTCTGTGCTAGGGATTCATGGTCTTGTCAGTAAAATTTTTTGCTTCGTAGATGATTATTATGGCTAAATGTGTTATTATTTGTTGAAATTTGGCAGCTTTTGGAAAAAAAAAACTTAAGTATATAATCCAGGAAACATGTGTTAAGTTCAAAATTATGATCAAGTTTTAGATATAAAGTGCATTATCTTACCTTGACTGCCATATTAGAAAAATTGATAGTAAATATGTTTACAGGTGAAAATGAATGACAAAGATGACACAACTGTTTGTGTCACTTTCAAGGACACTACGCATAATCTTGGTGTAATAGATTTAGATAGATTCAGCAAGGTCTCCCTAACCAACAAGGTACTTGTGAGAGTGTATGGGAGAATGATGAAGTTTGATGAATTGTTCCGGCTGACTGTTTGGGTGCCATGGGAATCAAAAGATGCTGAAATCTTTAATGATGAAGATCTCTTTTTCCAGTTGAAAGAGCACCACAAGATGCAACTCTACAAAATGCAATTTTATCTTTCCCAACAACCATCATCAAACAAATCATCAGCAAAAAGAGCCTTATTCCAACCTTCAGACACTTCAAAACAAAACACATTACAACTTACCATCCCAGGCACTCTAAATCTCAATAACCCTATTTCATCACCACCAGCTGCCATTACAAATGAATCAAACCCTGCTACACATACCCTTTCAGAAATTAATACTTCACCAGATAGTGGTCAATCGCAGTCAAGAGCTGAAGCTTCAATCCATACTGATACCCCCAACAGTAAGAACCACAATGAGGCCAATTGTGATTTATTTGAGGATTTCCTTGACACCTATTTTAGATCCCCAACTTGTCACCAAAATGACTTGTCCAACCATAACTCTGTAGCAAACTCACCTGAACAGCAGCCTCGTCCATCTCTAATCTCACTTGAAATGCCATCACAACCAATGACACAGAATCCAGAATCGCAACTATATCAAGCCTCTAATCTGTTGCCTAATTCTTCAGCTACCAACCATAATCCTGACATCAATGCAGCAACAACCCCATATTATGACTCCGATGATAGTGTTTTCAGTCTGAATGATAATAATGAAGACGATAATCAATTAAAGGTTGTTACTCTCACATCTAATCCAGGGTATGTGCCTTCCGATGCCAGTGATGGTGATTGTATTCTTTCTGATTGTGAAAGTGATGACAATGAGTTTGGTGTCAATTCTAATAATGAGCATGATGATGTATTGTGTATAATGGATGCTGATATGAGAGTAAATTTATATATTCCTAGTCATGCACCTGTGATATTCAGAGTTGGACTGTATTTCAAGAACTTTACAGAATTGGCATGGGCAATGAGACAGCATGCTGTGGAGAATAGGTTTAAGACTTATAGGCACAAGTTTGAAAAGACAAGAATCAATGTTGGGTGTGAGTACTACAAGTGCCCATGGTTTTTACATGCTACGAAAACTAGATTTGGAGCAATGTTCATGGTGAAAAGGCATAATGATTTGCATACTTGTGTTAGATTGCTGAAGAATCCTGAATGCACTGCAGAGTTCATTGCATGGAGATTTGGAAATGCTATCATTGACCATCCAGAGATTAATGTTAATTTCATACAATCTGAGTTGAGGAGAATGTATGGGATTAAGGTTGGCAAAACTAAACTTTACAGGGCAAAGAAAAAGGCTTTAGAAACAAAATGTGCAGATCATGAATCTAGTTATAGGCTTATTAGATCTTATGCGCAACAAATTCTTAGCAAGAAGCCACAATCATTGGCCCTGGTTAGCGTAATGAGATACAATGATAATGAGGCAACTACTCATTTTGACAAGTTTGTGCTATCATTTCCAACAGTTAGAGATGGCTTTAACAGTGGATGTAGACCTTTTATTGGCATAGATGGATGTCATTTAAAGGGTCCTTATAAGGGTATCCTTCTCTCAGCAGTAGCACTTGATGCCAATAATAGTATATTCCCACTTGATGCCAATACAGTTACTTAGACTTAGTTTCTAGGTCATTTAAAGACATTTATAGGGGATACAAGGCAATTGACCATCATGTGTGATCGCCAAAAAGGGATTCAGAATGCATTGGCACTTGAGTTTCCTAATGCTCATGTGAGATATTGTGGCAGACATATATTATCGAATCTAAAAGCTAAGCACCCTTTGTCTGATTTCAAAGCACAATTTTGGGCAGCCGCAAGAGCATCAAGCAAAAGGTCATTTGAAGAGGCTATGGAAGATGTGAAAAAAGCTGATGTTGCTGTTTACGAAACACTAAGAAAACTACCAGCAAAGTATTGGTCGCGACATGCATTCGATAACCAGTGCAAGACAGATCATGTCACCAATAACATGACAGAGTCTTTTAATGCATGGTTTGGAGTACAAAGAAACCTACCTATATTAACTATGCTGGAATGGATGAGAAAAAAGATAATGAAAAGGATGGTTAATAGAAGACAAAAAGCTCAAGCTTGGGAAACAACAATACCTGGAAGAATTTATGCAAAGATGATGAAGAATTTGCAAATAGGAAGTGCAAATCCAGTTTGTCGAGCAAGTGAATGGTTGTACGAAGTGGATGATAGGGTAGGACTTACATCGTTGACCTTGAACATCATGTTTGTGACTGTGGCTACTAGCAATTGAGTGGCGTTCCATGTGTCCATGCCATGCCTTGCATTCTACATGCAAAAAAGGATAATTCACAATTCATACATGGTTGGCTGAAGCAGGATAGTTACTTGGCCACATATTCTGGATTGATTTACCCGATTCCAGATAAAACATCATGGCCAATAGCTGATGGTGATGATATATTGCTACCACTACTCAGAAGGCCTCCTGGAAGACCAAAGAAAAATAGGAGGAGAGAAACTGATGAAGTGCCTGTAGAGAGAAGAAGATATAGAATGCAATGCAAGCACTGCAAAGAGTTCGGACACAACAAGAGAGGATGCCCTGTTAATCCTCAAAATGCGAACAAAAAGACTAGACATTATAAGGTAAAAGTAAATGCTTTTAAGAGAAGCTTCATTGTTGTAACTTTATATGAAAGCTATCACATGTGCTCCATATTATAACTATACTTATATGTTGTTTGTTTTTTGTTTTATTTGTTTTATCACAGAACAATCTGAAAAGTTATGTTTCCAGAACAGGAGCAAAATTGACAAGTAAGACACTTTACCTCATGCTCCAATGACATTTAGTTTGACTTTCATAGTAAAAGCACATGTACATTCAGCATGAATATTGTTTTATAATTACTTGAGAGTGTAAAGTTAGATAAATAGTATATCTTAGGTCCAAAAAGCAGTGTTGTTGCTGTGATTTTCATAGTGAAAGCACATGTATCTACCCGTTATTTTAGATTAATTTATATTGTAATATGACATAAATATTTTATTTCAGGTGTACAAGGCAGTGACAGTCATAGCCAGTCACATGAAAATATCCAAGTTTCAAAGAAAAAAGAAATGGTTAGTGAGGCTGGCATATCTGGTGCTAGAGAAGTAGTGAATATGCATATTACAGAGGGTGAGTCTACTGCTGTTTGGTTAGGGATGCAAGGGAAAAAGATAGTAACAGCTACTGGCATGATGCTGAAAAGGAATGATGGTGTAAAAATAGGTATTAAAAGGAAGGACAAAGGGAAGGCACCTGCCTTCCAACCATGGAGGGTAAGAGCCTATATCCATTTTTAATCTCACATCTAATTTATTTCAAGTATAAGTAACTATAACCATTGTAATGTCCTATTTTGGTATGCAGTGAATGCTGAACACTGGTGGATATATTGGCAGCAATATTTTTTATTAACAACTACTGAAGGTACACATCTAATTTTTAGACACCTTCCACAATGCCACTTTGAACCAGGTCCGGACAGCTTCATTTTGACCAAAGCAAAGTTTATTCTACTGATGAGTTGCTGTCATCTTTTGTTTTTTTTTGTGTGCTACAATTACAGCTTCAATCAATTAATTGTTTGCTTCTAAGTTATTTGGCAAGCAATAGGACTGGTTTGTGGTATTTTGTAAGTTGTTGGGCATGGTATACAGGCAATTGATAGGATACACCAACAATAGATTTTGTTTTTATTTTTTGGTTACTATAGCTTAAGACTATGTATATTGCTGCCAATGTGAATGTATGGATCAAAGACAACTGATATATCGAACTTATGTTTTGCTTTATTTAGCTTGCATTATAATATATGATAAACAAAACAATGAACAACATGAAAATCATGATTTGACACTTCTTCAATTGCTTCAGCACTGCTTCGATTTTGTTAAGTCTGTTAACAAGAGCACCCTGGTCATAAATATCAGTTTCATGGACATTGTGATGCACTGGTTGAAGTATGTGTGCTAATGCTCGAATTTCTTCTATCTCTTCCATGGATGGTGTCCACCATTTGAAGAATCCACACTTTGCAGTTCTAGAACAATTGTAGTATAATCGGTTTGGATTTGCTTCAGATTCTGAAATTTTTATTTCAGCTCTCAATCGACAGTAACAAAATTCATTATGAAACCTTATAAGACCACCATTGATGAAATTCTTCTTTGAGGGGGAATTTGATGAACTAGAAGCACTCCTCAATGCTGACATTTTTCTGCAATTTGAACTATATGTGTTGAATCATGGGATAGAGATGAAGTTTTGTAGTTAGCTGTCTGTGTATGTTTGTATGGTTAATAATAGCAATGATGAGCCATTGAAGTAGAAAAAGGTGCTGCAGTGTTTTATATATGTTCGAAGATGGTAGATTGGTAGTATAGAATGTGAAAATGAAAATGAGATAGTGCAGCTAAATTGATTTATAGCAAATTGGAGTCAACTTCACCTTTCTAAAAAAATGACCGTTGAAATTTGTAGCCGTTATGCCTGAAATTGGCTAATTCTCTCATTTTGGTTAAATAATGCCACGTGTGCCAACATCATTCTCTTTATTCAAAAGGATAATAAGGTAATTAAACACTTCATAATAAATATGACATTATTGTAATTATGAATGGATGGCTTGGGTTTCCTGACAATTCACTCGTTTAAATTCAAATAATGGGCAATATTGTCCATTTGCTTGGTTTTGGACGGCACTGTTAAGTTTGACAGGGAAATTGACGATTTTGGGTGCGCGGTGGGTATTGTTTAAACAAATGGGTGCGCGGCGAAAATTGTCGAAACATTTGGGGGCAGGGTGGAAATAACCCAAAATGAGGTGGGTAAAATTGAAATTAAATAATATGTAAGGATAATTTAGTAATTTAATACACAATTGAGAAAAATTTCTGCTGAACTGTTAAATCCCAGCCAAAAAGTGTTACTACTAAAAATGAGCGGATGATATATGGAAAAAAAGAAGCTTCATTTTAAATTAATGAACAAAAACAATTTAAAGATTTAAGAGATCTGATTTGTCGTTTCATTTCACTAAAATGTATTGATAGATAAAATTAGCTATTGGGTGTGTCTTATACTAAAATTAATCTTTCACGAAGTCCTTAGAAACAATAAAATACTATTACATAGCTCGGAAAGCGTTTGTATTAAGTTATAGAATTAGGTGTCTCTTGCGCATATGTCTTCCCATGAATAAAAGCGTTCGTATTAAGTTATGAAATGATGGATTATTGTGCCAAACAAACGGCTCTTTCCCTTTCAAAATTATTGTACGTATTTTGCAAGGAAACCTCCTCTATCTTTCTTCCAATTAATGTCCAGTTAAGACTTTCGTGTGTCCAATTAATGCCAATCGTTTTCGAATGTGTACAGGATAACAACTTGAAGACTTGAGAGGGCCAGCGTTAATTCAAAGTCAAGACTCAAGACTAGGTTATTACCCTGCAGGATTCTTGATAGTGAGGTAAAAAAAAAAAAAAAGGTTGAAGGAGATTAGGATTTAATGCTGAGTTTAGTTTTTATTCACCACTGAGTTAATGATTAGAATTTATTTTGTACTTTTTCTTTTATTTATCTTACCTAACAATTATTTATTGAGATTCTTGTCCAATTGAAAGATACTAGAGAAAAGGTTTTTAAAACTTTAGTTATTTTTATGTATAAAACAAAAAACTTTAATTATTTAGTTTCAAAAGAAAAAAAGGGTAATTTTTAGGGACCTCCCTTGAGGTTTGACCTATTAAGATTTAGATTGAAAATATGCCCCTAATTACAGAGACCTCCTCTGCCGTCTATACTCAGTTTCGTATATTGTCAGTATAAGAGGGTAAATTAGTAAAAGTGCATTTAAAATTGAAATAAGTAAAAAGCTAATTTGAAGATTAGCCCACTGAAACACTCAAAAAATCCCGATGAAAATCAGTTACCACTAACTAGAGGATGGATGAATGCTTGCTCTCTTTCATCAACCTAATTCATCACAAAACCATTTTCTCTTTCAATCAACCGAGGTCCACATGCACTCCTCATCTCTAAATGCTTTGAAGATGAAAAAAATCAGATTTTTATTGTCAAGTTCCGCAACTTTAGCTTAGATTTATTAACAAGAAAAGCATCGATGGTGCCCTAAGGGTGGTGTCAGGTGAAAATAGCTGACTATTCGGCGTCGGACATGACTGTTATTGACTTGAATTCAAAGAAGGTTAGTCTTTGAAACAATTTTGGATTTAATTTTTTTGTTTTAATATGTTTTATATTTTAAAATAAAATTGAAATTTTATTTCATTTTAATCATAGATTTTTTTTTTTTTTTTTTGAAAATGAAAATGGGCTGAAGTGTTGGAGAACGGTTGGCATTGTGTTGTTCATAAAAAAAAATGATATCAATTTGTTGATGTATTAGAGAAGACGCATGTTGTTTGTTACTTTCAGACCTTAGCTATATGGATTTGTCAAGTTAAGAACTAATCATAACATGTGTTGGAAATTAGTGATTTTTATGCGACTTCTTTGTCAAATGAAAATGGGTTAGCACTGTTATGAAGAATATGGATGCTATTTGGAGGAATTAACTTCTTAACATGTGCTTGAACTAAAAATGCCAATGCATATTAGAACTTAGTGAAGTTATATGCATTAATAATATTGGAAATAAGGGTTTGTTTGTGATGCTTTAAAGAAGCTGAAAAGGATATTGCTTGTGCTCCTTAATGTGGAGAATTTTTAGTTGCTTGATAAAAAAAAAAAAAAGCATTAGTGACAAATAAAATGAAGAAATTTTGGATGATGTTTGTGTAAAAGATTTAAATTATTTGTTTTACTGAAGCTGTACTGTGTTTTTATTTGTGATTTAACCATTAAAACGGCTCTGTAACATTGATTAGATGCTGCATGTGCCCTTTTTATAAAAAAAGAAGCAGTGGCATTCCTAAGTGGAGTAATGAGATGCTAAGATGGGAATGTATGACTTTTTAATTTTGTTCTTGCTTTAAACTATGACTATAAATCCTAAGTCTTCTAAAATGAAACTCAATTTTGCTTTTAATATGTAAAAAGGCATCATTGCCATTTTTAGGTGACTGATAATGCTTCAAATGAAAGTTGGCATTGGTTTGTCAAAATCTTTTGTTAAGCAGGGTGAAATGATTCAATTTGCATTGAATATGCGAAAGTTCCTAAGTGAATAACTTGTGGTCTCATGTTATTTTTTTTTAGATGATGCTCTTGTGGAGGTCGAAAAGGAAAAGAGAGTCTTTGTTAAAAAAAAAAAAAAGCAGGGAACAAATATGCCTTTCTATAATTGTCTTCCTTTTAACATGTATGTCAGGATTGGTGTGCATAAATGACCTTTATTGACTAAATAATTTAATCATGAACAAGTAAAAATTTATTTTTTTTAGTATTTTTCCTACTGATCATATGTGAATTGAATCAATTGTGTTGAAAATGTTGATCAAGGCAAAAAAGTTCTCAGCCTTTCCTACATTCGAAAATAGCAAGAAGGAATTTTGTAAGCCCAACTGAAAAAGATTGAGGTAACCTGTCTCTTCTTATTCTAGATTCTTTTTTTTTTCTTTGTTTTACTTCCCATTTCATCGTCAGCAAATCTAGTAATTGGCAGGAAATAATTGGAAGGTAAGAAGGCTGAATATGCTGAAAATTTGAAAAATAAGCTAGCTATACATCACAAAGAAATAGAAGAGAAAAGGGCAACGGTTGAAGTTAGTGGTGGAGATTGAATTCTTGAGTCAAAGGAGATGGTTGAAAAAATGGGTGTAACTAAGAGTACTTTAATGATCGATGGAATTAAACAAATGTTAACAATAGGTTGTTGTCTATTGAATATACCAAATTTGACTTTGAATTATTATATTATGTTAAATTTCTAAATTTTATTTCACTGTATAGTATTGCTAGCCCTAGTTTCCCTACGATTTTTTTTTCTTTTTACAGTTGATGAATATTTGATGTCAAATTTTTATTTCCCGAGGGTGTTAAAAGTGTAATGATTAATTTGATATTTAGCACTCAGGGTACTTAATTTTTAAATTTTATTCTACTGTATCCTATCGCTAGCCCTAGTTTCCTAGAAAATTTTTTTGCTTTTACAATTGATGAATATTTAATGTCCGGTCCTCGTTTCCCAAACGAGTTGAAGTGTAATGATTAATTTGAGTGTTAGCACTGAGGGTGTTTAGGTCTTTTGTCGAATCAATGGTATTTTTAACATATCACTGGTCAACTAACGGTCAAGGAAACTGAGTACACGGACATACTTTCTATCTAAATATCAATACATTAAACTTCAGGGGAGGTACCTAAAAGTTACCTAAATAAATATAATACCAGTCGTGCTTCGTTTTCTCTGATTGAACAAGATAGCGCAAGCATCTGATTCTGGTGGTTAAAGGACTTGGATCTAGTTTCTTAAATTGGGGGAAATTACAAGCAGAATATAAACTGTATTCAAGACCTCAATGAGACAACCATAAAATCATCTCATTCTGATTTGCATTTGTTTAACAAGAAGTATTTCTGAATATTGATGAAAATTTTCTTATATTTCTTATTTATCAGAGGTACAGTATTTAAGACTGATACACGTACAGCCTTTTGACATCATATCTGTATCCAGTGCAAAGAATATTGAAATAACAAAATTTCAAATACGAATTCTACAATCTTTAAGACCACCTTTGCCTAAAAACAGTAGAGCTATCATGCGTAAAGTTTTCATCACCATCATTTTATGACCCTGACATGTAAGTGTATCTCGTCTGCGCACCATCTACAAGCTCTATGATTTTTTCTGCACATTCAAAGAGATTATTATATCAATGTTCTAAGAAACTGATTTGTTAATCAGATAAAAGCTCGTAAGCTGGAAATGAGTCAGAACTAAAAGTCAAACCAACCTGTTAAAAACCCAATTATAGGTATGGATTCCAATTGTTTTCCAGAGCTTTCAAGCCTTTGCCTGAAATAAATAGCGTCATGTTATTTCTTAGAAACTCAGCAGACTAAAATAGGATTCATGGCTGCACAAACAGTTTGAGAGTATATCTAGAGCTTGTCCAAAAAGAACTTCTGCAATGTCCAATCTCTTCTATCAAAAGAAAACAGAATTAAACTATGTAATTTCTAAAGTATCTACATACCTGGTGTACTTGCTAAAGAATGGGTCTCTCATGAGGTAAAGTGCCCACAGAAGTTTCCTTCTTTTCAACTGAATCAAACACTAAATATGTTTTAGCATGCAAAAATAAAAGTTTCCAAATACTAAAGTGCCGGGATTCACAGCAAGAATTAATGAACCAGGTGTGAAAAGCATATCTGAGTAATTATCAGAGGAACTCTAACCTCATCCTTTTCAGATGTGGAAAGATGAAACGTTTGTTCTTTTCCCGCATGCCTTGACCTAGTAGCTAATGATAGAAAGCCTAACCCCGTAAAATCCACAGCCAAGGAAAGAAACCAGGGAATCCATGATCGAATTCCATATTTTCTGATAAATAATACATAAATAAGGGGTCTTGTGATAAAGAGCACTTCTCCCATAACAAATAAAGCTCCAATAGTGCCCTTTGCAGACAATAGTTTCGAAAGGGTTGGCCTCTCAACCATCGGAGCTGTTAAAAACAAAAGAATGCCAAGTATTAGTGGAATAAACAATGCCAAGTCTTAGTGGAGTTATCTCATGAATTGTGACAAGTTGACATATGCATTATGAAATCTTAAGCAGCTGATAACCAGGAGGCTCCATTATTGCTTGCTGATGCTGAATCCTCTGCTACCACACTGGCTCAGAAGCCGTCCTAGCATTTTCTCCAAATCTGTTCAAAGCAGATAATGCCCTTCCTTCTAGATTCCAAGAGTTGTGTCCATAATTATTTTGCAAGTAATCATGCCTCTGATTCCCTCCAGGCTTTCCACTTTGGACAGCCTCAAATGTTAAGCTGAGATTTGGAATCATCTGAAGGCATTTCAACATTCAATGTCTCCCCTCCATGCAGAAGCATCTTGTATCCACTGTTCTGAAACAGAGCTAACCTAACTAATACCCTGAATTACAATGAATACACTGTAAGGCAATAAACAGATGCCAACGGATGTTTATTACCTAATAAAAGAAGATAAAGAGCCACAAGCACTAGATTACCAATACTGCTTACTTGGTGGCTTCAGTAATAGCAATGAAATTCCATTTTTTCTTATCACCATAGTAATGTTGTGCTACAACTTCAACCAATGTTTCCAAGTCCTTCAGAGCAGAAATACACAATGAATAAGGGAATGAATGAGGCTCTGGGGAAACTGAACCCTTTTGACTTGGAATCATTTCGATTATATGTTCGTAGATAGCAGTGATTATTCCCAAGAAAGTAGTAACTGCAAAAGATTAACAAATTTTCACACGAGTAAAAGAGCGATGACCCAAAAAAGGGAAAAAGTGTTCATAGTTGGTTGATTGGCAAGAAATATAAGAAATCAATCTAATGCTTTCCGGTAAAAGAGAGAGAGAGAGATGCGGACAATAGCTAAAACTCAAGAAGAAGAAAGAAAGCCCTATGTTCTACCCAGCTAGAAGTAAACAAATGTTACCAAAGTTTCACAAAACCTGCTTCTGGTCCTATCTCTGACTCAGAAAACCGTTCTGGAAGGCCATGTCAATCCCTGTACAATAATTCCAATAAAGAATTTAAGTGAGTCCTTGGTACATCCAAGCATAATGAAAACAGTGAAGCAAGACCCATTTAGCAAATTCTCTCGAAACCAGGTCAATAATAATTCCACTAGACAATCAACAAAACAACAATTAAAGCGATAGAAATAGTCAATAAAAGCAACAAATACTAAGTAGAAACATACACATTGATTAAGTGATAACATCAAAACAAGCAGCAGCAATAGTAGCAACAAATTCATTATTGTCAATAACAATTGAAGAAATAAAGCTAAAGTTCAATTTAAAAATTCATCAAAATTTAGTTTGCTTTAAACCGCGCAAAAAGTACAAGTTCTTAATGAAGAAACAGCACAATCTTACACATAATTGATGAATAAATAGATATAAAAAAAGAGAAAAAAAACTTACATTGGCAAGAGACTCTAAGGAGTGAACATAGTCTCTATTTCTTCTTACCCATCTCTTGTAAGCATCCATAGCTTTACAAACTCTATCAAGACAGAGAAAAAGACTCGGCTTTCGAAAGCGCCGAGTCCAAACCCAAACTCTTAACTTCGTCAAGCTTAAATCCTTGGTGGTTTTGGACCAGACCCAGATGACCAAATACAAAATTAATCTAGCCCTAATTTGGATTTGATTTTGTCGTTTAGAAAAGCTCCAATGAAACGACGAGATACGCAGAGAGAGGGGGGAGAGCGAGGGAGAAAAAGAGAGGAGTGTGAGAGTGTGGTGAGGTGCTCTCAATTTACCTTCGGCTAAAAATGGATAATCAAATCGGAACCGTTGAATGGGCCGAAAGCTTAGTTGTCTCTGACCATTAATGAGCTCGGAGATCAAGTGGTGCATGATATCCACGTGGATGGTTTCGATCTTGTCCTATGTTTGTCGTGAAGTTTTATAAAAATACTGAAATCTAGCTTTGTAGTCGTGGGGCCTGGGCTCGTGGCCGCTGGCCGCTGTCATCACGTAACAAACACCAGATGAAAGGATTGGAAAATGAACTAAGTGGAAACGGCGTCGCATCTCTTAATTTATTTCACTTTGTATTTGTTATTTAGGGACAATTTCGTGATTGTCATTTTTGTACCCTTGTGATATATTTGATTTTTTATTTTCGGACGGGTACGTGTGAAATTTTATTGAGAAGAAGCAAAGGGCTATTATTATTTTCGTCAAGTTACCCGACGTTTTCACATCTCTGTTCTTCTAGGGTTTTGCAAATTTCTGAAATTTCTGCAAATCTTGAACCGTGCAACTGACTCTAGAATTCGGGTAACTTGTACCTCTCAGACTTTGTCTATTCGCTTATATCGTTTTTGATCTTATAATTCTTTTGGATTCAATGTAATCGACGATTTTTTTTTTTTTGGCAATTTCTTATTGATGTCACCTTTTTGGTTGGTTTTTATATTTGAAATCATGCTTGGTAGGTATGGAATTTTCGTTCATATTGACTTAGCAAATTCTTATCAACCATATGTGGTGGATTCATGTCCAAACAGTCTTAACCTTGTCCCTTTTATGAAATTTTGAAACGTGGTTGTCTTGTAACATTCATTCCTATTGAAGTAATTTTCAATGCAGTGGAGGGTTAGAGCTTCTTTGTGATTCGGTAAAGGTCCATAATGTTGATGTTGTTCCACCAAAATGATCACAGAAGGTAAATATGTTTTCTTAACAATGGAAAGGAGATTCTGTGTGATCTAATGCTCTCCCTTACTTTCAGTTGATTATGAAAGATTTGCTTTCTTGGGACGGCACCAATTTGATCAAGGAGAGGTCTGAAATGTTCATGAAAGGAGATTCTGTGTAAGTTATAAGCTGCTCATCGAAATTGATTGGCAAGTTTTGAATTTGTACTTGCACTAATGCGGGTTTTGTTATTCTTAAATCTTAATACAGCCTTCAAGGGAACGAGTGTTACTTAAAATCTTATTTGGGTTGGGTTGTCAATTGTCATGCAGGACCCATCTGAAATTGATTTCTATCCCATTTTTTTGAGCTTCTGACATTGTTTCTTTATAGCCCTCGTAGTTTCTTAATCTCGTATATATCTTTTTGTTCAAATTGACGAGATATATTTTTATGTATGTGCAAGCTCTGATTTTTATTTAATCATCACTTGTATTGTAAAGAAATTGATGGATAATTACCCGTACAATAATAACAACCCATACCCTTATAATGGTTATCAGCCACCTCCTCCAATTTACGGACAGCCTCCACCGCCTGGTGGTGCAGATCCATATCACCAATCTCCATATCCATATGGAGGAGGACCAGCTTACCCATACCAACCATCTGCATGTCCTCCCCCACAAGCAACACAACCATCTCATTCATTGCCATTAGATTATCAGTACCAGTTGCATTCTCATTCCGGGCCCCTTCTATATCCATATGAACACCCTGCTCCTGTTTCATCATCTATACCCCAAACCCCTCAACATTCTAGTAGCTTTGAATACTTTCCGCACCCTTACCCATATGCCCAAGCCCAATCTAGTCAGGATCATTATCCCTTTCCCGAAACTACTGCTCAATTGCCATCTGGAGTCAGTACTTTCCTTGATCGTCTTGGCAAGGATAGATTGAGTTCTGGAAGAGTTTTTTCATCAGCACAGCCTGCGAATGCTAGAGACGATAATCTATCCGGTCAAGACTCTTTTGTCCAGGATAAGTTGAGTTCTGGAAGAGTTTTTTCCCGTCCGCATCACGAGAATGTTGTAGACAATGATCTTTCTGGCTCAGATCAACGCGTCCAGGATAGATTGGACTCTGTAAGAGTTTTCTCGTCATCTCATAGTGAGAATGCTAGGGATAATAGTCCGGCTTACCCACCTTTGTACCCATCTTTGGAGGAGCATTTGGGTAATTTGCATCTTTCTTCTAACAATAATGAGAATAATTACCAGCCGAGTGCCCCAGCAGTACCACCAGCACCTTCTGTACCATCGTTGCTTGATTCCCCTCTAACTCCTCAGGGTTCAACTTTGAGCAGTCCTGGTGGTTTTTATGGGTACCCCAATGATTCTTTCTCAAGTTATCCTGAAAGAGCTTATTTGGGCATGATTGATTCATCTAATCATCTTGTTTACGCCCACTCGGACTCATTTAATGGTCAGAATATGCAGATTGTGCCATCAACTAAAGGGTCTTTGAAGGTTTTACTCTTACATGGAAATTTAGATATTTGGATATATTCTGCAAAGAATCTTCCCAACATGGATATGTTTCATAAGACTTTAGGGGGTATGTTTAATTCACAAATGAACACCAAGATCACTAGCGATCCATATGTTACAATTGCAGTAGCCGGTGCTGTAGTTGGAAGGACTTTTGTGATTAGCAATTCCGAAGATCCTGTTTGGCAGCAACACTTCTATGTCCCTGTTGCACACTCTGCTGCAGAAGTCCACTTTTTTGTTAAAGACAGTGATGTTGTGGGGTCAGAATTGATAGGAACTGTGGCAATTCCAGTGGAACAGATATACTCTGGTGGAAAAGTTGAAGGAACTTATCCAGTCCTGAATGGTAGCGGGAAACCATGTAAGCCTGGTGCGACCTTGACACTTTCAATACAGTACACCCCGATGGAGAGGCTGAGCTTTTATCACCGTGGAGTGGGGGAAGGTCCTGATTATAATGGTGTTCCAGGAACATATTTTCCTCTTAGGAAGGGTGGTAAAGTGACCCTTTATCAAGATGCCCATGTTCCTGATGGGTGCCTTCCACACCTAGGGCTTGATAGGGGAATGTCTTATGTACATGGGAAGTGTTGGTATGACATCTGCAATGCAATAAGTCAGGCACAACGTTTAATTTACATTACAGGGTGGTCAGTTTGGCACAAAGTTAAACTGGTTCGGGATGCTAGTCCTGCGTTAGATTGCACCCTTGGGGAACTTCTAAGATCAAAGTCCCAGGAAGGAGTGAGAGTGCTGCTTCTTGTTTGGGATGACCCTACTTCGAGGAGTATTTTGGGTTATAAAATGGTAAGCAACACATCTTATTTTTCCATTGGAGTTCTGCATAGCTTATGGGATTATGGTTACTATGTAGACAGTATACTGTATGTATGATTCACTTGCTTTACTCTCAGTTAAATTTTAACATTTCAAGTATGATTTTACAGTTCTGAATTACAAAATTTCTTGTGAAGGGAAAGATAATAGCTGCCAATGGTGTAAAGTTTTTTACAAGTATGTTTGGTGTCTTGTTGGATTGATGTTTGTGGTGACGATGGTAAAAGAACTAAAAGGAAGCCTAGTATTCATGGCTTTGAGGGGATTATACCTGGGCTGATGAGCAATGAAATGAAATGTCAATCATCCTAGTTTGTTTGATTTAATATGTAAGGGGTCCTTTTCAGAAAATGATAATTTGATTAATGCAATTTAGATTACACTTACGTGCCATTTTGAAGTGTGTGTCGTAAAAGTGACATTTTGAAGTCTGTCGTAAAATTGTACTGTATCAAGTGTGGACATAGGATTTATTTTTACAAAAAAAGAATATGTCCCTAAGCCTGGTCGGAAATAGATGTTTAATATACTAAAGTAAACAGTGATGCATACTTTTTTTTTTTTAAGTGTGTGTGTGAGTGTGTAAGTTAGGTGCTTGTACGGTTAGTCCAGCTGATGCTCAATTAGCTTTATATGTTCAACTTTATCCATGATTGCTGAGATTTCGGTGCCGTGCTCCTCTAAGCATTTCTTGAATTTTTCTTACATATTACATGCCATGATCATTATTTTCTATAGATCTTCCTTGGAGATGGCTTTCAAGCACACCCCTTTTCGTTATCTCATGCAGGATGGAGTTATGCAAACCCATGATGAGGAAACACGTCGTGTTTTCAAGCACTCGTCTGTGAAGGTGCTACTTTGTCCCCGCATTGCTGGAAAACGACATAGTTGGGCCAAACAAAAGGTTGGGTGAAAATAACCATTTTCCTTTCTTAAATAATAATTATACTTGTCATTTTCTTGTCAAGTGCTATTTTTATCTCCTCAACACATAGTTGCTAGGGTATCAGTCTTGATTTTTATTATATCATTTTGTGGTGCTTCTCGATTTTTGGAAATAGGGAGAACATGACATGCTCATCAACCACACACTAAATGTTGGTGGCGGATATAAGCATGGAGGTGTTTTGTTATGAAGAATATTTTAGAAAAAGAAATTCATGAATCGTGATGTATGTTAAAGCTAGTTAGTGCTTTCTTCTTCTTCATTCAACTTGTTATGTCTGGCAATCTGATTAATTGCCTTGCTGGAATTTTCCCATGACCCTCCACACAACGCTTAATTGCTAAGAGCATTATCCCATCCAATTATCCTAAATGACTTTGGGAATGAGGAATTTATCAGGCTGCACTCTCAAATGAAATTTTTGAGAAAGGAAAAAAGAAAATTATCATCTCTTCAGTTTAGTTAAGTGAGCTTTAACCATCCCCAACATAACTTTTCCTTGACTTGTTGCCTCAATGAAGTTCTTTGATTGAGTTCTAATCAGGCAAGGGAGAGTTGCACTGTAACATGTTAAAGTTATATTATTGTTTTGTTTGCTCAGAGCATATTATTTTATCCAGTACCATTTTTTTCATTTTCTGTGAAAAATATGCATTTGAGTTTTTCTTTCTTCTCTGTTATCAGGAAGTTGGAACAATCTACACGCACCATCAGAAAACAGTAATTGTAGATGCTGATGCTGGTTATAATAGAAGGAAAATCATTGCTTTTGTTGGTGGCCTTGATTTATGTGATGGGCGATACGATAATCCACATCATCCTCTTTTTAGGACATTACAGACACTGCATAAGGACGACTATCACAATCCTACTTTCACGGTAACTTTAAACCTTTATTTTTCTTGGTAATTTGTGTTAAATCAATCCATAAGGCATGTCTAGACAACATAAACAAACTTTTTACATTTTGTTTTATGAATAAAGAAAAGAACTTTTTACATTTTGTTTTATGAATAAAGAAAAGAATATATGTACAGAGTTTAACAGCTTTCAGTTCATGAAACTGCTAAATTTGGTGGTTAAAAGTCATTTAACCAAGTGATGTATCATCTTTTTTTTCTTTTCTTACAATGCAGTCCACCTTTTCACATTCTAAATTAAATGAATCTTGGTATTTGGAGAATTGAACCAATGACTTCTTGGGCCAAGCCAACTGGGCTATCTCCTTGGGGACAAGCCATATTATTATCTTCTAATTATCGAGCTCTGTTGTTTATTTGAGCAGGGTAATACTACTGGTTGCCCACGAGAACCATGGCATGACTTGCATTCAAAAATTGATGGTCCAGCGGCATATGATGTTTTAACGAACTTTGAGGAGCGTTGGCGAAAGGCTTCAAAACCTCATGGGATTAAGAAACTGAAGTCCGGGGATGATGCTTTGCTTAGGATAGAAAGAATTCCAGGCATTATAGGCATCTCTGATGCTCCTTCTGTTAGAGAGAATGATGCTGAATCTTGGCATGTTCAGGTAGTTTACCACTGATCATTACCCGGATGTAAGATGTCTTAAGGGTGGGGTGGAGCTACTTTGTAGGTTATATGATATCTTGCTTTACATGGTCAAGAATAGTTGAACATAAAATCATGGATTAGATATAATGTGCTTTTTGTATTCCACGAGTGGTAATATGATTGTTTGGTATGGTATTCCTTTGCAGATTTTTCGTTCAATTGATTCAACTTCTGTTAGAGGCTTCCCAAAGGATCCTAAGGAAGCTACGAGCAAGGTAAGAAAAGGCTTGGCGATTGATTATACTTTATTTATGGCTTTCAATATCTGCTTTTATTGTCTTATTTGTATATTGCGTGTAAGTTGATTGGTTACTCTGTTGGAACAGAATCTGGTGTGTGGTAAGAATGTGCTCATTGACATGAGCATACATACAGCATATGTGAAGGCCATTCGTTCTGCTCAGCATTTTATTTATATAGAGAACCAATACTTCATTGGGTCCTCATATAATTGGAGTTCATATAAAGACTTAGGTGAGCATATTTATTTTTCATTTGAAGATTTCATCTTGATAACAGTGGCTTGCTTCATAATTGCACTAGACTACAGAAAAAAACCATTATAAGATGTTACTCCTCTACTTGCAGTTATATTTTTAATATTTTTGTGGCACCATCTCTTTATATATTCCTTAGTGTGATATTGTATAATTTGTTGATGGTGCCTAGATGGGCATATGACTAAAAAAATAGTGTTTCTTAATAGTGTTAGTATGAAGTTGTCGTTTTGATTTCCTCACTGAATGCAGAACTATAAGCTTGTTTTCCTTTTTCAGGTGCTAATAATTTGATTCCGATGGAAATTGCTCTCAAGATTGCTGATAAGATCAGAGCACATGAGCGATTTGCTGCCTATATAGTTATTCCAATGTGGCCGGAAGGCGTTCCAACTGGTGCTGCTACACAAAGAATTTTATTTTGGCAGGTTTGCTTCAGCTATAAATTTGTCAATTAAATATCATTGTTCAGCCTTGAACTGAGGATTCATATGATGATGCCTTAAATTTAATTGTAATCTAATTCATTTCTTAAAGCTTCAAGGAGGGCAAACTTTTAACAGTCACCAAATTGGTTTACAGTAGTGTGATTAAGCATTTAATCAAGCAATATCTTTTTTAAAGAAAAATTTTGTACCTGCGAAATTGATAATATAGTGGTAGTGCTTATGCATGTGGTTTTCATACTTCCTTCGCAATGCTTTCTTGAGAAAATGTTAAGTACTTTAGTAAAAAATGTATGATTGTCTTTACTGTCTTAGCATTACTTTGAACACACCTTTATTATTTTTTACTATCATTTGTTTGTAGAAATTAATAGCCTCTTAGTTTGTAGAAATTAAAAATCAACTTGCATAACTCTCCATCATAATCCTATTTTAGTCCATTGAAGTGTAGACCTGAGAAATGGGCATTCAAGGGACCATAACTACCATATAGCTTTTTGTACTGGCAGAGTGCTTCAAGTTATTAATCTTAAATTATCATCGATTGCTGCAGCACAAAACTATGCAAATGATGTATGAGACAATCTACAAGGCATTAGTTGAGGTGGGGCTTGAGGGTGCATTCTCACCGCAGGACTATTTGAACTTTTTCTGTCTGGGCAATCGTGAGGTCATTGATCAAACTGATACTTCATTGTCTGGAAATCCAACAGCTCCGAACACTCCTGAGGTATTCATAAGTAAAATTTTCTTTGGCACTAATGGGACTTACCCTTTCTGTTTTGATGTGAGAAATCTCTGGGTTTCAAATAACTATATGTATGTATCTTAGCTGTAATAGAGTGTGGTGATTGCCCTTTTCAGCTTTATTTTTCTGTGAGTAGTTTCAGACATCTGACACCGCAGAACCTTAAAATTCTCTTATTATATAGTACCGTCATTTGTGTGTGTGAACGCTCCAACTGGATATGCACAAATAAATAAAATGTTTTTGGCATTTTCTAGGCCCTAAGTAGGAAGAGTGGACGATTCATGATTTATGTTCATTCAAAAGGGATGATTGTTGATGATGAGTATGTGATACTGGGGTCTGCAAACATCAATCAGCGCTCCATGGAGGGCACAAGAGACACAGAGATTGCAATGGGAGCCTACCAACCTGAATATACTTGGGCTAGACTGAAACATCATCCTTATGGACAGGTAATTTATATTTGGATAGAAGTTATTTTTCAGTGTTTTTCAATTATTGAAGGAGCCATTCAATAAAGAAATTAATTTCTGTATACCTTTTCTTCCCCAAAATAGTTTAATTTAAGGTCAAAATGTTGATGATTGATTCACCAATTTATCTAAACTTTAGAAACACCCATGAAACTTATACAATGTTCTCCAAATAGTATCATTTCTACTTTAAAAAGAAAAAAAAGCAGGAAAATTCATTTTTGCATGTACTTCCAAAGGAATTGCACCACACTAGTGCAAATTTGTATTTGACATGCACCTCTTTTTTGCTACTTTTCATTTGGTAGATCTATGGATATAGAATGTCGCTATGGGCAGAACATCTTGGATACATTGAGGACTGCTTCGGACAACCCGAGACTCTGGAATGTGTAAGAAAGGTTAGATCAGTAGGCAATAATAACTGGCAGCAGTTTGCTGCAGATGATCAATCTGAAATGAGGAGCCACCTTATAAAGTACCCAGTTGAAGTGGATCGAAAAGGCAAGGTGAGGCCAATTCCAGGATATGAAACATTCCCAGACGTGGGAGGAAACATAGTTGGCTCATTTTTTGCAATTCAGGAGAATCTTACCATTTGAACAGTTACTGGAAGTTAACAAGGTAAATAGTAAGAGATACATACAAATTTTGACATGTGTCATCAAAAACCCATGTTGATGTATAGCTTCCGACTCCCTATGGGTATTAACATAGTTTGATAATCCCCTGATTTTGTAAATAAGTAGATATACAGTTAGAAAATCATGTGCCTGTCTATTTGATTTTTAACTTTTATTTCCATTTTTGCATCTAATTAATGGCCCTTTGGCTTTCAATATTATTGTGGGTATTTGCAAGGAAACCTCCTCTACCTTCCTTCCAATTAAGACTTCTTGTGTCCAGTTACTGTCAATTCTTTTTGAACGTGTAAAGGATAGCAACTTGAAGACTTGAGAGGGGCCAGCGTTTATTAAAAGTCACGTACAGGGACTGGGAATGGCCCTGTTCCTGAAGTATGAACTGACGTCCTGTCCGGTGTCCCCTTGCCTATTCATTATACAAACAAAAATTGAAATTAGGCCATTTAGATTAAAGACAAGACGGAATGGAAATATGGGATCGTTAATTATTATAGCTCTGACCCATCTAATTTGCAAATGGTTCTTTCCCTTTCAATATTATCGTACGTATTTGCAAGGAACCCTCCTCTCTCTCTTCTTGCAATCAAGACTTTTGCGTATCCAATTACCGTCAACTGTTTTTGAATGTGTAAAAGAATATAACTTGAAGACTTGAGGGCGCCAGCGTTTATTAGAAGTCAAGACTTGATTAGCCAGCAGGACTATTGATGGTGTGGGAAAGAAAAAAAGATGAAAGGCGCTGGGTATGAGATTTATAAAACTTTAATTATTTCATAAAATTGTTTTATTTTTCTTTCGCCATCACGTTAGGGATTATCGCAAATGACCCATTTTATTTTCACCTCTACGTAGGTCAGTAGGGTCACTGGAAATCAACTGTTGTCTCTTTTTTTCTCACTTATTGAGGAATATGGAGGATTAAACAAAACTCATCAATGACCTAAAATATATTATGAATATCTAGATTTTTTTGTATCCACATGACGTGTGGAAATACGACATTCTCTCCAAAAATAGACAGACATTTCACATTTATTACAAATAAATATTATGTTGGCCAAATGTTTTCTCCTCATTTTTCTCTTTTCCATCAATAATAATTTTTTTCATGACCTCATCCTTGATAAAACCCACGACCATATCTACAACTATGTCAACGGTTAATAATAATCTTGCTGAGAAATTATTTCTAATTAATTTTTTTGTGGTGCTTCTAATGATACCACATAATAACCTTTTTACCTTTATTTTGTTCCCAATAAATCTCAAAACTCCTTACAAATATGCACCATTACACATGATATCTTTTTCTTCCGTTTATTAGCTTTATAGAATTTTGTTATAAAAGGTGGGTAGCACACATAACATGTGCAGCCTCGCGCATTAGACTATTTTTTCTAACTTTATACAATTAAAGTATCTCTCTTATTGTACAAATATAATTTTATACGACGTGGTGCACTAGTCGCACTAGATGAGTGCTCTAACTTTGTTGAAGTAAAAGTGTCTCCCTTATTGTGCGAATATAATTTGTAGCGGTTCGGCACCAAAATGGCAAAATTTATCAATATTTCCTCAAATTTTAAAATCTGCAACTATTGGGCTGTGTGGCGGGCTCGCCAAGTCACAACCCAACCTTTATCATGGGCCCTTTCCAAACCTAACTTGCACTCTCCACATTCTTCCTCTATTAAATTAAACCCAATATGATGCATGTTAATGGGGATGGCAAATTAATCTATTCAAATTGGGTATTCATATATTCAATTCAATTGAATTAAATAATACCTATTTAAAATTTTTTTAAATATAGTTATGAGTATTTTTAAAAATATTTAATTAAAAATTAAATGAATATAAATATTTGATGGATATTTAAAATTTAATTCCGATTTGAAGTTAAAAAAATTAATATTGTAAAAATAAAATTAAAAGCAAATGTCCTAGATTATCGATTTAGCAAACCCTAAGATTATCACCAGCCGCTCGTCGCTCGCCGGTGCTCATCGCTTGCCGGCCGGTCGTCGCTCACCGGCGCTCATCACTTGCCGCTCATCTCTTCTCTTCTCTTTTCTCTCTGTCACTGGAAACGGAACAAGCAGAGGCGCTGCAACTCAGATCTCTCTCTTTTGACATCTGTGTATGTGACTCAAATCTCTCTCTTTTTCGTCACTTGCGCTCCCCGAATTTTGTTTGATTCATTGCGTTTGATCTGAAGTAATAGCAGACTCTGCTTCATTATTAGTTTTTATTTTTTTCTTCTCTCTCTTCGTTTGTCTTCTTTGTCGGCAGCTCTCACAAGGTCTCACCGTGAATTTTTCAATTTTTCCCGTTTAAATTTCAATTTATTATAATTATAATAAAAACTGAGGGGAATATATGCAAAAGAATGTGAAAAATGAGACTTTTGAAGTTTGATCTGAAGTAATTGGAGATTGAGTGCAGGATAATGATTTTAGAATGGAATTTTTAGTGATCGGCCACTGGCCCAAATGGGTGTATTTGGTTGCAGGAGAAATTTCATTGCCTGGTGGGAAGGCAGAAGAGGATGACAAGGATGATGGGGATACTGCAACAAGGGAGGCTAAAGAGGAAATAGGGTTGGATCCATCGCTTGTGGAAGTTGTAACTGTTCTTGAACCATTCTTGTCAAAGGTATGGAAGGATGTTTCTTCTATGCTCCTATTTTGTTTTCATAATCTTAGTTTTGTTTTTCAAGACCGATATTTCCGGTTCAAATTTGATGATTTGGATCATAAATATTTTTGCTTAAATTTCAACACTGATACCTTTCATGGTTACAAGTATAAATCTCAATTTTCCTTTTCCTTAAAGATGTTGAAAGATGCTGAAACTTCAACAATTTCAGCATTTGATCCCACTGCATTTGATAAAGCACTTGCTAGACAGAAAATAACAAGAATGATAATCATGCATGAGCTTCCTTTGAGGTTTGTTGAGTATGAAGGGTTTAGGGATTTGATGAGTATGAAGTTTAATAAATTTTATTTATATTTTATTATATGTACTTTATTTTATTTATTCTTATTTGTAATTTTGTTTTATTTTTTATGAATTGTCTAGATTTATATATGTGCCTTCTCCACATACTGTTGAAGCATTTTCTAATGAGTTGGCTAAGTGTCTGTTGGATTGGAATGTAGATCGAAGGTTATCTACAATAACCATTGATAATTGTTCCACTAACGATGCTATGATTCCGCTTTTGTTGGCTAAGTTTCCTCCTGGTTCATTCTTATTAAATGGAAAATTGTTACATGTGAGATGTTGTGATCACATTTTAAATTTAATTGTTAATGATGGGTTAGATGTGATAGGAGATGGGATTGAAAAAGTTAGAAATAGTGTTAATTACTGGACATCATCATCTAAAAGGATAGAGTTGTTTGAAGATACGGCTAATCGCCAATTGAAGTTGAATTGTTCTAAGAGTTTAGTGCTTGATTGTAAAACTAGGTGGAATTCGACATATTTAATGCTTAAAGTTGCTTTGATTTATAAAGATGTTTTTACTTGTTTGAAGTATCGTGATAACCAATATAAACACTTGCCTACTAAAGTAGAGTGGGAGTTGGCGAGAGTAGTATGTGAGCATTTGAAACCCTTCTATACCATGACTAAGATGTTTTCTGGCACTAAATACCTAACAACTAACTTATTTTTTCCAATAATTTGTGAAATTAGATTATCATTGAATTCTTGGCTTAATTCTTCATGTGATGTGATAAAAAAATATGGCGAAAAGTATGTTAGAAAAGTTTGAAAAATATTAGGATGAAATCCATGGTGTGATGGTTGTTGCTGTTGTATTGGATCCTAAATACAAAATGGTTCTAGTGGATTATTTCTTTCCTCAGATTTATGGTAGTGATGCATCAACTCATATTGATAGAATCCGTACTCTTTGCTCTGACTTTTATTCAGAATATTAAAAAAAAAAGAGTATGGTTGGATCAAATTTGGCTAAAGGATTCGGTGAGTCTAGTGTTGTTTGTAATTCTAGTTCTAATTCGGTTGTGATGGGCATGTGGGATATGCAAAAATTTAATGCATTCAAAAGCCAACATATTCGTAAACGAGTTAAGTCGGAGTTAGATACTTACTTGGAAGAAGAGGATAAGACTACTCTAGGCTTCAATATTTTAATGTGGTGGAAGGTGAATAGAAGTAGATATCTGATATTGTCTGAGATTGCTAGAGATATGCTGGCTGTTTCGGTCTCTACAATTGCTTCTGAATCTGCTTTTAGTGCAAGAGGTTGATTTTTAAGCCCACATCGTAGTAGATTTCATCTGAGTACAGTAGAAGCCTTAATGTGTACTCAGAATTGGATATGGGCTCAATTAGAAAGTATCAAATTCAGCTCACTTCTGCACTTATTTAATTTTGATAGTATTTGTTTTCTTTATATTTTATAAGTTTTTTTTTAGAATTAGGTGAAATTCCTAAAGATAAGGTGATGAATGGGGAAGAAATAAATTGAGAAGTGACTGATAATGATGATGAAGAGGAGACACAGCCATGTGTTGAATAGTATTTATTTTTCTTTTTTTGGTATGTGCTTGATGCTTATTGTGATGCTCAATTATGAATGATCATGGTCCTAAATAATACAAATTATTTATTTGTTTAATGCTTTGCTTTAATTTGCAGATTAACGATGATGCTCTGGTTGGAGATTAATGATGCGTTAGAAGATTGGAGATTAATAATGCGTTAGAAGAATGAACTTTTTGTATTTAATTTGAAATTAATTTGTAATTTCATATTATAATTTCTTTTTGTTAATTCATAGTTTTGATATTTGTTATGTTTATTATTTTTTATTTGATATTGGAATCTAATATTGGTTTTAACTATTCTATATCATTATTTTTTATTTAATAAAAATTAAATATCCATGGATATCCATATCTATATGAATAAAATTCATATCCATGTCCAATATTAAATATTGAATATGGATATATCCATCATGGATAATTATAGATTTGTATTTGGATGGATATTATCCATCCATAATTGGATATTTGCTATCCCTACATATTAACAGATTCTCGCACCAATTCTAAGTTTTCATTTTTGTCCTACAAAGAAGAAACTTTGGAGTCTTAATGACTGCCTTTTTTTTTTTTCTTATCTCGAGGGAAAAAAATGCTAGATAAACCTATCAATTATCCATTAAACCTATTTATTAAATAAATCACCAATTAAAATTTAAAAATTTAAATTTTCATCTAAACTTACGTATTTCATTTCATCAATAAATAAAATTGTGGACTTTTGCCTCTAGTGTCTTATATGGGGGTTTTTTATTTAAATATATCACATTTGTCCTTAAATGCCAAATCTATACCCCATTACATACATATACCTCTAAAAAGTGTAAAAAATCAAAAATAACCTAAAAAAATCATCTATTTACGTTTGCTTTCTCTCATGACTTCTATATAATAACACAACCAAAGTCGAGTATACTCGACTTTTTACCCGACTTAATTAAAAGGAAAATTTTCATTTCAATTTAAGTCGAGTATTCTCAACCAATTACCGAACTTCAATGAAAAGTCAAGAATTTTTGCTGAATGAATATTGGGTAAGGTTAAATTAAAGTCGGGTATTCTCGACTCTTTACTCGACTTACTTGAAAAAATTAAGAATTTTTCAGATAATTTTTTATTTCAATTGAAGTCGAGTATTCTCGACTATTTACCCAACTAACATGAAAAAGTCGAGAATTTATGCTGAATTATTAATTGTGTATGGTTTGGTTGAAGTCGAGTATTCTCGACCATTTACCCGACTTTGAGGAGTTGGGTTTAGTTTTATGAGGATTTAGTTGTGGTTATTTTTGTATTTTCTCTAATTTTTTAGAGTATATATGTGTAAAATTTAAGAGTGTTATAACTTTAGGTATATATTGGGTATTTTGAAGGGAATGGGGTACATCCCACACAATTCTCCCCTTATATGGTTACAATTTTTGACTCTAGAACCAAACATACAAAGTTTTATGTTCATTTTACAAGGGATAAAGTAGTCAATGGAGAAATGGAAGTGGTAGATATACCAACAAAGCATGATGAGATGGCAAACACATATATTAAGTCCCTAGCAATTGAAAGATTCAAAGATCTCACAAGCAATCTCGTAATCCTACCAACGATCACGCGCTTGAAGGGGTTGAAAATGAAGAAACACAGGACTTGTATTAGCACTTAGAAGCAGACAGAGTTTTACACCTGAGGACTCACAATCTGAGGAGATGACGACATGAAAACAAAATCCATCCTTCATGTACGGAACTCTGTAACGCATGCAATGACAGGTAACTGCGATTTCTTCTCATTTTATTCTCTCAGTCGATCCGTGTTCTTCTATTTTATATTTTGTTTTAATTAGAAGGCGTGACGGCCCGTGGGTGCAGCTCAGTTGGTTATATCTTGTTTTATGTCTCGTCAAGCTCAGTTTCTGTTTAGTTATTGTGTTTGTTGCAATCTAATTTTACTGTTCAGCTATATTGTTGTTGGTTGTTGTTTACAATTTTGTTGCACTTATAAAATTATAAAGTTACATGTGTTTCTAATAGATATATGTTCGTTAGTTAACTTTTTATGCTTTCAGTAACTAGATACGTTCACAACACCGATGAATATATGACATATCAAGTGCTATGGATCAGCTGGGAACAAATACATTTAGCTATGGTAAAAGGAAAGATAATAATCACATAATTTTAGGATATTTGGTCTGCTAGCCATTAGAGTCAATCTTGCAGCCGTAAATGACAAGTCATTGTGATTCATGATTATAATTAAAATTTGTTTCATTATCAAGCGATAAAAATGTTATTTTGAGCTTATATTATAAATTATATATGTGTTTATGTAATATATTAGGAATTATTAATTATGTCTTAACTATATTTAATTTATGTATTTTTGTGTGTTTATTAAGTAAAATATTAATTTCACGTAATTCGAGACTCCAAACAGATAAATGGATGTCAAATTTGGATTCCGGTGGTTCAAAAACCTTGAAGTGAGTCAAAACTGACTTATAATTGAGCTTGTAAAAAAAGTTGACTTTTTTTTACTGACACTGATTGGATGATAAAATAAACTTATAATAGATATGAGTGCATTGGATAACTGTCAATTTTGACTAAATCTCAAACATTCATAATTCAATGGCTACGATCGTACCACGTGGCAGTGATTGATTAAGCAAGTTTGTAGGATCTGAACCTCTGTATTCAAGTTGACTCGATCCACCCATTAACCAGCCAAATCTCAACCTTTTTTTGACCAAATCGGACGCTTCACATTATACCATGTGTAATGTTGACTTTTTAAGTTTAACTAGCCGTTGGATCTTGATCTAATGGCTGTGAGGAGCACATACATAAAGTTTATGATGGATTGCAAAACACTGGATTATAAATGTATTTTTCTATAAATAGAGCCTCATTTTTATGTTTTGAGCATCTCTCTTCTTCTCAATTTCTCTGTAATCTTATTTTTCGGGTATATTTTAATTATTTTTATAAATAAATTTTATTTTATTTTCAATTCTAGATGTTTTATTCTTTTTAATTATGAATAATTTAATTTTAATTATTATTTTTCTTTCAATTATGCTTAGCTAAATAATAATAATTAGGGTAAGGTGAAACTCTTAGGAAAAAAAATGATTTAATCAAATTTTATTTTTAATTATATAAATTAAATTATTTTCTATTTAATTTTATACATATTTTATATTTTAAAATTTTGATTTATTGTAGACAAATAAGGGAGTTTGGCATAATAAATTCTTAATATCTTAATATCAAGTATGGTAAAATGATATTTTGACTTATTGTAAACAAATTAAATTTTGGCACAATAAATACTTAATCCATAATAAAATTAATGGGAAAAATGATAATTTATATAATTAATCTTTTGGGCAATAAATTTAAATAAAAAATGACAAAAAGAATTTATTAAATTTTATTTACTACTATGAGTGGATCCATAATCCTAACTAATTCAATTTATTAAATTAAGTTGCATATATTCAAGTTTTATTTTCATTTTTAGATAAAATAAAATAAACAAATTAAATTGTTTCTCTATAGATCGACCTCAAACTCATCAAGTTATAATATAAAAAGACACTTTTATATTAGAGAGTTAAAAATCACTTTTAAGATGTGTGAATTCACCTACCGTTATGGTGCTTAAATTTCCATCCAATGTTATGGTGGCTGATCTGCTGCCAAGCTTGGTTATAACCTTATCAATTTGCCTATATTAAACAGTTTTGCATCTTCTTTAATTTTCCCTATAATGTGTTTATATTTTGTGTTGTTTTCACATTCTTTTTTCTTGCTAAGCAAACAGTCAACAACCTTAGTTGCTTTTTGTGTGGTGATAGGTTCTTGAGAACATGGGGGGTTGTACAAGGTTTTTCTGGCGTTGGACCTGATGTTCTTTATTGGGATTTATTTGGGAATAGGGATTTCTCTTTGACATTGGCACAAGAGCTTGTTCGCAGGTCAAGATCCGGGACTAAGTGTTTTTTTTTTTCCTTTTTTTTGAGAGTGGCATATTACTTCTCGAACTCTTTTTTCTTGCTGTGATTATTACATGGATTTTTGGTCAGGAATGATGTCTTGTGCCCGAGGGGTTGCCCTATTATTTCTTGCCTTTTGGAGATGATGCGCAACTTCTTCACGGTGTTTTTGGGTTCTTTTTCCAAGCTTCATCTTATGGGATGTTTGGAAGGCTTGAAATGGTTTTAGATTTGATTATGTTGCTTTTGTTGCAGACGTTGTTTATAAAGTGGTTTCTAACCTTAAGCTCTGTAGTTGTGCTTTCGATTTTAAACCATCTTAGTTAAAGGGTGTCCTTGATATTTAGCTTGGGAGGGTTATTGGATTATCCTACCTCCTTACAGGCTGAATCGTTTGGTTTCATAGTTGGGTCTGCTAGCTGGGATAGTGAAGCTTAATGTGAATAGTTGCTCTTGGGGCAATCCTAGTTTGTATTCTATGGGCAGTGTCTTGCTTGATCATCAAGGTTGCTTTTGGCTATTTTCTTGGGCACCATCCTATTGTTTTTGCTGAGCTGATGGTTGTTTTCAAGGGCTTGGATCTTACTACTAAGCCTGTTTATTTTGTTCTTGAGGTGGAATCCGATCTGGAGACTGTGGTTTCGTGGATTACTTTTCAGGCCTTTGTGCGATGAGATTTTGCCTATCTTTTTGGCCAAGTCCGTACTCTATCTTGTGGTCTTTCAATCTGTATTAGACATGTTTATAGAGATAGAACTTTAAAATAGTATTGGTTATTTGAGAAACCAAAAAACTCCCAAAATACAATTTAAAAGTTGCGAAAATAATAGTACTCAAGACACTTTTTTATTGAATTACATCAAGCTTTAAATAGAGCTTTAGTTCAAAGTGACAAGCATAAAAATAGCAAGCATTAAGCATGTTCTCCATCATTCTCCATGAATCCACAAAATAAGGGACAACTAACAACTTAATTTTGACTTATTAAAAACCAGCTACACTTATATTGTAAGTAAATAATTAAAACAGATATTACAATAGAAAGATTGTATCAGCTTTTCTAATTTTCTGTTATGGTGTTTACTTTAATCAATGGGCCGTGGCACATATTGTTAAATTCTGGATCAGATAGTTTACTGGGCACGTGAACTAATTTGTAATTTAGTTATAAGTTGTGTGAACCATAAAAATATAAAGTCAGTGGTACTGTTATCAGAGTATTGGGATAGTTCTGAAAGATTTTTTAATAAACTGGCATTGAGGAAAATGTACTATTGGAAGTTGAGGGGGTGAACTGTTCTCAGTTCTGTTTGTTGAGGAACAGGACAGAGCATCTGTAATTCCTCTGTTGTTTATGAGTTATCTATTTTTTTTCCCATGACAGTGTAGTGCTCTTTGTCAACCTTTCAGAAATTTTTTAGAGGAACTGTAACTGAAATGTTTTGTTGTTTCTTAGAAAATGGTTTTTCCCATGCAATGACTTTGAAGTGGATTACGAGTCCAATGAGAATGCATCAATTGTGTATGCAGCATTAGCTATTGATAAGGAGGTGATCCATCACGATCCTATTCCTAAGATCATACTTTCCTCTTTCAACTTTATTGCTTGTTCAATAAATTCTTACTTGTATTCAATTTCCAAGTGCAGTTGCAGCCAGACAAAGTGAAAAGGCAGATATCTGTCATTAATGGGAAACTTTTAGTGTAAGTTTCTATTCTCTGATCATTCTTGGTTGGAAACTCGTTACATAACTGATTTTTCATTCTTGTCCAATATTTATTCAATTTGCATCTACCAGTTTATCCTATGAGACAATATTCATTTGGAACTTTTGTGCGGCCCGTTCAGTAATCATTTTTTCCCCTTTTCCTGCCAAATTTTCAAATATATTATTTCAGAAAAGTTCTTCCTCTAAAATACCATTGTGTGCCTGGACTTTGTAGTTTAGAAGTTTCTTATTTCGTTTATTTTCTCATCTGAAACAAAAACAATCGCACAGTTTGGTCAAGGAACGGAATTGTGACATCATACTATCTTTGGCAGTTGGAGAATCATTCTTAGTAGGAACTGTATTACTTTAATACGCCTTCTTGTTTCTTATTATTTGACGTTTTTTGTAACAAGAGAATCTATAGTGTTAGTTTTATAATATAAACCTTAAAATAAATTCTTCAAAGCTGTAACAAATTCTTCAAAGCTGTGAATTATAAGTTGATTTTTATTTTTTTTTCAATCACTCGCTTTTATCAAGTGGTTGCAGCTGTAAATGTTATAATCCTCCCTTAGACCTTTATTGTTATTAGCAAGCTATCTCCAACTCTTGCAGTTTGGGCCTAACTAGATTGCCAGACCCCACTTCTGGGGCTTTTCTGTTTACCCCTATATCTGATATTGATTTCGTAAAGTGAGTGGATGAAGAATTCACTAGTGCTAACATTCTTCCAGCCATTTATGCAATTCTTTGCCATTGTGTGACACAGGAGGTACCTACTTGGTTACTAAGTGGCCCTCAGCTTAATGTACCTCGATAGCCTTCATGCTTTGAGAATTCATCTATCCGGTAGAATCCTATCTGGAATCTCTCTATACGTTCGAGAATCAAGATTTTTCTATAGCAAGCATCAAGGGAGTTCATTTCACCCCAAAAGTAACCCAGAAAAGATAAAATCGTAGACAGCACTGTTTCACATGGTGGAGCTCTCGGAAGCGTGCTTATCATGTGCTTGTGGCTGTAAACATGCCCCAAAAGAATTGGAAATTGATGCTGCAATCCCTCTGCCTGGAGCCTCAAAAAGAAAGGCCCTTGTTTAGCTTTGCTAAGATGACAGATTACAGACTTAGCACGGCTGACATTGAGCAACAATTCTCTACATACATTTTATCTTGGGCAGAATCACCAAAAGTAGATGCACCTTTAAATCTAGAATAAAAGCAGGCTTGACTTGTATTATAAGAAATTCAAATGGGGTGTCACAGCTGCTGCCATCACTAGGAAAACTTGCTGAATGCTTAGAAAATGTAGAGATTGCAGAATGCTCTGGCAATCCTTAATGGCATCAAAATGGCTGTTGATTCTGGACTGCACCCGCCACAAACTGTCGAATCTGACTATTTTAATGTAGTGAAATCAATCTTAAAGAAGAGAGATTGGATGGATGATCAAAGAAATGCTCAGTTATGTAAGAAAAGGAAAACAATTTATAGTAGCAATACACTCCTCAATACTCTCAGGAGCCTCTTCTAATTGAAAAATGTGTATTAATTGTTCTCCTTGTTATAGTAACAGAGTGAAGAAAACTTGTGGCAGAATATTGAACTTGGAATCTACTTTTCAACCTTCCTATAACAAATTCCCCAGTATGAACTGGAATAGACAGTCTTACCTAGTAAAACTTGCTTATATTGTGGCAAGACATACGGCAAATTAGTACCCAATTTTCAGATAAACACATGCATCACAATCTAGAACAGTCACAACAACAACAGATTAGAGATGTGCGATTTTTCCATGGCTGGCATGAACAGGCTTGCATGTTAACAATTGATAACTATTCAAGCAAAGGTGATGCATGACATTTTCTGCAACATGACCAGGATACATTGATAGGAAGCATCAACATTTGCACACAATATTACAAGTAATTGATGACTGAAAAAGATAATAAAAGATGATGTCCGTCTACTTCTAGTAATACATTAAAACTATATAAAGGGGGGAAAAAAATCATTCAAACAAAGGGCAAACAGAGTGCAATCTCACAGTCCTTTCCCGTACAGGATGTCTTTCCCTGGTTGCTTGCCTTTTCTTTGCAAGCAGTATATGTATTTCATCAGTATTCATCCAGATAAGTATATAGCATGTCATCTTTCTTTGATTTGCGCCTACTAAGTAATGCCTTAAGGAGCCGTTTACTTTTGCTGGGGTGTTGTTCAAAGTCTTTACAGTTTTCCCTTTCAGCAGGCATACGCATGGAATATGATTTTCGAGGCTCCGAAGGGTACTGACACAATAAAATGAAAATTCCAAGCTTTGAGCATTATAGGTTTTACATTAAATAAAGGAGATTGAGAAAAAAAATTGAATTATTAAGCAAAAACTTAATGCCAGAGAGATTTGCTTGCCTTTTATTTATTTGATAAGAAAGTATGAGTAGTTGTATCAATAAATAATGGACAAATATGCATAGTAGAATAACTGTTTAACAAATTAAACCATATCCTTTACTCACCCGTCGTTTTGCATCAGAAGCATTTGGAGTTGTTGGTCTACTTGAATTTGGGGTCATTGGCCTTCCAGCATTTGGGATTTTCGGCCTATTTGAGATTGAACCAGAACGCAAAAGTGGAAACCGGTGTGGTGACACTGTACGCTTATCTGATATATGTGAAAAATTATTAGATGAAAGCACAGTAAGGATATGACACAGTTCAACATGCATACAGACCTTGATCTTTTTTGGGCATGGTTGATGTAAAGGAAAATGTGGCTGATCGTTGTGGAGGTCTTGGTGAAGGTGAGGGAGAACGTCCTTTCCTGCAAGGAATATTACTTATCATCACATTCCACGTCAGTCAATTTTATGCCATTTGACAGCAAAACATAACAATAAATTTACCTAACTGAAGATGCTGGGGTTTCCCTAGGTGTTTCTCTTGGGGTTTCAGTAATTGTAGCTCGAACAGCTTTGCGAAAGCAATCAAATTATAAGAATGGAATAGTATTACACTCTATCCAGCAACATGATAAAAGAGACAAGGGGGAGTTGGAAGTATCCTACCATTCCTAAACTGATGCCAGTCATCTTCATCATCTAGGCTGCATCCAATGTACTTGGACTTGGTACGGATGGCACCATGCATGGTCTCCCCAACTGAGCACAAAATTGAGATGTCAAATCCAAAATACCTTTAGCTCCATAGTTCATCGGAAGGACAAAATCAATACAAAGAAAAGAGAATAACAAAACAGTTTTAAGGGGGAAAAGAAAAGGAGGGGAAATAGAATATCCACTCAATGGTCCTCGCCTCCGGCTCAAGGTAGAGGAAATCAGAGTCAATGCAGCTCAAAGTTAGAGGAAAACAGAGTCAATGATTACCTGGCAGGATGTAGCGCTTATGATATTTTGGAGTATTTATCACCAGTGACTGTTGGGACAGGCCTTCATGATCAATATACTCTTGGCAAGTCCGTAGTCTCTAACGTATCACAATAAGTTAAAAAATAAAATGACAATGTTCAATGTTAATTTTGCTTTCCGTGAATGACAAAATCAGAGAGATACCTATCTATATTAGAAAATTGAATATTTAGTAGAAAGACTGTTACTCTGCCATTTTTAATTAAAATGCAATAATGAGGTCATGGTCACAACTGAAGTTCAAAATTTAAGGATCCAGATTTGCTTTAACCCTATTAAAAGGGTTATCACTTATCATCACACTCCACATCAGTGAATTGAAAGCATGTTCTCCCTCACGTTCACCAAGATCAAACGGCAGAGCTTTTAAATGTGAATGTCAGTATATTAAATGTGTTCATTTGATCCATGTGAGTTTCATTTTTATGTCTTCAGATTCTACGATTTACATTATTAAAAATATGGCCTGATCACCTAATAGTTCCTAACTAATGCGATGAACGTAAAATTTCCAGGGATAGCCCTCATAAGCAATTGCCCTTTTACCACGGCAGTTTAGCTTATGCAAGGAAAATATTGCATATTAGAGAAACATACAACAGTGCAACCAATCCAAAAAGATTGACACGTACTCGTCCTTCAAATTTCTTAACCAATGATTCCAGCCACATTCAAGTCAATTGAAAATTAAGTGTAGCTATTATTACCCATTTTCTTTTTTCTAAGTGTAGACCATAATTTCTTTATATTCTCAGTGGAATCAATACGATTACAATTTTTCTAAATCTATTCCAGCATACAAGCATACCTGTTCGATGCAAGATACTCGATGCTCTGTATCCGAAACTTCATCAACCTTTTCATCTAAGAGATCATTAACCTTATAAGTCACAGAACCCAAATGGTCCACAGTATTCACAAGAGCTTTGACGGCATAATCTTTCAATGTTTCTACCACTCTGCATACATGTGATGATGTTTATTTTCTCAATAGAAACTTGAAATTATCAGCTGTAATGAGAGTAACTTACATTTGTTTCTGGTCATCATTGGTGTATGATAGTTCAAAATATTCAGCTGCTGAGTACAACTGCGTTCGCAGGTTTTTCAAATCCTGAAAAGCAAAGTTGCTTGAGTTAAAAAAGACCATACTAAATATTCCCAAAACAACTCAAATCTATCACAAATTGGTGCTTTTGTACTTCCATAAACGGCTATCTACTACAAGGCTTGTTGAAAACTGAGTAAAATTTTGAAAATGACACACTATCCACCGTTTAAATCAAATAAACAAGTATAGCATGATTAAACAAGAATTGGCTTTGAAGACATATGCCCCTATTTGTCAAAATTATTTTTTTCATTTTCCTTTTCTTAAAAGTGATTTGGCTTCAAATTCCAACAATGATAAGGTGGGTGGAACTTTTAGTAATAGCTATTAGTAGCATGAAACAAATACTGTATGCTCTATATAGGGAAACTGGTATAGACATACAATCCAACATAAAAACTAAGTAGAGAAACAGTAGTACCTTGAGACTATCAGAGAACAGCAAGCTCTGCTGCATAGCGACCTCGTCATAATTAGACACATCTCGAGTCATGGGAATTGTCGAAGATGCAGTCAGTGTACCCATGGAGGAAAAAATTGCACTCAGCAAGCCGTATTCTGCAAGAACTAAGAATGATCTTCAGCCAAATGCTATTGAACTAAAAGTAACCAACAACATTAGTTTATCAGAGCAGAAGTATGTCAGATAAGTGGGAGCTAAGACTTTATATGACTTCCTAGTTTAGTGCTTATGACTTATAAAACAAAAATACTTAAAAAATCAACAACGATGTGCCAACATAACAGCAAGCACGAAGCAAGATATACAGAGAAAGACAGAAAGAGACACACTTTAACAACAAGTTACAACTATAAGATACCAAAAGCACTTATTCCAATTAAGCATAAGAAGACTTAAAATCTGAAGAATCAATATGAACAAGCCAAACAGTACATGAACGGTTGTCACGCTTCTGCCGCCAACCACTAAACCGAAAGTAACAACAACAGAAGATTAATATACCAAACTAAAAAACTGAAATTTGAATATTTGATACAACTGCAAGTGGCACAGGAAACGGGAAAAGAAAAAAAAAAAGCCCATTTTTGTCACAATCTTCAACAACCCTCCAATTGCAGCAGAATAAGACATCAAAGTAAAGGCAAGAAATGAAACCTAATCCTTAAAATCATCAAAAAGCTGAAAAATATTCGATAAGCTGAGAAAAAAGAATAAAAAAATGGGTTAGAACAAAAAATAAAAGGAACCAACCAACCTGGCTTCCCTCTGCTGCTGGGACTAGAAGCAAAAACTCACTTGGCATTCAAATTGAATAATGAAAAGAAGTGAAACCCAGATGGACAAGAAGGGTGAGTGGGGATATAAATAGGCCAAAAGACCAATATTAAAAAGTAAAAAAAGATTTTTTTTGTCCAAGGAAGAGAAAACGACAACACGAATTTGTGACTACAGTTGACAAAGAAGATACATTAGGAGCGCAAATAAAAGTAAAAGGAGCAAGTAGTAAAGAGAAAGAAAGTCAGAAAGATAAAGAAAGTAGTTGTGGTTGAAGAAGAAGAAGAAGAAGTGAAGTGAAATGAACATGGGCCATGAATGTGTATGATTGAGGCAAGCACGTCCGTTTGTTTCTTGGCAGTGAATCACGGAGGATTTCGAATTAAAGTCCTCAACGTTTTGGACGCTTAAACTGGTTCTCGAGTTGAGTTTCCATTTGCAGCCCCATTTTCTCATCTTTTGCAGCATTTTGATTGGCCCCACTATTTTTGTATTTTTTTCTTTAAAAACTAAAAAAACAAAATTCTCACGAAAAAATAAAATAAAAATTGGTGCCCAGGGTCCCACTCTGCAAACAGAATTACATGGCCCCACGCCAAATGCCCTCAACCATTTTATGTTGTTTGCTAAGCGACATAGAATCACCTCACCTTCTCGCTCTTTTATTGGTGTTGCGTTTTTTACAATTTTTTTTTTTTCTGGTGGGGAATTGTCAACTGCTTAGAGTCAGCAACAATGACACTTAATAGCCGATATTTTTGTTTTAATCATTTAAGTCCAATAGATTTTCATCATACATCTTTTTCTTTTTCTTTTTCTTTTTTGTATTTTGTTGTTTTTTCAGTATTCTATCTTGTAGTTCAAACATAACATAAAATTAAACTTGGTAAACAGAGATTTTTATATCTTTTTACATTTTAAAAGTCACATTTACTCCTACTCGAACGGTGGTTGCTGCTACTCTCACAAAAAATAACAGTTCAAATCTTCATTTGAGATATGAAGACTCAAATTTTTTTCTCTCAATTAAAAAATAATTAAATAGAAATAATTCGCTTAATGATAGTATATGTGTAGAACTTCATTTTCATTTATTAACCACAAATCACTATCTCAATTTTTGTTTAGATCTATGATAAAATCAGTGTTAATCGACTTATTCATGTAACATTCCTCCAATTGAACCTTGTCCTCGATGATGGGTCTTAAAGATGAATGGCAGTTCCATTGTCTCCTTCAACTAGGGGTGTTTAGAATTCAATCTGATTCGCTCAATCTATCTGATCCGTAAAAAACCGATTAGCAGATTGGTGGATTGGATTAGATTGAAAATTTGATAATCCTCAATTGGTGGATTAAATATGGATCTACTTTTATAAATCTGCAAAAAATCGCGAATCCACAAAAAATAAAAAGTATTTATTTAATTAAAAATAAAATTTATAAATATGGTATTAGTACTTACTAGTAAATAATTAAGTTAAAATATAGTTACATTAACACTATATTATATCTTATCTGATAATAATAAAAAATTATTAAATAAACAACTATAGCTTCCTAAATAGTTAATTTCCATATATGATTTAAACAAATGAGATTTTTTTTTTCTTTTCAATGTGTTATATTTTGAAACTTTAAATGTATTTTCTAGCTTTATTTAAACAATTAATTTATTTAAATCTTATTTAATTTTAAATTTGATCAGTAATAAAATTATTTTTATATTAATTTTTTTTATTTAGTTAGTTCATGCATTGGACATAATTAAAAATTTTAGTCTGTAAACCAATCCGCAAAATGGTGGATTGGATATGGATTGGGTTAAATCTGCTTCCGATCCGCAAATATATGAATTGGATTTGGATTGAATTTCATCAATCCGTCGATTGGATTTGATTGAAAATTTATAATCCGTAAAATAGTAGATCGGATATGAATTAATATCCAATCTATAAAATCCGATCCGCGAACACCTCTATCTTCAACTTCCATGACTGCATCACCATCATCTTCATCTAAATTGATTACATAGTTGTATCACAGAAAGCTTTGGATCCGATCCATATGGTCATTTAAAGCATAAAACCCTTTTCTAGTCGCGGTGACTTTTGCATATGGTCATATTCTGGTATTAAAATTCTGCCCCATTATTCATTTCTTGCTTCATAAAACTCAATCGTGCAAATCCTATTGTTGGACTCGTTCTAATCTCACGTACCACTTTGGTAAAGTCTTATTGAAATTTCTCTTTGGACGAACAATAAATTAACAAATAGAGAATAAGTTTAATTGAAAGATAAAGTTAGTTTCTTCAAAAGAACTGAGACTTTTTACAAGAATTTAGTTTACATAACACTCAACAACATTATTTTATTCACAGTAAGAATTTTAAATATAGTTACTTAAATTAACTAACTTAACAAAAATATTAATTCAAGAAATCTCTGCAAGAATCACAATGATACTAATTGACTTATTCATATAACAATCTTATTTCTTCCTAACAATCGATTTTGAAAGTTCAAGGTTTATTTAGGAGCAAAATTGATCAGATTTCGTGTCATAGGCCTCATATCCCTTTTGAGGGCTTAGCAAGAATTAGGTACATGAAATTTTATTATTTAAATTTCTTTTTAATCTATGCTACTAAGAAAATAGGTAAAAAAAAATGAAAAATTGAAAGTTCAGTTTAAAAAAAAAAACAATTTTAAAGATAATGTTGCAATGCATAACTTGTATCTCAGTTGCCGAATGATGTAACGTGATCAAAATTAAAAAATTAAAATTAAAAAAAAAAGAAAATTTTGAATTCTGATTGGTGGCGTGATTGGCGGAGAATTGAGTGGGCCCCGACTGAGACGGGAATGAATGAATGAATCATTGTTCATACTACCGTCATGTGATGGTGCCAAGACCCGCCCATTGCGGATTGCAGCTTTCACATGTCACATTGTCCACAAACTTGCTGTGCTTGGGCCTTTCTTTTTTTTCATTTAGCATCTGGTGGGCCTGGTTAATTCTGCTCCACTGATTTTTTTTATTACGACCATCTTATTATTTTGAATTATTACTAAGATTTATTTAATAAATTCCAATTATTAATCTTTTTTTTTGTTTGCCGTCAATTATGGGAGAAAAAATGGAATTTCGTTGGCTAAAATTCAGTGAAAGATAGCTTCCTACCGTCAACAAGTGATTTAGATTTTTAGAAAGGATAATGTCATCCTTAACGGAATTGGTCGTCTTTTGATGAAATTAAATTTCTGCCCTGTGACTTTCTTTGAAAATATTACAATGATGTTCCTGGTTGCTTATTTACTTACAAGTAAATCCCACACGAAAAATTAAAAAAAAAAAGAGAATGAAATTCAACTCATACAAAAATAATATTATTAAAATAAATTTAACAATATATACATTTTAAAATAATTCTCATATTTAAAAAAATATTTTAAGACTTTAAAATCTTATATTATATTAAAATAAATTTTATAATAAATAGAAATATAATACAAAATAAATATATAAAATTTTAAATTATTTTCAAAAGGAAAAAAGCCCTTCCCATCCCTAAAGTTTCATGCAATAGCTCATTTCATCCATATGTTTTAATCAATAACTCAAAACATTCTTCTATTAACTCACTGTTAGTTAAATGCCGTTTGTTAGTTATTTATTGAGGATAAAAAATGATTTTCCATTAAAGAGAAAATTAGAAAAAATAAATAAAAGTTGACATATAACTAAAAATGATGTTTATCTAACCCCACTAAACAGGAAATACCGAAAAAAATGAAAATTTCTATTCCAAGCAATTATTTTGCACTTCTCTCTATTTTGGCTGCATGAAAACTCTATAAACCCTAGATTTAAGTACAAAAAATAATCACAATTTTCATATTCATATAGGTATACTCTCTAATTGCACTGTGAACCGACTTGAGGAGACAATGATAAGGATTTAGGGAGACAATAATGGTCAAAGAAGAGTGGCGGCAAAGCTCAAATAAAAACTTATTAAAGATTAAGAAGATTTTCGGCACATGCAAGCACATAAAAATTGGTTGTACTTTTGAGTTTTTGCTTCCGATGATTTAAAGATATTGTGCTAATTATAATTTGTTACTTATGACAATTATTCAGTGGTTATATCAAACTATTTCATCATTGATTTCATTTAAGAAAAAATTAATAAAATTTGCATATTTTGTAGTGTTATTTAATTGTGTAAAAAATTTATTTTAATATAGTTTGTACCACTTTAATAAAAAAAAAACATATTTTGCTATCAATGAATTACTAGTTAACGGCATTAAACTAACGGTAAGTTAGCAGAAGGATGTTTTGAGATATTATTTAAAAAATAAGGATGAAATGGGGTTATTGTATGAAACTTTAGGAATGAAAAAGGTTTTTTGCCTTTTCAAAATTATAAAATAATTTTACTATTATCAATACATGAGAAATTATTTTAATATTTTTAAAAATATATAAATTATTTTAAATTGTATATATTGTTAAATTTATTTTAATATTATTATTTTGGTATGAGTTGAATTTTGTTCTCATTTGTTTGATGTAAATAAATAAGCAACCAAGGGCATTATCGTAATATTCAAGAAAAGTCACAGGGGCAGATATGTAATTTCATCAAAAGACAACCAATTCGGTTAACGGAAAAGTTAACGGTTTGTCACCTCACTACTTATTTTTGAAAAATCTATCACATTTTTTATATCTGTCGAAAAATGTGTCACCCAGGTGACATTAACCCATTTTTAAAAAGTTAATCGTATATATTTTACTGGATAAAATATGAGAAAATTTATGTTTATGTTTAGTAGAATGGAAAATAAATAAATAAATAAATAAGCTCGCACCAAATAAGTTTTTGAGCAAAGAGATCCAACTCATTTCATTGGATTGGACCCAATTCTAAATTAGTAAATATTTTTTTTCCATAAACTCTTTAATAACTTTTATATTTTATGTGGTTATATTTTTTTACACTAATGTCCATATAATACAAGATGAAGTGCAGGACCGAATTTTGTATGTTTGGCAAAGTGTAAGATAACAATTTGTATACATTAAAATATACAAGTCAAAGACTTGTATTTATGACAAAATGCAAGAAGGAGGCTTGTACCCATTATAGAGTAAATTAAATATGATTTAAATAATACGCGATATAATTTGGAATGACCCAAAAAAAAATTGTGATAATATTTAAGAAGTGCAGTATTGTTGAAATTAGATGATAAATATTTATAAATAAATAAAAACAAGGTAAAAAATTGTTACGTTCAAATTTGTATCTATACATGATATAAAGATTATTTTCAAAAGAATAATAGGGATAATGATAAAGCTTTTAATTGTAGAGTTTAGATAGTGGAAGTTAATACAATTTGTTACTAATAAGGGATACTATCATTTTATCATCTTATATATATATCATTCTACCACCAAAATTTTTCTGACAATTGCTTTTTCTTACTTAATGTTTCAAACTTTTATCATTTTATCAATAAACCGTTAATTCCATTAAAGAAATTGATGATGTCATGGGGCTATTTTTGAGAATTTCAAGATTATTATGCCAAAATATTATTATATTTATAAATTTATGAATGGATTATTTTAGATATCTATAATAATCAATTTATAAAAGCGTTATCTCTTTGTATAGATTTAGTTTTGTATTTTTTTTTAGTTCAGAAGGTTAATGGTGCATTCGGTATTGTTTTCATATCATGTTTTCTATTTTTTAAATTCAGAAATCACTAAATAAGTTTTTGATAGATCGTTTTTGAAAATATTTTTGAAAATATAATATTCATTTTACACTTTTAACAAAGGAAATAAAAAAAATTCTTGTTTTCCTTATTTTCCAACACAGTATTAAGTTTCAAAATGAATAATTTTCTTCCACCATCTTACAAAATAATAATAATATCAACATTATTATTATTATTATTTCCCTCACAATAATCTTTTCTTTTTTATATACATTATAATATTTCTGTTTTTATATATTATTAAATTAAATATGTAGAGTTTATCATTTTTCTTTTCAAAAAAACAAGATCACCTAATTTATTCTTAAAATTAAAATAATTAAATAATAAAAATAATTATTCACTACTTAATTTTAATATCATGAAAATTACTCCAATAATAATTCTTTAAAATATCCCTACTAAACGTATTTTACTTTTTTCCATTTTGAAGATTATTTTTGAAAATGATACCGAACACATTTTTAAATTTTAAAAATAAATTTGAAAATAGAATTTTCATTCTCATTTTTTTTTTTCATGAAAACAGCATTTGGAAAACAATACCTAATAGGACCTAAATTATACTTATACAAATTAGAGGTGAAATAGTCTTTTACTATGATTTCTATCAAAAAAATTGTTATTTTTAATGGTTTGGTAGTAAGATGATAAAAATTGAAACGCTATGTGGCAAAAATCAATGGTCAAAAAGTTTTGATGGTAAATTGATATGTGAAAAAAAATTAAGAAGTAAAATGATAATATTCCTTTAAATAAATAAGATTTTGATTCAAAATTTTAATAAATAAGATTCAAACAATGATTTTTTATTTATTTTAGGTTAGATAAAGAATTTGTGATAATTTATTTCCTATTTTTCTATATTTATTATCAATTGCGAAAAAGGCTATTTTCACTTAAATTTTTAATACATTTTTCATCCATTAATCCCAAACAAATTTAATGGTAAATATTTAAAATTAAAAAATAGTATTTGAACTAAAATAACCCCGACCTTAACATTTTATGATATTGTAATCAATATGATAAATAGTTTTATGTAAATATACACATTCCACAAGCATGCATCCCCACGACCTTTCATCTCTCTTTGCTGACTTTCATTTCCTGATCATCTTCCTTTACATAAAGATTTATTTTCTTTTTATATTATTGTTATTATGTAGCATAATGATATTTCAATTTTCTTCTTATCATATGAGCAGGGTTTGAATTTTTTTTTTAATTACTAGGATTCATTATCTCATTACTACATATATAATTATATATGTTATTTTCATGCCTCTCACACTTTGAAATACAATAATAAAACTGCACAAAGTCTGGTTTGGTCTAAATAAGGACATAACTGTCATTTTATATTTTGTAACATTATTGACAACTATAAACAACGACAAGGACATCTTAATAATTTTAACATTCATTACTTGCCATTTAAGTCTTATTGAACATTAAAATGATTAAAATGTCATGTAATTTATTTATTTATTTTTTATAAGTACCCGCACACATTGAAGTCTAAATTTAGGACTTGAGTTTTAGAAAGATTGCTCTTTACCACTAGAACTAGACCTTGACTTCGAAAACCCTCTAGTTCATCTTTCTATTTCATTGGATCTATTTTTTAATCCGTAATTAACAAAAATTGTGTTGAATGATACTTTTCATAACTTCTCGTAACTAATAGAGATTATGATAAAAAAAAGTACTTAATTGATAACTACTCTTGATTTTGAAGTCAATAAGTTCTAGTTCTAATAGTAAGGAGCGGTCTTCCTAAAACTCATATTCTAGGTTCCAGCTTTAATGTATGTGTGAGTTAATTAAAAAAAAAAAAACTACTCTTGATTTTATCGTTAAATACTCAAGTTTTAGTTTCCAGCTTTAATGCTTGCATAAGTTAGTAAAAAAACTACTCTTGATTTTATCATTAACCTTTGGATTCAATTTTTTTTTAAAGTTAGCGGGTCGGATAAAGTCTAAAATATTTTTTTTACCTCCTACATCCTTATAATTCGAACTTAGATGAATAGAAAAATAAAGTTGCTTGAAAAAACTTGGCCGTGGCCAAATCAATGATTTAATCTTTAGATTCAATGTTCACATATTCTTAATGAAAAAAAAATGATAATTATAAGAAAATGGAAACAAAAATAGTGACACAAATTCATACAATAAAAACTCGTGTAAATATGATAAATTAATTAAAATAAATTATTTGCCCTTTATTTTTTCTGGTATGTTATTTTTAGTACTTCTGTGACAATTTTTCTCCCCCAAAAATTTGTACATGTATGATCGACGGATGTCATATAAGAGTGTGCGGGGAGTTGATAAAGTACAAAGGATATGAGATAAGATGCTTCAATATAGTTGCATTGTTTTGACTGGGAGTATTCGCATTAAATAAAGCAATAAAGAAATGCTCCATAGTGCCATATTTGCGAGTACATATTATTATTGTAATGACCCCATTCATCTTCACATAAAGCGGTGATGATTCATCCTTTTAATTTATCTCAACAACCCCATTTTTCAGTTAACTTCATAAAAAATTTAAAATAATTTTTCTTTCGTAATACAGCCCATATGGTATGTTATTTACCCTTATTTTTATCATTTTTATTCTTATCAATATCTTCTCAACTCCATAGCTGAGATTGATCCATTCTTATCAGTCTAAAAAATGAGAAAATCATCCATCAAATAATCTTCCTTATCGTCATTATCTTTAATCGATATCCCATCATTAACTACATCTAAGATTAGGCGTTAATTTTGATGCTTGGTTCGATTCAATTTAATTCTAAAAATCGACTACGTTCGTAATTGGAAACCGGTTGCTTTTGAATTTGGTTCGGGATACAACCAAAACCGAACATGTAATCCAAGTAAGTTACATTTAAAAGTTAAAAAATAAAAAATAAAACCTAAATCTAATTATAAAATCCCGATTCCTCTCAAATCTCGGCCCTCCATCCCTCGATTGCAACCTAAACTGAATTTTAGCCCGAAATTATAACCTAAACCCAAACTCCAATTTGAATCCAAACTTAACTAAGATTGCGTTTGTTTTTTTTTTTTATTTGAAATTTGAATATGTTTGAATTTAGTTGAAATCTGAATAGGTCTGAATAAAAATATCTGAATGACATGTTTGTTTTTTTTTTCAACATATGAATAGAAAAATTTAAAAGTTAGTAGTTTAATATAAATATCTTTTTAAGTTGTGCATCTATTTGTTCTTCACAATTTATAATTTTCACAGGTTGATTAGTTTGGTAACATAAAAAAATACTATCATTATTGATCTTAATTTAATTTTTTAATGAAAGATGTAATTATAATATCAAATTTTATTATAAATTTAACACTGTTATTTTATTTTTGATTCATCATAATTGACATATTTTGATTTGTTCAATATTTCAGTTTAGTTAATATTATCATGTGAATAAAAATTTAAAGTAATAAAAAAATAACTTCAAGAATAATACAAAAATATAACGTTTATACATAATATTGGAAATACATGAATTGTTAAGGATATTTTTGAGATTTAAAATTAAAATTTTCTATTTAAACTTCAGACTTTAGATAAAAGTGGACTTTTTTTATTTTTTCTATTCAAATAAAATTATCTGACAATAAACGATAAGTTATAAAAACAAACAATCTAAAATAAACAAATATTTAAAAAAAAAGGTTAAATTTATACTTCAGACTAAAAAATCAAACAGTACTTATGTCAAATTAACTTTTAAATCTATTTCGGTGGAATTCTCAAAACCGAATCAGTTGTAGATCCCATCTCGAAAGTCAAAATACTCCAGTTAAATTCACCAAATTGTTCCCCACGTCGTTTGCACAATCTATATATTAGCTTATTAGCAGAAGCAGCACAAGAAGCCTTCATAATAACGACGTGCAGGACCAAACAGAAAGCTCACGGCTTTGAAAAAAAAAAAAAGAAAGCAAATAGTTTAAACTTTGCCACACGGATCAAAACACGCTAATGAGCAGGGCCGAGTCATCCATAGATAAAAAAGTAACCATGCAAGTAAAGTAACAAAGGAACAGAGACCTGCACCATGACTGCCAGTTGCAAAATGCGAGGATTCACGCACTTTGGCAACAATGCCACTTCTCTGTCCGGCTGCATTAAATGGGGCCTTTTTTGCAATTTTCTAAGAGGGTAAAATAAGAATTCCATTTAAAGTAATTAATTTGGGCTTATGAGATGAATTAAGGAGGTTAAAATATCATCCTCTCTAAATCTGTTGTAGGGATGTGTAAGATCCAATTCAATCCAATTAAACCAATCAATCCAATTTTTGTCAAATGACCTTTTGATTAAAATAGAATATAAAATGCTATAGATTGATTTATGGATCTATATATTCAAAACTCAATATAAACTAATCCAACCAATTAATTTTTATTTTATTTATTTATATTTTAAAAAGATACATGTCACTTTTATATTCAACTTGCTAAAAATTAAAATGAAACTTAATTTTGTATAGAGTGGGGCTATTTAGCCTATCGAATTTCTCTTCAAAGCTATTTTTAAAAATAAACTCATTATTCAAAATTTAAAAAATAAAAAATAAAAAATTATTCTTCACTAATAGCCTTCTCTCCACACCTTGCGATTGCATATCTCTCTATTCTCGCATTCTGCAATTTAAACACTCAATTTCACTCTCTTTTTAATTATTTTTTGCATTATAATATTTCTTGTTAAATATCTATAAATAGTTGATATTTAAATTCAATTACTAATGTAAATTTTATTTAATTTCATGTAAAGTTAATTTAATATAATCCAATCAAATGCCATACCAAACATAAGTCAGCACTATATATAATCCAACCTAATCTAATTCATTTTAATTTAATTCAATCCTAATAGTTAGTCCAATTCAATCCTGTATACCAAACATAGCCTAAGTGAATTTTTTGGTTCAACATAGACTTTTTTTTTTTTTCCCGTGTCTTCTCCTCCTCTTTTCCTCTCCCTTCCTTTCATTTTTTTAAAACCAAACATATCAGAGAAAAGATCGATAAGAAAAAAAGCATGAGTGAGTGAATACACAAAATTTGACTCTATTTTTGATCTCCCCTTCTTTTTTGGTGTCTTATTAGATAATAAATTATAATGAAAAATCAATTACTGGTCATACATGCAGACTTTTATGATTTTATTTATTTTTGTATAAAATGAGGTTTCTCTCATATTTTTTTATTCTTGTAATAAATTATATGTATTTAATGTAATTATTATTTTAAGGTGACAACTTAGTTTTTTGACAATTACACATCTTGGTTAAGTTGGCTGGTACTTCCTCTCATTACTTTCAAGGTGAAAGGTTCAAGTGTCACTAATAATTGTGGGGATTTATTTTCTTTAATGCTCTTTGTTAATAATTTTAAAGGAAAATTTTGTTTACTTTGTTGTTAGTTTATGCAAATAGGAAACAAAGTGTGAGAACTATGGAAAAAAAATAATTGCTCATTAAATTTATTGAAATTTGGAAAATATTTTATATAATAAATATGACACATCCATTAAAATATTTTTATCAACAATTTCTTCCTACCACCCAAAAAGCGAATAATGATATAAAATAGTTTTTTTAATCCGCAACTCATTGTAAAATATATTTTATTATTTTGTAAGTAAAAAAGAAACCCTCTTAGTACTAATGTTAACTGTATTTGTCATTTATTATTTATTTTCTTTATGAGTTGTGAGTAATGTGATTATTTTCTACTTTTTCATCAATTTCTTCAATTATTTTAATTAGGAATCGGTCTAAAACTCCTCTTCCTGCATCTTGTTCGATCATTAATTTAATAAGGTGACTTTGCATGCAAAAAGCTTAATGGCACATCTCTTAAATTTTGTGTATCATGGTATTTATTTCAAAGTGAATCTTTTTTAGCATGTAGATATGTTTTTTTTTCTTCTTTATCTTTTTTAGTCATGTAACTTCAAGAGAAAATTGAATTGAAAAAGTGTATTGACATACTTTTATGATAAGGAGTCTGTTGATATTTACAATAAAAAATTTATTGGGACTACCCTAATTCTACTTCACTATGGCACAATTCAAATTTCTATTAACATACTATTATATATCTACTCTACAGTAATGTATATGGTATAGAAACCCACATGTGGAAGAGATACTATTACATTTATCGTTACTATTATGCACTTAAAGCATTAGTTGTATTAACTTTTTTTAATCTAATAAAATATTATCTATATTAAGCACATTTCTAGACCCTTATTTATAAAGTATGTGATTTATATATTGGGTATAAAATGTCAATAGAAGAATATATAAATCACAAGCTCTTTGTAAATAATAGATCATTCGCAATCATTAATGAAATGAGCATTAATTTCATTATATAATACACTTTCCTAAGTTTATAGTGAGTTGTTTTATCTTGATCACTAAAATAGAAACTTCGAGTAGAAAAACTAGTGTGTGTGTATTGAATACTACTATAATGAATTATGGTTTGTTTTATCAAATATTGTTGATCATAATTCAAATGTGCTTTAGTGTTTAATTGATTTTATCGTTAATCATAATTCACACAAACTTTAATAAGTTTAATCGACATTAATTCTAAGTCAGTAATAAAAATTATATTTTTGTATTATATCTTTTGAGTTATCACAGATAGAGATTAATATAAACGGTCAAAATCTCGATAGCAAAGAGATGTAATTCTATGTATTGTAGGAACATATGCTTATAATATAAAAATCTATAAATATGAATAAATAATGGTTACCAAAGTTGTTAATAGTACTTGATCATTTAAAGTTGTGGTTGCAATCCATTTAATAATTGTTTATTAAAATGTCAATATAAGAATATATAAATCACAAGCTCTTTGTAAATAATAGATCATTCGCAATCATTAATGAAATGAGCATTAATTTCATTATATAATACACTTTCCTAAGTTTATAGTGAGTTGTTTTATCTTGATCACTAAAATAGAAACTTCGAGTAGAAAAACTAGTGTGTGTGTGTGTGTGTGTATTGAATACTACTATAATGAATTATGGTTTGTTTTATCAAATATTGTTGATCATAATTCAAATGTGCTTTAGTGTTTAATTGATTTTATTGTTAATCATAATTCACACAAACTTTAATAAGTTTAATCGACATTAATTCTAATTCAGTAATAAAAATTATATTTTTGTATTATATCTTTTGAGTTATCATAGATAGAGATTAATATAAACGGTCAAAATCTCGATAGCAAAGAGATGTAATTCTATGTATTGTAGGAACATATGCTTATAATATAAAAATCTATAAATATGAATAAATAATGGTTACCAAAGTTGTTAATAGTACTTGATCATTTAAAGTTGTGGTTGCAATCCATTTAATAATTGTTTATTAAAATGTCAATATAAGAATATATAAATCACAAGCTCTTTGTAAATAATAGATCATTCGCAATCATTAATGAAATGAGCATTAATTTCATTATATAATACACTTTCCTAAGTTTATAGTGAGTTGTTTTATCTTGATCACTAAAATAGAAACTTCGAGTAGAAAAACTAGTGTGTGTGTGTGTGTGTGTATTGAATACTACTATAATGAATTATGGTTTGTTTTTATCAAATATTGTTGATCATAATTCAAATGTGCTTTAGTGTTTAATTGATTTTATTGTTAATCATAATTCACACAAACTTTAATAAGTTTAATCGACATTAATTCTAATTCAGTAATAAAAATTATATTTTTGTATTATATCTTTTGAGTTATCATAGATAGAGATTAATATAAACGGTCAAAATCTCGATAGCAAAGAGATGTAATTCTATGTATTGTAGGAACATATGCTTATAATATAAAAATCTATAAATATGAATAAATAATGGTTACCAAAGTTGTTAATAGTACTTGATCATTTAAAGTTGTGGTTGCAATCCATTTAATAATTGTTTATTAAATAATAATATTCATTTGTAAAATGTTTATGAAAGTAATTAGAGAAATTAGTGACTTAGGGGCATATATATATATAATTCAAGAGGTACACTATTAATTATCATTCTAGTTTTAATTATGAGAATTAGATAGAGGATCAATAAGGTGGTTATTATTGATCTAAAACCTATTTGGACGGAAATGACAGCGGGCCAAATATCACTTTTGGATTGGCTAAATGTTGGTGGTATGTACTTGTAAGGAATGGCAAATGTAGAGAATTACAATAATAATGGTGGAACTTTATTGTGTAAAGTATTGTGTTTACAACTCTATATGTAGGAAGAAAATAATAGTAATAAATAAACTGCAGAAAATTTGTGTATTTTAAGGCACGTTACAAATGTTGCTTTCCTTAAGACGTTATTTGCCCCCACCAATTGAGTGAATGTGTTAAAAAAATACACCTCTAGGATACAATAAAGCACTTGTTTGTTTACTTGCGTTGTGCATCGACGAAAGCAAAATATAATACTCTTGAATGTTTCAAGTCTGCCAAAAAACAATATATTAATCTTGCAGAAAACAATATATTTGATTTTTAATGAACAAAAGAAATGAATGTTTATGTTGAAATTCGTTCTAGAACAGAAGACTAAGAAATGAGCGGTGTGGGATCATTATTTTCATGTCTAAATGGCTTAAACATAACCTCTATTTATAGACATACTTGTGCTCTTTATTTAGGTTGTCATCTTTCATGATACCCCTTCATTCATGACCATTTGATTAAGATTTAATTTTAATCAATGGTCCAAATTGAACCATCACTATTTCAAATGAAATGTTACCATGAAATGATGCATCTCTAAGTGAAATGTCAGCATGAAAAGTTATATCCTTAAGTGAAAAGATATATTTTCTATAAAGCACAATTAATTGGACATGTCCTTATAATAAGTCATCATTCATTTATACATGTCTTTATAATAAGACACCATTTATTTTGAAAATTTTTCCAACACTAAAAGATCTCCCTTGGCAGGATAAGATTGGGCCAAATCGAAAACTCAAACTTGATGGTCTACGATCCTTACAGTCCGAAGAGTAAAGTTATACCTCTGTTGCAACTTTGACTTTTGGTTTGCTGAATCACAGAGATTAGGCCATTTTTGGAACAAGAAGGGTCATGTTAAAAGAAGTGCCATGGAAATAGAATATATAAAGTGAATAATGGAGAATATGGTATTGGTTTCCTAGGCTTAAAATGACTGCAAGCTATGAAGATCCCTAATTGCGGTCTTGAGAGATGATTTTTTAAGGTTTTAATGATTCAAATGGTGCGGTTGTGGGATTCTGAATGTGTTTTTGGTATTAAACAATGATTTTGAAAAGGTTTAATGGCTGACTTTACCTAATACAGCTGTAACTATATCTCGGTGAAGAAGGTATAATTTACCAGTTTTAATGAACTTTACTCAGAAGAGCAGCATGTTCTTGATTAAAGAAGACTCTGTGGTTGTAAATGAATAGTAATAAGTGATGGTTTAAGGCTTCTTGTGACTTAAGATAAAGTGTCTATGGTGATTTTGGTCAAAAGAAAGGTTTTCTCCTTGACTAATGATGATTATAGATTCTTAGGTTGCTGCTTTATTACTAATAATTGTAGAGATTAGATTGTTAGGGTGAAGACTTGTGAAAGTTGATGACGGTTCATGGTAACCCCTTTGAATGGTGAGTAAAATACCTATTTATAGACCTCTAGGTGATAAACCCTAATCTTTCAAGAGAGGTGAAATCCTTAAGCAAAAATGGAATGTGATCACGATCTTACTCAATTATAATGATGTAAAGATTCAACCTTCCTCCTTAGATAAGATCATGAGTATTTTAGGCATTGAGTTATATATCCTATTTATCCACCAGGTAATTTGTTTATAAGGGTAATTAAGCTTAGAATGAAATTATAGTTTTCAGAAGGCTTAATGTGCTCGATTAGAGATTAGGGATGGCAAAATCCAAGTCTGGGCCCAACATCGAGCTAGGTTTTTTAATTTGTGTTTTCAAGCCCGAATTTTATGTCTTATTATATTATATATTTTTATTTTTAATTTATTTTATAAGTTTATAATTTTTAAATTTGTTTTAATGAAATTGGGGCATGAAAATATGAACTTTTAAATGTTGAAAAAATTAAATAATGCAATAGATGGGCTAAATAAATATAATTATTTTAAAATAAATATGTATTTATAATATTTGATTTTATAAAAATTTGGGTTCCAAGTTGGATTATAGGCTTATCAAGTAATGCCTGAGATTAGCTCGGCCTACCTAGCTTACCTCTCCTGGGTTCGGTCTGAGTTTGGGTTGGGCGAGTATTTTTGACACATATACCAGAGATTTTTGACAGGTGACTGTCTCACTTATTCCCATAGGTTTTATGTGAGATAAGCACCTATCCCACTGCTTGTCTGACTAAATTTCAGATATTTTTTGAAAGTCATAACTTGGGCTACATGTGTCCGTTTTAAGCGTATAATATAATGTTTCAAAGCTTATGATGAGACAAATCAAATACAAAATCGTATACTCCATTTCATCCACATAAATATAGTGCATATTCACTTTACTATATTTTGTAGCGTGTAATCTTATTTCTTTTGTTTTTTAAAATAATTTTTAGATTGATGGATTCGGTTGTGCTTCAATTATGTTACGACTATTGGTGGGAGACATTGATAGATGGCCGTACGGAGTACGTGAATGCCAAGAATACATCTTTTTCAATTCAGAAAGATTGTACGTTTGATCAATTTTTGGCAAGAGTGTATGAAATTTTACAGATAAATCCTAACGAATATATTATGAAGATAAAGACAACTTTGAGGTCTAGTAACATAATGTATCATGCATGTTCACTACCTATGAACATATTTAATGATGAAATAGTTAAGGTTGTGCTGCACATGGCCTCTGATGTGGTCAATTATGGATGCATCCTTATATTTATCACCACAAATCTCTTTGAGTTCCGGCTGAAAATTCTGAGCCACTTATAGAAAGTGAAACTTCGTTTATAGCAAACGACTCTGTCCCCGATATTGAGGAAGAGGTGTTACCACAACAAATATCGTTGCAACAACGTTACTCTCCACTCAACAAAAATAATGACACCATTAATAAGAACATCATTATGTTAGCGGATGTTGAAGAAGAGATGTTACTATTAGGGACATCGTTAGGGCAACATTACTTTCTATTTCACAATAATGATTTCTGTACTTATGATGATCTTGTTGATGACACCAACAACACAGAAGCTGATAATGCTTGTTTGGAACCGTTCAATAGTGTGCAAGGCATGAACTCCAATACTGAAGTTGATGATAGGGGAATTAGTCATTCCGATATTCTTATCAATAATGAGAATGAGCATCAATATGATATTCTTATTAATAATAGAGACAACTGACCTATTCCTCTGATGGCTCGTTCGAGAAAGAGGACAACAATTGATCCCCTCGTGAGTCTTACTCCAGTTTTGTCTTCAAACTTAGTTGCTCCAGATTTAGTTAGAAGCTATAATTTTGTTGATATTGGTGTGGGTAAGTTGTTCTTTGAGAAGCATGAGTTAATACTGAAATTGCACAGTCTACAACGACATGCTTTAAGGCCCACTGTTCTTCAGAATCATGTAAATGGCGTATTCGCGTAATGAGAGATTCAAATGAGCAAAATGTTTCTTGGGTAGTGAGAAGTGTTGACAATGTACACATGTGCTCTAATGAGGTATTGTCTGGTGGTCTCCGTTAAGTAAGAAGTCGGGTTGTTGGCCATCTTATCGCGGATAAATTTATCCAGGATAAACAGATATACACGTTGAATGACATTAGAGCAGACATGCAGTAAGAATATGATGTCCAGTAAACATATCAGTAAGTATATCGGGCTCAAGAAGTTAGTCTTGAAATAGTACGAGAGAACTTTATAGAGTCATATACCTTACTTTTAAAATACGGTCACGTTTTGACCAAAGCGAATAGGGGTACAGTCACACACCCCAAGTAGGATGGAAATGATAATTTCTTATACTACTTTGTAGCTCTTGGATCTTCCATCAAGGGTTTCATGTAGTACATCAGGGCCGTGATCACTGTAGATGACACTCATTTAAAAGGGTTATATTGTGGAAGCATGTTCGAGGCAACATGTCTGGATGGTAATAATCAACTATATCTGTTAGCTATTAGGGTCATGGATTCAGAAAATAATGATGCTTGGGAATAGTTTATAACGAAGTTATACGGAGTGATTGGCGATAGGACATAGCAAGTAATTATCTCTGAACAATGCACTGCTATCAAATACTACTGCTCATAGCCTTTTTTTTACCGTGTCAAAAGCAACATTAAGTCAAAATTCAGGGTGTCCAAAGCTCTTTGGGATCAATTTGAGCTAGTCTTTATTAATGCAGCAAATGCATATGGACACGAAGAATTTAAAAGACAACTTGAAGGGTTGTAGATGCTCCACTCGGGCGTGGCTGATTACTTAGAGACTAATGTGGGTACGTGTAATTGGGCAAGATCTGAATTTGAAGGTATGAGATACAATATACTTACTACCAATATCGCGGAAGCGTGAATTCTTTCATGAGGAAATCGCAAACATTTCCTGTTACTCATCTTGTTGATCACTTTAGAAAAACATTAATGCAATGGTTTTATGATAGAAAAATTATGGTTGAATCGATAAACACTTGTCTAACAACGTGGGCAGATGAGATAATCGGCGAAAGGAGAATTTTGGCCAAAAGAATGACCGTTTGTCTTGTGTCTCAGTATCGATTCCATGTTTTAGGTGGTGGTATAAAGGAAAGGATAATTGACATTCATAAAAGGACTTGCTCTTGTAGGGTATTCCAACTTAATCAGCTTGTCTGTGCACATGCAATTGCTGCTTGTCTGACCGTCTATGTGGATTACATAAGTCTTTGCTCTAATTATTACTCTAAAGAATCATTGATTATGACATATGCAGAACCAGTAGAGTCGGTTAGCGACATGACAGATTAGGACATTCCAACAGAAATCTAGGAAATGAAAGTTAACTCACCAATTGAAGCACCACCACCTGGTCGTCATCCAGAGCTAAGAATACATTCTATCGGTGAAGATGTAAACCGAAGGACTGTGAGATGCGGGCGATGCAACGAACTAGGTCATAACTGCAAGAAATGTAAAAACCTCATTATGTCGAATCTAAACTAATTGTATCATTCTAACTAATTATAGACTTTGAACTCTTATTTTGGTGTATTTTACAATTATCTATAATGAAATATTTTATTTCATGTATATTTGCATATTAAATACTAAAATAAATCAATAATTACCTATGGCTAAACATATCAATATAACAAAAATTTATATCCATTAGAATATTCTACTTATACATCCAGTCTCAACACAATACAATGACTTAAACATAATACAATGACTTACAAAGCAATATTGCCCGTAAATATATCTACAATAATTTTCTTCCTAAAGTCATGGCTACCATCAAAATCAAGTTTAAGCAAATCGAAAGTGATCTATGTCATCTACTTTGTTAAGTAAATTGAAATTGATTTGACAATAATCTTTTCATCTACTTAGTACTCTATCAGTAAAGTAAAACAAAACGATTTTTAGCGCATCAATATCATTTATAGTCCTGAAGTCTAAGTCCATAAATTTTTGCTCGAACTGGCCAAGATTTATCCCATGAAACAAACCCCCAAAATACTTCTTAAGTAATCTATGTCATAGCAAAGTCCCATTACTAGACACTACTCTCCAACCGCTAGTTGTATTAACTGGTCGCCAACTTGAAATCATAACTGATCTTTGTCATTTCTATCGCCATGGGATACTTGCCAAAGCAATATATTATGGACAATTACGTCACTGAATGAATAGCTTTGGCACTGGAGGAAATGCCCAAATATACCATCTTTGAATAATTTCAATTGCCGCTTTGTTAATTTTTCTCGGATGGCATTAACAACTACATCTAATTTGCACATACTCATGATACACCCGGGAAAGTGATCGTCATAAGGTATCTTCATAATTCCTGGTTCTTACCTCGGTCCGGGTGGATTATGCAATGTTATTTTTGATTTGGCCATTTATTTGGTACAAGTTACAAAATATTACATGTTAATAAACTACCAACAACAACAAAAAAAAAAAAAATTGTCGATTGGTGAGACACAGTGACTGTCGCACCAAGAGACAACACGTCTTGGTGCGATAAGCACTAAAAAAGTGTTGTTGTCGTACCAAGAGGTGTTGCTTCTTGGTGCGACCGGGCGCCTGTCGTGCTAAGAGGCGCTGCCTCCTGGTGCGACAGGCACCAAGAGCGCACAAGTTGGTGCATGCATATCACGCTCGCGATGCATGCGACAGGCGTGTCCACGTGCGCGACAACGCAATCCATCACCATTGCATCTCATCCGCAATGTGCCTCACACACATGTCGCGCCAGCCCAATCCAACACCCATAAAATACATACACAACACAACATCACTTTTCCCACTTGCAACACAACAACCTCACCCACCACCGCCATTAACAACCACAAATACTCAATCCATCACCACCACAACCAACACAACACAACAACAACAACAACAAAACACACCAACAACCCAAAATCACAACAAAAATAAAAAAAGTAATAACTCACCTATGATTTTCAATTTTAATCTTTGATTTTAGAGATCTCGGAAGATTTTGAACGTGCTATAGCTTATATCAACCGCCGATGATGGACTCCAGTGCTGATCTACGCCGCCGACGATGTATGCGAGATTTCAGTGATAAGCTTTCGGTGAGAGGGGGAGGATTTGGGCGAGAGAGAAAGGTGAGAGTGATAAGGGTAGTTTGGTCCTCAAACTTGGTGTTTGGTTAATGTTGATTGAAATAACTTTAGGAGGTCAAATTTGAAAAATACAAAAATATTATAGCCATTTTTTTTTAAATTTCCCGAAAAGATCTTGCTTTCTATTTTACTTTATGTGAAAAATTATTTGCACTATCTGGTTTACTAGCCGCTACTTAATTATGAGAGCATTATAAAATTTCCCATAGTGTTAGGGTTCGAATCTGTGTCCTCAATAGCTTGAGACCTAGGTGGTTGCTAGTGGCCACAAGCGTAGTCTAGGGGCCAACAAGTGGCGTGTTTTTTTTTTTTTTAAAGAGAAAGTAATACTTTTATTCATTTAACTCTGTGAATAGGTACAAAAATTGGGTCGGTATATCATCCACCCAAAATACAAAATCATTTACCTCTAAAGCTAGCTTTGCAAGTGAGTGAGCTACATTATTACATTTTCTTGGAGTATATTGCATTTTCACTTGCTTTAACCTTTTGATCCGATCCTGAACATCAACTACAACCCAAAATATCTTAGTTCTTGTGCTTTTTTTTTTTACAAGAGATTAAGTTCACAACCTCTTGCGAATCAGATTCCACAATCACTGGAATGCATCCTGCATGCTTTGCTATCTCCAACCCGAACTGAGTTGCTTCAACTTCTGCATAATCCACTTTATCCCAAAAATTTGTAGTCTTCATAGCTGCTGCTACAACCTTGCCCTTTGAATTCCTTATGACAATACCCAACCCAATTCTTTGCTGATCAGTCTTCACTGCTGCATCCACATTAGCCTTGAACCAGCCTGCTGGTGGAGGTTTCCAACACTTTTGGGCAACATTTTCTCATGTGGTGGAAAGAAAATTTTGATAAAAGTTATTGCCCAAGCAGTCTCGGCATATGCTATGAGTCTGTTTAAGCTCCCATTAGGCTCTGTAAAGATATACAAAAAGCCATAGCTCAATTTTGGTGGGGAAACAACAAAGATCACAGGCCAATTTATTGGCGAAGTTGGGAGAAAATGTGTCAAGCTAAGAGTAGAGGGGGAATGGGATTTTGAGATTTATCTAGCTTCAACCAAGCTCTAGTAGCAAAACAAGGTTGGAGGATTATTCAAGTGCCGGATTCACTGGTGGCGGGAGTAATGAAGGCTAGATATTTTAAACATTCAAGCTTTATGGAGGCAAAAACTGGCTCTTACCCATCTTTCATATGGAGGAGCATTCTTTGGGGAAGAGAAGTGGTTGCGAAGGGATTGAGGTGGAGGATTGGAAATGGTAAACAAGTGAAAGTGTATTAAAGTAAATGGCTTCCAAGACATGACACTTTCAAGCTGATACCCCCCCCCCCCCCCCAAGCTGCATTTAGAGATAATTGTTTCGAAGCTCATCAATGAAAAGCATGAATGGAATGAAGAGCTAATTCAACAGCACTTTTTGAGAGATGATGCAGAACAAATTACAAAAATCCCTCTCCCAAGGTAGCCAAAACCAGATCAAGTGGTGTGGCACTATGACAAGAAGGGTGAGTACTCGGTGAAGAGCGGTTATCAATTGACGTTAAAGATGAAATCCCCAGACAAGACCAGCTGCTCAGAGAAGAAGCAAAATTCATGGAACTCTATCTGGTATCTTCAAATTCCAGAAAAAGTCAAAATCTTCATGTGGAGAGTAGCTAATAACTTGTTGCCAACTGTGGAGATCCTATGGAAGAGAAAAGTGGTGCAATCCCCTCGGTGTCAGAGGTGCAATAATGGGAGAGTTCATACTCTTTTTTAGTGTAAAAAACAATGTGGCGGCTGACATGTTTTGAAGAAGATATCTGACTCTGTAAGAATAAGGATGTGTTCAGTTTATTTCAAGCTATGACGGGGAGAAGGAACAAGGCTGAATTGAATAAAAAGCTATGTAAGAACAACAAAAGTTGAAGAACTGTCATCATCATCTTCTAAAAGCAAAGTCCTTTTTTTTTTACACTTACAATTTTAGTATTAATATTGAATTGAATTGTAATTAATTTTCACAATTGTGCTAATAAAAAAAATTAAAATTGAAATCATTACCCGTAGTTTATCAATATTTTGAACTTGATAACATGAATATATCAAAATGATAACTAATAATATATTTTTTTTTCGGAGAAGGATAACTAATAACATTTAGGTCCATGCTTTGCGGCACCAACTGGTTAAACGACGACGCATTGTTGCCCTACAAGCTTTCTATTTAAACGATGTCGTATCGCTGTTTTTTTTTTTTTTTTTAATTTGTTTTAACTTCCTGCTTTTTCCTCCAACTGGAGTAAGCAACACTGCCAAGCCAAGAAAGTAAAGTATCAACCAGCATTGGACTGACGACCAAGTTGAGTGTAATTTGGGTTTCCATCTCTGTCTGTATATCTGTACGCAGAACCACAACAGTCGTCCTTCACATTTCCAATTGTTTTCTCGAACATTTTCCCGAGAAACAAGCAAACAAGCAGAAGACTATCACGAGACTACTACTTACTAGACCCTCCCGGCAACAGCAGCCGCAGCTCCAGCTTTCGAAGTAGATAAAAGGGGTTTCACAAAACCCTAGAACTTCAACCTCAGCAGACAAAATCAGATCGAATTTTCATTTTTGCATAACTAGTCTAGTCGTGTCATTGAATCTGGACCATTGAAATTTCTTAATTGGACTCTCAGACACCATACACACGCGCGATGGACAGATCTAGATCCAAGAGGAACTACTACTACGACCACCAGGACTACGATGGAGATACCATGGGTAGAACCAAACCTCGGTACAACCATTATTACCAACCCAACAATAACTACCGCCACCGTGGCAACAACAACAACAATACTAATAACATCATGAACAACAACACCAGCATCAACAACAGCAACAACCGTGCAAATTCAAACCCTAAGGATCCTTCTCTGATGGTGACCACGACGTACCGCATTCTGTGCCACGACATGAAAGCCGGTGGCGTGATTGGCAAGTCCGGTAGCATTATCAAGTCGATAAGGCAGCACACTGGCGCGTGGATCAACGTGCACGAGTTGATCCCGGGTGACGAGGAGAGGATTATTGAGATTTCGGATACCAGGAGGAGGGATCCTGAAGGAAGGATGCCTTCGTTTAGTCCCGCGCAGGAGGCCTTGTTTTTGATTCACGATAGGATTCTTGAGAGTGACGGCGGCGGAGGGTTTTATGGGGAGGAGGAGGAGGAGTACGGTGGTGGTGGGGGTGTTGGTGGGGGTGGGTTTAGAGGAGGAGGGAATAGAGTGGCGACGAGAATGGTTGTGTCCAGAATGCATGTCGGGTGTTTGTTGGGGAAAGGAGGTAAAATTATTGAGCAAATGAGGATGGAGACCAAGACTCAGATTAGGATTCTACCTAGAGACCATTCCTTGCCTCGTTGTGTTTCCATGTCCGAAGAGATTGTTCAGGTTGTATTATGTTTAACCATTTTACTATGAAAATTGGATCCTAATTGATTGAATGCCTTGATGATGAAAATGACTAAACTAGCTGCTCAGATCATTGAAATGTCTGCCCATATGGCTTCTATGCTCACTTTAGATGAAGAGGAACGAGCTCGGAGACTAGTGTATGCTCTGCTTTGGAGATATACATTCATGGACTGGTTTTGCTTTATTGACAGTGGGTCTTTTATGCTTTGCTTGTTACTTAATTAAGAGTCAGATGCACAAGATGACTTGGACTGTTTTAAAGATTGTGGTTCCTTGACAATGAACAATGACTAAACCTATGACTACTACCTCAAGGGTGGCCCTTTTACCTTTTATGCTGTTTCACTTCTGAAGATTCAGTTCTAGAGTTTCTTTGGGTGAAGTTTCTTTATGAGATTGTCCCTAGAACGGATTTCTTTGCTTGCATCTAGAATATGGTTGACAGTAATGTTAGCCTTTTGGAATCTGCCTGCAATATCGATACAACATGTAGTGACTGATGTTTGTATCATGAATTTGCAGTGTGGGCAATCAAATTCTTGACTGCCTACCTTGTCCTTGATTTGGTTGAATTTTGTGCACTGCCTATCATGATGCCTGGACGTTAATACTTTTTGAGGATTCGCCCCATGTTGGCATTAGTTAACTCATATTATTGTAGTTTTCCTCTATAAATTTTCTGAAAATGATACTTTGTTGAGCGATTCAAGGTCTGTTTGAGTTCATCAACCTTGATGTTTATAATATCGTGCGCATTTGTTACCTGCAATATGCTGGTGTATGTTCTTCATACATTATTCTCTAGCAGTTGCTGATATGAACATTGCACTACTAGCTTGACAAGTACGAATTTCCGTCTTCGTTGTGATGCGATTTTGTTAATGAAGTCATTTCCTTCACAATGCTAAAGGAACTGGACCTCTAATGCCACTGGCTTTACTGGGGTGCCGCGAATTGACTGTCCAGATCTGTATATTTCCAAGTTGTGTGTTACATGGCCACTATCTAGAAAGAACATCAATGTCTCTCCTTTCCTGAAAGGAAGATACATTTAATCAAACAGCTTCATCATGTGACATCGTTGTCTTGCAGGTAGTAGGTGATATTAATAATGTGAAGAATGCTGTAGCAATTATTTCATCACGCTTGAGAGAAAGTCAACATCGTGACCGCAGTCATTTCCATGGACGATTACATTCGCCAGACCGCTTTTTCCCTGATGATGATTATGTTCCTCACATGAACAATACAGCTCGACGACCGTCTATGGATGGGGCACGATTTTCTGGCTCCAATTACAGAAGTAATAACTATGGCCCCCGTCCCTCCGGTTATTCCATTGAAGCTGGGGCTGCTCCCATGTCTGACAGTGTGCAGCCATTCTATGGTGAGGACCTTGTCTTCCGAATGCTTTGTCCAATTGACAAGGTTGGCAGAGTTATTGGAGAGTCAGAGGGCATTGTAGAACTGCTTCAAAATGAGATTGGTGTTGATTTGAAGGTTGCTGATCCTGTGGATGGGTCGGATGAACAGATAATTACAATTTCTTCTGAGGAGGTACTTTTCATGTCTTTTCGTAATTTATCTGGCATCCGGTAATTTAGGTACATCAGTTGCTATTTTTTCATTTATGTGGTATTTTGGCAGTAATACTATGTCTTAACACTGTCCTTTCTGGCTGATTTGTGTCTATTTAATTATTTTTGAACTTTCTGTCAGCTAAAGTGACTATTCTTTGCTCTTTTCTTTTATTGCTTCCCTATGAACTGGAAATTTTTTTTCCTATAAAAAATGTTGAGTGCCATTACATCTTTTCTGCTTTTTGTCTTTCTTAGGGCCCTGATGATGAGCTTTTTCCAGCTCAAGAAGCCTTGTTGCATATACAGACTCGCATTGTTGATCTCGGTGCGGATAAAGACAATATAATAACTACTAGGTTACTTGTCCCATCTAGTGAAATTGGCTGTTTAGAGGGAAGAGACGGATCGTTATCTGAAATGAGGAGATCAACTGGCGCAAACATTCAGATCCTGTCAAGGGAAGAAGTTCCAGCATGCGTATCTGGGACTGATGAGCTTGTACAGGTTTGTCATTATTTTTCATATTAATTGCTTATGATGCCCAGACTGCTGGGCATTTGGTGTTCCAAGTATTCTGCTAGTATTTGTGCAGTGAAATCTGTATCCAAGATGAGTTCTGATAAATGCAATATGACATGAAATGCATACGTACAGGTTTTTATGTTCTGTCAGAGTGGTTTTGCATCTGATTTTGCTGTATAATTATGGGCATTCCTGATGCTGCATCAAACTATTCTGTTGTCATTGTAGAATCCTCTTTCACTTGGATATATGCTTTTTTTTTTCCTGGTGCTTGTGGTGAATACTGGCACTGCTTTGTTTGTTGGGGAGGCCCTTATTGACATTTATCAATTGAAATCGTGGTTTTGAAACCTGGTGTTTGAGTTTTGGCTCCTATTTGAACAGATTGTAGGGGAGATACAAGCAGCTCGAGATGCTCTTGTGGAGGTGACAACAAGACTGCGGAGTTATTTGTATAGGGATTTCTTTCAAAAGGAGACGCCACCTTCTTCTACAGGTCCTACTGGGAGTGCTTTGGTAGTGGAGGCAGCTTCTCCTATTGATATAACTCCTGCTCGTGAAGTTCAGACTGTCACTGACCCTCCTGCTGCAACACATCAGAGTGTGCAAATTCCAGCGACATCACAGCCATCAAGGGTTGGTACTGATGGACTTCTTTTATGAACACTGTAGGTTTAACAGTCAAATTGTGCTTGATATATCTGGTTTCTAGGAAAGGTGGATCTGTAGTTAGCCCAACTTATCCTCAGCACAAATTTTTAAGTCAGGATAGAAAAAGGAGCATGGAATAACTGTTTTCCCTTTAGAAATTTTACAATTCATCTTCCTTGCTGCATGATGAACTGCCCTTGGAAGATTTATATCTGGTAAATCAGTTTTGTATTCTGTTGTTTATTTTCTGCTAAGTTGCCCTTGGTTTTGCAGGAAGCTGCAGGGTCTGTCAGTGAAACTGTGAAGCAGAATGAGAGTGAACGACGTGAAGATGTGCCAACTGTAATTAATAGGTACCATATTTCTGCTTTGTTTTTTCTGTTAGGCCTTCTATAAATTAAGTAGCCATACATAAAATCTACGTGAAAATATACTAGAGATCTTTTTGTAAGTATTACATTAATAATCAAAGTGTGTTGTACTTATATCTTATTTATTTTTTTATTTTTTTATCAGAGTCCCACTACCGCTTGTCACTAGGAGCACACTGGAAGTCGTCTTACCGGATTATGCTGTTCCCAAACTTATTACAAAGTCGAAAACTTTGCTTACTCGTTTCAGTGAGGTGAGCCTACTCTTGCATTTAATCAACCTATTTAATTTTGTCAAAGTTTACCTCAGATGAAGTAGTTGATCTTTTTATCTGTTTATGCAAACAGATGTCTGGTGCCTCTGTGTCCCTTGTAGAAGGTCAACCAGAGGGGACACAAAAGATCATTCAAATATCTGGCACTCCAGAGCAGGTTGAGAGAGCCCAGAGCGTGCTTCAAGGGTTTATTTTGAGCAGTAAGTCTCTCTATTCATCCCTCTTGTCTGTCGGTGTGTGTGGACGTGCAAGTCTTTGTTTTGGGTCTCCTTTGGAATAATGCATGGCCTATTTTCTTTGATTCAGCGCAAGATGCAGACTAGAACTTGGAGCTGGCCACATGAGGACAACTTGTTTATATAAGATAAAGTATGTATTACATATCCGCTCAGCAGCTGTTTTGGGTGACAAGTTTTCTAGAGTTCGACTGTAAATGTTACTTAGTGAGCTCTTATCAAAGTTTCCTTTTGGAGCTTAAATTTTCCTGTACCAAATACAACATTGTAGTATTTTGTATTTCCTGTAATCTTGTTACCTCTTTGCTTTTTACATGTACTGCATTTGCATTTTATAGAATTTGATGCATCCCAACAGGGCTTGGTGCCTTTCCTGGAACTTTCTTAGTGTAACTTTTAAATTAGATTGTGCACTGTATCTGTCCCTTTTGGTCCTCTTATGATTGCTTTTGTTTCTTTTTCTTTCTTTCATTTCTTTTGCCAGCCCCGTTTAAACTAGTAACCTATTACGATTCCCCTTTGTTTTTTTTTTGAATGGTTACGAATTTACAATCTAAATTTACTAAGACTAACTCGATTCTCGAAAATTCACACCACTCTGGCCGAGTGGTAGAGTCATGCTTTTTTTTTAATACTGTTTATACAGGACTGTAGGTATTATAATTAATATTTACACATAGATTCTACAATTGGGACCTTCATCGTGGCATGTACTCCTCTGAAGCGCTGTCCAAATTCTTCAAACCCTCTCAAATATTCGAGGGCTGTTTACTCTACTCACATTTCGTGAGGAATAGACTGGCTCCACTCAATTATGTGATAATTAAGGAAGGATTGTAAATAAGCCCCATAAATGCTTTTGTGGAGGCTCGAACCCTTGCACTCATTATTCTAAGTGCAAGGGCTCTCCCACTGGACCAAAGGCCCATTGGTGTGGTAGAGCCATGCTTAGGGGGCCTTTACCGTTTTTTTCATTCTATTTCGAAATGTGAGTAGAATAAACTTTCTTTAAATATTAAAGAGGGTTAAAATTTGAGAAGTTATTATCTGTTTGTAAATATATCAGTATTCTCTTTAATATAATATAAACAATAGTATTCGTCTCTAATATAAAAATATAATATCAACAATAACTTCATATAATTCGAAAAAAAAATCAATAATTCACTCTTCTTAATAATATTTAAAAAAAATTATCTTTATTTTATATTTCTTTTTGATGGAAAAGAGCTCCAATGAAGGTACAATACCAACTCACCGTAGTTGGGCCACAAATCTAATAACAACTTGACAGGGTATATTTTATTATTGAGTAAAAATAAAGGGTCGGGCTGTAATGCAGTGCTGCATGTCATGCAGCTGCCTTTATTATTTTTTTAATAATGCGGATGTAACCGGCCACCGATTCGCTCCTTTTAATCGCTTAAAGCGGCAAATGTTAAAAGAAACTATCATAGAACTCCCTCATTTTAGGAAATATTAAGATAATCAATTCAAAACTAGTAAATTATCAAAGACCCCCTCAACTTTACACCAAAAAAATACTTCCTTTTTCTTTTGATTCATGGAAAATATAGTTAATATATTTAACTTATATCCTAAAAGAAACATAATTAAATAAAATTAATTGGACTAATATATTTAAATAAAAATAATTATATTATTTTTCTTAATATTACATTATAAATTTAATGATATTTTGCCTTAAAAAATGTAACTTATGTACTAATGAGAATACTATTTAAATATAATAAATGGAAATAATTATATATTAATTAAAAAATTTAATTTATTAATTGCACTATTTTTAATATTATGTAATAAATATAATGATATTTTGCTTACAAAACTATCAAAATAATTTTATCAACTTTTAATTACATTAGAATCCGAGTATCTAAACATATAACGAAATCGATTTATTTCCAGATATTTAGAAGAAATCAATTCCAGGATCTCACGATTCACATTCAAGGACTTAAATCCCTACCTACTAAAATGAGGACAATATTTATCCAACTATCAAATAATTATCATTCCAAACATCGTAATTACCCCTCAAATGTTGTTGTTGTTATTATTAGTGGCCAATATTAGTATGTTTTATGTATACCCTCTAAAACAAATATTCATATATTACAAAAATATAAAGCATCTAATATTTGATATTTTTAAATAAAACTCATAATCAATCTCTTGTGCAAATTAATTCATACTATCTTAAGTGAGATTAATTATTTTATTTAATCCTTTTTGCTATAATAATTTTTTTGTTAAACATTAATCAAATTCATAATGGTACATAACATGGATAATTACAATTTGAATGCAACTAATATTGAATAATGTTGTATTATGTTATACTTATAGTTATATAATTTAAGCATGACAGTTATATTTCTAAATTAAATTAAATTATTTGAGTAACATTGCACTCACTATATGGGTACATGATTTGTCTACTAAATGATGTGCAAGTATTATAAAATATGTTCAATCTTAAATTTATATCTATATTTTTTTGAAATTAAGTTAATTTATATCACAACCAAAAAAAATTAAATTATTTAAAAATATGAAAAATATAAATTCATTTTCATAGTAAGCAGTATGTTTTACTAAATTTACTTTTAAAACATTTTATGCCATTGGGGAGAAATATAGTCTTTTAAATTCATTTTTATTTATACGTCTTAAGCTTGTTATAATCTTTGCCACATGAAATATGTTTTCACTGTAATTCTCGCTAAATTTAATTTATATACTTTTATTCTAGTGGTAAAAGAAATTGAATTTGAATATAATTTTTTCAATTTAGTTTTTTTTAACTGATTAAGCATCATGTTACTGTATTACACAGATATTTACAACTGTTATAACAGCAGATTATTACACTGATATTTACAATTAGATATACAAACTGAGACTTATATTATTACATTTTAAATTCTATGAAGTAAGTGCCCAGACAAATAACCCTCACGGAGGAGGAGTGTCTCCACTCCACTTGTATTTCGTAAGGGAGAAAAATTTTACAAATAATCTCCATATAATTATGTTTAATTAAGGGAGTTTGAGTCTATGAGGACTCGAATTATTGCCCTCATAGTCATGTTTTACTTTAATGGTGTGTTTACTTCATGGAATGAGGAATGAGAATGAAGGAATAAAAATGAAACATATATTTACTTGGCAAAATGTAATTTGGGAATGAGAATAAAATGTGTGGGTCCCACACAATTTGGGAATAAGGAATGGGAATCTCATTCCCGGGGGTTGGGAATGTGAATGAAATATATGTTTACTTTTGTATTCCTCTAATTTTTTCATATTTTCTAAATTACCCTCATTCAAATCACAATTAATTTTATTATTTTAATTTATCAAAAATTTATTATTATTTTAAATGTCATTAATGATAATTATTATTATTATCAAATTTTATTAACTTTATTATTTTAGTTATTATTAATTATTTTTATTTTTATTATTAATATTATCATTATTAACAATAAAAATAATGATAAAAATAATAATTAATAAAAATAATTAATTTATCATTATTTTTATTATTATTAATAAAAATAATAATAAAAATAATTAATAATAACTAAAATAATAAAGTTAATAAAATTTAATAGTAATAATAATCTAATTTTCATTATCTAGATATAAAAATGATATTAATTAAAAATAATAATAAATGTTAATAATAATATTAATAAAAATAATATTAACAATAATTAATAATAATTAAAATAATAAAGTTAATAAAATTTAATAATAATAATAATAAATGTTAATAATGATAATATTAATAAAAATAATAATAACAATAATTAATAATAACTAAAATAATAAAGTCAATAAAATTTAATAATAATAAATGTTAATAATAATAGTAATAATAAAAACAACAATAATGATAATATTGTTAATAATGATAAATTAATTATTTTTATTAATTATTAATACTATAAGTATTTTGGTAAATTGATTTTCATTCACATTCCTCATTCCCATTTATTTTGTCAAGTAAATACATCAATGACATTTCAGCACATTCTCATTCCCATTTATTTTTGCCGAGTAAACATTAAAATCGCATTCTCATTCCAACTCATTCTCATTCCCAGCCCATTCCTATTCTACCACATTCTCATTCTATGACGTAAACGCACCATAAGGTCAATGGTTCACCACTGGGCTAAAGCCTAAGTGGCTAATTTAGCTTAATAACAACTAAATTTACTCCCATGGATTCAAACATCAACTATTTTGTTTTTAATTCAAATGATTTACAACTGCATTAATTAGTACCCACAACGTGATTATTAATATACTTACAAAGTAATATATCTCATCTATATTAAATTATCAATATATTTGTAGAAAATTAATTTTATATTAGCACAAAAGTTTAAAATATATCTTTTTTATGTAAAATTTATACATAGAAAAATTTTGGCAAGTAAAACTACCGCCTCAATGAAAATATTATTTACAAATTACAAAAATGAATTTTTAGATTTTGAATGGTCACAACAAATTTATCCGTGGAAGTTTTGTCATACATCATCACTCTTTTGTAACTTGCAAAAATCAATTGCATAATCAAAATGTTAATGATATCCATCGAGTGCAAAAATAGCGTAGGACATATGTACATTCTTATTATATTTAATTATAAATCCCACAGGATATGATATTAATAATAATAACTGTAGTAATATCCAACAAGCACACAGAAAAAAAAATAGAGATGCTCAACTAAAATAGATTAACTAAACTTTAATCTTGTAAATTAAAGTATTTTTGTAACTTAACTTATATCATCATAGCTTTAGAAGCATAGCAATTGCAATCCTTCTTACTTGTTATTTATTTATTTACCGTTGACGTTATGAAAAACTAAAGCAATTAATTTGAAAAGTAAAGAGAAAGATGAAAATAAATGCATAGATTTATTTTTAATATAATTAAACGCTATTAATTAAAATGATTACAATGAGAATAGATATGTATAAAAGTTAAAAGCTCAAGTATACATACAATCAAACTCAAAAGATTGCATGAAGTAATGAAGATGAAAAAAAAAAGGACTTAGATTATGGACTCAAAATGTTGAAAATGATGAAGGGTTGCAATAAAAAAATTCTTAGTATTATGTGGTAAATTGATATTTGTTAAAATAGTAAGGGGTCAACCATAATTTGCCTTATTGATATTATTGTTATTTTCAACAAGTAATTTATTATTAGTAAAAAAAAAGAACCTGAAACATGTACTGGTAGTGTTGGAATATAATAAAAATAATAGGAACATAAAACCATTATTAGAGTTTAACAAGAGTTGAGGAGCATAACTTAAAAGTTTGAAGAACTTAACAAAAATATGATAAAGTTTAATAATAAGTCGAGAACTAGAAAATAAACTTGAAATATCTAAGTAAAATGTTAGAAATCAATAAAAAGAGTTGGAATACAGAACCAAAAAGTTGTGGGAACAAGAGTAGAAGAAGTTAACCTAAAAGTTGAAATAACTTATCATGAATTTGATAAATTCAAACACGAAATAGGGATCTGAAAAGTAAATTTGACATATTTACCCAAAATTTGAAATTCAATGAAAAGAGTAGAAATATTGAACAAAAAAGTTGTGAAAAGATAAGTTGGAATAACTTAGCGATAACTAGATAAAGTCTAACAGGATATAGAGATATAAAAAATAAACTTGAAATGTTAACCTAAAAATTTGAAATTTAATAAGAAGAGTGGAAATATAGAACAAATAACTGGTGGAAAAATGAATTGAAACAACTTACCAAGAATTTGATAAATTTTAATGGAAAGTGGGGATCTAAAAATTAAACTTGAAATTTCCAAACAAAAAGTGGGAATTCAATAAAAAGAGTAGGAATATAAAACCAAAAAGTGGTGGAAAAAAGAGTTGAAGAGGTTAACCTAAAATTTGGAAAGAGTTACCAAGAATATGATAAATCCAACAATAATTAGGGATCAAAAAATAAACTTGAAACATTCACGAAAAATACTTAAATTAAATGAAAAGAGTAGAAATATAGAACAAAAAAAATGGTGAAAACAAGAGTTGAGGAGCATAACTTAAAAGTTCGAAGAACTTAAGAAAAATATGATAAAGTTTAACAATAAGTTGAGATCTATAAAATGAACTTGAAATATTTAACCAAAATATTAGAAATTAATTAAAAGAATTGGAATACAAATACAAAAAGTAGTGGGAACAAGAGTGGAAGAAGTTACCCAAAAGTTGAAATAACTTAACAAAGATTTGATAAATTCTAACGCAAAGTAGGGATCTAAAAAGTAAATTTGACATATTTACCCAAAATTTGAAATTCAATAAAAAGAGCAGAAATATTGAACCACAAAGTGCTGGAAAAATAAGTTGGAACAACTTAACGATAACTAGATAAAGTCTAACAGGATATAGAGATATAAAAAATAAACTTGAAAAATCAACCTAAAAATTTGGAATTCAATAAGAAGAGTGGAAATATAGAACGAATAACCGGTGGAAAAATAAATTGAAACAACTTACTAAGAATTTGATAAATTTTAATTGAAAGTGGGAATTTAGAAATTTAACTTGAAATTTCCAAATAAAATGTTGGAATTCAATAAAAAGAGTAGGAATATAAAACCAAAAAGTGGTGGAAAAAAGAGTTGAAGAGGTTAACCTAAAATTCGGAAAGAGTTACCAAGAATATGATAAATCCAACAATAATTAGGGATCAAAAAATAAACTTGAAACATTCACGAAAAATACTTAAATTCAATGAAAAGAGTAGAAATATAAAACAAAAAAAATGGTGGAAACAAGAGTTGGGGAGCATAACCTAAAAGTTCGAAGAACTTAACAAGAATATGATAAAGTTTAACAATAAGTTGAGATCTATAAAATGAACTTGAAATATTTAACCAAAATATTAGAAATCAATTAAAAGAATTGGAATAAAGAACCAAAAAGTAGTGGAAACAAGAGTAGAAGAAGTTAACCCAAAAGTTGAAATAACTTAACAAGAATTTGATAAATTTTAACAGAAAATAGAGATCTAAAAATTGAACTTGAAATTTCTAAACAAAATGTTGGAATTTAATAAAACGAGTAGGAATATAGAACAAAAAAGTGGTGGAAAAATAAATCGAAATAATTTACCAAAAACTAGATAAAGTTTAACAAATTGTAGAGATATGAAAATAAACTTGAAATATCTATCAAAAAATATGGAAGTTGATGAAAAGAGTGGAAATATAGAACCAAAAGCTAGTGGGAAAATGAGTTGAAACAACTTACAAAAATTTAGATAAATCATTACTAGAAATAGGAATTTGAAAAGTAAACTTGAAATATGCATTATAAATATTGGAATGTGACAAAATAAGTAGGAATGTAACCATTTTGTGATATGTTTATATTTTTTGTACTATTTTTAAATTTTAAATTATTACAATCTTTTTCCTTATTTAATTAAAATTTTACTCTTTTTTTTCCAAATTTTTTCATAATTTTTTCACATTAAAAACAAATAAAAATATAATTTTCATTATATTATCCGGTTAAAAACCGGTTGTACCGGTTGCATGCATGTGCTGTATGAGATACAGCGCTGCATGGTAGGTTGACTCAAAAATAAATGATGCACTTCAACTTTGATTTTAGTGGCATAATCGTTATGGTTAGTAAGGACACGTCGTCCGAGAGGACAGGAACAGGATGAAAGCTCGTTGCTAAAGTTGGCTTAAGGGACGCACAATTTAATATAATAATTGCAAGCTAGAATTATATAAAGTCACCACGAAAGTTGGCTTAAGATGTACACACACACTCCATTTAGATAACAACAGTAGTCAACAGATGGGAAATTTTCAAGAAGCATGTTTCGGTAACCCACAAAAATGAGGACACGGCTAAGTTGCAGAAGCTGCAACTAACAGCCTTTGGCAATGGCATTTTGACCTTGCATCAATCTCTTGCCTAGGTTGCATCAGCACCAACACCCGCGGAAGATTCCCATTGGCTATGTTACTTGTAGAAGCTGTAACATAGCAACTAGCAAGCTCTCAAAAATGAGTGGTTTAAACGTCCACAAGAAATCAAACCTTATTTGCAGGGAAATGAATTCTCATTTACTCGAGGCTAAAATTGTCACACTGCAAAGAAAAAAAGAAAAAGAAAAAACATAATAATAATGAATGGGGTGGGCTCAAGTGGCTCATGTGTTTAAAGCCCATGACAAGCCCAGGCCCAGAAAGGAGAGTTCGTTCATGACTAGTTGTGTGTATGGACTCATTATACAATTATCTTCTTTTACAATATTGAGCTTCTTCTCTGCTTGGCATTTGGCAACGCGACTCCAACCTCTTCAATGGCAGCTTCCTTCCTTGCGGTTCCCTCTCCATCATTCTCCAACCACCGGTACCCTTTTTTTCCTACTTTTTTAGTCTGTTTATTGATTAATATTCGTTTGCTGTTTCATTTATTCAATGTCTTTCTGTCTTGCTATTACTTAAATTATGACATTCTTGTTCTATTTTATCCGGTTATCTATTTGTCAAAAGTGATAATTTGTTACTCTTTGATTCTTCCTTTGTTTTTCTATTTATTTATTATATTTTATACAGTTTAAGTTTTTAGAGTTCTTCATTTGTTGATTTTTGGTTTAAAAAAAAAGATTCGTGAAGAGGAGCTATAATTTTATTGAAATGAACTGTGAACAAGCAATTTGGAGTGTCTGCTAGGTGCTGCTTAGCGAATTTCTTGCTGGTAACTTGAAGTGTTGACATTGTTATAAAGAACTTAATGCGATATATTGGGTTGGATGGTGAATTTGTAAATTTCATTTGTATGTTATGTTGATTTCACCTGGAGTTAAGTAATCTTGGTGGATGACACGCGGTAGTCAATGTGGTTACTGGTTAAGAATGCCGAGTCCGTCTTTGTCAAAGAACTGTATTTTTGAGGATCAAAACAAGGAAAATACACTTTTCATTCGAAAATGACATATTTAAAATAGGTGCCATGAAGAGGTGTCGTCAATCAGTGATTATTTTGGTGAAGACCTATGTCCCTGTTTAGTTTTGCAAAGAACAAAGCAAGTCTCATTCAGAGATTATTTGTTAATCTGTCTTCTTATACTTCTCGGAGTTTATCTTTTGCAACTTTAGTGGGTTTAGAGATTCCTTGCTTTATCGAAAACTGTTCCATTCAAAGTGCTAGCCTCTACCTTGTTTCTTTTATTTAAAAATAGTTTCTGAGTATCATATAAGTGTAAACTAAACCCTGCTGTGAGTGGGGCTCGAACTTCAAACCACTTATACCATCCCAAGAGGTTTTACCAGTTGAATCAATCAACACTCGCAAGCCTTGTGACTTCATTTAGATTTTTATCCCTTTTTTTATGTATGCATTGATATTTGTTAGAGTTAAAGGTTGGAGAGTGTTATAACCTTATTGGAATGTTACTTTCCCTAATACTACTAGCATTGTACCACCTTTATGTTTTAATGTGAACGTTTCAGGAAGAGCCAAGTGGGTCTATGCTTGCCTTCAGGAATTTGGCAGAATGGTCGTACACACTTCCCAATTTGTCTGCAAATGCAGAAATGCAAAGTCAAGCTTTACATGATACCTTGTAAAGCCATTGTCCGCTTTTGGGCGTTGAAACGATTTGCTTCAGTTGGTTCATTAGAGGTTGATACAGAAGACCAAAAACATCATGTGTCTTCTGGTTTTTCAGCTCCAAATGACTTTGCGAGGTTAGATCTCGCTATAATATACATCATTCTCTGGATGTTACCAATGCTTGTTATTTTTTCTTGAACATCTAAAATGTGTACTATGTAGACATGTAAGTAAGAATTGATAATTATGTCTTGAGAAAAGCATTGGTTTGTTTAGATAATTCTAAATGCTAAAGGCATTGACAATGTGCGTAGTTTCACAATAGAAAAAATTACCACCTGAAATCATCAATTAGCAGGTCTAAAACGTTGCATGACCACTCAAGTAACCTTTGGGATGGTATGAATGATTTTGAGAGACAGTTGCTAGAGTTATTTAATGAAGTTAAATCGATGATTATGATGGGGAACAAAAATGATGCCATTGACTTGCTTCAAGCAAATTACGAAGCTGTGAAAGAACAGATCAATGCAGGCAATAAAGGCATTGAAGAAGTTGCAATTCTTGACATTATAGCTTTGGGATACGTCTATATTGGAGACTTGAAGTTTGTACAGTCTCTTCTGGATATGGTAATTTCCTTCCCTTGCATGTTATATTATTACCCTGAACTCATTTGTTTCGAGCTATTAGATACTGTCAACATCTGTCATGGACCTACAAAAAGTAAAATTACTTACAGGTAATCTGGTAACTTATTGATGGGGTTCCCTTTGGGTGGGTACAACTTTCATAGGGAAGGAGGTGGAGGCATTGGTTAAAGTTTTTCCAATGAAAATAATGAAAAACAAAAGCCCATTTTGATTGTTTATTATCAATCTCGGTGTTTGTGGTTTATTATAGGTGTTCGTGGTGATCACTCTTATGAGAGTCAGAGTTCATTGGCCTTTCTTTCTTTTCTTAAATTTTCATTCTGGTTGATTGTAGGTATGGATTATCAGATGATGCTGAATGGCAGGCATTTATAGAGAAGATTTTTGCATATAAATTTCTTGTAGGCTGTTTTGGACATCGTAATTTTCTTTTTCAAGAGAAACAAAATGTGTGTATGATGAAACTGAGGAAGCAGTAATGAAACATTCAGTCCTCTGAATCTAGTCTTATGTATCTAGTTTCTTTTAGCATAATGTGGTTATTTGTTAGCGAAATTTTTTATTTTTGACCTTGAATTTGTGAAAACTTAGTTTTTTGGGGAACTTTATTTTCGTATTCAGAACCATTTTGTTTTTATATTTGTACATGCTGCATCAACATGGAAGTTCTCATGCTTGTTGCTTCTGAGTTTGAGAGTTTGAGATCCCATGTAAAATTGGGTTTTTAGCTTTTTACTTTTTCTGCATGGCCAGATGAGTGGGATTGTTGATAGTCTAAAGGATGACGAACCCCTTCTAGATGCAATACTGATGCATATGGGAAGTATGTATTCAACTTTGGAGAATTATGAGAAATCCATGCTCGTGTATCAGAGGGTTATTAACGTTTTAGAGAGTAGATATGGTAAGTGCGACCTTGAAACCTCAATGTCTTTGCACTCTCTTTTAAATTTACTCTTTTGGAGTTGCATAAAAGCTTCAACGTTAGTTGGGTGACTGACTTTTAAGTTCTATGGACTATAGTTGCTAGCTATTTCTCTGATTCTTTGTAATGAACCACAATAATCCAACATTTTTAAATTGGTTGGATTTTAGCGTTTCAGTTAAAGGTAAAATTTTGTATGGAAGCTAGGAATCAAACTAAACTTGGCACCAGAAAAAAAAGTAGTCATAAAAAATTTGCGAAAACATTCATTTACAGTTTGAAATGTATGCCGCAAAATGCTAAAATCTTCAAAAATTCCAGTCCAAATTCCTTGCTTTTTCGGAAAATTTAGCATCATTCTGGACTTACTTGTTTTTAGTATTGGAGTTTTGTTTGTACATGTTACTCTAGGTCTGAACACCAAGTTGATGCCTATTCCTCCTTCCAATGATATTATGATCTAACTTGGTTCAAAATGATTTTGAGCTTTATTAGCAAGCATATCACAGAATTTTGCCTGCTTTTGGAAAAAATTTCCAGTTCAGCAGAAACAGTTCTATTACTCTGCTGCTTTAGATGATATATTGCCATAGGCATGTAGGATAGAGGTCACATCTTCCTCACCGAGCATTAAGTGACTCTTGGGATTGACATTGTTTGTAATTTTGGTTGCTCTTCTTACAACCATGCCATCTTTTAGATTTTCCTTGAACTGTTTAATAGAGCATCAAGTCAGTAAACAATTCTCTTTTGGCCAGGAAAAACTAGTATTCTTCTAGTCACATCATTGTTGGGGATGGCAAAAGTTCTTGGTTCTATAGGGAGAGCCACAAAAGCAGTAGAAATCTACCATCGTGTGATTACCATCTTGGAGTTGAACAGAGGCACTGAAAGTGCTGATTTGGTGCTACCTTTATTCAGTCTTGGCAGTCTTTTTATCAAGGAAGGAAAAGCTGTGGATGCAGAAAGTGTTTTTAGCAGGTTGGTTTCCTTCTTCTTTTTCCTTTTTAGCATGGGGTGGGGAGGAGGTATGAAGGGGTTGTAAATTCAGATTTGATTATTCACCTTTTATCCATTCCCTTACAGAATTTTAAAGATATATACAAAGGTATATGGAGAAAATGATGGGAGAGTTGGAATGGCTATGTGTTCCCTAGCCCATGCAAAATGCGCAAATGGTAAGTTTTGTACTTTCTTTTTCTCTCTCTTGGATAGTGGAATGTTTAGTTGGAAATTCTAGTTTGATGAGTTCATTGTGGTATCATCTGGAACGTTAATGCATTTATAATAGGATTCTAAGTTCATTATGTTTCCGTGTTTCGTAAGTTGCTCTAAATAATCTAGAGTAGTTTATTCATTTCCATAGTTAAAGTATGACTTCATGTACCAATCCATGCAGGGAATGCAGAAGAAGCCATTGAATTGTATAAGAAAGCTCTTAGAGTGATCAAGGATTCAAATTATATGTCTTTAGATGACAGCATAATGGAGAATATGAGGATTGACTTGGCGGAGTTACTTCATATTGTAGGAAGGTAAATATTGGATCTACAATGTGAATATGAATGCACAGTTGAATTTTGGCTAGCATCTTTTATGTAATTTCTTGATTTTTGCTATTGAAACCTTAATGTGCTTTGACTCTCACCCGTCTTCACATTTTAGAACACCACTCTGTAGGCTAAGAATGGTACTAGATGTTGCACATCATTAGATCACGAAGATCATGAGGTCTCTTGATTATCAAATCTGTTTTTCGAGTTTTGGAGTTAGACTTGCAATTATATGCTTAAGGGCTTTCAGTCGTGCCTCTGATGCGCCTTAAACAGCTATCTTAAATTAGTATCTGGAGTCCAGATGGTTTTCCTAGATAATGTTATGCTTGGTTATCTTTGTCGTAGGAATTGAGAGAGGTAATTATGTTGGAATCTACTATATTTTTTGCACCAAGCAATCACGGGGTCACTTACTAGTTATTATAGTCAAATTGTTGTGGAGGAATAGAATTGATGTGCTGCGATCTATTTCCCTGGAATTTCTTTTCTCTTGCAGTTTCTTAAGCTTCTTATAACAATCATATATTGCTTCTGTTTTAATTTGGCAACCCCCAGAGGACAAGAAGGCCGGGAGCTACTGGAGGAATGCTTGTTGATCACTGAGAAGTATAAAGGAAAAGAACATCCCAGCTTTGTTACTCACCTTTTAAACCTTGCAGCCTCCTATTCACGCTCAAAGAATTTTGTTGAGGCCGAGCGTCTGCTGAGGATATGCTTGGACATCATGACAAACACTTTTGGGCCTGATGATCAGTCCATATCCTTCCCGATGCTGCATCTTGGCATCACTCTTTACCATTTAAATCGCGATAAAGAAGCTGAGAAGCTAGTTCTGGAGGCTCTGTACATCAGGGAGATTGCATTTGGGAAGGATTCACTTCCGGTTGGTAAGCTTTTTTGTTTTGTTTTGTTTGGTTTGGTTTGGTTTTGTCTGTTGTTATATAAAATTTAGTTATGGTTGGTCATTAGCCATGACATAAAATAATCCATTCTGGCAGTGTTTTAAGAAGCAAATAAAGCTGGAAAACATTATTGTGTGTTGTCCCAATGCTTTTGTGTCTACTTAATGTTATTTGATTCAAATGGCAGGGGAAGCTCTTGACTGTCTGGTCTCTATTCAGACCAGATTAGGTGAGGATGACACCAAGTTACTGGAGCTGCTCAAGAGGGTTCTAAGAATTCAAGAGAGAGAATTTGGTAGTGAGAGTGAGGAGGTAATGTTAACCCTGAAAAAAGTTGTTTCCTATTTAGACAAACTAGGGAGAAAAGAGGAGAAATTTCCCTTGAAGAAAAGATTGTCCAACCTTAGGATGAAATACAAACAAAAAGTTCAGTATTAAGGGCATATTTTTATTTTATTTTATACCACTTCCTAACTTATAATTGATTATTTTGTGTGCATTTTCCATGATCTGCAAAGCAATCTTTAGCCATAAACTTTTTAGAATAGAGCAAGGCTGAAATCCACTAGCGTACTCTCTGATTATGGACTCCATCTTGGGGAAAGAGGGTAGATAATTATTCAGTGAGTTAGACAGGTCCATAACGGGTAGTACACTTGTCTTTCCAGAATTTGACTTCTTTACCTGAACCAATAATCCAGCGGCAATGACTTGATAAAACGCTAGTAACACCAATTTAACATCTGTCCATTTCCAAGAACTTTGATGTTGGTAGCAAGAGATATTTTGTGCCTCGCTCTGAAGAAGGAATTCTAGGGTGTGTGTTTGTGTATTTTTCTTTCGGGTGGATGTGGGTAAGTTTGCAAAATTAATTTAGATGGTCAAAACGCTCCAACATTTGTTTTATTTAAGGAATTTGGACTCAGAGACTGTATGAAAGGTGATTGGATGAGGAGGCATGTAATGGAAGAGTCTGATTAGTTTTATTCTTGAAGCAATTTAGTGGTACTAAAATGTGCCTGAAAATATATTAAGAACCGATGATTCCATTATGAGACGGCCATAAATTTATCAGTAAACTTACAAGTTATGACCGTGTCATATCTTTTGAGATGGTACAAAACGCATTCGTGAATTGAATTCTACGTGGATTGATTCGAAATTCGGTGGATTGATCTCAACTAGTTTATGAAACACCGGTTCGAAAATGGATCTGTTTACAATAAACAAAAATCGAGCAAAATGGAATAGTAAATAAAACAAAGTTAACATCGTACAAAATCCAAATTTATCATCCTAAATTAAACGTAATAATAGTAAAAGAAGATTACAATAGTTGCACAACACAATAAAACAACAATACATTCTAAATACAAGAGATTATGAGTTTATTAGTAAACTTACAAATCACACAATGATTGCTTCTACCATCTTCACTTCGGATGTGAGAACCTTTGAAGACTGACATTTAGGATCAAACGCCATGTTCTTTACGCTCCTTCACTTCAACTCAAGAATTCATATGTTGATAGAATTGAGTTGCTTGGTTGAGATCCTAACAAACCTTGGGCCACAAGTTGAGCAAGAACAATGCAAGTGAATGAGGAGCAGGGGCTTTTGTATTTTAACCTCTAGACGTATTTCATCCACTGATCCTCCAAAACAACAACCAGTCAAAAATGCTCCGGCGATTTTTGATAGGCCTGTGCAGTGGAAATTTGCTTCAATTCAGAAAGTTCAAACTTCTCTTGATAGGCCTGTGCAGTAGGAATTTGCTTCAATTGTGATAATGCCTCTTGAGGCATCATCAAATTATGAAGGCCCAAAACCTCAAGTAATGCTCTCAAGAACACTGCTCAATTAACAGACAGGCCCTTATTATTATTATTATTTTTTGTAAATCAACGGTTTCATTGCAGTTGCTCCAGGTAGAATGACATTCAAAGTACTGTTCTGCCCTATAAATCCAACCATTTGAATCATCCCCCTATCAAACTTTAGAAACCATAACTCAAAAGCATGCAAGAAGTTTGTTGTCCTACTGGTACTAGAAGAGGCTGGTACTTTGGATGGTGGGGCATATATTATCACTATTGAAAATTTGAGTACAGTGGTTTGAAGAAAGGAAAGAGAGAAGTGGAGAAGAAAAGAGGAAAGATGAATGAGGAAAGAAATAAGAGAAGAAGAAATGATTCCATTTCAAACCAAATAACTAAAATTGAAAATGATTTTTTTATTTATTTTATTTTATCATTTTCTCTGCCCCTCTCTCTTTTCGATTCCTCTCCCCTCCTCCCATTTCTTGCAACCAAACATAAACAATTCAATTGATTGTAGTTAGCATCCAAATTTTGAAAGGAGACAAATAATAGCCAATAATATAATGCCGCATGGGTATAAGTACACGATCACATTAAGCCTAAGTATAATATGTACTCTAAGATATAATACTCAAACTTAACTTAGGACAACTCCTGTTGACAAACATAACTACAAATTGAAAGGAGAAAATTTTTTTTGCCTATTAAAATTGCTTCAAACCGAAAGGAATTTTATGGAACTGCTGCCAACCTCAACTAATGCAGGTTATACCCTTTTTTAATGAGAGAAGGAAAATAATAATACTTAAAACTATACAATAATACTTTCGCACATGAATTTAATTATTGAAGCGGAAAAAAAAAAGTAAAAGAGTGAAAAAGTTAAGGTCACCTCTACCATTATTTTTCCACTTTTAATAATTTTTTGTCTCACTATCAAATATAATAGCATAACTAACCTTTTAATTTAAAAATTAGAAACTTTTTAAAAATTTAATAATAAATAAGTAATTTGATTGAACAAATAGACTCGTCTCCATATTTTCATCCCAAAAGTTGGTGAAATGCTAATGTTGTGTGTGGATATTGTGACTTGAGATTTTGCAAATGTTATCAGGTCGGGTAGGGTCGGTTTATCGAGACACGGGTCAAGTCAAAAGCAGGATCACGTTCTGGTTAGTATTGGTTTATCTGAAATTACGCATTATATTACAATCGACTTAACCCAGCAATGGCTACTTCCACTTCAGCTTTCATTTCTCTCTCAACCTTGCCGGTAATATAGTCATATTTTTAGAATCCTAGTTTTCTTTCTGTAAAAAAATTTTCCATTATTTAATTCAGCTTAATTATTTGTTTTCATTTTATGTGCAGAGGATAGATTCAGGAGCAGGAGTTTTCCGCGGTTTAAACCTAAAGGTTTCAGTTTTTAATGATCTTTTCTCATATTCGAAAACTCGTAATTCGTTTCTAATTTTTATTTTATTTTATTTTGCTTTTTGGTTTTTAGTCGAATTGTTTTCAGATTACGTCGCAGCTCAGAAACGACGGTCGTGGTCGGCGTGTTTGGCGGCGAAGAAAATTGGTACTAAATATTTTAGTTGCATAATTCTTCTATATCGCCGCTTGTTTCTTTACACTAAAGGATTAATAACTATTCAACTAGTTTTAGGGAAATGAAATAAGATCAGTGACTAAGAAATTTCATTAGAGGAAGTTCTTAAAATAATAATAATTAAAAAAAATTGAATTAAAAAAAAAAGAAGAAATTTAACTGAAGCTCTCCAAATGCTGAAAAAGTTCCTTCCATTTCTAATGACTGTACAGTTGTCAAATAATTTATAATTTTGCTCCAATTTAATATACTGGCTTTGTATAAGCCTTGATGAGCCTCTGGAAAATATTGGCAAGTTCTGTTGAGGTTCTGATTGGGGATTTTGCGTGCTATGTTTGCGTATTCATAATTGGGAATTAATGATTGCATTTATGATGGATAAAATTTGATTGTGTTCAAGCAGTCAATTGGTGCGAAGTGCAGCTCTGCTGATTTCTTGTGCTGTATATAATCATGGAAAAATGCTTACGGAAAAGTTATCTTTGTTTCAGTCAAAGAAGGATGACATGTTGAGGTACAGTTTGGAGAGAATTCCTTTCTTGGAGGAGCAAGAGAGAAAGATAAAAGAAGGGGGAAAGCTATTGACGATGGACATTGAGCGGCTGTTGCTATCAGAGGATAATCGATATGATTTTGTGAATGAGATAGCCGCTGAGGCTACAGCATATGTTAAGAGAAACCGGAATGAATATGGAGGTAAGAAGAAAGCCATCCTTCATGCACTCAGTAACCGTGTTAATGATTTAGGGTTCTACCGGCCGGATGCATACGAGGAAACTGATCCTTTCAAGCCAGGCCCTACGTACATAAGGGAAGAATTCACATAAGCGAAGGAAGATATTTTGTACTAGAATGTTAGCTAAAAGTTAAAAATTTTTGTGATTTCCATTGTCTTGAAGATATTTAGTTAATCTGTACTCTGGGTTACTGAAAGTTAAAGCCATTTTAGTGGCTCCTGAATCAACAAGCATATTGCCTTACCTCGTATGAAAGGTTTAAAAGTAAACAGGCTTGTTGATTTTTATTTGAAAATTTTGATGGTTTATTTAAGTACAAAGTAAATTCTTAATCTCTTTTACTTATTGTCTCCAATCTCCTTTGATATATGATGACTATAGGAGGCAATGACGGAAAAATGAGCCCTTGGAAAACTTACTGGTAAGTGGTAACCTCTTTAAAATGTTGGAAGATAATCCTTGCTAAATATCATATAGCTCCTAAAATAAACAAATTTTGCTACTCAAAACTCTTTTCCCTTTTATTTATTTATTTTATTATCAATGCTCTTTCTATTCTAAAGGCAAATTTGATCATGTTTTTCATAATACTGCAACTTAACTGCTTCTCCTAACACTTAACTGCTTTTCTTTACGGTACAAGAATAATTGTTTCTCTTTATAGTACAAGAATAATTTTTTGTAAAGGCATCTTCAATTTATTAAAATATAAAAAAGTATAAATTAAGATGTATTAATAAACAAAAAACTATAACAGAATTATTTTTATTAGGTTTAAATATTTAGTTGGGATATTCAGTGGTGTATCATCAATCATTTAATATCATATATATATATATAGGGTTAATTGCTTCTATTATTAATTATTGACTTATTATTTTTATAATTCATTCCATAAATGACATATAGAATATCACATTATTAAGTATTGTAGTGAAATATTTAAAGTGGGTAAGGATAACATTACTCTCTTCTAAAATACCCTAGTATTTCTATTGACATATGTTGAAAGTTTAACTCAGATTTTAAGTTAAATACAAACAATCCCCAGGACTTGGTGAAGTGATTTTTAAGAACCTTTCTTGGTTTTGCCACATAAGATCGAACACGAAAGGGAAATATTATAATTTTATCTTTATGTCCCCAAAAGGACCAAAGACTTGACGCGTGATAGGTTGTACTGAACAATTTGTGTAGGACAATTATGTACTAAAATAGCAGTTGCCACTAAAATATAAACTTACGAGCTCCACTAATGAGCTCCATCTAAAGCCCACTTACGCCAATTTTTTTAAATATATATATATATATATAATGATTTACACTAATTTAAAACTTTTTTCTTCTTATGGGAGCTCTTTTTCTCCCTTAAAAAAAAAACTAAAACTCGCAGTATGGGAGGGTGTGGGATTGTCATAACCCAACACGTCAGTCAAATGTTGGGTGTTTTTTTATTATTATAAGTTAGTGATTTATTGTAAGGGAAATTAAGTATAAGAAGTTTTATTTTTTATGTGTGGTAGTTGATTTCTTAGAGCATTTTTAAAAAATTCTATTAATTTTATTTTTTAAATATTTATTTACTTACTTATGTAGTAAAAAGAAGAGTAAAAAAATATGTTATTCTCTAAAAGATTTTTTAAATAAAAATAAGTTAATATTATTTTAATCAAATAAATATTTTTTTAAAGAAAAAATAAATAGTAATTAAAACACTTCTCTCTCTTCAACAAAAAGTAATAAAATATAAATTAAAGAGACAGAGAGTAACTTTACAAAATTAAAGAAAAAGAATCATTTTTTATTTGAAGAATCTTAATTAGTATGTCTTTCGAAGTTTTAAATGTTGATGTGATTCTTTAAATAAGTAATAAAATCTTATTTGAAGAGCTTTTTGCAGATGCTCCTATATGAAATGCTTAAAGTGGAGGTCTGGAGAACATGGATTGGTGAGGGCAATTAATTGAGGTTTAAATACGAAAGAATAAAATGGATACATAGGAGCTCGTTTGTAGATGTAAGTCTATCACTCTGAAGGAGAAGGAAGGGATGCGGTTGTTTTCGTTGGCGGAATGAAAATGCAAGAAGACAGGATAGCAGCTTACTGTCTTGTGGGCAAGACACCTCTTAATAGATATGTGAATAGAGAATATTTTCGTGTTTAAGTTTGTTACGGAACAGGATAAAAAGAGTGTTGATAGAGGGGCCATGACATTTTGACAATGCTATGATTGTGCTTGTAGAGCCAGTGGGAATAGAAAGCATAAAGCGACAACCTTTCACATATACATCTTTTTAGGTGTAAATTCATGGTGTGCTTATTAAGGGTGCGTTTGGGATTGAGGTTGGGCAGCTGTAGCTTAAAAGCTACAGTATTAAAGTGTTTGGTAAACACTAGCTGCTGTAGCTTTTAAGGTATATTGATATGATTTTTCATTTGTATAATATAAAATTTATATTTATTATATATTATTAAATGTTGTTTCATAATTACAGTTTTTTTTTCACAGTAGCTGTAGCTTTAAAGCTACAGCACCTCAATCCTAAACACACTCTAAGTGTATGGTCAAAGAAGCTATTGAAAAATTGGGGGAGAAGATTGGATTAGTGGAGGAAGTAGAGACTGATGAAGAAGGAGAGTGTATTGGCCTTTTCGCTCAGATGATAATCTCAATGGACATCACTAAACCTTTGAAGAGAATCTTAACACTGAAACGGAAAGGCGAGGAAGATATTTCGATGCTTGCAAAGTATGAGAAGCTTTTAGATTTTTGCTTTTGCAGTGGACTGATTGGACATCAATTCAGAGAATGCATCAAGTACAAGCAACAAAAAAAGAAACTTATTTATGGGGGATGGATGAAATTGCCAACACCATCTGAACTGGTTAAGCTTTAAAGAGACAAAAATAGAAGGAATAAGAGGAATGATCGACCGAATGTAGCCAATGTAAACCCAGATGCTCAGATACAACCACAACCAAGACAGAAAGTGCAACAAAGCAATCCAGACCCGGATAAGCATTTTGTATTGGGTTTAACCCAAATGGATAAATCAAACGAGATAAAGCCAATGGAGGTGAACCATGTAGCAAAGTTATAGGAGGAATCATTAATGCAAGAAGCTGACGAATTGAGATAGCAGTACTTAGAATGTGGAAAGCCTGATGTTGTAGCAGTTACAATTGAAGAGCTTCATAGAACAAAGAGAAAGAATGAGGGAAATAGGTTGGCAAAAATCTGGGTTTGGGTCAGATCTGAACCTGCCTATGACTGGCATCGGATTAATAAAGCAACTGCCCATAGCCAAATTCATGTCCGGATTTTTCACATGCAGGCCCGTCAAGTCCAGCACCTCTCGGGCATGGATTTTTAATCCGAGCTTTCCTTGCCCACATATGAACTGAATTAAAAGAGAAAAAAAAAAAGCCCTGTAACAGATTATTTCAACATCTCAACTAAAATATTTCAATCTACTTTGTAAATTTTACGTAAATAATAAGTAAAAATTGTTTCAATCTACTATCTACTACTTAAATTCATTCAATCTCTAGCATAAATTCATTCAATCTCTATCAAAAATTTAAATTCAACATCACAATAATCACCAAATAAAACTAAATAAATGTAATCATCCAACATGTCATAAGTTCATAACTACAATATCAATTACCAACATAACATATGAAAATCCTAAAATGTCTAACAACCAAAATAATTCATAAAACAATAAGTAAATAACAACTTCATGTCATCCTGCTCAATGATTGTGCCCTATCATTATCATTTGAAATTACCTCCTCAGTAAAAATCTCATATTTCGAAACACCATATAGCAACAAAAATAACACATTAAGATTCAAAAGCATTTTAAGCAAATAAATACTATTATAATATAATTAATAACTTTATACCTTGAGTTGTAAAAGCCCAAATCCAATTTTGAGTACACATTAAAGATTCCAAAGTGTCAGGATGAATTTTACTACGATATGGACTAAAAAATCTACCTTTAGTACTAAAAGTTGGCTCAGAGGCAATAATGGATACAAGAATGGATAAGATATCCTTGACCAACTTACCTAAAATAGGATATTGGCCTATGTACATCTTCCAAAAAGCTAAAATATCAAAGTTTGGAGTAGCATCCAATAATTCCTTATCTAAATACCTATCCAACTCTGGCTTAGTCACCTTAATACGCTTATTTTGGCTTCAGAATGTTTCAAACTCATCTACATCCCAATACAGATTCAGACTCGAAGAAGACTTCAAATGAACAATTTCTGATCCAACATCTTGCCCACCACTCACAACCATAGCCTTCAATTCATATTCTTTTACTAAATCATGACAAAGCTTATGTGCACGCTCAATATGCTCCTCTGTTGTATCATCATAGATCTTTGGGAAATAAAAATCAATCAACAACATCTTATATCTTAGGTCAAGTACAATAGCCGCAACTAACATCGAATAAATTTCATTCCAATATTTTTCAAAATTTTCAGCCATTTTATTAGCCGTAATTCTAATAGAAAATTTATTAGAGGTGCGCCACCCACTAATTGACATTTTTGTTTCACATATCAACGAAAAGAACAAATCAGCAGTGGCGAATTTTGTACCCAAAAACATCTCCCTTAACATGTAAAATGATTTCAAATGGTCCACCATTCTGGCTACCAAATCCCACTCATTATCACTTGGCAAGCTCTTATATTGAGGCTCACGCTGCTGTGACAAAAAAAAAACACTTCTATACATCAATGCTACTCAAGGATGGCATAGGTAGAGTTCCAATGAGTTGGACAATCTAACTTCACTTTTTTTTATGACAATTAATTTATAATTATCTAATAGCTAGCTCAAAAGTTTCAAATTTTTTTGTTGTTTGTGTCCGGTAACTCACGCTCTCCCTAATCTTTCCAACCCCAGCTTCTATAACTTTCAACTCATCCCGCACAATCAAGTTCAATATATGAGCAGTACATCTCCTGTGAAAAAATTTACCATTAGAAATTAAAGTACTAGTATCAAACCTTACTAACAACGTCTCCACTATCGCATCATTTGGTACAATTATTCAATGTCACAAAAGATAGCTATCTATCCATGTTTCAATCTATCAGACATTGAACGAACTCATTAGAAAGGGCATCATCAATATGGGGACTTGAAACGTAAATAAACCTCTCAAGTATTCAAGTGTCAGTGTTAAATACACAAATTTAAAATATTATAACAATTTAAACTTGAAAAGAAATCAAATATACGTAATAGAAAATTTAAAAGAGAAATTAAGCAAATAAAAAGTTATAGACAAATAACCTTAATATTCGACAATGCAATCTAAGAGTTGTCAATGAAATGTGTTGTGACAGCCATACATTCCTTATTCTAATTACTAACTGTCAATAAATCCATAGTAATAGTCACTCTACCATGATTTTTCTCTAACAAATGCAAAGTCTTGACCTTTTCGATTTGATACAACTTCAAAATCTTATACTTCAAAGTGTTTCTACTCATTGGCTTAACCACAGGGTTGGCATGTGTTATCATTTCTCTAAAGCCTTTATATTATACAAATCTAAGTGGAAGCTTATGCATTATCACCATTGTCTCAATCAAAATCCATAAAATATTTTGATCGAAATTGCCATAGCCAATGTGACAAGTTCGATCTTCTCTTTTAATTACTTTGAGACTTTCCTGAAGTGTTTCATCTATATTCTGTTGATGCTTCAGAAAACAAGATTCCACGTTTCTATTCAAACTCATAGTCCCTGATTTGTATTTGGCTTTTAAACTTGCACTATAGTGTATGCACTTTGCCTTTTGTTCTCCATTAACAATTATTTTTGTAAAAGTGCTCCCAAGCTTTAGAGACTTTCTTATTCTTTTGATTGCTTTTCACTTCTTCTTTTTTTCCCTTCTTATCATTCACGATTGACAAGAAAATTTTCTCAACCTCATTATTTGTGTTATCTTCAACATTATGGGATAAATTTGGAGTATTTGATGAAATGATTTCTACATTATCTGACATCATACTGCTATTTATTGCAAAAAGAAAAATAAATAATTATAAATAATCATACAAATTACATAATTATAAATATGTTATAACAAATTAACTTAAAACCAACCTAAATTTAGCTCCTATTCATAGAAAATAATCATTCAAGCATAGCATCCAAGAAAAAAAAATAGATAATGCTTAATAATAGTAATAATTATATCATTTTTTTCAAACAAAAAAGAAAAAAAAGCCAATACTTTATGGCTGTGATGGCAGAGCTACTGCTGAGGAGGTGATGAAATGATGAAAACTATGACTGGGATGGCTATACTTTATGAGAAGTGAGAAGAGTTGATGCCGACGCGCGGTATGTGTGATGACAGAGTTGCCACTAAAAAGATGACCAAATGATAGAGACTGTGGCTATGACTGTGCTTTGTGATAAGTGAAAAGAGTTTACCGAGGGAGGTTCGTGGAGGTGTTGTGCAGCGGTGGGTGGTGGCTGTTGCCAGTTGGCTTGAAGTGTTGGAGAATTAGAGGTGCACTGCAGCTGCATCTCATGCTTGATGCACTATCTTTAAGGATTTACGATTTAGGGTTGATTACTTGATTTTAGGCAATGTTTGTTCGTAATATATATATATATGACCAGATGACCAGATGACCAGAAGGAAATAGGATCGAAGGATGGATGTGCTTTCGTTGGAAATCAAATATTAAGAAAATTGATACAATTATTATGATTATGATCGGGACGGCTTTATCAAATTTTAGTAGTCAAATTTTAGATATTTGAAGTACGTGACTCGTTTACCGACAGTGCAGACCAGACTAACGCCTATTCAGGATCGCCTCTGGAATTTATGTCGTCGGATTCCCATCGATATACTCAAATATTTTTACCAGCTTTAAGTATTAAAGCTCTTTAAGCAAGCCTAGCAACAACATACATCTAAAGGCTCAAAGATATCACTAGATCTGGATCCCAGAAATAGCGATCTGAATGGAAGGAGGGAGAAAAGAAGAATACAACTGAGGATTGAGATCTGGTCTCATTGCCTCAGAGGAACGTAACAGTTGTAAGGGAAATCTGATACAGATCAGTCTGCAGAAAGTGCTTTAAAATAAATTGCGAAAATTTAAATGCGGAAAATTAAAATACATAAAACTAAACTTTACAAGCTTTGAAAAGAAAAATTATAATTCTTACATGTGAATTTCTTTGTACTGATACTTTTGAAAAATAAAACAGAGAGATGGGAAATTAATCTAAAGACCAGGAACTAATCTGTAAACAGAGAAATTTCCTTGATGCCTTCAAATTCCTGATTCTCAGAGAGAGAGAAAGTTTAAAGATTGAGAGAGAGAGAGAGGAGTTCGAAAAAAATCTGAGGAGTCTAAGTCTTTCTCCAGATTAAATACAAAATGAGTTTTAAACTGTAGACTGTAGCGGAGCTGTAGCATACAGTAATCTTTGGAACTCTCTATTGTAGATTGTAGCGAAGCTGTAGCGAACAGTAATCTTTGTAACAAAATTATACAGGCTTTAAAATATAAGTATAATACGGGTGAAGAGACATGTGCGCTCTCACTTGTGTCCAGGGGACCACCCGAAGATACATACATATACTCAAAAAGAAAATATGATTGGAAATTACAATGGGATTGGAAATTACAATGGAAATGAATAATTACTCTTCATCTTCATCATCGTCATCAGAGGAATCTGCTACTGAGGACTTTGATCTTGAGGTGAGAAGCTGCTCCATAACTTTGAAATATTCATCTTCAGTTTTGGCACTGGCCAAAAGAGATTGGGCTTTGGATTTTTGGGTAAGAAAGGTTTGTTGGGCTTTGGAACTTTTTATGGTTGGTGGTAGAAAGCCTTTGGAATAAAGCCAGTTTCTGATAAGGGTATCAGTTAATTTGGCCTGTTCATCAAATTTTGACCACCATTTTACTTTGAAGGTTCTTTGAATAATAAGTTGGGTTTCTTGGGTATGAAATCTGAAATTCCACATCCATACCCATGGTAGGAAGAAATTTGTACAGAAATAAAGAAAATGAGGAAATCTTTTCTTTGATTCAGAAGGGACATAATGGGTTTTGAAGAGGTTTAGACAATGGGTAGCATTTGGAGTTAGAATTTGGGGTATTGGGCCAAAGAAGTTCCACCAATGTTGAAACCAGTTTGGGAGCCCTGGACGGTTATTTTTGAATTAAAAAAAATAACCATGAATATGATTTCTTTGGGTTTTGTATGAAGAATGTGTTAAACCAGGCTTGTTGATAGTCCCAATAGGAATAGGTCAAACAATGTGGTAAATGCATTTGAAAATTTAGAGGGAAAGATTTGAATTTGTGAAGTTGATCACCCCACTGGTTTGGACTCAAAACTTTTAAGATAGTAGCCGTAGAGTAGGCTGGCTCTGAATGAGTTTCACTAAGAAAGAAATGTTTGAATTTTACAGACTCAGTGGCTTCTAAAATGCTTTGGTAATAAGACTGGGGTTTTGTCAAATCCCATGGTTTGATAAACCAGCCTTTGGGAAAAAACTTTGAAATAGCTTGAAAAGGATCAGTGTGGTAAAAACCATCTTCCATAGTTAAAATGTTTTAGAAATGGGTTTTATCATACCAATCGGAAGTTGTCTTTGAAGATGTTGGTTGGGAAAGAACAATTTGAGAAGATGAACTTTCACCAGAGAGAACAACAGTTTGAGAAGAGAGTTTTGAAATTTCTTTAGAAATTTATTTTTCTTTTTCAATTTCTTCTTTTGGAGAAATTTGGCTTTAAGAAAAACTTTGTAAGGCGAGCATAAGCTCAGGGGATTTTGTAATGGATTTCATCCATTCATTTACCTGCTCATGCGAGGCAAGGGCTTTAGATTGGGCTTCTTGATCTTCTATCATGTCGATCTAGGATTTGATTGGCATGACAGAAGAGAGTAGCTTTTCTTTTAGTGGAGATGTCTGGGAGTCTTTGGAAAGTGTCTGGGGCATAGGGTCTTTGAGGACCCCCTTCCCTTTGTCTTTTCTTTTGGGCGGCATTTATCTGTTTTGAAGAAATTTCCTGGTTAGAAAGTCAGGGATGGAATTTGTATCTCCTTTAATAAATTCAATATCAAAATAAAAAATACTTAAAATAGCTTGCCATCGTGCAAAAATTTGCTTAGATGCAATGTTTTGAACATCCTTTTCTAAAACATGTTTTGCAACTTTGCAATCAATTCTAAGTAAAAACTTTTGATTTAACAAATCACTTTGGAATTTAGAAATGCATAAAACAATAGAAAGGATTTCTTTTTTGATAGTAGAATAATTTTTCTGGCATTCATTCTAATGTGCAGAAACATATTGTACTATTTGTTCTTTATCATTGTCCTTTTGCTTTAATATTCCTCCATAACCTATGTCAGATGCATCAGTTTCAACAATTTTAGGTAATGCAGGATTAGCAAGAAATAAACATGGAATGCTTTTTACAGAGGTCTTGATGAGCTTGACTATTTTGGTATGTTCATCAGTCCATGCAACATGGTTTTTCTTTAGTCTGTCATGTAAAGGTTTGGACATCCTATTGATATTGGGACAGAAATCAAGAACATAATTTAAATTTCCTAGAAATCTCTGTAATTGGGTTTTATCTAGGATTTTGTCTGGGAAATTATCTGCAAAGGCCAGAGAACGATCAATAGGAGTAATGGTTCCTTTGGAAATGTTATGACCTAGGAACCTGATCTTTGTTTGGAACAAAGAGACTTTAGAACTAGAAATTGCTAGACCAGCTTTCTTAGTGGTAAAATAAAAAGTCTTTAAATGTTTAAAATGTTGATCTATCGTTTGAGAAAAAATCAACACGTCATCTATATAAACAATGCAAAATTCAGAAAAAGGGTTATAAATGTCATTCATGATTCTTTGAAATTCCGAGGGTGCATTTTTCAAACCAAACTGCATGACCGTCCATTCGTACTGTCCGAATGGAACAGTAAAAGCAGTTTTATAACGGTCATTAGGGTGAATTTGTATTTGCCAAAAACCAGATTTCATGTCAAATTTTAAAAATATGAAAGCAGAATGCAGTTTTTGGAGCAAATTTTTTTTATTAGGTATATGGTGCCTAATCCATTTTAATGCTTTATTAAGGGGTTTGTAATTTATGACTAGTCTTGGGGTGCCTCTTTCAATTTCAGAATTTTTATTAACATAAAAAGCGGCACAAGACCATGGGGATCTTGATTTTGTAATCAAACCTTTAGATTCTAAGTCTTTTATCTCATTTCTACAATGCTGTTCCAATTCAATATTCATTTGAATAGGACGAGCTTTGGTGGGTATTTGTCTTTCATCGAAAGAATTTTCATAGGGTAGGTCAATCAAATGTTGTTTTCTTTTCCAAAAAGCAGATGGAAGATCAGCACAAATTTCATTTTCGATGAGAGCTTTAAAACCATAGATTTTTGCTTTTATGAATTCATTTTGTAGTTGGCTTTCGATCCTTTGTAGACTCAAATCTTTTTGTAAAAACATTAGGTCGCTTTGTTTTGATTTGAGAAGTGTATTGATTTGGTTTTGATAGACAGAACAAGCTTTAACGATGTTTAAATTTCTTGTTTTGGGTTTTTCAATAAAAGGAAAAATAAATTTTTTGGATTTTGCTTTAAATGATATACCATCATAACTGACTGTATAGAGAGTTATGAGGTTTATAAAAGGGGTTCCTACAATGACAGCATGGTGGATGTCATTTGTAAGAATAAAAGAAGTTCTAAATTCAAAACCATCGTTATGAATTGAAGCATCAACTTTAGAGTTTACTTTAAGCTTTGAATTGTTGGCTGTAGAAAGTATTTCATTGGTTTTCTCATGAAATCTCTTTAGAACAATATCTTCTGTAATGCAATTTAAATCAGCACCAGTGTCAAAAAGGGCAATGGCGTCAATTGCAAAATCTTTGGAAAAAATTAAAGTAATTTTAATCAAATACTTTCTGGTGGTGATTTATTTTAAAACAAACAAAAAGTTATTTGGTACAGACTTAATATTTTCAAGATTTTGTTCGTTATCACCATCTGATTCAACTTCCTTATCTGAGTTATCTTCTAACTGTTTTTGTAGTAGGAGTTGAATAGTTTCAGAATCATTCTTTTGTTTTTCTTTCAATTCTTTAATCTCAAGTTTGATTTCTTTGATTTCTTTATGAAGGTCTTGAATATTAGGGGTTGTTTTCTTTGTTCTCTTTTTTATCCAAAATTTCAGTGAGATCATAAGAATTCTTTTTAACAACTGGAACTTTAGAAGTTTCTGTTTTATTAGAGTCCATGGTTTTTAAAAGTTTATCAAGGTATTCCTTTTTCCTTTTGAAGGTTCGGATCAGAAATATGTTTAACAAGTTCAAGAAAGATCTCTTGGTCTTTAGTCAAAACATTGATTTTCTTTAAAAAAGATTCTGATTTAGAATCACTACTGCTAGATGCAGAGGTATCTGAGTCAATTAGCTCATCGACCTGAAGAGGGTCACTATCTCCCGACATGGAAGACTCAGAGTCAGAGGACTCTACAAGAAAAGAGGCAACTTTGGAGAGGGGTCTTTGGTCTGGCTTTAAAGTCTTTCTTTTTAGAGAAACTTGGTTTCTTATAAGGCCTCGAAGGTTTCTTATAAGAAAGTTCTCTAAAATCTTGAAAGGGTTTCCTATGGCTTTTAGATCTGTAATGCTTCTTGTAAGGTTTTGAAGAACACTTACCATTACAATCTTTTGAGGTAGAAGTTTTAAAGGGGTCATAGTTGAATTGTTTACAGAAACTGCCTAATTTTTGCTTAGATCTCCTAAGCTCCCATTTAAGTCGTTTCTGCAATTTCAAATCTTGACAGATCTTTAAACCTTCTTTGTTGACAAAACTGACAAGTTCACCATAGGTGAGCTCATCATAAGGGATACGATTGTCATGTAAGGCTTTAATGAAATTTCTAACCTTTTCACCTAAGAGAGTAGGTAAACCCGCTAGGAATTTCTCTTTCCAAGTTATATGATTTGCATCATCTCTGAGAAAGAGTCTGGTGAAGAATGTGGTTTTGTAATTTTAGAAATCACTAAGTTTCCTGCACCTCAAATTGTGTAGTAACTCAGCGTTCTTATCCCTAAGGTGTGAAGGGTCACCTATAAAATGGAGAGATATTGTTAGGATCAGGGTGGCAACAGCATCCTGAATAGGATTATTGAACTCGTCAAGAATGAGGGCTCCATTCTCGTCGACCTGGATAGAATTTAAGACATCTAATTGTTGCTGTTTAGTGAGAAGATGATCCCACCAACCTTTAAGCTGACCGGTAAAACCCGCAATAAGAATCTCTGCAATAGCTTTGTCAGAAGTTCCCGATTGGGTTTTATAGGCATTGGCTGCCATGGTCATTTGTTGCAACAAACCTATGATGTTGTATTCAGACATACCATCAATGTTCCACTCATAGACAGAGGATGCATTAAAACGCGATTGGTTTAATGCACTAGGTCTATTGTCTATGGCCAAATCAGGTGGAGACTTGACGGTAGGAAGGGCTAATTCCCGATGGATTTTGTTTGCTTTAAGGGAAGGTTCATCTTTAAAGGCTTCCAGATTGGAAGAGGCTATAGACATTTGGTCTTGTTCCAATACTCCAATCTTACTAGATTGGGGAGTATCATGGGCTATTTGAACTTTGCTAGATGAGGAAGAAGCAGCTTCTATCCTATCTAGTTGTTCTCTAATGGCTTTAGCAAAATCTGATTTTGACTCTTGAACAAGCTTTTGACTAGTTTTCAAAACCTGGAAAGGTTTGAAAATAGGCTCTTTAAGCTTCTTGTCAGAATCTGATTTTGATGAAATATGAGAAACGACTATGGTTGACTTTTGGAAATGGTTCTCTATTCTGGTCAACTGCTTTCCTATAGTATTTAAGTTAGTATTACAGAAATTATTCTGCTGAATAATACTACTTAAATTTGCATCAGAATCATTTGGCTTAGGAATCTTATAAGGTGAGGCTCTAATTTGGACAGAAGGTTCGCCGTGTATATATATATATATAGTAGTTTTCCAATTAGAGATTCCTGACTTTAATAAAGTCAGGAATTAGCTAAAAGACAAAATAAACACAAATTCCAATGCACTGTATTTTGTCATATAGTGTATTAAAATCTAATTTTTTTTTTCTTTTAGCTGATCCCTGACTTTATTAAAGTCAGGGATCCCTGATTGGAAAACTACTATATATATACTTATTAAAATACCAAGCACAATTTAGGTTCTGGGTTTTTGGTGCCTTGATCGGACTTGTGCCAAAAAATATCCGAGTATTAATTTTCAATACCCAAATCCACTTTAATAATCTCGGACCGCATTCTCTGGGTTCCATTTAGATCTAGTCCTGACTAGTTTTTTGCCACCTGTACAAAGAAAGGCATGAAAGAAAAATTAGATGAAGTGAAAAGTAGGGAAGGATAAGTGGGCTTGATAAGCCAACAAAACAAAAAAAGACAACCAAAGTGATAGGTTTTCAGATGAAGAAGAAACTAACATTGGGTTTTCAATAAAAAAGTATGAAGTGGAAAATTTAAGCCAAACTTTCAAGCTTTAGAGGGCCTATTACTTTGAAAGGGTTTATGAAACCCAAACTTCGATAAAAAGGTATAAAGTAAAAAAATTCAAGCTAGAACTTCAAGCTTGACTACTAAGATAACCAGTGGTGTTACTTCAAAGAGGCCTTATAGTGAGTTAGATTGGCCGGTCCAGAAGTTAAAAAGCCAAAAAGCATGAGCCCCCATAAAATTCCCATATCTCTAACTAATTTTGCATTGGCATGAGAAGCAAAAAGAAAGACAAATAGAAGTGGCGTAGTTTAAAAAATGGAGAATTGATTAGTGGAGACTGAAAGTAAGCCCTACCGGCAGCCATAAAACTCATAAGTTGGAATGTTTGGGTTTTGGGGAATCTTCAAATGCATATTGTAATTAAGAAAATTCTCGATTTGCATAGATCTCAGCTATTATTTCTTTGTGAGACAAAGTTATCATCTAGGCAAGCAACTGAAGAATGTACAAAGTCGAATTTAGATAATTGTTTTGTTGTTAGTAAGAATGGTATGAGTAAAGGGTTGGCAATAATGTAGAATTGAGATGTCAATGTGAACAATGCTTTATGCAACAACCATCATACTGATGTTGTAATTCAAAATGACAGTGTTAAGAGGTGGAGATGTACTGGGATTTATGGCCACCCATAAGCTCAACCAAATAGGCTACATGGACATTGATGCAGAGACTAACTGGTTTGTCTTCTTTGCCTTGGCTTTGCATTGGTGATTTTAACAAGATTATGCATTTAAATGAAAAGTTTAGTGGAAATTAGAGAAATGTAAGCATGATCTTAGATTTTACAGCTAGTAGCTTATAACTGTAACCTTGTTGATATGGGGTATAAAGGGCACCTCTTTCCCTAGTTGAACATAAAATTTAGACCTTATCATATTGAGAAAAGGCTAGGTAGAGCTTTGTGCAATATGGATTGGGGGAATCTATTTTTGGATGACGTTGTGGCAAACATGGTCATATGGGAATCAAATTAATTTATTTGAAATGAATGCTCAAGAGAAGAAAAGTAAAGTGAGTTATGTTAGAAGAAATTTCCATACTATGAAGATATGTGGAATCTTTATAAGAGCTGTAAAATATAGTAAATGAAGTGTAGTCTAGTTTCTGTTGTAGGCAAGATGTAAACCAGGTGCTGATTTTCTAAAATTTTTTAAAGGCTTTGATGGCTTAGTTGTAATGGTGGAGCAAAAAAGAGTTTGGAGACAGAAAGGAAAAGCTAAAAGAATTAATAGGAAAGCTACATTGTGCTGTACACAATAATGTTCAGATGAAAGTGGTGCTGAAATTAAAAGTCTCGAATAACATATCAACAATATGCTAATTGATGAGGAGATATATTGGAAGCAAAGATCAAAGGCCAATTCACTTAAAGAGTAGGATAAAAAGATGAAGTTCTTTCGTTTTAAAGCTTCATCAAGAAAGAGAAGAACATAATTTCAGCAATTGAAAACCATCAGAGGCAGTGGACAGAAGATGAAGAGGATATAAAAATAGAGTTTTGTAAATATTTCTAGGACTTATTTATAGTTTCCAGTCCAAACCAAGGCTAAATAAATACTATTTTAAAAGAATTGGCTTTAAAAGTGATTATATGAATGAATGAACTACTAGATTAATAATTCATAACTAAAGATATTTGCACTGCCTTATTCTGAATGTGTCCAAATAAGGCACCAGGGCCTCATGGGTTACCAGTAGCTTTCTTCCAAAAGCATTGGCAAAGTGTTAACAACGGAGTTATTTTTACATGCTTTTACATCCTAGTTGAACAAAGTGATGTCACTCTACTTAACCATACCCTATACATATATTGCTCTTATCCCAAAGGTTGCCAAGCCTAAGAAAGTTACAGAATTTAGACTTATAAGTCTTTGTAATGTGATCTACAGAATGGTGGCCAAGATTAAGGCTAATAGGCTAAAAGAAATTTTGCATCAAATTATCTCCCTTACTCAAAGTGCATTTATACTCATCACAGATAATACAATATTTGGAATGAATGTCTCTAAAAAATTAGGTACAATAAAAGTCAAAAGAAAGAATTGATGGCTTTAAAATTATATATTAGCTAGGTACAGTGAAATGGAGGATTTTTGAATAAACTATAAAGAGACTAGCCTTTTCCTAAAAATAGATGAAGATAGTATGAATTGCATTACAAAAACAATTTTTTTTTGTAATCATTAGTAGAATACCTAAGGTGCTAATCTATCTTGAAAGGGTTCTCAGGTAGGGATGGCCTTTATCTCCATATTTGTTCTTTATATGTGTAAAATCTTTTTCTAATTTGTTGATGCAAGAAAAATGTTGAAGATGTGAAGCTTAAATCTAGATATGAGAGAATATTTGGCATGTCAGATACTTGTGTGAGAGAGTGACGACATGTCAGCTACAGCAGTTCAGAGAGGTTGTCTGACAAGGATGCTTTATCGGCTAGATGAATTAGTGATACACGTGAAACATCACGTGTATCACTAATTTAAACAGCAGCCACATTTGCGTTTTGTGTAGCAGATTATATGAGCACTTAACAAGTGTCCTTAAGCAGTTCAAGAGGCCGTTAATTCTATTATTCGCGCGGGATGCAATTAGGTTTGCTTAGCTGGGATACCTAGAAACATGAGTTAGTCTTTTAGGGGTCTTTCTAAATGATTCCGCTGCTATATAAAAAGTGCTATGATCTGTTACCAAAGGAGATTCGTTCCGTTACATACACTCTTCATCATTGTATCTTGTAAACTCTGAAATAAGTGAAAGCTTGCTTGTCTTTTCACAGTGGATGTAGGTAAGAAAATAGCTGAACCACTATAAAACTTTGTGCAATGTGTGTTTGATATGTTTCTGTTTCTTTTTTTATCTTGTGATTGATTTCAGTTATGAAGCCAACTCACTTTAAGTTCTGTTTAGTAACAATTACAATCAGAGATCAAGCTCTTTAGAGTGATTCTTGGGGATTCCAAATTGATATTGTTAATTGATTTGGTTTAAACACAAAAAGACAAAGTTTGATTGATGGGCTGTGATTTAGGAAAAATATCTCCATCACTCACTTATTATTTGCTAATGACAACTTAGTATTTGCAAGAGCTTTAACAAATGAGTGCAACCAGTTGAAAGTTATGTTTGATTGTTACGTATCAACATCTGGGCAAATCTTTAATTATGAGAAGTCATCAATGTTTTTTAGTGTCAAGGTGAATGAAGAGCAAGCTAAAGCCATAAAAGCATCTTCCAGCTCAATGTAATATCAAGACACGAGAATTATTTAGTGTTGTCTTCTATGATTATGTGGAAAAGATGAGTTTCTTTAATGATATTAAGCTCAGAGTATTGAGGAAGATATCAAATTGACAACATAATTTTTTTACAAGTGGAGAGAATGAAGTTTTAGTTAAGGCAGTAGCTCAAACAATTCCAGTTTATGCTATGAGTGCTCTTAAGCTCCCAATGAGGCTATGTAAGATATCTAAGAAACGATAATAAGATTTTAGTAGGGCTCCAAAGAGGACAAGCATAAGATTCATTGGGCAAGATGGAAAGATTAAGTCATGCACAATATAGAGATGGCATTGGAGGCTTCTCTAGTTTTATCAAAGCTTTAGTGGCAAAGAAAGAGTGGAGATTACTTTAGTTTCCAAACTGTTTAGTTGCCCAAATGTTGAAGGCCAGATATTTTGAATGATTAGATTTTTGAAATGCTCGAATGAGATCTAATCCATCTTTTCTTTGCAGGAGCTTACTGTAAGGTAGACAAGTTTTGAAAAAATGGTTAGATAGAGAATTACAAGAGTAGATATGCAGATCCACAAAAGTAACTGGATCCTAAGGCCAGATACTTTTAAACATTTCTCAATGCCACCTCTATCTAATGATGCAAACATTAAATAATTAATTTATATAAGAAATCAGTGGAAAGTAGATTTAATCTATCAATATTTTAACAAAGAAGATGCATAAGTTATAATGAGGGTCCGTCTCCTTAGAATCCTAAAAATGGATGAAATTTGCTAGAATTTTTACAAGAAAGGCATGTACACAGTAAAAGTGGCTATTAAGTTGCTCTAAGACTCAAATACTATGATTCTCTCAAGGATTGCTCATATTATTTGAAGGCTATATGGAGATTGGATTTACTTGAAAAAATTAAAATTTTCTTATAAAAGGCAACTTGAAATATGCTATCAACTGGTGAAAATTTATAGAAGAGGAAAATTGTTGCATCCCCTTTAAGTCAAAGTTGCAAGAGTATGGAAAACATCTCCCATGTTTTGATAGTAGTGCAAAATAGCTTGTAAGATTTGGAAACAATCAATTTTAGCTGACAAAGGCATTGAGATGCATAAAGGGCACAATGCTCTTGGAGTGTGGTATAAGATATCAAGGAAATTTTGCAAAGAAGACTTAGAGTTGCTAGGAGTTATCTGGTGTGTTACTTAGAGTTTCTAGAATCGACTTTTTTTTTTAAGGGAAGAATTTTAACCCAGCTATCTCAGCTCAAAATCCCAAACAATAATGGTAGCCTTTCAGAGGATAAATTACGCGACTTGCCCTGACCCCTTCGTCAGATTCGAGGTGATTCGTGCGATAGTCACTGTATTACTTAAGTCATGCTCATCTCTAAAACTCATTGCCTTGAGCCTCTACTATAATCATTTAATAACATTTATGCTTCATCCAAAAATATATTTAAAACTTGCACAGTTCACATCTTAGTGCATATACATACACTTCATATATATACATATAAACAAAAATGTGCTTAAAATGCAAGTTATGCAACAATGCATGTCGTGGCCCAACTTCAACTGATGAAAAATCAAATTGCACGAAATCTTGCAAAGACCTGGGAGAAATGGGTAATTAAGAAAATAGTAAGTGTATGGCTCAGTGATTAAATATAATTATATATATAAATAAAGTAGTACATTAATGCTTATACATAATCATATAACATAACTCCAAATGAACACATTACATAAGCAAACATGAAATCAAACGTACATATATGTCAAAATTGAACCAAATAGTACCTAAGGGAAATAACTCTCAATACTACCTGTGATCATCATCGCACGAGTAGAGTAGGAGAAAACCTCTCAAGTCCAGTAGAATTTAACTACATCGTACAGGTAGAGTAACCTAACTCTCAATATGTATGGGCAGAGTCTAAGGGAATGTATACATACGATAACATTTCATGATTCAAATAATCATATAATATGTGTACGTATAATTATAAAATGATACTAAATCACACCATGAACCATAAATGCTTCACAAAACACATAATAGTAATAATAATATCTACTCAGAGACCCTGTTGCACTCTGAGGTTCATTGGGGCTTTTGTGGTTTCTTGGATTTCTCCTTAAATATAGGGTTAAAAAATTAACTGTTACAATTGATATAAAAACTTATACGTATGACATAAACTAAATCATAATCATTTAAATTTCATAAATATGTTGTCCATTGACTACTGGATTTAAATCTAATTGCTCAATTCTATTTCCTATAACATTCCTCTTAATTCTTCTTTTCAGCTTCTTTTTCACTCTCGGTTTTCTTTTCTTTCTTCTTATTTTCCTTTTCTTGCTTTTTCTATCTTCACTCTCGGCTTCTCTTTTTTCTTTTATATCTTTTTCTTTTTATTTTCTCTTCTACTCCTCTTTGTCTTGCTTTGTAAAATAATACCAGTGAGAGTTGCTTTTAATTTCTCATTTTCTATACACCCATCTATTTAGCCAAGCATTTGAAGCAAATAAGAAAGCTCGCAGGTAAAATCAAACAAAGCAGGTAGCTGAGTGCTTCTAAGGCAATAAGCCACGTTGGGCCTTATATCATAAGCATGTATGCTACAATTCTTCCCAACTTATAAAAATTTTATCCTTAAAATTTAGGGAAATTATCAGCCATATACTCTTAAATGACACCGGTATCAAACGTGCTGCAATACTTTTCAAGTGTATCACTCGTATACCTTAAGTTGAGAAAACATTTATGCCGTCCACCAATCTGTTAACTGCCGTTTGCGAGCGCTGACATCATAAGGGTAATTTAGTCTTTTTTTAAAAACGACATGTCATCCTATTTACCTAGTAAAAAACCACATGTCATATGATATATTTTGATAAAAATGACATGTCATCCCATTTGTCGGATAATTGTTAATAATTACTATAAAAAAAGTTACTTTACAACCGAATCTACTCTTCTAAAATTTAACCTAAATTATTGAAGATTTACTCCTCCAAGCTCAAACTTGAATTTTTTATGGTATAATATGTATAATTGTAAATAATATGTTGTTAATAATTTTTTATGGTATAAGATGAATATTTTTTATGGATAATTGTTAATAATATGTACCATTAATAATTTATATTTTTTTAATAAAAAATGTATTGTTAATAACAAAATAAAAAAAAATTGTGTATTGAAAATTTACATTAATTTTCAAGATAAATTTATATTTTTACCTCATTTTGAGTTTAAAGGGTAAAATAGTCATTTTGCTCAAATTTTGTTAAGTTCTTAACGGTAGTAAATGGAAAGGTGGACGCTAGAACTCTTTTGTTAACTTAGAGTATACGAGTGATATAAGCTAAAAGTGTTGTAGCACGTTTGATACTGGTGTCATTTAAGAGTATATGACTGATAATTTCTCTAAAATTTATGAAGCTACCAAAAATAGATATGGAGACTAAGACTATATTTGATCTTCTCATCTTAAGTTTTTTACTCTACTATATGACACTTCCATATTCTTTTAACTAATGAAATCATCTTATTATGCTACATATGTTGTTTTTCATTAAGTATCTGAACTAGTTCCACTTTATAAGTCAAATTTGTTGTCATCTGGGCTATTTCTACATCTAAATGTTAGAAGGATTAGAAATATACTTCTGTAGCATCGAAACATGAAAAACATTATAAACTTATGATAACTTTGGAGGTAAGGCCAAATTGTGAGCAACTAGACCAACATGCTAATAATCTCGTATGGGCCTATATACCAAAGGCTCAACTTCCCGCATTTTCTAAATTGAAGTATATTCTTATAAGGAGAAATCTATAAGAAATCCTATCACCCATTGTAAACTCAAATAGTCTTCAACGTTTTTCTGCATAACTCTACTTTTTGTTTTATATTATCTTTAACATTTCTCTGATAACATTAATCTCATCATTAGTACTTTAAACAATTTATGAACCAAATAACTGCCTTTCCTCGACTTTATCCTAAGTCCCAACATATTGAAATGTTGTATTTTCTTCCATATAATGCCTTGAATGGTGCTATCTGAATAATAGATTGATAACTATTATTGTAAGCAAACTCTATCAAAGACAGTTATGTATCCCAATTACTTAAAACTGCCTTACACATGCTTAAAGCATATCTTCCAAAATTCTGATTGTCCATCTATCTGCAGATGAAAATCTACTGCTCTGTCTACTCCTAAAGATCTTAGATCAGTCAAGTACAAAGACTAATACACTTTCAAGTGGGATACCAAACTCGAAGATTTCCTACTGAGAGCATCAGTTGCCAAATTTTCCTTACCTGGATGGTAATCAATGATACAGTCATAATCTAAATTAACTCAATCCACCTACGTTGTCTCAGATTTAATTCCTTCTTTGTATATAAGTACTTTAGGCTTTTGTGTTATGTATAAATCTCACAAGTAACTATATATAAATAATGCATCCAAGTCTTTAAAGCAAACACTGCTGCTACGAGCTTTAAATCATGTGTCAGATAATTCAATTCATGTTCCTTGAGCTATCAAGAAACAAAAGCGATTACCTTTCCATGTTGCATCAATACACAACATAATCCTTATCTAGACCCATTACTAAAAATTATGAATCCCTTAGTACTTGATGGAAGTGTAAGAGTTGGAACTAAAGTCAAACTTTATCTTGAGTTCTTGGAAACTCTGTCTACAATCATCTGTCCATACAAACTTTACTTTCTTCCTCGTCAATTTCATTAGAGGTAAAGCGATATTAGAATGCCCCTAAATAAATCTATGGTAATAACTTGCGAAACCTAAAAAACTCTTGACCTCTACTATATTAGTCGACCGCTTCCAATTCACTACAGATTTTATTTTTTAGAGATCTACATAATTACCTTTAGCTGCAATCACATGGGCCAGGAATGCGACTTTGTAAGGCAATCTTTAAGTGTTCTGCATGTTCCTCTCTACTATATGAATATAGCAGGATATTATCAATAAATAAAATAACAAACTGATCTAAATAAGGCCAAATGTGGCTAATTACCCTTCTCATTTGAAATCCAAGAAACCTCAAGTGTCGATGGATCATTACTGCGCTCTTGATCTTCAATGGTTTAGAGATAGTAATAGTGACCAAGTTAGCAAATTTTAATCGTCGGCGGTGAGGAGGAGAATGAAAAACTAGTAGCACCAAGAGACCAAACCTATATCAATTTGCCTTCCATTTAAAGTACTTAGGTTGACTAATTTTTCTTTTATAAATTCTATATTATGCTTTTATTTTAGGTGCTTAAAATAATTTATGCTTATAATTGTTTTGTTATGTTGGTTTAAGAATGGTGATGGTGGTAGTGGTATGAGAATAATATTAGTAGCGGTGGTGGTTTAAGAACTGGGTGGGTTTTCTTTTTGTGTGTGTTTTGGTTCGACAAACTATCGCGCAATAGGTTTCTATCATATTAATTTTGGTGCGAAAAAAATTAGTGTAATGGGCCATCGCATCAAAACACAAAATCTTTTTTTGCATATCACATCAAATTTGGTGTAATGGGCTAGTACATAGAACATATAATCTACCCGTTGCGCCAAAACACACAATCTGTTTGTTAGTGCAAAGGGCTATTGCTACAGAAAACTACAATTTGGGTTTTGGTGGTTTGATCGCATTAAAACAAACATTGTGTGTTTTTATTTTTTATCATAATTTTATTTTGTATTATTATTATAATTTTATAAATGTTAATAATGAATAGAATTTGGAATTTGTTACAAAGAGAAGAACAAACTAGCAAAATGTAATCCACTTGCATTGAGGAAGGAACCGGACATAATGAAGTTACATTTAACTAATAATGTTTTGGGCCATATTATAGAGACATCAAAATTTAGGAAAGTTGTCCAAGCTATTTGGACTATGTTAATGTGCAAACAATCATTATTATTCAAGAATGATATTTTTTTGGGCATTTTATGGATTTGGATAGTTATGCATTCATTGGCTTGATTATCCATGACGTGTTGTTTAAGCAAGTGACAAATGAAAAATCTAATAAAGATCAATTGTAGTTTCAAATTGGTGCCATTTGATACGTTTATCGATTAGAGAATAGTGCTTAATTATGAGACTTTTTGATAGTTCAAATGTTGTACCAAAAAATCTGAATGCACAACATAGTGTACTTGATAAGTACTTTGACAATAAGTTTAAAAACTTGAATCTTGAACAATAGGTAACTAGATTTGCCTAATTGAACTTTGGTGCTATAGATGACACTGTATTACTTAATTAATAGAGTACTAAATGGGAGAAAAATCACTATCAAATTGATTTCTCATTGATGATTATGTTGACGATAGAAATTACTCCCGAAGTCGGCTATGAGGTCATTTACCTTGGGAAACGATATATGACAGTATTGATAATGCATTGAACAACAAATGCGAGATATTTAAAATGATCACTTGGCAAATTCCAGTCACAAAATTGAGAGGTACAATCTTTATAGCGTCAACCATGGGGTTCAAGTGGGTTAAAAAGAAAAATTTAAGTTTGTAAATTTTGTACTAATGAATAATGCACAATTTTTTTAATTGTTTTGTAACTTTGGTTATTGCAGCTTTATTTTTTCGAAGTCATCAAGAGGTTGTCAGCACAGTGGACTGTGAAAAAAAAAAAAGATTTCCCACATCTTCAAGGGAAGGCTATTGCTCATTCGAAAATAAGTTTTGATGTGGTGCATTTGGTTTATAATGACAATAGTTGTATTGTAAATATATTATATATATATAATCACTATCAATATTACTAAGTACTAGATGATTAGACCAACCTAAAATTTAGGCTAATTTATCGTAGGAAAATGTTATACAAACCATCAAGTCGAATGTAAGGGATAAGGTCAAAATTATTAGAAAGCTATGGAGAATCACGTGACATATATCCCAAGTTGGTTCTATAATTTAGGTATCATTGAATGTATTATTAAAAATTAATAATTTTTTTAATTATTTGTTTTAATGTAAGTTTGTGCAGCATCAATTTACAGTCAACGCACCACCCATTTGAGAGGAAATAGAGTAGCATCATTAGCACCACAAGCTCAACATAGGAATGGCATAATATTGTTGAGGACAAGCATGCTACAGCTGAGTGTCACGACCACTTACACAATTTTGATGACACACAAGATTTAAATGTTACATTTTATGATTTTGATTGTTATAGGTTGGTACTATGATCAAATAAAAGATCATTTCCTTTACTCAAATATAAATTAATAAATATTTTTGTATTTTCTCATCAAATTTTGGTTTTATAATAACAATAGAGGAAAATTTTGTTATGATTATGTCATTCAATAAATGAACAAGATTGATTGTTCCATTTCTAAACTCAAGTCAGAGATGGATAAGAGGGTGGATGAAATTATGTCGCCTTTTGAGGTAGAGCAGAAAGAATAGAGTTTAGATAAGATATTAGGGGTTTATCAGTTTGTATAATGATAGTTTATTCAAGCACCTCATATAACAATTTCACAATCAAACGCTTATATACGATGAGCAGGTTTAACAATTAACAATTACGTTGTTTTTAACTTTTAATCTAGTAAGTTTAATATGTCTATCCTAGCTAATTAACAGAACCTCGATGACTATGGAGTTTATAATAATATTGGCAATCATAATAATCAACCCCTATGTCATTGTATAGTTTTTATAGGGACCTAAATGAAGATAACATGTAAATCCTCATAGAAGAGGCACCTGGCATAATAAGTAAGTTTGGACATCCACACATGCCCTCATATTTCTTTAACAGTCCTTACTTGATTTCTCTTTTTAATAGAATAAGAAATGTCAAGCCTTTCCCTACCTTCAAAATAATGCACGGTGAGATTGATGAAAGGACAAGTGTGGATATAAATGTACATAGAGGAATGGAAGATCCAAGACTATTTGATGAGTTCGAGCAGTGGTTTGCTAGTAACTTCACAATAGAGGGTACTATTTGATGGTCACATTATTTCTTTCAAATACTTTGGGCACATTTTAATGGGATGGCTAAAGGATGAGATAAATGTTGTTAAACATTATTTCTTAAAGTCTTGTTGATCTTGTGTATTGTCTTTAACCCTAATTCGACACATTTCTATGTTCTCTATAGTATATCCATGAGTATTGTCGCGTGATAAGTGAGAAGCAAAGGCAGTACCTAACACTTTATGTTAGTATTTCATGCATACAAACACGTTTTTTGGGTTAATGATTTTACAAAATTTATAATTGTCAATTTAATTTCTTGTCTCCTATGAGATTGATTTTTTATATAATATATCAAGCAACTGTAGAATGACAGTAACTATGATGTCAATTAATTATAATATGGCAACAACTTAAATAGCTACGTTGATGGTTAGCAAGACCTAATTCGAAACTGTTTATGACAATTGATGTGGTGTGTATTATTGCACAATCCAATGTACTTTATTTTATGTTTTAAGGATTTTAGATATAACAATAATGATAAATTTACGATAGTTTTCATATGAAGGTATTCATTCTAATGAATGTAAGCGGCAATCATTGTATGTTAGCCTGAGCGGACCTATGTAAGAAGAAGGTGAGGATTTATGATTTAATGTTGGAAATTTGCAATTATAAAACATACAAGGATCTATTCAAACTACTTGAAGCTGTTTTTCCTCGATGGCTAGAAGATGTTAGATTTTGCAATATTCGACATGAGTTGCAAAGTATGAACTCTTGGAAAGTCTTAGCAAATAAGTGTGTGCCACAACAAAAGCCTAGTAGTGGTGATTGTGGAGTTTTTAAGTTGATACTTATGATGTACTTAATATTCAAGTTAAAACTTGATTTTAGTAGCTGCCATGGGCAGTAATTTAGGGAGAAGATTTTTGTGGATATATCTAAAAGCGATATTGGATTGCAAGCCATTATAATTATCCAAATGTTGATGTATGGACTTTTGTAACTTCAATTTCTAAGTTTTTGTTGTGAACTTATTTAAGTAACCTAAATTTTTTGTTATTGTGCTACAAGTTGGTCATATGGTGTAATAAATCTAGAGGTTGTGCCCATATTTTTAGTTTAATTAATAATGGACCTATTTAAGTAATTATTTTGTAATATATATAATTATACAATACACAAAAAATAAGAATTCAAAATATACATTGCTTGGAACTACAAAAAATTAGTAAGGTTGGATTCGGTGCAATGAGATTCTTACATTTCTTGCAATTGTGGCTAGGTTCCTTACACTAACCACATTTCACAATTCTCTGGTTTACGTCCTCACCTGCAAAAGGTATTCTAAGCTTTGAACTATCACTAGATGATGGCGCTTCTATTGGTGGGTTAACTTTCAACTCTTGGATGTTCTCTTGAACCTCCCAAGATGCCACTTTACCAATCGATTAGTCTAGTATTGCATAAGTCATCACCAATGATTCCTTGCTGTAAAAATTAGAAAAAAATATACTTGTGTAATTAACTTCAATGGTTAGGCCAGCAACAATTTCATGAGCACAGACAAACTAATTAAGTTGAATACTTTACATTTGTAAGTCTTGCTACATATGTCAACTAATCCCTCCTTAATAACATCACCCAAAACTTGGAATTCATGATTAGACAAAGGACGAATGACCATTCTTTTGGCCATATTTTTCCTCTCAATTGCTACATCATCTACCCATTTTGTTAGATAATTTCTCCTTAATACCATCATCGAAAACCTAGAATTCATGATTAGACAAAGGACGATTGGCCATATTTTTCCTCTCATTTACTATATCATCTACCAATATTTTTCTTTTACTGTTGGTTTGGTTTATTATTATATTGTTGAATTATTGGATATTTTAACATGGCTAAAGCTAGTTATTGTCCAAATCTATAAATTTTAAAGCGTAAATCTTAATATTAATGTACAATGGAAGCAAATAGACAATTAAAAAATATTAGCATAAAATTGTATTTGAACATGCATGTAGCTAAAATAAAACTATTATTTGATTATTCTACTTTGTACTTATTTAAGATTTTTGCTATATTAAATTATGATGTTCATTAAAAGAAAAAAATGTCAAAATTTATTTATTTACATTTGAGATTGTTCAAGATAATTCGATAGGACCGGATAGTTAATGGGACGGGACCATGACAAATTTTTGTCCCAAAAAAAAAAACAAAGAGACAGGAATGAGACCTTTTTAATCCCACTCGAATATGCGGGACATGACTGAGATTGGCAAATCTCATCCCATCTCGTCCTATTGCCAACCCTAGTTGTTGACAAGTAGGGTGACAGTTGTATGACATGTATCTATCATTGGCGACAACCAAGGCGACAGTTGCCTATCTCACATAAATATAAAATGTTTGACAACTATTTAATTATATGTGATAGGCAGCTTTCACTAACAGCAGATGCTTGTCGCACATATTTTGAGTGTTGTCTCCAATCTTCTTTTAACTCAAGTTTTTATTGTTTTTTAATTTTTTTTGTCTCTCAACTCAAATTAAGCGATTCAAGAAGCCATACTATTGTATGAATGGAAAATAAGAACATTTAACAATATTTATAATAAAATCCACATTAATTTTGAACATTAACCCTAAACTTAATACATCAAAATTTACATTGTGTAAAAATATACATTAATCTTAATTTCTTACTTTTCATTTAATGATTCTATCTTTAGTTATACATCACTATATTTGTTGATGAATTTGTTAATTTATTGAGAGTAATAATGTTTGGTGATTTATTGAGGTGGTGAGGTTTGATGATTTTTTAAGAGTGCTATTAATTTGATAATTTATTAAAAGTGATGTAGGGCTATTTGGTAAAAAAAAACTTGTATTTTACTAGGTATGATTAAAAAAGTCAGAGGGGTCAAAATTTAAAAAATCTAAAAACTTTGGTACTATTTTTGACAATTTCCCAATTGTTTTTCTAAACACATTACTAACAAATCAGTTAAAATCAGTTATGAGGCCCGCCTTCACTTCCTTATCCTTCACATAAATTCACCACCACCACTAATAAAATTCTTTCCTCTTGTCTCTCAACACAGTTGAACTCACTCCTTCAAACTCGCTGAGTCAGTCAATTAATGGCGTTGCTGAACCAACAGTTACAGAGGTTTCTCTTAACAAGGCTCAACTATAACTTCAAGCCCACCGTCAAAAACAACCTTGTCAATACAACAACAGCAAGAGCTAAAAGCCAGTGCTACTGCTCGGCGATTGCAATAGACGCGCCGTCTTCGTTCAGTGGTGTTGCCGGAATCCGATGGGGGTCTGTAAGTTTACAGGGCCTACGTGAGGAAATGGAGGATGGTGCTGTTATTCAATCGGATGGCCTTGATGGGTTCTCTTTTGCAGCTGTTTTTGATGGCCATGGTGGAGTCTCTACTGTCAAGTTTCTTAGGTTAATGATTTTCACATTAACTAAACTGTTATTATTATTATTATTATTTACATTTATTATGTAATATCTATGATTTTTTAATACTTATGCATCTTATGCAATCACGGGTTAATCACGTTAAGTTACCATTTGATCTTGAGCTTAAGCTGATGCATAAAATGTTGACGTTTAGTGATAACATGTACAAAGGTATTGGTGTTGTCCAAGCGTTATATGCATCATGGACTGATATTATTGGTTCAAAGTTTCGGAGCTTCCTTTTGTTTTAACCCTTACTGACTAGTTTAAGTTTTTGGGTAAAGTGGTAACTTGACATGGTATCAGAGCGATTTGACCAAGTGGTCTTGTGCTGGAATCTCACTTATGATTGCATTTGTCTATATGACGGTCTTGTGCCTCTATTTGGGTTTGTTAATCTTTTGGGTCAAACATTAACTTAAGACAGATTTGGCACATGTCAATAGGTTTATCTAGTAAAGTAATCTTTCACCAGTTCATAAATCTTAACTAGAATTCAGTCTCACGCCTCTTATGAAGTGGGTGAAATCTAAACCGATCCTGTTTATTAATGGCTTCCAAAGTTAGTGTTATTCTTGCTAGGATATTTCCAAGTTTCAACTTCTGAATCAAAGTATCTGCAATTGCAGGGATGAGCTATACAAAGAATGTGTTGCAGCTTTACAAGGAGGATTGCTGTTGAGTGGAAAAGATTTTGATGCCATTAAGAAGGGATTACAGGAGGCTTTTGAAAATGCTGATATGAAATTGTTGAATTGGTTAGTTGCTTGGTAGATGCTTTGGGAAAAACTCTTTCTTTTCCTGAAATAATATTCAAATAGTTTTATAGTCTCAATATGATTGTATATTCTGTATCATTGCATTGAAGGTTAAGATGGTGTTTCATTTTGTAAAGGCTTGAAATGAATGCGGAGGAGGATGAATCTGGTGCAACCGCTACTGTTGTGTTCATTGGAAGGGATATTTTGTTCATCTCACATATTGGTGACTGTTGTGTGGTATGTACAGACAAAACCTTTTCCTTGTAACTTCTGAGGAATCATGTTGATTGCAAAAACCTTTAAATATTTGCAAAATTTTCCTATTTCCTGACTAATGTGTTGACACAGGTTCTATCTCGTACTGGAAAAGCAGATGTATTGACTAATCCTCATCGGCCTTATGGAAGCAGCCAGGTCTCACTTCAGGAAATTAGAAGAATCAGAGAAGCGGGCGGATGGGTGTGTTTTTCTGTTCTTCAACACACACACACACATAATTTGTTTTTAATTGTATTTGCTTTCCCATCTAACTTCCATTTTCTTCTATGTGAAATGAAACTTTGTAACTGTCGCATAGACAATTGTTGCTGAATCTTCAGATTTGTCTGATGTTTCAGCTTCAGCATCAACAACTTATGTTCTGGTTTTTGGTTCAGCAGAAATTCTATTGCCTGTTATTTGTGATCGTAGGACTGGAACTAGAGTGCATAAATTAAGTTTAATCCTTACCCAAAAAAAAAAAAAGTTCATACCTTCTGTGATGTTCATAATTTGTCTTGCATTACACAGCGCCGATGATGATTCTCATGTAAAATGTGTATAGATTTCCAATGGTAGGATATGTGGTGACATTGCTGTATCTCGTGCTTTTGGTGACTTCCGGTTCAAGACAAAGAAAAATGAGTAAAGCCTCTTAACACTTTTCATGTTCTTTCTTAAACCAGGGATTTATTGTTATGTCAGTTTCATATGTTCTTGATACCATGCGGAGATCCTGATGGTTTAGAGATGTTTTACGCATGAACAGGATGCTGAAGAAAGGTGTTAATGAAGGAAGATGGTCAGAAAAATTTGTTTCTAGGTAGGCAATTTGATTCAGTTTTTCGATTATTTGATTATTGGATCACCCTCATCACTACAAAAAATCAGATCAGACTAAAAATATGGTCTCTCACAGGAACCATGAAATCCAATCCATTGTCATATCATACGGTCTAATTTGCTTACTTTTGAGGTTTACAGCTAAAGGAGAAAGCAACTGTTATGCACTTATTGAAAGTGATCCAGGCCTTTGTACTTGCTAATTAAGAAACATCTTTTAGTGGTTTAAAGCATCATATATTACTCCTCAGAAATGGATGGCCAAGGAGTCAGCTAAATTTCCTATGTCAGTTAAATTTCCTAGCTTTTAAATACTACATGACAAATCCAATCATCTCTTACAGTCATGATCAATTAGATCTATCAAGCGAATGGATACATGCAATACAAAATTCCTACAATTTAAATTTCTGGCTCAGAGTGATGCAGCCCAAATATATATGCTTGTAACTGCTACGTTGTGCATTACCAAGGAAAATTTTCCAAGTGAAATCATTGTGAGATTACATTTCTGCGTTTTTAATTAATAAGAAAAATTAGTTTATTTAGGTTGCATAAACTAGTTAGTATTTTATAACATATATGATATTCATTGCACCACTTTGGAAATTACAAAATGTTTTGATAGTAGCATATTTTGTGTTCGCAGAGTGCAACTTAACAAGGACCTGGTTATTGCATCACCAGATATTTTTCAAGTATCTCTTGGGTCAGATGCAGAATTTGTACTGTTAGCATCTGATGGACTATGGGATTACATGAATAGGTTTACTTTTCAACCCTCACCGTCTTGCCATAATATGTGTTCCATAAGTGCCTGCAAAGTAACAAGCAGTTTGTTTGTTAGTTCAGGAGAAAACACTGAATTTTTTGCTATCTGTTACAGCTCAGATGCAGTTAAATTCGTCAGGAATCAACTCCGACAACATGGAGATGTACAGGTTATCTTTCTGGTTTCTACTGAAATTCAGCTTGAATCTAGTTTCTTCCCTTGAATGTAATTTAGTTAATAACTATCATTGGTGTTTAACAATGCCATGACCATTGCTGGTGTTAACTTCCCTCTTGTTCCATTTTCAGCTAGCTTGTGAAGCACTTGCACGAGCTGCTTTGGTAAGGAATTACATGGATAATATTTTGTCTTTCAGTGGACTAAAGATTCATTTTTGTTAGTTACTCTAGACAATCAATATAATTTGGAATTGAATATTTTCTGCAGGACCAACGTTCCCAAGATAATATCAGCATTGTGATTGCCGATCTAGGGTATGCACCTTTTGAACTTGTATGATCTTGCTTTTTGCTGCTTAATCCTATCTGAGCAGACTGTATTTATGAGTTAGTATCTACTGTTAAGCTATAAGTTTTCAGTGTGCTATAATTTCACAATTGATTCCTATAAATTCTCTGCTAGCAGTACAATTACGTGAGGTAATTTCTTCTTGGAGTTGTTTGCTAATGTACTGCTACCATTCTGCTTGCTCTCTTTGCAGTACAATCGGAATTGCCCATATCAGAAGTACTATTGAAAATATAAACATTCCACAGATGCTTTATTATGAATTAAGCCTAAGAAGTATTTAAAATAAAAAGAATAAATATCCTTGCATGTGGGCCTCGCTCACTCTACGGATGCAACTTTGAAAATTTGTACTTGAGCTTTACTTCAATGATAAAAAATTCTATGTTCACTTCTTTCTACTTTTCATTGATTGAACTGCAACAAGATACCAGGTAGAAAAATGGGTGGGAGAAGAGTAAGAAGGGAATGAATGCAGAAAATATATGTTGTTAGAATGGCCCATACTTGGGCTTGTTAAACCATTGTGCTTGTTGAGTCAAAACTAATTATTGTACACCGGCAAAATGACAAACCAGAAGATGAGAAGCATTCGCGGAATTTTTGGATTTTGTTTTTCAAATTGGTTTGAAATTTAAGGAATGAGTTCCAACTGAAAATCAAACGCATCCTTGATGTTTCCAGGTCAGATATATACTCCTGTTTTCCATGAATTCTCTCTTTGACTTTGTAATCTAGTTATGCAATCCTACAGTATCATATATTTTGTCATTCTTCTTCATGCTTCTAGGTTTTGACACATGTTCTGTCACCTAATTCTTAAATATACTTTGTGTTAACTCTTATTCTTTCTTCATTTTGATTTGTGCTCAGGCAGACAGACTGGAGAAATTTGCCACTTCAGCAACAAAATGTTGTGTACGAATTGGCCCAGGCATTTGCTACAATTGGCATTGTGTCACTTGGAATATGGATGTCATCTCTGCTTTCAGTATGAGATGAAATGTCTCTGGAAATGTATATAATCACACAGAATTGAACGCTTTCTTCTACATCATGTGATCATTCTTAGTATAGCACCATAATAGTCAATTAGTTAACTAAGAAGAATCTCCGCATAACAATAAACTGGTTCTCATTTTATTCATTTCCTTTTTTTACGATTTCTGAAATGTTAATTAGTGCAAGGATTGCCTGCATCCATAAGCACATAAACGTTTTGCTTGCATAATTTCTTTGAACTTTACCATCATGGTTGCGGCATATACTCAACATTTAGGTGCCTTCAGTGCAGATCTGTCAAGGTTTTCTTAGTATAGCATGTAGAAAATATGATGAATGAAGGAGATATTTGGCAGCAACAATTCAACAAACAATTAGTTTGTGTTCTAGTTTCGTGTGTAGCAAGCAAAACTTCAAGGTTTTTTTTTTTTTTTCTTCAAACTTCCAGGAATGATGTGTAGCTGTTGGAAAATTGGTCCGCTTTCATTGTATAGTCAAGAACTTAAGTGGGTAGACACCAATTTCTGGTGTAACTGCAATTTTTTAATATTCTTTCAGCCTACTTCATTCAGGTTCTAGTGCTTTCATGTCCTTGTCGGTACAACAATTTCATCGGTAGTCACTCTTTAGGTTTTTTAGTCTTGTAGTTTGGTCCTGTACTTATTACAGTTAGTAATATCGGATTGGAAAAATTTTGTTTATTATTATTATTATTATTATATAGAGTGCCACTAACATGCTAACATCCAAAAATTGTGAATTGTGCAGATGTGAAATGTTAGCCGCTAGATGTATTTGAATGAATAGGATTTGCTGTTAACATGGGACCCGCAGCTAAAAAACAAAAACTCAGGTCAAACACTTTACACAGCAGGGCCACGAATAAAATGAAAAAGAAAAGGCGGATGAATTCAATCACTCCTCTCCCGTCTCTATTCTTTATTTTTCCTTTCTGGAGGATGAAAGTTTCGTTAGATCCCTCATAAATTCCACCAAAATACATGATTTACATGTGCAGGCACCCACTTTGATCTAATTTAATAATTCCGCGTAGTCATTCATTATCATCCAATTGTGCTTTTTCGATGTTATCGTTCCACCTTGTTTTAAACTCTTCATCAGTCTTTGAATCCCATATACATTTTGAGAATTTTTTTTTTAATTTTAAAGGAAATTTAGATCTATCGCAAATAGATGTAGGTAATTAAAAATAAAAAATTAACAACTGAATTAATTTTTTAAAATATTATTCACCGTTACTGTTTATGGATATTGTTCATGATTAGTGTTTACGATTACTGTTTATCCGCATAAAAAATATTAATTTTTCAAAAACACAATAAATTGTAGAAAATAAATTACACGGAGATTTTTATATGGTTCGGATTAATCAGTCCTACATCCACGAGGCCATGCTCAGATGAAAAGTAATTCACTAAGTTGAGATGTTACAACTTATGGATTTACCAAACTTAAGACTCTCACTTATAGTTTATCATCATACAGTTTACTCAACCTTAGACTGAATCTGATTCTCTTGAATACTTGCTACCCCTCTTGATCCACGATTCTCAAGGCACTTCGCAAAATGATCAATAACAATTTTTCAATTCTTCAACGCCTAGTGATCCAAAATCCACATAAACTCTCCACAGAGATGAAAAGAAAATAAATAAATAAATCAACACAACATTATGCGCCAAATTCGAATTCTCTTGGGAGGAGGCCGAATTTTATTTCTCTGCTTTATGCTCTGTGTTGTGCGTGCTTTCAATTGTGAAATACCTCTCTTTATATAGACACTAGGGTTTCACCAAAATAACAAGTCTTAAAAGATTTAGATTCTTTCTAAATAAGAGTTTCTTTTCTCTATTAATTCTCATAAATCTGAATAGGAATAAATATGATCTTCTTGCCTTGCTTGTCTCCCAAGAAATATTTAGAGTAATTAATGAAGTTCCTGTTTGAACCAACTTCTTGCTCTAAATAGATTTCATGTGTCAATTATAGAATCTTATAATTAATAGACTTTATTAATTAGACATCTAATTGAATTAAGAAACAAATATTCCTAATAAATTAGAATCTCACTAAATTAAGGAATTAATAAATTAATCTCTATTACAAGATATGCAATAAATAAAATTTCAATTTAACTAGACTTGTCATAAGATGCCAACTCTATAAATAATGGACTTAACAAATTTTTGTTTCAAAGCATTCCTGAGAAAATTTGTAATGCTATATATATTTTAACAAAGTGATAATGCCACTGATAGACAAAAAAATAACGATTTCAATATACTAACAGACAAAATAACACAACCTCTAATGTAATAAAATCTGTATTTTTTATATTTTAATGGTATCATTCTCATTTTAACAAATGAAAATATCCTTATTAGAGAAGATCTTTCTCTCTCTTTATATATGTGTCTGTGTGTGAAACAATCATTTAATAAAAACATTATCACTTTATTAAAGTGAATATGCTAGTAAAAATAAATAAATAAAAACATAGATTTGAAAATTTTCAAGCAAGGAAATTTTGTGTTTTATAAAATATGGGAATCACTATGACAGCATTATGAACCTTTCACAATGTTATGAATGGATGAAAAAGCTCATTTACAACATCTGTCACAATGTTGTTAAAGTGGTTCTCCTATTTGTAAAGTAGGAGATTCTCTTACCAAAAGCTTGCTCGATGTATATAGAGTCTCAGGTGCAAATTGTAAAATACAAAATTCATCTAGATGGAGCTAAAAAAAAAAAAAAAGAGGAGGAATTCCCGACACTAAAAGATAAAAAATTAATGCGTTGGAATTTTTTTTTTCCTCCTTCATTCACATAAAATTTGTATTTCTGAGTCTGCACCGAAGAAGATGTGTGGGTGTTTGTGTCTGTGCAGTGAGTTTCTAATTAGGGATATTTAATTATATTAAAGTTAGAAATAAGTTGACAGATAAAAACAATATAAAATTTAATACACTACAAGATAAAATATAAGGTAAAAGTTCATTTAGTCCCTGTATTTTTAAAAATACATTGAAACATCTCTGCCGTTAAAGTATTGATACCCCTACCGTTACTTTTTATTTCTTTTGGCTTACTTTTACAATATTACCCTTTTATAATTATTTTTTGTTTGGACATTAATAAAAAGAAAATAATTAAATTAACAATTTAACCCTAGAAAAAAAATTATATTAATTTTTTTACAAGCACCATTTGCACATTTGGTAGTTTGCATACAATTTTTGACAATTTAATTTTTGACAATTAAAAATTAATATAATTTTTTAGGGTTAAATTGGTAATTTAATTATTTTCTTTTTATTAATGTCCAAACAAAAAAATTATTATAAAAGGGTAGTATTGTAAAAGTAAGCTAAAAGAAATAAAAAATAATGGTAGGAGTATCAATACTTTAACGGCAGGGATGTTTCGAGGTATTTTTAAAAATATAAGAACTAAATTAATATTAATCTTAAAATACATGGAGTAAATGAGCTTTTACCCCAAAATATATTACATTAGATTTTTTTTTAATCTTTTAACTTATCTTGATTTTAATGTAATCAAGATCCCTTATTAATATGCACACACTCACACACAGACACACATCAATTCACATTCCTAATTTTAAGTGCGTATTTTTTTGTGTGTGTTTTATCTTTTATTTTGTCCCTTACAAAATAGGAAATTCCCTTATTACAAAATTATTCTATATACACATACATCAATTAGGCTTTCATCTCTCGGATCTGATCCGCATGCATATGGTTGGATTTGATTGAATTTATCAATCCGAGAATTTGATTGGATTGAATTTAAAATTTAAAATTTAAAATTTACAAAATCGTAGATCGAATTTATATTGATATCCAATTCACAAAATCCGATCCGCGAACACCCCAAACTTTTACGGCATAAACCCTAGTTCCTGCCAAGTCAAAACTTGTGATCATTACAGGAAAGAAATAGTGAATGGTGAGAAAATAGGTCATGTAAGATATCACATGAATAGTAACATTTTAATTTCTTTGCCATTAATGCTTTGAATGGACCTAGACAAATTAAAGTACAAATGGATACCAACACCTTTGCCTTTGAAGGTGCGCAAATACTCAACACTGCAGATTATAATGATCTCAGAAATAGAAGATATGGGAAGAGGCTGTACTGTGTACGTATAAATATTGTTGATTGAGTGTATATATAAATATAGAGTCATTATTTAATAAGGATTTTCACATTTTATTTAAATACAGAAAAAAATTTATACCATATAATATAATAATGTAATGTTTATTATACTATTACACCATATGACATAATAATTTTTTTACACTTTGATAAAATGTGGAAACTGTCATTGAAAAAATTTTCAATCCGAACTTATAATTCAGGGCAAATTGATAACATTGTTAATATAATTTGAATTTCATTGTAAAAGTACATTCACACCATTGCCAATTCATCATGTACTCTAAGAAAGTCCAAAATCTTAAACTAGATCACCCCTCTCTCTCTCTCTCTCTCTCTCTCTCTCTCTCTCTCTCTCTCTCTCTCTCTCTATATATATATATATATAATAATAATAATAATAATAATAATAATAATAATAATACTCTAATGAGGGTATCCTCATTTTAGTAAAATAAGAATGCTATATAACATGCTGTTCTTATTAGAGAAGTAAGTGTTTGTGTTGGTGACTTTATAACCTTTTGCATTTTGTCCCACTTTATCAAAATTGACAAAAAAAAAGATATATTTTAGGTATTTTCAAAGCATTTTCTCCGGTGTTTATGGTTCACAATACAATTCAATAATGTCAATGGTTTCTATGAATAAAAAATAAATGGATTAACGTCATCTAGGTGAATATGTTGCAACAAATATCAAAAGAGGATACAATTTTTAATGATAGGCAGACGAATGATAAATTGTTAATTTTTCAGTTAAATTGGCTGTCATTGGTTGTCTTTTAGTGAAATAATGTTTTTGCCCCTGTGACTTTATTTAAATATTAGGGTTAATGTCACTTAGGTGACACATGTTTCAACATTTATCGCAAAATTGACAATTATTTTGAAAATATTCTTATAGGTGACAAATCATAAACTTCTGTAGTTAACTCTAACAAAAGTGATCAATTAATTAGAAAATGATGTTCCCACCCCTTCTCACTGATTTTTAATTTTCTTTTATAAGAAATTAAATTAAATCTAAATCTAGGCTTTTTGTGGGGTTTAGATCAAACTAATATTTAAAAAAAAAATCTCATTGAATCAAACTAATTTTTGAACATAAAAGAAGAAGCAAATCTCTCATGAATCATGAAGCATGATATATATTAATGTCATTTGCACTAATTTTGTAAATATTAGACTCAAATCTTCAAGAATCCAATATGAGGACTTAGTAGACCTTTGTTTTTTCAAAATCCTATTCATAGTAAACAAATTATCTGCACAGTCCAGTAGCAATAGCGATATCCAATACAATTTTTAACAAAGCTCTATCAACATCTTTCCCCTATTTTTTTTTCTATCAATTACAACATTTTTGTGTCGTTAGAGTTAATGGCAGAAGTTAATGGTTTGTCACTTTGTAGGAGTATTTTTGAAACAAATATTGTCACCTGTGAGATAAAAGTTGATACATGTGTTACCCAGATGACATTAATGTTAGATTAATTTTATATTAATCTAATATATTTGGGGCCACACATGAAATAAATAAAATGTGTGTGCTATTATTTAATAAGCCAAGAATTAAGTGATCTAATTGAAGTTCATTAAATGGTTAAGGGTATAATTATTGTGGATTAAATGCATAGATACCAGAATTTAATCATCACTTTAATGAGGGGCTGAAGTGATTATTATCATAAATACGTGACTGTTGGGTTTTCTAAAAGAAAACTAATAGTCACGATATTTATATAAAAAGGGGTTATGGTCCCCAATCTCTCTAATAATCTTTTGTAATTCTCTAATCCTCTCAAAGAGAATTCTAAACTCAAGAAAAAGAGAAGATTGGAAGTCCATCTCCTACACTCAAGAACCACTACGAATCACCATGGATTCAGGTACGCTTCCGCTTTCGTATTTCTCAGTAATTTAATATGGATGTTATGAAGATTAAGAGGACAACAAGTGGTATCAGAGCCACATCCATGATTAGATTATTGAGTTATTAATATCATTTTGCTTGAAATTTTGTAATTGTTGTGGTTAGACCACGTTTCGGTTTCGGTTTTATCAATTATTTCGGTTATGGTTTTATAATCTTTAAAATGATTTATAACATAAGTTTATTATTGGTCTAACATTGATGATATGCTAATTAAAACAAGAAGTCACCAAAGTGATATCTCTTGTGTAGAGTAGTTTATTTGAAGTGTTAGATGTTTGTGTTTGTGTAATTCCTGCGGATGTTAATCGACCCAAAGGAAGGTTAATATTTGGCCTAATTACACACACACTTGTGATGGTAAATTTGTGATGATTATTAAGATAACTTAATGTGAGTAATTTACTAATCCAAAGATTGGTTCATTACTTGACATAATTTATTGTCAAAATTTGATCATTGCAACAAGAGTACCATTTACAATTAGTATTATAGTCCAAAGACTTGTTACTAATGTTGTGCTAGGTATCTTGAAATGTTATAATTTTTTTTTAATTTTTAAAGATTATTACTTGAGTTATTTAATGTGAGCATTATTTTTTTTTTTCTCTATTCAGCTTTTCTGTCTGCTACTTCTATATCTGCAAACATGAATAGTGTCCCGGTTCTAAATGGGACTAATTTTAAGGACTGAAAAGAGAATATGATGATTCTCTTAGGCTGCATGGATCTAGACTTATCATTCAGACACCCTAAGCCGGACGAACTCACTGATGATAGTACATCTGAGGATGTGTTATACTATAAGAAGTGGGATCGATCTAACAGGATGAGTCTTATGATCATGAAGCGCGGTATTCCAGAAGTATTTAGGAGTGCTATAACTGATGAGGTTACAAGTGCTAGTGAGTTTCTTACCGAAATTCAGAAACGTTTTACAAAAAACGATAAGGCTGAAACAAGTACGCACTTAGCAAGCTTGATTTCAATGAAGTATAAAGGCAAGGGAAACGTTCGGGAGTATATCATGGAGATGTCTCATCTTGCTTCTAAGCTTAAGGCATTAGGGCTCGACCTATCTGATGATTTGGTTGTGCATTTGGTCCTTATCTCTCTCCCAACACAATTTAATCAGTTCAAAGTCAGTTACAATTGTCAGAAAGAAAAATGGAATCTCAATGAACTGATTTCCTTTTGTGTGCAAGAAGAAGAGAGACTGAAGCAAGAGAAATCCGAATATGCACATATGGTAAGCACTTCTAAAGATAAGGGCAAAAGAACGAAAAAAGGTGAAGCTGCTGCTTGTAAGGGTCCAGAGCCAAAGAAACCAAAGGTCGAGCATGGCTGTTTCTTCTGCGGCAAGCCTGGACATGTGAAGAAGGAATGTCAAAAATATCACGCATGGCGCGTAAAGAAAGGTACATTTCTTACTTTGGTTTGTTCTGAAACTAATTTAGCTTCAGTACCAAGAAACACATGGTGGATAGATTCGGGTGCTACTACTCACATTTGTGTTTCATTGCAGGGTTGCCTGAGCTACCGGCCGCCAAGTGATGCTGAAAGATGCATTTATGTAGGAGATGGCAAGACGGTAGAAGTTGAAGCAATTGGGCATTTTAGATTACTTATGAAAACTGGTTGTTATTTGGATTTGTTAGATACTTTTGTTGTTCCGTCTTTTAGACGGAATTTGATTTCAGTTTCTGTTTTGGACAAATCTGGTTATTCTTGTTCATTTGTAAACAGACAATTTAGTTTATCTATCAATTCTAATGTTATTGGAACCGGTTTACTTAATGCTTATGACAATCTATATTTGCTAGACACTGTTTCACGTTATAATGAAAACCTGCATTTTAGTTCCAGAGGTATAAAGCGTAAATTAGAAAAAGAAAATTCAGCCTCATTATGGCACAAACGCTTAGGTCACATCTCTAAAGCTCGACTTGAGCGATTAGTGTCTGATGAGATTTTAAGATCTCTTGATTTTACAAACCTTGATGTTTGTATTGAGTGTATCAAGGGAAAACAAACCAAAAGTAAGAAATTAGGAGCCTACAGAACATCAGCCGTCTTAGAATTAATTCATACAGATATCTGTGGACCATTCCCTACAGCTACTTGGAATGGTCAACAATATTTCATTACCTTCATAGACGACTATTCGAGATATGGCTATATATTCCTGATTCATGAAAAATCACAGTCTTTGGATGTGTTCAAAACGTTTAAAGCCGAAGTTGAGTTACAACTCAACAAAAGGATTAAAAATGTCAGGTCTGACCGTGGTGGTGAATACTACGGTAGATATGATGGTTCAGGTGAACAACGTCCAGGACCGTTTGCTAAATACTTAGCGGAATGTGGAATTGTCCCTCAATATACTATGCCAGGATTGCCTAACATGAATGGTGTATCTGAGAGACGAAACCGCACTCTTAAGGATATGGTAAGAAGTATGATCAGTCATTCTACTTTACCAGAATCACTCTGGGGTGAAGCCCTAAAAACAGCAGCTTATATCCTAAATCGCGTGCCAACTAAAGCGGCTGCTAAAACACCTTATGAGCTTTGGACGGGTCGCAAGCCTAGTCTAAACCATTTACATATTTGGGGCTGTCCAGCTGAGGCGAGGCCTTATAGACCTCATGAAAGGACATTGGATTCCAAAACTGCAAGCAGCTACTTTGTTGGCTATGCAGAGCGATCAAGGGGTTTTAAGTTTTATGATCCCGGTACAAGGTCAATTTTTGAGACGGGAATTGCTACATTCTTTGAGGATGTTGAGTTTGGGGGGAGAAATCCAGTAAGAAACATTGTCTTTGAAGATGAAGAGGGATCCACTGTTGCTTTTGACAATGTATAAGTTTTAATACCTGTCATTGATCATGAAGTAAATTCAGATCCTCAACCATCTGACAATATTGTTCAACCCCAGCATCAACATGAAATGATTGTTCCTGAGGAACAAACTCAACAACCTCAAGAGCCTGTGCAATTAAGGCGATCCACAAGAGAAAGGAGAAATGCTATTCCGGATGATTATATAGTATTTCTTCAGGAACATGAGGATGAAACTGGAGTGATGAAAGATGACCCAATTAACTTTCATCAAGCCATGCAAAGCTCCAATTCTCATAAATGGATCGAAGCCATGAATGAAGAGTACAAGTCAATGCAAGACAATAAAGTTTGGGAACTCATCTCATTACCTTCTGGTGCGAAGCCCATTGGTTGTAAATGGATATTTAAAACCAAAAGGGATTCAAAAGGTAATGTGGAAAGGTATAAAGCACGTCTGGTAGCTAAAGGCTTTACTCAAAAGGAAGGAATTGACTATAAAGAGACTTTCTCTCCGGTTTCTACGAAAGACTCTTTTAGGACAATTATGTCACTTGTTGCACATTTTGATCTTGAGTTATATCAGATGGATGTTAAGACTGCTTTCCTTAATGGTGACATTGAGGAAACAATTTATATGGTACAACCAGAAAACTTTGTGTTGGGAGACCCAAAGAAAATGGTTTGTAAGTTAACCAAATCCATCTATGGGCTCAAACAAGCTTCTCGTCAATGGTACTTTAAGTTTCATCAAATAATTATCTCATATGGTTTTGAGGCAAATGTTATTGATGAATGTGTGTATCACAAGTTCAGTGGGAGTAAACATATATTCATGGTTTTATATGTTGATGACATATTGCTTGCCACAAATGATATAGGCATACTGCACGACACCAAGAGTTTTCTATCAAAACATTTTGAAATGAAAGATCTTGGTGATGCCTCCTTTGTTTTAGGAATCGAGATACATCGGGATCGTTCTCGGGGTATTCTGGGATTGTCACAAAAGAACTATATCGATAAAGTTTTAAAGAAGTTTGGCATGCAAAACAGTAAACCAGGTGACACCCCTGTCGCCAAAGGAGATAAATTCAGCCTTAGTCAATGCCCTAAGACCAATCTTGAAATCCAGGAAATGGAGAAGATTCCTTATTCTTCAGCTATAGGGAGTCTTATGTATGCTCAAGTATGTACGCGTCCAGATATTGCGTTCATAGTTGGCATGTTGGGCAGATATTTGAGCAATCCCGGGATGGATCATTGGAAAGCAGCCAAACGGGTTATGAGGTACTTACAGAGAACAAAAGAGTACATGCTCACATATAGGAGGTTGGATCAGTTAGAGATCATTGGGTATTCCGACTCTGATTTTGCTGGATGCCAAGATAGCCGAAGATCCACATCAGGCTATATTTACATGTTAGCTGGTGGAGCAATTTCTTGGAGATCTGCCAAGCAGACACTTGTAGCTTCATCGACTATGGCAGCAGAGTTTGTAGCATGTTATGAGGCGTCTAATCAAGGCATATGATTGCGTAATTTTGTCACTGGGCTGCGCATTCTAGAGGGTGTAGAAAAACCGCTCAAGATATTTTGTGACAATAAGTCATCAGTTTTATATTCCAACAACAACAGGAGCTCTACAAAGTCAAAACACATTGACATCAAGTTCCTTGTTGTGAAGGAAAGAGTACAGAGTGGACAAATATCTATAGAGCACATTGGGACAAACTCCATGATTGCGGATCCGCTCACTAAAGGATTACCACCTAAAGTCTTTCATGAGCACACTGCTCGTATAGGTGTGATTTTACTTGAAGATATTCAGATTTAGTGGGAGTTTGTATCATTACTAAGTGCGACTTTTAGATTTTTGATTATATTATTCAGATTATTTTCTGCAGAAATACAGTATTTCGATTCCTTACACTCTGTTGGACTAACTTAAGTTTAGATCTCAATAAAGTGAATTAGGACCAGTTGGGAATAGACATGTTTAGATCACATTGCATGTAATTTCCATGCTATGCATCCACAATTGATCTATGTTATGTAACTATCTTGATATATGTGACCATGGATGGTTGCGTTACGATTAATGTAACAAAGGCCGCTATGATCCTATACCGATGTAGTTATTGAACTAGATTGTTCATATATACCCTACGGACATAATAGCAATTTCATGAGCTCATTAAGTTGGACACATTTCAGTTTTTCATTTGTGGCCCAGTGGGAGATATTGTTAGATTAATTTTATATTAATCTAATATATTTGGGGCCACACATGAAATAAATAAAATGTGTGTGCTATTATTTAATAAGCCAAGAATTAAGTGATCTAATTGAAGTTCATTAAATGGTTAAGGGTATAATTATTGTGGATTAAATGCATAGATACCAGAATTTAATCATCACTTTAATGAGGGGCTGAAGTGATTATTATCATAAATACGTGACTGTTGGGTTTTCTAAAAGAAAACTAATAGTCACGATATTTATATAAAAAGGGGTTATGGTCCCCAATCTCTCTAATAATCTTTTATAATTCTCTAATCCTCTCAAAGAGAATTCTAAACTCAAGAAAAAGAGAAGATTGGAAGTCCATCTCCTACACTCAAGAACCACTATGAATCACCATGGATTCAGGTACGCTTCCACTTTCGTATTTCTCAGTAATTTAATATGGATGTTATGAAGATTAAGAGGACAACAATTAACCCTTTGTTTTCTATTATTTGTATCAATTGTTCCCATTTTGCTTTTGCGTTGTTACAATTAACGGTAAGAGTTAATAATTTGTCACTTGTTTGTCTATTTTTAAAAATTGTATTACCTTTTTTATATTTGTTGAACCATGTGTCATTAGATTACATTAACCCTAAATAAATTGACAAAAAGTTATTGTGAATCATAAGCATGCCCATACTTTATAAAATACAGACATTCAATTATGAAAATTGTTAAATAAATGATAAGAGAGAAAATCATTCAAATATTTTTTAAAAAAAATACTTTATTTTTTGGGCATATCTTGACTAGTCATAAATGTGTCTTGTACTGGTAATCACCTAAATTTAGGCGATAGAAAACAAGGCTTGATGTTTAGTGGATAAGATTTTTTATCACTAGGAGAACTTTTTTTAAGGAAAAGAAAAACAATTATCTGTTTTTATTTTTTATTTTTTGGTCCTAAATTTCATCTTATTAATGGAATTGCAACATCTCTTCCCTCAATATATTTTAGGTTACCCTTCTTGGTTATTGCAAAATTTTAGGAGCTTATTGAGATTTTGGTTTACAAGTTATTTTTTATTGATTACTTCTCCTATAGTTGTAATAATTCAAGGGATTAGTGAACATTCGTAAGTATTAAAGTACATGTCACATGTGCTTATTTTAAGTTTGGAAGAACTTAAAAATTAGGAGAAGGATCCTTACACTAATAGATATATAGAGTACATATACATCATATAGGATACTTGTATGTAATCAACAGCGAATAGTGAGCATGATCACGTTTTTGTGGAGAGGGGAAAAAAAAAACAAAGGAAAGAGCATATATAATCATGCGTAGATTATTTAATGTATGGCCTCAATCCAAATATACACATTTGTGTGATTGCGTCCTCATACAAGATGTTGTCGGCATGGAGCAATGCAAACATCATTTATTTATTATTATTCATATGGCAGGCAATATAATAGCCAAAGAAAGAAAGTACAGAAGATCAGTATTATCTGAAGAACAATAATATTGCGAACTCATATTGAAAATTCTTATAACAACACCCCTGTATGAACGCAAGGGTTAATACAGTTAATATTATTATTACTGTATAAACTTATTTAAAATGCAATATTATATAGATTTTCTCATAGATGACCAAAACCTCGTGAGAGTAGAGAGAAAGAGTGCTTTCCAGTATTATTTAATGATAAATTAATTAGAATTAAGGGGTATGAAATTTGCTGCAATCAAGGCTTGCCACCAGGTCCAGGTTTTTTTCTGGGGTCGTGCTTTGGATTGGGACCTGTATCATCATAATCCAGCACCGCACCAAGCATCAACCTCTTCCTCATACTCATGTCCTTAACACAAACAAAATCAGCTAAATTACTACAAATTAATCAAAAGCCTTCTATAATATTGCAGGATGTTAAAAAGTACAAACGTATATGAACTCCCCATTAGTCTGCTGAATCCTTTATTTTCTAGGTATGCACCAATTACTCTTGGTTAGTCTTTGTATTATAGAAAAAGAAAAATGATATCCACCCCGGCAATGAATTAGACTTCAACCTCACTAAGACAAATTTTTAAGGTAACTTTCATTAATTTAAATTTTAAGAATATCTTAAAATATTTCAACTTTTATTTGTTCGGGGTCGAGGTGGGGTTCAAATTATCTTTGTTTCATTATATTATTAAAAGATATCCAAAAGTCCATGTCAATGCTTCTATTAATATTGGATCTAACTTTTGAAAAGTAAAATAGTATCTTTATCCGATATAACCGAAGATTAATTAAAATAAATATAGAAATGTAGACAGCAATAATTTTTTTTTAACATAAATAGATATGCGACAGGAAATATTTAAGATAATCTTTAAAAATATAATTGAATAAATCGTAAACTCTAAAAGAGAATTTACTCTTAAATAAATAGTAACATTTTTTTTAAGATTTGGAGGGGAATATTAAAATTCTCATCCACTAAACAACAAATCTGATCCTTAATATTTTTAAAACTCGAGTGACTGCGAACTCGTGAAATGCATTTCAATCAATTGAGTTATGCCTAACGGCATGAGTATTAACATTATTCTTCACATGAATATTATATTGCATGAGTTAGTTTTTATTTATTTTTAAACCTGATATTATAATATTCATGTAGCTTCTATACACACTACCTTGTGCAGTGATTGTTGATCAGAGTGAATGCTATTGATCTTGAAGCCATCAACCATTCCTAAAAAATAAAAAGATATGCTGTCACAATTAAAAACTTAAATATTAAGATAAATTATATTTTATGTGTCGAGATGCATGACATTAATTAATTTAGAACATAAATTCTTACCTGAAGATAATAAGGGAATATTGAATAGGAGATAAAGCAGAATGAAGGTCTTGATCCCAAGAGCAGCCATTGATGATATAGAGTATGTGAGCAATTGATGCTTAATTCACAGACAGAGGATGAGATAGGGACGAAAGGTCTGCTTTTATTCTCAATTGTGAGGGTTAGGAAATGTGGGTTTATAGCTGTAGTGATGGTGCAACCCCACCAAATAGCAACGGAATTATGATGAAATGCATTAACCATCTTGCCCACAAACGTAAAGTCAACTGCACTATTTAAATATTTTTTTTTTATTACATTAGACTATCTTCAAACTACAACTCATATTACATGATATTGTAATTGATATTTACAAATTAGACTATTACTAGGACCAACTTACATCAATACTTATGAAGTTCTACCTAAATTTTTAACCATCATTAATATTCAAGAGACGTCTACTCTATTCGCGTTTGGGTAAAGAAGAAAACTACTTTCACTCAATTATACAATATAATTAAGAAAAAAATACTTCCACATTATACTTGTGGGAATTCGAACTGTTGTCCTCAAGTTGGAGGACAACAGCCCTTTGGCCGAGTGGCTCACTATTTAAATATGTTACATATCATCTAAAAAGCCAAAAAAAAAAAAAAAATTAAAAAAAATGAAGCAGTCAGTTATTGCATGGCTAAGTCTTAAGCCATTTTCAGCTTATTGGCTGTTTTGTGTTCTATCAACGTTTGCGTAAGTCAATCTGCTTTTCTTCTCTCTATGGCGTAAGTCAATCTGCCATTTTCAGCTTATTGGTGGATCTTAATGCGCCACCAGCTCTCATTTCTGAGACTGATGACCATCCCATTTTATTGATTTTTTTAGGTTATATTGCATTATTGCTGTCCAGATGTCACAATACTTACATCCTTCTTGTATTACTTGCACCCATTGTTAGAATCATGGAATGATGGAAATTAATTAAAGATGCTTGAACTTGCATCTACTTTAAGTTACAACAAAAAGTTTTGTTGTCCCAAAATGATAATTGTTAAAAGTATACTTAATGGTTGGATATTGGAATTTAAAATTTGCTACATGTAATCATATTACGTCGAATATGTAAACTTCAGCTCTAATGTTGTATTAATTGTACCAATGTTGTCAAAAAAATTGGCAGCGGCACCCTGTATTCATATGTATTAGGCCAAGTCTAATATATAAATTTTAAGAACATAAAATTGCACCAAATATTTTAGGATGAAGGATGGTGACAGCCATAGTTCGGCAAAGTAGTAATTGAGATTCCTTTATTTTTATAAATATGCATTTTTTTTTTGGAACTCATAAATTCTTTTTTGTGTTTAGAAATGGTCAAATAAATTAATTCCTTTTTGAGATACAAACTCTTTTTTGAGTTCAGTAATAGCGTGCAAACCCTCGATGTTTGTCCCAAAAAAAGATTTGAATATCTCTCCATCACCACTCATAAAGATAAGGGTTTCTATAACTGTTTTACCAAATCATAAAAGCTGTTGGCATCTTTCCATGTTTTATTTATTTCTCATGAAATGGTAGAGTTAAATTATTTTAGAATTATAAATCTATGATACGCTTTCTATTTATTCTTGAGCTTTTAAGAATTTATGACTTATTAATAATTTTTAATTTTTTTCATGGGTTATATTCTTTTTCTTCTATGTACTCTTTTCAAATATTTACATTAAAAAAAACCATATATCTCGTTATTTTTTATAATTAACTATCATTCACAAATTAGGTTCATGATCTTTCAACAATAAACGGAAGCCACAAAAATTAAAGCAGTTAAAACAGTAATTTGAATACCTATTAAAAAAAAATGACAAGTGCTGCTGTAGAAGTATTTCAAAATGTTATTTTTTGGCCCTCTATGGACGGTGATGATATGTGGTCTTCATTTTTCCAAAATCCAAATTATGTATTGAGAGTTAGGGATGTTCTAAATCCTTCATTGAGATTTTCTTTTCCATGTTACCAAATGCCACTTTGATCATTTAGTGAATGAATGATATGAAACTAAATGTCTGAAATTCTGCAATTTTCTTAATTATAGGCATTTTTGTAATTTTATTTACTTTTCTTTTTTGAAGTTTATGGCTGAGTATCAAATATTTACATGAAAATTAAAAAATAAATTTTTAAAATTTTCATCTAAATAGAAAAAGGCCTAAATATATATTATATCCTTAAAATATCCTTATTGAATATGCCTATTTCTTATATTATAAAATATAATCTCATTTTCTTGATTTTGACTTATAAGAATATAAATGTCAAATATCTCAGATTTTAATTTTTTATTTATAAAAATAAATAAGATGTCACTTATATTCAAATATTAAAAAATATATATATTATCATTTAAATAATTGTATTCAAACTACTCAAACTTCAGTTAAATTCAAATTGATTCAAATTTTAGACAAATAAATAAATAAGCAATACCTAATTTTTTTAGCCTCATATTTCGCTTTCATCGCTTTAGATGGAGACAAACATGGTGAGTGGCCTTAAGATGAAATCAAAGAGCGCATTTTCAAATTCATCGAGAGTTGAATTTTGGTGAGGAAATGGCAATGCATTATTGTTATTGTTAGTGGAAAGGAAGCACTGCCAAAAAGGCCATGACACAAACAATACTTTGAACTCCCAACACCTAATCTTTTTATAATCATTTAATTAAGACAACTAAAATTAGATTTATCATCTTTCAGGAGACCATATGTCGGCAGTGATGGTGTTAGGGTGGTGGTGTATGGGTGATTCACTAATAATCTTATTAAAAACATTACTTTTGACAACCTAGAAAGGTTGTCGAGAAACAAAATGATAAGAGTTCTAAGAACTGCAAACAAATGCACTTAACACAAAATAGTAAAAATTTGTATACAATTTATCTAGTGGAATTATATGATAAACCACTTTATTGATTATACAATAAAGTGAATTGTAATTGAGAAGTTTTGAAGGAGTTAAAATGTTGATTTAGATAATTTGTTTAATGTCCCTTTGAAGTTTAAATCCAAGACTTGAGTCCCACGAAAGTCTATCGCTCGTTATCATTTGAGCTAGACCTTGACTTAGATGTGATCTCTCTTTACATAGTGAGATTTCTAAAGAGAAATAATTAACTTCCCTTTAATTGTTCAAATGTATCTAGTTTTGAGCCTTTGAACAAGTAAAAATAAATAAAATTTTATTAGTGCACAATTAAATAAACTTGTTAATATAGTTTGTCAACATATCATATGTTGACTTTAATCAATTGGGGGCCTTAGGCGAAACTTTATTTTAGGCCTTCTGATTTTAAAATATCAACTCTCACAAAAACATTCAATAACTCAAAAAAATCTCGCAAGAACATCGAGTAGCTCAAAATTCAACTATATTCAATAATATCTTGAATTACAACAATTATTAACAAGATTCCAAAAAAAAAAAAAGGAAAGATATCTATTTATTTCTACATAAATATTAACTGGCTTTGTCTTCCACAAATTCCACCTTCGTAAGATACTCTAAACCTTCATCAGCCACAGCCATAATCTTCTTATGAACTTTAAATCATTACTCCTACCTGCTATGATCCTTGCCGCAAGCCATCACTAATGCAAATTACTAATCAATTAAATTTTATTCTTCTTGCTTTTTGAGATGCAAAATTATTAATTAAAATCTGATATTCTAATTTAGCTAACAAATCTTTTCCAATAACTAACATAGATAATCCATTTAATCTTTCTTTTGACATTTTATTTCTTAAATAAGATTTTATTAACTTTAATTTAGAAAAACTTCTCTCAATAGAAGCAACAGTTACATGTACTGTCAATATAATATTCTATAAGTTACAAATACATTTGAAAAAGAATCTATTTTTTAATATAATTAAGTGTATCAAATGGAGTATTTCTTTCAATATGTAAAACCTCTTTTAAGACTTTTAACTCCAAAAACAAATCTAATACGTTAATATGAAAAAAACATATCATATTTCAAGACATTTTCAAGATTAATACAATAACTTCTTAACTTTCATTATCTAATGATTTTAATTTTTAGAATTGAAATTGCTCAAATCTATTGCTGATTGAAGAAATAGCTTGATCTACTACACACACACACACAAAGTAACCAATTTTAAAAGAATCTTCAGGAGACAAAATTCTCTCTTCGTTATTATTCTCACCAAATTTATTTTTTCTACGAATTATATGTTTTTCATGAAATTAGTACTATTTCCTTTTCATTTGCAATTTCTTTAGCTTAAATCATACTAGACACAAAACCATTTTCTTTGTGATTTTCAAAAAAAGATGAAAGACCTTTCAATTGATTTATGGCAACATCAATTTGGATATCTTCCTTTTGTAAGCTTTTGCTAACAATATTCACAACAATTAATATATATATTAAAGAATCATACCTAACAAGAATTCAAAGTTTTCTAATTCATATGTTGCTAAACATTTAGCTTCACTTTTTATTTTAGGATCTTCACTAACTTCTACTAATTGAAGTAAAGCATCTCTAATTTGGGGAGCTTGAGATCTTATCGTTTTGACACTTTCTATGCGACTCTCCCAACATGTGTTGTGACAATGATTTAACGGTTAAATTAGGTACATTATCTTGTAAAATTTTCTATCTTTTAGGTGAAGAAAAAACAGAGAATAAACACGTTGAACAACTCCAAAAAACATGAAATAGCTTTAGAACAAGAATTAGCCACATCACAAAGTATTAAGTCAAGACTATGACAACCACATGGTATACAAAATGCTCTAGGATTTATTTCTAATAATCTTTTTTGTACATCTTGATTTTTTCCTTTCATATTAGATCCATTATCATATCTTGTCCTATTCCATCATTAATATCAAGTTCAAGAGTTTTAATTACATCCACAAGTTTGTAAAAAAAACCTTTTTCCAGTGGTATTGTCAACTTGTAAAAATCCTAAAAAATATTCTTCCACCCTTAATAGATTTGTTGAAATATCCACACATCTTAATATGAAAGACATTTGTTCTTAGTGGCTTGCATTTGGAGTACAATCAAGTATAACTGAAAAATACTTTGCTTCCTTAACTTCGTTAACAATTGATCTTTTATTTCAAGTGCTACCATCAATATCAATTTATTTTGTATGTTATGTCCAAGATAATGATCATGAATTTCACTAGTTTTAATACGTCGAATATGTTCTTGAATTGTTGGATCAAACTCTGCAATCATTTCAGTTAAATTTAAAAAGTTTATGTGTTTCTCTTTATAAATGTTTTCATTTTTTTTTCCACGAAATGCTAAATTATTTTTAGCAAGATTCTTTACAACAACAATAATTCTTATTATTACTTTTTTTCAATCTTCTTTTTCCTTGTTAATTCTTTCTTGAACATCTTTATCAATTGTTTTTCTTTTTCATATTCTTACTTCTAAATCAATCCATGCATTCATATTAGTTATATGGTCATTGGTTGTGTCATGACTTTCAAGTTTAGAACTAAGATTTTTTCAATCTCTTGTTCCTTCATCATTAAGCTGATTTTTGCTACAATTTGTATTGAATAATTTGCAACAAAAATAATATGCTTTGTCAAATTCTTCTGAATATATCAACCATTTTCTGTCATGTTTTTCTTCATTTAGTAACATTTTTAGTAACATTTTAACGTAAAATATAGTAGAGAAATGCCTATAAATTTCCTCTTTTGGGAAAGTTATATCATTCTCTCTAATTGGGCCTTTTTCTATTAAAAGATCTTTTAACTTTGTATCAACATTTTTCCATCTTCCTAGATCATAAATATAATTTGGAACAAATATATTTCCTACATCAACTTTGTCTGTATTTTTATTGTTATCATCTTGAATGTAGTTTATTTCATTCACTGTTTCATCATTATTTAATTCATTTGAAGTTGGTTGTTCAATAACTAATTCTTCTTTAAATCTATATCTTTTTTACTAGTTGTGACAAATTTATCAAGAGCTCATTTTTTATATTGGACTAACTTTTCTATTCTCCTTTTTTTTTATAGTTTTTCATATCTTGATACATATTTTCTAGTTGACATGTTTTTCAAATCTAAAAAACAAACAAATAAACAAACACAATTTTTTTTCCTAGATTATTCAAGCCATAATCAATACAAAAAAAATTTAAAAATAATAAGAACAATAATAATTAAAAATAGAAAAAAATGATAACATTTGGAATTGAGTCAATTGACTAACTGAGGTGAATATAATGATGACAATGAGTTTCATATAGAAAGAGAAAAGAGCACCACAAAAACCTTTTGTTGGAAGTATCCTTGAGTTCTTAAATATATTTTAATAGAATACTAAAAGTTAGCTTTCAAAATCTAACGTTACTAATTTTATAAGAGTTATTTTTGGAAAGGTAAAACATTTAATTTTTTTTTTTGGGAAATAGTAATTTCCCTCCAAAAAAAAAAAAGAAGTAATGTTTAAAATAATTATTATACCACAAAAATATATCTTACATTTAAGGTAAAGATTATCAAATAAGGGAGATAATTATGAATGAGGGCAATAATAGGGTAAAACCTAAAAATTAAGCTTTTTTACTATAGAAAAAAAGTATATACATAACTTAAATTTTTATTTAAAAAAAATTAATTATACTTATTAATAAATAAATACCAAAAAATTGAGACCTTCCTAAATACAGGACCCTATGCAACTGTCTAATTCATCTGGTGCTAAGGCCGCCACTAAACATACGTACAACTTTTGTATTGGATGTAAGTTAATAGATAATATAACTTAATCACACTTTTATTAAGTTTATATTTAAAATAACGTAACATGATAGGTCTATCATATGTCTGGTCAAGTCTTGATTACTTGTATTATTATTTCCATTTTGAATAATAATTATATGTTAAATAGAACCGAGGGCCGAACAATGCAAAATAAACTTAACAATGAACTAACGATTGGAAATTCAAACTCACATGGTGAATTGTGCAGTCTCGTAGTCAGTCTCAATTAGATGGTAATTTGTTATAACGTTATTTCAATTTGAAATGCGACTTAGTAATAACATTACTTTACTATTTTTTGAAAATTTGAAATGCGACTTATTATTATTATTTTTTTGGTTATGATATTCAATGCTATCAAAAAAAGAAATAAAAAGAAAAGAAGAATATCACTTTTATATTATGTTAGCCAATAATTTTAATTTCCTTATGTCAGCAACTAATTTTAATTTCCTACGTTTTGCTACATGCATATATGCCCACCAGGGTAATGCATCTAAATTGTACAATATACTCTACTGCTCAATATATTTAGAAATAATTTAAACTAATTAATTTACTTGGCCTTTCATTAGGTGATATTCCTTCTATATAAGGGGTGGTTCCAAAGTAAAATAAATAAATGAAATAAAAGCAAAATAAAATTAAAATAAGGAAACATAAACCAAGAAAACAACCTATAAAAGAGGGAAAATCACAAAAATCCATGATCTTCATAACATCACTTGAAAAATAACACTCCTCCACATGCGGAGATACATAGTATGATATAGCACAATTGAAGTTCATAAAAACCTGTACTCTCGTAATAACAAATAAAGACAGAATGGAAAAACCTTTATGAATGAATGCATGTATGTAACATTTGACTTTTAAGACAAACTATTGACGGCAAAAATGAAATATGAAAAATGCAAATGCAAAATGTGTATGATTTCAATTGTGTTTTGAACCCCAAACCCACCAAATGTGTATGTATGAAAAATGTTCACATTCAGACAACCAAATGACTATGCAGACATGCTGATGAAGTGATGTAGACTCAAGTTAACAAGAAGATTTAGGGGGAAAAATCAGTAATGAGAACTGGATGAAGATAAAATTTCTGAAGTGCCGCACTAGGGAACCAACTCATCAATTATCCATTCTGACCACATATAGCCATTTGCAAGCAGACCACCAGGATGGCTCTGAAGTTGTTTCCAATAAAAGCTTGGTGTCACCCTCAAGGGCCACAAATTGCCAGTGAAGCTGGACTAGTTTGTATTAGTGTATGTCACAATTGTGGCCCCCTTTCTCCTCGACTTCAACCCTCCACCATAATAATGTCTTTTCATTTCTATTAAGTTTTTGTGGAGGGTAGCTTCATCCACTTCAGTGATGCTGCCACTACGCACTTCCTCCACAGCCAAAGAACACCCCAATCCCATGGTGCTGATGCAAGAGTTAGTGACAACATGAAGATTGATAACTTCTGTTGTCTAAATGTGATGATGACCTGACACATGCAACCCTTTACCCTGACTCAACAGACCCAAATGCATGCAGGGACTCGTTAGAAGGACAGACCATGCCCAATAGCCTCAAACAGAAATGGCCTTATTAATCGCCAACCTTGCCCATTCAGCAGATTCTTTAATCATATGATCTTTTGAAGATAAACACTCATTTAAAAAGTCTTTACTTGTAAGCGACTGCTGAATCAAAGAACCTGCATTGCTTCCCAGTGTATCTGCTAGATCTCCAAGAAGCCCGATTGCTGTCTTCATGACCAGTTCATCCCTATGGGTAAAATGAACAAAAAATTAGTAACCACAAAATACAGATTATTACTTGATCAAAGTGCAAATAATAAAGGAACATCAATCAACAGAACTTACATGTCTTTTTCCATGTACATGCTATCCAAGAACTGGAGGATATGGGGTGCATATGGAATCAAGAGCTGGGTTTTTGGAGAGTTCTTAAACCCTTGGAAAATCCCAGAATATGCCTCCAAAATCCCATTTCTCAGAGAATTGGTGTACTCAGTCATATCATCGTCTACATTTGCCGTGTGCGCTGACAAATCGGCTGCACTCTGGAGCATGGGCATGGCATACATCAAGTACTTTTCAAAGTTCTCTCCAATTGCAAGTGCTATGTCACCAAAGCATGAGAATATAGGCGGCTTCACAGAACGGTGTAGCTGGTTGCTTGATAAATCTTTGAGAAGTTGTGTCATAATCCCATCACAGTAAGGCAGAATTTTTTCCTCCAGGGCTCTGCAAATATCCCCTACCACACCGACCGTAACAGCGCACACTTGATACTCCTCGAAATTCTGAAGACCCATTTCCAAATATTTGTAGAAATCTGGCATGTATTTTGCAAAATCAAGGCCAGCTGCGTAGGCAAGGGCTCCAATGGCAAGCATGGCCTCCTCATGGACAGTCGCACTTCTGCAAGCAAAAACCCTCAAGAAGAGTCCCATTATTTGATCTGCATACTGCATGAAGACATACTTAGTTGGCTCTGATGATCCTAGCTTCTGAATAATGACTTGTAAGCACCCACATAGAAGGCCCTGCAACTCCCCCTGCTTTTCTCTCTCATCGGATGAAAGCTTCTGCCCTTCAAGAGTCTTGTGGAGCTCCATCATAATGACAGGGACCAGTTGCAACACCATAGGTGCTGTTTCATCAGTGGAACTCCTCACCACTTCATTCAATGTTTCATATGCAGCAGTCCTTAATCGTGATTCCCCAGCATCTTCTCTGTGAGTTACAGTAAGGAGAGACTGAACAATTTCCTGGAAAAATGGTGTTAAAGGAGATGATGGGCCCACGTCCTCATAACCCTGGGCAAGAAAATAGAGAGCACCACAGGCCTTCTCAGCAACATTCGGAGTGTCCTTCATGCTCTGAAGCAGAACTGTGATTATCTGTTGGCAATTTGCCTGGGTGATTATTGGTGTACCTATGGTTGAGCCATGAAGGAATTCAAAAATCCGACCAAGGGTCCAAGCAGTAGTATCTTTAACATGGTTGTTTGGATCCTTTGTTAATGCACTAAGCATGAAGGATAAAGCAACATTAACAATATGCAGCAACTTGTCTGGTGAAGGACCCTCCAAGATTGAACCAAAGGCGTAAGTTGCTGCCTCCCTCTGCCTCCAATCTGGTTTTGCTATGTTTTCTTCAATAAATGGGATGACTAGGGGAACAATATCATCTCCCACTGTTCGTGCAACCAAACCAAGGCAGGTGCCCCCAGCCATGGCAATATTCCAAGCCCCCTCCTCCTGATCTTGATCCTCCTCTTGCTTGAGGAGTATCTCCAACAGCAATGGGACAAGTGCAGGAAGGGCCTGCTTAATAAAGTAAAAGCATGGGATATCAGAGTTCCCGGTGAAATCACTCCCATATTCTTCCAGAATATCTATTTCCTCATCACAAATAGAACTCCAGAACTCAATGGCTTGAAGAGCAACAGGTTCTTCATCTTCACGCACAGCCTTTGCTGTGATGCTATAGATGTCCTGCATATAAGGAGCTAACTTCTCATAATAAGTTGATGAAATGGAGACCAGACACTCAAAAGCTGCCTGCCTTATCTTCAATTCTGCGTATTGTGTTGCTTCACAGACAACTCTCATGATATAATCACGTTCCATGTCATTGCTAAAATTTGCCTGGGCAAAGCTCAAAGCATTATATAAAGCTCGGGTAGCAGCAAGCCTAACATCATTGTTCATCTCAGAAGCATTCATACCCTGAACCACAGCTGTAAGTATTTTATTTACATGATCCTGTTCTACAACATCAGGAGAGACTTCCTCGCACAAATACCCAAGAGTCTCTAAAGTGGCTTGCTTAACATGAGCTGGTAGTTGGTGAACGTTTGACAAAAGTGAGACTATCAGCTCAGGCCACTGTTTCTGTGGCAATTCAATGCCCGCAACCTTGGCAATAACTTGAGATGAAGTTGACCTAGCATCAGCTACTGTAGAAGTCAGGGTGTTCAACAAACAAGTCTTAATCTGGGTCTTCACATTGGCATCCAATGACAACCATCTTTGCACAAGCTCAAATTTTCTGTGCTGTTCCTTCGCATCCAAGGCATTTTTGAGTATCAAACCTGCCAATTTACGGCTATCAACAGGCTTATCATCATTTGCTAACTCTCCAGAGAGCGACAGCAAGAAACTGGGAAGGTTTTGCTCCTGAAACTGTTTCAAACTTTCTTCTGCATGCTTCCGCACAGTTCCATCTATTGACTGTGCATTCAGAAGCACCTGGGTAACTTCCATTGCCATATTTTATCTGAAATTGTGAATTGTTGCATTAGCCAGATATATAGAAATTCAGAACCTAACCAGTGAAAACTGAATCACTCACAAAAGAATTCTCAAACCCAAAACCAAATCCCTAATCTGATGAAGAATTAAAACAATATAATATAAATAAGACAAACGTAAATAAATGTCAGATCACAGTGTAATAGTATGTTAAAAAACAAAGAACTGCCCTCAATGGAATAGAAGACATTGTTTCTCTAGCTGAGACTCTATCTAGTTCACATTTTTTTATTTATTTCATAAAACATTGATCATTTACTTGCAGAGTTTCACTAAACTTAAACAACATGAATTAAATGGCTTTCTGGTATATAATTCATAACCTTAAGCCGTAACAGATTCACATAGGGACCAGTGTAGGCAGCTGCAATCCCTGAGTCTAATTTTTTTCAGGAAATTACTTTTAAATTTCAACCATATTTTGAATTTGCCCCCAATGAATTTTCGATTTGCTGCCATAGGCTTTCAATATAATACAAGAAAAAAGGAAAAAATAATATTTTCATCAACAAAACTACTTCAAATGAGTAAAATATATACAAAATTAAATAAAAAATACTTGAATAAAGACCAAATTCTTTCAAGTAAATTAATGTTCCCCCTGCTCCACAAATATGACCCCGCCACTGACTCTCTGTGAAGCAATTATCATCAGAAACAGCATAAATTCGAAAGAAGCAAACCGAGTCTTCGTCAGTCAATTTATATAACTTATTACTAGAGCACACTGAAATTTAAGCATTTGGCTTAAACCTCAACAAAATTGATTTGAGACACAAACCTAACGAAAAGAGATTAAAAGTAATCCAAATCTGAAACCCATCGACAATCCTAATTTTATCAAACAAGAGTATCAACAGATCGAATCAGACTTGATCCAATTGAGCACACAATTCGATCGAATAATGCACAAAAATTCGATCAAAATCAACAAGCACAATACTAATAACACAGTTAAATTAGCACAGAAATATAGATCGAATCTTAAAATGAAAAAAAAATGAATCGATACATGAGACTGAAGATTAAGCAACCAAATGAATTTACAAAAACAAAATAAAAAACTATCATTAATCGAAAATAAAAGAGGCGGAAAAGATAAAATTACCTGGAGGTCACACGCTCACTGGCAATGCTGTCACCGATTGAGAAGAGCGAAACGGCGCGTATTGAAACCCTATGATTGAGAGAGAAAGAGGAGGAGAGAGATAGAGGAGGAGAGAGACGCTGTTTTTTCGGGTTTTGTTTGTAAACCTGAGCTTCAATTACACAAATCTGCTTCAGTTTTTCAAATATTGAGGGAAATTATTGAGTACGATACGGTCCAGTTTATTTATTTGTTTATTTTTTATTGCAATATTGTAACGTGACTGCGGAGTCACAGCTGATTTCTAAAAATTCCTAAAGCATGGCGGTAACGTGTGGATCCCACTGTACGATTGTTAGAAAAAAAATAAATAAATAAAAGCGGTGCATAATTTTTCTTTTTTAAAATTGGGACAATGAGGAGGGCTGCTTGTCACGGACGACAATCACGACGACCAAATTATGCGCTTGTACGCCAGTATCGATTATGGATGTGCTAATTGTGGGAGATATGCTTTAGGGCGTGCATGTGAGGAGTAGAATAGTGCTGGATACTTCAAAGTTTAAGTATGCCAACTCAATTGAGTTTGAAGAGCTTGATGCTAGTCAAAGATTTAATGTTGAAGAGGGGACTGGTTGGGAATTAGAGTTGTTTTCTTGATGAGTCTAAGGTAGGGCAAAACCAGTTGATAATGTACCAATTTCACTAGGCTTTCTCTTGTGGTATGAGACGTGGGAGTGTTGCACGAGGTTGTAACCTCTTGTCTTATGATAAATGGTATCAGAGCTGTGCTGGCCATCTCCTAAAACCCTTGTTGCGAACTTGCCACGTGCTCCAATGTTGCACCATGCATTTCCTCACTCTTTGTCACAGCAAAGGTCAACAAACGGGATGAAAAAGTGGGTTCTCACACCCTCAAGCGTTTGCACCAGGCAGAACAGTGTCTGCACGTGGGTCTTCTCCTTGAAACAAGGAGTAAGTAGGGAGTTCATGGGTGAGATTGTGCAAGGCAATCTTCATGCTTTCGCGTGGATGTGTATACTTGCGACGCGTACTCTTTGTGCACGAGGACGTGCATGGTCAGGGCGATGGGAGAATGTCATGGACTACAATTGTGACACCCAAATTACATGCTTCAAAGCGAGGATGTGCTGATTGTGGGAGATGTGCTTCAAGATGTGTGTGTAGGGAGTACAATGGCACTAGATTCTTTGGAGTTTGGGCAAACCAACTTGGTTATTGTGGGGAGCTTGTCGCTGGTCAAGGACTTAACGTTGAAGAGGGGACTAAGCCAATCCTACATAGTAGTTGGAAACTAGAGCCATTCTCCTAATGAGCCCAAGGTAGGGCAAAACCAGTCGATAATGTGTCAACTTTAACTAGGCTTATTTTCGTAGTATTGGATGCAGGAGTGCTGCACGGGGTTGTAAACTTTCGTCCCATAACATGCTTCTACAATAAAGTGACTGAAAGTCCCTTTATCATAACATAGTAAAGCATTCACCGTTGGATTAGACGTAAATGAATTGAACAGTTGAGATTTAATATTCAACAAAAATTAAAGAAAAACAGATAGGTTTACATGTCGTAACTTTACACATTTGACACTTTCGAATTCCTAGTTTTTCTTATTCAAAATTTTTTTCCCATTACCTCTTGTCCAATACATATTCACCGCCGCTCGTTGTCTTTGTACTTCACCATCATTGCCAATTAACTTATATAAAGATAATAATCAAACCTTAATGTTTAGGAGAAAATTTAGGTTCTAATGTGGCTAATAATTTGATGACACGTGACAAGAAAAGTCAACTAAGAAAGTCAATTTGTTTGAATAGGCATCAAAATAGCTCACAGAAAGATAAGAGGTAAGCTCCTTGAAGAAAAGGGCAATTTCGGTAAAATAAACAATATTAAAGAGTATTATCGGAAGCTAGATTTTGGGGTTAGGGTCGACATGAGAGAGAACAAAAATATCTTCTTTTGACTAAGGATGAGGAACTAATAAGAATAAAGATTCTCTAGCCAAGCAATAAGAGAAGGGCACATCAACTGTCCTTTTAATACCAGCAGAAAAACAATAGGACCATATGTTGGAGAGGCTTCTACGTGTCATTTGTTGGAAGCAAAAAGATGGTTGGAGGTTTCCTTACCTCCCAAGCTCATAGGTGTCATAATCTCGGGGCTATAAGTCCAATTATATAAATGTCCTCACCTGAAGAAGGACAACCATTAATTAAGAGCCATGTGTTTAAAATTATCAAAATGCCCTTAGGAATAGTTGTATATAAGGTCTACATGTTCAATCTTGCGCGGGGGGGGGGGGGGGGGGTGGGGACTTTCTCTCTTTTTGCTCATTCCAACCATTAGCCATTTTTTCCAAATCCAATTTCTTAAGAGGTTGCTTTATCTTTTTCTTGCTCTATTTTTCTACGTTTCTTTCTCCATTTTCATACCTTCAAGGAATATTTTGGCCATCGTATCTCTCAAATATGATCCTCTATTATTCTTCTCCTAGAAAACCCTCTAGTCTCCAAAAGACCACATTTTCGTCATATTATTATCCACCATAAACAAACTTTAAAAAAGTTTTGTTGATATTGTAAAGCAAATCATGTAATATGTCATTTATATAGTGAATTTCAGATGAGCTACTCCCATGGATGTAGCTCAAAGGGTCTAACCTCGTAAAATATTGTGTGTTCCTTATTGTTTATGCTTATGTTCTGCTTATTATGATGGTTTTGATGCCTAGATTACATTTTATATATGAGCTCACTTAAATTATCTTCCAAGCTCTACTGAGGTCCCTGGATTAGCTCTCTACAGCTATCCTCAAGTTCACTAGAGCTATTCCCTTAACTTTCTTAAGGTCCTCATGTCAACTCTTAAAATTAACTTTCATGAGATCCATTAAGCTCTCAACATTGGTTCACCTCTCAAATCACCTCAGTTCACCTTCCAAATCACCTTTACTCACCTCCTAGATCAACTCAGCTATACCTCTTGCCCCAATCATTAGAAAATACACCCAATTCAAGCTTATCCTAATCTCCCTCAAAATATAAATTTTATTTGTTTTTAATTGGATTTGACCTAGATCCAGTGAGAACAACTGCTTAATAGTTTGGATCGGATCTTAGCGAAAATCTAGCTAAAACACGTAGGAACCCAATCAAATTGTTATCCTTGTTCCACAGTTAGTTGTTTGAATCGTCGACGGTCACATGCCACCATCATTCATTTTGCCTCCGTCAGTGCGCGTTTGGTCTCACCATCACCATTGTGTGCCTTTCTTCTATTTCTATTAGATCGGAGCATCACCGATGCCTTTCATGGTACTCGCAAGATTAATTATCGTTTGATCATCTTCATTCTATATATATATATTTTATGTTTTTTGTTGGTTTGGGTTTAATATAATAGTGTTTCTTATTTATATTTGCTGTCAATTTTGTTATTTTGGCTATTGTTGTTGCCTTTGAAATTACTTTCGATTGTACTAGAGATCAGACAAATAACTATTTTGCTACTTTCTTTTTTTGCTATCTATGGGATAATTATTTATTGTTTTTTATGTTTGATTACTTGCTTTTTTTTTGTTGTTCTGGGTTTTATTTTATTGTAGTTAATTTATTTTAGCTTTTTTCCTATTGTTTTTGGGTTTATTTTTCTGTAACTTTTTATGTTGATTTGCTTCTTTTTTCGAGTGGATTTGCTACTGTTTTTGTTTCTTTTTTAAAACTATTTGTTGTTTCTATGGTAATTTATTGTTTTGTTTATGTTTGACTATCTGCCTTTTTTTGGGCTTTGTTACTTACTATTTTTAGGTTAATTTACTGTAATTTTTTGTGTTTATTTACTTATATTTCTAGGTTGATTTTTTCAAATTTTACTATTTTTTGCTACTTCTAGGATAATAATTTACTATTTTTATATTCGATTACCTGTTTTTCTTGGCTTGTATAGAAGGAGGCTATGCAATTACTCTTCCTACTACAACAGCTAATTTATTTTTTGGTAATTAGTCAACTTTCCTATAATAAGATCCTGAGGCTGTATATATTTTGCTTTTTACTGAATTATTTAGTACAATTGAGAGTGAATTTCGCTACGTGGTATCAGAGCAAATGAAAGTTCTTAGAATCCTTGTTTCAGATCTACTTATTGCCTAAAACTCATCAGTCGTTGCTCAAATTTTTTGACTGATGTTATGTGTTCTCTTTAACTTTATCATATTTGACACCTCTTACATTACCCCTAAAGAAATAGTTATTATTAAGTGTGAAAATCAAAAGAATCAAGTAACATGAGAACTCTAAAATCTGCAAGTCTCATACCGCTTGAATGAGAGAAATTACTTAAAAGCGATCTCAACTTGTGAAAATTTTTTGAAAGGAAAAAGGGAAGATTAACTACCTCTTATGCTTGTCCCTAAACCTTGAAGATCCTAAGTTTACACTGTGGGATGAGGAAGACACCACCATAATATCATTGCTTTAGAATTCAATGATGTCATAAGTGAGTGGACCTTACATGTTCTTGACTACAACAAATGAAATTTGAGAAGCCGTGAGATATACTTACTTCGAGGCTAAAGATGCTGCAATAATATATAAGATTAAGATGAAATTCTCAACAACCAAGCTGAAATACAAGTATGCAACCTAAGAGGGGGGGTGAATTGGGTTTCTAAAAAATTATTCAATTTATTAAAGAAAAACTTAATGCAATTATAAATCAAATTCAAAGCAATAACAATTAAGATGATCACAATATAAAAAGATAAGGGAAGAGGGATTCAAACACCGAGATTTTTACGTGGTTCGGCCAACCTCGCCTACGTCCACGCCTCCAAGCTTTCCGGGCTTGAGGATTCCACTAAGCAAGCCTCCAAGGCTTCAAATGCTTACACTTGACTTCCAAGGTGTCAATAAACCTTTACAACAAGAGATTATCCCCAATCTCTTAACCCAAGTGTATCCCAACACTTACAATCACTCAAAGTAAAATATTACAAATTGTTTTTCTCTTACACAATATTTAAGATTACAAATCAATGCCCAATTTGTGAATATATGAAGAGAGAATGTGTTTTAAGCTCTATGAAGATTGTATTCTCGAATATTTGCTCAATGGTCGTGTTGTGATCAATCTTTGTTTGAATCTGAATGAGCTTATTTATAGCTGCTGCTGAAAACTAGCCGTTATTGACTTTCTGCACATTGTCGGATCGCCGTTAGCTAGATGTCGGATCGCCGTTTGACTGGTCAATATGACCGTTGGGCTGATGTTTCAAATTGTTGGATCGCCGTTATCTAGATGTCGGATCGCCGTTTAGGTCCAGAGGCTACTGGTTGATATCGGCGAGCCGTTTATCACATATGTCGGTTCGCCGTTTTGGTCCAGAGGCTATTGGTTGATATCGGCGAGCCGTTTATCACACATGTTGGTTCGCCGTTTAGGTCCAGAGACTACCCTTCAGTTCTGGTTGATATCGACGAGCCGTTTATCACAAATGTTGGTGTGCCGTTTTCGTCTAGAGGCTAATCTCCATTTCTGCTTGAAATCGGCGAGCCGTTTACTACACATGTCGGATCGCCGTTTTCTACAAAAACTGCTGTAGTGAACTATTTTGCAAGATGACTGTTTTGTCTCCAAATCTTTATAAAAATACTTTATGAAACTTGTCAAAATAGATGAAAATTATGTTGAGCTTTTAAAACGATTAATCAATCTTAATCATGTTTGTTATCATCAAAATCAATAAAGAATAATTTATGTTAACAATCTCCCCCTTTTTGATGATGACAAATTTTTCAAGAAAATACTTGTGCAATTTTTGCTCCCCCTAAATATGTGCTCCCCCTAAGTGAAATTTTGAAAGACTTGTTAACTCCCTTGTTAAAAAAATATTCAACTGTTAATCTCAAAATTTTAAACACGACAGATTGATTTTAAAAAAAAAAAATTATGCCAGTAAACACATGCATGCCAATACTATTTTGCCAAAACCAATTTTGCATTTTGCCAATTTCTCTCCCCCTTCATCATCAAAAAGAAAGATACGCGATGAATGACTTATGTTTGGAGAAATTTGGGCAGAGTCTCCCCTGAAATATGAGCATTTCCTCAACAACACACAGAGTTAAAAAGAAAAAACACTTCCATATAAATATACCACCATATCAACCAACCTCCATACCAACAAATTCACACTTCCAGAATGACCAATATAATCAATATAATACCAAAAACAACCCAAATAGAAATTAAGTGCATATGTCCAACAAGAAATATCAAAAGCATAATCACAAAACACATAACATAGAAAACACAGATAATATCATACACATATGGCAAATGAAATGAAAGATGTCTGTGCGAATGTCAGAGGGGCAGAGAAATCTAAGATAGGGGCTGTGAAGACGAGCTGTCGGGGTCATATCCAAAGTAGCCGAGAATGCGATGCTGTCCTGCAATTAACTCCATCTGCTGATCAGAAATTTGCTCCCGAAAGGTTGCAAAATCATATCGAAGCTGCTGCTGCTGCTTGGACAGGGCATCCACTCGGTCGAGAAGCTGCTGGAAGCGATCCTCAGGAACAGCTGATGCCGCAGGAGGGACGGCAGTCTCGGTAGGCTCGTCATCCTGAGATGCAGCTGCTGCTGGTGCTGCAGGTGCTGCTGGTGCTGCAGGTACTGCTGGTGCTGCAGGTGCTGCTGGTGCAGCTGCTCGGCGTGGAACATGCGGTCTAGCCCCAAGACGGAAATCAGGTAGCTCATCCTCGGAGTAGACGTCATTCAACATGCGATCATCCTCTGGTGCAAGCAGTGTGTCTTCGTTTTTAGAGGATGTGGTCTTATCCCATTTCCTACGCTTCTTAAAGAATCCGATGGCAGAAATAATTTCTCGTCCGAGCTTACGAGTCTCGAGAAAAACAGGCTCGACGATAGGAACATGAAAGTGGTTCAAGATTTTAGTAATGATGCTGCCATAAGGAAGAGATCGATTGGAGACTTTAGGGGTGGACAGCATATGGCACATAATAGTGTAGGATAGGCTCACATGGCGTCGACGGATAAGAGAATCTAATAGACCAATATCAAGCCTAGTGACCTCATCAGTGTGACCCTGTCTAGGAGTGACCATGTGTTGGAGAATAATGTGAAGAATTCGAATCTGAAAAGGGAGGAGTTGAGACCTGAAGGACAGAGAGCAGATGTCATCGGAAAGACCCCGACGACGACAAATGTTCCGTACACCATCCACATGACGAAAATTACTAAAAGAAAGTTCTTTCCTAGCGGTGTACAGATTTAACCCTCCATAAGCAATTCCTAGAATACTACATAATTCGGGTTCATCTAGTTCAATGCGAATTCCTCCTACAAATGTATGAAGCTCGTCACGACGAGTAGAGGAGAATTCTATGTTAGAATAAAAGACTCGAACTAGATTTTCATAAATAGGTTCTTCAATACTTAATGCTTGCTGCCAATGATTAAGCATTTGAGTAATGGAGTTACCACAAACAGTAATATCCGAAAACTCCGAGATGTTAAGAGAAAAAGAGGGAGTTACAAGTTTACCCATGAATTTCTCACGAAATCGCTGAGCAGAGGTAGCATCGGGGAAATGAAGACTCTCGAAGTCTTGAGGAGGAGACCTGGGGGACTAGAGCGTCGCGGAGCAGTGTGCTTGGTTCGAGCATGCCTTTAGGGTCGTTCCGCCATAGAAGAGAAAACAAATCGGTGGAAACGAAGTGTGAGAGAGGAGATAGTGATTGTGGATGGAAATGTAGTTGGAAAGACGAAGAAATTTGGGTCAAAGTGAACGAATGAGATTCGGATGGTTCTAGGGTTTCAAGATGAGATTTTTCAAAATTTGAAGAAAAAGAAGGATTTGAATCAGTTAAAAGGTGTTAGAGATGATATAAATGGTTTGTAATGCTTCAATTTGGTGAAAAATGACAAGAAAAGTGATGGATTTGAGAGGAGAGAACTGGTGCAGTCGCGGGTTGAAGTGAGAGAGAGAGAGAAAGAGAAGCCGAAATGAGGAGGAAGACGAAGGACTGTTCAATTTACGCGTGATAACGGCGAGCCGTTATAGAGAAAACGGCGAGCTGACAGAGTCCAGAGAGTCCTCTAAAAAATTTCATTAAAACGGCGAGCCGTTTATATACATAACGGCGAGCCGATAGGGTCCAGGGAGTCTCCTCAAAATTTTGTATCAGGACGGCGAGCCGATAGATAGTTATCGGCGAACCGATAGCTCCCAGAAAATTTTCCATTGTTTCTGCCCAAAACGGTTAGCCGTTTATTGAAATAACGGCAATCCGTTTTCTACAACTTATGATTTCGCATATGTATTTTGATATTTGGCTACTTATTAATACATTTCAAGATCATTTTATTGATCCAAAATGATTTGAGTGCCAGTTCAATGCATAATTCATGAATATATATATGTATTGCAACAATTAATTCATACATTTTCAAATATCCATACACATCTCATGTATATTACGATTGAGCATTCCATAGATATTAAAGCATCAAGTCATAGATCAATCAATGTTAATAGACTCAATAGCATGAATAAAGATGTTAATGTGAAAATTTCATCATCCCAAGTTCATGCCGAATTTTGGAAAATTGTTCTTCGCAAAGTGGTTTTGTAAAAATATCGGCAAGTTGTTTTTCCGTAGAAATAAACTCTAATGCAATGTCTCTCTTTAGAACATGATCTCTCAAGAAATGATGTCTTATTTCTATATGCTTGGTTCGAGAGTGTTGAATGGGATTCTTTGAAAGATTAATAGCACTAGTATTATCACACTTAATAGGAATTTGTTCAAGATTAATGCCATAATCTCTAAGTGTTTGTTTCATCCAAAGTGCTTGTGCACAACAACTTCCGGCAGCTATATATTCAGCCTCGGTAGTTGAAAGTGCGACAGAATTTTGTTTCTTGCTAAACCATGAAACAAGAGAGTGTCCTAGAATATAGCAAGTACCACTAGTGCTCTTCCTATCCACTTTATAACCGGCAAAGTCCGCATCCGAATAACATGTTAAATCTATATGAGTTCCCCTAGGATACCAAAGGCAAAAATCTATGGTTCCACTCAAATAACGGAAAATTCTTTTAACAGCAAGCAAATGAGATTCCTTGGGACAAGACTGAAATCTTGCACACAAACATACACTAAACATGATATCGGGTCTACTTGCAGTCAAATAAAGTAGGGATCCGATCATACCTCGATACATTTTGATATCCACTTCTTTGCTTTTTTCATCTTTGTCCAGCTTGGTTGTTGTGCTCATTGGTGTATTTTTGGTCTTTGAGTCATCAATGCCGAATCGTTTGAGTAGATCTTTTACGTACTTGGCTTGATTTATGAAAATTCCTTCCTCGTTTTGTTTGATTTGAAGTCCAAGGAAGTACTTCAACTCTCCCATCATACTCATCTCAAATTCTTTGCTCATACACGATGAAAATTCTTTACACAACAACTCATTAGTAGAACCAAAAATAATATCATCAACATAAATTTGAACAATAAGTATGTCTTGGTTCTTATGCTTAACAAATAGAGTAGTATCCGCTTTACCCATAGAAAAATCATTTTCTAGCAAGAAATTTTTAAGTCTATCATACCATGCTCTAGGTGCTTGTTTTAATCCATACAAGGCTTTAAGCAACTTATAAACATGATTTGGAAACTTTTCATTTTCAAAACCAGGGGGTTGTTTTACATACACTTCTTCCATAATATACCCATTTAGGAAAGCACTTTTCACATTCATTTGAAATAAGATGAAATCTTTATGACATGCAAATGCCAACAACATTCTAATTGATTCTAGTCTAGCAACGGGTGCAAAAGTTTCATCAAAATCAATTCCTTCTTCTTGGTTGTAACCTTGAGCCACTAATCTAGCTTTATTTCTTACAACCACCCCGGATTCATCCATCTTATTTCTAAATACCCATTTAGTGCCTATGACAGATTGATGTTCCGGTTTAGGAACTAATTCCCACACATTGTTTCTTTCAAATTGATTTAACTCCTCTTGCATTGCCATAATCCAAGATTCATCATTTTCCGCATCCGCAAAGGATTTGGGTTCAATTTGAGAGATAAATGCATTATGCTTACAAGTATTCTTAAGAGATGATCTAGTTGTAACACCTCGTGAGGGATCTCCTAAAATTACATCTTTAGGATGAGAAGAGACATACCTCCACTCCTTGGGGAGTGTTTGAGAAATACCTTCTTGTTGCTCCAGCTCCGTATTGGTTTGTTCTTCTTGCCTATCTTCTTGATTTTCTTGTGGTGCATTCTCTTGATTCTCTTTTGATGATTCTTCTTGTAACTCTCCATCTGCATCATCATTAGCAACTCATTTCTCCGCAGAGGAGGGGTTAGATTCATCAAACGTAACATGCATGGACTCCTCCACAACTAAAGTTCTTTTGTTATAGACTCTATAAGCTTTGCTTGAATTTGAATAACCAAGAAAAATACCAACATCAGATTTTGGATCAAATTTACCAAGATTATCTTTTGTGTTCAAAACAAAACATTTGCATCCAAAAACTTTAAAATAGCCAATGTTGGATTTTCTATCTTTCCAAAGCTCATATGGAGTTTTATTAAGATTAGGTCTAATCAACACCCGATTTAAAACATAACAAGCGGTGTTGACGGCTTCGGCCCAAAAAGATTTTGGTAATGCATTTTCATTTAACATGGTCCTAGCCATTTCTTGAATAGACCTATTCTTTCTCTCAACAACTCCATTTTGTTGTGGAGTTCTAGGTGATGAAAATTGATGCTCAATGCCTAAATTATTGCAAAAACTCTCAAATGCATGATTTTCAAATTCTCCTCCATGATCACTCCTAATGCATACAATACCATGCCCTTTTTCATTTTGTAATTTCTTACAAAGCACTTTAAAAGCATCAAGAGCATCATCCTTATTGGCTAAGAATAATACACATGTATATCTAGAATAATCATCCACTATCACAAATGCATAATATTTGCCATTTAGACTTGCATATCTAGATGGCCCAAAAAGATCTATGTGAAGAAGTTCAAGTGGTTTTGAAGTAGAAATATGGTTTTTATTCTTGAAAGAAGATCTCTCTTGTAGAGTCATTTGGATTATAGTGTAATTTAATCTCGCTTAACAAGTATTTGAAAAATCTCATTGAGTCATTTTGGTTAGGGCGAGATCTAATCACGCTTAGATTAGAGCGTAACTTAATCGCGTTGGCTTGGTCTGGTACTAGAACGGTAGCTAGCATCGTGACCCTACAGCCCTCACTTTTCTCTTCACTGCAGCCCTCACTCTCAATCTAGTTCACTGCAGCTCCCTCTTTCCCCTCAATTTTCTCAATCCAGTTGCAGCAAATCTCTCTCTTGGTCGCTCTTGGTGTGCTAGCCACTGCCGCTGCTCTTTCTCCCCCGTAACCGCTGCTGCTCCGACTCTGTCCAGCTGCTGCTACTCGGACTCCGTCCAGCTGCTGCTACTTCGTCTTTGCTCTCTTGGATCTGCACTTGCTCTCTCGGATCTTCATCTACTGCTACTTCATTGTCACTTGCCGGTAATTATATAACCCACGAGCTGGAAGCCTAATTTTTTAATTTGTTTTCCAAATTGACAAGCTTCACAAATCTTATCCCTTTGAAAACTAATTTTCGGAAGACCTTTAACTAAATCATCTTTCGAAATTTTTGAAATCAAATCCATACTTGCATGTCCTAACCTTCTATGCCATAACCAACAATCATCATGCAATGCCGAAAAACATTTATCAAGAGTAGATGCACATTCTTGTCAATGATATAAACATTACCACATCCATTTCCAACAAATAAGGTTTTGCCATCACATGAGTTCTCAATAACACAACTAAATTTATCAAAGATAACTTTATAACCTTTGTCACATAATTGACTAATGCTAATTAAGTTGTGTTTCAAGTTCTCAACCAAACATACATTCTCAATTAGAGTTGAAGAGACTTTACCAACATTTCCAATTCCAAGAATTTTTCCTTTTGAGTTGTCTCCAAAAGATACGTCTCCACCATTTTCAACTTTGGTGAAGCTTGAGAACCATGCATAGTTTCCGGTCATGTGCCTTGAACAACCGCTGTCCAAGTACCATTTATTTTTCTTCTTCTTCAATCCCTACAAGAAAAAAAAATCTCAAGTTTTAGGTACCCAAAGCTTTTTGGGTCCTTGAGAGTTAGCAATGGTTCCTTTTGGAACCCAAATGCATTTGACACCATAATATGCATTTCTTTTCACGGGACATCTATATTTCATGTGACCATTTTTATTACAATAGTGACATACAATCTTATGATCATTTGTGGAGGTAGCTTTAACAAAATAATTCTTATAATACTTTTGCTTCAAGTTAGGCTTATATTCAAGTCCTCCTTTATCAAAAACACATTTTTGTGAGTTAAGCATATTTTCCAACATCTTTTGCCCATTTGTAAATTTCAAAACAATTTCATTCAATTCATTACTCTTTTTCTTAAGCATTTCGTTCTCATTTTTCAACTCATATATGTGTGATTCTAAATGCTCATGCAAGATGTTAGGTTTCTCATTTGATAATGCAATTTCATCATGCAATGTTTTGTTCCCTACTTCTAGGCATACAATTCTTGCATTTAGAGATTCATTTTCATTTTTAAGCTTTGCCATTTCCTTTTTAAGACATACATTCTTTTTACCAATCTTCGTCAACTCATCATGCAAATCTTTAAAAGCATCATACAATTCATCATAGGTGGGATCACTTACCTCATTGAGATCATCATCCCCTCTTATTGCCATGAGTGCTAGGTTTGATACTTCTTGCGATCCTTCTTCATCACTTGATTCTTCCTCACTATCATCCCAAGTTGCAACCATTGCTTTCTTCTTGAGTTTGTTGATAAGTGGGCACTCCGATCTTATATGTCCAGGCTTCTTGCATTCATAGCATGTGATTGCCTCCTTCTTCTCCCTATGGTTCTTGAAGTTTCTGAAATTTCTTCGCTCTCCGGTTTTCTTGAAGAATTTTCTGAACCTCCTTGCTAGCATGGTTAGCTCTTCATCATCCGGTTCACTTTCCCCATCATTCTCATATTTTGAAGCTTTGAGAGCAATGCTTTTCTTCTTCTCCTCATGTCCTTTTTCTGCAGCTAAATCCTCTTCATATGAAATGAGAGAACCAATTAAATCATCAAGAAGTAAAATATTTAAATCTTTAGCCTCTTCAATGGCAGTTCTTTTAGGTCTCCATTCTTTTGGAAGTGACCTAATGATTTTCTTAACTTTCTCACTATTTGAAAAGGTCTTCCCCAAGGCACCTAAAGTGTTCACTATGTCCGTGAATCTAGTATACATAGAATACACATTCTCATTTTGTTCTATTTAGAACAGCTCATATTGACGAGTGTATCTACTGATTTTAGACTCTTTAACTTGACTTGTCCCTTCATAGACAACTTCAAGTTTATTCCATATTTCTTGTGCACTTTCACAACTAGATACTCTATGGAATTCTTTCTTATCAAGGGCACAAAACAAAGCATTCATAGCCTTGGAGTTTAGAGACATCTTTCTCTTTTCTAACTCACTCCATTGACTCGATGGTTTAGGAATATCATCTCCTACTTCATCTTTGAACATAGGCATGAATGGACCATCACAAACAACTTCCCAAATTTCATAATCTAATGCTTGCAAATAGATTCTCATTCTAGTTTTCCAATAAGCATAGTCATTACCATCGAAAAATGGTGGCCTAGTTGTGGATTGCCCTTTTCTAAAGGTTGAGTCATTTAGGGTTGCCATGGATCTTTTACTCTAGACGATTAAGTCTTAACAAGAGAACGAGGCTCTGATACCAATTGAAATACAAGTATGCAACCCAGGAGGGGGGGTGAATTGGGTTTCTAAAAAATTATTCAATTTATTAAAGAAAAACTTAATGCAATTATAAATCAAATTCAAAGTAATAACAATTAAGATGATCACAATATAAAAAGATAAGGGAAGAGGGATTCAAACACCGAGATTTTTACGTGGTTCGACCAACCTCGCCTACGTCCACGCCTCCAAGCTTTCCGGGCTTGAGGATTCCACTAAGCAAGCCTCCAAGGCTTCAAATGCTTACACTTGACTTCCAATGTGTCAATAAACCTTTACAACAAGAGATTATCCCTAATCTCTTAACCCAAGTGTATCCCAACACTTACAATCACTCAAAGTAAAATATTACAAATTGTTTTTCTCACACAATATTTAAGATTACAAATCAATGCCCAATTTGTGAATAGATGAAGAGAGAATGTGTTTTAAGCTCTATGAAGATTGTATTCTCGAATATTTGCTCAATGGTCGTGTTGTGATCAATCTTTGTTTGAATCTGAATGAGCTTATTTATAACTGTTGCTGAAAATTAGTCGTTATTGACTTTCTGTACACTGTCGGATCGCCGTTAGCTAGATGTCGGATCGCCGTTTGACTGGTCAATATGACCGTTGGGCTAATTTTTTAAATTGTCGGATCGCCGTTATCTAGATGTCGGATCGTCGTTTAGGTCCAGAGGCTACTGGTTGATATCGGCGAGCCGTTTATCACATATGTCGGTTCGCCATTTTGGTCCAGAGGCTACTGGTTGATATCGGCGAGCCGTTTATCACACATGTCGGTTCGCCGTTTAGGTCCGGAGACTACCCTTCAGTTCTGGTTGATATCGGCGAGCCGTTTATCACAAATGTCGGTGTGCCGTTTTCGTCCAGATGCTAATCTCCATTTTTGCTTGAAATCGGTGAGCCGTTTACTACACATGTCGGATCGCCGTTTTCCACAAAAACTGCTGCAGTGAACTATTTTGCAAGATGACTGTTTTGTCTCTAAATCTTTATAAAAATACTTTATGAAACTTGTCAAAATAGATGAAAATTATGTTGAGCTTTTAAAACGATTAATCAATCTTAATCATGTTTGTTATCATCAAAATCAATAAAGAATAATTTATGTTAACAAAAGCAAGGTAATTTATCTGCCATTGATATTATAATCTAACCTTTTTTTTTTTAAAGTTGGATTACTACCAATATTTCAAGATAAAATGTAGTGAAGATACTGTCTTAAACAATATGTGAAAAGAGAAAGAATTTTTGGGTTCCTTGCAGGATACATTACCATCATTCAATGAAGTTTTCTCCTATTTAAGGTAGAAGAAGGAAGAAGGATTGTGATGTCAAAATGCCAAACTCTAATTGTAAGGGGTCTGCAATGATGATCACTTAAAGAAAAATTGTAAGGGATGGTCTAAATGTTGCTGAAGTCATGAAGAATGATGAAGATAAATTCACTCACAAAGACAACCTTTAATGCAACTACTGCAAGAAGAAGGGACACATAACATGATTACTGAAAACTTCTTGGTGAGCTTCTAGGAATGGGTAAAGGCTTCAAAGGAAATCAATCGAAGGGACAAGCCCATCTCACCAATGTGAAAAAACCAGGTCGTGAAGCAAACGGTATAAAGGCTAGCTTATTCAATTCATAGGAGATTGAAAGGTTAATAAATTTCCTCATTACTCTTGAGAAATATTATAAATCACGCTCTCTTGCTCAAAGTGGTAATACTAATTTTCTATATATTTAATGCCTTAAAAAAATTCAATTCCAACACTTAGATAGTAGATTCAGCTGCAATAGATCACATGACATATTCTACAGGATGTCTTAGCACCTAGTAGCAGTGTACTAGCAACAAAAAAAAAAAAAAATTATGGAGGATTATTAATTAATGCAGAGGCCAAGGAACAATGGCTCTTTCCTCTTCATTCATCTATGAAAATGTGTCTTAAGTTCTTAACATTACTGTTAATTTACTCTCCATCCATAAAATAACTCAAGACCTTAAATGTCTTGTAGCATTCTTCAATGATCATTGTGTTTTTTTAGGACTAAACCATAGGGAGGATAATTGGGCAAGCTAGAGCAACAGAAGTATCGTACTGTTTTACATACAAGCATAGTTGTAGTGATCTTTTGTTTTTATCTTTACTTTCTATTAATTTAAATAAAGATAAGATTTGGAATTATCATTGTTGTTTAGGACATCCTGCATTCAAAATTCTAGAGAGAATATTTCATTCTTTGTTTAAAAATATTGATGTTGAGTTTTTCCATTGTGAAGCTTGTGAATTTGCAAAGCACCATAGAGTACCATTTCCTTTGAATAGCACAATATCATTATCACCTTTTTCTTTAATTCATTCTGATATATGGGGACCATCAAGAATTTCCAATACTTTAGGAGCTAAAGGGTTTGTAACATTCATTGAAGATTGCACTTGATTGACTTGGGTATATCTTCTCAAATAAAAATCAGATGTGAGTCATATCTTTCAGATTTTATTTATTATGATAAAATCACAATATGAGGTAAGCATTAAATATATTAGAACTAATAATGCAAGGGATTATTTCAATCAAAAACTATCATAATTTTTTGAAAAAGAAGACTTTATTCACTAATCTTTATATGTTGACACTCCACAATATAATGAGTAGTTGAGAGAAAAAATAGACTTGTTGAAGTAACCAGGGCCCTACTTTTCTGAAATCATGTACCACAAAGTTACTGGGGAGAAGCGATTTTAACTTTTACATATTTTTCAATTAATTATCCTCTAGAGTCATAGACTTCAAAAGTCACTTAAATTATCTATTAGAATTCTTTCAAAAGAATAATTCTACTCAAAAGTACCTTTAAAATTTGGTCGTGTTTCTTACATCTACATTCACAAATAGCAATAAACTAGACTTGATCCAAGAGCCCTTAAGTACATCTCTATAGGGTATTCTACCACTTAAAAAGGGTACAAATGTTATTATACTGCCTCTTGGAAAAAATTTTTTGGTCAAAAATGTCACAATCAATAAAAAATAATCTTTCTTTAATCCAACTTATCTTGAAGAGAAGAGCAGCCTAAGGAAATTTACTATTCTTTTTCCAGTGTCACAAGATAAAAAAAATAGAGATAATAACTAGAAATAAACCTGAAAATAAATCAATGGATCCGACAGATAGCTCGAATCCAAATTCCCATTATGAAGCAACACTGAGTCTAATTCTTGAGTCTCCTCAAATGCACTAGCCTAAAACTACCACTGGTTGTCTATTATAGGTCTATACAAGGGGATTACAACCCAAACATATGTATTTGCAAGCCTATGAGTGTGAACAAAAACAAGGTACCAAAACTTCTTCTTCTTTACCTTATTCTCCAGATATTATTAACACTAATAAACCTATAGCCACTAAGAAAGGTGCAAGAAAGTTTACTAAAAATCCCTTATACCCTATAACTCACTACACATCCTTAAAAAAATTTTCCCCTTCATATAGAGCCTTTCTCTTTGAGATCACTTCCATTCAAGTTCCACAAACCCTTTGTTAGGCACTAGAAAATAATAATTGGGAGGATGTTATGAGGGAATAGATGAATGCTTTAAAAAGGAATAAGACATATGATGTAGTTGATTTGACTAAGAGAAAGAAAACTATAGAGTGTAAATGGGTATTTGTATTGAACTATAAGGCTGATGGAAGCTTAGAAAGATATAAAGTTAGGCTAGTGGCGAAGGGATATACTGAAATATATAGTGTAGATTATCAAGATACATTTTCCCTAGTTACTGAATGAACAATATTTGAATTTTGATTTCTTTGGCATTTAATTTTGGATGGTTTATGCAGTAGTTTGATGCTAAGAATGCCTTTCTGCATGGTGACTTAGAGGAGGAAGTCTATATGGATCTTGCGATAGGATTTAATGGCTTTTTTTTTAATCATGTGTCCTGATTGAAAAAAACACTATATGGTTTAAAACAATCACCATAAGCATGGTTTGGCATATTTGCAAAAGTCATATAAGCAATAGGATACAAACAAAGCTAAAGAGATCATAAGCTTTTCATAAAACACTCAGTTGGAGAGGGAGTTGTAGCATTGATTGTCTATGTAGACAATATAATTGTGACAAATAATGATATAGTGGAGAAGGAATCATTAAAATAGAAACTAGCTATAGAATTTGATATTAAGATGCTTGGTAAGCTAAAATATTTTCTAGGCATAGAGGTATCTTATTGGATGCTGGAGAGTGTATATTTATAAATGGTAAAATCATAATTTTTTGCTCTAAGTCTTACTAACATTTATACTTTTATGTACTTTTATCCTTTAAACTTTGATTGTGTGTGTTTTGTTATAATATGAGTATTTTATGTATTTCAAGGGTATTTTGGTTATTCTACAATTAACGAGAAATCGGACAGTAAAACGATAGCATTTTTTAGCCCAGAATAGCTGAAAACCTTAAGAAGGATATAAAGAACAAAATCATAATTTTAAAATATTGGTGAGGCCCAGCTAATGTGGCATTGACTGATGACGTGATATTGATTCATGATGTGGCAGCAACCTGTTGGACTAAAAAATGTTGTTGTGACATTGACTGATGACGTGGTATTGATTGATGATAGTATTCTATTTGATCGAAAAATGCCGATAAGGCATTGACCGATGGTATGCCATTGATTAATAATGTGGCAGTATATTATTGGACCAAATCACAGCCCTGATAATGTATTCGAGCCAATCAGAGCTTACCATGTGGCGCAATCCTGAGAGTCCATATTGTTTTCATCTTATGATCATAATTTACCTATTCTATCTATAAATAGGGAACTCCCCCTAATTCAACAACTCTGAATTTAAATTTGAGCCCCATTCTTTGTAATTTTTTTTCTCTATTTTGTATTTTCTACATATTTTAATAAAATTATCATTGTACCCTTAGTTAAATAATGAGTGGCTAATATAATTTCAAGCTTAAGTTGAAGGTGAAACCTCATCATGATTCGTGGGTTTAATTTGGTAAGTTTATTCACATGTTATCTCTGATTTATATGGATTGTTTTGGCTTATTATTGACAACAATAGTATTCTTGTCTAGATTTTGCACGACATACCGATTCCTTGATGTAAGATACTATTGAGTGTTAGAAAATGCATATTTATAAAGGAGAAAACCGTCATTTTACATTTCAAGTCTTACTAACAACCCTTACTTTTATGTATTTAACCTTCTTGTGATTTAATTACATGTGTTTTATTTTAATTAAGTATTTTATGTATTTTAGGAGCATTATAGTCATTTCACAATAAAAGAGAGATCAGACGGCAAAACGGACATCACTTTTGAACTCAAGACAGTCGAAAACCTTAGGAGGAGCATAAAAGGAAAAATGACACTATTCATATGTACGGTACTATTCACGTGTACGGTACTATCTACGTTACTGTTCACAACACTGTTCACATAGACGGATCGATGACGTGGCATTGACCGATGATGTGGCATTGACTGATGAGGTGTCACAATCCTGTTGGGCTAAAATTCTTATGTACTGTTGATGGTGATGTGGCAACATATCAGTGGATGAAAAATCTCGCGTACGGTACATGCATCACACAGGATTATTTTCAACCAAACCGCGTTACAGTTCATCCGAGTCAAACCGCGTTATTGTTCATCCGCGTGGTCAAACCGCGTATTGTTGACTGATGACGTGGCGCAATCCTGAGCGTCCAAACTGTTTTTAATCCGATGGTCATGATTTACTCCATGTATCTATAAAAAGGGGGCCTCCCCCCCCTAATTGGATAGCTCTGAATCCATTTTTGGACTCCATTTTCTGTAATTCCCTCTCCATCTTGTATTTTCTTCGTATTTTAATAAATTTCCATTTTACCTCTAGTTCAATTATGAGTGGCTAATTTTCTTTTAAGCTTGGGTTGAAGGTGAAGTCTCAACATGTGTCATGGGCTTTATTTGGTAAATTTATTTTCTCTTCCTCTCTAGTTTTTGTGGATGTTTTGACTTCTCGTCGACAAATAATACTAATCTTGTCTAGTACCGCCTTGGTTTCACCGGCCCTCTAGTACAAGGTTATTATTATTTGGCACGATAAGCCCTTAGCACCATATTGATTAGAGCGTGGTTCATGAGGTGTGGATTCCCCCCTCATGATTTAATTGGCATTAATACGGATTATTTATCCCATGATGCATGTTGATACGGATCCAGATACCCAAGTATGTCATTTCAATAGATTTCTCTTCAATTTATTCTTGCCATTGCAAGTCCAATTTTAGAATTTATTATCGCCATTTCAATTCCAATTTTAGGATAATTTAAATCACTTCCACCACAATTCCAACCACCCATTTACAAAATTAATTCTATATATAATTAAAATCCACCTCCTCGTGGGATCGACACTCGTCACCATTAGTCTATACTATAATAGATTCGTGCGCTTGCGAGTACATTAAAATTTGCACAACAAGTTTTTGGCGCCGTTGCCGGGGAGGTAAGTAATTTTAATTTATAGAATTAATTTTTGTGAATAATTTCTTTTAATTATTTTTTTGTAATTTTTTTTTATTAAAAAAAAGTGAATCTACATTTAGAGGTTAGTAATTTCTTTTCTTTTTCTCTTCTTTAAATTTCTGTAATTTAATTTTCAAGTTATTTTTTTTTCTTTGTAATTTTTGTTTATCTTACTAATTCTTTTTAGTTAATTTATTTCACGTATTTGTTTTTGTGTATTTTTATAGAAAGTTTGTAATAGCGCAATAAGGTTAGTATCGTAATTTCTCCCTCTTCTTTATTTTTATTTATTTTGTTCCCATCTTTATTTTTTATTTTATTTGTTTTGCATGCATGGTCGAATGTCATTATTACCCAATCTTGAACTTATAGACTTTGAACTTGAGAAAATACTCCGCACACACAAACAAGTAAAAAATAAAATGGATTTACAAGCACCACGGGAGAGGCCATTTAAGGATTATTTCAGTCCTTTAGCTAATTTGAGCACATCATGCATAAGATACCCAAATGTAGCTGCTAGAAGTTTTGAACTAAAACCTAGTGTGCTAAATTGTCTCCCCACATTCTATGGCTTAGAAAATCAGGACCCATATAATCATCTGAATGATTTTCATGCCATTTGTCAAGCATTTAAATATGAGAATTTTTCAGACGATGATGTTAAACTCAGATTATTCCCATTTTCTTTAAAGGATAGAGCTCGTTCATGGTTAAATACTTTACCTGCTAATAGCATTGCATCATGGGAACAAATGGTAACTAAATTTTTGAATAAATATTTCCCAGTGCATAAAACCAATGTTATTCGCAGGAAAATTTCAGAGTTTACACAGAGAGAAGACGAGCAATTTTTCGAAACATGGGAGCGATTCAATGGGCTACTCTTGAAGTGTCCACATCATGGGTACGAGAAATGGCACCAATGCCAATACTTTTTGGAGGGATTACTACCAAATGTGCAAGAATGGCTAATGGCAACAAGTGGAGGAGAGCTAATGTCAAAAAGTGCATCAGAGATTTGGGAATTCTTCCAGCGACAAGCGGATAATTCCCAACAACGGAGTCGATCACTCAGGAATACTAGAAGAATTAAGGGAATAAATGAGGTTCAAATTGGCGAGTCAACTTTGGGAATCAAAGAAGTCAAGGAGATGGTTGAAGGTCTTGCTCGACAAATAGCATCGTTATCGACTGCTAAATCAACAGAGGCACATGACCATGACTCATACTCAGATCAAGCCAATACCATAGGTGTAATGAGAAAGCCATCGAATTACAACCCATACTCCAACACATATAACCCTGGATGGAGAGATCACCCCAATTTTTCATGGTCTCAAGGATTCCAACAGAATGGACCAGCAGTTCCAGCTCCACCAATTCCTCAAAATCCTCAAGCCTCTCAGCCCCCATTTAGACCATACAATCAAAACCAGAACTACCCTTAACCCAGACCATGGGAGGATGCATTCCAGAATTTCAAGAATGTTACTCACTCCACGATTGAGCAACAGAACCGCACCATTGATGGACTACGAAATGAGTTGAGAACAGGCTTCAACTCACAAGCCCAATCAGTTTCAAGCCTCGAGAAGATGGTGGGACAGCTTGCTTCTTCAGTCCAGACCTTGGCAATGACTGTTGAGAAAGGTAAATTTCCAAGTCAACCAGTGCCTAATCCTAAAGGAGTACATGAAGCAAGTACCAGTTCACCACAGCAGCATGGAGAGGTCAAAGCAGTAATGACCTTGCGAAAAGGAAAAGAAGTCGACAACAAAGTAGAGATGCCGGTGACAAAAGAAAATCAAATTGTACCTGTGAATGTTGAGGAATCATCGCCGGAGGAGAAAGAAGAAACCAACCTATGAGAATATGTTCCTAAAGCTCCATTTCCTCATAGGTTAGCTAAAGGAAAGAAGGGAAAATCCACAGGTGAGATTCTCGAAATCTTCAAACAGGTAAGTGTTAACATCCCTTTGCTTGATGCTATAAAACAAGTTCCATCTTATGCCAAGTTTCTTAAAGACCTTTGTACTAAAAAGAGAAATATGCATGTTCAAAAGAAGTCATTTTTAACAGAAAACATTAGTTCTATACTCCAACACAAAATTCCTTTAAAATGCAAAGACCCAGGCTCCCCCACTATCTCATGTAGCATAGGGAACCACACAATTGAGAATGCTTTGTTGGATTTAGGAGCTAGTGTAAATTTATTGCCTTATTCAGTATTTGTGAAACTTGGACTTGGAGAATTACACCCAACTCCAGTGGTGTTACAGCTTGCAGATCGGTCCACGAAAATACCTCGTGGCATTGTGGGGGATGTGCTTATCCAGGTAGACAAGTTTTATTTTCCTGTTGATTTCATTGTAATTGACACTCAACCAATACAGGATTCAACGAAGCATATCCCCATTATTCTAGGCCGACCTTTCTTGGCAACTGCGGATGCTCACATTCAATGCAGGACTGGAAATATGCAGTTGTCCTTCGGCAACATGACTATGAAGCTAAACATTTTCAACATTTTCAACATTGTCAAACAACCTCACAGTGCAGATGATGGAATTGTTGATATGGATTTAATTGAAATAATAGTTGATAATACTTTTCTTTCAAACCTTAGTGATGATCCTTTACAAACATGTTTAACTCACTTTAGTTTGGATTTTGATATTGACAGATTGGTCGATGAGGTCAACGCCTTACTTGACTCAGCACCATCCATGGACACTAATAAATGGAAGTCAAGAGTTGAACAACTAGCACCATCAGAAAAGAAACTCATCCCATCATCTGAATCACCACCGAAACTCGAGCTCAAACCATTGCTCAACACATTGGAATATGCATTTTTAGGAGAAGAAAGTACTCTGCCGGTAATCATCTCATCATCCCTAAATGACGAACAAAAAGGTAAGTTGTTGGATGTTTTAAAAGAGCACAAAGGGGCATTAGGATGGACCATAGCGGACATAAAAGGTATAAACCCAGTAGACTGCATGCATTACATTCACCTTGATGAAAATGCTAAATCCACTAGGGAAATGCAACGTCGGTAAAATCCTAACATGAAAAAAGTTGTTAGAACTGAAGTCCTTAAGCTATTAGACGCAGGTATCATTTACCCAATTTCTGATAGTTCATGGGTCAGTCCTGTACAAGTTGTCCTCAAAAAGTCAAGAGTCACAGTAGTTACCAATGCTGATAATGAATTGATACCAACTAGAGTAACTACAGGATGGCGTGTATGCATTGATTATAGAAAGTTGAATTCTGTCACACGTAAAGACCATTTTCCTTTACCATTTATCGATCAAATGCTTGATAGATTAGCATGTCATGAATTTTATTGCTTTCTAAATGGCTACTCAGGATACAATCAGATTCCCATAGCACCAAAAGATCAAGAGAAGACCACTTTCACTTGCCCTTTTGGCACTTTTGCATATAGGAGAATGCCATTTGGATTATGTAATGCACCTGCTACATTTCAACGATGCATGTTAAGCATTTTTTCTGATATGGTTGAACGATTCCTTGAAGTCTTTATAGATGACTTTTCTGTCTTTGGTGATTCATTTGATCAATGCTTACATCATCTAACACTAGTTCTGCAGAGATGTACCGAGAAGAACTTAGTCTTGAATTGGGAGAAGTGCCATTTTATGGTAAAACAAGGTATTGTTCTCGATCACATCATTTCGAGCAAAGGTATTGAGGTTGACAAAGCCAAGGTGGATCTTATTTCTAATCTTCCTCCACCCAAAACAGTCAGAGAAGTAAGATCTTTCCTTGGGCATGCTGGTTTCTATAGACGTTTCATTAAAGATTTTAGCAAAGTTTCTAGACCCTTATGCAATTTATTTGCTAAGGATGTACCTTTTATCTTTAATGATTCATGTCTTATGGCGTTTGAAAAATTAAAACAGTTGTTGACATCATCACCCATCATTCAGGCCCCAAACTGGAGCTTACCATTTGAGCTAATGTGTGATGCATCTGATTATACAGTAGGAGCAGTATTAGGACAAAGAGTTGATCGAATTTCCCACGTTATTTACTATGCTAGTATGACATTAAATGATGCATAGTTGAACTATTCAACTACTGAAAAAGAAATGCTAGCAGTAGTGTTTGCATTGGAAAAATTTCGATCTTATCTCATTGGTTGTAAAATAATTATATTCACAGATCATGCTGCTCTTAAATATCTTCTCACAAAGAAAGATGCAAAAGCTAGACTAATTTGTTGGGTGTTACTTTTGCAGGAATTTGACTTAGAATTCAAAGATAAGAAAGGCACAGAGAATGTTGTGGCGAACCACCTCTCTCATCTCCATTTTGACACAATCACAGAGCCATTAATATTGAATGAGTCATTTCCAGATGAACAATTAATGAGTGTGGAAGCATTACCATGGTATGCTGATATAGTAAATTATCTTGTTACAGGTAAACTTCCAGAGCATTGGACCAAGCAAGATAAGGCTAAATTCTTTGCAGAGATAAAGAATTTCTTTTGGGATGACCCGTATTTGTTCAAGTATTGTGCAGACCAAATTGTTAGACGATGTGTCCCAGAAAATGAAATTCAGAAGATTCTTTCATTCTGCCATTAACAAGCTTGTGGAGGCCATTTCAGTGCTAAGAAAACAGCAACTAAAGTTTTACAATGTGGTTTCTATTGGCCAACTATATTTCGAGATGCTTACACTTTCTGTTCTTCATGTGATAGGTGTCAACGAATGGGAAGCATTACACGAAGGAACATGATGCCACTAAATCCAATTTTAGTGGTTGAGATTTTTTATGTATGGGGTATCGATTTCATGGGACCCTTTTCCCCTTCTTTTGGCCATCAATACATATTGGTTGATGTTGACTACGTATCGAAATGGGTAGAAGCAATTCCATGTAGGACCAATGATCACAAAGTGGTGATAGGATTTTTGAAAAGCAACATTATTTCACGCTTTGGATTCCCTCGAGCAATAATCAGTGATGGTGGTGCCCACTTTTGTAACAAAGCATTCAAAACTCTTTTGACAAAGTATTCAATCACTCACAAAGTGGCGACCCCGTATCATCCGCAAACCAGTGGCCAAGTTGAGATCTCCAATCGAGAAATAAAGCACATATTAGAAAAGACGGTGAGGCCAGACAGAAAAGATTGGTCATTAAGACTTGATGATGCATTATGGGCATATAGAACGACTTTCAAGACCTCGATTGGGATGTCACCCTACAGGTTAGTGTATGGAAAAGCTTGCCACCTACCTGTGGAGCTCGAGCATCGTGCGTATTGGGCCATCAAGAAATTCAACTTTGACATGCAGCAAGTCAGCTCAGAAAGAAGATTACAACTGGCAGAACTTGAAGAAATTCGCAATGACGCATACGAAAATGCCAAGATTTACAAGCAACGAATGAAAGTCTTCCATGACAAGCAAATTATGAGAAAATCTTTCACTCCAGGTCAGAAAGTGCTTTTATTCAATTCTCGCTTGCACCTATTCCCAGGTAAGTTACGCTCTCGTTGGTCTGGCCCACTTATTGTGAAATACTAACTAGGCAACCCAAGAGGGGGGGTGAATTGGGATTTTAAAAATTATCCTAGGCAAACCACACAACAATAAATTCAATAAAAGCACAATAATAAATGAGTGAAGGAAGAGAAAGCAAACTCAAGGATTTTTACGTAGTTCGGCAATCCCCGCCTACGTCCACGCCTCCAAGCACACCGGGCTTGAGGATTTCACTAAGCTAGCCTCCCAAGGCTTCAAACGCTTACAATTGACTTCCAAGGTGTCAATGGACCTTTGCAACAAGAGATTATCCCCAATCTCTTAACCCAAGTGTATCCCAACACTTACAATCTTTTAACTTGATTTTACAAAAAAGATTACAAATGAATCCCTCTCACACAATGTGTTTGATCTCAAGTGAAAGCTCAATGTGTGAATAAATGAGATGAATACAAAGATTTAAAGCTTAATGAAAGTTGTATTCTCAATATTTTGCTCAATGATGATCGTTGGAATTCTTCTTGTTTGAATTGGATTGAGCTTATTTATAGTTGGAGCTGAAAAACTAGCCGTTATAGACTGTCTGCTCGAAAACGGTTCGCCGTTAACCATTAACGGTTAACCATTTAGGCCGGTCAAAGTTACCGTTGGGCCAATTTTCAAATAAACGGTTAGCCGTTTAGGCTTACCCTTTCGCCGTTAATTTCCAGAGACCTGCAAAACAAATTTGGTTTAACCGTTCTTACTAAACGGTTCAAGGTTAGCAATCTGAAAATAATCGGTTAACCGTTTTCAGTAAACGGTTCACCGTTAGTTTCCAGAATCATCATTTTAACAATACTTTGTAGAACATGCTTTCTGGAAATTATCGATTAGCCGTTTTTAAATCAACGGTTAGCCCTTTTTAAATAAACGGTTAGCCGTTTGCTACAGTGATTGCTACAGTGAAATTATTTTCTAAATTTACAGTTTGATCCCAAAACTTTATAAAACTGTATTACGACCCAAAATGTTATGAAACGTTGCACATAGGTCCAATTTCAGAATTTTTAAGAAATGCTTTGTTAATCCCAAAACTTTTTGAAATTATGGTATAGCCCAAAATGCTATGACACTTTTCAAATAAGTCATTCTCCAAAATTTTAAGCAATACTTGTTTATTTTAAAGTTTTCAAAATTCTTTCAATTAAACCATAAACTTTGAAAAACAACCAATTTCATAAAATCATTTTTCCATTAAATATGAAACATTTATAATGTGAAATAATGATTTATTTAAAAAGAATAAAAACAATCAATTTCATAAAATCATTTTTCCATTAAATATAAAACATTTATAATGTGAAAATAATTATTTATTTAAAAAGAATATTAAATAATTTGAGCTTAAAAGATTAATCATTCTTAATCTTGTTTGTTATCATCAAAATCAATATTATGGAAACATATATGTTAATATATTGTTCATACTGTTTTTCCACATGGGGCAATTGAAATTAAGGACCCAAAGAACGGTGTCACGTTTAAAGTTAATGGTCAAATATTAAAGCCATATCTAGAGTACCAACCACATGGAGAAGACACCGAAATAAATTTGAGTGACCCACCAGATTTGAATTGATTTTTTTTTCTTTTCGTTGATTTGATTTTTTTTCTTTCTTTATATTATTCTTCTGCTAATTGAAATTATTTTTGCATAAATGTGTTTGTTTAACTATTAAGTTTTCTTTTATCATTTTTAATCATGAGTACATTACTTAGACCGTTCCTCCTGAACATTCTTAAACCACTTCAACGTGTCAAAACTCATCTCAAAAGGCAGATTCAATTTTGTAAAACACATCGCATTTGGGCTCTACAACCACCAGAGTTAGTAGCCTATGTTGAGGGTTTAGAACGCCAACTCCGAGACATTGAGAGAAGTGTTTACGACATCCAGTTGGAGCTTGAGGTAAATTCAATAAAAGGACGATTTTAATTTTCTTTGTGTGTTTTAATTTATTTTTCTGTTTGTGTGCTTTAGTTTGTTACCCCGGTGAAGTGGCGGATAACGGTACTCCGTGACAATCAAGTCGGTTACTTCAGTTTCCCATAATAACTGATATTCTGAAGCGAAGATATGGACAGAAACGAGACTCTAGCGAAGCTTCACAAGCGATTTCCTTCACTTCCTCAGAATGCCCTTCTTACGATCTATAAAGCTCGGTCCGAACGCATGCAATTGCTCATGAGAAATAACATACTTGCTTACATCCGTTGGTTAATCGAGGCTAAAGTACGATCGGCAGGTGAGTTACCTCCAAAATTTATTGCATACATGCCTGGTTGTGGTAAAGGAAATTATGCAAGAAAACAACGAGCTCGACGAATTTCTGTTGCTTGTCATAAGTGTGCCAGAATGAGTTACAATAAAAACCCATGTTCTTTAGGAATGGTGTCTGATAATAGAGAAGATAAGATTCAATTCATTAGGGATGGCTTGAATAAAGAGTCATTGGATGATATCCTTCTGTCTCTTGAAACGCATCCCAGTGGATATGTGCAAGGAGCGATTCTCCAGTTATGACCATTATTCCAGAAAGAGCATGCACGATATAGTCTCGGGAATCTGACTATAAACGACCTTGTTTGCCAGTTTATAAGAAAACTGGATAGGAAGCCTATCCTCGACCTATAGAGTGCGTTCAAGCCGTTTCTGGACGAAAAATCAGAGGAAGATGTGAGCCACAGTCGCAACTACCTATAAATATCCTTTTACTTTACTGTTATTTTATTTCACTATTGTTTTATTGTGTGCATTATTGTCTTTAATAATTTTATTACTGTTTGCTTTTTCCTTTTTACTGTTTCCTTTTTAACTCGCGAGCCACGTGCTTTACGCGTTATTTGACACTGACATGTTACCTCATACACAACTGTGCCCTACTGTCACCAAGACTCTTAAATGTGATTTTTTTTTTGTCAAGCACTCACAAATTATTTTTTGAGAAGTATCACAATGGCAGCTACTCCAAATAGACAATTCAAGAACATTTGTGTGCTTTCTGGATTTACCTATGGCAAACATAAAGAGTTCGTTGAGGCAGCCATCGATCTTGGTCGAAGCATAGCAGCGAGAAAATTACACTTGGTGTATGGAGGAGGTAATCGAGGGTTATCAAAAATGATCTCAGAAGCAGCTTTTATCAGAGGCAGCCAAGTGTTAGGCATCATCCCAAGAGCCCTAAAACCTTTGGGCAGTTCGTCTGACTCATCAACTGGAGAAGAGTTAGTCGTCTTAGGTATGCAAGAAAGAATAAATGAAATGCTTAATCATGCTGATGCTTTTATTTTCCTTCCAGGAGATCTTGCAACACTAGAGGTACTTATCACACTAGCATCTTGGGCCCATCTGCATATCCACCAGAAACCCATCAGTTTGTTAAATGTCAATAACTTTTATGATGGCTTTATCTCATTTCTTAACCATGCAATAAAAAACTATTTCATTCCCTCTAATGCGAAAAAACTCTTTATTTGTGCTCACACTGCTAATGAGCTACTTGATATGTTACAAGCTTATAAACCGGAGCTAGATCCCTGGACCTTTGTGTTGGAGCATCCAAATAATGATAATAACGGTAGCCGCAGTATGAAGTACAAATTAGATTTAACTCTCCGCTTGTAAATATTTTCTTCTGTGTTGCACCACCCAGGTGATGTCTTCTAAACTCTACTTCTTTCCTTTCAAACATTGAGGACAATGTTTCGTTCTGGTTGGGGGGAGGGAATAGTCGACAATTGTGGAATTTTGGTTAAGTTTTTACTAATTTTTTGTTGTAGAAACTAACTGTTGCTAACTTTTTGTGTTGAAGATGGTTGAATATGGAGGGTAGTGACTCTAGAAACGCATCTTCATCGTTTAAAAAAAAATTAAAAAAAAACTAAAAAAAAACTAAAAAAATAATAATAAAAACAAAATTTTCTTTTTCTTTATTAAGTTTTGATGTTCATTTTTCTTCTTCTTTTTAATTTCTCCTCTATAAATATCCATTTTCCAACTTTTGAGTCGAAGATGGCTGAATATGGAGTGTAGTGTCTCTAGAAACGCATCTTCTTAAAAAAAAAAAATCATTTTCGTTTCTATCATTTTACGTGTAACTTTTCTAATTAGTTTTTATGCATCATTTTCACATTTCTGCATGCATATTTTCCTTTCATGCTTAGAATAGGTTGGGGGGTAGAATGTTGTTTAAAAAAAAATTGTGTGATTTGTTTTAACATTGGATAACATGATTAATTTCAAATTTTAGTATTTGTATTATCTTTGGTCTTAAGTAATGTTACATTATGTTTGCTACTCTACATGTTGATGTCGGAGATAAATATGAGTTGCTTGAAGGAATGAACATGTCATAATAAGTACCAAGTGAGTTTTTGAGCCTATCATTTTTCTTGGAGAGTAACCCTTTTGCCCATTCTTTATACAGCTTAACAGTTTATTATTGTATACACAATCTCTAGATTTCTTTTGAGTAACCCTTAAAAAAAACAATTGTAAAATTAAAAAAAAAAGAAAAAAAATGTGTGTTGCTACATTTAGAGGCCCATCTAACTAGTAGATATGGATGATTATTTAGAGCCCTAAAAGACGATGGAAAGACCATCTTTGATCCGTTTGAGCCTTTCTAGCCATCCATTTTATTAAATATCCATAGTTAACCCTTTTGAGCCTTTAAAAAAAAAAAACCTTTTCTTTGTCAACTTATCATCTTGACTCACTCCGATTTGGAGTATTACCCAATGTCTTATAAGTTCCATCACCTATTTATGTTTGAGAAAATGTAAATAATTATGTTGTTCAGTGAAGTTATGCCAAAAAAAAAAAAGTTGTTGTTTCAAAAGAAAAAAAAATAAAAATAATAGGTGAAATCCACCTTGCAACTTCCAAAAAAAAAAAAATCTCTACATTTTTCTCAAACATACACTTTGTTTTCCTTATTTCCCTTCTTTGTTAACCATGTCCCTAGCCTACGTTACATCCTAATAAAAGTTCTTCCTGATTTTAGGGAACTATAATTTGAAGTAGAAGCTAGTTATGTGGGCTAAAAAGATGTAGTGGTGCATAATAAAAATAAATAAATAAATAAAAGAAAAAAAAAGATAAATAAATTGGGTTGACTAGCATTTTTATTTGACTTGAGATCGTATTGTTTCTAAGCTGAGGGCATATTTATTTCATCTTGGTCAGAGCATATGATATCACTTCTTTATTATTTTCTCTCTCAATTACCATTCATTGGAGTGACTATTTTTATTGGTTTTAATTTCTTTGTGAGAGTGTCACTACTTCCAGTGAGATTTTAGGATTTGACATGTCAGTCTTGAAAGTAGTTATAACAAAGTCTACTGGGCTGATTCATGTGGATGGTTGATGTGGGTGTGATGTTGCTTTAGACTGGAGATAATGCTTATAATTTTATTTGATTGCTATCATTAATCTGATGGAATAAATACGAGTGTTTCTATTAAAAAAAAAATTATTTTGAATTTGAATTTTGTTTTCGTTTTATTTGCTAGGGACTAGCAATAAGCTGGTTGGGGGGTGTGTTGAGTGTTAGAAAATGTATATTTATAAAGGAGAAAACCGTCATTTTACATTTCAAGTCTTACTAACAACCTTTACTTTTATGTATTTAACCTTCTTGTGATTTAATTACATGTGTTTTATTTTAATTAAGTATTTTATGTATTTTAGAGGGCATTATAGTCATTTCACAATAAAGGAGAGATCAGACGGCAAAACGGACATCACTTTTGAACTCAGGACGGTCGAAAACCTTAAGAGGAGCATAAAAGGAAAAATGACACTATTCATATTTACGGTACTATTCACGTGTACGGTACTATCTACGTTACTGTTCACAACACTGTTCACATAGACGGATCGATGACGTGGCATTGACCGATGATGTGGCATTGACTGATGAGGTGTCACGATTCTGTTGGGCTAAAATTCTTATGTACTGTTGATGGTGACGTGGCAACATATCAGTGGATGAAAAATATCGCGTACGATACATGCATCACACAGGATTATTTTCAACCAAACCGCGTTACTGTTCATCCGAGTCAAACCGTGTTACTGCTCATCCACGTGGTCAAACCGCGTACTGTTGACTGATGACGTGGCGCAATCCTGAGCGTCCAAACTGTTTTTAATCCGATGACCATGATTTACTCCATGTATCTATAAAAAGGGGGTCTCCCCCCCCTAATTGGATAGCTCTGAATCCATTTTTGGACTCCATTTTCTATAATTCCCTCTCCATCTTGTATTTTCTTCGTATTTTAATAAATTTCCATTTTGCCCCTAGTTCAATTATGAGTGGCTAATTTTCTTTTAAGCTTGGGTTGAAGGTGAAGTCTCAACATGTGTCATGGGCTTTATTTGGTAAATTTATTTTCTCTTCCCCTCTAGTTTTTGTGGATATTTTGACTTCTCGTCGACAAATAATACTAATCTTGTCTAGTACCGCCTTGGTTTCACCGGCCCTCTAGTACAAGGTTATTATTATTTGGCACGATAAGCCCTTAGCACCATATTGATTAGAGCGTGGTTCATGAGGTGTGGATTCCCCCCTCATGATTTAATTGGCATTAATACGGATTATTTAGCCCATGATGCATGTTGATACGGATCCAGATACTCAAGTATGTCATTTCAATAAATTTCTCTTCAATTTATTCTTGCCATTGCTAGTCCAATTTTAGAATTTATTATCGCCATTTCAATTCCAATTTTAGGATAATTTAAATCACTTCCACCACAATTCCAACCACCCATTTACAAAATTAATTCTATATATAATTAAAATCCACCTCCTCGTGGGATCGACACTCGTCACCATTAGTCTATACTACAATAGATTCGTGCGCTTGCGAGTGCATTAAAATTTGCACAACAGATACCCAAATATAACTATTAAGAGTTCGAGTTAAAACCTAGTGTGCTAAATTGTCTACTATCATTCTATGGCTTAGAAAACTAAGAACCATATAATGATTTGAATGATTTTCATATTGTTTGCCAAACTTTTAAATATGAAAGTTTTTCATATAAAGATCTTAAGCTCGGACTGTTTCTATTTTCTCTAAAAGATAGAGCTCGTTCTTGATTCAATACATTGTCTGCTAATAATTTCACATCATAAGAACAAATGGTAATTAAGTTTTTAAATAAATAATTTCTAGTACATAAAACTAAAGCTATTCGTCGAGAAACTTTAAAGTTTACTCAAAGAGAAGACGAGTAATATTTTGAAGCACATGAGCGATTCAATGGGCTACTCGTTAAGTGTCCACATTATGCATATGAGAAATGACACTATGTCACACAAGAATGGCTAATGGTAAGAAGTGGAGGTGAGCTAATCTTTAAAAGTGTATAAAATATTTAGGATTTCTTCTAGCGACAAGCAGATGATTCCCAACAACGAAGCCAATCATTAAAAAAAAATGAGAAAATCAAAAGAGTAGATGATGTCCACGTTAGCAAATCAGGATCAACACAACAAGGAAGTCAAAGTAATAGTCTAAGGACTTTCTCACCAAATAATATCAATAACGGCTGTTAAATCAATAGAGCCACATGCCTACAATCAATTTGACCATGATTCAGACTCAGATCAAGACAATGCCATTAACGTGATGAGAAAGCAGTTGAACTAAAACCCTTACTTCAATACTTATAATCCTAAATAGAGAGATCATCACAACTTTCACGGTCTCACGGATTCCAACGAAACAGAACAGTAGCTCTAGCTCCACTAGCACCAGTCCAACTAGTTCACCATGCTCCTAGAAAGAGGCACTCTAAAATTTAAACAGTGCAATCAAAATTAGAGATACTCATTAACCAAATCATAGAAAGAGGCACTCTAAAGTTTTTTTAAAAATGGCTCACTCTATACTAGAATAACAAAATTGCACCATTGACGAGTTGCAAAATGAGATGAGAGTTAGTATAAATTCACAAGCCCAAATGATTTTGAACCTCAAAAGATAGTGGGTCAAGTTTATTCTTTAGTTCAAACCTTGGTAATGGACATTGAGAGAGACAAGTTCCCAAGTCAGCTAGTGCCCATCCTAAGGGAATACATGAAGTTAGTACTAGTTTGCATCAGCAGCATAAAGAGGTCAAAACCATCATGGCCTTGCAAAAAGGCAAAGGTCGACAATAAAGTGGAGATGTCGGTGAAAAAAACAACTCAAGTTGTACCTTTAAACTCTGAAGAATCATCATCAAAAGAGAAAGCAGAAAGCAACCTGTGAGAATATATCCCTAAAGCTCTATTCCCTCAGAGATTAGGTAAAGCACACAAGAAAAATTTTACAGGTGAAATTATAGAGATCTTTAAGCAAGTACATGTTAACATTCGTTTGCTTTATGCTATAAAACAAGTGCCCTCTTGTGCTAAGTTTCTTAAAGGCCTTTGACTAAAAAAAGAAGTATCCATGTTCAAAATAAAGCCTTTTAATAGAGAACATTGGTTCCATACTCCATTAGAAAATTCCTCTAAAATGCAAAGATCTAGATTTCCCTACTATCTTTTGTAGTATAGGAAACCACATAATTGAAAATCTTTGTTGGACTTAAGAGCTAATGTCAATCTTTTACCTTACTCAGTATTTGTGAAACTTTTATTGGGAGAATTACACCCAAATCTAGTTATGTTGTAGCTTGCAGATAGACCCATGAAAATATCTCGCAATATTGTGGCGGACGTGCTTATCCAAGTAGACAAGTTTTATTTTCTCGTTGATTTTATTGTAACTGACATTCGACCAATGTAGAATTCGAAGAAGCAAATCCCCATTCTCTTGAGCTGATCTTCCTTTGCAACTGCCAACGCACACATTCAATACATAACTTGAAATATACAGTTGTCTTTTGGTAATACGATTATAGAGTTGAATATTTTTAACATGAAATTGTAAATGGCTAACATGAAACTTGAATACAAATATAAATTGATAGCTTTAAGTGGTTCTATCTATTCTAGTTAAGTTGATGTTATGTCATTTATTTTATTATTTTATTCTTTATTTTATTTTTAGTTTATTTAACAATTTCTTTCCTTTTGTTTTGTTTCTAGTTACTAGTTTTCTTACAAATATTATCCAGGTGTACTCTTTCCAATTTATTTTCTCATTATTATTGCTCTTTTTTTATATATATATTTTGTGCATTTGCATCCATGAGTGAACATTAAAAACATTGAGGACAATGTTTAGCATAAGTTTGAGGGTAAGGTGTCTTTAAAAAAATTATTAAAAAATTTAAGGAATTTTGTGTGAGCTTTTGACATTAGATGACATGATGACTTTTAAGTTTTAGTATTTGTATTATCTTTAGCTTTGAGTTATGTTGCATCGTGTTTGTTAATTTGTGTGTTGTTGTTAATGACAAGTGCGAGTTGAGAGATTTGATGACCAAAATTGATTGAGTTATTTGAGCCTATTATTCTTTGGAGAGTAACCATTTCCCTTTGTTTCATTTATACAGCTTAGTAGTTTATTATTTTATACATGATTTTTATTTTTCTTTTAAGTTGACAATTGAAAAAATAATTTTTTTTTGAGTTGATACATTTGAAAGTTCATTAAACTAGTGGATATGGAATGTTATTTAAAGCTCTAAAAGATAACAAAAAGGCAATCTTTGCTCTATTTGAGCCTTTTCTAATTATCCCCATTGCGAAGTATACATAGTTAACTCTTTTGAGCATATAAAAAAATAAAAAAATAACATTTTTCTTTGTTAACTTATTATTTTATCCTACTATAATTTGAGTATTACCCAACGTTTTATATTTTCCATAATTGATTCATGGTTGGGCTAAGTAGGGATGATTATGTTATTTAAAAAAAGTGGTGCAATAAAGCAAAGAGAAAAAATAGAAAAACAAGAAAAAGCCAAATAAGAAAAAGAACAAGAAAAAGTGTGATTGGAAAAAAAACACATATGCAAGATTAAAAAAGAAAAGCAATGTGGAAAGCACCTTGAATTTTTTTTATTTATAAAAATCTCTATTTTTGGTCAAGTATATATCTTGTTTTTGTTTCCTTAATCCTTTTTTTGTTAATCATGTCTTCAGCCTACATTACGTCCTAGTAAAAATCTTTTCTCGATTTTAAGGAACTATACTCCAGAGTAAAAGCTGCTGATATGGATTGAAAGATGTGGTGATACATAATAAAAAAAGATGAATAAAAATAATATTATTATTAGTTTGACTGGAAAATCCTTTGACTTGAGATCATATTATTTTCTCTCAATTTGCAATTCTTTGGAGTAACTGTTTTTATTGAGTTTAATTTCTCTTGAGAGTGTCATTCTCATCCTATGAGATTTTGGGATTTGATATGTCATTCTTGAAAGTGGCTTGATTAATGTAGTTTTGATAATTGATTATTTTCCATAAGTTTACTTGACTGATTCATATGAATGGTTGACATGGAAGTGATATTTCTTTTGAATGGAGATAATGCTTATAATTTTATTTGATTAAAGAAGTGAACACAGATGCCTTAAAAAAAGTCATTGCTTTTAGTATTTGTTTATTATCTTTAGGTCACTATTAATGATGTTTGTGGGTATCTTCGCTAAAAACTCACTAAGACCACTAAAAGTTTTAAAGACTTGTTGCATATGCTAAATGCAAATGCGATTACCTGCAAAAGTGGTCTAGTTAGATTTTATTTGTTTCTTTATCTTTAGTTTTGTTTTCTCAAGAACCGGCAAAATTTAGGTTTGGGGGTACTTGATGGGCATAATATATTAATACATTTTTTCTCTAGTAATATACTAGTTAGTCTCTTTTATTCATATTTTTAGATAATTTATTTATTTTATTGAACAGGAAATAATCGATGATCTATGAAATGAAATAAAAGGCTTAAAGGGAACATAATTGGAGAGAAATGGAAATTATCGGGTTTGTCGCTAATGTGGCCTTAGACATGGATTAAGAAGAAATTATAGTGGGCTTCGTAAGATTGAACTAAGAAATTATGGGCCAATCACTAAAGCTTGCACATAAGGATGAAAAAGGAAAAAAGAACAAAAATTCAAGCTTTAAATGATTATTAAGGTCGGTGGCTTAAGAATATATAAGCCAAGACTTTGGCTTTTACAGGAATAAAGAAGAAAATTGGACGCGACCGAAAGGAAGACAGAACAACCACATAATTTTGGAGAAGAGCCAGCCACTTGGATTTAATATTTCTGATGACAGGTTTTATCTACTCTTTTATTCATAAATCAATCATATGTAACTTAATTTTCTATACTAATGTTAAGGATAAAGCCTTGTTCAATGAAATAATTTATTTTTTATTCAATTAATTCCTTACTCATCTATTTTAATGTTTATGGTTCTTGTTTCACATATTTAGTTGAATGTAATTAAATCTTTTCATCAGTTCTGCAGTACATCATTTATTGTTATGATTAATATTTGACTAAATTTATTCTTGAATTTATAAAGTTTATGAATTGTTTACATAAAGTGCTTTAAATAACTTTAACTCTTTGTTATTCAATATTATTTACATGAGATGCTTAGATATCATACTATTAAGTAGAAAAAGAACCAACATAAGATTAATTTTAATTTGTTGAATTGTTATATTCATGAGTAAACATAGATTGATTTGGAGTTGTCACTTTAAAATTGTGAATTGATTGATAATTATATAATTGTTAAGTTGAACTGAGATGGATTCTGAAACCTTAGTAGTCTCAATCTCTTGAATTATTGTGTTAATTTACTCGTTTTAATTTTAATTACATCTTTAGTCTAAATCTTTTTAAACAAAATATTTTCTTTTTAACTAGTATAGATTTGTAATTAGCTTAGATTAGACTTGGGTTTTCTAAAAATTGACAGTCCTTGTGGGTTTGATTTAGCTATTCTTAATTTATACTCTAATAAACTTATGCATTTGCAAGTATATTAAAATTTGCATAACAGGGGGAGTGTTAAAGAATCTGAATGATATGATTAGATATTATTGTACAACTATTAATTCTTTTGTAGTCTTAACTTTCCAAGGAGAGATTCCTAGGGCTGTATATATATTCTTCTTTACTGAATTATTCAGCACAATTGAGAGTGAATTTCTCTACAGATTTGCTTATGTTTCTTAGTGGTTTTATTGCTGCTTTTCACTCTTTTGTTATTGCTTTTGGGGTTTTTTGTTGCTATTTTCATGTTTGAATACCTACCTTTTTTTTCTTTGCTTTGTTTTCTACAATTTTTGGTTAATTTACTACTATTTCTAATGTTATTTACTTTTTTTTGGATGGATTTATCATTATTTTCTTTATTTTTCACTATTTTGTTACTGATTCTAAGATAATTTGTTTTGTTTTATGTTTGATTACTTGCTTTCTTTAGAAAATTTTCTACTATTTTAAAGCTAATTTGCCGTAGTTTTGGTGTTGATTTGCTTCTATTTCTAAATTTTTTACATTTGTTAGACTTGTTTTCCTATTGTATCTACGTTTTATACCCTGCTATTTTCTATTTTCAGGCTTGAATTCATCTTTTTTTTGGCCTTTTTTGTTATTTTTAGGTTTATTTCCTACTGCTTCTAGGCTTGATTTCCAGCTGTTTAGGTTAATTTTCTATTATTTTTGGGTTTATTTTTTGCTAGTTTTGAGCTTGATTTAATCCTTTTTGGCATTTTTTCATACAGTTTCTAAGTTTGTTTCCTACTGTTTATTGGGTTAATTTGTTACTATTTTTATGTTAATTTATTTCTATTAGGTTTTAATTTGCTTAAATTTATTGCCATTTTAGGTTTTAATTTGCTGCTATTTAAAAAAAAAATTCCAGAGATGTATGAGTCGATGGAAGTTAATGGAGATGATCTTGAATTACTGCAATATGATCCTGAATTAGTTTTACGATGTAAAAAGTTGTAGTATGGAAAATGTATTATGCCTTTAAGTATACATGGAAATAAAAGATGTAATATTGGTGATATTGAGAATATGAAATGTTAATTTAATTCTATTAATTTAAATCTATTTATACAGTTATAATATCATTTGTTATACCTTGTTTTTTACGTAACCAACACAATAATAAGAAGTCAAAATCTAATATGAGAATAATTACTATATCCTACTCCAAGGAAAAATCCTCATATATGCCTGCCTATGTGTTACCTCATTAGGTATTCCAAGTAATAAAAAGGCTCTTGTGTACAAGGTTAGGTAATCTCATGCCCAAGCAAACTAGAGCTCTTTCTCTTCTTTAACTTTTTTTCCTATCAGTTTTTATTGTTAACGCTTTTAATTTCTGACTTAAAATGTCAGAGAGTCTTTGCGAGTGTTAACCTTGACACCTTTAGAATTTTCTTGTTTTATAGATCAAAGCACTCAAATTATGAAGTCATAGAACACTACTCAAGGAGGTTTAATAGCCCGATCTCCATACAACCTGATCACATTGTTGAGCCAAATTTTGTTATCAATAATTGGCGCCATATATAGCTATTGCAATTCTTTTCAACAACTACCTCAAGAACTCAACGACACTTAATCTCCTTTGTAATCCTGAAAAGATTGACATGATCCACCATGATGACGAGATGCATTAAGACTAATGCAACCTGAATGAGCCAATTCGTCAACTCGAAGAGTCTTGTCATCAGTATTGTTGTGCAAATTTTATTGAACTCGTAAGCGTACGAATTTATTGTAGAATAGATTAATAGTGACGAGTGTTGATCCCACAAAGAGATAGATTTTAATTATACGTAGAATTAATTTTCTATGAGAGTGGTTGGATTTGTGGTGAAAATGATTTGAACTATCCTAAAATTTGAATTAAAATGACAAGAATAAATCGAAGAGAAATCTATTGAAATTGAGGCGCTTGGGTATCTGGATCTACATCAATATGCACCATGGGCTAAATATTCCTTATTAATGTCAATTAAATCACAGGGGGATTTCCACTCCTCATGAACCACACTCTAATCAATATGGTGCTAAGGGCTTATCGTGTCAAATAATAATAACCTTGTATTAGGGAGCCGGTGAAACCAGGGCGGTATCTAGACAAGATTATTACTATTTGTTGACGAAAAGTCAAAACATCCACAATAATTAGAGGGGAAGAGAAAGTAAATTTACCAAATAAAGTCCATGGCACATGTTGAAACTTCACTTTCAACCCAAACTTGAAAGAAAATTAGTTACTCATAATTGAACTAGGGGTAAAATGAGAATTTATTAAAATACGTAGAAAATACAAGATGGAGAAGAAATTACAGAAAATGGAGCTAAAAAATAAATTCAGGGGATGCCAAATTGGGGGGGGGAGAGCCTCCTTTTTATAGATACACTGAGTAAATCATGACCGTCGGATTAAAAACATTTTGGAGGCTCAGGATTGCGCCACGTCATCAGTCAACAGTATACAGTTTGACCATGCGATTTGAATAGTACCACGGTTTGACCACGCGGTTTGAATAGTGACGCGGGCGGTTTGAACAGTAACGCGGTTTGGTTGAAAATAATCATGTGTATATGCATGTACCGTACACGCGATTTTTGATCCACTAACATGCTGCCACGTCACCGATCAACAGTACATAAGAAATTTAGTCCAACAGAATCGTGACACCTCACTAGTCAATGCCACATCATCGGTAAATGCCACGTCATCAATCCGTCTATGTGAACAGTGTCGTAAACAGTAACGTAGACAATACTGTACATGTGAATAGTACCGTACATGTGAATAGTGCCATTTTTCCTTTTATGCTCCTCTTAAGATTTTCAACTATCCTGAGTTTAAAAGTGATGTCCGTTTTGCTGTCTGAACTCTCGTTTATTGTGAAATGACCATGATGCCCCTAAAATACATAAAATACTTAATTAAAATAAAACACACATAATTAAATTACAAGAGACTAAAATACATAAAAGTATAAGTGTTAGTAAGACTTGAAATGTAAAATTACGATTTTCTCCTTTATAAATATACACGTTTTAACACTCAACACACCCCCAACCAGCTTATTGCTAGTCCCTAGCAAATAAAGCGAAAACAAAATTCAAATCCAATTTTTTTTTTAAAACACTCGTGCTTATTCAATCAGACTAATGATAGCAATCAAATAAAAGTATAAGAATTATCTCCAGTCTAAAGAAACATCACACCCACATCAACCATCCACATGAATCAACCTAGTAGACTTTGTCACAGCTATTTTCAAGAATGACATGTCAAACCCCAAAATCTCACTGGAAGTAGTGACACTCTCATAAGAAAATTAAACTCAATAAAAATAGTCACTCCAATGAATGGTAAATTGAGAGAAAAATAATAAGGAAATAATATCACACGCTCTCACCAAGATAATATGCCTATAACTTAGACAAACACGATCTTTAAGTCAAACAAAATGCTAGTCAACCCAATTTTTTTTTTTTTTTTATGCATCACTACATCTTTTTAGCCCATATATCTAGTTTCTACTTCAGACTATAGCTCCCTAAAATCAGGAATGACTTTTATTAGGATATAACGTAGGCTAAGGACATGGCTAACAAAGGAGGAGAAATAAGGAAAACAAAATATATGTTTGAGAAAAAGTAGAGTTATTTTAGAAATTACAAGATGCATTTCGCTTATTTGTTATTTTTTTCTTTTTTTTTCTTCTTTTTTTTTTGAAACAACAATTTTTTTTTGTTTTGCTTTTGTTTGGCATAACTTCACTAAACAAAATAATTATTTACTTTTTTCTCAAACATAAATAGGTGATGAAACTTGTAAGATATCGGGTAATACTCTAAATTGGAGTGGGTCAAGATGATAAGTTTGACAAAGAATTTTTTTTTTTAAAGGCTCAAAAGGGTTAACTATGGATATTTCATAAAAGGGATGACTAGAAAGGCTCAAACGGGTCAATGATGACATTTCCATCGTCTTTTAGGGCTCTAAATAATCTTTCATATCTACTAGTTAGATAGGCCTCCAGATGTAGCAACACACACTTTTTTCTTTTCTCTCTTTTTTTTAATCTTACAATTTTTTTTAGAGGGTTGACTCACAAGGAATCTAGAGATCATATAAAATAATAAATTGATAAGTTGTATGAAGAATGGGCAAAAATGGTTACTCTCCAAGAAAAATGATAGGCTCAAAAACTCACTTGGTATTTATTATGACATGTGCATTCCTTCAAGCAACTCATATTTATATATTTAACAAAAAATATTATGATTTATATTTCGTTAATGTCATTGAGGTTGATTTGTATAATTAATAATACAAAATTTTAGTTAATAATAATAATAATAATAATATCTTGTAAATTGTAATATTATAATATAAAATATGATTATTTATAGTCCAATCAAATATTGCACCAAACACAACATAATATTATATATAATCTAGTATTGTCCAATCCAATCTAATCTAATCCAATACAATCCGGCACACCAAATGAGCCCTAAGTGATCCCCTATTAGATAATGACTATATATAATAATAGTTCTATAATGAGAACACTCTCATTTTAACCAAGTGAAGATGCTACTAACTAACAAAGAAACACATATTTGGATATACTGATAGACAATAGACAAATTATTCAACAAATTAAAAAATCTATATTTTTTGTATTTTAGTGGCATCTCTCTATATAGTAAACTTCTTTGTAATCATACTATTGGGACTAGCCTAAGTTCATTATTATGAGGAAATTATAACTTAGCATAGTTTTAGTTACGAAAATTTTTATTTTGACTTAGTTATCCTTGGTGCAAGTTATATAAAGGTAAATACATTAATAATTAAGTAACGAAGTGTGTCCATTTTAGTTTCTAGGTATTAATAATAATAAAAAAGGTCGATATAGTTTCAAAATACTAATACATACATCAATATAGTATAAGAATATGTAAAATTAGGACCCCTGATATCGATGAATTGCAAATTACAATTGAAGTGGATGAGGAGAATCAAAGAGTCATTGCAAAATTAAGTGATCAAATTCCATGACTTTACTACACTAATTGAATGGATAATAATGTCTTCATCAATCATCCAAATGAGCAACAAGTCATGTTTACTTTAACTAAAGAAAAAAAGTTGTTATATATACATTTTTTAGGTGCGGACGTTAAAATGCGGATTTCGTGCATAGAGCAAGGCATCCCAAACACTAACAGACCAAAAATTGTTTTGCTTGTCTTTTACTTTCATCAGCACAAAATCTATATTTTAGCTTATTCACTTCAAAAGTTCTATATATACATACACTATATTGAAATACATATTTTTTTTTAACGTATTTCTTACTAACTAAAAGACTCTCTTATTATAAAATTACTATATTTACACATACATCAATTAGGCTCTCATCTTGTCTCCCCGATTTGGCAAAGTATGTGGCTCATTAAATCTCCACCTTTGGGTGATTTCAACGGTAAAATTCGTGGGAGCGTATACAATTTATATTTTGATAATGGTTGTGGGGGCTCTTGGTAAATGTTACCTGCCCAGGTCCCTTCCGAGGAAAGGAGCATCATGCATTAATGCCAAATCCAATGAAAAGGGAAAGAGAAAACCTACTATTCGATTTCGTTTGGATTATGAAATCAACAAACTAAACTCCGGGAATCGGACTGGGTCCTTGCGTGGAAATCTAATAATTGAAAAAAAAAAAAAACCAATTCAAGGCTTTTGAAATATGAAGGTAGAATTTCCCCGAAGGGGAGGCAACAACCTAACGGGATGGTTACACAAAACTCGTTCCATAAAACGAGTTTATCAATTTTATCAAACCTAGATGCGTCAGAAGCGGAGATAGCTTCAATTAATCTTAGTCGTGATGCAACTCAGTGGTACAATTTTATGATATAACCCTAGGTCCTGTCAAGTCAAAACTTGTGATCATTACAAGAGAGAAATTGTGAATGGTGAGAAAATATATAATGTAAGATATCACATGAATAGAAACATTTTAATTTCTGTCATTATTGCTTTAAATGAACGTAGACAAATTAAAGTACAAATTGCTACCACAAGAGCCTTTGTAAGTGCGCAAATACTCAGCAGTCAGCACTGCAGTTGTATAATGACCAGACAAAAGAAGATATGGGAAGAGACTGTGCTGTTGTGTGTGTTACGATGTGTGAAGTCGTGCGTGTCATTACATGATTGGCGCCTGTGAGGCCCACAAAATGCAAGCATCTTATTATATTTAACGCCCGCGAGGTCGCGCGCGCGCATATATATATATATATATATATATAGCGAGTGCATCTTAATTTTGTTAAAGTTAGAATATTAATAAAATATAAAAAATACATATTTTAATATATTAATAGATAAAAAAATATAAATACACTAATATACAATAAAATATATTTTTTAATGTATTAAAATTTGTGTTTTTTATATTTTACTGACATTCTCATATTGTCCTCACTCGAGAAAGACTATATATATATTACACTATTAAACTGTATAGTTTAATGATGTTTTTAAACTTTATTAAAGTGCAAGATCTTGGATTAAAATATTTTTTTATATATGTGTATATCATGTTGCCGCAGTGATCTTTATAATCTTTTGCATTTTGTCCCACTTTATCAATATTGACCAACAAAAAATATGTTGTTGGTCTTTTCAAAGCATTTTCTCTGGTGTTTATGTGGTTCATAACATAATTCAATAATGTTTAGTGGTTTCTATGAATCATAAATGAATTGACGACAAGTTATTGTGAATCATGAACAAGCCCATACTTCATAAAATTCAGGCATTCAATTATGATAACTGTCCAATGAATGATCACGGAAAAAATCATTCAAATGTTTTAAACAAAAAACTTTCCTTTGGCGCCAGCTTTGCTAGCTGTGAGTATGCTTTGTGCCTGTGATCAATTAAGCATGGGTGATAAAAAATAAGAATTATGATGAAACAAAAATATTGGGATTGAAAAGATAGAAAAACACAAGTTTCTGAAAATTTTGAATGATAAAATTAAGATTTTAAACTTCCTTTTATACTGATCCTGAATACTATAAATTTATCAAAATAAGAAATTCAAGGGATTTCAAAGAGGATTCTAACTAATTGCAATTAAACCTATAATTAGCTTTAGAATTTGTCTCATGATTTTGATACAATTTGGCATCACTGAATTTCACATATGTTTGACGTATTTTTCTTAAACAAATTTAGTGCAGATGAGTGACTATTCTTAAGTATTAAAGCACATGTAACATGTGATTATTTTAAATTAGGAAGAACATAAATCAGGAGAAGGATCCTTACGCTAGTAAATTTATAATATGTATTACACACTTCATATGGCTATACTTACATGTAATTAACAGTGAATACCGAGCATGGTCATGCTTTCGCGGGAAAAAAAAAATACAAAGGAAAGAGCTACGATAATGTCTAGATTATTTAATTTATAGCTTCAATCCAAATCATCTGTGCCCTCCACAAGATTCTGTCGGTATGGAGCAATGCAAACATCATTTATTTTTTATTAATCATAAGGCAGGCAATATAGTAGCCAAAGATAGAAAGTACATAAAGATCATTATTTTCTGAAGTACAATAATATTTAATGATAAATTAATTAGAACTACGGCGCATGAAATTTGCTGCAATCAAGGCTTGCCACCAGGGCCAGGTTTTTTTCTGGGGTCATGCTTTGGATTGGGACCTGCATCATCATAATCCAGCACTGCACCAAGCATCAACCTCTTCCTCATATTCATGTCCTTTATACACAAAATAAATAAATAAATAAATTACTACAAATTAATTAAAGGCTCTTTTCAAAAAATAAAATTAATTAAAGGCTTTGTATAATATTGCACGATATCAAAAAGTAAAAACGTATACGAACTGCCCATTGGTCTGCTGAATCCTTTATTTTCTAGGTTTGCACCAATTACTCTTGGTTATTCTTTGTATTTTAGAAATAAAAAAATGATGTCTACCCTAGAAATGATTTCCACTTCAACCTCCCTCAGACAAATTTTTAAGGTAACTTTGTCATTGATTCAAATTTTAAGGATATCTCAAAAAATTTCGACTTTTATTTGTTCTTGTGTGGAGTTGAGATGGAGTTAGAATTAACTCTCTATCGTTAAGCTAAAAAAAATCCAAAAGTCCATGTTAGTACTTCCATTAGCATTGGATCTAATTTTCAAAAGTATAATAATATATTTATCTGATATAACCAAAGATTACTTCAAATAAATATAACATGCAACGGGGGAAATATAGAGAATAATTAAATTTTTTTGATGAAAATAGATATGCGACAGGAAACGTTTAAGATAATTTTTAAAAATATAATTGAATAAATCGTAGAGTTAAAAAGAGCATTTACCCTTAAATAAAAAATAATTTTTTAAGGTTCGGGTGGGGAATACTATAAAATTCTCATCCACTAAACAACAAACCTAATCCTTAATCATACTAAAACTCGAGTGACTGCGAACTCATGAAGTGCATTCACAGTCAACGAAGCTAGCTCGACGGCTATGAATATTAACATTATTCTTCACATTATATTACGTTCGTTGGATATGTATAATATGCTTTAACTTTATTTATTTATTTTTTAACTTGGTATTATAAAATTCATATAGCTTCTATACACACTACCTTGTCAAGTGAGTGTTTAGAGTGCATGTTATTGATCTTGAAGCCTTCAACCATGCCTACAAAATAAAAAGTATACTGTCACAATTTGAAACTTAAATATTAAGATAGATTATATTTTATGTGTAGAGATGCATGATATCAACTAATTTAGAAAATAAATTCTCACCTGAAGATAATAAGAGAATATTGAATAGGAGATAAAGTAGAAGAAAGGTCTTGATCCTAAGAGCAGCCATTGATAATATAGAGTATGGAGCAATTGATGCTTAATTCACAGAACGAGGATGAGACGGGGGACGAAGGGTCTGCTTTTATTCTCAATTGTGAGTGGTAGGAAATGTGGGTTTATAGCTGTTGTGATGGTGAAACCCCACCAAATAGCAACAGAATTATAATGAAATGCAATAGCCCTTTTTCCCACAAGCCTTAAAGTCAAATATACTATTTTAATATGTTACATATCATCAAAAAAGCAAAAAACAAAAAAACAAACAGTCCCTTATTGCATGGCTCTAAGTCCATAAGCCATTTTCAGCTAGTTGGCTTTTTCGTGTTCTGTCAACGTTTGCATAAGTCAATCTGCTTTTCTTCGCCCTATTCTGTCTGTGGATCTTAATGCGCCACCAGCACTCATTTCTGATGACCATCTCATTTTATTGATTTTTTAGGTTATATTACATTATTGCTGTTATTGTTCAAAAGGCCAGATGTCAGATGACTTACCCCCAATACTTACCCCTACATGTACTACTTGCACCCATTGTTTTCCGAATTATGGAATGATGAAAATTAATTAAAGATGCTTGAACTTGTGTCTGCTTCAAGTTACAACAAAAAGGTTTGTTTTCCTCAAATGATAATTCATTGTTAAAAGTATCTTTAATGGTTGGATATCGGAATTTAAAATTGCTGCATGCAATTATATATACATATATATATATATATTGGATCCCAAGTACTTTGTAAACTTCAGCTCTAATATTATATTAATTGCACCAATTATTTTAGAAAAATTGACAGCGACACCTTGTATATTCATATGTATTACGCCACGTCCAATATATGGATTTAAGCTTTAACATAATATTGCAGCAAATATTTTAGGAAGAAGGACGGTGACACCCATAGTTTTGTGAAGTGGTCTTTGAGACCCTTCTTTACATAAATATTCATATTTTTTGGGAGCACAAACTCTCTTTTGTGTTCCCCAATGGTCAAATGAATTAATCTATTTTTTTTTCTTTTTCTTTTTTTACATACAAACTCTCTTTTGTATTCAGCAATAGTCGCACAAATTCTTGATATTTGTTTTTTAAAAAAATATCTCTGTCTCAAATGGAATTCTTGTGATTTTTTATAAAAATAAGGGAGGTTTTGTGACCATTTCACCAAATTTTGAAAGCGCCGTTAGTTTTTTCATGTTTCATTTGTTTCTCATGAAATAATAGAGTTAAGGTATCTGTAGAACTATGAATCTATGATACTCTTTATTTTTATTCTTGAACTTTTAAAAATTTATGACTTATAATTAATTTTTTTTAATGGCTTATATTTACTCTTTTGAGAGATTTACATTTGTTTTTCAAATTAACCACATATCTTGTTATTTTTTATAATTAACTATCATTCACAAATTAGATTCTCGATTTTTCAACAATATAACGGAAGCCATAAAAATTGAAGCTGTTAAAGCAATGCTTTGAATACTTAAAACAATACTTTGAATACCTATTAAAAAAAAAATTGGTAAGTGCTACTGTAGAAGTACCTCAAAAGCACCCTAAATTAGTGAGAAAATGAATATTTTGGCCCTCTACGGACGGTGATGGTATGTGGACTTCACTTTTCCAAAACCAAATTATGTATTGAGAATTATAGATGTTCTAAATCCTTCATTGAGACTTTCTTTTCCGCGGTACCAAGCGCCACTTTGATCATGAAGCGAATGAATGATATGAAACAAATGTCTGAATTCTACAATTTTCTTAATTTCAGATATTTTCATAATTTTATTTTTTTAAGCTTATGTCTGAATTTTAGACGGTTCAAATAAAAAAAGTAAATATTTGTAACTTTTATCTGAGTAGAAAAAAGTCAAAATAGGAAGTAAAGATTATATCTCTAAATATCCCTATCAAATTTATCTATTTCTTAAACTATAAAATCTAATCACCTTTTCTTAGTTTTGACTTATAAGAACATAAATGTCAAATAATCATTTTGGGATGTTTTTATTTATAAAAATAAAACAGAATGCCACTTATATTCAAAGATTTAGAAAAAATAAACATATGATTCATACAGTTATATTCAAACCATTTAAACTTCAATTAAATTGAAACTAGTTCCAATTTCAAACAAAAATTATAAACAGTATGTAACTTTTTCATCCTCGTATTTCAACTTTCATGTATCACTTTAGATGGAGAGAAACATGGTGAATGGCCTACAGATGAAATCAAAGAGAACATTTTTAAATTCGTCGAAAGTTGAATTTTGGTGAGGTAATGGCAATGCATTATTGTTATATTTAGTGGAAAGAAGCACTACCAAAAATGCCACAGCACAAACAATACTTTGAACTTCCAGCACCTAATCGTTTTGTAATCATTTAATTAAGACAAATGAATTAGATTTATCATCTTTCAGGAGACCATGTGCTGGTAATGATGGTGTTCACAGTCGTGGTGTATGGGGTTATTCACTAGTAATCTTATTAAAAACATTACTTTTGACGACCTAGAAAGGTTGTCGAGAAACAAAATGATAAGAGTTCTAATAAATGCAAACAAGTGCACATAACTTAATGATACAATTAAGTACACATAACAATTTCTGTAGTGAAATTGTTTGTTAAACCACTTTATGATTATACAAGAAAGTGAATTGTAATTGAGCAGTTTTGGAGGAGTTAAAATGTTGATCTAGAGAATATATTTGATGTCTCCCTTAAGTCGATGGATGCGTGAGAATCTCTTTATTTTTTTTTTATTTTTTATCTAACACACACTTATTAGTGAGGTTCTAACCCAAGACTTGAGTCTTAAGAAAGTCAGTCGCTCATTATCACTAGAGTTAGATCTTGAATTAAATATGATCTCTCTTTACATACTGAGAGTTCTATAGAGAAATTATTAACTTCCCTTTAATTGTCCGAATGGATCTAGTTTTGAGCCCTTGAACAAGTGAAAAAAAATAGGATTTATTAGTGTACAATTAAATAAACTTGTGAATATTGGTTGTCAACATATCTTGAATTATTGAGTACAACTTTTGTGTTAGATGTAAGTTACATAAAATATAAATCAGCCACACTCTCATTAAGTTTATAATCAAAATGCTATAGCATAATAAGTCTATCATATGTCAGGCTAAGTCTCAACTGATTACTTATAGGACAAAATCTCGTTTAGTCTCTATATTTTGAGGTTAGTACTTATTTAGTCCTTATAATTTTAAAAATGATTCAAAACATTCCTAACGTTAAACTATTGACACCATTGCCGTTACTTTGTATTCCTTTTATCTTTTTTTACAATATTACCCTTTTTGCAATATTGTTTCTTTTTTTTGGACATTAATAAAAAATAAAATTACCAATTTAACCCCAAAACTAAAAAAAACCAAAGAAAATATATATTAATCTTTGTGGAAGCTATATAAAAATAAATAAATATTGTAAAAAAAATTAAATTACTAATTTTTTCGACATTAATAAAAAAATTAATATACTAACTCCTTGTGGAGTATTCAAAAAAATTAATATAATTTTTTTTGTTTCTAATTTACTTTTTTGGGTTAAATTGATAATTTAATTTTTCATTTTATTAATGTCCAATAAAAAAATATTATTGTACAAGAATAATATTGTAAAAATAAGTCAAAAAGAACAAAAAGTAACAGTAAGTGTGTCAATACTTAATAGTAAGAATGTTTTGAGATATTTTTAAAATATAAAAACTAAATAGGTATTAATCTCAAAATATAGGGATTAAACGAGATTTTATTCTTACTTATATTATTATTTCTGTTAGGGGGAAAATGGAATATTAACAAAAGGATGTTCGTGTCATTGAAGGGTAGGAATAAAAGAACATTAAATGTAGCTAAGCTATAACGAGTACGTTGAAGATTAATATAATTTTAAGAAAAAAATACAAAAAGGGAGTGTTCATCCTAATAAGGGCGAAATGGGAAAAATATTATCCAATCGATGGGCAGTGAGGGCTTTCTATCAACAAAAAAGAAAATTGCTCCTTTAGCTTAAAACTAGGAACGAATGAGAAAGCAGCTTGTTAAGAAATAGGAAACAACAAACTGCTCTGCTAGTGAGTGGTGGCAAAGAAAGCGGCCCCCTTAAAGATGTTGGGGCTGTTTTCCTATGCTTGACACATGTTTATGTGGACAAAACGAATGAATGCACCCACTAAACAAGGCTCACTGGTTGTTGACACCACTTACAGGAAATATAATAATATTCCTACCTAGGGAGGGAAAGCACCGAGCCAATTGCGCCCGGTACACCTCCATACTTCAAAAATTATCTCAATACTCTAAAATCTATTTTTGCCGAAATTTTCATCGATACCCTTTAAAAACGGATAGGAAATTACTAAGCTATCCTCATTTTAAAACATTTCAACTCAACGGACAGCACCTCTCCCTTCTCTACTGAAGCAAATAAACACTCATCTGTTGCAATTCCCTCCATTATCAAACTCAAACAAACAAACACTGCAATTCCCTCACCGGCATCACCTCTGCAATTCCCTCATCGGCATCACCTCTACCGAAACAAATATTCATTCTCCATACATGGTAAATCGAACTTTAACACGAGCAAACTAAGTTTGAGAAGGGGAAGCAGCCACAACTGAGAAAGAGAAGCCTAGTTCGTCGCTACATAATCGCCGGCGAGAGCTGATCCTTTACTGCAAAATAGTCATAATTTAACTAGTTGAGGTAAGTAATTCTCTATAAATAGTTTTCTTGTTGATATTCAGGGAAAAAAAAACAAAAAGTTAGGGTTTATATAGAAAAAATAGATTAATTAGTTGCGGGTCTCTCATTACATGTTCAAAAACAAATTTCTAGTTGTTTTACTACATGCAAATTGTGAACAATTGATGGATTGTGCCGATTATAATTTTGTCATGTAACACACAATTTGGTCGTGTAAGGTTATGTAGGATTCAAGGTTGTGTATTACACGACCTTCATGTATTGCACTTACACGACTTCATGTATTACACGACGTTCATGTATTACATGACCTTCATATATTACACGACCTCATGTATTACACGACCTCAAAATTACACGACTTTTTTCACTGTTGTTAATTCATTATAATAACTTAGTTGTTTAAAGACTTAATTTTTGCTAAGAATTTATATTTGTTGCTATGCAGAAAATGTCAACGAAAAGTATTCAGGAAAAAATGAAACGAGGCAAACCGAAAGTGAAAATTACTAATTTGTCATCGTTGGAACCAATAAGAATAATAAAAAATAACCTTGGTGACGTACAATTGGGGATTTTTCGCAAATCATGTTTTGGGCACTTTTTGGACTTGAATGAGTTTCAGTTTTGTGCCCAGTTGTTGCACAAGTTGGTATTAAGGCATATGCCACTACTAGAAAAATGAGTTTTACTGACACCAATTTAGTGTCAGTAATTACTTTTGCTGACACTTGTTAATTGTGTCAGTAATGCTCAAGCCAGAACACACTGACACTAATTTTTAGTGTCAGTGATTTTTGTGTCAGTAATTCCTGTCACTATAGTATCACCAAAATAATGACATCATGGTGTTAATATTTAATAATACTATTTATAAGTCAGTAATTTGTATTACTATAGTATCATTAAAAAAATAACACAATGATTTAATATTTAATAATACTATTTACATGTCAGTGATTTATGTATCAGTATTTAGTGATGTTATGCTGCATTTGGTTAATAATATATTTTTATTTTAATTATATTTTCCTCTTTGTTTTACAATTAAAAAAATAAAAATTTATTAAATAAACTAAATCTTGCAACACTATTCACATAATAAACATTGCAAATACATAACTTAAATTAACATAATTCAACTACACTGCTATTTGGTAAAGAAAAAAAAAGTACCAAATTAAGTTTTGGACATGTTTTAAATAACAAAGTACAAAATCAAGTTTCAAAAACATTAACCAACAAGAATATGCTCGATAATGTCATTGAATACCCGTACGTGGCTTCATTTTTTTCCCACCTACAAGTACATTAAATCAATTAGTACACCACAAAAAAATAAGTCTTGGAATTTAAAAGCAAAAATAATCATAAATTAGTCATATGTTACCTCATGATTACAAGTTGTAATTAACTTGACAACATACGTAGCCCATTGATCACGAAGTCGTGAGACCTCTTTCATGGCGTATTCATCAATTCTCTTGAACTTTAATTATAAAACAGCAAGTTATTTACCAAAAATCAAATTGTAAACTACTTAATTATCATTCATTTAATATATCCATGTGATAACAATTCAAAACACTTTATGCGCTTTAAATGAGCTCCAACAATATTACTCTTTTATCCAAAATTATACAGGAAGACATTGAATATCTTGAAGACCATGCTAATTAAAAAAAAAGATATTTCAACGAGTGTTGATCTACATTATTATATGAATTACTATTGTTTACTCAACTTATATAATAATCTTTGAAGCCGAAACAACTTGTGAACACCAACACTAACCACTTTAATGCAAATATGGATGTAGATACAAAGCCTCAATCCCTATGCCTACTATACAACTCCTCATATGAAATATATATATATATATATATATATATATATATATATATATAAATTAGTATTGCCTTTGTAAATTAAAATTATTTACGGAAAGGATAGTTATTTATTATTTTACTCCATCCATTTTGAAAATCACAAAAGTAAATTTCATTATCCATTTATTATTCTACTGGAATGTAATTTCAATCATCCAAATTCATATAAAACAATATAGATATAGATTCAAGTAGAAACCATAAGCCTTTCCTCAAGCTCTTTAACTCCATATTCCTTAGCTCCTCATATGTAGAAATGGGCTGCCAAAAATGAAGTGCCAAGATTCATTCAGGCTTTTTATCAAACAATTGGAGGGCATAAAAAATTCGAAGACAGTGAATAGTATGGCAACATGCATGTGATTACCTACATTCAAGAACAAAACAAAAAGAAGAGGAATAAAGATAAAGATAGAATATTGGTCTAATTATCACTCATGTCCTATATAACATGTACACATTACAAGTCATCTCACTGCTAAGTCAATTACGAATTGTCACTCATTTGTAAGTCATACTGTTAGTGTCTAACATATGAAAGTCATAACCAAGTACTCATTTGCTTCACATTACACAGAACATCTTCAAGAGACTTAAATAACCCATGCATGAAACAACTACCAATCTACCTACTCTTAACATGTAGAGGAACAAAGATAACAGATTTTGCATTACACAAATCAAAATAGCAATTCAATTCATGTACCTATAAAATTTGAAAATCAAAACACTATCAAGCACTTATATATTTTAGTCCATAAACATTCACCTACAAACTCCATTTTGCAGCAATTAGCATATGGCCTTCCTTCACCAGCAGCAAGCATATCTTATAAATGAATAATGAATGGACAAGAAAATCATTTACGGCTTGCTTTTAACTTGTGAACAATTCACTGCTTAACTGCAGGTAATAAGACAAATCAATTCTTTATTTAGTAACAAGGTTAAGAGTAGATTTTTACTAAACCAGTTCAAATATATATTAATTCAATACTTCCAATCAAAAACAGGGGTAAAAAGGCATGGTGGGTCATGAAGAAATGAACTTACGGGAGCAATAATAACAAATTTGGCTTTATTCTGTAAGCATCATAAACTTGGAATTAGAGAAATTAAAGATGTTAGAGTCATTAAAAAAAACATGAAAATCATAAGAGAATTATATAGGCATAAGGGTTCCTATGAGCAAGGACTTGGGGATAATCTTTACAAAAGATGTATTTTTTTAAACATATAATGCTTATGTTTAAGCCCGTGATTCACTCACTCACGACAAGGGTTTGGGTTTCCTGGGTTATGAAGGGTTTGTTGGTGGCAGAGAGTGTCGGCAGTGGGTGAGTGAAGATTTGGGTCTCGATTTGTGGGTGGGTTTTGGATATTTTCAGCAGCTACGGTTTGGATTGTGTTGACAGGTAAGCAGAAGTTTCAATTTAGGACTGACTTCAACTCCAGTGCAGTAAAGAGAGACGACTGCGACTCAACGGCGAGCCAGCGCCAATGAGCTAGGTCTATCATATATATAGAGAGAGAGAGAGAGAGAGAGAGAGAGAGAAATGCTTGTACTTTGGACTACCGGTGAATGAAAATATGGAAAAATAAGAAAAAAACAAATTCAAATTACAATTAAATAAAAGAAAAAATATATGGAAGACAAAACCCATTAGCATCACACTATTTGTAGAATTTCTCAACATTTGAAAAAACCCAAAAAATTAAATAAAAAAATTAATCATAAGCTAAATTAAAACAAATCCATCAATTAAATTGACGAAAAATAAAATATTAAGTCATTACCAGTTGACAACCCCCTTAGTTCTTTCTCCAAACTTAGATTGTGAGGGAGAACGAGCTAGATTACTTGAATATGCAACTTATGGTAGCCATTTCATCCCTTGTTGGTGGTTATTACTTGCTTGCCCAGTAGAGGCACTAGATGTTTAGTTGGAGAAAAAGCCCCTTCTATAACAAGCAATTAGGGTTTTGGTTCGTTTTTCAATTTGGGAAAATGGAAAAAAGAAAACAAAGTTTTAATTTTTCATTATCTATTTGGATTAATTGAACTTAATTTGTAAATAGACAACAGAAAACAGAAGAGATCGAGAAGAAAACGAAAGATAAAGAGGAAGATAAAGGCAAGATAGCAATGGAGTTTAGGAACGATAGCTAGATGGGGAAAAAATCTTAAGTGTAGGTTTCGTGCTGTAGCTATTTATAACTTTTGTTTGTAAATATTATCAAATGTTGTATTGGGCTTGATTCAACAGGGTTCAATGGTTTGTGCTCTAAATGTTTAAGTTTTAAACCTTAGAGGTCTTAGGGTCGAATCGAAACCAAAACAAGTTTTAATGATTTTTTTTTTATCTCTGATACTTTAGTATCAGTAATCTTTGATGTTTAATTTACTGACACACTAGTATCAATAACCTTTGATACCTATTTGTCAAAAGCGGAAAATGGTGCATATGTACATAATTACTGACACTTTTTGCAAAGTGTCAGTAACTAAGTGTCAGTGAAGGTCATTTTTGTAGTAGTGTGCATTCATCTGATAAGGCAATGTATTTTAAGATAGGGAAAAAAGTTTGTCAATTTTCAATGTTTGAATTTGCATTAGTTACTGGACTGAATTGTGAAGAAATTTATAAACCTAACTTGGACATTGTTGATGACGGTGGTCGTGTATGTGATGTTTTGTTGGACGGTTGCACAAAGTTCACTAACACAACGCTAGGTCAGATATTTGAAGCAACTAAGTCCAAGGATGATATAAAAATGGTTAAATTTGCCATGTTGTACTTTTTGGAGGTTGTATTACTTGGAAAAGAATATAGATCATCTATAATTAGGGATCACATTCTCCACATTGACAACTTTGAAGATTTCAATAAATATCCTTGGGGTTGTGTCTGTTTTGAGAACACATTAGAAAGTATGAAGAATGTGATTGCAATTAGACAGAATAGAGAAAGGGCAAATCCAGACTATGTCCCTGAAAAGGAGGCATACAGTCTTCATGGCTGTCCATTTGCAGTTCAGGTAACAAATTGTCAATATTGGTTTCGTAGAGATTATTAAGATTAGGAATATTAATTATTTCTTTTACTTGCACAGGTATGGGCACTTGAAATTTTCAGTGAAGTGTGTGAAACTTTTGCCTCGAAATGTAAGCATGTCAAATATCCAAGAATTCTAAATTGGACAATCACTAAACATGTTAGCTCTAATTCGCTTGACTATTCCATATTTGATAAGAAAAAGGTAATAATAAACAATCTAGATCGTTAGTGTCTTTCTTTTTTTTTTTTAATTTATCTTTGACGTTTATTAATTGGCCTAATTATTACAGCTTAAGGTACTGGAGAAGTTGGATGTCGCTGATGAAATAGAGGCATCACAGCCTAATCTACAATGGTTTTGGCAAACAAATTGGCTGCAACAACTTGAAAATGATTTTCGTGTTGACTCAAAGAGTAAAAAATCAGCCACTCCAGTCTCAGAACAGAAAAGTAGCAGTGTTGTGCAGAAAAATTCTGTGCCATGGAAGTTAAAGAGATTAATAAACGTGCGAAGTGTCAAGTTATGTCCATGAAATGCAAAACGAATTATGAACATGCAAATTCTGTTGAGGAAAAAACTGTAAGTTTTTTTAATCTTTTAATAACAATTGCATTTTTCAAATTTTTTTTTGTTTGCCTAATAGGCTCTGTCTTGTTCTGTTTGCAAGGGTAAACGTCCTGGTTACATTGATAATTTGATTTCTTTTATCGAGGACAAGTTTAATTGTTTGGATAAGCGTCTCAAAAAGATCGAAGAGAAGGTGCAGAAAATTGACTCATTGGAGGAGAATACAGGTGATGTGAGGGAGATGAGAGAACAAGTCAATAAAATTGTAGACTTAGTGGAGTTCCTAAATTCAGTGGACTACAATGTGAAGGTTCATTTTATTATTATTTTTAACTAAGTATGTTATTATTTTTAACTAAGTGCAAATTGTGTAAAGTTATTAATATTTGCTGCTGTGCAGATTCCGACAACATTTGATGATAACCCGAGTATTGCCACACCTGCGACTGTGTTTCCAAGCTTCACCACAAATGCAGGCATAGTCAAAGAGGATCCATGCATTATTCCGTCTACACAGCAAGAGGTGAAAAAATATGAAAGAAAAAGGCGATCTTGAAAGGATGCAGCTGTTTTATGCACGCCATATACTAACCCATTTCGAAAATCGCGACATATCAACGTCGATGAAGAAAAACAGCAAGTTCAGTTTGAGCATTGGCTGAAGGAGGATAATATGGAACCGTAATTCCTTATTTCTCTTTGTAAACTTACTTTTATTTGAAACAATATTTCTTGGTTGACTATAACAAGCAATAAGTTTTACTCACATTTTCTTTTTCGTTACTGCACAGTAAAATATTATCGTGGCCTATGCATGAAGCAACAAAGAACTTCTTTCGCAGCTTGTATGATGCAGACGCGTGGTTAAATGGCGGGGTATTGTTAATATAGTTTTTGTTTAGCATGTAATTTACTGCAGTAATGTTTGCATTTAATATTAATTTACATATGTTGGTAATATGTACAGCATATAGACGTTGGTTGTTACGTGATAAGATATGATTTGGCGAAGCTCACTATGCCACATTTGCACCGATGTGCAATCATGGATAGTGTATTTCAGGTACTTAGTACTCTGTAGTAATAAACAAATAAGATATGTAAATTTGTGCATTGAAAACTTGCAAAATTCATTGTTTTTTTAGCAAAAGCTTTTGTTAAAGTATAAGTTGTTTAAGAAGGATCCAACTACAATATGGGATGAAGATCAAGAACATGATTTGACAATCAAACAAGCAAATGGCGAAGATCTTCCATTCGCTATTCCATAGAGAGATGTTTATAAGGTAAAGTTTAAATTTTCTTAATGCATCGCTAAAGTTTAAATTTTCTATTTTTGATTGGCTCAAATTATTGTAGGTTTATATCCCAATTAATGTACTTGAGTGTCATTGGATTCTTGCTGAGGTTGACATTGTAAGGGAGACAATTTCCATATATGACTCCATGGTTTCTGTAATGAATGACTCAACATTTTTGAAAGAATTATTGCCATATACTGTTATTATTCCTCTTCTACTGGAGAAGGTTTTATGGTATGATTCGCACCCTGAAACTACCCAAAAAAGCAAAGTTTGGACAGTTTTGCGTTTAGCGAATACGCCACAGCAAGAATCTCGGTGAGCATACCAAATGCTCAATTTATTTTCATTTTACTGTTATAGTTATATATTCAGTATGTAGTTAACTATTTTTTAAAATTCTCAGTGGAGATTGTGGTGTGTTTGTTTTGCGTTACCTGGACACACTTGCACGTGGTGAAGATATTCAAACAAATTGTACGCAGGCACATGTCTCTTCTTATCGCAAGCAACTAGCTGAAAGACTTTTCTATGACCAGTCATTACTTTCAAAGAACAACTAACATGTGAGTATTATTTTTTTAAATGAAGTCATTGCTGTTGGAAATAGTTTGGTTTCTTAATATGAAACCAAAATAGGCCATCACTGTTAGTTTGGTTTCTAATTAATTTCATGGATTTATTATATGCAGGCATTCCTCATGCATGCATGTATGCTTCGGCAGAGGAAGAAAGTAGTTTGAAGAAAAAAAAAACTTTTAAATGGTTGTAATATGTTTAATTATGATATCCATTAGTGTATCCTATCCAAATATTGACATTGTAAACTGATAACTTTCTTTATTTATAATAATTAATCTCATCATTTCTCAAACTGTCGAATATGCAAACTTATTTGTTTGCTGTAATTTATGAACACACAATTTGGTCATGTGAGGTCATGTACACGACGGTCGTGTAATACACGACCGTCGTGTAGTACACGAGTATATTACATGACCATAATATAGTACGCGACTATTACATGGCGTTCATGTATTACAGGACTTCATGTATTACAGGACTTTTTCCAACAAGCATCAGATTAATTTAGTTCTTTAAGGACTTAATTGGTGCTAAAATTTTAAATTTGCTGCTATGTAGAAAAAGTCAACTGAAATTATAAAAACAAAGAAGTTAAATTAAATTGGAATGTAAAGAAATTTAGTTATTTCATAATGCAACAAATTACAGTTTCCAAGCATAACATGTCCAAGACTAAAAAATTGTAAATCCAATTATCTAAGTTTGGTTAGCCGTAGGGCCATGCTCTTGCTCTGAAAGTGATGTTGCTGCAGTGCATGTTAGTCGATTATGCCCCCTCAATCCGCACCTACTACACTTGCGGTGCACGATGTCTTCCCCTTGAGAAGGTATTCTAGTAGTTCGCGGTCGTCCTACCTCTCGCTTTTTCATTGGCGGTGACAGCACATATGCACGCACCTCTTCTGAAACATCTCATTCCTCTTGTGGAGCCACAGGATAAATGCTCTCTGCATATGCTGCAACCCATGCATTGACAGAATAATAATGAGCACATAAATCATAAACAGATTAGTTACGCATATGCTTACATACAGCTACCACATGTTCACAGGGAAATTGGTCAATTTGAAACTCATTAGAACTGCAAGTCTTTTGTAGCACGTCAACATGGCCATCAAGGTCGCCATCCTTAACTATAAACTCATGGAAATTAATCTGTATTACTGGATATGTGTGTGATTTATCCAATTTCCCTTTCAACTGTTTCTCAACCCAAGTAGTCATAAAGTACATGCATCCATTGCCAAATCTCGCCTTTTTGCAAACCATTCTTGTAATTTGTCAATAATACAATCCATTAACTTATGAATAGGCAAGGTTCGTGCTTCTTTTAAGACAGAATTCATACTTTCTGCAATGTTAGTCGTCATAATCCCATAACGCCTCCCCTCGAAGTGAGAACGAGCCCACTTCTCATATCCGGCATCAGTTAGGTATTGGTGAACATTCAAACTAACACTACGGCTGACATTCATATATTGAGTAAACTTAATGGGCCGATATGCCTTTGCAGCCAATTCAAATAAAGCACCCACATCGACTTCTTTAAAATGAGCATTTACATTTCGTTTTAGATGATGCGTACATATGCCATACCCTGCAGTAGGAAATACTTTATCAACTGCTTTCTTAATACTTCCATGACGGTCAGAAATGAATACTAAATTAGGAACATCACCAATAGACTCTCTTAACTTCATAAAAAACCATTCCCATGAAGCATCATTCTCACTGTCACCTACACCAAATGCAACAGGGTAAAGTTGATTGTTGCCATCAAGAGATGTTGCAATGAATAATGTTCCTTTATACTTGCCCCTCATGAATGTACCGTCAACTGCAATAACAGGCCTAATACATGAAGTGAATCCTCTCAAAGAACTTCCAATGGCCATGAAACAGTACTTAAAGTTGTTCGCACTGTCCTTTTCAATGAATGTTCGACTTCCAGGATTTTTTTTTTCAACCATTGCCATGTATGAGGGTAATAAATGGTATGAATCAGCCGGACTGCCCCTAACCATCTCCATTGCAAACTCCCTTGCTCTCTACGCCTTGTGATAACTTATTTCATAACCAAACTCTTTTTGAAAATCTTGCATAATATCAGCTGGCTTATAAGTAGATGAAGCACCATCAAACTTGTGTCGAAAATTTTTCCCAACTAACTTGGATGAAGCTTGACGGTTGTCTTTTTCCTGTGAATCAAGGGAGCAAGTATGGACATTGTAATACTTTCTAATTTCAAACATGTTGCAACCTTTAAGCCTACTTGCACGAAGGCGCCATTTGCAGCTGTCATCCATACAAACAACAACAAGTAAGTCCTTGTCTGATTTTGGGGTTTTGAATTGGAACCTTTTTTTCACAGCTAATGCTTTAAGCTTTTCTTGCAATGCCTCCTTTAACTCAAACACCTCTTTCACCATCGACACATCAGTATCACCACTAACTTCTGTTGATAATAAATTACTGCTACTAGCAAGTAAATTTATTCTAGGCACATGTCCATTGTTTGAGGTTCTTGAACTTATAGGAGCTGGAGTATTATCTCCTAATGCTAAATCAACAGCTAATGGTGGCTCATCCAAACAATCAACTTCAGTTACAAATTCATTAACTGCTTCTTGTTCGTCAATCAGTTGTGTAGTAGGCAAACACTCAATTGGTGATTCATCTGCAACAGTAAAATTGTTCGAACTGAGAATAGGAAATGATGGAGGCACGTAGCTGGAGAAAGCATGACTCTCTTCCCATGAAAGACGAGGTGAAGGTTGTCTATCCACCGGAACTGTCGAAATTGATCTACGTTCAAAAGTAATACAGAGCGAGTTTCTAAACTCCATTCCACTAGCTACTTCCTCTAAGAAAAATTCCACATCATCATTGGTTTGAATTGTAACTGGTGGCATAGGATCAGATGTCTTAAGTTTGAATTTTATTGTGATTTCAAATTCCGAAGTATCTATATCAATAACTTCAGCTATCTTGTCCACCAATTCGGCATATGTTGTCGATCGTGGTATCATTATCCCTTTAGCCTTGGAACCTTTGAACTTATACTCGTCATTTTGCTCAATCCATTCACCATTAAAGAGAATAGGCACACGTACCAAAACCATTTATGATGATACAATAAAAACAATAATATCAAATTTCATATACAAGTAAGTACACGACTTACACAACTTACACGACTTACACGACTATATTTCTTACATGACCTACACGACTATATTACTTACACGACCTACATGACTAACTATATGACGTACACAGTATCAAGAGAATGCACGGCGCGAAACATTTTCGCTATAAATAAGTTATATTGCTGAAAAAATTAATTAAACAACCTACATTGCATATATTTCTACATATAAGAAAAAATGGTGAAAATAAAACATTGAAATGTGAGGAAAATTTCTAAATTTTTCTCAAAATAAAAAAATTTAAAACCCAACAACATTAACATACCTTATTGGGTTGTTTAATAAGCAATGCACCTTTAAAGAAAGAGTGGGTGTTAAAGAAATGAATACATAATTGTATTTGTGTAAGAAGTTATGAGAGATTTTGAGAGATTTTGAGAGATTCTAAGAGATTTTGAAAGAATCGGCAGCAAAAATGGAGTTGGGTGAAAGAAATAAGGAAATGAATATGAAGACAATTCATTGAATGAATTTGATACATTCATTAAGGGTATTTCTGACTTTACTCGTATTTGTTAGGGTATCCATGAAAACTAAAAAGGGAGGGGGTATTTCAATAATTTTGAAACTATTAAAGGGTATTTAATTAAAAACCCCGGAAAGCACCAGTGAAGTAATGTGAGGTGGCAAAGTGAAGGGAATACCCCAGGTGCACTCAATATATATACGCTCAAGTTTTCTCTTTTTTATCAAGTAACACTAACACACAAAAAAGAAGGTCAAGGTTCGTCTTCAACCTTGAGCTCACTCCATTGTTGAGGTTGGCAAATCCTTGACACTCAAAGTAAACCCAAAACTAACTAGAGCATCAAAGTGTGCTCACCGACCACTGCTGGCTGCATCTCTAACCTCTTTTTCTCTATTTTTTACAGAATTAACAAGCTCTCAAAAATCACCTCTCTCTAGATCCACATCTTTCTACTGGAATTCGCCACCTTTGTTCATTCTCAAGCTTCATAAAGATCTAAACAAGTGACACCATCCAATTATAGAAGGCATCAAACCGTAAACTTAAAAATTTATTGTGTTTGATTAAATTTTCAAAAAATTCCAAATTCTACTTAAAACAATTGGTACAATTTGGGTGGGGAGCGCAACAAAAAACCCCTATAACAATTACCAAACTAGTGACTGGGTGTGTTCAGGCAAAAATGGCACCAGAAGTACCCTCTAATGATATAATGCTAGATGCGGAAAGAATGGCAGAATGGGACAGTATGTCAACAACTCCACGAGGAAAATAGCAAAGCTTGACAAGGGCAAGTCAATTAACAATTTATTGATATCTGCCAAGGTCAAGAGCTCGTCTCTCAATGACATTTTGAAGAACTCGCCCATGCAATCCTTAAGGCCGTGGGTTCATGAGCATTGGGCCTAGAAGTCCTTCCCAATGCACGAGATACTCCACTAGCACAAGATGAAAGACAACTTATTCAGCAATTAAATGTACCTGAGAGAAGTAAACTAAAGATTGGGCTATTGGATATACGATCCAAAAAGGAACGGTCCATAGCTCTTAGTTATTTGCACGGTAGCCAAGGTTAAAAACCATAAAATAATCTCATGAGGACCTAAGAAATAAGTTTTATGCTAAAAAATCTTTTCATATGATTGGGGGATCCTCAGATGGGGTTGGGATACCCCATGAATTTTGGAGAAAATAGAATACATGGAAGCTCATATAAAAGTCCTTTATGAAAGGATAAAGCCACCTAAACCCCAACACCAATGTTGTACAACTCACCATTCACTTTGGATATTCAAAGAGCATTTGTCACATAAACCTTTAGCATGACCCAGATACATAGTACTCGGATAACAATAACACAAGCATGCCAAACTATACCAAGATCATATGGTTATTAGGGTTGTTAACAAGAATGCTATGTGTAAGATGTCTATGCATACCTTTACAGGCTCGCTAAGTCATAATTTAGATCTTTAAAGGCAGATAACATGTCCTTGTTAAAATAATTGTTGACAGAATTTATTCACAAGTCCTGTTACATTTTTATGAAACTGGGGGAGTCAGAATTCCTCACAGATTATGTAAATCGTTTCCACCAAAAGGTGCTCTGAACTAATGTATTTGGCCATCCACACATGTTACCTCACTTTGATAAGAATATGTGGTTGAGAAATTTGTGGCTCTTATTTTAGAAATATATTCTTTTTACATGTAGGAAAACCTGCTCAAGATCTCTACAACATATTGAAATAAACAAGAAATGCCATTTGAAAAGGTTAAAAGAGAAGGTGAAAATAATAAAACGCAAAGAGAAGTCCAAAAAGATAGAAGTGCACCAATCTAGGGTACCTTCCGTATGTAGTCCCCCCATAAGCAACCACCCATGGTCATAGTTACAGTACTTTAATTGTACCTCGGGTCGTAACATATATTAAACGAACACCACTATAACGTGAGAAACTGCCATAAAAGCTATATATAAAATCTTACCATCCTCTAAATAGATCCTCAAAGTAAATCTTTTACTAGTTATAGGATAAAAACCTATTACAACCACCACGCCCATTCAAAAGTACCCCAACATGAAGTGGAGCATGAAATATTGAAAGTTTCATAAGAGTTTTGGATATAGCATTTTAGAATGTTTTAATCTATGAGAAGAGATCAAGGTTTTGATTATCAACAAGTACTTCAAGGGATTTGTCCTCGATATGCGACAGTCCTAAAAGTCTATAGAAAAAGATAAAGGAAAAAGATATAGGTGATGCCAATCCAAAGCACGAGACACCCCCAATGCTCTAGGAGAGGGGATTACGTGTGCTTGATAGCCAAATGACCAAACCTTTACTTGGAAATCTTAGAGAGCCATAAACAATTATGGCAGGCTACCAATGCCTGCCACCTTCATTAGGAAATAAGTCAACTTCACTCACCATGAATGATTTCCAATAACAAGACACTCAATCCATATTCTATTCATAGAAAAAGATGCCCTAATTTCACATTAAAAGTAACAGATAAGATAGTATGAACTCAAGAAGCCACGACCAGTTCTGTGGACATCATTTTCAAGCATACTTTAGATCAATTGTTGATTAAATCACTAAACTTTACTCTGAATGTATGCCGCTTGTTGGTTTGACTAGAGACATAGTAATTCCCAAGGGTATCATCTCTCTTCAGTAACTATCACTAAGGTACTCAATTGTGTTGTCCATATAATCGACTTCCTTATTGTGGATAACTCGAATGCCTATAATATCATTTGGGCAAACAGTTGTGTCAACCACCAAAGCAGCAGTCTTCATGATTATCTCACCATGAAAATATCCACCATCAGGGAGATTATCAGCATAAAAAATATATCAAGATGTAGCTTGAGTTACTACTCTTTCACTTTCAATATCAGCTATCAAATTGCTTCCAACATATAGATATGAGAATACTTTCCCAAACTTAGAAATCAACACCTAAGATGGCGATTTGTTGAACCAAATAGGCACTTATTGAAAGATGGAAAGTCATTCACAAGAAGGTAACATAATCAATGGGCACTGTGAAAGAATGAGGAGGTTCGCCAACGAAAGTTGATTCAGTATGTTCTAAAGCACCCTGAGACCCAATGGTTCAGAATGAGAAGAAATAAAGAATGCTGATAAAGGATTCACGATGTGTTTTATTAGTGCCACATAGATATGTCAGGTATTGATCCACTGATCTCCTGCCACAAGCTCAATGTCAATCTACACTATTTGTTACTTCCTAGGCCTTTCCTTATTTTTGGGTTACTATGTGTCCACTATATGCCTTTCCTTATTTGAACCTTGCCCTTAATTTGACTATAAGGTTATGCCATCCTAAGGTGCTACTAAATGGAAGAATCTTATTAAAGTCTATGAATGATAAATAATGCTGAATAAAAAAAAAATTGGGTGCTATCATATTTGTATAGCTTTATATTAGCTAAGTTCACAAGTTGGAGATAAGCTGACTCAAAGCATTGACATCTGCCATAAGATTAATCATTGCCTCTCTGAGCTCCCACTGATTCTAGTCAAACAGAAGAGGCAAACTTTCAACATAGAACAATACTTCACCATTGACCTTAAAGGCAGATTGCTTACTCGCAACTAGATTTAGGGAGACTACGTAGGTTAACTGGTTGTCTAATGTCATCTTAGTTAGAAAATCAAATAGGAATCGATGTATATATGCAGGTTTTACAGATTTAAACAAATCTTGCCCAAATGATAACTTCCCACTACCTCGGATAAACCAGCTGGTTGATACCACTGTAGGACACAAAATGCTTAGTTTCATGGATGCATTCTCAGGATACAACTAGATCCAAATATATGACCTCGACTAGAAAATGACCTTAATCACCAACCAAGGCTTGTATTCCCATAAGGTCATGCCTTTTAGTTTAAAGAACGCGAGACTACTAAATTTGTGCATGTCAGGGACTAGGCATCTTAAGGACACTTTCGATAATTTAATAAGGCATAAAAAGTGTCTCAACCCTATAAAAATGCATTTCAAATCACGTCAAGAAAATTCCTCACTTTAATGGTACAACGAAGGGGATGATACCAACCCTAAAAAAATCAAAGCATTTATTGACATGAAGTCACCAAAAACTATCAAAGAGGTGCAATGTGTAACTAGTCGGGTAGCCTTCCTAAGCCAGTTTATCTTAATAACCGCATATTGCTCCAAATTTTCTTCAAGAAAATAAAAAAGAAACGCCAATGGATGACGGAATGTGAACATGCCTTTACTCAACTGAAAGAATACCTTGTTCACTCATCATTGCTCGCCAAACTGAAGCCTATGAATGTATTACTGCTTTACCTTACCGTATTTGAACATGCTACTAGCTCTAAATTACTAAGAGAAAAAAATGATAGAACATTGATAACCAATGGTCATTATGAAGAAGAGGTTCCTAAAATCTAAAAAATTAGTTTTAGAATTAGTTATCTTAGTTAGAAAGCTTAGATAGAACTTCCAAGCCCACACCATTGTAGTAGTCACAAACCTCATATTAAATAAAGTACTTAAAAAGTTGGATATGTCGAGAAAGCTCATTTGCTAGTCTTTAGAGCTAAGTCAATTCGACATAGTCTTGAAGCCTTGCTCGGCCCTCAAAGCTTAAGTCATTATTGACTTCATTTTTGAGTTTACCAATGACTCAGATAGTTAAGGATTCTTAAGTTACCTAAGTAAGAAAGCACTGATGGCAAGATAAGAATAAATTTGGGAGATATATGTGGACGGCTCATCCAACTCACATGAGAGTGGCACTAGGACAACTATTGTTGGCATAAATAACGAGAATTTGAGTTACACTTTACAATTCAAGTTTAAGGCATTAAGTAATTAAGTCGAATGTGAAGCCATCATCACTTATTTAGAGATGTCCAAAGCCTTAAAGGCAAAGAGACTTCATATTAAGAGCGATTCCCAATTAATGGTCAACAAGATGGCATCAAAATTCTAGGCTAAAGAAGAGAACATAAAAGGTAGCTAAAGAAAACCAGAGAACTGATGTCACAGTTTAATCAGGTTAAAGTGGAAATAGTACTAAGGGTGAAAAATTACGAAGTAGATAACTTGGCCAAGATGCCTAGTTCAATGCAACTCAGTTGGCTAATCCTGTTGTAGAACATACACCCATCTCCAGTGTCATATTCCTAAAGTCGAAAGAGATTAAGTTGGTGTTCATGGGGGAACCATGAATGAAGCCAATTATGAGGTATCTTAGAGATGGAGAGTTGGCAATGAATAAAGATGAGGTAAAAAAGGCAGCACATTATTGCCTTATCGAGGAGATTCTGTATAGAAAATCCCCTTCCATATCTGAAGTGTTTAGGAAATGATTGCGCAAAGTATGTCTTAAAGCAGATGCACAAAAGAATCTTTAGTAATTATTATGGGCTTAATCACTAGCTCCAAAGACCTTGTATCAGGGGTATTATTGGCCTATGATGCGAGAGAATGCTAAAAACATGGCAAGAAGTTGTGATAAATGCCAGAGATTTCCAAGATACCCCACTTACCCCTAAACAATTTGACGATTATGACTTCTTTTTAGCCTTTTGCAATATAAGAGGCGGATCTCATTGGCCTAATGCCTATTGGTAGAGGACAGGGAAAATATATTATCATCGTCGTGCACTACTTTACCAAACAGGCAAAGGCAATACCACTTACAAGCATTACCGAGATAAAAACTCCTAAATTTATCAGAAAAAATCTCATATATTGATTTGGCATTCCTAGTGTTGTAGCCAACGACAACAGAAAGTAATTTGATAATGAGAAATTCAGAAACTTTTGCTCAAAACATAGGATAGCTAACTCGTTTGCCTCGCCAACTCACCTGCAATCCAATGGACAGGTTGAGGCCATCAACAAAATCTTTAAAGGCATTTTGAAAACAAAACTAGAAGAGAGGAAAGAAGCATAGGTGGATGAGTTACTAAGAATCCAATGGGCATATTGGACCATCCATAATACTTCTACCAGGGAAACATCTTTTTCCCTTGCATTTGAGGCTGATACAATAATCACCACAAAAATCAGGATACCATCCAACAAAACATCTAACTTTAATGAAATGGAAAACACTCTTTGATTGTCATTAATTTTGATCTTGTGGTGAATAAAAAAGCAAGAGAAGAATTAAGAACAACAATACACCAGCACTGCATTTCGGGCATATATGACAAAAGGTCTTCCCCAACTCCTTTTAGAAAAGGGATTTGGTTTTATGAAGGGTAACCTAAAATAACAAAGTATCCTATGATATTCAGGGTAAACTGAGAAGGATCATATCTCATTGATAAGTCTGTTAGCCTACAGATTTCTATACATATATGAAACTATAATAAGATACCTATAGAACATAGCCATGCTAAAGAAGAACTATAGTAGTTGAACCATATGTCTACTTTTCCCCATTTATGTCACTTTTCTCTTTTATGTATATATGTTTGTGATATATTGTAGGGATTATAGAGTACCTTGCAATGATCAATTGTATTTGTCAATTCCAAAGTCTTTCAAATATTCAGCAGTTTTTCAAGGCTTCTAAGATTTTCTAATTAAAATCATATCCTCGACATATACTACTACAATAGCAAATCTAGATTTAAATTTTTTAATGAATATGCATGGGCAAATAAAATCATTCGTATCCTTCTCTTATTAAATATTCACTCAAACAAGTAGACCATATGGATCCAGATTGTTATAGTTCATATAAAATCATTATAGCTTGATTAAATACAAATTCAGATCACTTGATACAAATGCTTTAGGACTTTTAAATCCTTCAAGGATTTTCATATAAATATTAGAATCAAGCGACACAGATAAATAAGTTGTCACTACATCTATGAGATGATTTCAAGTTTTTCTAAGACTGTCAAACTGACTAAAAATCAAAACGTAATAATATCCATCACTGGAGCATATGTATCCTCATAATCCGAACCAAGTCTCTGCAAGAAAACTTGTGCAACTAGTTGCATTTTATATCTTGTAATTTCATTATATTTATTATGTTTCCTTATTAATACGCATTTGAATCCAATTGGTTTGACATCTTTAGGTGTCTAGACTACAGGTCCAAGTACTTCACATAAGTTAGAGAAGTCAATTCTATTTGAATTACTTCTTTCTGTTGAGGCCAATCATTCATTTGTCTCTACTCATCAACAGTTTTAGGCTCAAAGTCATTTATGATTTCAGTAGCTACTGTGAATAAGAATACATTATCAACGACAATTTCATTATGATGCCATATTTTCTTTGTATAAGTATAATTTGCCGACTTTTCTTTTCTCTTCTTTTTTGTATTTTTTTCGAGGGCTAATGTCCTTTCAGAGACTTCCATCACTCCATGGTCCAGTGTCTCTTGAAGGATGCGTCTTTACTAGGACATAAATCTCTTTTAAGGCATGTGTCTTTATTGTTACATGAGTATCTGCTAGGACTATTAGTTCATGTAGATTATTTTCATTTGAATCTTAATTTTTCATTATCATTTTCTAAGGAATAATATCTTTAGAACCAAATGATGCCACCTTCTATGTCCAATAGATAACTCATTAGTTGCCCTTACATTTGAACTTTTAGTAGGAACAACCACCTAGATTGTTGTATTAGCAACATGGTATATGTGATTCAATTTTAGTATATGCACAATAGTCATCAAATGTTTTAGAAGTAAACTCACCAGGATTATCAAGATGTATGATTTTGATTGGATAATTTAGAAATTGTGCCTTTAATCTAATAATTTTGGTAAGTAGTCTGGCAAATGCAACATTAAATGTGCATAACAAACAAACATATAACCACAGTGCAGATGTATCAATCAAAACCATAAATTAACGAAATAGTTCACTTAATGAATTGGCCCAAATATACTTCCTTGAATTCTTTGGAGAAAAGTTAGAGATTCATAACCAATCTTAGAAAAGAATGGCCTAACCACAAATTTGCTTTATGAGCAAGCAGTACAACTAATCTCATTGGACAACAGAATCTTTTGATTATTTAATGAGTGCCTATGAAAATGCTCAATGGTTTTACGCATCATTATAGATCCTAGGTGACCAAGGTAATTATGCCATAACATAAATATTTTTGAAACAATGAACTTCTGGTTCACTACTGCATAACTTTCAATTGTATTTATAATTGTATAATTCAATCGAGATGAGAAAGTTGGAAGGTTTTCCAAAATGTATTTCCACCTAAGACATTTTTAATAATGCAAAGGTATTCAACATTATTTTTATTTAAAGTCCTCATATGGAATCCATTTATGCAAATATCTATAAAATTCAGTAGGTTTCTTCTAGATCTTGTTGAATATAAGTCATTTGGATTATATGATTTTCTTTAAGGGTTATTATCATTTTACTACTTTAAAAATTGTCAAATATCAAATGACTACAACAAGTATTGTCTCTTATCATTCTCCTACTATATCTTTATAAAAATATCATTTTGCCACTTTTTTGTTACAATAAATATCATTTTACTACTTTTCCGTTACAACCGTTAGTTGACTCATTAGTTGACCAATTAGTTGACTAACAAAATACCAATTTTACCCTTCATGATTTAAAAAAAAGCTTCATTAAAAAAATAATAAGACAAATTTATTTTGTAAATAAGCTTCATTTTTATGATTCCAGCGAAAAGAATTATGTTGGTATTTTTTATCCATTTTAATAAATATATTATAAATTTATTTTGTAAATAAGTTTCAAGTAATTTTTTTAAATCATAAAGGCTGAAATTGATATTTTGTTAGTCAAATAACTGGTCAACTAATGGTTATAACGGAAAAGTAGTAAAATGATATTTTTATAAAGATATAGTAGGAAAATGATAGGAGACAATACTTGTTATAGTCATTTGATATTTGGCAATTTTTGAAGTAGTAAAATGATAATAACCCTTTATTTAATTTGTTAAAATGATAATAACTCTTCTAAAACCTTCAATCAAGTCTATATGATCTGATATAGAGCTTACCTTTCCTTTAAGAAATTTTAATTCTAAGAAATATTTTTTATCTTGAAGAATAGTGTGTGATTACACTATCGACCAAGCACATATCCCTACCTTTCGTTTTCAAAATAGACAATTTAGTTTTAAAATTCATACTCTTTTATTCAAGAAAAGTCATGCTAGATATTAGAATTATTAAAACATAAAACATAAGGTAAATCTGGTGTAATAACAAAAGTATAGTATAGAAAACAGAAGCACAATAATAAAAAAAGTTTAATTAGTTTGGATATTTACAACACAAATTAAGTGATCAGTTCTCCATCTTCGGGTCCTAGAAGAAGTTACAGAAGTCAATGTCAGTGAGATTTGTATGGTTTGATTCATCAATGAAATTAGCATCGATGTTCTTTTTTTTTTTTTGGCCTGTTTTGATTGCATAACTTAGGTCTACGTCTTGCTTACTTGCACAGCAGAGATGTTGACCAATGCCTTTTTTTCCCACACCAATAACAAATGTCATCATAATTGTTTTTTAATGTTTCTAGACCCTTGTCTTTACTCTTTCTTTTATTGATATTCCACTTTTGGTGGTGTCCAGCTTTAATATTTTAATTTTATGAGTTTTTATGACCACCATGGAAGTGATTGCCATGGTTTTTTTGGCCTCCTTGATTACATCTGTTATTTATTTGTTCAATTCGCTTCTCGAAACGGTTCAGAACCAGTTTGATGTGATTAATGATTCTTCATCAAGAGCTTATTATTTTGTTTAGCTATCAAAAGACATGATATTAGATCCAAATATATACTAAATGTGCGCTCTCAATATTGTTGTTGTAGTACCATATTTAATGCGTGACAAGTGGAGAGCGTCTTTTCAAGCATTGCATTTTCACTAACTTGTTCACCACACAATTTTAGCTGTAAGGCAATGCGAAATAACTCGAGTTATAATCAGGTACTCTCGAGCACTATTGCAATCTTAAGTTCATTCATTCATATTGTGCTTTAGGGAGGAATATTTTCCTCTAATGGTCATATCTTTCCTTTAGATTATCCTAGAGAGTCAGTGGGTCATGGACTGTCAAATATTGTGCTTTTAAACTTCCATGTAAATGATGACAGAAATCATGACTTTTGCCTTATCTTGCTGGGATCCATGATTTTCTTGGTGACTTCCAAACCCATAGATTGGAGCTGCAATTTGGCATCTAAAGCCCAAGAGAGGTAATTACTTCTAGAGACCTCAAGAGTAGAAATTTGTGGAATTGTGAAGGACATGTTTTTAAGAATACCTTGCTAATACAGAAAAATAAATGAGGAATATGAAGTGTGTTAGATATAGAGAAATAAAGATGCAAAATTTCATTTGTCAATTTAGAATTTAAGGTTCATAGATAAATGTCAAGAATCTTAGAACTTTCGGTACTAAGAATTACAACTTAGAACCCAAATTCTAAATTTCAAAACTTCAGGTTCTTCTTTATTTTTTGCAAATTTCATGTTGCATTAATAATTGATATTTATATGATAATTTAACTTAAAAGAATCATAACAAACAATATCAAATCATAATCCTTATTTTTAACGAGGAAGATCCAACTTGGTGGCAACTATAGAGCATATTTATAAGGACTATTACAATAAGAATAAAATAAAATTCTACGATGGCTAATTAATAGATCTTGTATCAACAAGTCGTGCTAATTACGTACGTGTAATAAATAAGGTAATAATAATTAATAAGAAAACAAATTTAAGAGAGAAAAATGAGGACTCTTAATTCTTTCTTCGTATTGAATAAAGACAACAAGAACGGAATGCCTTTTGCTTACAATCTCATGATTATTTATAGTAAAAAATTGTATCAAGTTTAATTAATAAGTCAATGAACTACAGGCTTATTAAATTTAAGTCATAAGTAAACTATGTTAAAGTGATGGAAAATCCACTGTTACACAAAAAGAAGAATATCATTTTTATGTCATGTTAGCCACTAAATTTAATTTCCTTCGTTTTGCTACATACATGTATGCCTATGAGGGTAATGCATCTAACTTTTACAATATCGTTCAATGTATTTAGAAATCATTTAAACTAATTAATTTACCTGGCCTTTCATTAGGTGATATTTCCTCTATGCTGCAAAGGGAAAAAAATAGAAAAAATAATAATAATAAGGGAACCTGAACCAAGAAAACAAATTAGGAAAAAAAATAATCACAAAAATCCATGGACTTGATAACGTCACATGCGGAGATGCAAAGTATGATATAACATAATTGAAATTCACAAAAACCTGTGCTCTGTTAACAACAAAATAAAGACAGAATCGACAATCCTTTATAGATGAATGCATGTTTGTAAGATTTGACTTTTAAGACAAACTATTGATGGAAAAAATGAAATATGAAAAATGCTAATGCAAAATGTTTATGATCTCAATTGTGTTTTGAACTCCAAACCCACCAAATGTATGTCTATGAAAAATATAAAATTCAAAGCAACCCAATGACCATGACAGACATGCTGATGAACTGATGTGGACTCAACAGACCCAAATGTATGCGGGGATTCGTTAGAAGGACAGGCCATGCCCAGTGGTAATAGCCTCAAACAGAAATGGGTTAGCATCGTTGCTCCCTTCAGAAGCATTCACACCCTGAACCAAAGGCGTACGTTGCTGCCTCCAATCTGGTTTTGCTATGTTTTCTTCAATAAATGGGACGACTAGGGGAACAATTTCTCCCACTGTTCGTGCAACCAAGCCAAGGCAGGTGCCGCAGCCATGGCAATATTCCAAGCCCCCTCATCGTGATCTTGATCCTCCTCTTGCTTGAGGAGTATCTCCAACAGCTATGGGATAAGTGCAGGAAGGGCCTGCTTAATAAAGTAAAAGCATGGGATATCAGAGTCCCCCGTGAAATCACTCCCATATTCTTCCAGAACATCTATCTCCTCATCATAAATAGAACTCCAGAACTCAATGGCTTGAAGAGCAACAGGTTCTTCATCTTCACGCACAGCCTTCGCCGTGATGCTATAGATGTCCTGCATATAAGGAGCTAACTTCTCATGGTAAGTTGATCAAATGGAGACCAGACACTCAAAAGCTGCCTGCCTTACCTTCAATTCTGCGGATTGTGTTGCTTCACAGACAACTCTCATTATATAATCACGTTCCATGTCATTGCTAAAATTTGCCTGGGCAAAGCTCAAAGCATTATATAAAGGTCGGGTAGCAGCAAGCCTAACATCATTGTTCATTTCAGAAGCATTCATAACCTGAACCACAGCTGTAAGTATTTTATTTACGTGATTTTGTTCTACAATATCAGGAGAGACTTCCTCGCACAAATACCCGAGAGTCTCTAAAGTGGCTTGCTTAACATGAGCAGGTGGCTGGTGAACTTTGACAAAAGTGAGACTATCAGCTCAGGCCACTGTTTCTGTGGTAATTCAATGCCTGATAACCTTGGCAATAACTTGAGATGCAGTTGACCTAGCATCAGCTACTGTAGAAGTCAGGGTGTTCAACAGACAAGTCGTAATCTAGGTCTTCGCATTGGCATCCAATGACAACCATCTTTACACAAGCTCAAATTTTCTGCGCTGTTCCTTCGCATCCAAGGCATTTTTGAGTATGAAACCTGCCAATTTACGACTATCAATAGGCTTACCATCATTTGCTGATTCTCCAGTGAGTGACAACAAGAAACTGGGAAGCGTTTGCTCCTGAAACTGTTTCAAACTTTCCTCTTCATGCTTCCGCACAGTTTCATCTATTGATTTGGCATTCAGAAGCACCCGTGTAAATTCCAATGCCATATTTTATCTGAAAATATGAATTGTTGGATTAGCCAGATATATAAAAATTCAAAACGTAACAAGTAAAGTTGAATCACTCCCCCCCAAAAAAAAAGAAAAAAGAAAAAGAAAATCTGAATCCCAAAACCAAATCCTTAGTCTGTTGAAGAATTGAAACAATATAGAATAAACTTATGCTGACAATTTCAAATAAAATTAAGCTCCCACTAAATATATTGTGTCAGTTTGGTGTCACTAATCTAATAAGCATAAGTGTTTATTTAATTTTATAAGCTTTTATCAAAATTTTTATTGTCGTTCATTTTTTTTTTAGTAGAATACTAGAATTTTCGAAGAGTAAATAAACTATTTTCTCTCTACTAGTAAAATCTCAAATTTTGGACTTTTACAAGTAAAGATTAATTTTTTTAAAATGTTAAAATGTCTAAAATATTATGTACTTATTTGATAATATTATTTCATTCTTTTAATAATATAACTTAAAAAAAAGAAACTTGCATATTAAAATAATTTTTATAATTTTTAATAAAACTCTTGTTAATAATCAAATAATAATTAAATTTTTTTTAGTAAACTTAGATAAGTCCTATTTAAAAAGTTATATTAAAAGGGAGCCAAAGAAAATGTAAACTTTCATATTAGCTTAAAAATCTTTTGCTAAATTTCGTTTGCAAAATGACTTAACGAAAATGTATATGTTAAGTCCATTATTTATAGAATTGACATTTTATGGCAAGTTTAGTTAAATTGGAAGTTTATTTATTGCATATCTTGTAATAGGGATTAATTTATTAATTCCCTAATTTAGTGAGATTCCAATTTATTAGGAATATTTGTTTCCTAATTTAATTAGATATCTATTTTAGCAATTCAATTAATGGTGGGATTCTATAATTGGCGCATGAAATCTATTTAGAGCAAGAAGTTGGTTCAAACAGGAAAGTCATTAAATGCTCTAGATATTTCTTAGGAGACAAGTAAGGCAAGAAGATCATATTTAATCCTATTCAGATTCATGAGAATTATAAGAGGAAAAAAAACTCTTATTTGGAAAGAATCCAAGTCTTTTAAGACTTGCTATTTTGGTGAAACCCTAGTGCTTATATAAAGAGAGGTATTTCACAATTGAAGTGGGCACGCACAACACAAAGCATAAAGCAGAGAAGCAAAATTCGGTCTCCTCCCTAGAGAATCCAGATTTGGCGCATAATATTGTGTTGATTTATTCTCTTATCTTCTTTTCATCTCTGTGGCGAGTCTATGTGGATCTTGGATCACTAGACGTTGAAAAATTGAAGAATTGCTATTGATCACTTTGCGAAGTGCCTTGAGGATCGTGGATAAAGAGGGGTAGCAATTATTCAAGAAAAGCATATTCATTCTAAGGTTGAGTAAATTGTATGGTGATAAACTGTAAGTGGGAGTCTTAAGTTTCGTAAATCCATAGGTTGTAACATCTCAACTTAGTGAACTACTTTTCATCTGGGCGTGGCCTCATGGATGTAGGATTGATTAATCTGAACCACGTAAAAATCTCCGTGTCATTTATTTTTTGCATTTTATTGTGTTTTTGGAAAATTAATATTTTTTATGCAAATGAACAGTTGCGGTGAACAGTAATAGTAAATAGTACTTCCGAAAATTTTAAGTAAGTAATTAATTTTTTATTTTTAATTGCATGCATCTATTTTCGATAGATTTAAATTCCTTTCAATTAGTATCAGAGCGGGACATTAACTATTTGGTGAGATTCTTGGAACCTATATCTATTTTGTAGGTATGAGTTTGCAAAGAGAGGGAGGCTCTTTGGCTTGTCCACCTGTACTAGATGGGACAAATTATGCTTATTGGAAGCAAAGGATGAAAATTTATCTGACAACTATTGATGAAAGAGTTTGGCAATGCGTACTCACATGATATACTCCACCTATCAAAATTGATAAAGATGGTGTAGTATCTCCCAAGCCAGTCAGAGAATGGACTAATGACGAACTTGATGCATTCGGATATAATGCAAAATGACTTAATGCCATTGTGAATGGAGTTGATGTGTTTCAGCACCAACTAATTTCTACATGCAAGACATCCAAAGCTGCTTGGGATATACTCTAGAGTACCTTTGAAGGCGACAATACAGTAAAATGTTCTAAACTTTAAAAACTTACATCTAATTTTGAAAACCTAAAAATGCATGAACATGAAACCATATCTGAATTTAATTCTAGAATCCTCGCTATGGTTAATGATTTTTTTTGCTCTTGGAAAACCTATTTCTGAAAAAGAAATTTGTAGAAAAATCTTAAGATTTGCCCATTCTAGATATCATCCTAAAATTTTGGCCATTGAAGAATATGTTGATATGTCTGCTATGACTAAGGGTTCACTTATAGGAAAATTGAAGGTCTATGAGACTAACTACTTGAATTTGAATCTTAAGAAAGGAAAAGGTATTGCCTTTCAGGTTGAAACGAAGGCTCCCGTAACCAAATCAAGTGAAGATGATGATCCATTTTTGTACATGGATAATTCTCTTGCACTCATTGCAAATAATTTCAAGAAGATGTTGAAAAAGAAGAACTTCAACAAACCAAAGAAAACTTCAACATCAGTGACTCCTACGGTTTAAAAAGGTTCTTCTAACTCAAATTCTAAATTGTTTGATTTTAACAAAATTGAGGGTATTCGATGCAGAGAATGTGGAGGCATAGGACACATACAAGCACAATTTGCCAACACTCTTATGAAAAAGAAAGCAATGCAATCCACTTGGAGTGATGATGATTATAACGATAGCATCGATGAAGAAGACCTTGTTGGAGGACTTGTTGTCCATAATGATGACAGTAAACAGGAATCAAACATCATAGATGCATCCACATCTGAAGCCTCTCACTTAGCTCCTTGCAAAAAAGACGTTGATTTTCATCTTGACATAATTGTGCAACATGTTAACCAGAATAATGATTCAGATAGCGACGTCAATGACATTTATATAAATGACAAGAAAGCATTTCATAAAAGCTACAAGATGATGTTCGCTAAATGGGAAGAAGTTTACAATGAGAATGTGATCTTGAAGACTTAAGTATCCAATCTTTTAGATGATAAGGCGAAACTTGAGAGTGAGGTAATTCATTACAAGTCTTTACTTATTGACAAAGATAACCAATTGCTTGCAGTGATGACAGAATTAGAGAATACCAAAAAGTCACTTAAGATGATGAGTTCTGAAACTCAGAAGTTAGACCATATCTTGTCACTTGACAAATCTAGCTCAGATCATTATGATCTTGGATATTAACATGGTAAAGACTCGAATTCTCAAGGTGTTTGTTAAAGCTTCTTCACAAACAGCTTCTCCACCTATAGTTACACTTCCATATCTTCAAAAAGGTAAAGCTGTTGCACATTCTTCACCAGCTCATCAAGGTAAGAACAACAAGTTTATTTCCACTTGTCATTTTTGTCATGTGAAAGGACATATAAGACCTAATTGCCTCAAGCTCATTAAATATATGAAAAAGGCTATGTTCTTTAATTATACTCATGGAAAACCTAGGATGACACCTAAACCTAAGGTTGAGACAAGTGAAAATAAATCTAGAACTACATGGATAAAGAAGACTGATTAGAAAGCTTATGTTTCCTTTATTTCCTGGAGAACTTGCACTACTAATTTTTGATAATTTAATAGTGATTATTCTAGACACATGACAGGTGATAGAAGTGCCTGACCAATTATCAAAAACTTGATCGAGAAAATGTAACATTTGATGATGGTGTGAAAAGTCGAGTGCTCGGAAAGGGAATTTTGAATGTGGAAGGGTTTCCAAAACTTGACAATGTTCTGCATGTGGAGGATCTCAAAGTAAATTTACTCAGCATTAGTCAAATTTGTGATCAAAACTTGTTTGTCAACTTTAATAGGAACAAATGTCGCATTCTTGATGTTGATGGAAATTGCATTTTGGAAGGACATCGATCATCTGATCATTGTTATAAATTGACTAGCTCAATTGTATGTCATAAGACCACTCTTGATGACACAGAATTATGGCATCAAAAGTTGGGTCACTTAAACTACATATTACTGACTAAAATTGTGAAAACAAGTGCAGTAAAATGAGTTCCAATGCTTAAAAAGAAACAACTTGGAATATGTGGTTCATGTCAATCTGGAAAGCAACAAAGGGAATTGCATAAAGCCATTCAAGATAAAGCAACATCAAAGGTGCTACAACTACTTCATATGGATCATATGGGACCAATGCAAGTTGAAAGTTTGGCTGGGAAAAGGTACGCATTTGTGTGTGTAGATGATTTTTCTAGGTATGCATGGGTTGACTTCATTAAAAAAAAAAATCAGATACATTTGATATGTTCAGAAAACTATGTGAAAAGGTTAAAAATGAACAAAATTGCAATATTGTCAGAATTAGGAGTGATCATGGAAGAGAATTTGAAAACTGCAATTTTGAAGAATATTGTAATTTACATGAAATTTCACATGAATTTTCCTCACCTATTACTCTAGAACAAAATGGTGTTATAGAAACGAAAAATAAGACCTTACATGAAATGGCACGAGTGATGTTAAACTCTAAGAAACTTTCAAAGAGATTATGGGCTGAAGCACTTAACACTGCTGGCTACACCATTAATCGTGTTTATCTTCGTCCATGTACTAAAAAACTCCTTATGAGTTATGAAAAGGTAAAAAACCTAATCTAGGTTACTTTCATATTTTTGGGAATATGTGCTTTATATTGAATGATCGCGAACATCTTGGTAAATTTGATTCAAAAAGTGATGAAGGTGTTTTTTTGGTTACTCCAATAATAGCAGAGCATTCCATGTTTATAATATGAGAACTCAAAATATTATTGAATCTGCAAATGTTGTTATTGATGATTATCAAGATTTTGCAGATTACTCAATTAAGGAAGAGATAACCAATCTTTTAAAAACACCAAATTTTGTTACAGCTACTCCTGAAGTTTGAGTTATTGAGAAAGGTTAGTCTAGTGAACCTCCTTTGAAAGAAAATGAACCTGTTGAAGAAGACACCTCTAAGGAAACACTAGAGACTATTAAGGAGAAAGTTTCAAAACTCCAGGCAATCATGGACTTGCAAGACCCAATCAGAAAGGAACTATCATCAAGAGTTAAGAAAAATCACCCATCTGAGCTTATTCTAGGTAATGTTGATGAACAAATGGTCACAAGGAAAAGGTATGCAAATATGGTAAGATTTACTTGCTTTGTATCTTTGATTGAACCTAAGAATGTTAAGGAAGCTTTAGTTGATGAATTTTGGGTCAAAACTATGCAAGAAGAATTAGAACAATTTGAGCGAAATGATGTATGGAACTAAATGAATTTTTAAGAACAAAACTGATGAATTTGGCAACATAGTGAGAAATAAAGATAGGTTGGTTGTACAAGGCTACACGCAAATTGAAGGTGTTGACTTTGATGAAACCTTTGCACATGTTGCTAGAATTGAATCTATTTGTTTGCTTTTTGCAGTTGTTTGTTTAATAGGCTTAAAATTATTTCAAATGGATGTTAAGAGTGCCTTTTTGAATGGCATCTTAAATGAAGAGGCTTATGTTGAACAAACTAAAGGTTTTGAAGATCCTCATATCCCAAACCATGTTTTCAAATTGAAAAAGGCTTTATATGGTTTAAAGCAGGCTCCTCGAGCTTGGTATGAAAGGTTGACAAAATATTTGCTTGAAAATAGCTATAAGCGAAGGGGAGTAGATAAAACATTATTTATTAAGCAACTTAATTCGTGGATTTTAGTTGTTCAAATCTATGTTGATGATATAGTGTTTGGTTCTACTTCTTCTGATTATATGCAAGAATTTGTGAGTCAAATGAAAAGGAAATTTGAGATGAGCATGGTGGGAGAATTGACTTACTTTTTGGGATTTGCAAGTGAAACAAATGGAGAATGGAATTTTTGTTAATCAAAGTAAGTATGCAAAGAGTTTAGTCAAGAGGTTTGGTTTAGATTCTGCAAAACACTTGAGAACCCCTATGAGTACTAATGCCAAGTTGACTGTTGATGATAGTGGTTCTAGTGTTGATCCTAATATTTACAGAAGCATGATTGGTAGCTTACTTTATTTGACTGCAAGTAGACCAGATATATGTTTCAGTGTTGGTGTATGTGCTAGGTACCAAGCAAATCCAAAGGAATCACACTTAGCTGCTGTCAAACAAATAATTTGTTTTGTACACTAACGACACTAATTCAAGTCTTGCAGGATATAGTGGCTGATGGGGCTGACAATGCTCATGATAGAAAAAGCATCACTAGAGGATGCTTTTATCTTGGAAATAACTTAGTATCGTGGCATAGTAAGAAACATAATTCAATTTCTCTTTCCACGGCCGAAGCAGAATATGTTGCAACTGGAAGTTGTTGCACCCAATTGCTCTGGATGAAACAAATGCTTGTAGATTATGGTATGGTTGAGGATACTTTGACTGTATTTTGTGATAACACGAGTGCTATCAATATTTCTAAAAATCATGTTCAACACTCTAGGACTAAGCATATTGACATTCATCATCACTTCATTAGAGATTTAGATGAGAATAAGGCCATGTCCTTAGAATACATTGATACAGAAAAACAGCTTGCAGATATTTTCACAAAAGCTTTAGACTCCAAACAATTTGAATATTTAAGGAAAGCTTTAGGTGCGTGTTTCATTGAATTCAATTTTTTTTTCATGCATTTGTGCATTAGATATATGTCATGCATTTGTGCATTAGATATATGTCATGCATTTATAAATTTCAATTTTAAATCATTGTTTTTGTGTTCCATTTTCTTGACGACAATCAATTTTTCATGTTTTTTAAAGATTTGAAAGTCTTGAATAAGTTTTCATTAGAGTTATTTAACTTTTCTTCAAAAGCACATAAATGACAATTTAGTCTCTACTTTGAATCAAGGTTTTGATATTGACATTGTCTTTGTTGAGAACATTTAACTTGAGTTATGATTATTTGCCTTGATTCTTATCTTGTCATAAGACCTCAAGTATATGCAGACACTATGGTCAGAAATAGCTACCTATAACTCTTAAGAGTGAAGCTATCATTGAGTAACCTGAGTCTGCGTATCACAAATATGACAGATGACGAACTACTATGAGAAGAAGACTACCTTAAAGGGTAGAGTGAAAGCTCCTGACAGTAGATTTAAAAAAAAATGAATGAAAGGCTTTGCAAGCAAAAAAAAAAAAAGGTCTGTCAATTGAAATGGTCAAAAATTGGAAATCAAGATGATAATGTTAGTTTGACTAACTCTATGTTTTATATTAAAGACTTTGACTGTGAAAATTGATGAATTTTTGGGAAAACGGTTTAGATTGAGTTGTTTGCACACACACACACACACAAACACAAGCTTAAATTTCTCTAATCTTTACTTAATTGAGGTAATTAGAGTCTTGATTATATGAATTAATGCTTGTTGTGAAAAATTCTCAAACATTTTTTTTGTTCAATTTCATTATTAATGCATTTTTTTAAAACAAAAAAAATTCATGTTGCATGTGCATTCTCATTTTCTTAGATAATTATATGATTTTAAGTCTTAAGAGTCACATATTTTTTTTAACCAAAACTCAAAATTTTTTTTAAAGTGCATTGACAAGCTTTTCCTGTCACAACTAAGCATGTTGCGATCTTTTGGTCCTATCTTTGTCTACAGAACTCCAAATTTGATTTTGTAAAATCCTGTGAAAAGCTCATTCAATAAGTTTTCGAAAGGTATATAGATCACATTCTGATTATGTGTCATTCATTCCAAGTTTAATTTTGAAGTTCTCTATTCTGCACTGTATGTCTGTTTCGTAAAGTATCCTGCATGGGATTTCGTTTTGATATTTTCCTCTTTTGTTTCTGACTTGTTTGAATCGGTTTATGTTTAGTTACTGATCTGGTACGAAATCTATGATGATTCGTGCATTAAATTGGAATACAATCCGCTTTATTAATGTTTTTCTTATGTTAGTTGGATTTCCAAACCTTACTTGAACAAGTCAAGTTCTTCTATATAAGGCAGCCCTTAGATCCTTGTTCTGCATTCAAATTTGTGGCTTCTTTCTCCCTTCTTTCGGCTGGTCTAGATTTTGTTCGTTCTTCTTGTTTAAATTTTTTTTCCTTGTTCTTAATATTCCTCTTCCATAGCTTCTAAGCTTAACATTGGTGAGAACTCTCATGCTAACTCTAATCCCAAGCGTCATCCTACTCTTACACCTTACCTTTGTTCTGGTTGTGGACAACCTCATGAGATTCATAGACTTGATGATGATGATGAGGATTTTGGTCCCAAATTTGGACAAATACCTCCTGAAGAATCCATGCATTCAAGTGACAGCGACTCCATGGAAAGTGATCCTAGTGAAGATAGTTTTCACTCTGGCCCTTCCTCCTTTGACCCTAGGATCACCACCAATGCCGCCATTGTTCATGCTGCCATTACCGACCACCAGCCGCCGCCACACGCGCCCTCACGAGCCATCACTAGTGGAGCTCCTCCTAGTACTCTTCGTGATCTTCCTACTTTTATTGCAGCCTCTATTCGTTCTTCTCCTCCATCTGCCTCTTTTCTCCTAATCTTGCCCATCTTGAGGCCACCATTTTGAAACAAGGGCAAGATATTCCTAATCTTTCTACTCGTTTGAATAAAATCTCTCCCTAGAATGGAAAATACTACTCCCCCTAACTCATTGCATTGAGCAATTGAAGACTTGAAACAAATTACTCCCCCTCTTTTGCCAAAAGATTACAAAAGGGAAGTAGTTTTGCATGCAATGTGGCCAAACGAGTAGAAAGATTAGCAATATCTTGCCCTTGTTTCAAAATGGTGGCCTCAAGATGGGCAAGATTAGGAGCAAAAGAGGCAAATGGAGAAGAAGAGCGAACAGAGGCTGCAACAAAAGTAGGAAGATCACGAAGAGAACTAGGAGGAGCTCCACTGGTGACGGCGTTTGAGGGTGCGTGTGGCGGCGGCTAGTGGTCGGTAATGGCATCATGAACAATGGCGGCATTGGTGATGATCCTAGGGTCAAAGGAGGAAGGGCCAAAGTGAAAACTATCTTCACTATGATCACTTTCCATGGAGTCGCTGTCACTTCAATGCATGGATTCTTCAAGAGGTATTTGTCTAAATTTGGGACCAAAATCCTCATCATCATCAAGTATATGAATCTCATGAGGTCGTCCACAACCAGAACAAAGGTAGGGTGTAAGAGTGGGACGACGCTTGGGATTAGAGTTAGCATGGGAGTTCTCACCAATGTTAAGCTTAGAAGCCATGGAAGAGGAATATTAAGAACAAGGAAAAAAAAATTTAAACAAGAAGAACGAACAAAATCTAGACCAGCCGAAAGAAGGGAGAAAGAAGCCACAAATTTGAATGCAGAACAAGGATCTAAGGGCTGCCTTATATAGAAGAACTTGACTTGTTCAAGTAAGGTTTGGAAATCCAACTAACATAAGAAAAACATTAATAAAGCGGATTGTATTCCAATTTAATGCACGAATCATCATAGATTTCGTTCCAGATCAGTAACTAAACATAAACCGATTCAAACAAGTCAGAAACAAAAGAGGAAAATATCAAAACGAAATCCCATGCAGGATACTTTACGAAACAGACATACAGTGCAGAATAGAGAACTTCAAAATTAAACTGGGAATGAATGACACATAATCAGAATGTGATCTATATACCTTTGGAAAACTTATTGAATGAGCTTTTCACAGGATTTTACAGAATCAAATTTGGAGTTCTGTAGACAAAGTTATGACCAAAAGATCGCAATATACTCAGTTATGACGGGAAAAGCTTGTCAATGCACTTTAAAAAAAATTTTGAGTTTTGGTTAAAAAAAATATGTGACTCTTAAGACTTAAAAACATATCATTATGTAAGAAAATGAGAATGCACATGCAACATGAATTTTTTTTTTTTGTTTTAAAAAAAATGCATTAATAATAAAATTGAACAAAAAAAATGTTTGAGAATTTTTCACAACAAGCATTAATTCATATAATCAAGACTCTAATTGCCTCAATTAAGTAAAGATTAGAGAAATTTAAGCTTTTGTGTGTGCAAACAACTCAATCTAAACCCTTTTCCCAAAAATTCATCAATTTTCATAGTCAAAGTCTTAAATATAAAATATAGCGTTGGTCAAACTAATATTATCATCTTGATCTCCAATTTTTGACCATTGCAATTGATAGACTTTTTTTTTTTTTTTTTTGTGCTTGCAAAGCCTTTCATTCATTTTTTTTTTTTTAATTTATAGTTAGAAGCTTTCACTCTACCCGTTAAGGTAGCCTTCTTCTCATTGGTAAATAAGTCCATTATTTATAGAGTTGGCATTTTATGGCAAGTCTAGTTAAATAGGAAGTTTATTTATTGCATATCTTGTAATATGGATTAATTTATTAATTTCTTAATTTAGTGAGATTCTAATTTATTATGAATATTTGTTTCCTAATTTAATTAGATGTCTATTTTAGCAATTCAATTAATAGTAGAATTCTATAATTCGCGCACGAGATCTATTTAGAGCAAGAAGTTGGTTAAAAAAGGAAGTCATTAAATGCTCTAGATAGTTCTTAGGAGTCAAGTAAAGTAAGAAGATCAGATTTAATCCTATTCAGATTCATGTGAATTATAAGAGGAAAGAAACTCTTATTTAAAAAGAATCCAAGTTTTTTAAGACTCGTTATTTTGGTGAAACCCTAGTGCCTATAGAAGAGAGGTATAGTGCCTAATTAATATTATTTACTTGTTAAAATAAAAGTGAGAATGTAAATGAAATATATGGAGTTTACTTATTTTTGGGATTAAAGAATGGGAATGCGATTATCAAAGAGAGTTGAGAATCAAGTTTCCATTCCTTAAACTTCTTATTTTACCCCACCCAAATTTCATAATTCCTCTTCTATCCTCAATTAGAATGTTATTATATTATTGTTATTATTTTTATTCATGTAATTATTGTTATTAATAATAACAACAACAACAATAATTACGATTATTATAATGAATATCAACCACAATTAACTAAAGGAATTTTCATAATTTGTAAGAATTCATCTCGATTTCAAGATAAAATAAACAATTAATGATAATATTTCTCATTCCGATTTAGATTCTTACATTTAAAGTAAACAATTTATTATAATTCTCATTCTTCATTCCAATTATAGCTCATTCCAATCATTAATTAACAAATGCACATTAAATAGCACAAGCTAATTTAGAAAATAAGAATGACATATAATGTAGTATTACTACACATATTGCTTTTCTGTCAACTATCTACTACAAAGCTTCTCATTTTCACATGATGAATTGTAAGAGAATCACGTGAATGCCACATTTTTTAGATTACAAATTAATTTTCTATCTCAACCTTTGTAAATATATCAATAGTAATACGTACAGCTGCTCTTTAGAACCAAACCCTGCATTAATTACATGTGTATCTTCTGATAATCTACACATAATGAACAAGCGCGAGAGAAATCAAAACTCCTTTGACTACGTGCGTATATATAAAATCAATCGAACAATATGGTCATAGTTCATCGCGAAAATCATAATCATCATCATCTACATCATTATAGACTGTGTTGTAGAATATATATTCGTGATTGAGCATCTCATCAAGTGTTAAATTACCATCTCTGTTATCATCAGCCTGAATTTTTATAAAAGAAAGAAAGAAAGAGAGAATCATTTTTAGCTGCATACTTAATAAGTTATCACTAGTTTCAAAAATTCTTTTTGAAAAATGGAAGAGTTACTAATTACCTCATGAATCAGATGCCTTGAATAATATTTGGCATAAGATATTTCTCCTGGGTGTAGATAACTGAATATTGGTTTCAATTCTTCAATTTCCAACAATCTGCAGTCATTTTTAACATTAAAATTTGAGAAATTAATGCAGCCAGCGAGGAAGCCATCTAATCATCCAATGTCATATATGGAATAAAGAAAACTAGAGCATATACAACTAGCTAGTTTGGAAATAGATCCTTTATGTGCAATGTACAATTATATATAAAATAAATTTTCAAAGGGAATTAGGCATAAAGGTTAAAAGGGAAATTAATTACTTGTCTTTGTTTGTGTCAAGCTCAACAAATGTCTCTTCAGCTGAGGGAAAATCGGTTCCATCACCATCATCTTCAAATTCAGCATAACTTTTGTAGGTACGATAGGTATTCTCTAGAAATTCATCTAAGTTTAGTTTCCCATCATTGTCATCGTCCATACGCCTGTTCATGCGTTTATGTAGAGTCATTTACAAGTATATACAAGAGATTTTTTTTTCCCGGAACCCAGAGCTTCAGAGCTTAAAAACATTAGAGAAACACTAGGATTTGTGCTGTCCCAAACCAAGTGATTTTCAAAAATTTTATTTAGTTGATCACTCAAATTCAAATCTTCGAAAAGACATGAATTAAAAAAATTAATTTAAACTTGTCCTGTACTTTCCTGCTTATATATATATATATATATATAAACAGAAAAAAAAATTCATATATAAAACTTACTCAAGTTTTTCTCTCAAAAGCCATCTCTGAATTGCGGTATTGTTGCTATCTTCTGGGTGCAAGAAACTGAAAGAAAGTTGAAAAAATAGAGTAAATTACAAAATAATTAGTAGTAATAATAATAATAATGATAATAATAATTTACTTGTAAAATTCATCGAAGTTGAGAGCTCCATTGCTATCAACATCTGCATTGTCAAATTGCTCTTTCCACCACCCAGCTTGACCGTGAACCATTCCATTTTTCTCTATTTCTTATTTCACATTCTCATAAAATATAAACTTATTTAGAAAATAAATTAAAATCATACGTACAAAAAATTAATGATGATACGTATTGTTCTACAGGTTAATAATAATTAGCAAAGAAAATAAAACTAAAATTACGTACGTATCCTACCAATATCTTGTTTAGAAAACTGAGGCAGATACTCATAAAAAGAGATTTCTCCATCACCATCCCTGTCACTTAATTCAATCTGTTTCTGAGTTGTATAGCTCAAACGATCGACGGCTAGTTCTACATTCCAGTTGTCAAGTTCATTCAAACTCAAAACTCCGTCTTTTGGTTCATTGTCTATCAACGGGAACAAATAAATCAACCTCGAGGTTATATTTAATCTCCCGTTTTCACTGAAAAAATCATACTCATCTTCAAAATCCTCGTTGTCATAAGAATCGTTTTCCAAATCGTTGGCATTAGTACGAGTCTTAATGCTTCCTGATTTCTTTTCTTCGGTTACCCTGTTCATTTTTAGCACTAAAGGGTCAAAAGTTGGCACCGAATATCGATATCCGAAGCGACGACCGATAAAAGCAAGACGATCATTGTGATCGTGCGGCTGAATCGGGGAGAAAACGAAGAAGAGAACGAAGGCGGTGGTTAGAAGAGCGTAAGCCACCGCCTTCGACATTTTCAAGTATTACAAAGGTTGAGGATGAGAAAACGATCAAGAAGTAGTAGTTGATTTTCCTTCTCTTAGGTCTCAATCAATCAGAATAATATGGATAGAGAGGAAAACGGTTATTGACAGTTACAAGCTAGGGGCACATATGAAGTACCCAGTACATGCGTTTGCTTTCTTTAGTGCTTGGTCTTGGTGTTTGCCACATTAATAAATGGCAACCTTCCTTTAAGATTGCCCTCTTTTTATTTTATTTTATTTTATTTTTGAGGGCTATCACCTATCAGCTATGTCTATTGCACGTTAAGGTTAAACATGAATTACTTAAAGGCAAAGCATGAATTATAAGGGTCCCAATATTGTTATTGGACAACTGATGATAGCCGTAGATTTAGTTTCTAAGTCATAACACCTCAATATCAAACAACCTCAATATGAAACAAGACCTATAATCGGTTTAATAAATAGGTAAGAAAACACATAATTACCTGCTATATTCTACTAACTGCTAACCCGTTTAGTAATTGAGCTATTCAATATAACATGGCCTATTTTAACTGGATTACCACAAACATCATCTGTTTACCCACTTAACACGAATTTACACATTTGTTATTGAACAACATCTATGCTTTGTAAAGGGATTAAATTACTTAATTGAATAATTATTAATCACATCAAAATAGAAAATGTATGTATATGTATGTACACACACACATATATAATCACAGTCCTCGGGTTTCCCTTCTGATGAATCAATGAGTGCTGCTATCATTGATAAAATGACACAATATGGCATCATCAAAATGGTGATCAATAGCTCTGAATCTGATTAAGCAATGATAAAATCATACATATGCCATTTCACCATAAATTTTGATTCCGCGTGTTCTCACTGTAACAAACAGAGGAAAAGAAATAACTAAAGCAGGGGACCAGGGCAGAGAAAATATTACCCTATATTAATAATATAACATTACGATTAGAAGAGGTTAAAGGGTTATATACTGCCATGTACAACCACACAGAATTTGTCAAGAAATACTTAAGCCAATGTAACAAACCATCAGTCAGTCCCTTTAGCAGCATGTAGCATCCATGGCCAGTCCGACTCACAGACATGACAAGGAGAATTGCCATCATTATCCTTCATGCCTATATCTGCATTTTGCTTCACAAGAAACTGAGCAATGGCTTCCCTATCACATACAACAGCATAATGCAATGGAGTTTGTCCTTCATTGTCCTAGCATTCGAAAAACACAAGAGTGTCATTTACTCTCCCAAAACAAAAATGTCAATTTTATAACAATTATAATAGTTGAAAGACAATCAAATCATTTAGGAATCCAATTATGCATCTGAAAACTTGCCGAAAAGCCTAACCCACTATTTTAAGAAATAGTAATTCTACTACGGGACAAGGTTAAGGCCGGGCAAATAGAGGGCCACATCTAAGGAATCTTCATACCCAAAGATTTAGCACAATCTGTTTTATCAACATGCATTAACATCAATTTAATCTATTTCATTCATCATCACCTGATCAATAGAAAACTAAAGAAAGAAAATATCAATCATATAACTTCTAACCAACCAAATTAAATGTCTCAGAAGTCATAAAATAAACATTATGTTAAATTCCAAAGTGGGACGATAAGCTTTCCCTTACAGAAAGCCAGGAGGAGTGCATATTCTCTGATCTTCATAAATGCCCAAAACAAATAATAAAAATGTAATGATACAGGAAAATATACATTTAGATTCATATTTAGGATCATTTACCACTAAAATATGGTTTTTTTCTTAAAAAAAAATCTAAGAAAAATATAAAAAAAAAAACCAACAAACCTTGGCGTTTACATCAGCATTCTTGCTAACAAGTAGTTCAGAGATGTTCAGGTGTCCACGATCTACAGCCCAATGCAATGGAGCACGACCCTCACTATCTACAATTTCAAAGATTAACTATTTGATGTGGAATATAAATCATGAGATGCTTGAATAAACAAAAAGTCGGCAGAAAAAAATCTATTTCAGACACTATGCTTGTGCTTGGCTCACTCAATAGGTGAATAAAAAGCTCAGATGGGCTGCTTTTTCCTAAACAGCATTATCTGCTCAGCATCTCCATGAGTTATGTTAAAAGATCATCACCATTGTCAACATCAGCATCATCATTGCCATTCAGAAAATGTAAAAAGAAGAGAAAATTACTAAGTACCTCTCAAATTAACAGAAACACCATTTTCAATACATTTAAGCAGATTATCCATGTCTCCTTCTCTAGCAAAGGCATGGATAGCATCCATTTTCCTGGAAAAGAAAGCAGCATTAGCATTGACATTAATTTTAGTGTTTCCAGTCAAGAGAAAAGAAATTTAAACAACATTAATGAGTTATTAAACAACTGGAATCCATAATATTAACGCAATTCACAGTACTGTTAAACTTATTTAATAAGTATGGAATTAGCATTTCCAAGGATTCTTCATTTTCCCTTATAACCAGAACTCTCTGTTTCTCTCTCTATAAAGACATACATAGACTGGCTAATCTCTGCCCTCCTCACCCCATGGATTCACTTAGACCACAGCGCGTAGAAGAAAAAGACATTCTCTATGCCAAATAAAGTGGCCTGGCATCTAAAACCACAGGTTCACTTATACATCAAACAGGTGGAAAGAAAAAGGTAGATTGCAAACATTGACCAAGTAACAACTATTTCATACAAGTAACCTTGCATTCTAACAGAAAATGACAATTAAATGGCTTAATAGAAAAGTAGAAGCTGCACAATTGGAGGCTTGCATTGAACTTATGGGAAGAAGATAATTAGAGCATCTGGAACCAAATAAAAAACCACGATTGCCATAAGTATCAGAAATGAAATTAAAAGCAAAATTGCAAGTTTAACTGAACTTCTCAGGGAATTAAAAAAAGAAAAGGAAAAGAGCAATTTTTTAATCTTCATGCAGATACTCACAACATACATATTGCTCCAGATATTATGTCCATAGAAAGGACATGACCAATCCAAATCTATGTCACCATGTACTTTAGTAATTAAGTCAAATATCTAGCAATTTCACTTCAATTTAATAAGAATGGGCAGCTCATCGTTCAATTCAAGCATAAAAAGGAGGGAAGGAGACATCGAATTTCATAAAACTGCAGAAAAGAAAAGTTATAAAATTGCAGTTGAGATAAGACTTTCAATTCCAACACCAACAGAAATCCTACGGAAAAAAGAAGCAGGCCCAGAGTGAAACTAGAAAGGACCATATATATACTCTCTCGAAAAAAATAATGTTGAATTTAACATTAAAACCTTACAAATCATTTCCAGATTCCTCCTCATACGCAAAAGAGCTGAAAACAGGACCCATTGGTGCTTTGGAATCTGTGCTTGCCGCATCTTCTTGTCCACGTTTGCTCTTCTAAGATTCACAGTTAAAGAAAAAGGAATTTATTAAAACAAAAAAAATAAGGAATTTATTAAAACGAAAAAAAATATAAGTAAGCAGATGTGTTGCAGTGCAAAATAAAGAACTCAATGGTAAAATGAAAAGATTAAAACCTCACCAAAGATGAACCAGCAGCCCAAGTAGGATACAGCTCTGTAACAATATCAATGTATTTCTGCATTGCTTCTTCTGGAGGCATGGCACCCAATTTCTGCCATGCTTGCCTAGAGAACAACAAAGAAAAAGATACTTTACCATTCAACCACAAGATCTTCAAAGCAGACACATAGCACATACCCCTAAATTCGTACTCATGAAATCAAGTTCTGCCGCTCTTGTGACTATCTGTCTTTCCCATGAACAATATGTGCATGTGTCGTCATATAACACATACAATTCAGCAAGGAACTCTAAATTACCATTTTTTTGTTTTAATAATGAATGCAAACGGTTAGATATAATTCTTAAGAAAATGACAAGAGATGCAGAAACAACTAAGGCAAACATACAATCTGGCCACTTAAAGTTCCTAGCTGAACGATAAGAATGTTCTTTAACTCCAATGCATTCTTCCCAAGTCACTTCCATAAGTTTCAACTACTTCTACCATTAAAGCAACTTTCAAATAGATAACAGAAAATTCAATAGGCTCCACAATAAAAGAGAGCATAAACTTGTCAAGAACAATCACAAAAGTAAGCTCAACGACTACGGGTATCTTTGAAAATGAGGTGCTACTGTGAAATGGAGTCACTAGCTGTCTATTATAAGTAAGTGGGTGTCCCAGTAAACATGACGTAACAAGTAAAAATGAGTATTTACCAAAACACTTCAACTGTTGTGCTTTCAGGTTAAGCAGAAGCACCGCAAATAAAAACGGACCCAAATTAGAAACACAGTGAAAACATATACACTACGCCACTACAGTGAAAGAAAAAAAAATCCCCCAATTGTCATTAATTGAGGAATTATCTTTGTAAAAAAGAAAAATAATTAAACAAATAAAAGAAGGATACCACTTGGCCCGAGCGGTCATTTTCAACGCAGAAGGCTGGGGAGCACTACAGGGACCTTCAGTGGCAATCTTGTACAACGCATAGAGCTGCAACTGCACATCATTGGACACCTTCTGCGACGAGGCAGCAGCACTGGCCGCCACAAATGCGGTGGCCGCACTGAACATCTCATCCAGTTCCGTAGACTCGACACCCTCCCAATCATCGTCACCATCGCTGTCAACATCACTGCAAGGCAAGCTCTCTTCGTTCCTCACGCTTCCTTGCTCCGCGATCATCGACTCCGTATCGTGAGGCCGACCCGAATCCGCCTCCGGCCCGCGCGGATTCGGGGCGGCGACGACGACGTCGTCTTTAGTCCGCTTTGGTTCATTGTAGTTGTTATTGTTACTGCGAGTGATAGAGAGATTCTCTTCTTTGAAAGAAAGGACCACAGAGATTAACTTAGCCACAAGATAAGAGAAGAGTAAGCCTATGAGTATTGATTGCAGAAGAGGCTGCCAATCACTCATGGCTTTTGTAACTGAAAGAAAACCCTAACCCTAGAAAATGAGACAAATTTTGGATGGAAGACAAGGCTAAAACCTTTGAACTTGGGTGCAAATTGATGCTTCCGAGGTTGATTTGTGAGATCGTGAAAAGAAAGAGACACTTGAAAAGGTTGGGGACACAGCGCACTCCCGGCCAGCTATATGATGAGCTATCTATTGAATGATAATCTAAATTTCTTATTTTAGATAACATACAATTTTGATAATTTTTTTACAAAATTTAAATAAATAAATTGTATTATTTTGTTAACTAAATGATGAATGTCGTATTATTTAAAATAATTTATTAAAAATAAAAAAAATTAAAATATATAACATTATTTTATGACATTTACCATTGTAGTCGTTGTAACTGGTGTTACCATATTAACACTATTTTTTTTCATTATTTTGTCAATTAAAGGTACTCTTATATGATTTTAATGTGTATTCTGTGACCGTTATCAAAATACTCTTATGGAAATATAGAATGGTCCATGGACGTTGGGATTAAATGATAAATCTAAATTTTTTAACTCTAATTAGATATTTGTACATTGTTAGTTAAATTAAAATTCATCTTTTTTAAACTTACTATTCTATAAGCTTTTAATTTTTAAACAAAAAATCACACACACACACACATTTATATATGTGTGTATATGTATGTATGTATGTATATCGTTCGAAAATTAAAATTATTGGGAATAAATTTTAAGTTTTTAAATGGTATTATAAATTTAAATGTAAATTTTAGAAACTATGTTTTTTTTTTCCTAATTTTTTTCTTTTTCTCGTTTGCAACTGAGGATTGGTTTAAAATTATTATGTTATGATTATTAATTTTTCTTTTTCTTTTTTCGTGGGTGCAAGATATATTTAATTAGTTGATGTAATTGCTTTTCTTCTTGAGTTTTATATTTCGGTAGGGGTGAATTTTTCTTCTTTTTTTTTTTTTAGTTTAAAAATATCTAGAAACAAATGAAGTTCATGCAACGTTACTTTCAATTTGCAAATTGCAATTTATTCGTGCTTGTCCAACCTCTCGATGACCATAATAGAAAAGGAACAACTTTAGACAACTTGCTAATCAGTCCTAAAGTATAATATTTTTTTCATTTTTATATTATTATATGCACAATAAAAAATAGTATATATAAATATTTATATAAACGTCAACAATTAATAGATCTATTTTAGTCATCTGAATGAACGTAATAGTAATATTTGTTAAATATATATGATTAATTTTAAAACTCAGGGCAATTTACTTTTACAACGTTCCGAGAGGTGCAAGCACGGAAGGTGGCTGACTTGGAATCTGTACCGAGAACTGTTTTACATTTTTGGCAGGCAGCTGAATGTTGATGCTTCCACGGGGAATAGTGGGCAGTTGGCGGGTTCAGTTGCCATTGTCATGGTTATATGGTTCTAACACAGCTATTGATTGCTTTGAGTTTCCAGAGAACGTAGAATATGCTGAAGCGGTAGCTTGTCGTTTTGGATTGCAATTGGCCATGGATGCTGGTATTAGATTATTGAGTTAGATGGGGGTAAAAGTCGATTTATTTCTTTTTTTTTTTTAAGCTAACAACTCCTTTAATTTTTATATTTTTTAAAAATATCTCAAAACGTATTTTTATCGTTATTTTTTTTACTTAACTTATTTTTGTACTATTACCTTCTAATAATAAAGTTTTTTTTACATTAATAAAAAGAAAAAAATTAAATTATCAATTTAACCCAATAAAAAGAATATATATTTTTATAGAAGCTCTTATATGTATCATTTGCAAACTTAGTAGTCTGTATACCATTTTTTGATAACTTTCAAAACAAGACTAAGTTTTTATCATTCAAATTTCTCTAAGCCTTCACTACAAGAAAAATGATATTTTATTACAAAAAATTAGTCACTAAAAATAATAAATTAGTCACTTTATATTTTTTATGACAAAAAATATATCATTACATGGTAGTCGTGGAAAAACTGTCTTAAAAGGTTCTACCAACGAAAATTATTTTCATCATGTCAAAAATATGTTTTTGTAACAAATATAATTATCTGAGAATTAACTTAAAACTGTCACAAATAGTATTCAAAATGATCAAATTAGAGATTCAAAAAATGCAATTAATGACACTATATTTGTCACAATATGTGAGTTATAGTGAATATTATATTTGTCTTAAGATTATGTAAATATAGTCGCAACAATTACTAAAAATCTTCGTTTTAGAGATTCATAAGATTAGTCAAGATAAAATCCCCTACTAATTTTTACCTTATTAAATTTTAATGCAACCCACAATCAGATGATAGAATAAGTTGTCATTCACATATTGTTAATTTATCAATCTTTTCACCTTTAGCTAACTTCAACTTCCGAAGCAACATTCCAAATTTTAATTCAATTTGTGCAACAATTATTAAAGGCTAAAATAAAATAAACTAATTGCAACATTCAAAGTTTGTGCAAAAATAGGCACAATCAAACCTTATCTCAAGAATTTATGAAATATGACAACTAATTTCAACTGTCGATAACTAATTACAAACTAATGAAAGCCCTAATTTATGATAAGCTAGTCAATAATCTAAATGAATAATCAAAAAAAGAAATTAAAAATAAAACACATAACAGAACCTGAGATCAAGATGAAGACGTCGACAACTTAATGAGAGGCGGTGCAATAGTGATGACTGACACTGAAGTTTTCCTTCGATGGCACTGCTTATTAGTTGAGAGGCAGTACTTGTGCCACACTTTTCATGTTCATGTCATCGCCATCGTCGCTTTTCATGTTCATAACATCTGTTGTCATGTCATCTCGACAATAAAGAAAATAAAGTGAGCTTCATTAGTGGTTGCATTCTCTTCTTAAAGGTATGTTTAATAAAAAAATGTAATTGTAATATTGTGTTTTATTTGTTTCTTACATTTCGGTTATTTCAACTTATAACATATGTACTTTGTCATTGATGCACAATTGTTCTACTTTCTTCTATTGTATATGATTGACCTTTTATTGATAGAAGAAAAAATGATGAGATTCCACGATTCTTGAAATGGAAAAAGGCTTGGTGGCATCAAAAGCAATAAGGTGTGAAATACATACATACACAAATACACACATACATACCTACATACATACATACATACATACATACATACATACATACATACATATATATATATATATATATATATATATATATATATATATATATATATAAGATTGCCTATTATTTTAATGAAACCGATGTACCATATTTTGTACTATATTATTATTATTTATGAATTATTTTAGGTTTCAATGCGTGACCCTGATCGTCTTAATAAGCTTCAACAGACAGAATCTCCCGGGCGAAATAATGTTAATAATGATGTTTTTCAACTACTAATGAAAGGTTTGGGGCATTCATCGACTGAAACAAAGAGTCATTCCGAACCCTTGAAGTGAAATTGGAAAACATAGAAAAATTATTAGGTGAATTGACATCAAATTATCATGGAGAATTAACCAAACAACTATATGCTCCTGATCCACCTTCAAATCTGAAAAGTTGAAATCCTACATCTCTTAATAGAAAAACAATGTCAAAAGCTAAAGGGAAAATAATTTTGGTCAGTGATGATGACTCTGTGGATCATAGAGTGAAAGCAAGTTTACGTGTCTTTGATGCCACGTTGGGCTGTATTGGGACTATTGTACAAGTTAGAGAAAATCCACTCAATTCATTTATGTTTGATAGAGGTTATGTTCCTAATCTAATAACGGTACCCCAAGAGGAATGAGAGGTTTGTCCACGCAACCTTTAGTTGTAATTTGATTTCAATGATAATGAATTAAATTCGAGCTTAAACTTTTATAGAATTTGGCCGAATCAATTGACACTAAGCAAGAGTTCCAAACCTCCACTAGCATGAGTGTACTGGCAACATGACCAGTAAGGAACAGAAGGCCTGGGCGATACCAACTTTCTCCTCATGATAAAGTGTCTTAGGGAGCGAAGGCTAAGTTTAAAGCTCCTTTCTATGTAAATAACCCTCTTTCTTTTGACCAATTGAAGCTCATTCAATATGTATTTAATAGAGATGGTAATGAAAGGTACTTATGGTTTATATAGATTTTTATTTTTTATTCCCTTGTACATATGTCTTAATTAGCGAGCACTTTATTATTTGTTTGCGTTTTCAGTGAGATCATTATCTCTACTGATGATCAATTTATCTCTAGGCATAATTTCATAAGCATTTTGCCTAACATAGCTTTGAACAAAGAGGTATATGGTGTATTGCCACTAACTTTACTTACTATATGTTTGGATGTCTTATTGTTGCTGAATATTAAATTGTCATTTACTGACCACTGTTTTAGATTCTTACCATGATAGCATATACCTCATACTTTGTGAACGGGCTAAACCTGAGGATGAACCAATAAACTGGTATTTATCGACACTATATGAAGTAAGTATCTAGTACTATTATTTCTATGTGAATTGAAGTTGTTTATCTATAGTAATTTTTCAAATATTGCTATCTACAATAAGGTTTTTTCAATGAGCTATTTACTAATTTATCACTTATTTACTTATTTTTCTTTTGTAGCAATTAGCACTTACCGTTGGAGCTGACCTAGATGGTTTTGCACAGACAACTAGAGTTGGAAAACCTTTTATGCTAGACTTTCGAAGGAGCAAAGGTTACTTTTTAATTCTTAACTGATTAATTGTTTACTTATTATAAAACATCTTCTATGAGAAAGATACTGAATTTTTATATTTTTTTAGATTTATGTTCCAATTAATGATGGTGCATTTCGTTAGTTCCTATTCATCGTGAATGTGAAAGAAGAATATGGTGAGATTTGGGATCCTCTTCCTGGTGGTCGAAGTAATCGAAAACATGAGCAACAAACTGAACTCATAGTATGTTACATGTGCATATGTTGTTCTTCAATTTCTTATAGATATTTATTTATCAAATTTGCCATTTTGTTTTCAACTTGGCAGTTACATTCTCTTGAATCCATAATCATTCTAAATTTCCTTGAAATGCCAAGCTATCAACAAGGTTCATTTGGTACCCTATCCAGTCTGGTGAGAGAGTTCTAAAACAACGAAATGGGTTTGATTGCGGAATTTATATCATCAAATTCATGGAAACTCTAGGGCTCATTCCCAACAAATCATTGATTGACACTAAAAAGTGTACATTTAATAAGGATAAAATTATTAATTTTTCACTTATTGTGTCGATTAATGCGTTCATTATTTCTAAATTATTTTAATGCTCCCCAAATATATTTTATGTTAAATTAATTCGTAATTTGTTAATTTTTATCTTGTAAATATTTTTCAGACATAAAGATGGAATTGGAATTGAAAGCGGGAACAAAGAAGAACTACTGGAACAAAATTGAAGAGATGTAATAATAAATAATAAATAAAAAAATAAAAAAAAAAATAAAAAGAACAAAAACATGTTGGTGATGGTCAGGAGGCCATCACGCCTCCTGACCATCACACAATTCAATATATATATATATATATATATATATATATATATATATATATAATATAAAAATAAAATAAAATATTAATATTAATAAAATAAAATAAAAGAAGATGATTTACTTTGCCTATAAAAGGCAAGGGGTGGCAAGCGATTGACGCGAGAGCCGAGGGCCAGAAGCTAGAGAGCTATTTGGAGAGCTGAAGCCGAGACTGAAGAATTTCTATCTTTCTTTCTTTTCGTTTCTTGTTTCCTTTTGTATCAATTTTCCTTGTAACATATTTCAAAAGTTTATCAAATAAAAAGAGTGTTGTGTTTTCTTTCAATATGAGTGACTAATTTTATTAGGCTGAGGTGAAGGGTGAAGCTCAATGTTTCAAACTATTAAATTTATTATTTTCTCAAATGAGTTCAAAGTTTATTTTATTCTTTTGTAGTTATTTTTATGTCATATTAATTTATAAATTTCTTTGGATCTGTATGGTATTTTGACATAATGTCGACAAATTAATATAGTGTGGCACATTAGGTACTTTATTTCATATTTATCCACACACATAGTTAGTTGAGAATTAAATGATATAATAATTAACTGGAAAAAGTGAGGTTAAAAATGAGAGAGTATTAAAATTATAGTTTGAATACTGAGAGTAAATCCCGTAGCCTTAGCTTATTTTTAAATCAATTTCAAATAATTTCTTTGCCCCGCAATTAGTTTTCTTAGTTTTACTAGATTTAAAACTCCCTGTGGTTCGACCCCGGACTCACCAGATTATATTATAACTAGACACTCTTATACTTAGGAATAATACACTTTTGAGTCGTGTCAATCATATATGGCAAGAATTAAAATTTTGAAATTTTAATATTAACTCATTGTCACCTCATCGTTTTGATCAAGTTCAATTTATAGACTCGGCCTTCAATGAAGCACGAGCCCAATTGTTCACTAAAGCAAATGTAACATTGAGGAACATGCTGCCTAGGCAAACGCTACAGCCTCCACACAGAAGGTGAACACATATAAATTAGGTACAAAAGCTCAAGGAAAAAATAGGAAAAAAAATCCAAAAGAATACGGCCATAAATGGTAGGTCTTGTTGATGGGATTTGTATGAAATTCCACATTTGTAGTAGATTTAGTTGTGGAATATGAAATGAACATTTTATACACTGATTTTTGTAGTATACATTATTGATAACTCACCACAAACATTGTTGTGGCAATTATATTGTGATAACTTTTTTGTAATGAATGTTGTTTCGAATGCGCTCTGCTGATATAATGTATATTTTTTATAAGTTAAGGTATTGTGGTTAATGGTGCCTTGGTGCGCATGTGGTTAACATTAAAGAGAATTTTATAATTCTAGAAGCAATCGATTAGCTGTTATCTTTCTGGATGAGAAGCGGTTAGCTACTAAGTTTTTGGAAAGTAAGACTTAAGAGAGAATTTCAAAATACTAGAAATAGTCGAATAGCCGCTAGAATAAGTCGGCTAGTCGTTATCTTTCAAGATGAGATACGATTAGTCGCTTCATAAGAAGCAAGGCTAAAGAGAGAATTTCAAAATGCTAGAATCAGTCGGCTAGCCGCTATCTTTCTGTGAACTAAATGGTTAGCTGCTTAAATCAAACGACTAGCCACCACCTTTCTAAAAGGCAAGCGGTTGGTTGTTTGCCTTAAAACGGTTAGCTGCTAAGTTTCTATTTTTGAAGAGTTGTTTTCTGAATTTAAAAATTTGCCCCAAATGCTTATACTCCCCTAATTTTTGTACATGAATCGTATTAATCCATATTACATCATTTATAAACTCCCCTTAAGTATTACTATATTTCTCAACACTTCACTAACACTTAAAATACATATACAATCTTCTTCCCCATCATCACTAAAAACTACTTCAACACAAGTCCCTCACAAGATTCACCAATCAAAGATGCACATAAATACATAAACCATACGAAGAAAAATATCCATAATGCATAAACAAAATACATCGTGTATCTATTAGTCTTAAAAAAATGCATAATATAAATAATGTCAGTGCATAAATAGGGGATCATAAAAGAAAAAATCATTGGTTAGGAGGCTGAGATAAAGATGAGGATGGTGGATGAATCCTGAGAGTACAAAAGATTAGTTGCTGGCCATTTAGAATATGATGCTTCTGTGCAAATAGACGCTACTGCTCAGAAAGGAAATAATCCTGAAATATCGCGAACTAAGACTGAAGTTCACTTTGTTGTATGGATATAAAACGTACTTCAGTCAACAGCTGCTGCATCGAATCCGCTGGAACGATTGAAGATGACGATGGAGCATCAAATGAACGGGTAGAGCTTGTGATCATAAAGAAGCACTCGGGTCAGGAAGCTGGTAAGGGAGAAGCACATTGTTAAACATACGATGATCGGAGGGAGCAATCTATATAAGTTTGCTCACGAGGTTCCGATCATTGACATACTCAATGCAAATCCTAAACTAGCAATGGCCTTGTCCCTTAACTCTTTGGGTTTATTATGAGATGGTTCAGATATAGAGACCCGAAAATGCTTAAGGATAGAGGTGATGATACTACCAAAAGGAAGAGATCATGATGCTATAACTAGGGTGCTAAGCATATGCTGGAGGATAATATAGCTCACATTAAGTTTTCATCCCACAAAAATGCTATCTAGTAAGCAACATCTAGACATGTAACCTCGTCAACATGTCCTTTTCGATGACTAACTGAAGAACACTATGTAGGACCCGAACTTGAAAATAAAGCCTGGGATTTAAGGGCAGAGTTACAAAATTATTTTGATAAATCGAATCTCCTGTATCAGTTCCAAACAACATTTACCATTAAGTATCAGGGATGATCAATCCTATTTCTAAATGTATACGCATGGAATCCCTCATTCTTAGTTCTAAGTATCATGTTTAAATTGAAATGCAAGTAACGCAACCCAAGAGGGGGGGTGAATTGGGATTTTAAAAAATTATGCAATACAATTCGCTCAACAAAACAATCTAACGCCTTAATGAAATAGAAAACAATAAATTCAAACAAGCGTAAAAATAAAAGAGTAAGGGAAGAGAAAAACAAACACACGGATTTTTACGTGGTTCGGCAATCCCCGCCTACGTCCACGCCTCCAAGCTAACCAAGCTCGATGATTTCATTATCCAAGCCTCCCAAGGCTTCAAGTTCTTACATTGACTTACAATGTGTCAATGAACCTTTACAATCAAGAGATTATCTCCCCAATCTCTTCACCCCAAATGTTTCTCACACTTATACACTTACAATTTGATAAGAAATGAAAATTACAACAAAAACTCTCTTTAAGAGTGGATATGCAAATAATAGCTCAACAATGATTCAATCTATGATTATTTACCTTTTTTAAGCTCAATATATGTTATATGATCTTATATTTGCTTGCATTAGTTCTTAAAATGAAGTTTGAGTTGAATTTTTATAGTTAAAGTCCGAAAACTAACCGTTATAGGCAAATTCCCGCTCCCAAGCGGTTAGCTGCTTGATTTATCCGGCTAGCCGCTCAGGAACAATGATATTACCGTTATTTTTTAATTTTACTACAGTAATACTGTTCACTAAAATTACACTTTGGCCTAAAACTTTTTATAATTATACTAAGGCCCCAAACTTAATAAAACTTTATAAATAAGTCTAATTTCAGAATTTCTTAAAAATAGTTGTCTTTCCCAAATTTTTTGAAATTATGATATGGCCCCAAAGATGTTATTATTTTGCAACAAGGTCCTTTTAAACAAAATACTATATTTTTCAAAGTTCTCAAATCCTTTCACTTTAGTCCAAAATATTCATAAATTATAGTATGGCCTAAAACATTTCAAATATTTATAAAAACGTCCAACTCCGAAATTTAATACTTATTAAAATCAAAGATTTCAAAACTTAGCATTTAAGTCCAAATTACTCAAATCCACAAAATACTTTACTTTATAAAAATAAAACCTTTTAGTTTATGAAAAGTATTTAATTAAATTAATCTCTTGAGCTTCTCAAATGCTAAATCATATATCAATTAAATCATACCGGCTTTACAAGAATTTATTGCACTAATTTGTTCGTTGAGCTCTAAACTATATTCTTGATGTCGCCATTGTCCGTTGAGTGTCTTCAATCTTGATTTCACTTGATTCGCTTGCATAAATATTATCCTTCAAAAAACTAGTAAAAATGTGAAATACAATATTTATTATTTTTACTTAAGACACATGTTTGTTATCATCAAAATTACATTGTGTGTAGCCCTTTAGGCTAACATAAATCCTCCACATCAAACTCAATAGGAATTCCAACAAAATTTGTAATAACCCTACTTACAAGATTAGAAGAAATAAGCACATTTGAATAGAACACTCACACTAAGTTCGGATAACTAGTTCCTTAAAAACTAAGACATTTTTCCAGCCCATATTAACTGGTAAAGTCCTAAGAGTTTTGCTACAAATTGATAAATTATCAAGCTTATCCATGTTGACATAGTAGGATTAAATAATTGACCTTGTCATAAAACAGTTGTAATAGCATTTCTGTAAAGGCGGCTTTGAAAAGTGAATGGAAATAATTTTTGGAACGTCCTCAGGGAGTTTTTTTTTGCTACTTGGCTTTTTGCTTGCCCTTGGATTTCTCACTACCAGCCATTGTGACTTTATCAATATACCCAAATTGCTTGAATTCGGTTTCACAAGATATTGAGAGAAAGGATAATTTTGAACCTAAGCATATGTTCATAGAGAATATTTAAGTGAATGTATGGGTTTAATTTGGTCAAGAATGAGCAAAAAGTGACTCAAATTTGAGAGTATGTGAAACGAGTAAGCGAGGAAATTGTGTCTTGGAAGTGAATGGGTGAGGTTTAATGAATGGAAAATAGATCTGGAGGCTCACTTTGGCAAGAAATTGAGTGGAAAATGAAGAATTCTAGAGAGAGAGTTGGAAATGAAAACAATGTAGAGGGAGAAAGAACGAATAAGGAAGATGATGAACATGCCTTATAATATATGAAGTCGGCTAACTATTTGAATAAAGTGGTTAACCACTTCAGTTCCAGAAACTAAGCAGTTAGTTGCTTTCTTTTAGGTGGCTAGCCGATTAGTTTCTGCCTCACTAGCGGCTAGCCACTTAAAGAAAGCAATTAGCCGGTTCCTTGAAATTTGCACCATTGTTTTGTTGCTAAAATTTGATCAATTATGAGACTATTTTATGATCCCAAAAAATTTCAAATGCCATTTTTAATGCATGAGACATGATGATGAACATCCAAAAATACAAATTTAAGCGTATAACATTTTAAAATGGTAACACACTAACACAAGCTTCAATTAAAGCTCATCTTTTGCAAAGTCAAATACAATTAATATTTATGTCTTCCAATTAGTCAAATGAATTGTCAAGAGGCCACTAATTAGAGTGTATGTTGGGATATGGAAGAAATATAAAGGTATTCCCTCCCAGTGATGGTGACATTGATGAATTATTCTAGAAATGATCATTGGATTTTGAGAACACTTGAGAACTACTCCCACATTCATTTTAGGTTTCAACTTCATATGATGTTTCACTATTGTTGAATAAAAATTGTTCATTTGAGCGAGCTAACTTAGAACTACTTCAACCATCATTGTTACTAACATTGGCTTTATTACTCCTGCAAATAATCATTCATGAATAAAATGAAATTTAGTTGCCACAAATTATGAAACAATAAACAACAAACATAAAAACAAGTTACTTGCTGCCGTTGATGCTAGTAAGACAACTTCTTGCTATATGGCCAGGCTCCCTACAAACGTTACACTTCCTATAGTTTCTAGCAGCTTTTTTTATTCTTGTTACAGAACCTTATATCCTCACTACAACTAGATCTAGTACCCTTGAATTTCTTTATGGACCGACTATAGGACTTCAATAGCTAATTCTTTGTCCTCCAAAGAGTTCTTGAAATTTTGATGTCAATTAATTGATCTCAACTAAAGCCTCTTTACATGAGTGCTCATTTTTTCCCACATAGAAGCACATTTTATTACTAGCGGTACATAAAGCATTAAATCTAGCAATATCAGAAACCTCACTGTCAACTTATGGTACTACTAAGTTGCATGATGTATAATCCTTAACCTTTTTTTTTTCCATTGATGATAAACCATATTTTTAGAAATTTTTACAAACTGTTCCACTTTCACGACATAAAACATGTGTCGACATGAGATTCTAGTAGAATCCATCATTTGACAAGAGCAATCTATTTAATTTTCCTTTTTATTGTAAATCATTGTCCATTTCATGTCTACGTTCCCAAATTGTGTAAGTGTGTAGTAGTAAATATCAGCGCAATTCAAGCATTCAAACTGAATTAAAGTGGTTTCTTGACAAATTTCTTCCCTAATCTAATGGAATACCCTAATTGAAAAAATATTTGTAGCATGATTTTCTAGGCTACATAAGTGTGTGGTCAAAATAGGAGTACTATATTTCAAGAAGAATAACATATATTACAAAAACGCCACTTTTTAATAAAGGATTTTTAAATAAAAATACACTTGTAGGGGGGAGTGATGTATGTACCATAACTTAGAGGCACAAAATTATGCCAAGTGTCCTATATGTGCCATAACTTAGAGACACCAAATTATGCCAAGTGTCCAAATAAAAAGAAAGAAAGAAATTATCCCGAAAAATCAAATAAGTAAATAAATTATATCCAATCTATTCCAGAGAAAGTAACACTGGAACAAAATTCCCCTGGGACTTACGATAATAATTAAGAGTAAAAAATCATTCTCATTCAGGGATTCCGGGGTCTGAGGGAACCACGACTAATTTCGAGATTCCGGAGTCTGAGGGAACCACGCCCAAGATCATAGGAGTAGGGAAGCACATGGGCACGGAATAAATGACGTAGGTCCGAGATAAATATATTTATTTCCCTACAAACACGTTCACGTCCACGTGTGCAATAATAGTTGGTGGCACGTGTCATCAAGGAAAGAGACCAAGGCAAAACCCTAGACCCATGTCATCCATCAACTATAAATAGGGACCATCTCATCAAGAAAAAAAAGGATCCCTCCTAAGTCAAAAAACTCTAATCTTGTTTATTGTTCTTGATTCCATTAGACCTTAAAATCAAACATTGACTTGGGCGTCGGAGATGCCTTTTTCAGGTACCCACCATGCCGGATTCGAGTTCAACACGTGTTACAAGTTCTCCACAAATCAAAAGTACATGTGAAAGTAAATTCTTGTTGCCTTCACTAACTATTATTCAAGTTTTTGAATTTTTATAAAAATGTTGCACATGTTTATGGTTTCTTTTTTTTTTAATTTTTACAATTTTCCGACATATGATTAGCTTGGTAAAAATTAGCTTTTATAGGATGGTCAAGTTTAGACTATTTATTAAAAACTTGTATTATAAATTGCCTTAAAAATGAAAACCTTTATTAAATTGTTTTAATTCAAATACTTTGAAATAATTATCAATTATTTAAATGTAATCTATGGGAGCTTACAAATAATTAAAAGTTCAAGAATGGTTTTAAATGATTTGGCTCATTGTCTATAATGATATTATGTTATGTTACGGAAGGCTAGCTAGATTTTGTGCACATGTGATGTTAATGTTAATTATTCTTACAAGGTATAGTACCCTGAATGATGATATATGGAAGGGTCACCGGGTCTACAGGTGATACTATGTGGCATGAGCTAACTATGTTTTATATGTTTAAAATGTTTTTGTTATGTTTAAAGGATTTAAATGACTTTGTGATGTTTTGATTTATTTATATTGCTAAACGATGATTTACGAATGCAATTTCCCTTATTATTATGCATATCTAAGAAATTCCATTAATTATATTTTAATGGTTTTTTGTATTGTGTATGATTTTAACTTACCGAATTGACAGCGCATCCCTTATTACCACATTTTTTTGTAGATAGAGTTAGATGATATGAGCTTATAGTTTCAAGAGGAAGAATAAGAGCTCGATTTCTTTTGGGGATTAATATTACGTTAATAATCTACGAATATTTTAGCTTCATTTTGGGATGATATTTATTTGAGAATATGTTATTTCATTATTTATTTAATTTTGGAGGTTTAAAATATTTATTATTAAAAATTATTTTAGTGGTTTTAGAAATGAGAATGATGAAATACAATTTCACTTCAATTTCACCTTAGTACCTTGTTAGTGGAATTGGGGTATTACAATAGACCAATAATATATTATGTATGATATGTTTTCACTTCTTTGTTTCTCAATGATTTCAATTTGATTTGTTTAACCTCTTTTTTTTTCTTTTTTTGGTAATGTTGCTAATTTTTGTTTGTGGTGATTCCTTGAAAAGAATTTGAATAAAATTTGTAACTTTTTGTTCTAAGTTCATGATGTTGGGAAAATATGTTCTTTAAAAGCATATATGTTTATTTAATTGTAATAAATAATTTTTCTGATTAATAAAATAAATGAGGTATTTTATTTAAATATCTTAATTGCATTAATATTTTGATTAAAGTCCATTTAATCATATTATATGTATTTATGTGATCACTGTGTAGATTCACAGAAGACATAAATACAAGTTATCTTATAATTAAATAAATTTAGTTCACAGTTGATAAATAAAGTTGGACACTTTATTTAGGTATAGACTGTAATAAATTCATTAAATGATATGTCTTAATCATGTATAAATTTATTGATGTAGTACGACTACATTGAACAGAATCACATATGAGATTTAATTAACTTTGTAAATAACTGTTAGACTTGTTAAACCTCATAGGCATTAATTTTACTGTAATCTTAATCTTGAGTTAATTATGATTTCATGATTGTAATTGTTATTCCACTTGAGTTACCAATGGGCACGACACATACTTGTAGTCAAGATTACCCGGTATCTTGATGGGAGCAATTATGAATATTGGAGTTATAGATTGACAATATAGAATTTGTACAACACATCTCTTGATGGGTTTTCGGCACTTGGTCATACAATTCTCTGGCCAGAGTGTGTCAACATATTTAGTATGTTGAAAATTATCATTAGAGAAAATCAGTAAGAATCAAGGAACAAGATGTAATTAAATTGATTGGACAGTTGAGATATCGATTTAATTAATGATGTGGTACAAAGGATTGTGCAGTAAAGAAATTAATGTGGCTTGGGACGAATTATTATTTGAGCATACAATTATGGAGGTTAGTTCCAATCTTTTAGTGGAGTAGATTTGGAATTAAATAATTTGGCTAGTTTAATTACATGACTAATTATTATAACCACTATTGTATGTTCCCAAATGATCCTCGGGTTAGCTCATTTAATTGACTGCGCCATTACTGGATTAATAAGCAAGATAACTAGCTATTTGGGTTAAAAGCCTAAATATATTATTTAGTGGGAGGCTCCATGTAATGTACCTGTGTCTAAGGGACCTTGTGTTATTTTACAAGGTGGACCCCTATGACAAAAAAGAAGTAACATTACTTTTGGTTTATTAACTTTAATTTAAATCAAACTTGATTTAATAGAATAAAATAATATAAAAAATGGAGCCTAGGGTTTCCACTAGATAGAAATATAAAAGGGCTTATTTTCTCCCAAAAGAGGGAGAGCAGCCACTTTATACAGATCAGAGAAAAATATTTTTCTCTCTATTGTTGAGAGAAAAAATTTCTCGTGCTAATTGCTTTAGTGGTGATAAAGGCGCCCACACGTCAAGTACAGATCAAACCTGAGTCATAGCCTGGAAGATCATTGGTGACAGTTCGTGATCTAACAAGTGTGGTGGTGACAGTTTGTGATCTAAAAAGTGTGGTGGTGACAGTTCGTGATCTAACAAGCGTGGTGATGACGGATCGTGATTTAACAGGAGTGGTGGTGACAGATCGTGATTTGGGAGCCTAAATCACTTCAGCGGAAAAAGCCAAATCGGATTTTCAAGGTACAATTTCTAGATTACAAATTCTTATATAATGTATGAGAGCGATCTTAAAAGTTTTTATAAAATTTTAAAAAAACTATATTTTTCTCCAACACATGAGTTAGATGCAAGGTTTTGAAGGATCTCATATTGAAGTTATTTGGGGTTCTATAATGATATAATTGTTAATTGTTAATAATATGTATTGTTAAATGATAATAATAATATTTGATCTGAACTTAACCTGATTTTTTTATTCGATTCAATCTAGTTCTGATCGGATCGAATCAGGTTACATGTTTGGATTGAGTTTAGATGAACTTTTCTCCAACCCAATCAACCTGAAACCCGATTTGGTTGATTTGAACCCGATTTTACCTGCCCCTAGTGACGCTGAGGGTGTTTTGAGGCGTTTTTAAAAATACAAAAAATAAAGAGGTACTAACCTCAAACTATAGGGATTAAATAAGTTTTTACTTAAGTTAGATGCTCTCAATATTCTTCATCTTATCAATATAGGAGATAGGAAGCCGTAACATGATCTATTGGGTTGTTTTTTATATTTACTAGTCAGTTGTTTATTGTTCAGAATGTGTCGTTCTTCAAATATTGGAGTTCATGAGTTTGCATGCAAGTTTGGTTTTGTCCAATCAATATTTTATTATTTGGTTAGAAGAATTTTTTAAAATGTTTTTTTCAGTGTAGTCAATTTTCGATTCAAGAAATCATCTCTTATTCTCTTTTCTAAAAATTCACTGCATGTAAAAATAAAATTTACTGAAGATTTAGGTGTTGTTTGGTTTTTAATCTGAAGTCTGAATTTAATTTTTTTTCATATATTTGTTTATTTTAGGTTGTTTGTTTTTTTAACTTATCACTTATTGTCAGACAAATTTACCTGAATAGAAAAAGTAGAAAAAATCCACTTTTATTTGAAGTCTGAAATGGAAATGAAAAATTTTAATTTCAAATCTCAAAAATACCCTTAACAATTCATGTATTTCCAATACTATGTATAAACATTATATTTTTGTATTATTCTTGAAGTTATTTTTTTAATTGCTTTAAATTTTTATTCACATGATAACATTAACTAAACTGAAATATTGAACAAATCAAATTATGTCAATTGTGATGAATCAAAAATAAAATAATAGTGTTGACTTTATTATAAATTGTGAAGAATAAATATATGCACCACTTAAAAGGATATTGATGTCAAACTACTAGCTTTTATGTTTTTCTCTTCAAATGTTGAAAAATAAAAAACAAACATGTCATTCAGACATTTTCATTCAGATCTATTCAGACTTCAGCTAATTCAGACTTATTTAGATTTCAGACAAAAAAACAAACGCAATCTTAATTAATTGTGTCTTACAACTAATTATCTCTACGCTAATAGTTAGTAGTTATTTTAAAAGCGAAAGATGTCATATGTACATGACATTTGCAAACGAAATTGTATATGACAAATAGGACAAGGATGCTTGTACACAAAGACAAAATTAATATAGTGAACGAGTTTATTTTAAAGTGAAATATTTTTTGCATTTAGTGGTTATGAGTAATTTTGTATGTAAATCATATGCAATCAGTATTACAACTTAAAAGCTACTGCATGACCAAATTAAAAATAAATATAGTATTTTTATATACAAATAACTATAGGTCAATATAAACCGATTTATATAAACAATAAATGAGAATTTAAGCACGAGAAAAAATATAACGTAAAAGCTTAAAAGTTCAATAATATTTCGGCGGAATATTTTGTGGATCTAGAAGGAAAATATATATCCAAGCTTTCAAATAATGTAAAGAAAAGAAGTTTAGGGAGCTGATAGAAAATGGAGACGAAAATGAAAGCCAAGATTGCTTACGGCTTCCAAAGCTCAATCGAAAATAATGAACTACCAAGGGGATAATTAATACCCCTTCGCAGTAATCCTAACTTTTCAGTAAGGATGGTTGTAATGTGTGATACGCTCTCTTAATGGATTGGTATGAAACATGCACACACAAGAGGACTTCATGTGGCATAAAGATTTTGTGGAAATTAAGTTGCAATAAACTATTCATCAATGCAAAGCCAAGCAAATTAAATTTATGCCCTTGTATACATATCTCTTAATCAACCAAGGTAGTAAATGGGTGGTAGACTCCCTGCCTAAAACTAATTATCTCAACGTTTACATTACGATGTCATGAATTAACTCATTATGTCTAAGATAAGAACTTCACTTCCAGCTTGTTCTTATTCTAAATTAAATTAACAAGATTACAAAAACTGATGATGCTTGATGCCCTGCCCCTCATTCCAAATCTCCTCCATCAAAATCAATACTTGCATTTTCCATAGCCTGAAGCATCAAGTAGAAAAAACAATATTAAATAACTAAGTACATATCACACAAGCATAAAGTAAAAATTGTGCCAAATGTGAAGCATAAAATTTATGTACTTGGATCAAGGTCAGTGACAGCTCCAGTTTGTATGAAATCGCACGCGTAATCGTGCCTTCCCATTGCTTGGTAGTAGACGTTCATGGCGTATGCTGCGTGAGCCCGAACCGTGTTAGGGAGAAAGCACGAGCCCCCTTCTTGAATCGCTTCACAGTTGAATCCCATTCCGCAAACATAATCAATATTCCTCTGAAGTGCTTCAATGTCAGCCCCTGTCTTCGGAACACACCACCGTTTCCCCTCTGGCGCTCGCTGCGGCGTTTCCACTTTTGGCGTTGGATTACTTGTGGGGATCGATGATCTGGCCTGTCCATCAAATTCATTAATGCAAATCGATAAAATTAAGATCATGAGTAATGCTTAGGATTCCAGCATTTGAGTCCCAGTTGATGTGACAACTTATCCCTTTAAACAGCCACGTCAACTGGGACTAGAAGGCCGATTGTAATGAGTAGTAGTAACAAACAACAAGTAACATGGTGATTATTATCAGCAGTGGCAGCGGCTACCGTGGACCGGAGGATGCCGACGTCGTAGACCGGGGTCATATTGGGATGAAACAGCCCGAAATTTCTTTCGCATGTTGGTCCTTGCTTTAGATCTTCATTGAAAAGTGCAAAAATGTAAGTCTCAAACGTCCGGTTAGGCATGAGCGGCGTGCCGTTACCGGATGTTACGTGCCGCATGAGATTCATGTTGTAGTCAGCTGCACTCTGAGAATCAACACCGACTTGTGATGAATCTCCTTTCGATGGCCATCCAGTTTCGGCTATAACAATCTCTACATCGTCAAATCCGAGGAGTTTCATAGCCGAAAAGACAGCATCAAGTTGCCCATCTAACATGTTTGTGTAAACAATTTTGGTGTTTTCATCAAACACTCCTGAATTAGGCCTAAACAAGGCGTAATCAAGAGTCTCCGGGGAGCATCCAAAAAACGGATACGGGTTTATCAAGAAAGGAGATTTGGTTGCTCTGAGGAAGCTAAGCAATGGTTTAAGAACATGAATGTCGTAACCTTGGTGAAATTTTCCTGAGGACGGAGGGCTTGAACTCGAGAGAATGCCTAACGAATGAGGCGTGGAGACTTGAATTCTACGGTCTAATGATGCACCAACAAGCGCTGTATGAAGCGTTTGCATGGCCGGGATAAGGCTTGCTATTAACAATTTGCTGGCGGTTGATAGTATTTCATTGCCAACCAAAATGCGGACAATGTTTGTGGCGGGAGTGTAAGGTTGGATATTATTTTTTAGCCATTGCTCAGCAAAGTTTAGCTTGGTTAAATAGGGGATTTGATCATTAGGGACGGTGACTGTAACTGCAATCCCTGTGTGAGCAAAGGCTCGGATCATTTTCGGGTCGGCGTCGAAGAGCCTGACCCGATTGATGATGGTAGATTCTAGCAGGAAATGTGCAACATGAGTTGGTGGAGGCAGGTTGTTTGCAACTGTGCCATAATTGACTCCAATGCTTCCTTCGCTTCCTGTTGGGGAAAAAAAAAAATCGCGTCAGTCTTTGATTTTAGGCCAAATTCACATAGAATTGTTATAGGCAATTACGTACCATGGATAAGTGATATTGATACAACAACAAGAAGCAAAATTGTGAAAGTGGGCAATGGGATTTGAGCCTTGTCCATTGATTGATGTAGTGAGATGCTGCGTTGAGAGTAGGAGTTAGTGAAGCAGTATGCTTGAAGAAATTAATGGAGATTTTAGATGCTTTTCTTTGTGAATGGAGAGAGCATGCAGGCTTACTTACTCTTTACATTAACTTTGAATATTTTAGCTTTTTCTTTGCATCTGTTATCCATCATTTGTAATTTATTTTGCGTGTGTGATGGGAAAGCTTGCTAAATATTTTATAAATGATACTCGTTGATTGCTTCTAAAAATTAAGTTACCATGCTGCTGATAATATAGGGTTGTGCGACATGTTGCTTTGATTCAGGTAAAGGAATAATCTTTTCTTATCAAGGGAGTGAAGCTATTGAAAAAGCAAATCTATATTTTTATAAGATTTTGAAGGAGTAATAACCGGTTGCCTTTTCTATCCCCCTAATTAAACTTCAATTTATTGCCAGCTTCTTTTGAAAAAAAAAAAATTCCCTCACTTTTCGTGATTTCTCTGTTGATTTATGTTTACTTAAATTTTGCTCAACTTCATTTGCTCCTAATCCAATGCGCAATTTGTGGATTGATAAATTGAATGGATTGAAAATTTTTAAATCTACAATAAATAAAAATATAATTTTACTTTAAATTTAAAGAGAAAAATAAAAAATCTCTCCAAACGGCACTATTGGTAAATATAACATTACTTCATTAATTAAGTTAAAATTGAAGTTACCTATATTTTATCATACCTAATAATAGTAACAAACAAGAAAAATAATTAAATAAATAAACAATTAAAGGAAGCCCCAGTTAATTTAAATGATTAATTAATTTGGCTCCAAGGCTTAACTGAGTAATTTTCAAGTAATTTTATTTATCTAGTCACTTGAGTTCGAATCCTAAAGAAGGTGGGGTTCAAATATCGATATGGACTTTGCCTGCACCTCTTTACTTTTTTTTAATATTAATTTATTTCAATCTAAATTCAATCAGTATTAAAATTATTTTTATATTAGATTATGTTCATTCACAAAATAGTAATAGATTTATGTTAAATCCACATGTAATCCTAAGATGCGTGAATTGGATTTCCTCTGTCTATAGATTGAATTAGGTTAAAAATATGTAATCAATTAAATTATAGATTGGATTTAATTTTTTTGTCCAATCTATAGAATTCGATCTGCGAATACCCTACAAATATAGATTGCTAATAATTGTGGCTATATGTCAACAAATATTCTACAAATAGGAGTTGAATCTGCCAATATGTCCTTAGTCTACTTGTGAGTTGGTTTCTTGAGTCCTTTCATGGGGTCTAAAAAAAAATCATTCCCACTAAGAAGGATCAAACAATGGGATCAGGCTACGGTGCAACTGTGGTACCGTGTCACAGTTGCATCCAGCCGTTGGATGCACTTGGATTGATGGGGTCCACTGGCATCTAACGGTTAGATGCAACTGTTGCACAGTATCACAGTTGCACCATAGGTTTCCCCCAAACAATGATAGAAATAAAATGATTCAATCTTCTTTCATTAATAATAGTTGTATCATTTCTTTTATTGTGTTGTCAGTCTTTGTATAAATTGAGTTTTTGTGCTTACAAATAAATGTGCATACAGACTCTTTTAATAAAAATAATAATTACAAAGTTAATATTCAAAATAAAATAAAAGTTTTATTATTTAATACAAATAATTAACTTTATATTATTTATTAATTTTAAAAATAATTAAAAAGGATTTAAAGATTTGACAGTTCCATCAATAGTGGTGAATTTACCTATAAGGAGGTTTGAGGGTCCCCCAAAAGGCTAATTTTAAAACTTGAAGGGTTGCATTAAGATCTCGACTTTAGCCCCAAGTGGCGAAGAGCCAATCTCTAAGACAATAATGATAATAATGTATAGAGTATGGCTATTTGAACTCACTAATTCCCTCTTTAAACTCGTCTGAAAAAATATATTTATTATTAAAATTTTAATCTTTCCAAATTTTTAAGTTAACCCTCACTAATTTCTTTCTTCTTCAATTTCACTGAAAAGAAAAAAACAAAAAATCTCTCTCTCCCATGGCTGTTTGTAAATTGAACTCTCTTATCATATTTCTTGTAGCTATGAATCTTTTTTCTATGAGTAAACCATCAAATATTTTTTCCTTTTTTACTATAGATCTTGTAATAACTTATTTAAAAATAGTATTCAACCTAAATTATTGTTTTAAATGGATAATTTACTAGTTGTAGAAGATCTTGTCAAAAATCTAAAACATCTTTTCTGTGGTGATTAAAATGGAGATACTTATTAATCTACAGCAATAGCTTTAAATACAAATTAGGTAGTGTTAGTTTTTCTTTATAAAAAATTAGTTGACAAAAAATCCTTTATTTTTCATGGTAAATAAAAATTGTATTTGATGGTGTGTTTTGTTCCTTTTATTCTTGAAAGTTGATAGATTACAACAATATCTATTTGAACAATTGTCTCACCATTATTGATATTCCTTTGCAATAGAGAACAAGGTTATTTAGGTAAATTTTTTCAATATTTTCTAAATAATATAAACATTAATTAAAAAGAGGATGTAATGAGAAACACCTTAGGTTCAAATAGGCTCAACCTAATAAATATCATTTAGTAATGCTATAATTTTAAAAATAATTGTTGTTAACTATACTATATAAATAATCAACTATATTGCATAAATAGTGAGAAAATTAAAATACTATGAGTTTTAAAAATAGTAATATGTGTTTGATAAATTTTACTATTGAATTATTGTAACCATGCAAATAACATACTAAAATGGGCATAATGTTAACTTAAATTTATTTACACATTTATAAATTATTAACACTAAAAAATGTACATTTAATAAAAGTTAAAATTGTCATTCTTTACTTATAGTGTTGATAACAGTAACAATTTTATCATATTTACAAATCCCTAACTTTGTTCTTATATATTCTTTTTCTATTTTATAGGAATATCTATTCATGGCACTTGGATCGGAAAAAAATGAATGTGAAATTTGGATTTCGAAGACTCAGAAGCCTTTGAAAGAATTGCTAACCCTTCGATCCAACATTAATTCTGACAGGCTGAGATCGTGCAATGTTTATGAGCTCACTTACACCTCATTGCACAAGATTTAACACTCATCAATTTAATGATTCAATTACCTTGACAAAAGATCCAATAGAAGGTCTCGATTTGACTTCATTTGTAGGCATTGACTATGTTGAATCCAACATTCCATAATGCATCATAATGAATGTAAGTTTAGACACTTGGGTTGTATTATTGCAGCTCATCTAAAGGTTGTGGTAGTAAGTTCACCAAAACATCATGTAAATATCCATATTTAATCAAATCAGAATTACTTAGGTAAAGGCAAGAGATCTAACAAATGAGGTGTGTGGGGTTTTAGATGAGTTTTGTAGAGAACTCCCAAGTCAATTTTATGGAAAAGTACAGTTAATAAGAAGAGATTTTTTCTCTTCCATTTTGTTTGCAATTTTCTTCTATAAGTGTTTTGCTTAATAATATGAGTGGCTAATTTTCTAAGAAGGCAAAGAGTAAAGTTCAAATATTCAAATTGTGGACTTAAGTACTCTCTCAAGTGAGTTTAATGTTTTTTATTTTTAGTTACATGTTTATAAATTGTATTTTTTATCGGTTATTTTATTTCACATTTATTTCTAGATCTTGGTCCCTTTGAATCTATGTGGGTGATTAGACCTAATATTGATACACCAATACGGTGGCAGGAACACTACAATACAACTGTAGTACATTATATACTTAATCCGCATATTTATTCATAAAGTTGTTAATTAACAACTAAGTCACACAATATTGAAACTTGTAAAAAAAAGCATAAAATATAAAAATGAGATTTGAATATTGAAACTTGTATTATGACCATGATTTGAATACCAATAGAGAATCTTATAATCTTAACACTTTGTGATTTAGACTATTCCTTCTTAACTTATATCTCTGTAATTATTTTGTTTTGATAATTTATTATCAGATTTCCAAATCCTCTATAGTTCGATCCCAGACTCACCAAAATATATTATAACTAGATAATCTTAAACTTAAGAGTAATCAACCACTTTTGAGTCATGTTAAGTTTTCAGTAATGAAAGTTTAGAGATAAGTCGTAATTCATAGATCCAAGTTCCAATTAGACTTGAAATTTTAGTTCAATGATTAATTTATGAGGATTTTTGGGCAAAAATGAAGTTTTTGACAAATTCTATGAGTAATACTGGGATATCAAGAGAAATGAACAAGCTAACTGAAATTTTACATTTAAATTGTAAAAGGTATTAAAAAAAAGTGATTGAAGGGAGAAATAAAAAGCAAAAATAAAGACTAAAAAAATGCAAGAAAATAATAAAAATAAATAACAACAAAATTGACATCAAATTTAGAAATTTCTTGGTAACCAAGCCAAGAACTTGACACGACTCAAAGGTAGTTGATTATTCTCAAATATAAGAATGTCTAGTTATTATATAATTCAATGAGTTCAGGTCAAACCGCGATAAATTTAAAATATGGTAATCAATTACTAAATGAAAATAATTCCAAAAAAAAAAAAGAAGGAATAGTCTAAATCAAAAAGTGCTAAGGTTACACAATTTATTCTTGGTATTCAAATCATGGTAATAATACTCTATCACATTTATATTTTTCATTTTTTACTAGTTTGAATATTGTGTGACATAGTTCTTAATTAACCACTCTATGAATAAATATGGGAATTAAGTACATAATACGCCACAACCATATTAGAGTGTTCCCACTACCATATTAGTGTGTCAACATTAGGTCTAAATATCCAAATAAATACAAGCGGATCCAGATCTATGAATAAATATGGAATGAAAATAATGGGTAGAGGTACAACTTATAAACATGTAATTAAAAACAACAAACTTTAGACCCACTTGAAAGATTAATTAAATTCACAATTTGAATCCTTAAGCTTCACCTTTCACCTTGACTTAGAAAATTAGCTACTCATATTGGCAAGTAAAATAGTTATTTTGTTTAATTAATTTGTGAAAGTACAAAACAAGAAAATTAAAAACAAAAAGAGAAGAGAAAAATTTCTTCTTATTAACTATACTTTTCCATGAAATTCACTTTAGATTTAAACTAAATTTTCTTTACAAAATTCACCTAAAACTCCACATATCTCATTTGTGAGATCTCTTGCCTTTATATAGGCAAATTCTAATTTGAGAAAGTGTGCGCATTTACATGATATTTTGGTGAATTTGCAACGATAACTTTTAGATGAGCTTTAATATTACCATCTAGGGTCTAAAATTGCAAGTTTGCAACCATTATGATGCATTACAAAATGTTGGATTCAATATAATCAGTGGCTACAAATGAAGTTAAATCGAGACCCTCCATTGAATCTTTTGTTAAGGTGGTTGAACTACTAAATTGTTGAGTGTTAAATCTAGTGCAATGTGGTGCGTGTGAGCTTAGACACATGACAAGATCTCAGCCTTTCAAAATTAATATTGAACTAAAGGGCTAGCAATTCTTCCAGAGGCTTCTCAATCTTTTAAATTCAAATTTCACTTCTTTTTTTCCAATCCAAGACAATGGATTTAGGGATATTCTTACAAAACACAAAAATTATACTTAAAAATAAATAAAAATAGACAATTTATAAAATGGGTTATGGATTTGTAAATGTGATGAAATCGTTAGTGTTATTAGCACTGTAAGTGAAAATAATTTTAACTATTGTTAAATACACACACACACACATACATACATACATATTAATTGCTTACTACAATAATTTTTATTTTGTTAATTTTATTTTTTATATTGTTATATCAATACAACTAGTAATAGTAATAATCCCTTTATATTTAATAGCTTTATTTTCTAATTGAATTTTAGTTCCTAATTGAACAATAACAATTTTAGATTTTTATATTATATATGAAGATATATAGGGAATTAAATTAAGTATAAAATGATTATTGAAATCAAACTTTGAAAAAAATACTCTTTTCTCACTTTTCAAAAAACTATTGTAAAATGAGGTGATTTTACCAAAAGTGACTTCTAAAAAAATTATCAAATACCAAAATTATCTTTTAACTTTTTAATCACTTTTTAAGTCTCTAAAAAAATCTCAAAAAGACCCTAATTCTCCTTGCCAAATGATGTTATTACGGTTTACTTTGTTTTTGCAACCACTCTTTGGTCAAGTAATGAACACCCTGTTGGGAAAATATGCTCTTTAAAAGCATATGTGTTTATTTAATTGTAATATTTTTCTTATTAATTAAATAAATGAGGTATTTTATTCAAGTATCTTAATTGCATTAATATTTTGAGTAAAGTCCATTTAATCATATTATATGTATTTATGTGATTAGCATATAGATTCACAGAAGACATAAATACAAGTTATCTTGTGATTAAATAAATTAAGTTTGCAATTGATAAATAAAGTTGGGCACTTTATTTAGGTATAGACTGTAATAAATTCATTGAATGATTTGTCTTAATCATGTATGAATTTATTGATGTAGTACAACTACATTGAACATGATCACATATGAGATTTAATTAACTTTGTAATGACTATCAGACTTATTAAATCTCATAGGCATTGATTTTACTGTAATATTAATCTTGAGTTAGTTATTATTTTATTATTGTAATTGTTATTCAATTTGAGTTACCAATGGGCACGACTCACACTTGTAGTCAAATTTACCTGGTATCTTGGTGGGAGCAATTATGAATATTAGAGTTATAGATTAATAATATAGAATTTGTACAACACATCTCTTGATGGATTTTCAGCACTTGATCATATAATTTTCTGGCCAGAGTGTGTCAATATATTTAGTATATTGAAAATGATCATTAGAGAAAACCAGTAAGTATCAAGGAACAAGATGTAATTAAATTGATTAGATAGTTGAGATATTGATTTAATTAATGATGTGGTACAAATGATTGTGCAATAAAGAAATCAATGTGGTATGGTTCGAATTATTATTCGAGAACACTATCATAGATAACATACAATTATGAAGGTCAATTCCAATATTTTAGTGCAGTAGATTTGGAATTAAATAATTAGGCCTATTTAATTACATGCATAATTATTGTAGCCACTATTGTATGTACTCATATAATCCTCAGGTTAGCTCATTTAATTGATTGCACCGCTACTGGATTAATAAACAAGATAACTAGCTATTTGGGTTAAAAACCTAAATATATTATTTAGTGGGAGGCTTTATAAAATATGCTTGTGTGTAAGGGATTTTGTGTTATTTTACAAGGTGGGCCCCTATAACAAGAAGAAGTAACCTTATTTTTGGTTTTATTATTTTTTAATTTAAATCAAATTTGATTTAATAGAATTTAAAAAATATTAAAATATGGAGTTTAGGGTTTCCAATAAATAGAAATATAAAAGGGCTTTTTTTCTCTCAAAATAAGAGAGAATCCACATTATACATATCAAAGAAAATGATTTTTTCTCTCTAATTTTGAGAGAAATATTTTCTTCTGCTAGTTGTTTTTAGTGGTGATAAAGGCACCCACACGTCAAGTGTATATTAAACTTGAGTCAAAACTTGGAAGATCATTGGTGACAGATTGTGACTTAACAAAATTGGTGGTGACGGATCGTGACCTAACAGAAGTGGCGGTGACGGATCGTGATCTGGGAGCCTAGATTACTTCAGCGAAAAAGCAAAGTCGAATTATCAAGGTATGATTTTTTAGATTACGAATTCTTATATATTGCATGCGATCGGTCCTAAAAGTTTTTATAAAAAAAAAAATGATTTTTCTCCAACACTCCCTTCATTTTATTTTAGAAAATAAAGGTTCACATTTTCTTTATGTGTGTGGGCATATTATTTTCTTTCTTTCTTTCTTTTTTCCCATTGGTCTTCTAATTTTGTGAGCTTCTGATACATTTCTTAATATTTTTATTGTCCTATGTAAAGTAGTATTTAAATAAAAAGTTAAAAGACTTTGTTTCCAAAATTAGCCAAATCCTTAAAACTTTTTTACCAATGACAAATGCTTAAATTTGCTCAATAGTTAATAAAGTTTTTGTTTAATATTAAGGTAATGTGCTTTAAAAGTTAATATTGCTGTGGAAAATAATTGTGATTATAAAATAAAAATAATATATATATACATAAATTTTTAATAAAAATTTTGAAAAAAAAATAATTGTTGGATACCTCCACATTTAGAGAGAATTTATCGATATATTTACATATCATCTTTTGGTTGTGTATAATTGTTAGTTTAATTATTATAATAAATTTTTCATCATACGTGTTCGATCAAAATAACTTAATTTTTTAATGACAGACCGTCCTACCACACTATGAGCGATCCAAACCTCACCTCCCCACCCCCCCCCCCCCCCCCCCCTCCTTATTTTTAACGGCCTAGCTAACAGTGTGACAAAAGAGGGACACACCTTGCGAGCGGTCTCTGTTAACAAATCAGGGTCCACTAGATAATAATGATCAGAAATGAAATGTTTTTTTATTATTCAATTATTGCAGATGTGGGTAAGATATATGACACAACCCTTTCTCTGTTCAAATATAGTTGTGAAGGATAGAGAAGCCGTCGCTATTATAAATTTATATTCATCAAGAATGGAAAGCCGGTGATAGGCACTGCTATCCATATTTGTTGTTGTTCAACAAAGAATCATTCTCTTATGGCCATGGTTAGCAATTTGGATAAGAAAAAATTTAGATAAGACAAGAGTATTTAAAATTCTCTCATAATTTGATCTCCACTATATGTTTTTTTACAATTTTTTAAATGTGGTTATGATTGAAATTTAAATATTATTATAATCATCAATAACTCTTTAATTAGAATAATTGGCACTTTCTTTCTTTAATTTTTAAATGGACGATTCAAGTTTTTTTAGTAGCATTGGCACCTCCTCCGGTCCTTCCCTTAACTTTAAAATAGAGGTTTCGAATTTTCCTACTGGGAGTAGGAATTCATTATTATAACTTGATATATTGGTTTGATTATACATTTAAAAAGACTATAATATGTAATATTAAAAGGATACTTTTGTAATCTTATCTATTGACCAATAATCAACCTACAAGAAGAAATCTTGAACTCGCATGGACATATCCTGTTCACTAATCCAACAGACTTTTGTTTGTCCAGATCAAAATGATATCTTTAAACTAGAAAATAACGTAACCATTTTCATAATGTATACATAGAAAATGTTGTTTTTGAAGAATTATTAAATTTAAAAATTACGAAATTCAGACCTGATTATCACAAGTTAGAGAAGTGACTAAATTATTGAACTATCATATCAGAAAAGCTAAAAAGTTTTTTCTTTAAAATGGCCACTAGTAATTTCATAAATAAAAACGTTATCAGTCAATGATGAAATTAATAAAATATTAAGGCAAAAACCAGAGCAACAAGAAAAAGGTATGCATGTTTGCTATCAAGAAAGAGAGAGATTAAGAACTTACCCGAATCCTTTTTTCCTTTCAGGTTGAAAGAAAGATGAAGAAGAACAAGGTGAAAATTATTTAATTTCTTCCACTCATAATACTTCTAGCTCAAATGAGTATCTCAGCCAACAGAAGCATCAATGAAGAGGAATATGAGAATATCTTGTTTTCTTATAAATGAAATATGTGCAAGATTCAGCTGTTTTTGGAATACTCATTTGAGCAAGAAACATTACAAAGAGGAATAAGAGTTCTATGTTGCCCTTTCTGTTTCAGATCTCTAAAGTCACTCGTAAGTGAGATCTCTTGGGATCTATGTTTATTGTTACAAACAGAAGCTCCACGTAATCAGCTCAGTTTTGTAGAATTACCAAAATACCTATATCGTTAAGATTTATTCTTTTGTTATATTATGTAGAATCTCGTTAAATTTATACCCAATAAATTGATAACGTCCATTAAATAATAATTTTTAACATTACTAGATAATAAAAATTTCAAAAAAATATTTTTCTATAAGACCCAATTAATACATAAACTAATGATAACTAATTTCAAACTAAATATATATGACATGTCTACGATTTTTTTTTTTACTGACATAAATTTTTATGTATTTTATCCGTCATTGTTGCTTTCTTTACACCTTCAAATACAGTGATATTATTGTATTATGTGTCCTACGTTAAGAGAAAGAGATTGGCTTATTATATTGTCTAGCCTTGCAATCCAGCTAAGGGATTATTGATGGAGAATGGTTCTAACGGATGCAGCGGAATATAACTAAAATAGGGGATGGACTGATGGAAAATGATAGGGATATTTTCAATACTTCATTTAATGTAATAATTCCCATAATAATGAAATAAACTAGAAATTGCATTAATTCTAAAAATACCCACAAATCTAAAGTGTAAGACTCGTTGATTTTATAAAAAATTGAAAAATAACAGAAGATTAAATATCATGCAAATTCTAAAACTAAAATTCAATAATAATCAACACAACTGATTCTAAAGTTACAAAAGACATATATTTATAGTGACCTAAACCTAAGACTCTTGTTTAATCTAGAAATACAACTCAAATAAGAAATACCTAAATAATAAACTCTAAATAGACAATAAAATGCGCATTAATTAAAATATTCCTAAACTCTATAAATTTTAATCTAATTAGGATTTCTTCAATTGCTTACCTGCATCAATTATCAAATGACTAATTCACTCAATCAAGATCAAATGAGAATTATATCATACTACTTTAAAAAAAAAATACTATATTCTTTAATTATACTATCTCTATACTTCATAAAAAATTTTAATTATGAACGCGATATTTTTTTATAAATTATTAATTTATTAATATATTAATATTCACTAAATTAATAAAATTTTCATGGTCTCAATGCTACTAATTTAGCGAGGTTCTACCAGTTGTTCTATCATTCTTTCTTCCTATTGTTCTTTTCCTTATTTTAACAAGTAAGCAAGTAAACTCCCTCGGGGCCTTTCGCCAAGCCCTTTGACACAGCCCAAAAACGTTCCTATTTTTGGAAGAGTGGGACTATTGGCACCCCTCTAAACACCTCTTAACACTCCTTTAATTATTTTACAATTTTAAAAGACAATTTCTAATTAAACCCCCACTCAAAATCAAATAATTTTTTCCCCTTAAAAATTCCTTATTACTATTGGATTTGTTAATAGAATCATTGCTATTATCATTGACATAAATTATTCATTCCTCTTAAATTTGTTCCATTATCACACTCTTCACATAAAATCATTGCTAATGTAAGTGCTTTTAAGGATTTGGTGTTTGAAGTTACCACAAAATAAACTATTGATCTAGCTAGTCGACCGCAGAGAAGACAGAAAACAAGAGAAAAAATGCTGCTTGGTGCATTCGTTCCGTTTCAAACGCGTGTCATCGCAGCATTGGCCTTTGTATTCATCATCGTCTTCTCCGAGTCCGCCGGTGCCATCAACGATACTCAGGTCAAATGCAGTAGAACTTGTGTTGCAGAGAACTGTAATTCTATTGGGATTCGGTACGGGAAGTATTGTGGAGTAGGGTGGTCCGGCTGTCCTAGGGAGAAACCATGTGACGATCTGGATGCTTGCTGCAAGATCCACGATGAATGCGTCGATAAGAAAGGGTTGACAAATATTAAATGCCACGAGAAGTTTAAGAGATGCATTAAGAAAGTACAAAAATCAGGGGAAATTTACACTAATAACCAAAAAAACTTTGCTTTTTTTCATCTTAACCCCCCAAAAATATTTCTATCAACATTAGCCATTAAACAACATTTGAGTCCAAAATACCCCTCCCTCATCTCTTCCCCAACACTCCCTTTCTCTCATCTCTCCCAAACCGATCCAACTCCCATCATCGGCGGCGACATCAACCCCGTCGGCGGCGGCTCCATCTCTCACCGGCATCCGATCTACGATCCACAACCTTCAACAAAACCTAGGTTAGTCATTTTTCTTATTTTCATTAATTTAAAATGAGATTTTAGAATAATAATAGTTATAGCTTGAGATTGATAATGGTGGTGATGATGTTTGTGGTGGTTGGTGGTGTTTGGGAGTACTGTTTTTGATTTTGGAGTGATTGCGCTTAATTTTGGGGGTGGGGAGGGAGGGGGCAGGGCGCGCGCCGGCACCCATCGCTGGGCAGCAGCGCGCGCCCATGCGCGGCCTGCGGTCGCACCAAATCTGGTGCGACAGCAAGCCTCACGCACCAGATTGGTGCGAGAGGCTTGCTGTCGCACCAGATTTGGTGCGACAGCAGGCGCTGTCGCACCAGCGTTGGTGCGACAGGCGCGCGCCTGTCGCACCAATTTTTTGGTGTGACAGGGCCTGTCGCACGAGTTTTTTGGAGCGACAGGCTTGCCTGTCGCACCAAAAAATTAGAGTTTTTTTTTTACGAGTTAATTTTTTATTTCTGTAAATATAATGTAATAATTTTATAAATATTACAGATACATGGCGAAATCAGAATCACCGGATATTGAAGTAGGCAAGATGTATTTTCGTTATGCTGATCACTTTCCTGGTCGAATTTCGAGCATGTGTATGTTATCTTCGGTCGTAAAAGCTATCGAGGAAAAATTAACAAACCGGCAGTTGAGTATGTTCAAAAAGGATATATTTGGGCATTTCTTGGAGTGTCGAAGTTTTCCATTTAGTGGGGTAATTTTGCATAATCTTTTACTGCGTCAAGTGGCCCATGAAGAAGATAGTCGTGAGGATCAGTTATGGTTTCAAATTGGTAAGCATTTGATTCGCTTGTCAATTGTCGAATGGTGCTTGGTTACTGGACTTTCATTTGGTGTTGATACCAATGAAAAAAATGATGAAATGGAGCAGAGGCTACGGAATACGTATTTTGGTGGTGTGCATCGTAAGATTAATGTGAAGCAATTTGATGCCGTATTTAAGGAGTTGAATTTCGAGGAAATAGACGATATGGACGCATTAAAGATTGCGATGTTTTATTTTGCGGACAGAGTACTAAATGCAAGAAAAAATCACTGTCAAATTAATTTCGATTGGCTTGACCAAGTTGATGATATTCAGTACTTCCAAAAGCGTCCATGGGGTCTATTGTCGTGGGAAATGATTTATGAGAGTCTTGACAATGCACTGTTCGAAAAAGACGAGAAATTTAAGAAGACTCGGTTGAAAAATCCAGATCATAATATTGAAAAATACAATCTTTACGGATTTACGTCTGGGGTGCAGGTGCTTTTTTTTGTTTATTAATAAGTTTTATAGTATTAAATATTTGATAGTTGTTTTATTTGATTTTTCACTTTGGTTGTTGTAGGCTTGGATTTATGAAGCAATCGGAGGGTTACCATCAACATGGGTCGTCAAAACGAAGAGTAAGATTCCCCGCATTCTGCAATGGAAGCCTATGGCGTCTTCGAGAATCAACTTTGCGGAGGTTTATTCGTTCTTCAACGACGAATCTCGTCTTGTAAGTAATATGTATTACTTATTTTTTTAACTTTACTAAATTTAAGTTGGGTTTACTTACTTAAATTTTTCAATTAAATTTATGGCAGACGGACGTTTTACAAACTCTTGAGCCAAATTCAAAGGAGAGTAGCAGAAAATATTGGCTCTCTGTGAAGGATTACTTGCCAAGCATTCCAGACTGGGTTCATAAGGTCGGTATACTGTAAGTACAAAAAATTTTTTTATCGAAATTTTTGACTTTTCATTTAGTAATTTTAAATGATACTTTATACAGCACCAACCCTCAATCAACGCGATGCCGTCGGTTACAAGACAATCGGACGAGCATGACGATCATGACGACATACCAAACCCAATACCAGAGCAGCGTCATGACACTTTTGAGCAGCGTCATGACGCTTTTGAGCAGCGTCATGACACTTTTGAGGATGAGGTGGCTGTTGATGACCAGCAGCAAACAGACAACTCTGATGACGCACGGGATTCTGAGGTTATAAATAATATACGATATTTTTCACTTTGGTTGTTATTATTTTTTTATTGTTATTCTAAAGTTTTATTTTTTTCTTTTGTATTAGTCGAGGACAAAGCAGTTTAATGATTACGTACGACGACGGCTGGATAAGATTGATCGTAACGTGTATGAAATAAAGTCAGAATTAAAAGATTTTAAAGAAACCGTTGTTGGCTTCATCGACACATTTTCTAAACGTCCAAATAAGGATTCTCCCACTGCACGCTCGTATGCGGTAAGCTAATTTATATTAAATAATTATGTTCGTTTAACTTTTAATTTGATAATTATTTAATATGTTCTTTTTGGCGATTGTACAGGCCCCGGATGACTATGGAGTGTATACTGACGTGGGCAATGAAAATTTGTCTACGCCCACGTCATTGGTTAGTTTCTACGGGGATGTTAGTGGGGAGAGCGTGCAGGTGTTCACAGAGGTGCCTCCGGGCGTTAGTAAGTTCGGCCGCGCGTACATACCGTCGTATGTTTATAACAGTCCTTACATGATTCCTCCGGTCAGGCGAGGACAGAACGTCCGGAGGTTACCTCGACCCCAAATCATGGAGCATGCGATTGACATGAGTACGAGTGTGGATGTAAATCCGCTGAGAGGATTGGAGGACTCTAGTTGGTTTGCTGAGTTTGATCGATGGTTCACTGGTGATATCAGAGTCCGCCGGAACGTCCAGCACCCGCGGTCATTCTTTCAAATAATTTTGGGGACAGCTTCGATGGGATGGCTAGGCGATGAGGTATTTATATTTTCCTCGTGGTGTATACTGTTGTGTATTTGTGTATAATTTTTTTTTTTAAATCGTAATATTTCTGTTTCTCTACAGCATATTCACGAGTATCTCCGCTTGATTAGCGAGAAACAACGACAGTATCCAAATGCCTTACTCCAACGTGTCACACATACGGACACATTTTTTTGGGTAACGTGCCGACAAAACTTACAAATACTATTTAATTTCTTTAATTATTGCCTTTAAGTTTAATTAATTTATGCATTTCTTGGTTATCTATGTACTAGGTGTTCTTGAATCAGTTATGGAATAACGGGAATTGTGCAGTCGATTCAATGGTATTCGACGACCGCTTGAATAGTTATCTGTGTGGGCGACAGCACACAATGTCAAAATCAATGACGGATGTCGATATGGTATGTATTTTATTACATTTCACATGTTCTATAATGAAAATATTCGAGGAGTTGTTTTTTCTTTGTTGTATTTCAATTTCATATATAACGAACATGTTTTTTAATTTTTATATGCAGTTACTCATCCCTGTTAACTTGGACGGCGCGCATTGGGTACTAGCACGAGTTGACTTTCGGAAAAATAAAGTCTGGATTTATGACTCATTACTCACATTTCGCGACGACAAAAGGTACAAGTTGAAATTCAAGCCACTTGAAGTTATATTCCCTCGCTGGTTGGAATATGTTGGCTTCTACAATATACGACCTGAGTTGCGGAGTGAAGACCCGTGGAAAGTTATCGCAGTTAAGAGCGCGCCACAACAAGAGCCTGGAACTGGCGATTGCGGTGTTTTTGTATTGATGGTTACGATGTATTTAATGTTCGGGCTTAGGTTGGAGTTTAACGCTAGTCATGTCGAGTACTTTAGAAAGAAGATTGCGGTTGATATATTTAATGACGATATTATATTGTAGACCTATGTAGTAATTTCAATGTTGAAATTTACATTTTTTTTAATTTCCGCACTTAATTTTATATAATTTTAATGCCTCACATTTTGAACTTTAAAATAAAATAAAGTTTTATGAATAATAACAATTTTAACCAACGAAATACAAAAAACAATAACAGTTTTAACCAACGTAACACAAAAACAATAATAGTTTTAACCAACGAATAACACACAAAATACAACTAACTTCGAGTCGACGCAATAGGATTCTTACATCGCTTACGATTATGGCCAAGTTCATGACACCGGCCGCATCTTACAGTTCGCCGGTCAACGTCCTCGCCAGCCGAGGGTATTCTGCGCTCTTTACGACGTCCAGGTGGCGGTGCCTCAACTGGTGGGTATACCTGCAGCTCCTGAATTTCATCTGGAACTTCCCAATCAGCCACATCACCAACTGGCTCCACTGGTTGTGCATAAGCCATCGCCAACGATTCTGTAGTGTAAAAGTCCGAGCAAAGGTTAATAAAATCCACCCGGTGTGTTAGACACGCCGCAATTGCATGAGCACACACAAGCTGATCAAGCTGAAACACTCTGTAGGAGCAAGTTCTCTTTTGCAAGTCAACCAACCCTTCCTTAAGCCCACCGCCTATAACTTGAAAGCGATGCGGAGACACCGGCCGAACTATCATTCTTTCAGCTATAGTTCTCCTCTCAGTGACTATTTCATCCGCCCATGTTGTTAGCCGAGTAGTCATTGATTCAGCCACAATTTTTCTATCATAAAACCATTGCTGCAATGTTTTCCTGAAGTGATCAACAAGATGAGTAACAGGAAATTTTCGAGGTTCCCTCATGAAAGCATTAACACTCTCCGCGATGTTGGTGGTAAGAATGCTGTACCTCCTACCTTCAAACTGAGACCTTGCCCAATTACACGTACCGACATTATTTTCTAGGTAATCAGCCGCACCCGAGTGGATCATCCACAACCCTTCAAGTTGTCTCTTAAATTCCTCGTGGCCATATGCTTTTGCTGCATTAATAAAGGCAGGCTCAAATTCATCCCAAAGAGCTTTGGACATTCTAAATTGTGACTTAATGTTACCTTTGACGTGGTAAAAACAAACGCCATGAGTTGCATTGTGAAATACTTTAAGAACGGCTCTCCTTATGGCAGTGCATCGATCAGAGATAATTACCAACTCAGGTCTATCACCAATCACTCCATGTAACTTCATCATAAACCATTCCCAAGCATCATTATTTTCTGAATCCATGATCCCAATGGCTAACGGATACAATTGATTGTTACCATCAAGACATGTTGCCACGAACATGCTTCCACGATATAATCCCTTCAGATGAGTACCATCTACAGCAATGACAGGCCGAATGTACTGCATAAACCCCTTGATGGAAGATCCGAGTGCTACAAAATAGTACAAGAAATTACCATCTCCATCCTGCTCGAGGTGAGTGACTGTACCCTCATTCGCTGTAGTTAGTACGTGAGAGTATTTAGGGAGCAAGTTGTATGACTCTGCAGGGTTGCCGCGTACTATTTCAAGACCAACTTCTCTCGCCCTATATGCCTGCTGGTATGTTAACTGAACACCGTATTCCTGTTGCATATCTGCTCTTATGTCATTGGGAGTATAAATCCTCTTATCTTGAATATATTTTTCTGCGATAATATGACCGACAACCCGGCTCCTTAGTTGATGACGTCCATCAACCAATACCTCATTATGACAAGTGTGTACATTATCAATTCTCTTCACCACCCAAGGAACATGTTGCTCGTTCGAACTTCTAGTTGCTCGAATACGCCATTTACATGATTCTGAACAACAGTGAGCCTCGAAACGTGTCGTAGTAGACCGTGCAATCTTGAAATCAAACTTATCTCTAAAGGCCACCTTGTGTAGTTGTAATATAAGCTCATTCTTCTCAGCAAATAGCTTACCCACGCTGATATCATCTGAGTCACAACTGCTAACAAAGCTTGGAGCAACCATGTTCGAAGGTAAAGTTGGAGCAAGACTTGTAAGGGGGTCAATTCTCCTTCTCGATCGAACCATAGAAGGAATAGGTCTATTGCCTCTGTTATTCATAGGAGTATTGTCTTCACACTCATCCTCATCCTGAAACGACGGAACATTCGAAGGACCGGCTCCTCCATCATCACCATCATTATTGAAACGAGTGCCCCGCCTTGTATTATTAGAAGGTTCTGCACAAACATTATCCCCCTCTGTCTCATTATGAAAATCATCATTGTCCCGAAAATCATTGTTGTGATACGGAGAATATTGTTGCTCCAACGACGTTGTTATTGGAAATACCGTTGCTCCAACATCCTGTAACGTAACGCCATTATCATCAATGTTGTCATAATTGTCGTGGATTGGAGAGTAATATTGCTGCAGCGATATTGTCCTTGGCAACACCTCTTCATCATTATCGGGGCCAGACATATTTGCTCTAAACGAAGTTTCTGTATCGACATGTGGCTCAATACCTTCGCTCGGAACTCGAGGTGATGTGGTCACGAATATAGGAATGCATCCAAAATTAGCTACGTCAGATGCCATATGCAACACAACCCTCACCATTTCATCATCACATATATCCATGGGCATTGCACATATACGATATAATGTGTTACTAGACCTCAAAGTTGTCTTCATTGTGATACTATAGTCATTACGATTTATTTTTAACACCTCGTATACTCTTGTCAATAACTGATCAAACAGATAATTTTTTCCAACCAAAAAAGCTCGATTTTTACCATTCACGTACTCCATACAGCCATTCTCTAATGTCTCCCACCAACCATCGTAACACAATTCAAGTACAACTGAATCCATTAAGCCTGAAATTAAAAAAAAAATTTTATTTCAGTCCTAATTAAAATAATACAATTTTAATAAATCTCCAAGAGTGGGTGCGACAGGCACCTGTCGCACCAAGTTTTGCTGCGACAGGCAGCCTGTCGCCAGATTCAGATTCACCCGACTCAGTTCAGTAAGTTCAGAAAATAATTCATACCAGTAAGTGACGTCGATTTGTGTTGAATTTGGATAGATTATGATCGGATATCACTTTTACAGTTGTCTTTTGCGGTCGCCGTTGGCTTATGATTCAAGAATGAAAAGCTGCTTTTGGTTTGGCGAGATGGGAGAAACAATGTTGGTTTTGTTCTGTAAAGAAGGGTAATTTGGGAAGAAAGGCTTGTGTTTGGCTAATGTTGATAGAAAAAAGTTGAGAGGGTTAATTACGAAAATAATAAAATATTAATGGTTATTTTTGTAAATTTCCCAAAAATCAGATAACGTCAGATTTTCTAGAAAATGTCCCTATGACACAGTGGTGCCCACTATGGTACAGGGTATGGACATGGCTATCTTACTGAGTCAATTTTGGAAAGATTATTATAACTGGGAAAGAGGAATTCCCCTATTCTTCAGACGCATGCATTGATTGTATGGAAATTGATTTTAGAAGACTTTATAGAGAAAAAAAAATGATCTAGCTAGTTAATGATAATATTAGATAATTTTATATTAATAAATTAAATAAGGGATCAAAAATTAAATTTTATCCACAATTAAGGGATCAAAAATTAAATTTTATCCACAATTAAGGGATCAAAAATTAAACTATAGAGTTTATACTAATAAATTTAAATTAAGGGTATTTTTGTCATTAAAAGAGTGTTAAAAGAATCTGATAATATTTTAAAATATTTTAATAGGGTTAATAAAAAAAAAAAGGTGTTGAGAGATATTTAGAGGGTGCCAATAGTCCCACTCTTTTTGGAAATGATGGAAGTCTAGTTGGGACTTGGACCCAGGTGAAGTTCTAAAGTGCGAGCAGCGTTTGAAATTGGATAAAGCAAATCTTGGATGGGCCAGATCCAAAGCATTCCTCTTCTAAACAACAACAGTGGGTGGTACTTTATTTAAGGAAGAGCAAGCAAGCTATTTCGATTATTTCTTTATGTATTATTTTTTATACAATCATCTATCAACTTTAATTAGTTTAAGTGAAGGCTAAAATTATGAGAAAATTTTGACTTTTAAAAAAAAAAAGTACATTGATTTATTGGTATAAAAAATATCACATGATGTTTGATAAAAATACTACACGATTCACATAATTTATTTTTATTAAATTGCATCTAAAGTTTTATGAATAGTTTATGGCTGCAATATTATTATTGTTTTTAAGTAGTAGGAGACTTCCACTGAGACCTTAGTGCAGTGGCGGGTTTGTACATTTAACTATTCAGGACAACAAATTCCAATTCCTATGGGAGACTCAACAGGCAATCAGTTAAGCGCAAGGCTACACTATAATCTTAATCAATAGGTAACGGGGAGCAAGATTTGGTTCAAAAGAAAACAAATTTTAAGTGTGCTCTTTAGTAATTGAAAAATGCACATCCGGGAAATCGGATCCCGGTCAGTACCGTGGGAGGGTACTGTCACCACCGTGAGTCGTGGTACTACGATACTGCCGCACCAGTTGTGCTGGTCTTGAAATTTTTCAAATTCATAATTAATAAGGTGGGTTAATTAAACCCACTAATTAATTTCGTTGAGTATCGCGAAGGATACTATAATACTACGACATCAAATGCATTGGTTTTGAAAATTTTTAAATTCATAATTAATATGGGTGGAATTATTTGATCTTACCAATTAACCCCGGTAACTACCGTGAGTACTATATGATATGAATACATTAGATGCCTTGATTCTAAAACTTTTTAAATTCATAATTGATAAGAATGGGGCTATTTGCATCCACCAAAATACTTTATATTTATTTTCTCAATAAATCCACTATTAAAATTTAAAAATTAAGTTTTTATTCTACGCACCCACCTAAATACCAAATATACCTCTTTCATGATTAAATTATATTACATTACATTATTTTACTAAATAAACTAAAAAATAATTATGCAAAAGAGACTTGACTTTGTTTTGGAGTATACAAGAAAAGGATTCCTCTCTGGTGTGGAGTGCATTGTTTGCAGGCAAGATTGAGTTTATAGTCTGGAGCTTTCCAGCATGCAATGAAGCTTACTTCCTGCAGACTTAACATGATCTTGTACTGTGTATAACCTTTTAATTGTTTGGTTTTCATGTTTGTTTTCAGTTGAACCAAATTGAAGACTTTTCAAGTGTCCCAAAGTAAACACACAGCAAATACTTCTGATATTCCATAAAAAATACAATTTAAGACTTAAGGGGAAAAAAAAAGGTTAATTATTGACAGATTTTCAAATAGTTTAAAACGAATTTACAGAATAATTTTTTTTTATTGAATCATATTAGTTGGTCTACATTAGTAATTTACATTATGGGTATTTTAGTAATAAAATATTTTATGAAAAGGTGGGTTTGTGAAGTTTTTTAATAGATTCAAATAGTCTCACCCAATTAATAATTTATTAAAACTTTATGACAAACCGACCCAAAATGATATCCATGGACAACACCCAGAAATGCTCATTGCAAATTAATAACTGCAATATTTTCAATAGAACTTAAGAGGGAGGAGGGGGGGGGGGGGGGGGGGGGGTGTTACTTGATCCCATAATACAAAAGTAAAGCACAATGTTAATATAATGTATTCAAAATAAATGTACAAATGTTATTAAAGATTCTTAGGAGCAACAAAATTATGCAGTTCACAAGCTGTTATAGCCTTCCTCTTCATGCTGTTGGTTTTATCGATGAAACATACAACGGACATAAAACAGAAAGGGATAGCCCACATTTTCCTTCAGAATAAATAATTTACCATGACCGGACAGAACTATCAATGTATATCATGGCCTTCGTAATTATCTAACAACAAGGTGGGCATGGTTTCATCGACATCCCAATTCAGCTCTTCCATCAGGACTGAGAGTTGTATTTGTACACAGCTTCTGGAGATCAATGTAGCCTATAATTGTGTCCTCAAAAACTGCATCTTGTAGTTGAGCTTCATTAAAAGTGGAGCCAGATAATACAGTATTCTTGAAAACAGCTCCTTCAAGATGTGCTTTCCCAAAATTTACCCGGTCTAAAACAGCATTCGAGAAGTCTACACCTGTGTCATTTGGTACATAGCCTATGTTGTAATTTTGTGCATTTCAAATTTGCGTAACAAAACCACATAGGAATTACTCAACACATATAGCCAAAGGAAAGTTGGTGCTGTTAGTGAATTCCTCAAAGGTTCTTTGGTTTTGACTGCTTAAATCAAAGCCTCTGTTAAATTTTATGATGGAGAGCTCTATTAAAACAAGTATTCCAGTCAAGTTGATTGAACTGCTTTTAGAATTACTACTGACAGATATATACTTCTTATTTTGACGGATTGTCAATTTCAAAACATTGATACTCTTCATGAAACTGAATGTCTTGATTGGTAAAGGACGAGATTGTCAGATTTCCATGACAGCACAAATTTGACCGCTCTGTCCTACTCATATAACTAAGATGTATCTAGTGCACAATAATGAAGCAGCAGAATCATAGTAAAGATTCAAAATGATCTTCCTAGTTCTTCGTTACTAACAAAATTGAATATTGAATATTGTTTTGTACCCTTAAAGCAAGGAATTTGCTAGTTCTGGTTTACAAACTTGAAAACGTTAACCCAAGAATCAAAACATGAAAACTCTAGTACAAGTTGAAACCTAATCTATAAAGTAGACTCATCCAGAAATAACTGGTACATACAGATATGCTTAATCTTTAATTTGTAGAGATTAACTATGCGCCTGAGCTTGAGGACAAGTTTAGATATTCAATGGAAATGAAAGCATTGACCTTATCATTATGTTATTATGCGATTGAAATATGTTTATTTAACCAACTCCCATGGATAGAGTTGTCATCTCAGAGCCTGAATTAGACTCCTTTCCAAGGGATGGATAAACACAAAATGCTACTTAGAAAAGAATTCGATGTTTCTAGTTTCATCGGATTTTAATCAGGTGCAATCAAGCATATAAGTAACAAAATGTTACCCCTTTTAAAATACTAGCAATCTGCAGATAAGGTATCCCTGGCCGAAAATTTTTTTTTTCCTAAATAGTTGTCACACATATCTGTAAAAGATAAGAGAAAAACTTACCCTTGAAGCTTGCTCCCACAGCGTAAGCCTTTGACATAACCACTTCTGACATATCCGCACCATCAAACTTTGCATCAGACATGAGTGCTGCCGCAAGAGACTTCCCCTTGAGGTTGGATTTTTCATTAGTGTAATCACAGAAGCGCAGATCAATTGGCTTGTCGTAAACGCCATTTGCTTGACCAATCGTGTTTCCAACAAATGCACGCTCACATCGATCAGGCTCTGTTGAAAGCGGGGGCAGCCTCTGCAGGACGATTCCAGATATTACAATCTTGTATTCTGCTGCAGCCTCTAAATAACTAGTTATCATAATGAAACTAGAAACATTTCAATCTGCTATAGACGCCTAATAAGTAATAATGCCAAGAATCTAATGCACGAATGCAAAGCCATAACTAGTTAATTTCTATTTCCAAGCTCGTGAAATTACAATGAAATGGAAGTGGCACTCACCTGATTAGCAGCAATGACGGGTGAGGCAGCCGTTACAGCCCAAGCAGCAAGAAAGCCACAAGCTACGCCCTTGAGTTCCTTTAAATGAGAAAAGCTTTCCTTTGGTTCTGAGGAATTTCTTCTAGCTGCTTCATCATCATGATAATAGATACTAAATATCCATCAAAGTAATTTATCCAAGTCCCCAGATATAAAATTAAGCATAAGAGTTCAATAGGTAAGTCTTACCAGAGCAAGCGACTGTGAGGGGTGAATGGGACGATCTGGGAAAGTGAAAACGGTGGCGTATAGTGGATAAATGTTGAAGAGATGAAGTGTTATGAGAGAGGGGAACTGAAATGGTAGCCATCTGTTGTGTTGTGTGGGAGACTCTCTCTCTTTCAGTGTCTATCGACTACCAGTTTCCAGAGTCTGGAGTTATCCACCAAGCTTCAAGTACGGACACACATCTATCCGACGTGGCATGACACCAATTTTACTAGTTAGTAGTTAAGGTACTTGCAAAAATAGCGTCCTTCTATTTCTATTATACCAAAATATTAATAATTAAAAAACAATAAGATTATACTTATTTAATTGATTAAGATACTTAAACTATATTTTAACTAATGTGATAAGTAATGTGTCATTATCTAATTAATTTAAATAATAAATAATTATTAAGTTTTATTATTTTTAATTTAAATAATAAAATTTTTATTAGTGATATTATAATTAAAATATAAAATAAGTATTTCATCTAAATAAACGTAACATCATTGTTATTTTATTTTATTTTTTAATATCATAACATCATTAAGTGAAGGCAGTAGCTAGGGGTGGGCATTTTACCCGACCCGACCCGATAAATTTCGGGTTAGGGTCGGATCGGGTCGGGATCGAAACCCGATCGGTTTGAAATTTACAAACCCGATCGGGTTGTGATCGGTTCGGGTCAAACCCGACCCGATCGGGTTCTTAAAAAAAAAAAAAAAACGTACTGACCCGAATTGACTTGATTTCAACCGACTCGAACTGACCCGAACTGACCCAAATTGACCCGAACTGACCCTATTTCAACCGACCCGAATTGACCCGAATTGACCCGAACTGACCCAAATTGACCCGAATTGACCCGAACTAACCCAAATTGACCCGAACTCAATTCTACCCATTTTAAATCCAACCCGAACATAACCCAAATTAATGACCCGACCCGAACCGACCCGAACTATGTTCGGGTCGGGTCATTAATTCGGGTTATGTTCGGATTGTTCCTTGTCTAACCCGAACAACCCGAAACCCGATCGGGTTGACCCGAACCCGACCCGAACCCGATTTTGCCCACCCCTAGCAGTAGCTCACCAAATAGTTTTACTTGGTCGGGTTGGGATGCCACTGGCTAGTAGCAAATGGGCAAACCAGTGGGTCGAGATTTTTCATTTTAATGAAAATTAATTACATAAAGTGGCGTTAATAGCACCTCCATAAAATGAGTGCTGATGTTTGCCCCAGGTCAAACCCCGAAAAATACAAAACGTCGTCGTTTTGTTTTTAAATTTTTTTTTCTTCGCGGTTTCTTATTTGCGTCATTTTCTTTATTTTTTTTCTTTTTCATTTCTTCCAGGCTTTCTTCATTTCTTTCGTTTCTTCCATCCTTTCTTCATTTCTTTTTCGTTTCTTCGTCTTAAGCTGAACGAGATCCACAGCCCTTGCATTTAGTGAAGAACAAGATCAACAGCAGCTGAGTTTCGGGTGAGTTTCGGTTGAGTTTCGACTGCAAGCAAGATTGGTTTCGGCATGATTAGTTTCGACATCTACTAATTAAGCTGAACGAGATCCACAGCCCTTGCATTTAGTGAAAAACAAGACCAACAGCAGCAAGATTGGTTTCGACTGAGTTTCGGCAGAGGAAGATTAACATTGTGCCTGAAAGCTTGAATTTTGGAAGCTTGAATTTTTTTTTCGATATTGTCTTCTTTGTAGCATTTTGTTTTTTAATTTAATTTAAAATTTTTCCCTGTGTTTTTACAACATTGTAACATTGTAACATTGAATTTATTTCTTCAGTTCTCATGTTCTTGAATTTATTTCTTCAATAACATTGTAACAGTTTCCATACATTAGCTGTTAGCATCACTAAGAAAAAAAAAACAGAGTTGTTTGAAGCTAAATTGATGGTGATGTTAATCTATTTTTAATGTAGAAATGATGTTGTTTATGAAATTGGGTTGTAGCTTCGTAGGATTCAAAATCAATTTAAAAAATTGTGAACGAAGGGAGGTAGAGTAATAACCTGGGCTCTGTTTTTTTTATAATTATGTATGTAATTAAATTGGGTATAATGGAATTATTTTGTTACAGGCAAGAGAATTAATATTATTGTTCTGAAGAAAGGAATTATGATCAGTATCAATCGATTTGAGTTTCTACATACATGGCTCAATTTATTTCAAGACTAGTTGATCATATTATTGTGTTTCTTTATCTACAATTAATACAGGGGCTATAGAAAAATCAATGTGATAAGATGTAACTACCATCTGAGTTGTTTCATTTTGCTTTTGAAATTTTGTTTTTAAATTTAATGAATTTGCGATAAATAACTAATAAGATATTGAATTATTTTAATTTGCAGCAATTAATGGATAATTTCGAACAAGTGGAGGAGGTTGATGAAGTTGGGGAATTGCAGGATTTACAGGGGGCTAATTTGGAAGAAAACAATGAGGAATTGGTGGTGGAAAATATTGTTGAGCCTACGGTTGGGATGTCTTTTGATAGTCCTAATGAAATGTTTGAATATTATAAAACTTATGGCCTACAAGAGGGGTTTCCAGTGAAGCGGAGATCTTGTAGAAAAGGGGATGATGAGAGTTTAAGATATGTGACATTTACTTGTAGGAGAAACAACAAGTCAAAAGCCAAAGCCACTAATGTTTTGCGGCTTCAACCAAACCAAAAGATTGGATGCAATGCTAAAATTGGAGGACGTTTGGATATTGTTAGTGGAAAATGGGTAATTGGAAATTTGATCCTTGAACACAACCATGCCGTGAGTCCGAGCAAGAGTATGTATTATCGATGCAACCGTTCCATTAGTCCTTTTGTTAAAAAGCAGCTTGAAATAAATGAAGAAGCTGGAATTAAAATGGCTCAAAGTTTTAAGTCAATTGTTGTTGAGGTTGGTGGCTTTGAAAATGTGTCATTTTTAGAAAGAGATGCTAGAAATCATGTTGACAAGGTGAGGCGATTAAGACTCGGAGAAGGGGATGCTATTGCAATTTAGAGGTATTTTCAGAAAATGCAAACAGAAAACGATGGGTTTTACTTCAGTATTGACCTAGATGAGGAGGGTCGGTTAAAAGTCTATTTTCTCTTCGGTAGGTTTACGATCTTCTGCCCATTGAAAGTTCTTACATCCTCTACAAATCCAAAATTTCCGATTTGGATTTTTTGTTGTGTGTGACGTTAACAACTCCATATGATTACCGCATCTATTACACATGTGCAATGAGCTCCGATTCTCACTTAGCTCGGATGACATTGTTTGTGGTTAATAGTCCCTTGGGAATAAACTGCCCAAAAACGGAAACAATTACAGTTAATAATGCCAAAGAAATTACCCAAATCAAATTTTAATTGCAATTACAGTTAGTTAGACTTAAAAGAAAAGAAAACTGGAACATATGAACAACATGATTACTGCCTGAACCACCCAGCAACATGCCAGAAAATACCACCCACAACCCAAGCCACATGCCAGCAGCTAATACCAAAATGCCAGAAACCCAGCAGCTAATCTCCAAACTAGAAGCAACATCCCAGAAAATACCACCCAGAACCCAAGCCACATGCCAGCAACTAATACCACCAACAACCCAAGCCACATGCCAGCAACTAATACCAAAATGCCAGAAACCCAACAGCTAATATCCAAACTAGAAGCAACATGCCAGAAAATACCACCTAGCTAATACCAAAATACCACCCAACAACTTTGAAAACTAGAAGCAACATGCCAGAAAGGCTATCAAAGAACCCAAGCCAAAATGCACACAATCTATACACACACAACTGGAGATAAAATACAACCCTCCATCAATAATATTAATCCTCATCACTCGGTTACATTAATTCAAAAAATAACATAAAATACAAAAAGAGAACAGCTGCAATTGATTCAAATAAGGAATATCTGATTTGGATTTGCCCTACTTAATACTCTCTATCATGGCTAAGTTTTGCTGTTTCGCTTTACAATTCCCGCTTCTATCGATTTGTTCCATCACAAACCCTTCTTGTGCTTAACAATTAACCACTATAATTAGAAAAATTCCCACTAAGACCAACTTATTCCATTGAGTGTACACTTTAGCAACAATAATAATTCAAAGAGATTAACTCATAGTTTTGTATTTGTTGTTACAAAAATTAAGTCAGAGGATAAAAAAATGCAAGAGTCATGAATCTTAAATCAGGGTCATGAAAATCAAATAAGAGACCTTGATGCCATGATTGTGGGTCGGATGCCTAACTAATTAGAACTCAACAAAGCTCCAAATGAGGAAGACTCTAAAAGTGTGATCTTCAAAAATTAAATTAAATTAAAGAGGAACAAAATTTAGCAAATAGAGCTTTCAAGTGGAACAAAATTCAATAATTCAACAGGGCAATGAAATTAAATCAAGAGGAACAAAATTTAGCACTTGCTGAGCAATGAAATTAAATTCAACAGGGCAGCCTAACCTAGATCAACCAAATCGTTTGCATTTTGCCATAACCTAAAGAGAAAAAAACGAAGCATTACCTCGGGCTGTGAACTTTGCCGCTTCGTGAGTTCAATTTCCCGAACAAGCTTCGACTACCAACGTTACCAGCTGAACGATGATCGTGGCTGTGAGTCGGTCGTCGTGGATCCCGAATGCTTGAACCTCGGGAGAGGAAGAAAAGTAAAGAAACGAAGAAACGAAGAAATGAAGAGATTTACGGTCAAACAGAACAAGACCAAGTTGGGATCTCTGTTGCTCTGTTGCTCTGTTGCTCTCACAGGTGAAACGAAGAAACAAAAACGAAGAGGAAGATAGATTTTATTCTTCTCAAAATATCATCAGAAACGTTGTCGTTTTAGAGTTTTCCAAAAGAAAAAAATAATAATCAAAACGACGCCGTTTACATCATTTTCGGGGTGTGACCCGGGGCAAACATCATTTTCCCCATAAAATCCTTATAAAACTTTATCTCTTAGGATACCCAATTAAAAGTTATTATAATGTCAGTTATAATTTGAAAAAACCAATATAACCCTACACTTTTGTTGCTCCACAAGCCCTATCTCACTCTCTCTTAAGGTCCCGACTGCTTATCTCACTCTTCATATCCAAAGCATTTTTAAATTTAATCTTGAATTCTTGTGTTACTAATGAATATTCCTTTAAATTTGGACTATCTCCCACAATAAAAAATTATTTGTGCATTCTCAAGTTATATATGAAAATTTATTTTGATATACATTTGCTTTTTCTATATTGAACGTGCCTCCCCCCCCCCCCCCCACCCCCCTTTTTTTTTAGAGACTTTAACTTAGTTAGGTAATTAAAAACAAACTTCTATGCACTATTTTTAATAAGTGAATCAAATACTGTAATAAGTATATTTAAAGCTCTCCTAATAAACTTGTGATTTCTTTGTTCTGTTTTTTCTTTTTAGGGTAGAAGCGTGAGTTTAAACAATTTGTTCTCGAATATGAAAGGAAAAATTATAAATAAATAAATAAGGATTTTTATAAGAGTTTTACAGGGATGCAAATAGTCTAACTCACAATATTAAAAGGCTCGACAAGTGAGTATGTAATATATATTAATTACTAATATTTGATCCCTCGCTTTATTCTAGCAACCCCCTCTTCTCAATTATCTTATTTATTTTTGAAATTATCCTTTTTTTTTCTTTTTTTTTTTAACTCAACAGCTCCAACCTTCTGTTCCCCAAATCCTCAGTTGCAACTAAATTTGGAAATTGACTCCTTGAGTATTTTTGTCCTTCAAGCTTCTAACAATAAATCTATGTGGTGGAAATATTTTGGGTCTCTATCTATACCAACAATCTTTGAATCTTTACTAAGGAAGAATTTTCATGAATTTCTTATGTTACAGGTGTGATGATGGGCCCGAAGATATTAATCATGCTTTATTGCCTCGTTATTTATGTACTGAGGTCTGAGGATGTTAGAGTCCAGGGAAGACTTGGTAATTGACTCCAAATCACTGAAGATTCGGCATGATGAAGAATGCCGCTCGTATGAATTTCTGTTTACTCACGTCTTATGAGGCTACTTCTGCTTCTCTTGCAGTGATTGAATTTGAGAATTGGGTGGGTATTTGCTGGGTGAAATCTGTGAAGACACTGATGGATTACGAAAGATCTATTATTGTGATGGGTGTTTGACGTGAGAGAAAATAAAGGAAATTGAGGGAAATTGAGAGAGAAAATAAAGAAAAGAAATGGTATATTTGGAATTTTAAGTTATCCTGATGGATATTGTAGTCAGTTCAAAATGAGAAAAGTGAGGGCGATGAAATGCATTGAACGTGCGTAGACAAATCTTTTATGGTGAATGAGCGAGACGTAGGGTTGGTAAAATGCGGGTTTGGGTTTGGGTTTGGGTCTGGGCTTATTCAGAAACAAGTTAACACTTTTTAAAAGTCTATCTAAACTTGAACGGGCCGAGCTTGAGTCAGGCTTGGAACCAGGCCTGGACTTCCACTATTTTTTAAAATAAATTTAAATAAAGTTAAATTAAAAGAATTTAAGATAAGCAACTTGTTTTTGAAATGGCTCAGAACTATTAAAACGGTGAATAAGACACTCGGCCAAAATTAAAAGAATTTAATAGAATAAGGGCATATGCATTAGACAGAAAATTAATCAAAAACATTTGGAAATAAATAATGAACCGGAAGCACCAATTGCACCATCATGAATGATTTCATATCTATAACATAGAAGTTATTCGAATGCCGTTGATAGTAGAGGGTTTGAACTTTAAAATTCTAATATTATATAAATATAATAATTAATCATAGAATAAAAATTTTAAAATTTTAAAATTTCTCTGAATTTCAAAATAATCTCAACAACTAAAAAAAAAATTCATCGATTACTTGAGGTGGAGTTGGTGATGGTTGTTAAGAAATTGATGGGTGAAGCAGACACGCAACTAAAATGAAATTGAAAGAAAATAAAGAACAAGCGCAAAAGAGGACATCAGGAAATTACGTGGTTCGGCTTTTAACCTACGTCCACAGGCGAAAACATGAGGAAAATATTTTACTAGTAAAAGGAGTTACAAGTATTGTAGTATTTTGGCTCACTTCTTAAAATCTCAATACACTAGAACTCTCAAATCACTATAACAAGAGCTTATAATTTCAAGCTCTCTAGACTCTCTCTCTAAAATGCTAAATCACTCTCTCTCAATGGAATGAATTTGCTCATTCTCTTCGTTTTTATTTATAGAGAAAGTTTTGACACTATTCATCAATTATATATTAATTTTTTTCTTTCCCCTTTTCGGCTCGTTTCAATTTTTTCCTTCATTCTCCATTTTTTCTTTTGTTCCAGTCAAAGACGAAAGCAATGTCTTCTTCTTCAAAATGGGCGAGCTCACCTTCTAGAAGGGTGGTGCCTGCATGCTATATTTTTGTCATTCTCCCACTTGGAGATTTGATTGCGAGCCAATCATATCTCCACACCATCCTTTTTGTTTCGCCATTGTCATGTTACCTACGTTTTTACTAGGCCACAAGAGGATCTACTGCAGATAAACTTGCCAGTATTGATCGGCTTGGTCAAAACATCTACTGGGTTCTCCTTGGTATGGATTTTCTACAAATCTACACTTCCATCTTCCACTACTTCTCGAACGAAGTGATACTAAACTCCTATGTGCTTTATCCTGCAATGAAAGGCTAGATTCAGTGCAATATGTAAAACACTTTGACTGTCACAAAACACATGAATTTTCTGTTGTTTGTGCCCAATCTCCTCCAATAACTTTTGTATCCAAATAGCTTTCTTACAAGCTTGTTTAGCCGCCATGTATTCTGCTTATGTTGTAGATAAAGCCACAAGGGTTTGCAGTTTCAAAACCCAGCTTACAGCTCCTCTTATAAGTGTAAACACATAACCAGTAGTGGATTTTCTCTTATCAAGGTCTCCTGCAAAATCTAAATCCACATAGCCCCTGACAATAAATTCTGATCCTCCATAACATAATGCAACATCTGAGGTTCCTCTAATATATCTCAGAATCCGCTACACAGTTTTCCAATGCTCTCCATCAGGATTCGCCATGTACCGACTGACGGCTCCCACTGCTTGTGCAATGTTTGGTCTTGTACAAATCATAGCGAACATCAATCTTCCCACTGCTGATGCATACGGTATTCGAGACATCTCCTCCCTCTCTGCTTCATTGCTAGGACAGATACTTGAGAATAACTTGAAATTAACATGAAGTGGGGTAGAAATTGGTTTATAGTCTTGCATGTTGAAGCGTCGCAAGATTTTCTTCAAGTAATTCTTCTGTGAAAGCCAAATCTTCCTGTTATTTCTGCCTCGGTGAATTTGCATCCGTAGAATCTTGTTTGCTAGTCCAAAGTCCTTTATTTCAAACTCTCTAGCCAATTGTGCCTTTAATTCTTAGACTCGATCTTTGATGGGGTCTGCAACCAACATGTCATCCATGTACAATAGGAAAATGATAAAATCATTATCTTCAAACCTCTTGTAATATGCACAATGGTCTGAACTGAGTCTGTTGTATCCAAGGCTCATGATGAAGGAATCAAATCTCTTATACCAACACATCGACGCTTGTTTGAGACCGTATAGAGATTTGTTCAACCTGCAAACCAAGTTCTCATTTTCTATTTCAGCAAAACCTTCTAGTTGGAGCATATAAATTTCTTCTTCAAGTTCTCCATGAAGAAATTATTAGCCTATATAGTTATAAATATTGATTTTGATGATAACAAACCACATGTATTTATTAAGCAAAGATTTATGAATTGTGCTTTTATAATAAGAAAATGATGTTATGGAATTAAAGTATTTTGGACTAAAATGATAGTGTTTTTAAATTTTGGATTTGGACCGATTTGAAACTATTTAAATATTTTTGGGCCATTCTATAGTTTTACAAAGTTTGGGCGAAGTCATAATTTCAAAAAGTTGTGGGATTGACAAAGCATTATTCTAAAATTATGAAATTGGACCTTTTTGCAAACTTTCATAATATTTTGGGCCACACTACAATTTTATAAAGTTTTGGGGTCAAACTATAAATTTGAAAAAAATTTCACTGTAGCAGTTACTGTAGCAAGCGGCTATCCGGATTTTGACAAACGGAAGTCCAAATTTTAGGCAGAATCTATTCGAATTGAAAGCGGCTAACTGGATCCTAGCAAACAGAAATCCGATTGTTGGGCAGTAAGCTACTGAGTATAAGCGGAAATCTGGATTTGACAAAGCGGCAATCCGGATGTTCAAAAATTCAAAATTGTGGCTGTAATGGTAACATTAAGCGAAATTCCAGATGTCCATAACCGGCAATCCGGTTACGACCAAAATGTGCATAACGGCTAGTTTTTTAGCTCAAACTATATAAACTCAAATCCAACTCATTTTCAAGCTCTCCAACAAGCAAAAAGAAAAAGCACACGTGATATCTTGAGCCTTCAAACTTGCGAAATACAAACATTGAATCTTTTCTTGTTCTTCATTTTTGAATATCTACTCATTGAGTGTGTTTCATTGTAACCTTCATTTATTCATCTCAATTGTAAAAACAAGCACCTAGAGCTTGGTATGATAGGCTTAAAAATTTCTTGTTGGATAACGATTTTTCAATGAGAAAAGCGGACACAACTCTCTTTGTTAAGAGTAAGAACCAATACATACTTATTGTTCAAATTTATGTTGATATTATTTTTGGTTCTACTAATGAGTTGTTGTGTAAAGATTTTTCATCATGTATGAGCCAAGAGTTTGAGATGAGTATGATGGGAGAGTTGAAGTACTTTCTTGGACTTCAAATCAAACAAAACGAGGAAGGAATTTTCATAAACCAAGCCAAGTGCGTGAAAGATCTACTCAAAAGATTTGGCTATGATAATGGAACGGCAAAAAGCACTCCTATGAGTACTACCATCAAGCTGGACAAAGATGAGAAAGGTAAGGAAGTTGATATCAAGACATATCGAGGTATGACCGGATCTTTACTTTACTTGACTGCTAGTAGGCCTGATATTATGTTTAGTGTATGCTTGTGTGCTAGATTTCAATCTTGTCCTAAAGAGTCTCACATGCTTGCTGTCAAACACATTTTTCGATATTTAATTGGCACCATTAATCTTGGCCTTTGGTATCCTAGAGGAACTCATATTGATTTAACTTGGTATTCGGATGCTGATTTTGCTGGGTATAAGGTTGATAGAAAAAGTACTAGGGGAACATGTCACTTCCAAGGTCATTCTCTTGTATCTTGGTTTAGTAAGAAACAAAACTCGGTTGCGCTTTCAACCACCGAGGCAGAATATATTGCCGCAGGTAGTTGTTGTGTACAAATTCTTTGGATGAAACAAACCCTTAGAGACTATGGCATTAAACTTGATCAAATACCTATCTTGTGTGACAATACTAGTGCTATAAATCTTTCCAAGAATCCCATTCAACATTCTAGGACTAAGCATATAGAAATTAGACATCATTTCCTTAGAGATCATGTTCAAAAAGGAGATGTTGTAATCAAATTTGTTTATACTAAAAATCAAATTGCGGATATCTTTACAAAATCTCTTAGTGAAGAGCTTTTTATAAAGATAAGACATGAGCTTGGAATGATGAATGTTGCATCTTGATTTATGTTTTACTACATGGCTTGATATGTTTGTTATTATATGGATTTATGCTTCATGATTTAGATAGCTTGATATGGTTGTAATTTTATAATTTTATGTTTCATGCATTAAATGGCTTATTGAAAAGTTTTAAATCTCAAAATGATTTAAAATTAATCAATTTTTAAAGCAAAAAATAAAATGGTGTGTGTAATACAAGTATAAGAGCTTGCCAAAAATCAATTAGAGCCAAATAGATTTCCATGACTAAACTGGTTTATTACTTTCTCTAATCCGGAAAACTGCTCTCGTATTGATTACTCTCGGGTCATCATTCGGATAACTGGATTTATCAATTCGGAAAACCGAATTTATCAATCCGGAAAACCGAATTTGCTAGGCCTTCTCTCTGCCTAAAAACCAGATAACCGTTTCTTAAAATCTGGAAAACCGAATTCAAGAGCTCTCTTTCTGCCTCAAACCGGACTACCGGTTAGAAAAACCGGAAATCAGAATTCGCAAGGAAAGCTTGCTGGAACAAATCGGATTTCCAGTTCTGTCAATCCGAAAATCCGAATTCGAGCTGCACTTTGGCAGCATTTTGGGCTCATTCGGCTAACCGGTTCAGGAAAACCGGTAAGCCAATTCTCACTTGCTATCTTCTGGATCCAACTGGCAAGTCGGATTATGATATCCGAAAAATCGGATTCGAGTGAAGGACTTGCTGGTCACAACCGGAATTCTGGTTCAAGTCAAACCGGCAAGCCGTTTACGGGTTTCAAGCTTCTGGTCACAACCGGCTATCCGGTTAGTGCAAACCGGCGATCCGGTTTCGGAAGCTATTTCATCTGTTCTTCTTCCTTCTTCATTCGGCATTCCGATTCTCTCACTCTCTCTATGTTGATTGGATATTCAGAAGAAGTAGTACGCCATTAAAAGCAACAAGTTTTCCAAAAAGCCAACAAAGACAAGACATCACCACACCACCCCACATTGGATGAAAAAAGATGAAAGCATGATAAGTGGCATCGAGTAAGCCACGTTCTCTCTCTCACGGCTGGTTATCGGTCGCGGCAGAAAAGATAAAGAAACGACGGCTGATGATGATGATGATGATGTTGAACAGCCGCAAAGATGGGCAAGTGATGCGACGATGATTTGATCAAGATGAAGATGAGCTGAAGAGGGAATAAGAGAGGAAATGTTTGTGCGGCTGGGAAAGTGTAATAAACTGCTAAGGCACCATTTGATTTTTTTGCTTTCTTATTTATATTAAAAATAATTTTTAAAAATTAATATATACCCGGGTCCGGGTTCCGGATGTACGGGTTTACTTAAACTCGGAACCGGACCTGGATACATGCGGGTTTTTAAAATGATATCCGGATCCAAATTTTATTTAATCCGGTACGGGTTAAACCCGGACCGAAAAATTCGGGTTTCATCCGGGTCCGGGCTGGGTGCGGGTTGAATTGCCATCCCTAATTGTGGTGATTACTCGATTCTCTTTCTCCGCGGAACAATCCATATTCGAGTAAAACACTTTCACCAAGTCAGGATATACATTTTCCTCAACAACAAGTGCATTAAGCCAACCAACATCTTCCAACAATTGCAATAAAGTTCTATTGCTAATACTGAGATGATTCAAACAATCCGGTAAAACAAAAAGGTTTGGAGTACCTCACGAGTCATGAACTGTTGGTGAAAATGTTTGGCTAGAAGTTTCTTATTCTCAAAGTGTGTGGACTCGAAATTGGATTGATCGGAGGTGCCCCCTGCTTGTCGTGACCGGTTGGTTAGTTGAACCGGTTCTTTACCTTTTTTTCGAACCGGCCGAGAGCTTGACATAGTGATTTTGATGGATTTGAAGTTAAAGAGAGCAAAAAGAATTTAGATGATGAAGATTGAAAGATAGTTTGTGAAACAAATTGGATCAAAAATGGCTAAGGAGGGAGAAATCTAGAGAGAGGAAAATCGGCCCAAAACCTAGGTTGAAATTGGGATCTAGAGATTTGGATGTTGAAAATGGATTTCAAGGATGGTTTTGAGTTCTTAATGAGATGGGAAATGACTTTTAAGACTCAATTTGATGTGAAAAAGATAGAAAATGAAGGATTTTGGAGTGAGAAAGAGAGAGAAGCAAACGATTTTGCATTACCCCTCCAGCTTTCCCATCACCATTAAAAGTGCTTTGGCTGCTCCTTGACTACTGACTTCCTGCTCGCAACAAAAGCTAGTTCTTTATCTCTCTTTACTAATGTTTTGAACGAGTCGCCACATTGGGTTGCTGATTCTGGGCAGCCAAATAAAATTGTTGTTTTTGTTAATTAGTTTCCAGATGAAATAATTTTTCTTTGATTTGCTGAAATCCTAGATATGTATTTCTATTTGATTTTTTTAATCGAATTTAATTTTTTTTTTTCAATTGGATTCATCAATCCGGGTTGGAAACCCGTAGTTCAAGAACCCATATTTTTTCGGGTTGAACCCATATCGGACCCGGAGTGAAAAAATGCGGGTTTATTTTCGGGTCCGGTACAGAAAATATTCGTTCGGGTCCGGATCCGGAATGGCTAAACCCGGACCCGGACCCGAATTTTGCCATCCCTAACCACAATTGGGGGAGTTTTGATTGAGTTTGATGATTCGGAGTTGAACTCCATCCTAGGATCTTCCGATGATGGCCTAGAAATTTTTTCACCTAGGAAACCTCCTGACATTGATGACTATGTTTATATTGATGCTGTTAAGAATATATGTCGTCGTGTCGACCTTTCCGATAAAGATTGTACTATCCATTTTCGCAACCTATGTCTTTGTCTTCAATCTCGGATATTATTTCGTTTTATTCAGAGTATTGTCCTTCCTAGATCAGGTCATTTGGACGAGGTCTCTCATATGGATGTCGCCTTGATTGATTGTATTCTTAGACATCGTCCAGTTGACTTAGGATATACCATTGTCCGAAACACGCTCAGTCTACCTAAGTTGATTACCCGCTCCCTTCCATATGGTCATTTCATTACCTGAATCTTGAAATTTTTTTATGTACCGATTAAAGAACCGTCGTGTAGACCGTCTAAGGGTATCGAGGATGATGCTATTGTCGGCTTAGGCTTTGAGTGGAAAAATGGCACTTGGGTCAAATACTCTGAAAACAAGTTTACCTTCTTTGCTCCAAGTGATGATCGGCCACTTAATGTTGTGGTTCCAGCTGATCAGCTACCCATTTTCTCACTCTCATTTCGGGGGCAGCGTAGACGCCGAGATCCTCCCGTGATTGCTTCAGCTCCTGATGTCTCTGCATCCGTTTCATCACCTCCACGGCCTCCTACCTTTGGAGATGTTACTCTTCAGCAGCTTATGGATGAGGTGCGGACACTTTCGGTGTGGCAGACTGAGTTTCAGTAGGAGCAGCAGCAGCAGCTCATTCATGGACAGCGCCTTCTCTTCGAGCACTTCGGCATTCCATATCCGTATCCACCTCTTTCACCTCCATCCTCACCACCTGAGTAGTTTCTTATGCTTGTATTTGGATACACCTACATTTCATTTACTGCATTGTGTGTTCTTTTATTTTCGACTCTATGGATTATTATTATGCTTTTCGGTTTATGTATTTGTTTTGGATGATATCGATGTGTTGTGACTATTTATGTTGGATGATTGGATTTGTTTTGATCGTATGTTATGGATTATATGGATTCCTTTATGCTTTTGGATATTTTTGAACTAATATGCTTATCTTGCAATTTTGATGATTGATAGGGGGAGCTCTTATTCTCTTATTCTTTTATTCTTTTTGATGATGAAGGGGGAGAATGATTTAATATGTGTTATAAAAAGTGTTATGAAAATATGCATGTATCTAGGGGGAGTATGCATGTATGCAGGGGGAGTTTTGTTTAACAATTTTCAAATCATTTTTTAACTTGCATTGATTAAGGGGGAGCTTTTCATAACAAGATTAAAATTTTTAATGTGTTTTGTCATCATAAAAAAGGGGGAGATTGTTAGCCTATATGGCTATAAATATTGATTTTGATGATAACAAACCACATGTATTTATTAAGCAAAGATTTATGAATTGTGCTTTTATAATAAGAAAATGATGTTATGGAATTAAAGTATTTTGGACTAAAATGATAGTGTTTTTAAATTTCGGATTTGGACCTATTTGAAACTATTTAAATATTTTTGGGCTATTCTATAATTTCACAAAGTTTGGGCGAAGTCATAATTTCAGAAAGTTGTGGGATTGACAAAGCATTATTCTAAAATTATGAAATTGGACCTTTTTGCAAGCTTTCATAACGTTTTGGGCCACACTACAGTTTTATAAAGTTTTGTGGTCAAATTATAAATTTAGAAAAATTTTCATTGTAGTAGTTACTGTAGCAAGCGGCTATCCAGATTCTGACAAACGGAAGTCCGAATTTTAGGCAGAATCTATCCGAATTGAAAGCGGCTAACTGGATCCTGACAAACGGAAATTCAGTTGTTGGGCAGTAAGCTACTGAGCATAAGCGGAAATCCGGATTTGACAAAGTGGCAATCCGGATGTTCAAAAATTCAAAATTGTGGCTGTAACGGTAACATTAATCGAAATTTCAGATGTCTATAACCGGCAATCCGGTTACGACCAAAATGTGCATAACGACTAGTTTTTGAGCTCAAACTATATAAACTCAAATCCAACTCATTTTCAAGCTCTCCAACAAGCAAAAAAAAAAAGCACACGTGATATCTTGAGCCTTCAAACTTGCGAAATACAAACATTGAATCTTTTCTTGTTCTTCATTTTTTAATATCTACTCATTGAGTGAGTTTCATTGTAACATTCATTTATTCATCTCAATTGTAAGAGTTTGAGTGTGTGAGACACTTGAGTGAAGAGATTGGGAGATAATCTCTTTGTTGTAAAGGTTTATTGACACCTCGAAGTCAATTGTAATCGTTGAAGCCTTTGAAAGGCTTGAATAGTAGAATCCTCAAGCTTGGATCGCTTGGAGGCGTGGACGTAGGCGGGGATTGCCGAACCACGTAAAAAATTCGTGTGTTTATTTCTCTTCTCCCTTACTCTTTAATTATTGTGCTTTTCTTGAACTTATTGCTTTTAATTTTTATTAAGAAATTAGATTGCTTGTTGTGTGAATTTGCTAGGATAATTTTTAAATTTCTAATTCACCCCCCCTCTTGGGTTGCACACTTATATTTTAAAAATACAGTTTTCACATCTAACTACTCAAGATGTAAGTCAAATGTGGCACACATCATCAAGACTACTCTAACTGTTGTAAGTCGAACCACTGGAGAAAATATCTCATTGAAGTCAATACCTTCTTTCTAAGCATATCCTTTCACCACCAATCTTGCACGATACCGCGCCATTTGGTCATTGCCATCACGTTTGATCTTGTAGACCCATTTGTTACCAATAGCTCTTCTACCATATGGTAGTGGGACAAGGTCCCATGTCTTATTCTTGTGTAGAGCTTCAATTTCTTCCTACATTGCTATCATCCACAAAGTAACATTTGAGTTGTTTAAAGCTTTATGGAAAGTTGTTGGCTCTCTATCCTCTGTTAGAAGACAGTATGCAACATTGATCTCTGTAACATACTTCGAGTGCCACGCTAGTGGTCGTCTCTCACGAGTTGACCGATGAATTTCTTGAGTCTTAGACTCAATTGGTTTTTGTTCATCATGCTCTGGTGCTGTTCCAGAAGAATTTGAATCTTCTTTTTCCAGATTATTTTTCACATATATTGGTACAGTCTCTAACTTTTCTTTTACAGTGCTATCATCATCATCTCTCATTTGTAGTTGATCTTCTACAAAGATAACATCTCTACTAATGACGATCTTGTGGGCAGTGGGGTCCCATATATGATACCTGTTTATTTCATCAGCATACCCCAAGAAGATACACTTCCTAGATTTCGAATTTAACTTTACTCTTTCTTGGGTATTGTACATCACGTACATAGGACATCCAAATGCATGTAGGTAAGAGTAATCAGTTGGCTTTTCAGTCCACATCTCTATAACTGTCTTCAGTCCAATTGCTGTGGATGGCGACCAATTTACTACATAATAGGCAGTTTTGGCTGCTTTTGCCCGAAATGAATTAGGTAGCCCAACATAATTGGCAATTCTCAACATAACTCTTATCCTTTCTGTAAGAATTTTGTTCATCCACTCTGCCACTCCATTTTGTTGAGGAGTATATGCCACTGTGAACTACCTCTGAATACATTCTTGCTTAGAGAAAGCAAGAAACTCGCCGTTTGTATACTCTCCACCATTATCTGTCCTCAAGCACTTGATCATTTTGCTGGATTCAAGTTCCACCCGCGCTTTGTATTCTTTAAACACTGGAAACACATCTGACTTTTTCTTAATTGGATACACCCAACATCTCTTGGAATAATCATCAATGAAAGTCACCATGTACTTTGCACCACTCATGGATATGTCTGGTTACTCCAACACTCTTTCTTGACGTGCCCTTTCTTGCCACAATTGTAGTATTTGACATTCTTCTTACTTCTTGATTTTGATCTGCCATGATTGTGACTCATGTTGAGTGTCAGAAAGTGTATATTTATAAAGGAGAAAATTGTCATTTTATACTTCAAGTTTTACTAACATTCCTACTTTTATGTATTTAAGTCTCTTGGGATTTAATTATGTGAGTTTTATTTTAATTAAGTATTTTATGTATTTTAGGGGTATCATGGTCATTTCACAATGAACGAGAGATCGGACAGCAAAACGAACATCCCTTTTGAACTCAGGACAGTCGAAAACCTTAGAAGGAGTATAAAAGGAAAAATGGCATTGTTCACATGTATGATACTATTCACTTGTACGGTATTGTCCATGTTATTGTTCACGACACTGTTTACACATACGGAACAATGATGTGGCATTGACTGATGATGTGGCATTGACTGATGAGGTGTCACGATTCTATTGGACTAAAATTATTATGTACTGTTGATCGGTGACGTGGCAGCATGTTAGTGGACCAAAAATTGCGCGTACGGTACATGCATATACACAGGATTATTTACAACCAAACCGTGTCACTGTTCAAGCCGGTTGACTGTTCAAACCACGTGGTCAAACCGCCTACTGTTGACCGATGATGTGGCGCAATCATGAGTGTCCAAACTGTTTTTAATCCGATGGCCATGATTTATTCAATATATCTATAAATAGGGGGCCCCCCTAATTTGGCATTTATGAATTCATTTTTGAGCTCCGTTTTCTGGAATTCATTCTCCATCTTGTACTTTCTACGTATTTTAATAAATTCATATTTTACCCCTACTTCAATTATGAGTAGCTAATTTTCTTTCAAGTTTGAGTTGAAGGTGAAGTCTCAACATGTGCCATGAGCTTTATTTGGTAAATTTATTTTCTCTTCCCCTTTAATTTTTGTGGATGTTTTGACTTTTCGTCGACAAATAATAATAATCTTGTCTAGATACTATCCTGGTTTCACCGGCTCCCTACTACAAGATTATTATTATTTGGCACGATAAACCCTTAGCACCATATTGATTAGAGTGTGATTCATGAGGTGTGGAAACTCCCTTCATGATTTAAATGGCATTAATAAAGAATATTTAGCCCATGGTGCATGTTGATGCCCAAGTGCTTCAATTATCATAGTTTTCTCTTTAATTTATTCTCACTATTTTAATTCAAATTTTAGGATAATTTAAATCACTTCCACCACAAATCCAACCACTCTCACAGAAAGTTAATTATACACATAATTAAAACCACCTCCTCGTGAGATCGACACTCGTCACCATTAATCTATTTTACAATAGATTCGTGCACTTGCGAATTCAATAAAATTTGCACAACAAGTTTTTGGCGCCGTTGCCGAGGAGGTAAGTTATTTTAATTTTTGTAAATAATTTCTTTTAATTATTTTCTTGTAATTTTTTTATTTAAAAAAAAAATGAATTTGCATTTAGAGGTGAGAATTTCTTTCATTTTTTCTCTTTTTTAAAATTTTGTAATTTAATTTTCAAGTTATTTTTCTCTTTGTAATTTTTTTTATTTATCTTATTAATTTATTTTAATTTAAGTTAATTTATTTGACGTATTTTTTTAGTGTGTTTTTATAGAAATGTTGTAACAACGTAATAAGGTTAGTACCATAATTTCTCCTTCTTCTTTATTTTTATTTATTTTGTTCCCATTTATTTTGTGCTCTTTGCATGCATGGTCGAATGTCATTATTACCTAATCTTGAGCCTATAAACCTTAAACTTGAAAAAATACTGCGCACACACAAACACGTTAAAAATAAAATGGATTTACAACAACAACAAACACCACAGGAGAGGCCATTTAAGGACTACTTTAGTCCCTTAGCTAATTTGAACACATCATGCATAAGATACCCAAATGTAGCTGCTAGGAATTTTGAACTAAAACCTAGTGTGCTAAATTGTCTCCCAACATTCTGTGGCCTAGAAAATGAGGACTCATATAATCATTTGAATGATTTTCAAGCTGTTTTTGTCAAACATTTAAATATGAGAATTTTTCAGATGATGACGTAAAACTTAGACTATTCTCATTTTCTTTAAAGGATAGAGCTCGTTCATGGCTCAATACATTGCCTGTTAATAGCATTACATAATGGGAACAAATGGTAACAAAATTTTTGAATAAATATTTCCTAGTGCATAAAACCAATGCTATTCGCAGGGAAATTTCAGAGTTTACCCAAAGAGAAGACGAGCAATTTTTCGAAATATGGGAGCGATTCAATGGGCTACTCTTGAAGTGTTCACATGAGCGATTCAATGAGCGATTCAATGTCAATACTTTTTGGAGGGATTATTGTCACATGTGCAAGAATGACTAATGGCAACAAGTGGAGGAGAGATAATGTCAAAAAGTGCATCAGAGATTTGGCAATTCTTCCAACGACAAGCGGATAATTCCCAACAACGGAGTCGATCGCTCAGGAATATTAAAATAATTAAAGGAGTGAATGAGGTTCACATTGGCGAGTCAACTTCGGGAATCAAAGAAGTCAAGGAAATGGTTGAAGGTCTCTCTCGACAAATAGCATCATTAATGACTGCTAAATCAACAGAACAACATGACCATGACTCATACCATGACACATGTGCAAGAATGGCTAATGGCAACAAGTGGAGGATAGCTAATGTCAAAACGTGCATCAAAGATTTGGGAATTCTTCCAGCAACAAGCGGATAATTCCCAACAACGAAGTTGATCGCTCAGAACTACTAAAATAATTAAGGGAGTGAATGAGGTTTACATTGGCGAGTCAACTTTGGAAATCAAATAAGTCAAGGAGATGGTTGAAGGTATCTCTCGACAAATAGAATCGTTAATGATTGCTAAATCAATAGAACAACATGACCATGACTCATACCATGACACATGTGCAAGAATGGCTAATGGCAACAAGTGGAGGATAGCTAATATCAAAAAGTGCACCAGAAATTTGGGAATTCTTCCAGCGACAAGCGGATAATTCCTAACAACGGAGTCGATCGTTCAGGAATACTAAAATAATTAAGAGAGTGAATGAGGCTCACATTGGCGAGTCAACTGTTGAGTGTTAGAAAATACATATTTATAAAGGAGAAGACCGTCATTTTACATTTCAAGTCTTACTAACAACCTTTACTTTTATGTATTTAACCTTCTTGTGATTTAATTACATGTGTTTTATTTTAATTAAGTATTTTATTTATTTTAGGGGCATTATAGTCATTTCACAATAAAGGAGAGATCAGATGGCAAAACGGATATCAATTTTGAACTCAGGACGGTCGAAAACCTTAGGAAGAGCATAAAAGGAAAAATGGCACTAATCACATGTACAGTACTATTCACGTGTACGGTACTGTCTACATTACTTTTCACGACACTGTTCACATAGACGGACCGATGATGTGGCATTGACCGATGATGTGGCATTGACTGATGAGGTGTCACGATCTTGTTGGACTAAAATTCTTATGTACTGTTGATGGTGACGTGGCAGCATATCAGTGGACGAAAAATCTCGCGTACGGTACATGCATCACACATGATTATTTTCAACCAAACCGCGTTACTGTTCATCCGGGTCAAACCGTGTTACTGTTCATCCGCGTGGTCAAACCACGTACTGTTGACTGATGACGCGGCGTAATCCTGAGCGTCCAAGCTGTTTTTAATCCGATGGCCATGATTTACTCCATGTATCTATAAAAAAGGGGCCTTCCCCCCCTAATTTGATATCTCTGAATCCATTTTTGGGATTCATTTTCTGTAATTCCTTCTCCATCTTGTAATTCCCATTTTGCCCCTAGTTCAATTATGAGTGGCTAATTTTCTTTCAAGCTTGGGTTGAAGGTGAAGTCTCAACATGTGTCATGGGCTTAATTTGGTAAATTTATTTTCTCTTCCCCTCTAGTTTTTGTGGATGTTTTGACTTCTTGTTGACAAATAATAATATTATTGTCTAGTACCGCCTTGGTTTCACCGGCCCTCTAGTACAAGGTTATTATTATTTGGCACGATAAGCCCTTAGCACCATATTGATTAGAGTGTGGTTCATGAGGTGTGGATTCCCCCCTCATGATTTAATTGGCATTAATACGGATTATTTAGCCCATGATGCATGTTGATACGGATCCAGATACCCAAGTACGTCATTTCAATATATTTCGCTTCAATTTATTCTCGCCATTGCAATTCCAATTTTAGAATTTATTATTGCCATTTCAATTCCAATTTTAGAATAATTTAAATCACTTCCACCACAATTCCAACCACCCGTTTACAAAATTAATTCTACATATAATTAAAATTCACTTCCTTGTGGGATCGACACTCGTCACCATTGATCTATACTACAATAGATTCGTGCGCTTGCGAGTACATTAAAATTTGCACAACAAGTTTTTGGCGCCGTTGCCGGGGAGGTAAGTAATTTTAATTCATAGAATTAATTTTTGTGAATATTTCCATTTAATTGTTTTCTTGTATTTTTTTATTTAAAAAAAAAGAAAAAAAAGTGAATCTACATTTAAAGGTTAGTATTTCTTTTTTTTTCTCACTTCTTTAAAATTCTATAATTTAATTTTCAATTTATTTTTCTTTGTAATTTTTTTTGTTTATCTTATTAATTTATTTTTAGTTAATTTATTTCACGTATTTGTTTTTGTGTATTTTTATAGAAAGGTTTTAATAGCGCAATAAGGTTAGTATCGTAATTTCTCCCTCTTCTTTATTTTTATTTATTTTGTTCCCATCTTTATTTTTTATTTTATTTATTTTGCATGCATGGTCGAAGGTCATTATTATCCAATCTTGAACCTATAGACCTTGAACTTGAGAAAACACTTCGCACACACAAACAAGTAAAAAATAAAATGGATTTGCAACCACAGGAGAGGCCATTTAAGGATTATTTCAGTCCTTTAGCAAATTTGAGCACATCATGTATAAGATACCCAAATGTAGCTGCTAGGAGCTTTGAATTAAAACCTAGTGTGCTAAATTGTCTTTCCACATTTTATGGTCTAGAAAATGAGGACCCATATAATTATCTGAATGATTTTCATGCCATTTGTCAAACTTTTAAATATGAAAATTTTTCAAACGATGATGTTAAACTCATATTATTCTCATTTTCTTTAAAGGATAGAGCTCATTCATGGCTTAATACATTGCCTGCCAATAGCATTTCATCATGGGAACAAATGGTAACGAAATTTTTGAATAAATATTTCCCAGTGCATAAAACCAATGCTATTCGCAGGGAAATCTCAGAGTTTACTCAGAGAGAAGACGAGCAATTTTTCGAAACTTGGGAGCGATTCAATGGGCTACTCTTGAAGTGTCCACATCATGGGTACGAGAAATGGCACCAATGCCAATACTTTTTGGAGGGATTACTACCAAATGTGCAAGAATGGCTAATGGCAATAAGTGGAGGAGAGCTAATGTCAAAAAGTGCATCAGAGATTTGGGAATTCTTCCAGCGACAAGCGGATAATTCCCAACAACGGAGTCGATCATTCAGGAATACTAGAAGAATTAAGGGAGTAAATGAGGTTCACATTGGCGAGTCAACTTCGGGAATCAAAGAAGTCAAGGAGATGGTTGAAGGTCTTGCTCGACAAATAGCATTGTTATCGATTGCTAAATCAACAGAACCACATGACCCTGACTCATACTCTGATCAAGCCAATGCCATAGGTGTAATGAGAAAGCCATCAAATTACAACCCATACTCCAACACATATAACCCTGGATGGAGAGACCACCCCAATTTTTCATGGTCTCAAGGATTCCAACAGAATGGACCAGCAACTCCAGCTCCACCAATTCCTCAAAATCCTCAAGCCTCTCAGCCCCCATTTAGACCATACAATCAAAACCAGAACTACTCTCAACCCAGACCATGGGAGGATGCATTGCAGAATTTCAAGAATGTTACTCACTCCACGATTGAGCAACAGAACCACACCATTGATGGACTACGAAATGAGTTGAGAGCGGGCTTCAATTCACAAGCCCAATCAGTTTCAAGCCTCGAGAAGATGGTGGGACAACTTGCTTCTTCAGTTCAGACCTTGGCAATGACTGTTGAAAAAGGTAAATTTCCAAGTCAACTAGTGCCTAATCCTAAAGGAGTGCATGAAGCAACTACTAGTTCACCACAACAGCATGGAGAGGTCAAAGCAGTCATGACCCTGCAAAAAGGAAAAGAAGTCGACAACAAAGTGGAGATGCCGGTGACAAAAGAAAATCAAATTGTACCTGTGAGTGTTGAGGACTCATCACCGGAGGAGAAAGAAGAAACCAACCCACGAGAATATGTTCTGAAAGCTCCATTTCCTCAGAGGTTAGCTAAAGGAAAAAAAAGGAAAATCCACATGTGAGATTCTTGAAATCTTCAAACAGGTAAGTGTTAACATCCCTTTACTTGATGCTATAAAACAAGTTCCATCTTATGCCAAGTTTCTTAAAGACTTTTGTACTAAAAAGAGAAATATGCATGTTCAAAAGAAGGCATTTTTAACAGAAAACGTTAGTTCTATACTCCAACATAAAATTTCTTTAAAATAGAAAAACCCAGGCTCCCCCACTATCTCGTGTAGCATAGGGAACTACACAATTGAGAATGCTTTGTTGGATTTAGGAGCTAGTGTAAATTTGTTGCCTTATTCAATATTTATGAAACTTGGACTAGGAGAATTACACCCAACTCCAGTGGTGTTACAGCTTGCAGATCGGTCCACAAAAATATCTCGTGGTATTGTGGAGGACGTGCTTATCCAGGTAGACAAGTTTTATTTTCCTGTTGATTTCATTGTAATTGACACTCAACCAATACAGGACTCAAGGAAGCACATCCCCATTATTCTAAGGCGACCTTTCTTGGCAACTGCGGATGCTCACATTCAATGTAGGACCGAAAATATGCAGTTGTCCTTCGGCAACATGACTATGGAGCTAAACATTTTCAACATTGCCAAACAACCTCACAGTGCAGATGATGGAATTGTTGATGTGGATTTAATTGAAGCATTAGTTGATGACACTTTTCTTTCAAACCTTAGTGATGATCCTTTACAAACATGTTTAACTCACGTTGGTTTGGATTTTGATATTGACAGATCGGTCGATGAGGTCAACGCCCTACTTGACTCAGCACCATCCATGGACACTAATAAATGCAAGTCAAGAGTTAAACAACTAGCACCATCAGAGAAGAAACTCATCCCATCATCAGAATCACCACCGAAACTCGAGCTCAAACCATTGCCCAACACTTTGGAATATGCATTTTTGGGAGAAGAAAGCACTCTACCGGTAATCATCTCATCATCCCTCAACGATGAAAAAAAAGGGTAAGTTGTTGTATGTTTTAAAAGAGCATAAAGGAGCATTATGATGGATCATAGCAGACATAAAAAGTATAAATCCAGTAGACTGCATGCATTACATTCATCTTGATGAAAATGCTAAATCTACTAGGGAAATGCAACGTCGATTAAATCCTAATATGAAAGAAGTTGTTAGAACTGAAGTCCTTAAACTATTAGACGCAGGTATCATTTACCCAATTTCTGATAGTTCAAGGGTCAGTCCTGTGCAAGTTGTCCCCAAAAAGTCAGGAGTCACAGTAGTTACCAATGCTGATAATGAATTGATACCAACTAGGGTAACTACAGGATGGCGTGTATGCATTGATTATAGAAAATTGAAATCTGTCACACGTAAAGACCATTTTCCTTTACCATTTATTGATCAAATGCTTGATAGATTAGCAGGCCATGAATTTTATTGCTTTCTAGATGGCTACTCAGGATATAATCAGATTCCCATAGCACCAAAAGATCAAGAGAAAACTACTTTCACTTGTCCTTTTGGCACATTTGCATATAGGAGAATGCCATTTGGATTATGTAATGCACCTGCTACATTTCAACAATGCATGTTGAGCATTTTTTCTGATATGGTTGAACGATTCCTTGAAGTCTTTATGGATGACTTTTCTGTCTTTGGTGATTCGTTTGATCAATGTTTACATCATTTAACACTAGTTCTGCAGAGATGTATCCAGAAGAACTTGGTCTTAAATTGGGAGAAGTGCCATTTTATGGTAAAACAAGGTATTGTTCTCGGTCACATCATTTCAAGCAAAGGTATTGAGGTTGACAAAGCCAAGGTGGATCTCATTTCTAATCTTCCTCCACCTAAAACAGTCAGAGAAGTAAGATCTTTCCTTGGGCATGCTGGTTTCTATAGACGTTTCATTAAAAATTTTAGCAAAGTTTCTAGACCCTTATGCAATCTACTTGCTAAGGATGTACCTTTTATCTTTGATGATTCATGTCTTATGGCATTTGAAAAACTAAAGCAGTAGTTGACATCATCACCCATCATTCAGCCCCCAAACTAGAGTTTACCATTTGAGCTCATGTGTGATGCATCTGACTATGCTGTACGAGCAGTATTAGGACAAAGAGTTGATCGAATTCCCCACGTTATTTACTTTGCTAGTATGACATTGAATGATGCATAGTTGAACTATTCAACTACTGAAAAAGAAATGCTAGCAGTAGTGTTTGCATTAGAGAAATTTCGATCTTATCTCATTGGTCGTAAAATAATCGTGTTCACAGATCATGCTGCTCTTAAATATCTTCTCACAAAGAAAGATGCAAAAGCTAGACTAATTCGTTGGGTGTTACTTTTGTAGGAATTTGACTTGGAATTCAAAGATAAGAAAGGGACAGAAAATGTTGTGGCGGACCACCTCTCTCGTCTTCATTTTGACACAATTACAGAGCCATTAATATTGAATGAGTCATTTCCAGACGAACAATTAATGAGTGTGGAAGTATTACCTTGGTATGCTGATATAGTTAATTATCTTGTTACAGGTAAACTTCCAGAGCATTGGACCAAGCAAGATAAGGCTAAATTCTTTACAGAGATAAAGAATTTCTTTTGGGATGACCCGTATTTGTTCAAGTATTGTGCGGATCAAATTGTTAGACGATGTGTCCCAGAAAATGAAATTTAGAATATTCTTTCATTCTGCCATGAACAAGCTTGTGGAGGCCATTTCAGTGCTAAGAAAACAGCAACTAAAGTTTTACAATGTGGTTTCTATTGGCCAACTATATTTCGAGATGCTTACACTTTTTGTTCTTCATGTGATAGGTGTCAACGAATGGGGAGCATTACACGAAGGAACATGATGCCACTAAATCCAATTTTAGTGGTTGAGATTTTTGACGTATGGGGTATCGACTTTATGGGAACCTTTCCCCCTTCTTTTGGCAATCAATATATATTGGTTGCTGTTGACTATGTATCAAAATGGGTAGAAGCAATTTCATGTAGAACCAATGATCACAAGGTGGTGATAGGATTTTTAAAAAGCAACATTGTTTCACGCTTTGGATTCCCTCGAGCAATAATCAGTGATGGTGGTGCCCACTTTTGTAACAAAGCATTCAAAGCTCTTTTGACAAAGTATTCAATCACACACAAAGTGGCGACCCCGTATCATCCGCAAACCAGTGGCCAAGTTGAGATCTCCAATCGAGAAATAAAGCACATATTAGAAAAGACGGTGAGGCCGGACAGAAAAGATTGGTCATTAAGACTTGATGATGCATTATGGGCATATAGAACGGCTTTCAAGACCCCGATTGGGATGTCACCCTACAGGCTAGTGTATGGAAAAGCTTGCCACCTACTTGTGGAACTCGAGCATTGTGCGTATTGGGCTATCAAGAAATTCAACTTTGACATGCAGCAAGCCAGCTCAGAAAGAAGATTACAACTGGCAGAACTTGAAGAAATTCGCAATGACGCATACGAAAATGCCAAGATTTACAACCAACGAATGAAAGTCTTCAATGACAAGCAAATTATGAGAAAATCTTTCACCCTAGGTCAGAAAGTGCTTTTATTCAATTCTCGCTTGCACCTATTCCCAGGTAAGTTACGCTCTCGTTGGTCTGGCCCATTTATTGTTCATACTGTTTTTCCACATGGGATAATTGAAATTAAGGACCCAAAGAACGGTGTCACGTTTAAAGTTAATGGTCAAAGATTAAAGTCATATCTAGAGTACCAACCACATGGAGAAGACACTGAAATAAATTTGAGTGACCCACCAGATTTGAATTGATTTTTTTTTCTTTTCGTTGATTTGATTTTTTTTCTTTCTTTATATTATTCTTCTGCTAATTGAAATTATTTTTGCATAAATGTGTTTGTTTAACTATTAAGTTTTCTTTTATCATTTTTAATCATGAGTACATTACTTAGACCGTCCCTCCTGAACATTCTTAAACCACTTCAACGTATCAAAACTCATCTCAAAAGGCAGATTCAATTTTGTAAAACACATCGCATTTGGGCTCTACAACCACCAGAGTTAGTAGCCTATGTTAAGGGTTTAGAACGCCAACTCCGAGACATTGAAAGAAGTGTTTACGACATCCAGTTAGAGCTTGAGGTAAATTCAATAAGAGGACGATTTTAATTTTCTTTGTGTGTTTTAATTTGTTTTTCTGTTTGTGTGCTTTAGTTTGTTACCTCGGTGAAGTGGCGGATAACGGTACTCCGTGACAATCAAGTCGGTTACTTCAGTTTCCCATAATAACTGATATTCTGAGGTGAAGGTATGGACAGAAACAAGATTCTAGCGAAGCTTCACAAGCGATTCCCTTTACTTCCTCAGAATGCCCTCTTTACGATTTATAAAGCTCGGTCCGAACGCATGCGATTACTCATGAGGAATAACATACCTGCTGACATTCGTTGGTTAATCGAAGCGAAAGTACGATCGGCAGGTGAGTTACCTCCAAAATTTATTACATACATGCCTGGTTGTGGTAAAGGAAATTATGCAAGAAAACGACGAGCTCGAAGAATTTCTGTTGCTTGTCATAAGTGTGCCAGAATGAGTTGCAATAAAAACCCATGTTCTTTAGGAATGATGTCTGATAACAGGGAAGATAAGATTCAATTCATTAGGGATGGCTTGAATAAGGAGTCATTGGATGATATCCTTTTGTCTCTTGAAACGCATCCCAGTGGATATGTGCAAGGAGCGATTCTCCAGTTATGACCATTATTCCAGAAAGAGCATGCACGATATAGTCTCAGGAATCTGACTATAAACGACCTTGTTTGCCAGTTTATAAGAAAACTGGATAGGAAGCCTATCCTCGACCCATAGAGGGCGTTCAAGCCGTTTCTGGACGTAAAACCAGAGAAAAATGTGAGCCACAATCGCAACTACCTGTAAATATCCTTTCACTTTACTATTATTTTATTTCACTATTTTTTTATTGTGTGCATTATTGTCTTTAATAATTTTATTACTGTTTGCTTTTTCCTTTTTACTGTTTCCTTTTTGACTCTCGAGCCATGTGCTTTACGCGTTATTTGACACTGACATATTACCTCATACACAACTGTAATCCACTGTCACCAAGATTCTTAAATGTGATTTCTTTTTTGTCAAGCACTCACAAATTATTTTTGAGAAGTATCACAATGGCAGCTACTCCCAATAGACAATTCAAGAACATTTGTGTGCTTTCTGGATTTACATATGGCAAACATAAAGAGTTCGTTGAGGCAGCCATCGATCTTGGTCGAAGTATAGCATAGAGAAAATTACACTTGGTGTATGGAGGAGGCAACCGAGGGTTATCAAAAATGGTCTCAGAAGCAGTTTTTATCAAAGGAAGTCAAGTGTTAGGCATTATCCCAAGAGTCTTAAAACCATTGGGCAGTTCGTCTGACTCATCAACTAGAGAAGAGTTAGTCGTTTCAGGTATGCAAGAAAGAATAACTGAAATGCTTAATCATGCTGATTCTTTTATTTTCCTTCCAGGAGATCTTGCAACACTAGAGGCACTTATCACGCTAGCATCTTGGGCTCATCTGCACATCCACCAAAAACCCATCGGTTTGTTAAATGTCAATAACTTTTATGATGGCTTTATCGCATTTCTTAACCATGCAATAAAAAACTATTTCATTCCTTCTAATGTGAAAAAACTTTTTATTTGTGCTCACACTGCTAATGAGCTACTTGATATGTTACAAGCTTATAAACCGGAGCCAGACCCCTGGACCTTTATGTTGGAGTGCCCAAATAATGATGGTAACAGTAGCCGCAGTAAGAAGTATAAATTAGATTTAACTCTCCGCTTGTAAATATTGTTTTCTGTGTTGCACCACCCAGGTGATGTCTTCTAAACTCTACTTCTTTCCTTTCAAACATTGAGGACAATGTTTCGTTCTGGTTGGGGAGAGGGAATAGTCGACAATTGTGAAATTTTGGTTAAGTTTTTACTAATTTTTGTTGTAGAAACTAACTGTTGCTAACTTTTTGTGTTGAAGATGGCTGAATATGGAGTGTAGTGACTCTAGAAACGCATCTTCATCGTTAAAAAAAAATTAAAAAACTAAAAAAAATTTCAGACATTTTCTTTTTCTTTATTATGTTTTTATATTTATTTTTCTTCTTTTTAATTTCTCCTCTATAAATATACATTTTCCAACTTGTGAGTCGAAGATGGCTGAATATGGAGTGTAGTTCCTCTAGAAACGCATCTTCTTTATAAAAAAAAATCATTTTGTTTTTCCATCATTTTAAGTGTAACTTTTCTAATTAGTTTTTCTGCATCATTTTCACATTTCTGCATGCATATTTTCCTTTCTTGTTTAGAATAGGTTGGGGGGTAGAATGTTGTTTTAAAAAAAAAATTGTGTGATTTGTTTTAACATTGGATGACATGATTAATTTCAAATTTTAGTATTTATATTATCCTTGGTCTTAAGTGATGTTACATTATGTTTGCTACTCTACATGTTGATGTCGGAGATAAATATGAGTTGCTTGAAGGAATGAACATGTCATAATAAGTACCAAGTGAGTTTTTGAGCCTATCATTTTTCTTGGAAAGTAACCCTTTTGCCCATTCTTTATACAGCTTAACAGTTTATTATTGTACACACTATCTCTAGATTTCTTTTGAGTTAACCCTTAAAAAAAATTGTAAAATTAAAAAAAAAAGTGTGTTGCTACATTGGGAGGTCCATCTAACTAGTAGATATTGATGATTATTTAGAACCCTGAAAAACAATGGAAAGGCCATCTTTGTCCCGTTTGAGCCTTTCTAGCCATCCCTTTTGTGAAATATCCATAGTTAACCATTTTGAGCCTTTAAAAAAAAAAACCTTTTATTTGTTTAACTTATCTTGACCCACTCCGATTTGGAGTATTACCCAATGTCTTATAAGTTTCATCACCTATTTATGTTTGAGAAAAATATAAATAAGTATTTTTGTTCAGTGAAGTTATGCCAAATAAAAGCAAAAAAAAACAACAACAAAACAAAAATTGTTGTTTCAAAAGAAAAATAAAAAATAAAAAAATAAAAATAATAGGTGAAATCCACCTTGCAACTTTCAAAAAAAAAAATTCTCTGCATTTTTCTCAAACATACACTTTATTTTCCTTATTTCCCTTCTTTGTTAGCCATATCCCTAGCCTACGTTACGTCCTAATAAAAGTCCATCTTGATTTTAGGGAACTATAGTTTGAAGTAGAAGCTAGTTATATGGGCTAAAAAGATGTAGTGGTGCATAATAAAAATAAATAAATAAATAAAAGAAAAAAAAAAAGATAAATAAATTGGGTTGACTAGCATTTTTATTTGACTTGAGATCGTATTATTTCTAAGCTGAGGGCATATTTATTTCATCTTGGTGAGAGCATGTGATATCACTTCTTTATTATTTTCTCTCTCAATTACCATTCATTGGAGTGACTATTTTTATTGGTTTTAATTTCTTTGTGAGAGTGTCACTACTTCCAGTGAGATTTTGGGGTTTGACATGTCATTCTTGAAAGTAGCTATAACAAAGTCTACTAGGCTGATTCATGTGGATGGTTGATGTGGGTGTGATGTTGCTTTAGACTGGAGATAATGCTTATACTTTTATTTGATTGCTATCATTAATCTGATGGAATAAATACGAGTGTTTTTATTAAAAAAAAATTATTTTGAATTTTAATTTTGTTTTCGCTTTATTTGCTAGGGACTAGTAATAAGCTGGTTGGGGGGTGTGTTGAGTGTTAGAAAATGCATATTTATAAAGGAGAAGACCGTCATTTTACATTTCAAGTCTTACTAACAACCTTTACTTTTATGTATTTAACCTTCTTGTGATTTAATTACATATGTTTTATTTTAATTAAGTATTTTATGTATTTTAGGAGCATTATAGTCATTTCACAATAAAGGAGAGATCAGACGGCAAAACAGATATCACTTTTGAACTCAGGACGGTCGAAAACCTTAAGAGGAGCATAAAAAGAAAATTGGCACTATTCACATGTACCGTACTATTCAGGTGTACGGTACTGTCTACGTTACTTTTCACGACACTGTTCACATAGACGGATCGATGACGTGACATTGACCGATGATGTGGCATTGACTGATGAGGTGTCACGATCCTGTTGGGCTAAAATTCTTATGTACTGTTGATGGTGACGTGGCAGCATATCAGTGGACGAAAAATCTCGCGTACAGTACATGCATCACACAGGATTATTTTCAACCAAACCGCATTACTGTTCATCCGGGTCAAACCGTGTTACTGTTCATCCGCGTGGTCAAACCGCGTACTGTTGACTGATGACGTGGCGTAATCCTGAGCGTCCAAACTGTTTTTAATCCAATGGCCATGATTTACTCCATGTATCTATAAAAAGAGGGCCTTCCCCCCCTAATTTCATATCTCTGAATCCATTTTTGGGATCCATTTTTGGGATCCATTTTCTGTAATTCCTTCTCCATCTTGTATTTTCTTCGTATTTTAATAAATTTCCATTTTGCCCCTAGTTCAATTATGAGTGGCTAATTTTCTTTCAAGCTTGGGTTGAAGGTCAAGTCTCAACATGTGTCATGGGCTTAATTTGGTAAATTTATTTTCTCTTCCCCTCTAGTTTTTGTGGATGTTGACTTCTCATCGACAAATAATAATATTCTTGTCTAGTACCGCCTTGGTTTCACTGGCCCTCTAGTACAAGGATATTATTATTTGGCACGATAAGCCCTTAGCACCATATTGATTAGAGCGTAGTTCATGAGGTGTGGATTCCCCCCTCATGATTTAATTGGCATTAATACGGATTATTTAGCCCATGATGCATGTTGATACGGATCCAGATACCCAAGTACGTTATTTCAATATATTTTGCTTCAATTTATTCTCGCCATTGCAATTCCAATTTTAGAATTTATTATCGCCATTTCAATTCCAATTTTAGGATAATTTAAATCACTTCCACCACAATTCCAACCACCCATTTACAAAATTAATTCTACATATAATTAAAATCCACCTCCTCGTGGGATCGACACTCGTCACCATTGATCTATACTACAATAGATTCGTGCGCTTGCGAGTACATTAAAATTTGCACAACATCAACTTCGGGAATCAAAGAAGTCAAGGAGATGGTTGAAGGTCTCTCTCAACAAATAACATCGTTAACGACTGCTAAATTAACAGAACAACATGACCATGACTCATACTCAGATCAAGCCAATGCCATAGGTGTAATGAGCAAACCATCAAATTACAACCCATACTCCAACACATATAACCTTGGATGGAGAGACCACCTCAATTTTCATGGTCTCAAGGATTCCAACAGAATGTACCAACAGCTCCAGCTCCACCAATGCAACCAATTCCTCAAATTCCTTAAGCCTTTCAGCCACTATTTAGACTATACAATCAGAACCAGAACCACTCTCAACCTAGACCATGGGAGAATACATTCCAGAATTTCAGGAATGTTACTCACTCCACGATTGAGCAACAGAACCGCACCATTGATGACCTACGAAATGAGATGAGAGCAGGCTTCAACTCACAAGCCCAATCAGTTTCAAGTCTCGAGAAGATGGAGGGACAACTTGCTTCTTCAGTTCAAACTTTAGCAATGATTGTTGAGAAAGACAAATTTCCAAGTCAACAAATGCCTAATCCTAAAAAAGTACATAAAGCAAGTATCAGTTCACCACAACAGCATGGAGAGGTTAAAGTCGTTATGACCTTGCGAAAATGGAAAGATGTCAACAACAAAGTGGAGATGCCGGTGACAAAAACGAGTCAAATTGTACTTGTGAAAATTGAGCACTCACCATCAGAGGAGAATGAGGAAACCGATCCACGAGAATATGTTTCTAAAGCTCCATTTCCTCAAAGGTTAGCTAAAGGAAAGAAAAGAAAGTCTACATGTGAGATTTTTGAAATCATCAAACAGGTAAGTGTTAACATCCCTTACTTGCTGTTATAAAACAAGTTTCATCTTATGCCAAGTTTCTTAAAAATCTTTGTACTAAAAAGAGAAATATTCATGTCCAACACAAAATTCTTCTAAAATGCAAAGACCTAGGCTCCCCCACTATCTCATGTAGTCTAGAGAACCACACAATTGAGAATGCTTTGTTGGATTTAAGAGCTAGTGTAAATCTGTTGCCTTACTAAGTTTTCGTGAAACTTGGACTGGGAGAATTACACCAAACTCCAGTGGTGTTACAGCTTGCAAATCGATCCATAAAAATACTTTGTGGTATTGTGGAGGACGTGCTTATCCAGGTAGATGCTGAGTGTTAGAAAATGCATATTTATAAAGGAGAAAACCGTCATTTTACATTTCAAGTCTTACTAACAACCCTTACTTTTATGTATTTAACCTTCTTGTGATTTAATTACATGTGTTTTATTTTAATTAAGTATTTTATGTATTTTAGGGGCATTATAGTCATTTCACAATAAAGGAGAAATCAGACGGCAAAACGGACATCACTTTTGAACTCAGGACGGTCAAAAACCTTAGGAGGAGCATAAAAGGAAAAATGGCACTATTCACATGTACGGTACTATTCACGTGTACGGTACTGTATACGTTACTGTTCACATAGACGGATGATGACGTGGCATTGACCGATGATGTGGCATTGACTGATGAGGTGTCACGATCTTGTTGGACTAAAATTCTTATGTACTGTTGATGGTGACGTGGCAGCATATCAGTGGACGAAAAATCTCGCGTACGGTGCATGCATCACACAGGATTATTTTCAACCAAACCACTGTTCATCCGGGTCAAACCGCGTTACTGTTCAAAGTCGGGTCAAACCGTGTTACTGTTCATCCGCGTGGTCAAACCGTGGACTGTTGACTAATGACGTGACGCAATCCTGAGCGTCCAAACTGTTTTTAATCCGATGGCCATGATTTACTCCATGTATCTATAAAAAGGGGGCCTCTCCCCCCTAATTTGATATCTCTGAATCCATTTTTGGGATCCATTTTCTGTAATTCCCTCTCATCTTGTATTTTCTTCGTATTTTAATAAATTCCCATTTTGCCCCTAGTTCAACTATGAGTGGCTAATTTTCTTTCAAGCTTGGGTTGAAGGTGAAGTCTCAACATGTGTCATGGGCTTAATTTGGTAAATTTATTTTCTCTTCCCCTCTAATTTTTGTGGATGTTTTGACTTCTCGTCGACAAATAATAATAGTCTTGTCTAGATACCGCCTTGGTTACACCGGCTCTCTAGTATAAGGTTATTATTATTTGGCACGATAAGCCCTTAGCACCATATTGATTAGAGCGTGGTTCATGAGGTGTGGATTCCCCCCTCATGATTTAATTGGCATTAATACGGATTATTTAGCCCATGATGCATGTTGATACGGATCCAGATACCCAAGTACGTCAATTTAATAGATTTTCTCTTCAATTTATTCTCTCAATTGCAATTCCAATTTTAGAATTTATTCTCGCCATTTTAATTTAAGTATTAGCATATTCCAAATCATTTCCACCATAAATCCAACTACCCATTGACAAAATTAATTCTATATATAATTAAAATCCACCTCCTCGTGGGATCGACACTCGTCACCATTAGTCTATACTACAATAGATTTGTGCGCTTGCGAGTACATTAAAATTTGCACAATAGTAGACAAGTTTTATTTTCCTGTTGATTTCATTGTAATTGACACTCAACCAATCTAGGATTCAAGGAAGCACATCCCCATTATCCTAGGCCGACCTTTCTTGGTAACTGCCGATGCTCACATTTAATGCAGAACTGGAAAAATGCAGTTGTCCTTTGGCAAAATGACTATGGAGCTAAACATCTTCAACATTGCCAAACAACCTCACAATGCAGATGATGGAATTGTTGATGTGGATTTAATAGAAACATTAGTTGATAATACTTTTCTTTCAAACCTTAGTGATGACCCTTTACAAACACGCTTAACTTACTTTGGTTTGAATTTTGATATTGACATATAGGTTGATAAGGTTAATGCTCTGCTTGACTCAGCACCATCCATGGACACTAATAAATGGAAGTCAAGAGTTGAACCACTACTACCATCAGAGAAGAAACTCATCCCATCATCAAAATCACCACCGAAACTCGAGTTCAAACCATTACCCAACACTCTGGAATATGCATTTTTGGGAGAAAAAAGTACTATGCCGGTAATCATCTCATCATCCCTAAACAACGAACAAAAAGGTAAGTTGTTGGATGTTTTAAAAGAGCACAAAGGAGCATTAGGATGGACCATAGCAGACATAAAAGGTATAAATCCAGTAGACTGCATGCATTACATTCACCTTAATGAAAATGCTAAACCTACTAGGGAAATGCAACGTCGGTTAAATCCTAACATGAAAGAAGTTATTAGAACTGAAATCCTTAAGCTATTAGATGCATGTATCATTTACCCAATTTCTGATAGTTCATGGGTCAGTCTTGTGTAAGTTGTACCTAAAAAGCCAGGAGTCATAGTAGTTACTAATGCTGATAATGAATTGATACACACTAGAGTGACTACATGATGACGTGTATGCATTGATTATAGAAAGTTGAATTCTGTCACACGTAAAGACTATTTTCCCTTACCATTTATCGATCAAATGCTTGCTAGATTAGCAGGCCATGAATTCTATTGTTTTCTAGATGGCTACTAAGGATACAATCAGATCCCCATAGTACCAAAAGATCAAGAGAATATCACTTTCACTTTCCCTTTTGGCACATTTGCGTATAGGAGAATGCCATTTGGATTATATAATGCACCTGCTACATTTCAACGATGCATGTTAAGCATTTTTTTTGATATGGTTGAACGATTTCTTGAAGTATTTATGGATGATTGAATGAGTCATTTCCAGATGAACAATTGATAAGTGTGGAAGTATTACCATGGTATGCTGACATCGTGAATTATCTTGTTATAGGTCAACTTCCAGAGCATTGGACTAAACAGGACAAAACCAAATTTTTTGTGGAAATAAAGAATTTCTTTTGGGATGACTCTTATCTATTCAAGTATTGTGCAGATCAAATTGTTAGACAATGTGTCCCAGAAAGTGAAATTCAGAATATTATTTCATTCTGCCATGAACAAGCTTGTGGAGGCCATTTCAGTGATAAGAAAACAGCTACAAAAGTTTTACAATGTGATTTTTGTTGGCCAACTATATTTCGATATGCTTACACCTTTTTCTCTTCATGTGATAGGTCTCAACAAATGGGGAGCATTACATGAAGGAATATGATGCCACTAAATCCAATTTTAGTGGTTGAGATTTTTTATGTATGGGGTATCGACTTCATGAGACATTTTCCTCCTTCTTTTGGCCATCAATACATATTGGTTGCTGTTGACTATGTATCGAAATGGGTAGAAGCAATTCCATGTAAAACCAATGATCACAAGGTGGTGATAGGATTTTTGAAAAGCAACATTGTTTCACGCTTTGGATTCCCTCGAGCAATACTCAGTGATGGTGGTGCCCACTTTTGTAACAAAGCATTCAAAGCTCTTTTGACAAAGTATTCTATCACTCACAAAGTAGCGATCCCATATCATCAGCAAATCAGTGGCCAAGTTGAGATCTCAAATTGAGAAATAAAGCACATATTAGAAAAGACGGTGAGGCCGGATAGAAAAGATTGGTCATTAAGACTCGATGATGCATTATGGGCATATCGAATAGCTTTCAAGACCCCGATTGGGATGTCACCCTACAAGCTAGTGTATGGAAAAGCTTACCACCTACTTGTGGAACTCGAGCATCGTGCATACTGGGCCATCAAGAAATTTAACTTTGACATGCAGCAAGCTAGCTCAGAAAAAAGATTACAACTGGCAGAACTTGAAAAAATTCGCAATGACGCATACGAAAATGCCAAGATTTACAACCAACGAATGAAAGTCTTCAATGACAAGCAAATTATGAGAAAATCTTTCACCCTAGGTCAGAAAGTACTTTTATTCAATTCTCGCTTGCACTTATTCCCAGGTAAGTTACGCTCTTGATGGTATATCCCTTTTATTATTCACATTGTTTTTCTACATGGGGCAATTGAAATTAAGGACCCAAAGAATGGTGTCACGTTTAAAGTTAATGGTCAAAGACTAAAGCCATATCTAGAGTACCAACCACATGGAGAGGATACCGAAATAACTTTGAGTGACCCACCAAATTTGAATAGAGTTTTTTCTTTCTTTTCGGTGATTTGATTTTTTTCTTTCTTTTTACTATTCTTTTGCTAATTGAAATTATTTTTGCATAAGTGTGTTTGTTTAACCATTAAGTTTTCTCTTATCATTGTTAATCATGAGTGCCATAGCTAAACAGTTCCTCCTGGACATTCTTAGACTACTTCAACATGTAAAATCTCATCTCAAAAGGCAAATTTGATTTTGTAAAACACAACATATTTGGGCTCTGCAACTACCAGGGTTAGTATCGCATGTTGAGGATTTAGAAAGCCAACTCAGAGACATTGAGAGAAGTGTCTACAACATCCAGTTTGAGCTTGAGCAAATTTAATAAAAAGACGATTGTAATTTTCTTTATGTGTTTTAGTTTATTTTTCTTTATTTGTGTGCTTTAGTTTGTTACCGCGGTGAAGTGGCGGATAACGGTACTCCGTGATAATCAAGTCGGTTACTTCAATTTCCCATAATAACTGATCTTCTAAGGCGAAGGTATAGACAGGAACGAGATTCTAAAAAAGCTTCACAATCAATTCCCTTCACTTTCTCACAATGCTCTCCTTACAATTTATAAAGCTCGGTCCTTACGCATGCGATTGCTGATGAGGAATAACATACATGCTGACATCCGTTGGTTAATCGAGGTAAAAATACGAGTGGTAGGTGAGTTGCCTCTTAAATTTATTGCATACATGCTTAGTTATGGTAAAGGAAATTATGCAAGAAAACAAAGAGCTCGAAAAATTTCAGTTGCTTGTCATAAGTGTGCTAGAATGAGATGCGATAAAAAAAACCATGTTCTTTAGGAATGATGTCTGATAACAAGGAAGATAAGATTCAATTCATTAGGGATGACTTGAATAAGGAGTTATTGGATGATATCCTTTTGTCTCTTGAAACTCATCCCAGTGGATATGTACAAGGAGTCATTCTCTAGTTATGGCCATTATTCCAGAAAAAGCATGCACGATATAGTCTCGGAAATCTGATTATAAACGACCATGGTTGCCAGTTTATAAGAAAACTGGATAGGAAACCTATCCTTGACCCATAGAGGGTATTCAAACCGTTTCTGGACGTAAAACCAGAGTAAGATGTGAGCCACAGTCACAACTACCTGTAAATACCCTTTTACTTCACTGTTATTTTATTTCACTGTTGTTTTTATCATTTTCATTATTGTCTTTAATAATTTTATTTTATCATTATTTCTTTTTCTTTTTACTGTTTCCTTTTTTACTCGCAAGCCATGTACTTTACGCGTTATTTGACCCACTGTCACCAAGATTCTTAAATATGATTTTTTTGTCAAGCACTCACAAATTGTTTTTGAAAAGTATCTCAATGGTAACTACTCCCAATAGACAATTTAAGAACATTTGTGTGCTTTCTGGATTTAATTATGGCAAACATAAAGAGTTTGTTGAGGCAGCCATAGATCTTGGTCGAAGCATAAAGAGAGAAAATTACACTTTGTATATGGAGGAGGTAACCGAAGGTTATCAAAATTGGTCTCAGAATCTGCTTTTTTCAGAGGAAGCCAAGTGTTAGGCATCATCCCAAGAGCCTTAAAATCTTTGGGCAGTTTTTCGGACTCACCGAATGGGTCGTCTCAGGTATACAAAAAAGAATAACTGAAATGCTTAATCATGCTGATGCTTTTATTTTTCTACCAAGAGATCTTGCAACTCTAAAGGCACTTATCACATTAGCATCTTGGGCCTCTCTGTACATTCACCAGAAACTTATCGGTTTGTTAAATGTCAATATCTTTTATGATGGCTTCATTGCATTTCTTAACCATGCAATAAAAAACTATTTCATTCCTTCTACAGCGGAAAAACTTTTTATTTATGCTTACACTGCTAATGAGCTACTTGATCTATTACAAGCTTATAAACCAGAGCCAGACCCCAGGACCTTGGTGTTGGAGTCTCCAAATAATGATGGTAACAGTAGCCACAGTAAGAAGTACAAAATAGATTTAACTCTCCGCTTGTAAATATTTTCTTCTGTGTATCACCACCCAGGTGATGTCTTCTACACTCTATTTTTTTCCTTTAAAACATTAAGGACAATGTTTCGTTCTAGTTGGGAGGAGGGAATAGTCGACAATTGTGAAATCTTAGTTAAATTTTTACTAATTTTTTGTTGTAGAGACTAACCGTGGCTAACTTTTTGTGTTGAAGATGGCTGAATATGGAGTGTAGTGACTCTAGAAACGCATCTTCTTTGTTTGAAAAAAAAAATTCAGACATTTTCTTTTTCTTTATTAAGTTTTGACAATCATTTTTCTTCTTCTTTCTAATTTCTCCTTTATAAATATACATTTTTAAATTTTTGAGTCGAAGATGGTTGAATATGGAGTGTAGTGCCTCTAGAAACGCATCTTCTTAGTTAAAAAAAAAAAATCATTTTCTTTTTCTATCATTTTAAGTGTAACTTTTCTAATTAATTTTTCTACATCATTTTCATCTTTCTACATGCATATTTTCTTTTCATATTTAGAATAGGTTGGGGGGTAGAACGTTGTTTGAAAAAAAAAATTGTGTGATTTTTTAACATTGGATGACATGATGACTTTCAAATTTTAGTATTTGTATTATCTTTGGTTTTAAGTGCTGTTACGCTATGTTTGCTACTCTACATGCTGATGTCAGAGACAAATATGAGTTGCTTGAAGGAATGCACATGTCATAATAAGTATCAAGTGAGTTTTTGAGCCTATCATTTTTCTTGGAGAGTAACCCTTTTGCCCATTCTTCATACAGCTTAGCAATTTATTATTTTATATACGGTCTCTAGATTTCCTTTGAGTCAATCCTAAAAAAAAAGTTAAATAAAAAAAAGTGTGTTGCTACATCTGGAGGTCCATTTAACTAGTGAATATGGAAGATTATTTAGATCTCTAAAAGACGATGGAAATGTCATATTTGACCCGTTTAAGTCTTTCTAGCCATCCCTTTGACGAAATATCCATAGTTAACACTTTTGAGCCTTTAAAAAAAATATTTCTTTATCAACTTATCATCTTGACTCAGTCCAATTTGGAGTGTTACCCAATATCTTACAAGTTCCATCACCTATTTATGTTTGAGAAAAATGTAAATAATTATTTTGTTCAGTGAAGTTGTGCCAAACAAAAGCAAAAAAAAAAAACAACAACAACAACAAAAAACAAAAACCAAAAACAAAAAAAAATTGTTGTTTCAAAAAATAAATAAATAACAATAATAGGTGAAATCCACCTTGCAACTTCCCAAAAAAAAATCTCAAACATACATTTTGTTTTCCTTATTTTCCCTCCTTTGTTAGTCGTGTCCTTAGCCTATGTTACATCCTAATAAAAGTCTTTCCTGATTTTAGAGAGCTATAGTCTGAAGTAGAAACTAATTATATGGGCTAAAAAGATGTAGTGGTGCATTAAAAAAAATAAATAAATAAATTGGGTTGACTAGCATTTTGTTTGACTTAAGATCGTATTATTTCTAAATTTAGGGCATATTTCTTTCATCTTGGGGAGAGCATGTGATATTACTTCTTTATTATTTTCTCTCAATTATCATTCATTAGAGTGACTATTTTTATTAGGTTTAATTTCCTTATGAGAGTGTCACTACTTCCAGTGAGATTTTGGGGTTTGACATGTCATTCTTGAAAGTAGTTGTGACAAAGTCTACTAGACTGATTCATGTGAATGGTTGATGTGGGTGTGATGTTTCTTTAGACTGGCGATAATGCTTATACTTTTATTTGATTGCTATCATTAGTCTGATTGAATAAACAAGAGTGTTTTAAAAAAAAACATTTTTGATTTGAATTTTGTTTTCGCTTTATTTGGTAGAGACTACTAATAAGCTGGTTGGGGGTGAGTTGAGTGTCAGAAAGTGTATATTTATAAAGGAGAAAATCGTCATTTTATACTTCAAGTCTCTTGTGATTTAATTATGTGTGTTTTATTTTAATTAAGTATTTTATGTATTTTAGGAGTATCATGGTCATTTCACAATGAACGAGAGATCAAACAGCAAAACGGACATCACTTTTGAACTCAGGACAGTCGAAAACCTTAGGAGGAGCATAAAAAGAAAAATGACATTGTTCACATGTACGGTACTGTCTATGTTACTGTTCACGACACTGTTCACACATACAGAATGATGATGTGGCATTGACTGATGAGGTGTCACGATTCTATTGAACTAAAATTCTTATGTACTGTTGATCGGTGACGTCGCAGCATATTAGTGGACCAAAAATCGCGCGTACGGTACATGCATATACATATGATTATTTACAACCAAACCGTGTCACTATTCAAACTGTGTGGTCAAATCTCGTAATGTTGACTGATGACGTTGCGTAATCCTAAACGTCCAAATTGTTTTTAATCCGATGGCCATGATTTATTCAATGTATTTATAAACAGGGGGCCTCCCCCCTAATTTGGCATCTCTGAATTCATTTTTGAGCTCCATTTTCTGTAATTCCTTCTCTATCTTGTACTTTCTACATATTTTAATAAATTCTTATTTTACCCCTAGTTCAATTATGAGTAGCTAATTTTCTTTCAAGCTTGGGTTAAAGGTGAAGTCTCAACATGTGCCATGGGCTTTATTTGGTAAATTTATTTTCTCTTCCCCTCTAATTTTTGTGGATGTTTTGACTTTTCGTCGACAAATAATAATAATTTTGTCTAGATACCGCCATGGTTTCACCGGCTCCCTAGTACAAAGTTATTTTTATTTGGCACGATAAGCCTTTAGCACCATATTGATTAGAGTGTGGTTCATGAGGTGTGGAAACTCCCTTCATGATTTAATTGGAATTATATTTAGCTCATGGTGCATGTTGATGCAGATCCGGATACCCAAGTGCTTCAATTATCATAGTTTTCTCTTTAATTTATTCTAGCTATTTTAATTCAAATTTTAGGATAATTTAAATCATTTCCCTCACAAATCCAACCACTCTCATAGAAAATTAATTCTACACATAATTAAAATTCACCTCCTCGTGAGATCGACACTCGTCACCATTAATCTATTCTACAATAGATTCGTGCGCTTGCAAGTTCAATAAAATTCGCACAACAACTCCCACTGGGACCACGTTCCGATAGTGCTTCTACCTGCTCCGAACTCGTCAGTCTGTCTTTCTTATTTTTCCACTAGCTCTCCTCATTTAATACGGAAACTGCAGCATCGACAAAAACTAAACTATCCACTGGATTGTTGTTCATGATGTTGATGATAAGTTGATCATACGAATCTGGTAGACTTTGAAGTAAAAGCTCTGCACGTTCATTTTCCTCTATATTATAACCCAACATTGTGAGTTGTGAAAATAGAGTTTTTAAGGTGTTGATGCGGTCGGTCACTGATGTAGATTCTGTCATTCGAAGAGTATAGAGTCTCCTCTTTAAGAAGATCTTGTTGTGCAGCGATTTAGCCTCGTATAATTTTGTGAGAGTATTTCATATTTCTTTTGCTGTTTTTTTCTCTGCCACACTGGATAATACTGCATCCGCAAGTGCCAAGTGTAGATCAGAAATGGCGTTGCCGTCTATTTCGTTCCATTTGTCATCAGTTATCTCCATGGGTCTTTCTCTAATTACTGCCAAGCAATTACTTTTCTTCAAGATAGCTTTTATCTTCATTTTCTACAATGAAAAATTATTTTCGTTAAACTTCTCAATTTCATATTTTGCCGCCATTGCTTTTCACCACGAACTAACTTTGCTAGGATCACCTCCCACCGTTTCATGTGAACAGTAACCGTATTCGTAAATATTACCGTATGCGTGAATAAAACAGTACACGTGAATAATATTTTTACATGAGCAGTGCTACCGACTCCAAAAAATACAACCAGTAGCTCTGATACCACTGTTAAGAAATTTATTGGTGAAGCAGACACGCAGCTAAAGTGAAATTAGAAGAAAATAAAGAACAAGCAATAACAAGGACACCAGAAAATTACGTGGTTCGGCTTTTAGCCTACGTTCACGAACGAAAATAGAAGAAAAATATTTTACTAGTAAAAAGAGTTACAAGTATTGTAGTATTTTAGCTCACTTCCCAAAATCTCAATACACCCGAACTCTCAAATCACTATAACAAGAGCTTATAATTTCAAGCTCTCTAAACTCTCTCTCTAAAATGCTAAATCACTCTCTCTCAATGGAATGAATTTACTCATTCTCTTCGTTTTTATTTATAGAGAAAGTTTTGGCACTATTCATCAATGATATATTATTTTTATTATTTTATTTTTTTATTTTTACCTTTTTTGGCTTGTTTCTATTTTTTTCCTTCTTTCTCCATTTTTTCTTTTCTTCTTTCTCCATTTTTTCTTTTGTTCTAGTTAAAGACGGAAGCAATGCCTTCTTCTTCAAAATGGCGAGCCCACCTTCTAGAAGGGTGGTGCCAGCATGCTATATTTTTGTCAATGGTTTGCTGCTGGTTTGGGTCAATGGGTCCAAGTGGCTCAGCTGGGTTCGATGCTGCTGTGTCACGTGAGTTCGAGTGGCTGCTGCTGCATCACACAAGTTCCAGTGGCTGGTGCTGGGTTTGCTGGCAGCTGCTGCTACATCGCGTGGGTGCAAGTGCAGGCTGCTGGTGCTGCGTTTGCTTCGTTGCTGCTGCCTGTTGCGTTACATAGCTGCAGCTTGTGTTGTGTAGCTGCTGGTTCAGCTAACTGGTGGTGTAGATGAATGGGTTCAACTTTCAATTTCAATCGTTGATGCCTGCTTGGGTTCCACCATTGGGTGTCGGCTGGTGCTTTTAAATTTTAGGAATTGTTGTGTGACTTTTGAGAGACTGAAATTTGACAATTTCTTTTCTTTTGTTTTTTTTTTTTTGAATTTTTAATTTGATATTAATTTTTTTTACTTATTCTTTATAAAGCCCGGGTCAATAAAATTATATTCTTATATTACTAGACATATATGATATATCAATAAAATTAGATTTAATTTTCAGTTTTATACAAACTTCATGTGATTTTTGGGATTGCTTTCAAGGAGAATTAGAAGAATGCAAAATTATATTATCTTATAAATGGCTTTGAAAAACAAAAAAAAATAGTGTTTTAAAATTTAATTTTGAAAATAAGTTTTATCCTTAATAAAATTTCACATATATCATCACACGTATTATATAAGCCCATAAACCTAAGACTATCATTATTTAATTTAGAAATAAATCAGTAAATAAATAAAGTAATCATTATTATAATGAGTTTTTACTTTACATTTGTAAGTTATTTTTTTTTCACTGTTATTTTTTAATAACTCTTATATTAATTTACTTGTTTTACCTTTCATTAATATGATTTATGTTTTATTTTACACTTAATGTTAATTTATAAGTTTTATGTTACATCTAAGTTTTTTTTTTTTTTTTGTTTATCAATAATGTATCAATTTACTGCTCCTATACTAATTCACTTGTATTATCTTCTATTTACTAATCTTATATTTCATTTACATAATTTGTGTTTTGTTTACCAATGATATACTAATTTTTCACTCCTATATTAATTTACTTGTTTCACCCTCCATTTACAAGTCTTATTTTTCATTTACATAATTTGTGTTTTATTTTACACTTAATGCTAATTTATAAGTTTTATGTTACATTTGTAAGTTTTGTTTTGCTTACCAATTATACACCAAGTTACCACTCCTAAGTCAATTTATTTGTTTTGTTTTCTATTTATAAGTTTTATTTTCATTTACATAGTTTGTATTTTATTTTACACTTAATGTTAATTTATAAGTTTTATGTTACATTTGTAAGTTTTTGTTTTGTTTACCAATTTTTCACCAATTTACCATTCCTATATAAATTTACTTGCTTTGCCTTTCATTTATTGTCTTATATTTTATTTACATAATTTATATTTTGTTTTACACTTAATGTTAATTTACAAGTTTTATATTATATTTATAAATTTTTTTTTATTTATCAATTATATAGCAATTTACCACTCCTATGTTAATTAACTTGTTTTGTCTTACATTTACAATCTTATATCTTATTTATATAATTTATGTTTTACTTAATGTTGATTTATAAATTTTATGTTAAATTTATAAATTTTATGTTAAATTTATATGTCTTATGTTTCATTTATATGATTCATGTTTAATTGCAGTGTTAATTGCACTACTTCTCAAAAGATTTTACTTACGATATATATATATATATATAGAGAAATTATCTACTATCCACCCATTTTTTCTAACTTTTATAAAAAAATATATAATTTTTTTTTCTGGAATCCACCTAAAGTTATATTTTTTTTCATTTTTCCACTTTCGTTTGAAGACCATTAAGAAAACTAATGGAATATTATTTAAATGACCTTTTTACCCTCAAATGTAAAAGATAAATTATCCACCGACCACCTATTGTTTTCATATTTTTTCAAAAATACAATTTTTTTATTTTTTTATTTTTGTTGAACTCCACTTGAAGTTATATTGTTTTGCACTTATCTACCACTGTGTCGTTGTGAAATGATAATTTTACTCTTATGATATTAGCAAAGTTATAACGGTGTTATAACGAGAGTGGACCAATAAAAAAAATGTTAACTTCAAGTGGAGCGCTGAAAAAAAAAAAAAGATTTGTGTATTTTTGAAAAACGGTGAAAAAACGGATGGACGGTAAATAATTTCTCATATATATCAAAGCGGCTATCATTGTTTTATTTAGGGATGACAAAATTCTCCATAGGCTTGGAGCGTCATTGGGCCCCACCCCAAATGAGGTGAATTTTGAACAACTTCTTAAGAATGGGTGGGAATAGGTGAAAAATAATTCTCAAAATCTTAATGAGGTGGAGTTTAATTTTGTACTCTCCACCACACCCTCACCCCAATCCCTATTATCTATAATTTTTTTTAATTTTTGTTCAATAATTTTTATTTTATGAATTACAATGTTGGTTAATAAATTTTCTTTTTATTTTTGCATAATATAAATAAGGGATAACTAAAAGAAAAACCCAACATTATAATTTTTATTAAACCTTAAAACATTGTTATATTTTCTTTTTATTTGGGAATTATTGTTCGCCTAATATAAATAAATTTTCTTTATAATTTTTATTAATAAATTTTATTTTTATTTTTTTAATATAAATAGGTTATAATTAAAAAAAACCTTACATTATAATTTTTATGAAACCGTAAAATATTGTTGTGTTTTTTTTTTATTTCTTAAGGTTCTACTCTCTTTAAACATTTTTTAGTTTTGATATTATTTCAACCTTTTAGAAATTTTTTAAAATAATTTAAATACTTTATAATATGATAATGATTTTATTTAAATCTTTAATTTTTAATGTACTAAAATTATGCATCCATACCTATTTTAAAATAAGTAAATGAAAAATGAGATAAAAATGAAAAAATCATTTTCCACATGAAAATTCTTCATCCTCACCCCACTAAATTTATCAAGTGATGAAATAGGAAATGCAAACATATTTTTTAATAGGATGAGAAATGGGTCAGCATCCCCAACCACACCCCACCCCTTTGTCATCCCTAATTTTGTCCAAAATGGCAACACAAATCAACCACATTGGATAAAAATAAAATAATTGGAGAATAGAAGAATCTCAAACGCAAGATTATTTAGAAATCTAATTGCAAGTCTTAAAACATACTTTTTTCCAATTGGGTGGCATTCTTGGCCACGCAAAGAGCAGAACAGAACATAAAAACAAAATTTTCAATTTCTCCCTCACCCTCAGTTTCCAATCTTGACGGCTATTCCCAAACACGTACATTGAACAAACTACTTGACAAATTTCATTTACACAAGTAACTTTAGTTACATCTATGGTAAGAAACCCCCCTCCCCCCAACAACAACAAAAAAAAAAAACCAAAAATAGAACATTTCCTTCATAGCTAAACCAACAAAAAAGAGGCCTATTATGTTAGACAATTTCTGACAATAAATTTACAAAATCTGTTAGCAAAACTGAAGAGGATTATCTGCATTCAAGCAAAAGATAGTAAGAGTGCTTTTCATGAACAAAAGCAGTTTTGGCAATTGACTGGATCATCTGCAAATCTGCATTAATAATGTAGCAGGCTGAGCAGCAAAGGCATATTATAACAACCCACGGTCATGCCCAGGTGAAGCTGGCCCTACAATGAAGCAAGCAAACCAGATATTGGCAGACAAAATATTCAATTATTGGAACCGGCCAGCCTATTATCATAAATAATAGCTTAGTTCCCCACCATTTCCTTCCAAATTAACTCAGACCACGAGCTCTAAATTCTTCAACTTCCATGTTCTAAGAGCTAAAGGAAGATGTTTCACAAGGCCCCACAAGCACCTCCATTATGTAGAGAGAATATCTATATCAGCATCTCCAAACACATCACGACTTGGAAATCTTTTTCTGGGCTGGCAGACAAATTTCTTTTGAGTAGCAAATCAGCATATCATAAGATTAAAATGGTATGAGGATAAATTAACCTCATCCACTTGCTGAATCCGAGCTGGATTATATCGCAACAAATGTCATGTCACAACCTATTTGTCGGTACACCTCAGATATATGAGAAGGGCCCACCTAAATTCTAAAACATCAATCTGCACTGCACATGCTCATGAAGCTTCAACCCTGTACTTCCCCTTCTCAATGTAGATGCTGCTGAACTCAGTTGGCATTTGTTTGCCGCAGGCTTTCTCAGCCTTAGTGGGCACTCTACATGCAAAGTTCCCAACATGGGGTTGAATACTGAATCTCCAAAAGTACAATCAGTGTCTAGAACTTCAAACAGGTATCGGTAACCCATAATTGAGGAATGATCTAATTCGTCCATCCCATCCAGCGGTGACGATAACTAGACCCCATGCATGAGAACTGGTTGTGCAGAGGCATGAACTTTTCAAAAACTTATATTGGGATTTATGCAATGCAGATGCTGAGGACAACTGGCTTAATGCAGGAAGCTTTTCTTCTGGCCAGGTTGCGCATCCCTTGGGAAAAGACTCAAAAACATATTCTTGACCCAGAGAGAAACGAGCAGGAGCAAAAGCCAGATTTTCTGGTGAATCATCATCAGAGACATGAAGTTGCGGTTCCTTCTCTGCATTTCCGCATTTCAAGCCACACCAAGGTATTGCAATGGATGCATTAGTTGTGAACCGCTCCAAGGACCTAATAGTTTTTGCTTGGTCATGAGCCGGCTCTTCGTGTCCAATGCAATTCCACATATATACATTGGAATCCTCACCAGCTGAGACAATATGCTTCCCATCTGAAGTGAAACATGCAGATAGTTGGTTTCCTGATCTACGAAGGCCTAAAGAAAGGAAAGAGAAAATTTTAGAAACTAATATTTAAATAGAATAAACAAAAAATAAGCACTAATTAACTTGCATTTATAATAGAACTATAACTTATAACATACAGCAATGCACTATCACCACCTGAATACTGAAATAATAAGCACACTAAAAAAGATATAGAATAAGCAACCAAACATTGCCTTGCTTACATGAACGGTGGATCCATATAGTTGGAAACCAAACAGGAAAAGTTTTATTCTTTTAAAATTAAATGGGCAAATAAACAGCTACATACCCTTGTATTTTCCTATCACATTAGGCCCTTGAAGAATTCTGACTTGTGAATCAGCGCAACTGACCATTACTTTGCTTGAGTCTTGTGGCAAGAACTGCAGTACATAGCATGCTATGAGTAAAATTTCACACTTATTAAGGCAATGTCATAAAATCGTAAGACGACATATGCATCTGTTTAAAATGCGGATGGAGCTAAAAGACAAAAACAAACTTCGACGCATGATTTTTTTTTGTCTTTTAGCCCATTGGATTTTTTCTTTTTTTTAACTTGTAGCTGCATTTTAAAAATTTGTGGACATCTATAAGTATTCAACAAAATTAACGAAGATAAGCATAAGAAGACAAGAAAATTACTTGAAAGCCAGTTATCCTTTTGCAGGGGGCTTTCTTTTTACTGTGCACGCAAATCTCAGCATCCAGCTCCAAGTGATTGTCTGAGCAATCAAAATAAAAACTCATTGGTTACTGAAATGCCCATGTTTAAGATTATTCCACGACATGATATTGCTTTAAACAATTAAAAATAGGTCTATGTAGCTACATTCCCCCCTTTCACATGCCAAACTATCAAGTGCTTAATACCCTACAAAATAACTAAAATGCACAGAAACATTTAAACTTTAAAAGGTGCATTTTCTGTTAAACAGATCACCATTAAAATTTTCAGCTCTTTTCAGAAAATAATAACAAACGATACAACCAGGACCACATAATGTTGGTACGCAACCAGTGCAAGAAGTTATTCTACCTAGCCATAAATTTTCATGATAATCAGCCACCACAGATCTAGATATCCAGCCAGTAAAATATTTATTTTTCTTTTACTTCATTGAAAAAAAGTGGCGACTGCAAAGAGCTATAACTCATTCACGGACAATAAAAAGGGATAGGGATGGCAGTACACGTAAATACTTAATCCAGTGAAAAAGCATACCTGATACATTATAAAAGCGACAGTCACCCATCATAGAGCCTACAATGCCTCCCTGAGAGAAAAGAAATTTGTTACAGATAAATCAAAAAGTAAGCATCACCATGTCTAGAAGATCAAAAGCAGGAAAATCACCAAACCTGGCCATCAGGACGATAACAAACAGCGGTAACTATCTGTCTTATATCAACCCAATCAACAACGTGGCAACTAAGAACGGCCCAAATGCGAACCTTCCCATCGATTGATCCACTAATGAAGTAATTATCATCGACAGGATTGAAATGAACACAGGTTACTGCATCATATCATAGCAAAAACAATTCTGTAAGATACAATTAATGAGGGAGAGAGAGAGAGAGACGAGTTTGAGTTGGTCCAATTTGAACCAAACTGGAAAAAAGAAAAAAAAATGAAAAGATGAACAGAAAGGAGAAAAAACTCACCATAATTACTATGTGGGAAAACTCTAAGGCAATGATCATTGCCTACTCTCCACAAGCGAACAGTTTTATCAATTGAAGCTGACAGCAGGTACTGCCAAAGAAAAAAAAAAGTACAAAAGTAGAATTCAATTTCTGCCGGAATTACTGAAACTATATTTACACTCTAGCTGATTAGGGAAGATATGGCTGTTCTTTAAATCATAACTTACATTATTTTTCGACCATGAAAGGTCGAGTATCTCACCACTGTGCCCATGGAACTCATGCAGTGGTTTCTCCAATATCCGAAAGACTTTTGGGGGAAAAACTACACAAGCTGATTCTGATGTTCTTCTGAGGCTTTTTAAGATACTTATTTTCTCCTTATCCATAAAGAGAGGTTTCAACTCAGAGAGATGATTCACTGTGAAGTATATGCAAGATGGATCAATTTCTGGGATGTCAACTTCAGTCAATCTTTCATCCTCAACCACCTGCCACAATCTCACAACCCCATCATCCCCAGCACTTGCAAGGTACTGGCCATCAGGACTAAATTTCATTGTCAATATTGATCCATCATGGGCTTGAATTTCTTGCCCCTTATAAAGAGCTGAAAGTTCTTTTGATCGCTTCTTGCAATGGTAAACCTTCACTCTCTGAACTTTAGAGCAAAACATTGCATCTTCTTCATTAAGTCTCACTCTCTCACCTTCCCCTTGTTTATCTACGACACAAGCCAAGGAACGTAACCTACTGAACCACCGCTTCTTAACTCTCTCTGCTTTTCCCGCAGCACTACTTTCCTTCTCAACAATCTCATCCATGAGTGGTAACAACTCAGAAGTATTCTCCAAGTAAATTTCTCGACAATTGCTTATCTGCCCATCTGGCCCCATTTCATCCACATCACACGCCATTCCTCTATCATAATTCCCATCTTTGCAAGGAAAGTTCTCCTCTGGCAATTCCACATTATCATTAGACCGACCTGACCTTACAGATCTAATTGACCTAAACTCCTCTTCAATACCAGCTATTCTCAACACAGCCCCACTACTTTTACAAAGTCCATCATCCTCTCCTCCGAAACTACCCATATCTACTGGTTTATTACCTGATAATCCATCCAAACCTGCTTCCATCCAGTCTAGGAATTTACTACGGCGCTCTTTAACACTCTTCGGGGTCCTAACCCATACTTCACTATTAAACCCGTAATAAGAATCAAACATATCATTGTTATCAGAAGTTGCACCAGAAATTGATGCAATGTCTTCAGAAGCATCAAAAAATGGACATTCTTCATCTTCACTAGAGCCAGCCATTATTCTTTGAGTTCAACCCATGAAACCCACCTCAATAGAACAACCTTTTAAATATGCCAAATTCTAAATTCCTCCTCCACACAAGCAATCCCAAATGACTAAAATGCCAAAAAGGAAAAAACATAAACACAAAACCCAAGATCAGTTTCAAGCAGAAACACTTAATATTAAATCACAGAAACCATGAAAATAATATTAAAAAATTAAGCAAAAACCAAGAGATCCAACATGGATCCCAATTCACACCCATTGAACCTAGACTTTCCCATGTAATAATAATAAAAATCTCATAAGAAGTTAAAAGAACAAACAAGAACAAAAATAACCCAAAATTTAGCAACAAATAAAGGAATGAGAAAAGAGACTAGAGTACACAGCGATCAAAACCCATTAACACAAACTGAAGATCACATGGTTGAATTTGAAGAAATGAATCACACTAAGTTACAGGAAAAAAAATGAAAAATTTGCTTACATGGGTTTGTTTGAATGAGGTTTCGTTGCAACTGAAGGTGCATTAGATCGAAGTATCCATTAAAACAATATTTGGAGGTTTTTGAAGAGGGTATATCTCTCTCTAACTCTGTCCCTCTTCTCCTTCGCCTTCTATCTCTCTAGAGAAACAGAGAGAATCACTACAAAAATAATCGAATAACACGTAAAAATAAATAAATAAAAGTAATTTAAAAAATCAGAAAAGAGGGATAAGGGTAAAACAGGAATTAAAGAATATTTATTTCCTTGATATTCGTGAACGGGTGGCCCGGGAAACGAGATTTCGAGACTAGGCTATGTGTGTTTGTGTTTGTGTTCCCTGTGATCCGCTCTTACCTTTTCTTTACAATCTCCACTATTTTCCTTGTTCCATTTTTTTTTCGACGCCCAAATGAAATTCGTGGGTAATTAATTTTAAAAAATTATTTGAATGAGCAGAGAAACTTTACCTCCAAAAATATTAATCTTGAGCTCTTCCGAGTAATTAAATTTGGGTGGTAGCCAACCTAAAATATATGTACGGAGAAGATTTATGAAACTATTTTACATTAAAAGAAAATTAAAGATTAAAAGTATCTCCATCAAATTATAACTGAAATAAGAGATCATGATAAAATTTTGACTAGTTTTACTTAGGATTTTGTATAATTGATGAACTCCAAAATAAAATTATGATAATACTATAAGTTTTAGATGTAAAATATTTATTTTGGCCCTCGCGGGACTGTATATTCTCTTACAAGTTTTAAAACTTTAGACAGACATGCTATTCAAGTTATATAATCCCAGAAACATTGATTCTGATAATAATTTGTAAGTTTACAATTATTACTTCACTTTTAACAAATTCTTTTGTTTTTTTCCCTTTTTTTCTCTTTCTTTTTATTAGAAAATTTTGAGTTTACTATTTTGTTGATGTTTTATGTACCTTGAGCCTGTTTGTTAAAATTAATTTTAGTGTTGGTAACTTTTTTAAAGAATCACTTTTGGTAAAATCATCCGATCCTATAGTAAATTTTGAAAAACAAAAAAAGAGTAGTTTCTTAAAATTTAATTTTGAGAATCACTTTTATACTTAATACAATTTTATATATATTCTCATTTACATTATAAGTATCCAAAATTATCCTTATTAACCAAGAAATAAAATCATTAACTTTAAAAAAGAGTATTATTGTTACCAATTATATTGAGATAACAAAATAAATTAATTAATTAATAAAATAAAATATTTATTTTAGTTATTAATTATTATATATACACAATTAAAAATATTTCTTATACATGTTTATAAATGTGTAAATAAAATTTATTCAACATTATGTATAATTCAATTATTAACATTCTTACAGTAGTTTTACAGTAAGATTTACCAAATACATACGAGTTCTTTTAAAACTCTTAGCATTTTTTAAAATAAATTTTATCAAATATTTAACTGATTCTCTTTGTAGTTGATTATTTTTACAGCATAACTAACGAAAATTATTTTAAGAGCTACAATATTACCAAATTGACCCTATGTTTTATTCAAATTTGTATTCTCTTTTCTTTAAAAGAATTTTTACATTGAAAATAAAAACTTTTATATGTTACAACGTATACAATTAAGGGCCTCTTCGGGATTACTTTTGGAAGGTTCATAAGTAATTTTGAAAAGTTAAAAGTTAATTTTAGTGTTTGGTTTAGTTTTTTAGAAATTGCCTTCTACAAAATCACCACATCCTACAATTATTTTGAAAAGAATGGAAGAAATAGTTTTTCAAAATCTGATTTTGAGATTTCATTTTATACTTAAAAGTCCATAGATATCCTAATATATATAATATAAAAATCCAACATTTATCCCTATTAATTAGAAAATAAAATCATTATCATTAAAGAAATTATTACTACTACTATTATTATTATTATTACCAATTATATTGAGTAGTTTTAACAATAAAATTTACCAAATACATATAAATACTTTTAAAACTCATAGTACTTTTAAAAATAAATTTTTCCAAACGTTTAACTGATTCTCTAGTTGGTTGATTATTTCTACATTACAATTAATAACAATTATTTTAAAAATTACAACATTATCAAACTAACCCTAAAAAAATTATAAAATCAATTTTGAAAGGTTTTATTTTGGCGCCTGTTGAAATCTGAGCTTTGCCCTTGTTCCTAACGCAAGGGAAAATAGAAATGTTCCTGCATTTTTTCTTGTCAAAGAAATATAAGTTGTATGTCGTCTAATATCAGTATAATCGCAATCTATATGTATAGAAAACAACAAAAAAAAAAAAAAGTTCACAACATATATTATCATCACTTAGCAGAAACTTCTACAGGCGAAGGGGAAATTTAGAACATAAGGGCACAAGAGATACCAACACATCCACTAATATCTCCATAAACAGCGCATATATCATACTAGATCTCCTTTTGGGATATGCCTCTAACTTATTCAACACAACCTCCATCACTAGAGTAGGCTAGGCCGATAGAATAACAGATCTTTGATATAGAACGATTTGTAACTTTCAACTTTCCATATCTAATTATTGGAAGCTTCAAATCCAACTTAGTCATTCCTTGCTAATATTGGAGTGATATATTTCTTCTATTCATATTTGTTAGTACTGCTATCTAATTATGGGAGTGTTGAGACTTGAACGTAGTAGCCTATACGCGATGATTCATCATATTTCTAAAATGTACCAATAAAATATATGTGAAAAAGAGAATATATCTTGAATTAAATGAAAGTGCAGAATCAAATGCTAGTTCAATGATCAATAATTGTTTAAGAATTGGTTTCTCATATAATCAACTCCAATGACACATGGTCAAAAGCTACATACAGAAATAAAATAGGTTAATAATTGGAAGAAATATTCGGTAGTGGAGCACCCAATTGCTGGTGGTGTGGTTAATTTTTCTTTTTCTTTTAAAGCAATACAACATGGAAAATATTTTTTCATTTATATAAACACGAAAAATAATAATTGCTAAAGGAATCTTTTGCATTGTGGACGACAAACATAAGGTCATTATTAATTATCAAATATCAAAAATAGTAATGTCTGCAATAATTAGAAAAGTTTATACCAAAACTTTACATCTATGTCCACTTCAAAATTATTTTTGAATGGATATTGTGGAGTTCACGTCTGTAATAACATATCTTGAATGTTTCCATGCATTAAAAGAGAAAAAAATCGTTAAATATTATTAATAATATATTTTATGTTATACACTAGAACTAAATAAATAATCTTGAGGATATTTTCATAATATGACCCTTCTAATCAAACATACAAAAAGCAATGACAATCCAAATAAGAGGTGGCCAATTGGGGTCAAGTATGACTCCTACATTGTTTTCATTCTTTTAAAAATTTGTGGTATAGATAGTATAAATGTGACAGACACATCTTAACGTCACTCTCACTCATTTTCCTAGCTCAAATTATCCTAAGCAAGAGCAGGAGATGGGCAGTTTTTTTTTCCCCTCTTTTTTTCCTTGACAATTGTGAACCTAAGTATTTCCCCAAATTTCCAACATCACCCCCACACTGACAAGTCAAAGCTGTCTGACCTCAAAAAAAGTGTATGGGTTGTTCATATGCCTATCAACATGCATCCGTATTCAGTCATTTTATTTTCATATTTCGTATCCACCTTCAATTGGACCCATCTACGAAATGTGTGCCATGTTCCGATTGATTGAATTTGTAAGATATAATAAAAGACAGAGATAACTTGATTTTTTCGATTAAAGTATTGAGATCGAGTTGATAATTGTGGTAGTTGTTGATTATTGTATGTTGTTAAGATAGCATCATAAGATCATATAGTATATAGCTTTATTATGAAATTACTTTTCCTTTTTTATTTACTGTGTACTGCACTCTATCTCTGCCTAAATAACATGTATCTCCTTAAAATTGAATCATTGAACTGTTGTTTCCATGACAAGAAGGCAAACTAAATGGACTATCCTTGGAGGATAAAAATATATAATTTTTTGTATATGAGCGGATATATGAAAATTTAGAATTTAAAAATAATTCTTCTAAAACATTAAATATTTATTTAAAATATTTAAAATATCTAAATTTTCTTGATTTTCTATCTTTTAAAATATTTAAAAAATTAGCCTAAACTCTATTTAATTATTCCAACCTCTTTTGTGGAAAAGATTAGATAAATTGGAATTAATGATGATTTGTGAGGGTTTAATTTTATATTTAGACCATTTATGAGGTAAAGTAATTACTATTGTTAAAGCATTCTTTTGGGATTTGCCACATTTCAAGGATTTATAATACTAACACTCTTATTTAAAAAGTACTAATATAGTCACAAATGCTTATAAAAATTTATTTTGTACAAATTAATGTGATATTATTAAATTGGTTTGAATTAAGTAATAGTCACATGAATTGTTTTTATTAATTTATACTTTTATTCAACTAATAAATTAGTGCCAAATCAGTTTATATAAAATAAGTCTAGATAATAGTTTGTAATTGTATCATCACTCTTAGTTAAACATTCCTGGATTCTTGTGTTTAGTTGGTATATTTTCCACCATAATTAAGTTGCTACCTTCTAGTGTATTATGATTCTAATTTTAATGAAATTATCTTTTTAAAAAACTCAGTAATAGTGCAGTCTAAATACATATAATTATTCAATTTATTTAAATTATCATTAATTCACATATCATCACGAGAGTGGTAATTTATGGTTCCATTAGCGGGTTAAAGTCAGATTAATCAATTACAAAGTAATCTTGTCAACTTCTAACTCATGTCTCCATTATAACCACACACAAACCCTTAAAAGGTCAAAAGGCAAAAGTTGCTATTGTTTCCGAACGATCCAACATTTTACTTAAGTGGGTTAGGTAATCCCCTATGATAATATTTTTTAACCTTGCAAATGGGAAGATTGATTACTACTTGTAATTATTATCATTTGGTGGACTTAATTTGGACATTAATTGTCTTGACGTAAAAAGATGTGTTGTGAAAGATCTCCGACATTCATTAACCTCATTGGACGCTAATTCAATAAAGTGATAAAAGGTTTCATTATTATTCGCATATAAGTAGCATTTTAATCACCCATTGTTAAGACAAGAAGACATTTTAGGACAATTTTGCGCCTAATTCTAGCTAACATCATGATTATTTTCAAACTTTTCGTGCGGGTAAAAGTTTTACTTTTGCTCCATAGAATATGAATATGTTCAAGAAGGAGAATAGAGTATAGAATTTTATTTTATTTTTTAAATCTGAAACAAATTGTTATTACATTATTTTTCTGTGATGAATATGGATCGATTTAACTTGTTTCATTGGAATTTTCTAATATCCTATGTAATCCATTATAATCTAAATTGAAGATAGTCCAATGAATTATTTTGGAAGTTACAAATTTATTACTAAATAAAGGGCAATGGGAGGGGGAGGCCTTCAAATTTTTTAATGGGAGAATAACATTTTAGTTTCTCTTAGAATTTGTTCTTATGACTTTATGTTTTAATAATTCTTTTAAGATCATGCTTCATTCATGGTGTTTAAACAATGACTGAAAAAAAAAATTATTGTTGAATGGTGCTTGTGATATTTTAATAGATAAATTAATTAATTAGTTTTAATTTGCAAAGATATCAGATAATCCAATTACAATTGAAAGATAATGTTTATCCATCAACTGTGTAATTTTCTGGCTGTTGTTTTAACATCATAAATTAAATGAGGAACTAAAAGTTTACCAAGAACTAAAGTGGTAAAAAAAAAAATTTTAAAAGGGAATAAATGACTATTCTTTTTTTAATTAAAAAAAAAAACAGATGGTTACATAATTCTAAGTCAGCCAAGTTGATTTGACCTCATACAATGGAAGCTAAGTCAAGGTTTAATTTATGGCGACATGCTGTGAAACGCAAGGTATGACGTGGAAGATTGAATATTTGACCTATTGTATCTAACACCAGTTGCCAAGCCAATTGAGTAGTCCCCAGTGAAGACTTTAATTTTTATCTTATTAATTTGAATTTCAGGACAAAGAGATGATTAGGGATATTCTTTTTGTTTTATAATTTGTAAGTGATGTTCTTGATTCGAATTCAGTGGTTTCTGTTATAATCTATAAATCTATTAACAATTTGAGTTATATTAAGAATTTAGATACATATATTTATTGTCTACAGTTCGAAAAATTTATAAGATTAGTTCAGAAATTTACTCCTACAAATAATTTTGAGAAGAAATTTATCTCTGTTTCATCTTTATATATCTAATAGGATAAATAATATTGAAGAAAAAAATCATTTTATTCTAAATTTTTATAAATGAAAAGGGAAGGAAAAAAAATCACAAAAGGTTCGAAAGGTGCCCTCAACATTGTTGAAGGAAGTGTTAGTTAGGGCATTGGTCAGCAATATTCATTTTTTTGAAGAGGCATTAGCAATCTTGGATGCCAAACTGCCAAGGGTTCATGTTTGCTCTTGAAAAAATTAATTTGTAGTTAATGTTCTATATCAACTTCAATGATGTCGTGATTGAAGCCTAAAATTTTGTCGCTGAGAAAGATCAAGAAAATGCATTTTTGTTCTTTTTTTGTTTTTTTTTTTTTTTGTTTTTTCCCGTTAAATCCAGTTGCCGACAGCAAAAAATTTAATTAGCCAACCTAGGGTTGAAGAGGATTGCCCATACGGCATAAACGTCGGTGATTACATAATCACATGCGTAGCGGTCTGATTACATAATCACATACGTAGCGGTCAACAAACCGTCAGCCATGAGCAAAATTGCGTCCAAATTAAGCAAAAGCAAAAGCTGTTTAAAAGATGAGCTCAAAGCTGAAAAAGCTGCTTTAATCCAAAGCGTACGTGCATGGTGAAGTGCTTCCTTCATGCACATGAAAAAGCCATGTAGCACGCAGTGTGCTTTGTTGTTCATGGCTTTTGAGTTTTGATTTTACACGACAAAATTGAACAAAAGTTGGTGAACCAGCACTCAGAATTTGGGCAAGTGCTAAGCTAAATTGCAACTACCTACTAGTGCCTTCTCATTTAATATATGTAGTGTCAAATATATAATTGGAAATTATTGGATGTACCTCTTGGTTCAGGAACCTGCAAGCTGCCATGAGTTGTAAACTTGTAATATGCAAAAGACACAGCTTATTAAGTACTTGTGGTCAAGAATGGATAAATAATTGATGGGATTAATGACATTGCCTGCTTGTTAATTAAGCAACAAATCAATCTCTGGAATAACACACACGAACATCCCAAGATTCTAGCCATGATCATGTTATATATGTGATTTATATATGTGTCTACAGTTGATGGTATTTGCATGGCGGGTTCGTTCTCCTTCTTCTTATGAAACACACCACCGGCCAGGTTCTCTTAATAGTTGACTTGTATTATTGCTTATTTCTTTCTTCTTATTATTTTTTAAGATTATTTTGAATATGTTAGGTCGATCCCCACACAATTATTTGCTTTATCGAACAATTTTTTCTTTTAAATTTTGAAACAAGCCTGTAATTTTTTTTTCCAATTATTAACTCACACACTTACTACTATAGATAGACCTAATTAGCTTCAACCCGCTAAACCTTTAAAACCCCTTTTTTTTATTAAATAATAATAAAATTTATTTTCTATATTGGCTCTCCATGTATGATGTTTTTTTTAATCAGTATTAACTTTGATTATTAATTAACACGAATCTTTAAAATAAAAAGAAGAAGGAATTATAAGAAGCATTGTCTATCCCCAAAAGGATTGTCTAATTAACTGGCTTAAATTTTGCAGTGCTAGTGAGAGTCACGGATTAAGTCTAAAGAAATACATTTATGCTGCGTTTACTAATTAATAATTAGAATGAGCTAGAATTGGAATGGACTAGAATCAAAATTAACTTTATTTATATTGATGCATTTACTTTATCTTAGAATCAGAATGAACTTGGATAATTTACTAAAATACCCTTTGTTAATTATTATCTTTTGATGATGATAATAATAATTCAAACATAAAATTAATAATCCACTAATTGTTACATCAATAATAATAATAATAATAATCATTATATCAATATCAATAATGATGATGATCGGCAAGCGGCAATCAACAACGATGAAGGTCGGAGAGTGGCAGCGACAATGAGATAGCGGCGATGGTGAGTACGATAGGATCAATTGCCACAGTGATGAACAGCTCTACAATGGTTGTGGCTTCGGTTCGGCTACAGATTGACGCTGACGAATGGCTCGTCAATGGTCATGGCTTATGGTCGACAGTAGATTGACGGCCATCAGCATGCAACAGTCATTGCTTTTGGTCAGCTGCAGATTGATGGGTGCTGTTTTTATTTTTTTTAACAGAGGACAAAATTGGAATTATCAATTTTGTTGGAGGGTGAAATCGTCATTATAAGGAATGGAGATATAATTCCGAGCCCTCCTCTTGGAATCAGAACTCCAGTAATCAATCCCAAATTTGTATGGGTCCACACAATTCATTCTCATTCTTAACTTCAATTTAACAAGTAAATAAGTTTTAGATTCTGATTCTCCCATTTCAATTCTTATTCTATTTTAGTAGACACAACATTAATTCAAGAGTGGGGGAGGAATGGGGTAGCAATGTAACTAAAAAAAAGGGTAATTTACATTTATATAACTTTTCTATATTTCAATAGCTTTAGGGGCAGTTTTAACTTCATGATTGATCAACATTAGCTAGTAAACTTAATTGTCAACAAGCGTCGTAGAGCTTACAGTCCAATGTTGAGAGGATGTCTTCAGACCTCATGTGGGCTCTTTCCTATTTTTAGAAAAATAAGATAATTGTCAAGGTAAGAGGGATTACCCGTCAAATTTATTAGGAAATTGATAGGTGAAGCAAAACCGCGGCTAAAATAAAATTGGAAAAAAAATAAAGAATAAGCACAAAAGAGGACATCAGAAATTACATGGTTCGACTTTTAACCTACGTCCACGGGCGAAGACAGAAGGAAAATATTTTATTAGTAAAAAGAAATTACAAGTATTGTGGTATTTTAACTCACTACCCAAAATCTGAATACACCCAAAACTCTCAAATCATAAATCACTCAAGAGTTTGTTAAAACTCTTAAAATACTCTCACTTTCTCTCAAAAGAAGAAGAAATAAATTGAAAAATTTTGATGCTCTAAGCCGATGGGGAACTCCCACTTTTATAGCCAAAATTGGCTATTAAAATAATAATTTTTTTTCTTTTCTTCTATTTTATTTTAGTTGCGGTCCTGATTCACACATCAATTTTCTAACAAAATTTGTGGGTGATAATATAAGTTATATATCGCTTCAAAAAAAAAAAAGGCGATGAAGGGTCATTTAAAAAAAAAGAGTCATTACCTTTTTTTTTTTTTTTTTTTTTTTTTTGTAACTTAAAATCCCATAATGCTTTCCAGAAAGAATAATAATAATAACCCCTTGAATTAAAAATATCAAAAACCCTAACTTCAACAAACCTAAAATTCGGTGCTTGAAGCATCCACAGTTTTTGATAAGAAAATGAGCTCACGTATCATATGCAATGCACAGAGATGACAAGAATGGCTCCATAACTTACTCCATAATTGGCAGCCGACATGATTAAATAATATAAACTGCAAATGTGGTAATTATATAGGTTAATATTCAATATATGTTGATTTTCAATTATTCTGATTGAAGTGTCTAGTAAGAGATACATATTCTGGCCGACAACTGTTGGGCAATTATTTAATCAACAGGCTGATCAGTTGATGTTATATATTTTTAATTTTGGCTTGATTTGGGATTCCTTCATCATTGTATGATTAGAAATTATGAGATTGGGTACATTCTCTCCTTTGTAACTTTTTCAACTCTTCTATAGTTAGAAAAAAAAATGTGGTGTTAGATGGCAGTAAATTTTAATTATTTGAGGTTATGGATGAGTGTTTGAAGTAGGATATATTTTATGTATAGTAGAAACAAATGAAAAAAAAAATGATTTTTTCGGTGATCAATGAGCTGAGTGTGTGTGTGTATCATTATTTAATTTTTTAAATTCTTTTAACTTATTCTAATTATTAATTTTTTGCTGGGTTTAGCATGCTCTTGATGGTTTGTTAATTAATGTTTTGTTATGCACAATTGCTTTGATTGCATATTTAATTTGTAAGTAAAACTTTCGGTAATGAAAGTAAATATATTTGAGAAGGTATTATAACATTATTTTCTCATCAATTCAAACTTTTGAGATTCAAGGATTCTTACCAAGGTTTTTAAGAATTAATACTCTTATATGGATAGTATATATCTTTTCGTCATAAATGAACGAATCCTATGTACCATTTTTCAGCAAGAACAAATTGTTTGCAGTAAAAAAAGTTGTACAAAAAGTTATCGAATTATACATCGAAATGGAGTTCATTTGAACTTAATAAACATAACCTAATGTATTCATCATAGTAGTAATAATAATAATAATAATATCTATCAATTCTAAATATAGAATCAGCGTAATTAATGTTATGAACATTTTGTAAGGAATAGGGAAAAAGATTATGCATTTTTAACTGTTCTTTATAACTAGTTGATAAGCACACATGATAAAAATCTAGCGAAAATTAATGATGCAATGCACAAAAATATCAACAGATTTTATTCTAAGGAAACAATTAAATACATTGATACCAGATGGAGAAATTGGAAAGATTTTATCTATTAGCTTGTATGTACATATTATATTCATTAATTATCTATCCGTTAGAGACAAAAGTTAGTTAGAAAATTAAATTAGTTAGGAAATTAATGTGGCACTCTACACTCAAATATGTACATAATATTATGAAGTTAAATTTTAGTTTATTAACAGAACAGTAATTCAAACGCAAACTAAGTTGGCTCTAATATCAAGTTGAAGTTACCATTCTATAAATAAGTATTTAATCTCTAATACTAAATTTTAAATTCCATCCAATCGTAAGAAGGACACATGCTGAAAGTGGTACTTTTCTTCATGCAAAGCCAAGATAGAAGAAAATGAGTTGAACCATCTTGACATGAATCTTATGATGGATTATTGAATAAAAGAAATCCAACAAATATATATGTATTGGCTATTGGATACACTGAATATAAAATCTTCTCATCAAGTTCAAAATGTCCACAATCAATCCATGAAATAGTTGACTTTTTCAATGGGATATGGAACAAAAGATCGATCAATATCTATCTTGAGATAAGTGTGTGTTCACTTTATGTATATATATTTATGAACACACTAAAAATGCAACAATCAAAAGCCAGCTGCAGGCTGGACATTTTCAAGATTTAAAACAGACCAAAAAAAAAAAAAAGCAAATGACTTGCTAAAAATCTGAGTGTAAAAGGCTGTGGATGGTTTTCACCAAATAAGGTGGCGATGGTGGGTGAGTGTGGTCATTTTCTTTGATGGTTGCATTTCTTTGCATTGTGTTAATTGGTATGAGTGCCCACTACCCACTTTGCTTCAAGCAAGCATGGCCCATGCACTTTTTTCTTTCCCTCTCTCCCATTTTACTTTTATCGCTCATTTACTCATGACGATGACCAAATTTTAATTCAAGTATATGGTTTGAAATAGTATTTTAATAAAAATTGAAATTTGATATTTCACATAGAATGTATAATAATGATCCTAAGACTAAGGAACCATGTAATAGCGTAATAATAGATTACTTTCATTTTCATTCGTGTAAATAGAAGTTTGGGTACTCCCAATCTTATTTATATTATGGAGTTTTTTTTTTAAATATTTAAAAGTAGGTTCGGCATGTTCTGAACTTAAATATTTGAATTAGGGTAAAAGCTCATTTAGTTCTTATATTTTAAGATTAGTATCCGTTTAGTCCCTGTATTTTTAAAAATGCTTCAAAACATCTCTGTCACTAAAGTATTGATACTCCTACCGTTACTTTTTATTTCTTTTGGCTTAATTTTACAATATTACCCTTTTATAATAATTTTTTGTTTGGACATTAATCAAAAGAAAATAATTAAATTACCAATTTCACCCTAAAAAAATAATAATATTAATTTTTAATTGTCAAAAATTAAATTGTTACTTTTTATTTCTTTTGACTTACTTTTACAATATTACCCTTTTATAATAAATTTTTTATTTGGACATTAATAAAAAGAAAATAATTAAATTAACAATTTAACCCTAAAAAATTAAGAAAAATTATATTAATTTTTAATTGTCAAAAATTGTATGCAAACTACCAAGCGTGCAAATGGTGCTTGCAAAAAAAATTAATATAATTTTTTTATTTTTTAGGGTGAAATTGGTAATTTAATTATTTTCTTTTTATTAATGTCCAAGCAAAAAAAATATTATAAAAGGGTAATACTATAAAAGTAAACCAAAAGAAATAAAAAGTAATGGTATGGGTATCAATACTTTAACGGCAGAGATGTTTCGAGGTATTTTTAAAAATACAGAGACTAAACGGATATTAATCTTAAAATATAAGGACTAAATGAGATTTTACCCTTTGAATTATCATCAAATAACTGATTTAGGAGTTCGAGATTGAATAGAGATTTGAGTCCTATTATATATGGAGGTTATTTTTCTTTTAAATATTTGAAAGTAGAGTTGGCCCATTCTGAACCGATATTTAGACTACATCATTATTGAGCTGATTTAGGAGTTGGAGACTAACATTCTTGTTAATGCCATTTTAGCTCACATCTCTTTTCCATAACAATTAGAATTTTGAAATCCTTATTTAGAAAAAAAAAATTAGAAATTTGGAGGGTTCAAATGATTCAGTACAACACTAATGGACTTTTGGCTCAGTGGGAAAGCACTTCTACTTACAATGGTGATAGAAATGGTTCGAGCCTTCATAAAAGCATTATAAATGTTTATTTCAATCATTCATCAATTATCAAATAATTGAGTGGAGACAGTCTCTTCTTCACAAAATATAAGTGGAGCGGACACATCTCGAATATTAGAGAGGGTTTAAAAGTTTTTAGAATAATCCTATATAACAATATTAAAAAAAATGATTTAGTACAGCCTAAGGTCATAAATGCCTTCGGTCCATGACAATAATTTAGATGGCCAAAAATTCAAGTAGAGCCAACTTACAAAAAGATTTAGCAAAACATAATATTAGGGATCTCAACATTATTTACTATTTTATTAGATATTCTATTTGTAACTCCACTTGAGCTTAGTTGTTGATAACACTAGTATAGTTATTAACATTTAACATAATGTGATAATTATAAAATCAATTGGACCTCAAATGTTGATACCCCGTTGATAGCACTACATTATGACAAAACTAATCATATTCTTGATCCTTGAGTTTGAATTTTTTTTTTTTTTTTAAAAAGAGAAAACTGAACTTAATAGTGATGATATTTGAGGACCACTATTGTAACCGTAAACAAACTTAAAAGCCCTAGGGATCTGAGTCTTCTGATTGAAAAATCTCTGGGGACAGACATACATGCATCAACCTACTGGGCTGGACTTAGTAACGCCCAAATAAAAGTACGTCTGCGAATTTGGACCGCTTGCAGTGGGGTGCATCTGATCCATATCTGACGGCACTCACACATTTTTATCTGCTGGAAGGACCACCTTTTGTGGGCGTGCATCCGACCCAATCCCAGCCTCATGCCCCCACGCTGGCCAGCCACTGCAGTGCAGTGCAGTAATGATTTTTAATTTTGGACCACCCAAGGCTTTAGTTTTATGCTTTATTTTATTTTAAAAAATTAGCACTCTGAAAAATATCTAAAGTACAAGTAATCACCATATATTTTTAATAATACCTCAGATTCACGTTAAGTTTTAATTTTATATCAATCATCTATTTTTTTGTTAACTCCATTAATCACTATTAAAAAATTTAAGAAAAAAATTATTTCGTTCTTAGATTAATTTAAGAAGGTAAAACAATATTTTGCGAGATTCTATAGATAAAATAGTTTTTTATCTTAAATTATCTAATAGTAACTAATAAAGTTAATTGAAAAAATAACTAGTTAATATTAAATTAAAACTTAAAATAATTTTAAAATATTATCAAAAATTTGTGATGACTATTTATATTTTTAATATAAATAAGATAGTTGAAGAATAATTTACCACTACTCGTATGTTATTATGTAATGTATGTGTAACGAGAAACTTAAGGGTGGTCCCAATTTAGATCACAAGATCGTAGTGGGTCTCTGGACTCGACTCACTGTCTTTGCTGCTTTTCCTCTGTCCAACTTAGTATTAGTGACATGACTTGAATTTCCAAAATCATTCGATAAAAACTTTTTCTAGCCTACCACAATGTGTCCTGTCCATTGGATTGTGGTGGGGTTTTCTAACGGTGGGTTTACTAATTAGTAATTATAATGTGTTTGAATTTGAATGAATAATAATTGAAATGAATTGAAATGAGAATTAAAATAATTTATTTATTCAAATTGTAAAAGTTAGAATCATAATAAATTGTATTTTTATTAATGTGTTTATTTTGTCTAAAAATTGGAATGGATTGTTTTAAATTACTACAATAGCCTTCGTTAATTATTTTCATTATTATTATTATTATTTATTATAATAATTGTGATTATTTTTATTTAAAAGATATTGTTATTGATAATCATAATAATAATAATGAAAATAATAATTTTAAGAATACTAATAATGGTTATTATTATTATTACTACTACTACTACTACTACAAACAATAATTACAAGAATAAGAATAATAACAAATAATCACCACCGCAGTGCTGTAATGATTTTTAATTTTGGACCATCCAGGCTTTAGTAATTATTTTATTTCGAGAAATTATCTCTCCGAAATATCCATCGTACAAATAATCACCACAAGCTTTTGATGATATTTCAAAACCATCTTCAGTTTTAATTTTATATGAGTAAACTATTTTTACGTTAGCTTCATTAAGTACTATTGAAGAATCTAAAATAAAATAAAAAAACCATTTGCTCCTGGATTCATCTAAGAAGTTAATACAATATTTTAAGAGATTCTAATGTAAAATAGTCTTTTATATCTTAAATTATTTAATAGTGGCTAACGAAATTAATGGAAAAATGGCCAGTTAAATATAATTAAAACTTGAAATAATTCTGAAATATTATCAGAAATTCGTAATCACTATCTGCTGTTTTCATAATTTTCCTTTTTCCTTTTATGTAATGTATGCGTAACCAGAAACTTAAGGTGGTCCTAACTTGGATCACAAAATCATAGTGTGTGTCTGGACTTGACTGTCTTTGCTGCTTCTCCTTGGTTCAACTTAGTATTAGTGTTTCCATCATCATTTGATAAAAACCTTTTCAGCCTACCACATTGTATCGTGTCGTATCATCTGGACTGCGGTGGCCGTGACTTTATGGAAAAATATTTTTTTTACGACATGATAAGTCATACTTGTATTATAAAACCGCATATTTCTAATGCTAAAAGAAAACGTCCAACGCATGTAGTAAAGTTGATTATAGTTTGACTTAGAAGAAGTGATTTGGGTCACTTATAGGTTTTGATTATAGTAATGTTGGTTACATTGTGTTTAAAAGTAGAGTGGAAACCGATGTTCTTTGTAATTGAGAGTTAGAAGTCCTTTTTAGTGGGAATCACCTGCGATGGATGACGAAGCCTAAGCACGAGTGTCTCCTTAACACAAACCTTACTGAGAATTCATGTCATGCAAACCCTAATGGCATGCTTGGTTTGAAGAGGTATACAAGGAAAGGAAAGGAGAGGAAATGAGGAGAGAGGAAAGAAATAAGAGGAGAAAGATGAATTTCATATTCAACTAAACAATGAAAATGAGATTGATTCTCTTTTTCACTTATTTTCTCTTTCCCTCTTTCCTTTCCACTCCTCACCTCACCTATCATTTCTTTTAGCCAAATATGTGCTAAGGGTTCCTCTATAAGCATGGGCGAACCTGATCAAAGCTTACAAGTTCAGCTCCTTCAAAGTCCTGAAATTGCTTTTAAAGTTAAATGGAAGAGTGGACTATTGTCATCTCTAAAATCCTCTTAAAACCCCTCAGTCCCTCTTTTAATTATACTCTACTTAATTTCAAAAATACTTTTTCTAAGTATTTTTTTTAAATAAACACTCTTTTTATTTTTAAATCATTCAAACTCTCAACTAAGTTTAAAACCACCATATCTTCAAAGATATAAATAATCAATTAAAAAAAAGAATGGATTTGCTTTTTTCACTGTGATATAGATCAAAGAGAGAGAAAAAAATAAATGGGTTAATTGTATTTGTATTTATCCTTAGATGTAACTGTAATTCAATAGGGTTCTATGAGATTAATCAAGGATTCCAATAGTCCAATTCTAAATTATAGGCCCTTGCAGACCTTTTTAAAGTGTGAACCTGTTAAAATTCCTCAATATCCCCCAATTTTAAATACATTTTACTAAAACATTTTCTTATAATTTAACTAGATTGATAATTAAATAAGAGTATTGATGAGAGAAAAATAGTAGAGGCTATTAGCTCTTTCCTTTAATTGAATTCTTCATATTGTAATGGTGTGATTAACATTACAAGCTCATGGCCTTTTATAGTGAAAATTAGCCATCCTTTAAACCCTGAAAATGAACAACTGAAGGCTATATTAAACTCCAGATATTAATGGAGTGCAATTAAAGTGATAGTAAATCCATTGTTTCATAACATTTCTCCTTGGATGTCCATTACTTTAAAATAATCATAAATGACATTAGACGTGCTTCAATTCTGCATCATTAGAACTTTCCTGGTAAAACCCAATTCAATAAAACTTAGTGAAAGGAAAAACAATGCAGTGCACATGTGTTGTGTTTGTTGTAGAAGTTCTTCCCTATGAAGATTTCACTCACCTTGATGAAATGCTCCTCCTGAAAAGAGCATGATTAATCAAATAATCTACTTGAAATGTGTAAGCCAATGCTGTACTCTAACTTTTGAAAATTGATGTAGATAAAACTGCATAATCATTAATAGAAAATATCTACTAGATATCAATTTTGTTTCTCTGCAAGAGCTAATGAGTGTAGAAAAACTTTAATGATGCATATATGAATTTATCTCCCTTGATATATTCTCCTCAAAATGGACCAATACAAGCAACATGGTCTTCATATATAATGATTGGAACGTCAGTAGTAGAAGTCAAACTGCATGTACTCTGAATATGGTGGATAAGAGATTGCAACCATATACATTCCCTTCATGCTTCACATAGTGCAATAATCTCAAAGTAATTTGAAGGAAGTGGCAAGAAAAGTTCATTTGGTGAATTGCCATGAAATTTTCGTACTATTGTATGTAAAAACATATTTCGTCTATGAACAGGGTTTGTGGGGATTAGAGATGTACCCAACATCAGCATAGCCCACAAGACCTAGTGTGTTGGCTCATTTGAATATAATAGCCCTAAGTCTTTTACTCTACAAAAGTAAAGAAAGATATATTTAATGTCATTCCAATATCATCATGTTGATGCTGAGCTAAAACCCAGCATCAAGTTCGCTGAGAATGCTATGTCTAGTATGTTGAGCCAAATACGATAAAGCACCTATTGCATTTAGATATGGTACTTCTAGACTAAGTATCTTTTCATTATTTCTCTGGGATGAAATAGATCCTTTTAAGATTGAAAGACCGAACAACCATGGGGTACTCAATGATAGATAAATACTCTTTTAGTTTTATGCTCAATCTACAGGTCGAGACAATATTTTGTTTTCTACAAATCTTTTACCTCAAATTCTCTTTTCATATATACAGTAACTTTTGAAAGCTCTTTAGAAGTTCCAATTAAACTCATTATCATTTATATATATTGCTAAAATAGAATATCTAGATAATATCGATGTATGTATGTATATATATTAATGAATATGCTTGGCCTTAGAGGATCATATGTATATCCTTATGGTATCAAATATTCACTTAAAATATTACACTATATACGCTCATATTATTTCAATGCATAAAAGGATGATTAGCTTGATTGAATTCAAACCACGGTTACTTAGTTCGTATGTTTTAAGCATTTTAAATCCTTCAGGGATTCTCAAATAAATATAAGTATCAAGTGATGCACATGAATATACTATTATTAAATCCTTGAGAGGAATATTTATAATATTTCTGAGACTGTCAAAGCACTTTATATCAAATGATCATATTATATTTATTACATTTCTATACAAATATGCCTTTGTACTCAATGATTTTGACATCTTTAGGTATTTAGAACATATGTCCAAATACTTTATACTTCCTAGAAAAGTCAATTCTACTTGAATTACTTCTTTCTATTCCGACCAACCAAGCCATTGTCTACATTCATCGATGATTTGTAAATCTTGATTAATTACAATGTTAATCGCTACTATAAATACAAATACAACATCAATGATTACCTCTTTCTAATTCTATGCCTCTGTGTATGTGTAAAAATCATAACTTTTCTTTAGTTTTAGCCACTTCTCAGGCTTGTGCCATTCTTAGGCATGAACCTCTTCAAGTGGTCTACTAGGGTTTACGGTCTCATCAAAGACTAGGCACATTTTATAGATATTTTCTAGAGTAAAACTAATAGAAATCTTATGATTTCTAGATTTATTTGCCTCTTCACAGCCTTGCACTTTATCATGAGGTTGCACATCATTAGGATCTTTGGTCTTTTTATAGACCATTCATTCTTTTGTAGCAATTTGGTCACTTATCTTTGAGCATTATTTGTACTAACACTCTGATCTTTCCTTTTTATTTTCTGCAGAATGATATCTTCTGAACCAATTTTTGTGCCTTTTTAAGGGCTAATATCTCTATTTTTGTGCCTCTTTAGAGGCTAATATCTCTTCAGGGGCTTTTGTTGTTTCAAGGATTGGTGTCTCTTATGGGACTTCTATCACTTTGGGGACATGTATCTCTTCTAGACTTTTGTTTTTTTAGGAATTTATCCTTTCAGAGACACTTTTGTGTTCAAGGGACTTATGTCTTTTCGGAGACTTTGTCTCTTTTGGGACACGTCCTTCTAGGGCTATCAATTTATTTGGAACTGGTAATTCATGGAAATATCCATTGCTCGATCATTATCTTCAACAAGATCCTGATATTTTATTGTCTTCTTACAAGGAACTATATTTTTAGAATCAAGTAATCTGTCATGTTTCTGACATGTAATAGATGCCTTATTAACTAGCTTTACACTTGATTGTTCTACAGGAACAATCACAGGAGTTAGTATTATTAGGCTAGTAGCAGCTGAATGTAACTTGGTTACTTTTTCTGCATTTATGAATATAGCTGGTAATTAATTTGCAATTTGTTGCAAATGAACTATTTTTCGCACTTTATTTTCACATTGAATGGTGCAGGGATCTAAATGAAACAAAATGAACTTTCAAATAAGGTTCAAGCCTCACTTGATGAGGCACTTTCTGCCTTTCTTTAGGAGGCACTTTTCTTCCCTCGAAAGGTATAAACATTGTTTTGGAAAATGATAGAGTTTTAAGATTCATTTTAGAAGGGGAGCCTAACTACAAATTTTTCTTGTGAGTGAATAATCACGTTAGATAGTAGAATTTTCTAACTTTGTAATGGATTTCCATAAGATTTATCAATGATTTTACAAATCATTGTAACTCCTATATGACCGAAGCAATCATGTCGCAATATGCACATTTTTGGATTATTGAACTTTTAATTCAATTGTTTTTATGATTATAGAATAAAACCTGTAAAGTAAAGCCAATATCTTTTTTTATCACGTATTTCTTACTTGAGAAATTTATAATAAGGCAGATAAACTCTATATTCCTTTCACTAAAAATGTCAATATGATGATTTCTTCGATGTATATCTTTAAAATTAAGTAGATTTCTTATGGATGTGATTGAATATAAAGTATTTAGGATACATAAATTATTTCCACTTGCAAAGAAGATTATAGCTCTTCCGGAGCCTATTCGACCAAATAGAGTGTGTATTTTTACTTTAGCAAATATTAATTTCGCGAAGTAAAATATAAGCAAAAAGCATTTAGTATGATAACGAAGTATAAAGGCAATGCATAAAGGACAAAGGAGAAATATTAAATCCTATTTGGAATAACCAATTTTTCTCCCTTTGTCTTTAAAAGAGATTGGAGATATGAGTGAGATCTTCTGGATCTTATACATCAAAATAATTAATTTCCACATTTTGATTTACCTTTATAAGTATTTGATAAGACATTATATTTTAGTGTACTATAGGTAAGTGACTAATGTTTTTACAAAGCCATATTAATAATGTATTTTCATAATTTTTTTTAACAATTTTCAAAGATTCTCTAAATCCGCCATTGTCTTATTTTTTCATTAACATTCCACTTCTGGTGTTTATGTCATATCTCATTGTAAGCAGTTATGACTATTATGAGGGCAATGACCATATGCCCTTCGCCATGCATCTTTTTACGTAAATCACAATTGATGTATTTACCTTTGCTTTGGGGAATGGTAAACATCTTATTATGAAATGATTCATGATCTTCTATAATATATTCCCTACAAAAACCTTTTCACCATATAGTTTCAACTATGAGGTATTTTGAGATAGAGCTAGATTATACTTAACAAAAATAAAGGCAATCATGTCTTAGTATTCATAATTTTTTCAAATCTTAAACTTCAAGTGCACATGTGAGTTATGACTATGGGAAGTCATAACTTTCAATTCATCCTTGAGGGATGTTTGGTTTTTCTTAATAGTGTCTTCTAGGCCCATAATATGAATGAGCATTTCGACATGCAGAATCCATGACAAATAATCATAAACTAAGGCACTGCAAGCAGAAATTTTCATACTTACGTATTGAATTTCAGGTTCATGTGTATGAAATATTACTAGAATTTTCAAGTTATGATTTATATTTAGAATTTTAGTTCTAATTTAGGAAGAACTTAGAACTCATGCTTTTATTGAGTAATCACGCTTTTCAGAACTTCTATTCTAAATTTTGAAAATTCAAACTAGAACTTCAGTTCCTAATTTATTCGTTTGGAACTTCAGGTTCTAATTTAGAATTTATAATTCAACACTTCAGGTTTTGATTTTAGAAATTTATCTTCAAACTTTCAATTCTAATTCACCACTCAATTTTTCATAAAACTTCAGATTGTATTGAGAATAATAATAGTATAACTTGAAAAATTGTAACCAAAAGTAATATACAAACCTTTATATTAGTATAAAAACTGAAACATAATATAGGAAAGACAAGAAAAAGTTGTGTCATAAAATAACATTAAAACAAACCATTCAAAAAGAACCATTATGTAAAAATTTCATGCATCTATTTAAATCTTCAAGTTCATGTATATGTTACTTTATATGGAGAACTTCAAGTTCATATTATCTAGAACTACAAGTTCTAATTGGAACTACAAGCTCTAATCTTACAATTATTATCAGAATCGCATCATCTGATTTAATAATTGGTAGTGAGATGACAACTTCAAGTTCCAATTTATCTCTTTGTATTGCAAAACTTCAGGTTGCAAAATTAATATTGAAAAATCTATATATTATTGTTAACATTGATATAATCATATATGTGAAAGAAATCACAATATAATCATAACCATCATTAATTTAAATAATACTATATCAATATCATAATCCTTATTTTTTGATATGGAATATCTAACCTAGTGGCGGCCATAGTACATATAAAGACTATTATTATAAAAGTAAAATTCTATATTTACCAATAGCACCATTTATATTAGCTAATCATGCTGATAATGTGTTAAAATTTTACTAGACTGATATTTTAAATAAGAGTATGTTGGATTTTTAATTCAATATTGTTGGATCCTTAATCTAATGTTGGGCTTATATGTGAATAATTATGTGTTGCGGATTGTTATATAAAGTTAAGCCCAATTAAAAGTGATCTATTTAAGTTTTCGGTATTATGGACTTTAATGTATCTAATAGGGTGTGAGCCTTTAATGTGTAGAGACCCAATAATATTCTAATTTTATGATGGACATAATTAGGAATACCCAATGTAGGAAAAAGTTGTCTATATAAGTGGTTATGACCCCTAGATCACACATTTCTTTTTATTATCTATTGACATCCCATCGTCAGAGAGAAAACACAGAGAGAATTAAAGGACTCTAGGAAAACGTGTAGATCTGGAAGACCAACCACACTACTCCAGACAAGAATTAAGCATTATTCATTCAGGTATGCTTATGTATAATTTTGTTATTGATTCTTGGTGATACAACATAAATATTCTTCGGTTATAGGTGATGATTTTCACCAAATGTTTTCTTATCCCAACAGAGTATTGATAAAATAAAAATAATAGAGGCTGTTAACTCTTTCTTTCATTGAATTCTTCATATTGAACTGGTATGATTTACATTATAATCTCGTGGCTTTTTTTTATATTATTGAAAATAGACATCCTTCGAACTAAAGAAATAAAGAACTAAAGGCTATTAAATTCAAGAGATTAGTGGAGTGCAATTAAAGTGATAGTAAATCCATTGTTTCATAACAATTTTAATATATCCTCTTGGATTCTTTTCTTATATCCTCTTTAGATATATAGCTTTCAAGATGATTAAGAATCCCACCCAGTAAATTGTTATGAGATCAAATCAAAATATTTTTATCTTTTTTCAAAGTGAACAGAAATTAAAAAAAATCAACATTTTTCCATTGTTAATGATGAATATGCTCCACTGAAAAATAAAATAATAAACCAATGTGAGGATAATCAAATATACTAAACCCAATGTTATATATTAAGGTAGCGTTTATTGTTGAGTGTTAGAAAGTGTATATTTATAAAGGAGACAATCGTCATTTTACATTTCAAGTCTTACTAACACTTTTACTTTTATGTATTTTAGTCTCTTGTAATTTAATTATGTGTTTTATTTTAATTAAGTGTTTTATGTATTTTAGGGGTATCATGATTATTTTACAATGAACGAGAGTTAAGACAGCAAAACGGACACCACTTTTGAACTCAAGACAGTCGAAAACTTTAGGAGGAGTATAAAAGGAAAAATAGCATTGTTCACATGTACGGTACTGTCTACGTTACTGTTCACATAGACGGATCGATGACGTGGCATTGACCGATAATGTGGCATTGACTGATGAGGTGTCACGATCCTATTGGACAAAATTCTTATGCACTGTTGATCGGTGACGTGACAGCATGTTAGTGGACCAAAAATCGTGCATACGGTACATGTATATACACGGGATTATTTACAACCAAACTGCATCACTGTTCAAACCGTGTCACTATTCAAACCGCGTGGTCAAACTGTGTTACTATTCAAACCGCGTACTGTTGACTGATGATGTGGTGCAATCCTGAGCGTCCGAAATGTTTTTAATTCGATGGCCATAATTTACTCAATATATCTATAAAAAAAAGGGCTCTCCCCCCTAATTGGGCATCCCTGAATTCATTTTTGAGTTTAATTTTCTGTAATTCCTTCTCCATATTGTATTTTCTACGTATTTGAATATATTCCCATTTTACCCTTAGTTCAATTATGAGTAGCTAATTTTCTTTCAAGTTTGAGTTGAATGTGATGTCTCAACATGTGTCATGGGCTTTATTTGGTAAATTTACTTTCTCTTCCCCTCTAATTATTGTGGATGTTTTGACTTTTTGTCGACAAATAGTAATAATCTTGTCTAGATACCGCCCTGGTTTCACCGGCTCTCTAGTACAAGGTTATTATTATTTGGCACAATAAGCTCTTAGCACCATATTGATTAGAGTGTGGTTCATGAGGAGTGGAAATCCCCTTCATGATTTCATTGGCATTAATAAAGAAATATTTAGCTCATGGTGCATGTTGATGCGGATCCAGATACCTAAACGCTTCAATTATAATAGTTTCCACTTTAATTTAATTCCACTATTCCAATTTAAATTCTAAGATAATTTAAATCACTTTCACCACAAATCCAACCACCCTCATAGAAAATTAATTCTACATATAATTAAAATCCACATCCTCTTGGGATCAACACTCGTCACCATTGATCTATTCTACAATAGATTCGTGCACTTGCGAGTTCAATAAAATTTGCACAACAAGTTTTTTGCGCCGTTGCCGGGGAGGTAAGTTATTTTAATTCGTAGAATTAATTTTTGTAAATAATTTTATTTTTTTAATTTTCGAGTAATTTTTATTAAAAAAAGAAAAAAAAAGTGAATCTACATTTAAAGGTAAGAGTTTCTTTTCTTTTTTTCTTTTTTAAAATTCTGTAATTTAATTTTCAAGTTATTTTTCTTTGCAAGTTCTCGTTTATCTTATTAATTTATTTTTAGTTAATTTATTTCACGTATTTTTTTAGTGTGTTTTTATAGAAAGGTTGTAACAGCGTGATAAGGTTAGTACTGTAATTTCTCATTCTTCTTTATTTTTATTTATTTTGTTCCCATTTTTTTGTGTTCTTTGCATGCATGGTCAAATGTCATTATTACATAATCTTGAACCTATAGACCTTGAATTCGAAAAAACACTGCTCACACACAAACATGTTAAAATAAAATGGATTTGCAACAACAACAACCACCACCACAGGAGAGGCTATTTAAGGACTACTTTAGTTCCTTAGCTAACTTGAGCACATCATGCATAAGATATCCAAATGTAGCTGCTAAGAGTTTTGAACTAAAACCTAGTGTGCTAAATTGTCTCCCAACATTTTATGGCCTAGAAAATGATGACTCATATAATCATCTGAATGATTTTCATTAGGGGTGGACAAACCCAATCCAACCCAATTGACCCAACCCAACCCAACCCAATTTAAATTTGACGGGTTGAGTGGATTATTATGGGTTAATTGGGTCAATTTTTTCGAACCCAATAAACAATTGGATTGGGTTGAGTCAATTATGATGAACCCATGTAACCCAACCCAACCCACATAAATAATAATAATAATAAGAAGAAGATAATTTTCAATTGCAAAATCTGAAAAATTGAAACAACTAATCTATATTTTCATCCTCTTTTTATTCTTTTATAAAAGAGATTATTTTGTTCTTGTATCTACTGCTCTAAACTCTAATTCCAAAACTAAAATCACTCTCTTAAATCTCAATTCTCAATCAATTAAGGTACTTTATGTTTTGCTCATTCTATATTATTTTAGTTTTCTTTATCAAATACTAGATAATGAATAGAATTTTCATAATGTAATATTTTTATATTTGATTTCAATAAGTTTTATTTCAACTTTCATATATTTTTCTTTATTTATTTTTAATATTAATTTGACTTCAAATCTTCAACCCAATCAACCCAACCCAATCTAACCCGATAATTTAAGGGTTGAGTTTGATTGGGTTGAACATGTTTATTTAATTGGGTTGGGTTGAATTTATCTCAACCCATTCAATAATGGGTTGGGTTGGGTTTTTGTAAACCCTTTCCAACCTAACCCATGCCCACCCCTAATTTTCATGTTGTTTGTCAAACTTTTAGATATGAGAATTTTTCAGACGATGATGTTAAACTCAGATTATTGGCATTTTCTTTAAAGGATAGAGCTCGTTCATGGCCTAATACATTGTCTGCTAATAACATTACATCATGGGAACAAATGGTAATAAAATTTTTGAATAAATATTTCCCAGTGCATAAAACCAATGTTATTCGCAGGGAAATCTCAGAGTTTACCCAGATAGATGACGAGCAGTTTTTCGAAACATCGGAGCGATTCAATGGGCTACTCTTGAAGTGTCCACATCATAGGTACGAGAAATGACATTAATGCCAATATTTTTTGGAGGGATTATTGCCGCATGTGCAAGAATGGTTAATGGCAACAAGTGGAGGAGAGCTAATGTCAAAAAGTGCATCAGAGATTTGTGATTTCTTCCAACGACAAACGAATAATTCCCAACAACGGAGTTGATCACTCAGGAATACTAAAAGAATTAAGGGAGTAAATGAGGTTCACATTGGCGAGTCAAGTTCAGGAATTAAAGAAGTCAAAGAGATGGTTGAAGGTCTTTCCCGACAAATAGCATCGTTAACGACTGCTAAATCAACAGAACCACATGACCACGACTTATACTCAGATTAAGCCAATGCCACAGGTGTAATGAGAAAACCATCAAATTACAACCCATACTCTAACACATATAACCCTGGATAGAGAGAGACCACCCCAATTTTTCATGGTCTCAAGGATTCCAACAGAATGGACTAGTAGCTCCAGCTCCACCAATGCAACCAATTCCTCAAGTTCCTCAAGCCTCTCAGCCCCCATTTAGACCATACAATCAGAACTAGAACTACTCTCAACTCAGACCATGGGAGGATTCATTCCAGAATCTCAAGAATCTTATTAACTCTACGATTGAGTAACATAACCGCACTATTGATGAGCTACGAAATGAGATGAGAGCAAGCTTCAACTCACAAGCCCAATCAGTTTCAAACCTCGAGAAGATGGTGGGACAACTTGTTTCTTTAGTTCAAACTTTGGCAATGACTATTGAGAAAGGTAAATTTCCAAGTCAACCAGTGCCTAATCCTAAAGGAGTGCATGAAGTAAGTACCAGTTCACCACAGCAGCACAGAGAGGTCAAAGCCGTCATGACCTTGCGAAAAAGGAAAGAAGTCGACAACAAAGTGGAGATGCCGGTGACGAAAACGAATTAAATTGTACCTATAAACGTTGATGACTCACCATCGGAGGAGAAAGAAGAAATCAACCCACGAGAATACGTTCTTAAAGCTCTATTTCCTTAGAGGTTAGCTAAAGGAAAGAAAGGAAAATCCACAGGTGAGATTTTTGAAATTCTCAAACAGGTAAATGTTAATATCCCTTTACTTGATGCTATAAAACAAATGTCATCTTATGCGAAGTTTCTTAAAGACCTTTGTACTAAAAAGAGAAATATTCATGTTCAAAAGAAGACCTTTTTAACAGAAAACGTTAGTTCTATACTCCAACATAAAATTCCTTTAAAATGCAAAGACCTAGGCTCCCCCACTATCTCATGTAGTATAGGGAACCACACAATTGAGAATGCTTTGTTGGATTTAGGAGCTAGTGTAAATCTGTTACCTTACTCAGTATTAGTGAAACTTGGACTGGGAGAATTACATCCAACTCCAGTGGTGTTACAACTTGCCAATCGATCCACGAAAATACCTCGTGTTATTGTGGAGGACGTGCTTATCTAGGTAGACAAGTTTTATTTTCCTGTTGATTTCATTATAATTGACACTCTACCAATCTAGGATTCAAGGAAGCACATCCCTATTATCCTTGGCTGACCTTTCTTGGTAACTGCCGATGCTCACATTCAATGCAAGACTGGAAATATGCAGTTGTCCTTTGGCAACATGACTATGGAGCTAAACATCTTCAACATTGCCAAACAACCTCACAATGCAGATGATGAAATTGTTGATGTGGATTTAATAGAAGCATTAGTTGATAATACTCTTCTTTCAAACCTTAGTGATGACCTTTTACAAACATGTTTAACTCACTTTGGTTTGAATTTTTAATATTGACAGATCTGTCGATGAGGTCAACGCTCTACTTTACTCAGCACCATCAATAGACACTACTAAATGAAAGTCAAGAGTTGAACAACTAGCACCATCAGAGAAGAAACTCATCTCATCATCAGAATTACCACCGAAACTCGAGCTCAAACCATTACCAAACACTTTGAAATATGCATTTTTGGGAGAAGAAAGCACTCTGCTGGTAATCATCTCATCATCCCTAAATGACGAACAAAAAGGTAAGTTGTTGGATGTTTTAAAAGAGCATAAAGGAGCATTAGGATGGACCATAGCTGACATAAAAGGTATAAACCCAGTAGACTGCATGCATTACATTCACCTTGATGAAGATGCAAAACCTACTAGGGAAATGCAACGTCGGTTAAATCCTAACATGAAAGAAGTTGTTAGAACTGAAGTCCTTAAGCTATTAGACGCATGTATCATTTACCCAATTTCTAATAATTCATGGGTCAGTTATGTGCAAGTTGTCCCTAAAACGTCAGGAGTCACAGTAGTTACCAATGCTGATAATGAATTGATATCCACTAGAGTGACTACACGATGGCATGTATGCATTGATTATAGAAAGTTGAACTCTGTCACATGTAAGACCATTTTCCTTTACCATTTATCGATCAAATGCTTGATAGATTGGCAGGCCATGAATTTTATTGCTTTCTAGATGGTTACTCAGGATATAATCAGATTCCTATAGCACCAAAAGATCAAGAGAAAACTACTTTCACTTGCCCTTTTGACACTTTTGCATATAGGAGAATGCCATTTGGATTATGTAGTGTACATGCTACATTTCAATGATGCATATTGAACATTTTTTCTGATATGGTTGAACGATTCCTTGACGTCTTTATGGATGGCTTTTCTGTTTTTGGTGACTCATTTGATCAATGTTTACATCATCTAACACTAGTTGTGCAGAGATGTATCGAGAAAAACTTAGTCTTAAATTGAGAGAAGTGCTATTTTATAGTAAAACAAGGTATTGTTTTTGGTCACATTATTTCGAGCAAAGGTATTGAGGTTGACAAAGCCAAGGTGGATCTCATTTCCAATCTTCCTCCACCTAAAACAGTCAGAGAAGTAAGATATTTCCTTAGACATGCTGGTTTTTATAGACGTTTCATTAAGGATTTTAGCAAAGTTTCTAGACCCTTATGCAATCTACTTGCTAAGGATGTACCTTTTGTCTTTGATGATTCATATCTTGTGGCATTTAAAAAACTAAAGCAATTGTTGACATCCTCACCCATCATTCAGCCCCCAAACTGAACTTACCATTTGAGCTCATGTGTGATGCATCTGATTATGCAGTAGGAGCAGTATTAGGACAAATAGTTGATTGAATTCCCCATGTTATTTACTATGCTAGTATGACATTGAATGATGCACAATTGAACTATTCAACTACTGAAAAAGAAATACTAGCCGTAGTTTTTGCATTAGAGAAATTTTGATTTTATCTCATTGGTTGTAAAATAATTGTATTCACCGATCATGCTGCTCTTAGATATCTTCTCACAAAGAAAGATGAAAAAGCTAGACTAATTCGTTGGGTGTTGCTTTTGCAGGAATTCGACATGGAATTTAAAGATAAGAAAGGAACAGAAAATGTTGTGGCTGACCATCTCTCTCATCTCAATTTTGACACAATTACAGAACCATTAACATTGAATGAGTCATTTCCAAATGAACAATTAATGAGTGTGGAAGTATTACCGTAGTATGCTGATATAATTAATTATCTTGTTACAGGTAAACTTCTAGAGCATTAGACCAAGCAAGACAAGACCAATTATTTTGTAGAAATAAAGAATTTCTTTTGGGATGACCCTTATATGTTAAAGTATTGTGCAGATCAAATTGTTAGATGATGTGTCCCAGAAAAGGAATTTCAAAATATCCTTTCATTATGCCATGAACAAACTTGTGGAGTCCATTTGAGTACTAAGAAAACAGCTACTAAAGTTTTACAATGTGATTTCTATTGACCAATTATATTTCGAGATGCTTACACTTTCTGTTTTTCATGTGATAAGTGTCAACGAATGGGGAGCGTTACACGAATGAATTTAATGCCACTAAATCCAATTTTAGTGGTTGAGATTTTTGATTTGTGGGGTATCGACTTCATGGGACCCTTCCCTCCTTCTTTTGGCCATTAATACATATTGGTTGCTGTTGATTACGTATCGAAATGAGTATAAGCAATTTCGTGCAGAACTAATGATCACAAGGTGGTGATAGGATTTTTGAAAAGCAATATTATTTCACGCTTTGGATTCCCTCGAGCAATAATAAGTGATGATGGTGCCCACTTTTGTAACAAAGCATTTAAAGTACTTTTGACAAAGTATTCCATCACTCACAAAGTGGCGACCCCATATCATTCGCAAACCAGTGGCCAAGTTGAGATCTCCAATCGAGAAATAAAGCACATATTAGAAAAGACGGTGAAGCCGGATAAAAAAGATTGGTCATTAAGACTCGATGATGCATTATGGGCATATAGAATGGCTTTCAAGACCCCGATTGGAATGTCACCCTACATGCTAGTGTATGGAAAAGTTTGCCACCTACCTGTGGAACTCGAGCATCGTGCGTACTGGGCCATCCAGAAATTCAATTTTGACATGCAGCAAGCCAGCTTAAAAAGAAGATTACAGCTGGCAGAACTTGAAGAAATTCGCAATGATGCATACGAAAATGTCAAGATTTAGAAGCAGCCAATGAAAGTCTTTCATGACAATCAAATTATGAGAAAATCTTTCACTCCCGGTTAGAAAATGCTTTTATTCAATCATCGCTTGCACCTATTCCCATGTAAGTTACTCTCTTGATGGTCTGACCCCTTTATTGTTTACACTGGTTTTCCACATGGGGCAATTGAAATTAAAGACCCAAAGAACAATGTCACTTTTAAAGTTAATGGTCAAAGATTAAAGCCATATCTAGAGTACCAACCACATGGAGAGGACTCTGAAATAAATTTGAGTGACCCACCAGATTTGAATTGAGATTTTTCTTTCTTTTCGGTGATTTGATTTTTTTTCTCTTTTTACTATTCTTTTGGTAATTGAAATTATTTTTGCATAAGTGTGTTTGTTTAACTATTAAGTTTTCTCTTATCATTGTTAATCATGAGTGTCTTAGCTAAACAGTTCTTTCTGGACATTTTTAGACGACTTCAAAGTGTAAAATCTCATCTCAAAAGGCAGATTCGATTTTGTAAAACACATTATATTTGGGCTCTACAACCACCAGAGTTAGTATCCCATGTTGAGGATTTAGAAAGCCAACTCAGAGACATTGAAGGAGGTGTCTACAGCATCCAGTTAGAGTTTGAGGTAAATTTAATAAGAGGACAATTGTAATTTTCTTTGTGTGTTTTAGTTTGTTACTTTGTTTGTGTGCTTTAGTTTGTTGCCCCGGTGAAGTAGCGGATAACGGTACTCCGTGACAATCAAGTCGGTTACTTTAGTTTTCCATAATAACTGATATTCTGAGACGAAGCTATGAATAGAAATGAGATTCTAGCAAAGCTTCACAATTGATTCCCTTCACTTTCTCAGAATGCCCTCCTTACAATCCATAAAGCTCGGTCCGAACGCATGTGATTGCTTATGAAGAATAACATACTTGCTAACATTCGCTGGTTAATCGAGGCCAAAGTACGATTAGCAGGTGAGTTGCCTCCAAAATTTATTGCATACATGCCTAGTTGTGGTAAAGGAAATTATGCAAGAAAATGAAGAGCTCGAAGAATTTCTGTTGCTTGTCATAAGTGTGTCAGAATGAGATGCGATAAAAAACCATGTTCTTTAGGAATGATGTCTGATAACAATGAAGATAAGATTCAATTCATTAGGGATGATTTGAATAAGGACTCATTGGATGATATCATTTTGTCTCTTAAAACACATCCCAGTGGATATGTACAAGGAGCAATTCTCCAGTTATGACCATTATTCCAGAAAGAGCATAGACGATATAGTCTTGAGCATCTGACTATAAATGGCCCTGTTTGCCAGTTTATAAGAAAACTGGATGGAAAGCCTATTCTCGACCTATAGAGGGCGTTCAAGCCGTTTCTGGACGTAAAACCAGAGGAAGATGTAAGCCACAGCCGCAATTACTTGTGAAAATCCTTTTACTTTACTGTTGTTTTATTTCACTGTTATTTTATCATTTACATTATTGTCTTTAATAATTTTATTTTATCATTATTTATTTATTTTTTACTATTTACTTTTTGACTCTCGAGCCATGTGCTTGACACGTTAATTGACGCAGACATGTTACCTCATACACAACTATGACTCAATGTCACCAAGATTTTAAAATATGATTTGTTTTGTTAAGCACTCACAATTTATTTTTGAGAAGTATCCCAATGGCAACTGCTCCCAATGAACAATTCAAGAACATTTGTGTGCTTTCTGGATTTAACTATGGCAAACATAAAAAGTTCGTTGAGGCAACCATAGATCTTGGTCGAAGTATAACGGAGAGAAAATTACACTTGGTGTATGGAGGAGGCAACTGAGGGTTATCAAAATTGGTCTCAGAAGCTGCTTTTGTCAGAGGAAGCCAAGTGTTAGATATCATCCCAAGAGCCTTAAAACTTTTGGACAGTTTGTCTGACTTACCGACTGGAGAACAATTAGTTGTCTCAGGTATACAAGAAAGAATAACTGAAATGCTTAATTACGCTGATGCTTTTATTTTCCTACCAGGTGATCTTGCAACTCTAGAGGCACTTATCATATTAGCATCTTGGGCCCATCTGCACATTCACCAGAAACCTATCGGTTTATTAAATGTCAATAACTTTTATAATGGCTTTATCGCATTTATTAACCATGCAATAAAAAACGATTTCATTGATTCGACAGCGAAATTTTTTTTGTTATTTGTGCTCACACTGCTAATGAGCTACTTGATCTGTTACAAGCTTATAGACTAGAGCCAGACCCCAAGACCTTTGTGTTGTAATCTCCAAATAATGATGGTAACAGTAGTGATGGTAACAGTAGTCGCAGTAAGAAGTACAAATTAGAGTTAACTCTCCGCTTGTAAATATTTTCTTCTGTGTTGCACCACCCAGGTGATGTCTTCTAAACTCTATTTATTTCCTTTAAAACATTGATGACAATGTTTCGTTCTGGTTGGGGGGAGGGAATAATTGACAATTGTGGAATCTTGGTTAAGTTTTTACTGATTTTTTGTTGTAGAGACTAACCGTGGCTAACTTCTTATGTTGAAGATGACTGAATATGGAGTATAGTTACTCTAGAAACGCATCTTCTTCGTTTGAAAAAAAACAAAAAAAATTCCAGACATTTTCTTTTTCTTTATTAAGCTTTGACAATTTTTTTTTCTAACTTCTTCTTTCTAATTTCTCCTTTATAAATATACACTTTCAAATTTTTGAGTCGAAGATGACAGAATATGGAGTGTAGTGACCCTAGAAACGCATCTTATTAGTTAAAAAAATACCATTTTCTTTTTCTATCTTTTTAAGTGTAACTTTTTTAATTAGCTTTTTTGCATCATTTTCACCTTTATGAATGCATATTTTCTTTTCATGTTTAGAATAGGTTGGGGGGGTAGAATGTTGTTTGAACAAAAAAAAAAAAAACTTCGTGTGATTTTTTTTTTAACATTAGATGACATGATGACTTTCAAGTTTTAGTATTTGTGTTATCTTTGGTCTTAAGTGACATTACGCCATGTTTGCTACTCTATATGTTGATGTCAGAGACAAATATGAGTTGCTTGAAGGAATGCACATGTTATAATGAATACCAAGTGAGTTTTTTAGCCTGTCATTTTTCTTGGAGAATAACTTTTTTTGCCAATTCTTCATATAATTTAGCAGTTTATTATTGTATACATGATCTCTATATTTATTTTGAGTCAACCCTTTAAAAAAAAAGAAGAAAATAATTTTATAATAAAAAAAAGTGTGTTGCTACATCTGAAGGTCCATCTAACTAGTAGAAGCTACATCTGAAGGTCCATCTAACTAGTAGATACAGAAGATTATTTAGAGCCCTAAAAGACAATGGAAATGCCATCTTTGACCCGTTTGAGCCTTTCTAGCCGTCCCTTTTATGAAATATTCACAGTTAACCCTTTTAAGCCTTAAAAAAAAAACTTTTTTTTGTCAAACTTATCATTTTGACCCACTCCGATTTGGAGTATTACCTGATATCTTACAAGTTCCATCACCTATTTATGTTTGAGAAAAAAGTAAATAATTATTTTGTTCAGTGAAGTTGTGCCAAACAAAAGTAAAATAAAAAATAAAAAACAAAAAAAATTATTGTTTAAAAAAAAGAAAGAAAAATAATAATAAATAAGCAAAATGCACCTTGTAATTTCCAAAATAACTCTATTTTTTCTCAAACATATATTTTATTTTCCTTATTTCTCCTCCTTTGTTATACATGTCCTTAGCCTACGTTACATCCTAATAAAATTCCTTCTTGATTTTAGGGAGCTATAGTATGAAGTAGAAGTTAGTTATATGGGCTAAAAAGATGTAGTGGTGCATTAAAAAATAAAAATAAAAAGAAAGAAAAAGAAAAAAAATAAAAAATAAATTGGATTGACTAGCATTTTGTTTGAGTTAAAGATCACCTTATTTCTAAGTTGTGGCCATATTTCTTTCATCTTTGTGAGAGCGTGTGATATTACTTCCTTATTATTTTTCTCTCAGCCTACCATTCATTGGAGTGACTATTTTTTTGGGTTTAATTTTTTTGTGAGAGTATCACTAACATGTCATTCTTGAAAGTAACTGTGATAAAGTCTACTAGACTGATGCACGTGAATGGTTGATGTGGGTGTGGTGTTTTTTTAGACTGGAGATAATGCTTATACTTTTATTTGATTGTTATCATTAGTCTGATTGAATAAACACGAGTTTTTTTTAAAATCATTTTAGATTTGAATTTTGTTTTCGCTTTATTTGTTAGGGCTAGCAATAAGCTGGTTGGGGGTGTGTTGAGTGTTAAAAAATATATATTTATAAAGGAGAAAATCGTCATTTTATATTTCAAGTCTTACTAACACTTCTACTTTTATGTATTTTAGTCTCTTGTAATTTAATTATGTGTGTTTTATTTTAATTAAGTATTTTATGTATTTTAGGGCATCATGGTTATTTTAAATATGAGAATTTTTCAGATAATAATGTTAAACTCAGATTATTCCCATTTTCTTTAAAGGATAGAGCTCGTTCATGGCTTAATACATTGCCTGCTAATAGCATTACATCATGGGAACAAATGATAACAAAATTTTTGAATAAATATTTCCCATTGCATAAAACCAATGCTATTCGCATGGAAATCTCAGAGTTTACCCAGAGAGATGACGAGCAGTTTTTCAAAACATGGGAGCGATTCAATGGGCTACTCTTGAAGTGTCCAGATCATGGGTACGAGAAATGACATCAATGCCAATATTTTTTGGAGGGATTATTGCCGCATGTGCAAGAATGATTAATGGCAACTAGTGGAGGAGAGCTAATGTCAAAAAGTGCATCAGAGATTTGGGATTTCTTCCAGCGACAAGCGGATAATTCCCAACAACGGAGTCGATCACTCAGGAATACTAAAAGAATTAAGGGAGTAAATGAGGTTCACATTGGCAAGTCAAGTTCAGGAATTAAAGAAGTCAAAGAGATGGTTGAAGGTCTTTCCCGACAAATAGCATCGTTAACGATTGCTAAATCAACAAAACCACATGACCATGACTCATACTCAGATCAAGCCAATGCCATAGGTGTAATTAGAAAACCATCAAATTACAACCCATACTCTAACACATATAACCTTGGATGGAAAGACCACCCCAATTTTTCATGGTCTCAAGGATTTCAACAGAATGGACTAGCAGCTCCAGCTCTATTAATGCAACCAATCCCTCAAGTTCCTCAAGCCTCTCAGCCCCCATTTAGACCATACAATCAAAACTAGAACTACTCTCAACCCAGACCATGGGAGGATTCATTCCAGAATCTTAAGAATCTTACTCACTCAACGATTGAGCAAGAGAACCGCACCATTCATGAACTACAAAATAAGATGAGAGCAAGCTTCAACTCACAAGCCCAATCAGTTTCAAACCTTGAGAAGATGGTGAGACAACTTGCTTCTTCAGTTTAAACTTTGGCAATGACTGTTGAGAAAGACAAATTTCCAAGTCAACCAGTGCCTAATCCTAAAGGAGTGCATGAAGTCTGTTTAAAATTATTGATAAAAGCAACACAAATGCAAATTATTATTAATAATATATTACAAAATTAATATTCTCTTAGAATAAACTATTTTTTATTATTAATGATTAATATTAAAGAAATATAATACTATTATTTTTAAATAAAAATAACAATATTATATTTTCAACTAAAGAGAGTATATAGTACTATTATTAATTCTCTATGAATATAATAATAATATTTTTAGTAATTTTAAATTACAATCAATGTAAATTATTATTTTTTAACTAAATATAATAATATTATACTTAAATAAGTTTAATATTATTATTTTTAATAAATGTATATTATAAAATAATATAAGAATATTATTTAAATAAATATGATATTATTTTTTTTATTTTATTAAATTTAATTATATTAAATTTAATAAAATAAGGGTAAAAAGGAAGAGTCTACTCTCACCTGCTACCATGTCACTCAAAAAATGAGTGGTCCACAGAGTGAGATTCCTGGTCTTCTCTTAAAATATGTAAGTAAATACTGGAGTGGAAAGAATCTACATTCACTTATACTCCAGTAAGTGAAAATAGCATAAGTAGGAGTGGGCAAATAGGGTTTGGGCTTAAGTTACAATCTGATCCGATTGGAGAATTGAACCCAATTGGTTTCAAAATGCAAACCCAAATGAACCAACCAAATTTATGTTCAGGTTACAACAATTCTCTTTTCCAAAAATTTGCCAGTAGCTAACTAAACTTTCAAAATCTAAAATCCCAGTCTTGATCATTGCAGAATTAAAAAAAAAATAATTTTAACATATGCAAGAATTTGGAGTACATTTTAAGACCAGCCATAAAATGCTTCTCTTCAGCAAGACATGGAAGAAACTAGCATGCAAAGTTGAGACACCCTTCTTTAAGCTCCTAATGATTAACTGAGCTAATAAAAAAATATTTACTCCTGAAAAAAGTACATTTAGTTAACAATATCTCCCCATTACCATTCATCATCGGATCGCAAACATAACCTTAACTTCCTTACTTTGTGAAACTGATGATGGCAAACGAAAAGAAGTCAGTGACAACAAAGACCACAATCGGTAGATCGTAAGCAAATAGAGCTTCAATGTTGGTGCACTTGAACAGAAAGTGCGACTAGGATTATGTTGGGCTTGGGGTTGTGCGTGTGTTGTTGTGGAGTGCGAAGAAGAGAAGAAAGGAATTAGGGATTTTGATTTTTTTTTACCGTTCTGTGAGCTTCTCGAGTGAGAGCGACCTCACTTTGTTAAAAGGAAGATGCTTATTGGAGAGTTATTAATACATTTACATTTACATATACATATACATACATACATACATACATACATATATAAACACACACACATATACATATACATATACATATACATATGCATATGCGTATACGTATGTGCGCGAACACGCGCGCGCGCACACACACACACAGAGGACATGCTAAATATCATAGCTTTAAAGCATGTCTGTATGAAAAAAAAAATTTGAGGGCGCCCACATTAGAGAATGACTTTTTATTTCTCTATATATATATTAGGCTAAAATGATTTTGTTCCAATTTCAATTTAAATAAATTTAAACCGAAAGGTTTATAAGCCATTTGATCTTATAGGATAAACCAAACCGAATTGAAGCTGAAATTATTTTAGGTTTGATATGCCCACTCTAACATTAAGATTGGTAGATTATTTACAACTATGTTTTCCTTGTCAACCATTTTTTCTTTTTAAGTTATGTTAATTAATGAATAAAACTAAAAGAAGAAAATTAGCGTTGCTATCATCACTCCCTCACTCGCACTTTGCCATTGTCGATCACTCGCGCTATAGAATGTTACCACCGTGAATCGTTGTATTTCTATCAAGTCCTCTCTAGATTAAATTCCCAGATCTACCATTGTTCATAAGGTTCATCCACGAAGGGTTCCAGTGCCTGAGATAAAAGGAAATATACAATACATGAGACCTATTAAATTCAGTTACTTCTTTTAGCTTTCTTCTCTAAATTTGAGCCCATCAAATTTTACACATATCATCTAACACACTAGTTAGGATATAAAAATTTGTACTGTAACTTAAATTAATTATAATCTTTAGGGTGTGTTTGGAGTGTCACACTGTATTGTAAGGATTGAATTGGACTATAATGTATTGTGTTAAGGAGTACCAAATTTAATACAGTACCATGTTTAGTTTTCTATGTACTGTATAACATATGTTAGTATTTTATGTTATAATTTATATTAAATTAAAATTAATTTTTATTTATTATTAGAAAATAAAATAACCACTGGCAGCCCCTATTGGCTATTGCTGGCAATTTATAAATGTCATTCATTTATGTCTTAATTAGTACTGTTGGAATCTTTTTTACGGCTTTATGCAACGCCACTAATATCTTCGACAACAGAACTTCGATTTACTATATATTTCCAGAAATTTCGTTGCAGGAGATATTGGTATCATTGTGTAGAGCATGTGATAAGTATTCATTAGTATTAACTCTAATAATAAAAGCTATCGAAAAATTGTAGCAGCTAGTTGCCAATAATAGTCACTATAAGAAAATAGGCAATAAATGACGGGAAATAACCGTCATAAAAGGTAGTGCATGACAGACAGTTCAACCGTCATCTATGTCACTGTCATTAATTTATGACAGAATATTTTCCGTCATGAATTCTTGATAGTATTTTACAATCATATATCCGTCACACAATATTTTGATAAGAAAAAATAATTAAATAAAATTTAAATTTATTAAAATTTTCGCTCTATTTTTTTAATTTTTTGGTGGGAAATTAAATTGTCATTTGTAAATTTATTATTCAATTTCGGGGGAAAATTTTTTATGACAAACTTTATGATGTGTATTTCCCGTCATAAAGTTAATATTTTTAAAAAAAATTATATTGTGATTATAGTTTATTTGTGAATTCCTGTTTACAAATTTAATTAGTTAATAAAAATGAATATTGTCAAAAAATAAAAAAATAATAGTAATTAACATCCATTCAATCCAACAAATTAATTTCAAAATAAATACATCTAGTATTCAATGTCATTACCACTAATACATAATAAAACATCCCAAATTAAAAAAAAGTCAAAATATAAAACAATAGTTAAATTCCAATTAAACTCCAAGAAATTTAATTCAAATTCCGGCCACTGAGCCAAGCTCCCCAACAAAACTTCCAAAGATTAATGGAAATATTCCAACAATAAGACTTCAATAAGCAATACCCTTTTCCAGCGGCAATATATTGAATAATCTTTGAAGCCATGACTCCTCAAGCCAATGCCAAATATGTGTGCAAAATTAATGCTCTATCCACAAAAATTTCAGTCTATATTGGTAAGAAGAAACATGAAGAAACAATTACCTCAGCATCATCGTCATTGGAAGCCAAATCAGCTGTAAAGACCACAAAATGTTTGGTTAGAACTAGTGGAAGTCTTACTCTAAAACTTTTAATTTTTGAATTTCGAAAGATCTAGTAATGACAAAGATTCTCATATCCAGTGACCAAGTTTTGAAAATTAGAATACGGAATAACGTCAACTAAATTCACTAATATAAGCTAGAGGAATCCTTAGTAGATATAGCACACATGCACACATGATATGCATCAAAATACACAATAATAAATTATCTCAAAGTCAATAAGAAGCCAAAACTGGAGATAAACTTTTAGCCACTATAAGGAAGACTGATATTTGCAGTGTGATTACAATAAACAAACAGAAACTTCATTACCCATAAGTAAAGCAAAATAAATAAAGGATAATAACTAACCAAGAAATGGAAAAGCTCACAAACTCTGAACACATACCCCAAAATGAAAGAAAGAAATAAATGTTCTCATTGGATCTGAAGCACAAGCAATCCACTGACATCCTTCTATAATTAGGTAATTTAAAGGGATTAACCTCACATCTTTTACGGAAGAAACAAGAGAATTAACAACATTCCAGAGGATTTAGGGAAAAACCACGAGGCAAGAAAAAAGAAAGATCCTTCGTCAATCTAGATATCCTGACATTGCTCACCATCTACAACAGTCTGGGGCTTAAAAAGCAGGTCACTGATCTCACCCTCCCTCTGGCACCATTTTCTCTCATGTCTCATTTTTCCCTACCTGGCAACTCCCATTGCAGTATTGAAACCTATTCTATCAACTCTTCCCCCCTCCAATAATAAGACCAAAACCAATTTTACTCCCCGGTTAGCTAGGTAGTAAATGGAAATTTGTGAATCTGTCATTGACCTATAGAAACAAACTAGAACTGCATAAATTCTCTTATCTTCCAACAACTTCTTTTCTCCAGAAATAGGCACAACTATTTGACATGGAAACAATTTATCTAACATGGCCACCTTTAAAGACAAAGACATACTAAGGACATGGTTTTAGATACAGATACAAGAAACAATCACAAAATGTAAAATCTATACATATGATATTAATTTCCAATGGATACAACACTTCATTCTTTGACATAACTTCATCAGATTACTAGGTTTGATTAGGTTATACACACATTTATTCATTTATTGTTTTCAACCTATAATCTACATGCACTTAGAATGAGAGGTACCATTAAACAAGTTACTAGAAAACAATATAGCTAAAAAACATTAAAACATTAATCTAAGTAGTTCTATAGGTTTAACTAACTGCAAGAAAAAACCGTTGATTTTGTTCGCCAGATTATTGAGATCCTAATTCTGGTAAAAAGAAAATGAGATAATAGAAAATCAAAAATTAAATAGACACAAAATGAGAAATCAAGATCATACGACAACTAATATATAGCATGGGCTGCAGCTAACAAGCAATATAAGCCATGATATTATCCCAGATACAAAATTTTGAGATCCAAGAGAGATCAAGAAGCCTGAATATTGAAAGAAGTGAGTGCAGAAGGATAAGAAATCAGGTTGATATTCTTCATACTTTGGATCAACACGTAGTGATGCAATAAACTTGTAATTAGCTTCAAGTGTATAGGCTACCATGTCAACATTTCCGAAAACACACAAGATTGTGCTGGATTCATATATAGTACATATATAAAAAAAACAATATGCTTATAAACTTCATGAGAACATTGAATAATGAACTTACAATTTGATCCCTCATCACCTTGATTGCACCATTTGTTCCAATCAACCTTAATGTAAGGTGCTGGTTTCTCTTCTGATTTGAGTAGCCTTTTCCACCAACCTTTCTCTTCTTTTTGCACCGAGCATATTATGTTCCTTAAGCCAACTTTAGTCTTACATTTCTGCACCACCAGCAACAAAACTCAAAGCATTACAAAAGAGGTATATTTAGCCGCTCTTGACTCGAGTGAGAGAATAAGATAAACAGCCTAGGTATATCCACATCCATGTTATGAGATTGATTATGCAACAGCTAACTTTAATATAAAGCTTTTGCTTCAACAAAGACTAAAATGTTTGTAATTGTTATGCTTCTAGAGCTAAAATGTTTGGCAAACACCCACTTTTACTCTGCAGCTAATATCTAGCACCCACCCACACACTAAGTCTCTCGTTTGGTACAGTTATTTATCAGTAGTGGCTTTAAGCCACAACATTTAAAGTGAATTTACCCTAAAATTTTACAATGAAAAACCTATACTACCTTTAATATAGTTGTCAAAATTATTATTATAAGTAATGTTTACTAAACACTATCAACTTCTAATTCATAGCAAAGAGCTTTCACTCCACAATAGCCGTGTCTTTTTAAGCCAGAACAACACAATACCAAAGGAAGCCTTAAGCTAGTGATTTGATTTCACAACAACTACAGATCAAGCCTCAATCCCAAACATACCTAAACCAAAAGCAGAAAGCAAAAAATTAACAATATGTTTGGCATACTAAATGTCTTTCACAGTTTCATTTCACAAGGTATTTAAAGTTACAATGACAAATTGGAGCAATTTCAAGATGTGGGAGGATCCTTTTGCAGATCCCTGAGTTACTTCAAAATATGCTTTGAAGCCATGACTCCTCAAGGGATTATTAAAATTAAAGCTACAACGAACCTTATGACCTGCAAAACTGTAAATAGATCTATATACAGCTTCTTAATTAGATTATCCAAGCTTGTAAAACAACAAATTATTTGATCTACTGCATTTGAATCAAAAAGTTTAAATCAAAATTTTGAAAATACTAAAAACATAACGACGCAAATTGACCTTGCGCGGCAGAGAACAAGATCGTAGGGCAATAGCGTCGAGAAAGCAAAACGGTGAATCAAATCTACATCGTCAAGCCGTCCCCGCCTCGCTCCTCTAACAACCCCTTGCTTTGTTCTTCAACACAAATATCGTTGAGAAAGAACGTTCGATGTTATAATGGATTCACATAAGCGAAAACAAACAAGCTAACCCTAAATAGTGTGAACAAATCAAATCTTGAAATTATGAAAACACAATCGAAATCACGACATAATGGATTCACATAAGCGACGAGAAACAACATGCAAACGAGAAATTGGACCTGAGGAGTGGCTAAGAGTTCGGGATGGTAGAGAGACTTTTGTTGAAGAAGCGCTTGCTGCACTAGTGCTTGTTGCTGCTGCTGATGCTGCTTCAACCTCTGGTACTGCAGTTTTCGTCAGAATCGAAGGATTCGTAAACTGTTTGTCGAAGGATTTGTAAACTATTTAGTTCCTGAGAAAATTTCGTTAAGGTTTCTTGAGAAAATGAAAGGAAAAAAAAACAAAGAAAATGAGAGAGTGACAAGAGAAGCAGTTGTGTATGACTATATTCGTTTAACACTTAGGAAAAAAAAGGAAGAAAGAAAGTTTAAAGTACCCAAAACGGTACATTTTTGCTAGCATTTTCTTTTTTTAAAAAAAATTATTAAAACGCATCTTTTGTTTTTTTAATAAAATAATATATAAAATTTGGGTCAAAGATGGTCAAAGTAATTTTTCTATCACGATTTTTTGATAGATTAAATTTCTATCACGATTCTATCATAAGTTCGTGATAAATGATAATTCTATCATAAAACCATCATAAATTCATGATAGAAAATATTTATATCACAACACCATCATTAATTTATGATAGATTGAAAATTATGTCACAAGTCTATCATAATTTTATGATATACCCAAAATTTGTCATAAGTTTTCGATGATCGGCAATAGTTTAAATATTCACATTTAAAAAATAATTAAAATAAATTAAATAACTGAATTAAAAAATAAAAAATGAATAAATGTAGCAAAATGGCCTAAACATGGGGGTGGACGGGTCTCAATTTTATGCAAGCCATTTTGCACCAAACAGTGCAGCTAAGATTATAGAGTGAAGCTATTGGCACTTCTTCATTTTTCGTACAAAAACCCATTTTAAAATATAATTACATTCAAAGACAAATAAGAATTAAACACACTTAAGAATTTTTTCAACAAATTACTTGCATTGATAATCAATTCATTTATTTTTTATTTTTTACTTGTTACTTTTGTCTAACTAAAATAATTACAAAAATTTATTTCTCTTTTCTTTTTTCTCACTGATAAGAATTTCTATACCTAAAATTGCTTTCAAATTTTAATTTAAAATATGTTTAATTTAACATAATATTACTTTTGAGTTTTAATGATAAAATAAATAAATTAAAAAATTGAAGGATATGTCTAAAGGAAAAAAAATGATGTTTTTAAAGTTAAATAAACATAACTGGAAAAAAGAGTTTTATAAAGAGAATGGATGAAAATAATATGGCTCCGTTTGGTATAACTTTTCAAATAAATCTTATTTAAATAGAGATTTTGCTAGTTGAGTTTTTATAAGTAGAGCTTTTACTAAAAAGTTTTAGTTGTTTGGTTGTCAATAAGAGCTTTTATTAAAAATTATAAAATTACTTTAATAGATAACTTAGTTAAAGTTATATTATTAAGGAATGAAATAAGATTTTGAGATAAAGAAATGATATTTTAGACATTTTAATATTTTGAAAAAGTTTTTTTGCCTCTATTCCTAAAAGCCCTAAATTTGAGTTTTTGCTAGTAGAGATAAAATAAATTGTTTAATCTTCAAGAACTCTACTTAAAAATACAACCAAATAATAACAAAAATTTTGAAAAGAGTTTATGAGATTAGATAAATACTTATGACTATTAGATAAGTCATATCGAATAGGCATGCATGACTCAAAATTATATGGCATGTATACCGCTTAGACTTGTGCACCAAACATACATTAATTAGAGGGCTAAAGCTGCAGCGCCGGGTCTTAATGCTCGGCACTGTGCCGTTTTTTAAATGTAACCGTTAGATTCAAGTAAAATGAAGTCGATGGTTGAGATTGATTATAAATTAAAAATGGAAAAATGGGTAACTTGTTAAACTGGTTGCTCAAATAGTTGTCCCTTTCTGAAATCCCTAACATCTCTCCATGTCTCTCACCTTCTCTATCAAATTATTGATTTCTCTCTTGGATTTTTTTTTTATGAAACACATAAAATCGAAGCTACCATCTCCCACATGGGAAACAAAAAGTCAAATCCATCAATTGATTTCTGTCATCTTGAGCCGTTCAACACATCTGCCTCTCATTCTCTTTCATTTTTGAGTTAATGACAAGGTAAGATGTAATCTTAATTCTTGTGCTTTTTGTGGTGATTACTGAAAATGCTATGTGAAATAAAATGCTATGGAAAAATGGTATTTAGATGATGAAAAATTGTTGTTCAAGAGATGATTAATAGTTTGGAAGCATGAAATTAGCATGTATAACAAAATGGTGGGTTGTAGTGAGAGAGAGGTGCGGGTTTTGGGTTTTAGAGAGAGAAGATAAAGAAACGAAGGAAGAATATGATGAAAATTAAAGGAACCAACTTGCTGGATGGGTATAAGCAACTAACTGAATGGTTTCTACTCTTTCAGAGGCTAGCCACTTAGACCGAGCTGCTGACCACTTGGAAGGCAGAAACCAAACGGTTATCTTCTACATGTAATCCGCTAGTTGGTTCTTCTGACTTTTGCACACCATTTTCCTTCTCTACTGTTATTTGCTGTTGTCTTTTTATTATTATTCATTAAATTGACACTACATTTATGTGTTGTGTATTTCAGGGTTTGAACAATATAATCTAGTTATAAAATAGATATAAGACATAGTCAAAGAGCATATATATACTTTTTGTAAGTATAAATTAATTAATTTTTTTGAAGTTTTTATGGTACTAATTAGTTTTGTTTCTATTATTGACGTAATATTGAATGTTGTGTATAGTAAATATAAAGCACATAAGGTTAGGCAACAAGGAGCTAGAAAGGTTTGTAGGGCCACAATTCTTGAAAAATAAAAGAAATTAACGAACGAGGAGAAGCATCATTTTGGGACAATGTTTGAAGACCCAATTTTAGATGTTGGTGAAAGCAGCATTGTAAAAGTGGATGAACAATGAAAAAATAAGGATAAGCATGACTAATTTATTTTATCCCATTGTCGTGTGAGCGCATTCACTAAGGTTATTTCCATATTCTCACCGGAGCAACAAGCTGTAATTAAGAAATTGGCTACAAAAGCATCCTAGACTTAAAATGTGGTTGGTTGAGATAAGAGTTTTGTGAAACACTTGTCTAATAATGTGACACAAGCGGTTTTGAATGGCAGAGAATTTTGTTTAAATCTCATTACCTTCAGCATCGTAATGGGGATCAAGGGTGGAAGTGACCTATAGACATAGAGGAAGAAGTTGGTGATATTACTGAAGTGCATGCTAAGTATAGAATCGGTTGAAGAGGAATTGAAAAAGCTATTGTTAATGATCGACTAATAGTTAGTGAAAGCTATGATGATGATTTTAAGATCATTTCTTCTTTGATGATGATTTTAATATCATTTCTTCTTTGTTTCTTCTAGGAATTGCATTACGTCCCATAAGTTCCACTTCAATCCAATGTATCTTCATGCTTTGAAAGATGTTCAGTCAATCAGGAAAAAGAATTGGGCTACATGGTGCCTTAACTTTTTGTGGAAGGGTATAGTTTCAGCATAAAGGACACCAAATGAAGTCGGTTAGTTGTTGTCTTATGTTCTTAGAGGTATGTTTAACATATCTTAAATGTAATAACTATTTTATACCATTTTAACGTATTCCTATGAAAAATAATATGACATTATATTGCTTTTGTTCTAAAGTTTACTTCACTACTATTCTGCATGATTGTTGTTCTATCAATAGAACAATATGCCTTATTAGTGTATGGACCAAAAAAAGGGATTCATCGATTCTTGAATTAGCAGAAAAAGTATGGGGGCATCACAAGTAGTGGGGTTTGTATTATTCTCTATCTTGTTGATGCATGTATATAATTTTAAGAACCAATATAAGTTATTCTTGTTTGTTTTAGGTTCCAATGTGCGAAGCAAATTTTTTTCAACTCCAAATTCATTTCTCTTATTTTGAACATACCCAACATACTGAGCCGAGCACTATTAATATGGAGGCAACTTTTAGGGTGCTTACAGAGCTAGTCTAGAGAACTAAACACTAAAATGGATTCATTCGATGTGAGAATGGAAATGATTGATAAGTCATTAAAGGAATTGAGATCAAATTGCCTGGTTCGTGTACCATCAAAACAACCATCTGATCCATCGCCATCACCGACCTTCAAAAGTCCAAAACCTACGTGTCCACTTAGAAAAACCTGGTCGACCACTGATGGGAAAAATAAAATGGTTTGTTAACATTTATGTATCCATAACGTTGATTTTGATGAAAACTAACAAAATTAAGAATGATTAAGCTTTTAAAAGTTCAAATTATTTTTATATATTTTAGGTAAATCATTATTTTCATAATATAAAAGTTTTGTACTTAATGAAAAAATGATTTTATGAAATTGGTTGTTTTCAAGTTAATAGTTTAAATTGAAAAAATATTGAGAACTTTGAAATCAACAAGTATTGTTTTGAAATTTTAAAAATGAACCTGCTTGAAATATTTTATAAAGTTTTGGGTAATAGTATAATTTCAAAAATTTTTGGAAATCTTCAAAACTCTGGAAATGGACCTATTTGTAATGTTGTATAAAGATTTGGACTACAATATAATTATAACAATATTTGGGGCAAAATTATAATTTTAGAAAATAATGTCACTGTAGCTATCACTATAACAAACGACTAGCCGTTTGAGAGATAATAGCTAACCGACATCGAACATAATTGGAGTTTAATTTCTAAAAACTTATGGCGATCCGACATCTGGAAAACAATGATCCAACAATTTGAAATTGTAGCACAACGGTAACTTGCTCAAGTCAAAACAACGATCCGATAAGGCTTAACGGCGATCTGACTTTTTGTAGAAAGTCAATAATGACTTGTTTTCAACTCCAACTGTAAAAAGGTTGCATTAAATCCAAATTAAAGTGAATCTAACGAATACGCGAGAACATATTATTGAGAATACAATATTTCTTGAGCTTTAATTTGTTCATTCATTATCTAAATCACACCTTGGGCATATATTTGTAAACACATAGATTGTATTGAGAAAAATCTTGTATTTAAGGAAGTGTGAGTGTGAGAAACACTTGGGTTAAGGGATTTGGGATAATCTCTTGTTGTAAAGGTTGATTGACACTTGTGAAGTCAATTTTAAAAGATCTTGAAGCCTAGGAGGCTTGGATAGTGGAATATTCAAGCTCGGTGAGCTTGGAGGCATGGACGTAGGCGGGGTTGGTCAAACCACGTAAAAATCGCGTGTTTACTGTCTCTTACTCTCATCTCTTTATTTTCATTGCACATAAATTTTTTTATTTCGAATTTGATTATTTTGTTTAAAATGCATTGAGGTTATTTGTTACTTAAATTTTTAGAAATCCAATTCACCCCCCGTTTGGGTCCTAGTTAGTATTTCATGGTTATGGTCAGTGATGAGGACTTAATAGTGCACAAATTAAACCTCGATTTACTAATGGCCTGGATTGGGACAACTGAAGCAGTAAATGAAATTCAGAAAGATCTCTTCTACTTCATCGGAAATTATGTCCCCATTCCATCACAAAGTCCCTAAGATGGGGTAAAGTTTTGAAATCTCATTTTGTAAAGATTATTTCCATTATAAATCACTGACGGATGAATTGACATATAAATTTATTTTATATAAGATATAGACGAACCAATTGACCTTAGACAAGAACTTTAAACATCTGCTAGTGTCAGTGTATTGCAAACGCGACAAATTAGGAATCATAGGTCACGCCGGTATCAAATCCAAAGTAGAAAGTTGGTTCATTTCAAGATAACGACCCTATTACTCTTGATCAATTGAAGCTTATTCAATATGCTTTTGATAAACATATTCCCAGGAGGTATACATGGAATTGGTAATAAATTATGTGTAAATGACTTTTATAAAGTGTCACTCAAAATTCTTACGTATTGCTTTTAGTGAAATCATTGTCTCTAGTTACAGCAAACTTCTAAATCGGCATTCTTTATTGAGTCTTTTGCCTGGGGGCATATCTATTTGGAGAGATATGAGGTTTCAAAATTTGGTCTTGTCATAGTGTAAATTTGTCCTGGTTGTGCAATTTTATTGTACTAATAAATGCATGAATCTATTATAGTATAGATTTATGGTGACGAGTGTCGATCCCATGAGGAGGTAGATTTAATTATATACAGGGTTAATTTTTTATGTGTGCATATGAATTGGCTGGAGATGATTTTTGAGCAATACTAAGATTTAAAATGAAAACGGCATGAATAAATTAAAGATGAAAATAATTCAAACAAAACACTTGAGTCTCTAGATTCACACGCAACACTTCACCATGGGCGTAATATTTCTTTTTAATTGTAATTAATTTATGACGGGGTATTTTCACTACTCATAAGCCTCACTTTAATAAATATGATATCAAGCGCTTACTGTGCTAGGGGGTGATGATCTTTCACTAAGTGGGTGTCAAGTACATGTACACGCAACACTTCACCATGGGCGTAATATTTCTTTTTAATTGTAATTAATTTATGAGGGGGTATTTTCACTACTCATAAGCCTCACTTTAATAAATATGATATCAAGCGCTTACTGTGCTAGGGGATGATGATCTTTCGCTAAGTGGGTGTCAAGTACATGTGGTGCCAGGCAATAATAATTCTTTTGTCGACAATGTAGCAAGACCGTCCACTAAATAACTTAGATGCACCTCTATCAACAATGAGTCAAGACAACCCACAAATATTAGAGAGAAGTCTCTTTCTAATAAATATGGTGTGAATTGTTCATCGTGCTAGATGTAACGATCTTTCACTAGGGAGCTAGTATACCATGCAAAATCTGGATATGGTACACTGTCTATCAGCAATGAGTCAAATGAACCACACAAATCAAAGAGAAAAATAAAATAAACTTACCAAAATAAGCTCATGAATCATGTTAAGGCCTCACTTTCAACCCAAGCTAAAAAATTAACTTAGCCAATCGTAATAGAAATAGGGTAAAATGGTAATTTTATTAAAAATAAGTAGAAAATACAAGGTGGAGTGACAATTACACAAAATGGAGCTCAAATTTGGATTCAGAGCTGTTAAGTTAATGGGGAGCCCTCTATTTATAGATATAATGAGTAAATCATAGCTATTAGATGAAAAAAATTCGGACACTCAAGATTGCGTTGCCTAGCAAGATCTAGTTGGTTGGAACACATTATCAGGCCCAATAATATGCTATCACATCATCGGTCATTGCCACATTAGCATTTTTCAATCAAATAGGATACTGCCATGTCGTTAGTCAACTCCACATCATCTGTGAATGACATATCATTGGTCAACGCTATATCAGTATTTTCCAGTCCAATAGGATGTTACCACATCATCAGTCAAAGACAAGTGAGCTGGTCAATGAATGCCACGTTAGCTAAGCCGAAACAAAATTCTAAAATTATAATTTTGTTGTTTATACCTTTCCTTAGGTTTTCAGTTGTTCTGAGCTAAAAAATGTTATCTGTTTTGCTGTTCAACTTTTCGTTAAACATGAAATAACCAAAATACCTCCGAAATACATAAAATGCCAAATCAACTACCAAATGCCACATTAGCCGATCAATGCCATGTCAGCCGGGCAATGCAACGTCAGTTGGACACCACGAAAATTCTAAAATTAAGATTTTAACCTTTATGCCCTTCTTAAGGTTTTCAACTGTTTAAGCTAGAAAATACTATCTATTTTGTTGTTCGACTTCTCGCTAATCATAAATGACTAAAATACCCCCGAAATACATAAAATACTCAAATTATAACAAAACATACAATATCAAAGTTCAGAGGAATTAAACATATAAAAGTAAAAATGTTAGTGAGACTTGGAGTGCAAAATGATAATTTTACCTTTTCTAAACAACACACTCCCCAACCAGCTTATTGCTAGCCCCTATCAAATTTAGCAATAATATCTAGTAAAATCCAAACCAAATTGAAATCTGTTTACCAAATAAATGCATTCTTTGAAAATTCTATTCTTCCCCTTGCCACTCAACCATCAATCAATAATTCAACAAACCTTCTTTTGTACTTGGTGATGTTTGACATAATGATTATTGATTTGGTTAAAATAAAGTAATACTTTTGTCCTTACCACTTCGTTGAAGTTTCTTCCTCAGGCAGCAAGTTTATTTAGAATGTATTTCTAAGCAACTTTAACCGTTTTATGCAAACACTCTCTGCTTACTTAGGCAGTAGGCTCGGTTACTAAGAAAGAGGTAGGTTGGACAAATTAAACTCTCACTGTTTTACGCGAACACCCTCTACTAGCTTAGGCAAGAGGCTCAGTTACTAAGTAAGAGTTCACACAAGCTCGATTAACTCTCACCATTTTATGGGAATACCCTTGCTTACTTAAGTAGTAGAGTTACTAAGTGAGAGTTACGCTTCTTTTTTTTCTTTTTTCTTTTTCTTTTTATAGGTAAAATGACTATTGTCTTTGGTTATTACTTACTAATGAAACGAAAGGACTAGGTATTACAGAATCTCAACTTATTACCACCACCACTTGTCGTGTGAGTTTATCTAGAATGGTTTGTTAAGTCTTTCAAGATGGCTAAGGTAAACAAAAAGGTTTAGTCAATAGTATCATAATAGAGAATTAAAAAATTTGTGTTCTTTTTTTATTATTGTTTAAACTTCAAGACTAATAAGATACGTGTCTAGAGTAATTAAATTCCATATTCAGCCACCTTCAAATCTGTCCAAGGTTAGTCTTTATAACAAAATTAGTAAAAATATCACAAGAACTGAAAAGATGTGTTTCGATACTAAGCCATCTTTTGAAAATATGCTTTTTTGTACTAGGCCATTTTTACTAATAAATAAATAAATAAATAGGATATAAGAATACAAGAACACAACTATATTTATTCCATAATTGTCAATTATTCCCTCCAATCAACCAAAATAAGACATTGTCTTGAATGTCTAGAAGGAAAGAAGTAGAGTTTAGGAGACATCACCTGAACATTACAATATAAAATATTTAGGAATGGAGAGTTAAATCTAATGGTGTGTTTACTTGTGGGTTTGGGGAATGAGAATGAATGAATGAGAATGAAACCTATTTTTACTTGACAAAATGTAATTTGGGAATGAGAATAAATTGTGTGGGTCCCACACAATTTGGGAATAAAGAATGTGAATCTCATTCCCATGGGGGGGTTGGGAATGAAAATGTGGGAATGAGAATGCAACATAAATTTACTTTTCTATCCTTCTAATTTTTTTCATATTTCTTAAATTACCCTTGTTCAAATCACAAATAATTTTATTATTTTAAATGTCATTAATAATAATAATTATTATTATTATTAAATTTTATTAACTTTATTATTTTGGTTATTATTAATTATTATTATTATTATTTTCATTAATATTATCATTATTGACAATAAAAATAATGATAAAAAAATAATTAATTTATTATTATTAACAATATTATCCTTATTGTTGTTATTATTATTATTAATTTTATTATTATTATTAAATTTTATTATTATTATTAAATTTTATTAAATTTATTATTTTAGTTATTATTAATTATTTTTATTAATATTATCATTATTAACATTTATCATTATTTTTATTAAAAATAATAATAACAATAATTAATAATAAATAAAATAATAAAGTTAATAAAATTTAATTTTAATAATAATAATAATAAATGTTAATAATGATAATATTAATAAAAATAGTAATAACAATAATTAATAATAAATAAAATAATAAAGTTAATAATTATTATTATAATAATAAATGTTAATAATGATAATATTAATAAAAATAATATTAACAATAATTAATAGTAACTAAAATAATAAATTTAATAATAATAATAATAATAATAATAAATGTTAATAATGATAATATTAATAAAAATAATATTAACAATAATTAATAATAACTAAAATAATAAAGTTATAAAATTTAGTAATAATAATAATAATAATAATAATAACAACAACAACAAAAATAATGATAATATTGTTAATAATGATAAATTAATTATTTTTATTAATTATTAATATTATGGGTATTTTGGTAAATTGATTCTCATTTCCATTTATTTTGCCAAGTAAATACATCAATGGCATTCCAGCACATTCTCATTCCTATTTATTTTTGCTAAGTAAACATTGAAATCTCATTCCAATTCCAGCTCATTCACATTCCCAGCCCATTCTCATTCCACCTCATTCCCATTCCCATGAAGTAAACGCACCATAAGGGAAAATATCCAACCCGTTTTTTCCAACTTTTTCAAAAATACACAATTCCTTTTCTTTTCTTTTTTTTGTGGAATCCACCTAAAATTACATTTTGTTTCACTTTTCCACTACCGTTTGAAATCCGTTAAGAAAACTAACGGAAACTTAAAAAATGACAATTTTACCCCCAAAATAAAAATTACAATTTCACCCTAAAAATGCCAAAAATAATCAGATTTAATGATGAATATCATTATTGGTACATTAATGAAGTACAAAAAAACTTAACTACTAGAGTTATACCTCAATGAATAATAAAACTCTACTTATCTTCAATTCAATTGATGGTTTGCGAGATTTGACTATTTTTAATACTATTTTTATAATTTAGCATTCTAATTAAAGACATATTTAAAAACAAATACCTTGCATTTGATGGTTATGGAATTAATTTCTTTATTGACCGGTGGGAAAAATAATTAGATTTAATCTTATTATTTTTGGCATTTTTAGGGTGAAATTGTAATTTTCATTTTGGGGGTAAAATGGTCATTTTTTAAAGTTTTTGTTAGTTTTCTTAACGGATTCGAAATGGAAGTGGAAAAGTGAAACAAAATGTAACTTTTGGTGGATTCCAGCAAAAAAAAAAAGAAAAAGGAATTGTGTATTTTTGAAAAAGTTGGAAAAAACGGGTGGACGATGGATATTTTCCCTAAATTTAAATTATGCTTCTTACTACTACTGCTATCATTATCAGTTGACCAATTCGATACAAAAGTCTTGGGATTTGGCTCTAGTTTGTAAACTTCTAAAAGATCAAATAACTCATTAGTAGTAGAAGGATGAATAAAAAGTTTTTTTTTTTACTGTAAATGAAATGAAATGATTCTGAATTGCATGGTTAATAAATGCTACGAAGTCATCATAAAAGTTATTAATATTTAACAAACCGATGGACTTCTGATGACTATCAAATGGGCCTACGAAGCAAATGTGATTAGTGCCTCAAGAGTCGCAAGATCTCATGGCAAGAAAATGAAAGCGTCAGCATGTTTTAGCATTTCGATTATTCTTTTTTGCATACCTGAGAGTCTGAGACAACTAACTCCTCTCTAAATAAATATATATTTTTTTCTTTTATTATATAAACTTTTAATCTTTCTCTTTATTTTAATAACATTATATTTTTCGTACATTTTCTATTTATTTATCTTTTTTTTACTATCACTATTTTTTCACTTTTTAATTAGTATATTATTTTAATTTATTTTTTAATATTAAAAAAACAACCAGTCAAAGACAACCCGGCTTTCTATAGCCACAAGCCAGCCACCATAGTATATTGGAGCCTCCCTAGACAGCCATCGAGAACAACATCTGTCACTTGAACCCAACGGCAGCAGGCAATTTGAAGCCGTCGCTCTCCTTTCTCATTGGACCCAAGCAAGATTCCTGGTTGCTCTCACTTACCACAATCGCTAACATTTCGTCAGTCAAGGTTCGTATCTAATTTTTTTAAATTTAATTTCATGAATATAAACTGAACGCATTATTTTAAAAACTGAATGCATTATTATCCTACAGTATGTTATTTTTAAGAAGTAGTGCTTGATATATCATATATGTGGGCAGATTAAAGGAACATAACTGGAATAACCATCATCAACCTGGATAACCATCCTCAACAAAACTGGCCCTAACAAGTTTAACTAATCAGGTTCGGATAGAGTCTGCTCGTTTATTCAGCTCGATTCGCATTGTATTAATTTGGTTGTGGAAAAAACTAATTGGTTTAATAAATGGATCGAAATCGAATCAGCCCAAATAACAAATGAATCAAAAAGGAATTTTGGCTCATTAATGCTTTTATTCTTTTATGATTCATTTATTTAACCGGTGAGTCATTAACTACTTGAATACGAGTTGAATTCAATTAAGTTCGTATTATTACGTTACAAAATCTTGAGCTTTTCAAATGCTAAATCATGCATCTATTAAATCATACCGACTTTACAAGAATTTGTCACAATAATGACTTCGTTGAGCTAAACTTTGTTCTTGATCAAGCCATTGTCCGTTGAGTATCTTGAGCTTGATTTCACTTGATTCACTTGCATAAATATTATCCTTCAAGAACTAGTGACAATGTGAAATACAATATTCATCATATCACCTAAGACACATGTTTGTTATCATCAAAATTACAATATGTGTAGCCTTTTAGGCTAACAATCTCTCCCTTTTTTAATGATAACAAACATCTCATGTATTTTGACATTTATACTCCTCCTTAGTATATGACATACATAATTCAACATATAAATCAACTATGAACCCTCCCTGAGAACGTGATATTTAACAAATGTAAGCTCCCCTTAAATATTTCAAAATCATGCATTAATACTTCAAGATCAAAATACATGTTACCTGTACATGTTACATGTCTCCGGGAATTCAAAATACATGACTTCTCCTCCTTCATTATCAAAATTACTAGAAATTCATGCTCAGGCAAAAAATAACACCTAAATGGTTAGTCAAGAAATATATAAAAATCAAGCTTGCAATTAACTAAAGAGTTTTACCATTCCAAGAATCTAGAAAACATCATCTAAATATAAAGCATCCAAATTTCAAACAAAAATCGTCCTCAATCCACAATTAAAGCAACAATGCATCTGAAAATATAGTGCAGAATAAAACAGAGAACTGAAATCAAAATGAAGAAGAACATAATACTATGGAGATGGTGGATGTGATGAGAAGGGTGGTGGTGGAAACCCAAGAGCAGCGAAAAGTTACTGCTAGCCATCAAGAAGTTGTCGTTATTGAGCAAAGAGGCGATTATGTTGATCAAATAAGCATTGCTATTAGTTAAACATGCGTTGTTGCTCCGAAATGAACTGAATTTGAAAGGCCTCAAATTGAGATTGAAGTTGGCTCTGCTGCTTGGAAATAGAATGCACTTCAGTAATAGTTGTTGCATCGAATCCTCAGGGTCTGCTGAAGTAGAATGGGAAGGACCCTCAGAAGGCGGAAGATGTGATCGCTGTGGAGCACTGAGATCAGGGAGCTAGTTTGGTGGAAGGACATCGTTAACGATATGATGATTTGAAGAAGCTAGTTCAGTAACCTTATTTTTTTTTATCTCTAGTCTTTTGACCATTGATCATCTTCTTATATAAATCACAAATTGGCTATAGCTTCATCTCTTAATTCCTTAGAACTAAAAAAGGTTGCTTTAATTATGGGAACTCGAAAATGTTTAAGAATACGAGTGATAATGTTTCCAAAAGGAAGGGATCGCTTTGCTATACCTACACTGTTAAGCATATGATGAAGAATGGTATAACCGACATTTAGCACTCTACCCTGTAGAATGCTATCCAATAAGGCCATATCTAAATGGGTAACTTTATCATCAAGTCCAGAGCGAGGACTAATGACATGATAAAGGACACTATAAAGAATTCTAAGTTGAAGGGGTAAGGCTTGAGATTTCAAAGTGGAGTTACAAAACTCAAAAGATAAATCAGAACGCATACAAATCTTTTGAATAGCATCTTCAATAGAATGCCGCGGATAATTTATTCTGCCTCTAGTGTTATAGAGTTCTAGCCTTTCATTTGGAGTTCTAAGAATTTTATCTAAATCAGCAACATCAAACTCAATAAGAATCCCCCAACACTTGTAATAATCCTATTTGTAGTTTGTGAAGAAATAAGCATATTCAAATAGAAAACTTTGACTAAGTTTGGATAATATTGTTCCTTAAGAACTAAAGCATTTGTCCAGCCCATATCCACAAGAAAATCACTAATAGATTTATCACAAATAGCTAAATTCTCCAAATTATCAAGATTAGCAAAATAGGGGGTGAGAGCCGACCTTGACATAAACTTGTCGTGAAAACATTTCCGAATAGGTGGATGCGGAAAATGGGTTAATATGAACTCTGAATTGTCTCCATGTTGTTTCTTATGCTTCTTGGCTACTTGTTTTCCCTTGGATTTTTGACCACCAACCATGGTTGAAATAAAATAAAAAAATACCCAAGCACACAAATTCGGATTTTCAAAATATTGAGTGAAATGGGTAAGTTTGAATCAATTAAAATGATCCTAAAGATGATTTTAAAGCAATTTATGGTGTTGATTGGATTAAAAAAAAGGGCTAAAAAAAGCTTAAATTATAAGAGAGAGAAATGGGTAAGCTTAGGTTTTGATTTTTGGGATTTTGAGAAATAAGTGATTAAATAATGATTGGAAAGTGTTTAATGAGGTTAATTGGTTTGGTAATGGTTTGGATGATTGATTTTGGCAAGAAAATGAATGAGAAATGAAGAAATTTTGAGTGGAAATGGAGGAGAGGCCATGGGTAAAGAGAAAGTGGTGAGAGCTTGAAGAAACAAAGAAGAAAAAGCACCAAACCCGTGCCTAGGCGGTTAGCCGCTTGGGGCAGGTGGTTAGCCGCTTGCTCTTGTGTTTGGGCAGGTGACCGACTCCTTGTTGTTTGTCTGCCCTTTTTTCACAGTCCGGCTGAATTTTGAGCAATCCTGAGACCATTTCGTGATCCCGAAACATTTCAAAAGTGATTTTAATCATGAGACATGATAATTAACATTCAAAATATTATAAATTCAAACATATAACTCATCTATCATACATATACATCACACAATCATGAGACATGGTAAGCACTTGAAGATTGAAAATTCAAACATATTACTCATTTATCATGCTTAGGCATTACATAGTCATCAATAATCATCAATCAATCAATTTTAACAGTCTCAATAACATGATTACAGATGTTTATGCAAAAATTTCATCATCCTAAGTTCATGCCAAATTTTTAAAAATTGTTCTTCGCAAAGAGGTTTTGTAAAAATATCGGCAAGTTGTTTTTCCGTAGAGATAAACTCTAATGCAATATCTCCTTTTTTAACATGATCTCTCAAAAAATTATGTCTAATCTCTATATGCTTGGTTTTAGAGCGCTGAATGAGATTCCTTGATAGGTTTATAGCAATAGTAATATCACACATGATAAGAATTTGTTCAAGATTAATGTCATAATCTCTAAGTGTTTGTTTCATCCAAAGGGCTTGTGCACAACAACTACCTACGTCTATATATTCTGCCTTGGTGGTTGAAAGTAAAACCGAATTTTGTTTCTTAATAAACCATGAAACAAGTGAATGGCCTAGGAAATGACAAGTTCCCCTAGTGCTCTTCCTATCAATTTTATAACCAGCAAAATCGGCATCCGAATAACAAGTTAAATCTATATGGGTTCCTCTAGGATACCAAAGGCCAAGATCTATGGTTCCACTCAAATAACGGAAAATTCTCTTAACAGCAAGTAAATGATATTCCTTGGGACATGATTGAAATCTTGCACACAAACATACATTGAACATGATATCGAGTCTACTTGCGATTAAGTAAAGTAAAAAGCAAATCATACCTCGATACATTTTGATATCAAACTCTTTACCTTTTTCATTTTTGTCAAGCTTGATTGTTGTGCTCATTGGAGTGTTCTTGGTCTTTGAGTCATCAATGCCAAATCTCTTGAGTAGATCTTTGACATTTAACTTGGTTGAGAAAGATTCTCTTATTGTTTTGTTTGATTTGAAGTCCAAGGAAATACTTCAATTCTTTTATCATGTTTATTTCAAATTTCTAAATCAAGTCCAAGAAATATTTCAATTCTCCCATCATGCTCTTTTCAAATTCTTTACTCATACAAGATGAAAACTCTTTGCACAAAGACTCATTAGTAGGACTAAAGATAATATCATCAACATAAATTTGAATAACAAGTATAACTTGGTTCTTATGCTTAACAAAGAGAGTAGTACCTGCTTTTCCCATTAAAAAACATTATCCAATAAGAAATTCTTAAGTCTATCATACCATGCTCTAGGTGCTTGTTTTAATCCATACAATGTTTTTGACAACTTATAAACATGATTTGGAAATTTTTCATTTATAAAACCAGGGGGTTGTTTCACATACACTTCTTCCATAATATAACTAATTTTGACATCTATTTGATATAAAATGAAATCACTTTTGACATCTATTTGGTATAAAATGAATTTTTTATGATATGCAATGCTAAGAGCATCCTCATGATTCTAATCTAGCTACAAGTGCAAATGTTTCATCAAAATCAATTTTTTCTTCTTTATTGTACCCTTGAAACACTAATTTAGCTTTATTCCTTAAAACCACACTGGATTCATCCATTTTATTTCTAAATACCCATTTAGTACCTATAAGGATTGATGTTCTGGTTTAGGAATTAATTCTCACACATTGTTTCTCTCAAATTAATTCAACTCCTCTTGCATTACCATAATCCAAGACTCATCATTTTCCGTATCCACAAAGGATTTTGGTTCAATTTGAGATATGAATGCAGCATGCTCATAAGTATTTTTAAATGATTATTTAGTGGTAACAACTCTTGAAGGATCACTTAAAATTAAAACCTTATGGCAAGAGCAAATATACCTCCACTCCTTGGAGAGTGTTTGAGAAGTACATTCTTGTTGCTCCACATTTTTTTGTTTTTCTTGTCTATCCTCTTGATTTTCATGTGGTGCATCCTCCTGTTTATCTTTTGATAATTTTTCTTGTGACTCTTCATTTGCATCATCATCAACAACAACTTTCTCAGTAAAGAAATGGTTATTCATCAAATGTAACATGTATAGATTCTTCCATAACCAAAATTCTTTTATTATACACTCTATAAGTGTTGTTTGTGTTTGAATAACCAAGAAAAATATCAACATCAAATTTTGAATCAAATTTACCAAGATTATCTTTTGTGTTCAAAATAAAACATCTGCATCCAAAAATTTTGAAAAAACCAATGTTGAATTTTTTATCTTTCCAAAGCTCATAGGGAGTTTATTGAGTTTATCTTTTGTGTTCAACACACGATTTAAAATATAACAAGCAGTATTAACGGTTTCACCCTAAAAATATTTTGGCAATGCATTCTCATTTAACATGGTCCTAGCCATTTCTTGGATAGACTTATTCTTTCTTTCAACAACTCTATTTTGTTGTGGAGTCTTAGGTGATGAAAATTGATTTTTAATATCAAAATCATTACAAAAACTCTCAAATGCATGATTTTCAAATTCTCCACCATAATTACTTCTAATACATTATAGAATAACATTTTTCATTTTGAGCATTTTTACTGAAAACTCTAAATGCATCAAAGGCATCATCCTTATTAGCTAAGAACATAACCCATGTGTATCTAAAATAATCATCCACAATCACAAATACATAATATTTACCACTTAGACTAGCATATCTAGAAGGTCCAAACAAATTCATGTGAAGCAATTAAATAGTTTTTAAGTAGAAACATGATTCTTGTTTTTTAAAGAAGTTTTTATTAGTTTTCCAAATTGACAAGCTTCACAAATTTTATTTTTTTGAAATCTGATTTTTGGAAGGCCTTTAACCAAATCATTTTTGGAAATATTTGAAATTAAATCCATACTTACATATCCTAGTCTTCTATACCATAACCAACCATCATCATGCAATACGGAAAAACATTTATCATGGGTAGATGCACATTCTATGTCAATGGTATAAACATTACCACATCTATTTCCAACAAAAAAATTTACTATCACATGCATTCTTAATAACACAATTAACTAATACTAAGCAAGTTGTGTATTAGATTTTCAACTAAGCACACATTTTTAATAAAAGTAAAGGATTCTTTATCGACATTATCGATACCAATGATCTTTCCTTTTAAATTACTCCAAATGATACATCTCCACCATTTTTAATCTTGGTAAAACTTGAGAACCAAGAATAATTGTATGTCATATGTCTCGAGCATTCTCTGTCCAAGTATCATTTGTTCTTCCTCTTCTTTTATCCCTGCATGAGAAATCTCTAAGTTTTAGGTACCCAAAACTTTTTGAGTCATTGAGTGTTAGCAATGGTTCTTTTTGAAACCCAAACACATTTAATTCCATAATATGCATTTCTCTTAAAAAGGCATCTATAATTCATATGACCATTTCTATTGCAATAATGACAAACAATTTTATGATCACTAGTGAAGGTAGCCTTAACAAAGTAATTTTTGTAGTATTTTTGTTTCAAGTTAGGCTTATACCCACACATTTTTTAGAGCTGAGCAATTTTTCTAAGTTCTTTTGATCATTTGTGAATTTTAACATAATCTCATTGAGCTCATTGCTCTTCTTCTTAAGCTCTTCATTTTCTTTGATCAAATTATCAACATTTGATTTTTCATGCACATATGAGGTACTTGTTTACCTTTTAAAGATGCAATCCTTTCATGCAATATTTCATTATCTAATTCTAGTTTTTGATCTTTTCATTTAGTAACTCATTGCATTTATGCAAGGCATCTTTCTCATTTGAAAGTTGCAACATTTTCTTCTTAAGACATGCATTTTTCTTACTAATTTTCATCATATCATTATGCAGCTCTTTAAAAAGCATTATACAATTCATCATAAGTAGGAAGATAATTTACCTCGTCAAGTTCATCATCTCTTATTGTCATAAGTGCTAGGTTTGACACTTCTTGCGAATCTATTTCATCACTCGATTCTTCATCGATGTCATACCAAGTAACCACCATGGCTTTCTTCTTGAGTTTTTTGAGAAGTGGGCACTCCGATCTTATATGGCCAGAATTCTTGCATTCATAACATATGATTACTTCCTTCTTCTCTTTTTTGTTCTTGAGTTTTCTGAATTTTCGTCACTCACCAGATTTCTTGAAAAACTTCCTAAATTTTCTGGCCATCTTAGCCATGTCTTCATCCTCGAAATTGCTTTCCTCGTCACTTTCAGGTTTTGATGCTCTCAAGGCAATGTTTTTCTTCTTTTTATCTTCATCTCCTCTTTCAGTTACCAAATCCTCTTCATAAAAAATAGGGTAATTTTCTAACGTCCACTTGTTTTTGTGCACTTATTAAAAAATACACCATTTTTTATTTTTTTTGCTAAGCTCCACTTGAAGTTATATTTTTTTGTACCTATCCACTACCGTCTTCAAACCATTAAAAAAACTAACGGAATATTGTCCAAATTACATAGGTGAAATTACCATTATACCCTTATGACCTCAGCAAAATCTTAACAGTGTGAAGACAGCAGTGGACAGGTGCAAAAAAATATAACTTCAAGTGGAACTCAGCAAAAAAAATTAAGAATTGTGTATTTTTAAAATAGTGTGAAAAAATAGGTGGACGGTGGATAATTACCCTAAAAAATAAAAGAGCCAATTAAATCATTAATAAGTAAAGTATTTAAATATTTATCTTCCCTAATGACAGTTCTTTTAGGTCTCCATTCCATTGGTACTAACTAAATGATTTCTTTACCTTCTCCTTATTTGAAAAGGTCTTACCAAGTGCTCATAGCATGTTTACTATATCCGTAAATCTAGTATACATAGAATGAACACTCTCATTTTGTTCCATTTGGAACAACTCATATTGCCTAGTATACCTACTGATTTTATACTCTTTCACTTGGTTTATACCTTCATAGACAACTTCAAGTTTATTCTAAATTTTATGAGCATTTTCAAAATTAGAAACTATATGAAATTCTTTCTTATTTAAGGCACAAAACAAGGCATTCATAGATTTGGAATTTAAAGACATCTTTTTCTTTTCTAGTTCACTCAATTGACTAGAAGGTTTTGGAATTTCTTCCCCTTTTCCATTTTTAGTAGTCGGCATGAAAAGACCATCATTAACAATTTCCCAACACGCATAATCTAATGCTTGCAAATAAATTTTCATCCTAGTTTCCCAATATAGATAATCGTTTCCATCAAAATATGGTAGCCTAGTTGTGGACTGACCTTCCCTAAATGCATAATCATTTTGGGTTGCCATGAATCTTTTACTATAGATGGTTAAGTTCTAATAAGAGAACCAAGCTCTGATAGGGGTGGGCAAAATCGGGTTCGGGTCGGGTTCGGATCAACCCGATCGATTTTCGGGTTGGTCGGGTTGGATAAAAATCGATTCGAACCCCACCTGAACTTATAACCCGATCCGATCCGATCCGATCCGAATTTAATTCGGATCGGGTTAAAAAGTCGGGTGGAGTTCGGATCGGATCAAATTCGGGTTAATTCGGGTTCGGATTAAATTCGGTTTATTCGGGTCAATTCAGGTCAATTTGGGTCAATTCAGGTTGGGTGAAATCGGATCAAATAGGTTTCGGGTCAATTCGGGTTTAAGCAATTTGGAGCTAATTTTATTTTCCTTTGCCTTTTAATATGAATCCCACCTAAAAATTCATCATAAACATTTAACAAATACCAATTTGTTGTAGAGATTAGAGAATTTTTAATTTATCCAAGGGCTAAAACATTAAGACAAACCCTCCCCAATCCATTAATCCACATGAAAAATAATAAAAATAGTAATGATAATAATAAATGTATTTCAAATAAAATGCTTGATGAGGTATGCAACTAATTTTCTGCATCTTTAAGAATGAAAAAAGTTGAACTATCATGTGCATCCTATAACCAAAACTTTACACTGTCAAATCAGAAAAAATAATATATGCATGGTATCCAAAATTCCAAATAGTCTAAGGCTCTAGGCTGGATTCTCGTTGCTCGTCAGTTTATGCTACTTTGCAGAGACAACTTGAATAGAATTCATCACCACGAAAATATAGAATTAAATTCAAGCTGGAAATACAAGCTGCTCGGCAGCTTATGCTACTTTTTCTCATAATTCTTCAATCGGTTTCTTTTCCACTCTTGTCACCTTGCTAACTAAGACATTTCTCTCTCACCTTCCTTGTCCTCCCTCATTCATCCATCCATTCATTTCAACCAACAAAAAAAAGAAAACTACTATAGAATTAAATTCAAATGATTCAAAATTAAAAATTAACACAAAGCATAAAATTAAAATTAACACAAATTTTAAATTTAATAGTCTCCATCCAAAGCACAATGTCCAATTCTAAAATCTAAACATTAATCTTTAGAACACAAAATTAAACATAATTAAATAGTTTCCATTTTCCAAAACACAAATGACAAAGTTCCAAAATCCAAAACACAACAAAGTTTAAATGTAAATCTAGATCAACTTCCTCCACGGCTCCACCGTTCCTCGCAAGCACTTTGACAACTTTTAACTTCAATTTCTTCTACTCCAAGTTGAAGAATTGAAGCATATATCCCCTAGAGAAAAATTGAAAAATAATATATAATAACCGTTTAACTACTTTCTTTAAGCCGCATTACAAATAAAGGGACATTAAACACAAACACATATGCCCAATTCATGTGTGTACTTGATTAAATATAAGGAAAAAAAATTTAGTCAATCGTGGCTTATTTCATGGCATTCATCACAAAGTAAATTTAATAATAATCCTAATTCCTAAGTAATACCATTCCGCCAATTTCAATGTGTCTAAAATAAATAAAACAATTATAATATTACAATTTGACTTAAAACTTAAAAGTTAAAACTATAACAACTATTATCTATTATTATAGTGTAAATTAAAACCTAAACATATAATATGAAATATATAAATAATAATATCTATTAAGAATTACCTTTCAAATATCCATAACACCCATATCATCACTCACTGTTTCTATCGTTGAAGCTTGTGATCTTACAAACTCTTTAAAATGTCAAAAAAAAAATGAAATTAGTAACTTAAGTACATGTAGATGCTATTTATAAAGTTATAATACATCTTAACTTTATAAAGTATGAGAAAATTATTACCTTCTTGTAGCTCCATATGGAATATATACTCTTTAATATCTTCCTGAAGGTTGTAAACAGGATTAGCAAAAAGTTTAGCTTGTAACGAATTTTCGGTATATATCAATGCCTCAATCATACAAGGGGTCAAAGAACTCCAATATTCGTCAATGACGCGACGCCCAGTGCTAAAGGCAGATTCAAATGCCACTGTGGAAACAGGAACAGTGAGGACATCCCTTGCAATTTTCTCTAATATCGGATACTTCGATCCATTAACCTTCCACCAAAGCAAAACATTGAGTTTAAGATTGCTCGGATCTTCAACTGGGTCACTCAAATATCGTTCCACCTCAGATACTACTCTCTTGCCCTCATTCTGAACAAACACTTTCTGAGCATACCCAAGGAAAGGGTGAGAAACTCAGAAAATGTCATCACCATCACCACTAGGAACCTCCAGCAAACCAACCTCAGTTGTAAACTAAGGAGAATAACTTGTACCACCATAGCTGCCGCTAGGAACACTCTCACTACACATCGATGGTGTGGAACTAGAGCACATTGCACTATATGCATCAGAAAGCTCATTCAACAAATCTTTCACTGCTTTCGTCAATTCTTCAACTTTTCGACCATCATTGGCAAAAATGATCTAAAAACTATATTTGGCAAAGTCCATTTTAGCTCGTGGATCAAGAATAGAGGCAACAATCAACATTTTATTTATCTTCCCTGAAGACTCCCAATATTTATCAAAATTTTCCCTCATATTATAAGCCATAGCCACCACCTAGGGATCTTTACTTGCCTCTAATGTAGTCAATCAGCTCTCAATTAAGCCAATGGTATCATAACAAATATTAGAAGTCACACTCAAAGAGGCAAAAAATAACAATGTGGCATCATAAAATACCTTCAAAAACTTCACAATTCATTATGCACTCTCCCAATCCTCAGGTCTAGGCGGGCCCACCCTCTTAGCGTTATTTTCTTTCTTGAGAAAGTATGCCTTATACGGTTTATCCACCTCTGCCATTCTATCAAATGCTGCTTGAAACTTCAACGCAGTCATCAACATTAAATAGGTGGAATTCCAGCTAGTAGGACAATCCAAAACAACCGTTCCATTTGGACATTTCACCTGTTGAGCACACTGTTTAAATGCCTGTAGCCTCGTAGTGGAGGATCTCACATACTTCACAGCATTCCGGATGGCGGCAACACTAGCATGCAATTCATTCAACCCCGAAACAACAATCAAGTTCAAAATATGTGCACAACAACGCACATGTATATACTGACCCGCCAATACAATTGCATCATCATTCCTCCAAGCAGGTAATTGCATAGTCACATAATTAACAGCAACATCATTTGTACTGGCATTATCAACAGTTATTGCAAACAACCTCTCTATCCCTCAATCTTGTAAACAAGCTACAATCTTTTTACTGATCGTTTTCCCTCTATGATCTTCAATCACATTGAAGCTAATAATCCTTCTGTTCAAACACCAGTCACTATCAATAAAATGAGTTGTGATCACCATGTAACTCATGTTTTGAACATAAGTCCATAAATCAATGGTCAGAGACACTCGTTGTTTGTTGTTGCAAATCAAACTCTTCAACATTGTCTTTTCTTCCAAAAATAAATCCATAACATCCCTACCAATAGTTCTCCGAGATGGCATAACAAACTGCGGAATGGCTACACTACAGAAATGCATGAACCCTTTCTTATCCACAAAACTAAGTGGCAACTCAGCCATAATGATCATTTTGGTGACTGCCCTTCTACAAGCGTCTTGACTCCACCCTTTAGCCAAAACCATATTACTTGCATTTCCTTCCCCACCCTCAATGGTCAAGTTTTGTTGACTTCCCTCTTGTTGTTCCCGGAATGTCTTGTATGCAGGGCAAGTCAGTATATGATTTCTCATATTTGTAATCCCATCACGTCTTGAATGATATTGATATTGTTTACCACAATAGTTGCACTTGCATTTGTTTGGATTGTCCTCAAGTAAAGTAAAATGATTCCACGTCGCAGATCTTTTCTTCATCGCTGGTCTTTTCCGCTTTGCCTTTTGAGTTCCTTCCATTTGAACACTTTGATTGTCATCATCACTTATCGAATTCGATCTTGAGTGTCCATACATCTAAACATACAAATAAATAATTATTAATCATTAATTCATAAATTAAAACACAAAACGACTATTAAAAAATCTACTTAATAGTTAGTATTACAAATTGATTCAAATAACTGTTAATTTAATTTTATGAAACTTTTCGAAATCGATATTTCCAATTTTCCACCATAATGTTTATATATGATCAAGAATTCAAGATGCATATTCCATAAAAGAAAACCAAGAAATTAATGTAATTATTTAATTTATAATATCTAATTATCCATTGGCCAAAATAATATAATATTAATTACATATCCGCATCTTAAATTCTTAATTCTTATTATGCCCACATTATATGTACTTAACCACTTAATATTTACTTATTGGTTATCATGCAATTAATTAAATTGATTAATTATTTCTTGAAGTTGAAACTTGAAACTACTGCAATTAAATTGGTTAATTTTTTGTTGAAGTTGAAACTATTGTACAAGTACACATATCATATGACATTTATAATTATAATTTATATTGTAACATAATATTTAATTTTAATTTTTAATCTAACATTACTATTCTTACAAAAAAAATCAATTATTAATAAGTAGCAAAAAATTAATGCCTGATTATTTTCATTTTATTGTTAAAATTTAACAAAATATAATTAACATACAAAATTGCAATTAACATTTCTCATATAACATATAACAAATAACAATTATAATTAATGCATATATAAGTATAAAGGCCGGATTCGCTAATTCGGGCTTCCAAAGCTCCAATTTCCAAAACACAAGAGAGTGAAGAGACTTTTTGAATTTTGAGAGAATGAGAGTCAACACTCAACAGCCGTGACCCGTGAATGCCAATGGTAGAGACTGGAGTGGATCGGGGGCAGCTTGCCGGGTGGATCTTCAATCGGACTGAGTGATGGTGGAGTGGAGAATTCAAGGCGTGGATCCGGTGCTTGGTTGCAGCAGATCTATAGATTGGGTCACGATCTTCGCGAATCAACTTCGGCTTCAATTGGCGTCGTTCTCGGCAGCGGTTGCTGTGTGTGGTGGCCGGATGAAGCTAGCTTCGTGAACTGTGCGAGTGTGTTTGCTGCGTGTGGTGAGCGACGGAGGCCGTAAGGCGTGAATGGGTGTGGGCTGGCTGCTTGTGCTTGATAGCTTGAGTGCTGGTTCAGTGGTTTGTGTGTGACAGTGAGGGTTTGTGAGACCGTGAGGCCGTGAGTGTCTGAGTGACAGTGAGGGTTTGTGAGTTGTTACTTTGCTTCTGTTCTTTTCTTTGTGAATTACTGAATTGTTGCGGTGAATAGTTTGGACTGAATACTAACTTTGTGAATTACTGAATTGTGTGCTGAATACTGTGAGTGTGTGATAGCGATATTGTGACTCCATGAGTGTGTGACATTGTGAGTCTGTGATTGTGTCATTGTGTGAGTGTGTCATGTGTGTGATACTGTAATTTTTGCCAAATTTATTTTGTCTCAACCCGATCGGGTTTTCGAATCGGATCGGGTTTTGTTCACCACCCGATCCGATCCGAACCCAAAATTTTTCGGATCGGGTCGGATATTTTGCCCACCCCTAAGCTCTGATACCAAATGAAATACTAGTTACGCAACCTAAGAAGGGGGGTGAATTGGGTTTTTAAAACTTAAGCTAAGCAAACCACACAATAATTTAATCTAATGCCTCAATAAAATAAAAAACAATAAATTTAATAATGCTAAAAAAATAAAAGAGTAAGGGAAGGAAAAGCAAACACAAAGATTTTTACATGGTTTGGCAAGCTCCACCTACGTCCACGCCTCTAAGCAAATCAAGTTTGAGGATTTCACTATCATGCCTCCCAAGACTTCAAGTTTTTATAATTAACTTCCTATGGGTCAATAGACCTTTACAACAAGAGATTATTCCCTAATCTCTTAATGCAAGTGTTTCTCACACTCAAACTCTCAAAAATTTGATAAAGAAATAAAAATTACAACAAATAATTCTCTTTCAAAGTGCATATACAAATGATAGTACAATAGAGATTTAATATATGCTGATTTGCGAAATGGAAGCTCAAAATATGATGTATGCTCTTATTCTTTCTTACAAAAGTTTTAAAATTTGAATTTATATAATTTAAACACAAAAACTAGCCGTTACAGACAAAAACAAAAAATATCCGGCTAGCCTCTTAATTAGTTGGATCACCGCTTAGTATAGTGCCAGTTATTGCTGCAATTTGAATTTGGCTACAGTAATGCTATAGTAACATTATTTTCTAAAATTATATTCTTAACCAAAACTTTCTATAATTTGACTATAGCCCAAAACGTCATAAAACTTTGCAAACAGATCCAATTTCAGAACTTTTAAATAATGCTTGTTATTCCCAAAATTTTGCTAAAATTATGTTATAGCCTAAAACTTTATAATATATTTCAAAGAGGTTCTTTTCAGAATTTTAACAAAATTCTTGCTGATTTCAAAGTTCTCAAAACTTTTTTCAATTTAATTCAAAATTTGAAAAATACTCAAATCCACAAAATAGTTTGTGTTATAAATATAAAACTTTTTGGTTTATGAAAAGTAATGATTTATTTCTAAAAAAACCTTGAGCTTTTCAAATGCTAAACTATACAAATGTTAAATCATATCAACCTTACAAGAATTTGTCGCAATAATAACTCCGTTGAGCTAAACTTTTTTCTTGATCAAGTCGTTGTCCATTGAGTGTCTTGAGCTTGATTTCATTTGATTCACTTGCATAAATATTATCCTTAAAAAATTAGTGAAATGTGAATACAATATTTATCATATCACTTAAGACACATATTTGTTATCATCAAAATTCTACTCATTTCGTTTATTACTTCCATTAAATGAACTGAATCATTATTCATTTATTAAAGGATTAGGATTATCACATCCGAATCTTAATGTTTGGATTCATTTAATAAATGAGTTGAATTCGAATCAAGGTCATTTAATGAATGTGTCGAATCCGAATCCTCCAAATTTTGACCCAATTTTATTAAAATTTGACACAAATTCGACCCATCAACCCCTTTTGCCACCCCTTAGCCCACGCCTGAATTTGCTTATTTGAGAAAGCCAGTCCTGTAATGCAGACGTGTTAAGGCTAGGCATTATTGTTGGGGACAACAGGTAGGCTCTGAAAAGACACTGATGATGTGTTTACTATTTACTAACCCGAAATGAGAATCGAAATAGAGGAATCGAAATGGATAACATGTTTATTTGTTAAGAGTTCTGCTATATGCCCCAAGTCAAGCCCCGAATATTGTGAAAACGATGTCATTTTTTTTAATCATTTTTCCTCTTAATTTCAACTCAGCACCATGTGAGCATTCCCTTTTCATCAAATGACGTTGTTTTGCTCTGCTTCAATTCATTTCAGTTGGGTAGCATGTTGTGAGCTCTACTCTGTTTCAAAAATAAATCAGAATATAAAAAATTTTATGCCTAGGCCAAACACTGATTACAGAAGATTGTAGTTGAGACAGGAATAAAAACAGAGACAAACAAAAACAATCAAGAGTTCACACACACAAAAATTCCAACAACAATTTGAGCACCAACTCCAGCGCCAGTAACACTTCCAATAAAAAAAAATTCCAGTAACACTTCAAGCAAAAAACATTCCAGCAGCAACAACCTGGCAAACGGGAGCCGTGCGGCGCTTTGTGAGCGGATGAGGAGGGAGAGAAGTTACCTGGTTTGACCCGCAAACCCGACCCGACCCGCGAACGTGACCCGGTTGGATTTCACGATCTCGACCACTCTACCGTTTCCTTGCCATCCTCGCCGTAGAAAACCAACAGGAACGTCGGCGATTTAGCTCGAAAGAACCACGACTCCAACCACCTCCATCGCCATCGATTTCATAGGAGTTTGGACGCACCACCGCGTGAGTTCTACTCCCTCGATCGCATGATGGCGGTGGTCCGCATCTGTGGGTTCGTCTATCGTCTGTGCCGGTTGTTCGCATGACCGTTGTGTGATTGCTATTTGTGGACGTGATTGCTATTTGTGTTCGAGTCTGTGGTCTGTCAAAAGGAAAGTAAGAGAGTGCATGAGTGTGGTTTCTGATTGCAGATTAAATTGAAAACGGTGCGTTTTAATTTAATCAAAACGACGTCATTTTTTCAATTCGGGGTTAAAAGTCGGGGAAATAGCTTTTTTCATTTGTTGAAATGAGACCGGGAATTGGGAATAATTTCTGTGGATCTAACATAAAATATGGATTGATTCAGCGCTGCTATTTGCCCCGAACTTAACCCCGAATTTGCACTTTGAATTTGCCAAAACACTGCGTTTTAAAATGGTCACTTTTCTTTTTTAATTGCAGCTGTGCAGCACGTGTGTGTGAGTTTTAAAATGGTCACTTAAACCGAACGACGTCGCTTCTTCAATTCATTGTAGCTATGTAGTGCCGACTCTACAAAACGAAAACTGGTTCGTGAAAGTGCTGAACCTCTACATTGCAAAACCCGTAAATATTTATTATTCCTACATTTCATTTTAATTTATGAATCTTGATCTAGCAAACCATGAGCATTTGAATGTCAATTCCAGTAGCAGCAACACTAACAGCAGCAACAATTCCAGCAGCAAGACTTGTTGTTGTATTCCAGCCAGTAAGCAATTTCACACACATACATATCAGTAGCAACAAGTGCCCAAGATAATAAAAAACAATTAGGAGTTCACACTCACAAACACAAAAAAAAAAAACATTACAGCAACAATTCGAGCACCAACTCCAGCACCAGTAACAATTCCAGCAAAAAACATTCTAACAGCAACAACTCCAGCATCAATTCTAGCACCAGTAATGCTTCCAGCAAAAAACAATTCCAGCAGCAACAACCTGGCCAAGGGGAGTTGTGTGGCGCTTTGTGAGTGGATGAGGAGGGAGAAAAGTTGACCTGATTTGACCCGCAAACGTGACCCAGTTGGATTTCACGATCCCGGCCACTCTACCAGCCGATCAAGGTATTGATCTGAAGCTTGGAAGCTGGCCTTCGTTTCCCTGCCATCCTCGCCGTCGAAAACCAACAGGAACGCCGGCGATTTAGCTCGAAAGAACCGCGGCTCCAACCACCTCCATCGCTGTCGATTTCGTCAGAGTTTGGACACCACCGCGTGAGTTCTACTCCCTCGATCGCGTGATGGCGGTGGTCTGTCGTCTGTGGGCTCGTCCGTCGTCTGTGCCTGCTGTTCGCGTGACCGTTGGGTGATTGCTATTTGTGGGCGTGATTGCTATTTGTGTTGGAGTCTGTGGTTTGTCAAAAGGAAAGTAAGAGAGTGCGTGAGTGTGATTTCTAATGCAGATTAAATTGAAAACGATGCATTTTTAATTTAATCAAAACAATGCCGTTTTTCTAATTCTGGGCACGATTCGGGGTTAAATTAGGGGGAAATAGCTTTTCCGGATTGATTACAGAGTTCTGATTCCGGGGAGGGGATTGGGAATCATAACCCCATTTCCTGGAATAACGAAATTGTCCCCGCTACATTTTTAATATTTCAAAAATACCTTCTTTGAAATTTAAAAAATTATAAAGGGAGAGAAAAAGCATAAAAGGCCAAACGACGCTCAATGATTCACCAAGCAATCAGAGGCTGTCCACAGAATCGCGATTTGTTGCTCGTCGTCACGTCGTTCGTCCTGCTGCCGTTCGTTAGGATCTGCTGCTACGGTTCGTCATGATCTGCCGTCGTGCTTGCGATCGATTTGCTGCTGCCGTGCTCGCACTCGTCCTGCCACCGTTCGTCGTCACGATCTACTGCTATTAGTGAAGAGATGAGCACAATGTTTGTTTTGGAAATTATAATTTTATATTTTAAATTATATACATTAATTTCTTATATTGTTTGGTCGCTGATTGTATTTTAAAATTATATAGATTGGTGTTTGTATTACTTGGCCTGATTTCATTGTTTGCTTATTATTATTAATGATATTATTGTTAATTATATTTATTATTATTATGGTATTCAATTTTAATAATGATAATAACGATTGCTATTTTAATTGTTATTTTTATTTTAATTATTATTTATATTATTAAAAAATTAATCATTATTCTTATTGTTGTTGTTGTAATTAATTAATTATTACAATTATTTATTTTAATAATAATAATAATATGTTATTATTGTTGTTGTTGTTTGTTGTTATTATTATTATCATCATCATATGACAATAATTAATAAAGGGTATTTTAGTAAATTACTCTAGTCCATTCCGATTATAGGACAAAATAAACACATTAATGGAAATGAAGCTCATTCCGATTCCGATTCCAATTCTTACAGCTTAAGTAAATAATTTATTATGATTTTCATTCTGATTCCAATTCCAGCCCATTCTGATTACAGATTAGTAAACGCAGTATGAAATTCAATTGAGTCGAGTTTGTGTGGGTCCTCTTACAATCAATCTCTTCTTGAAAACTTGTAAAATTTTAAAAAAAAAAATTGAAATAACTTAATAAAACTATTGGAGGTTGAATGATATTAACAACAGCATTGTTATATGCCCCGAACCGTAACCCCGAATTTACCAAAACGCTGCGTTTTAAAACGGTCACTTTTCTTTTTTTATTTCACGTGTTTAAGAAGACCCGAGCTGTTTCTATGTACGTGTTTCTCTTCCTTTTTAATTAAACCTGTTTGAGAAGACCGAATATTGTGAAAACAACGTCGTTTTCTTTAATCCTTTTTTTCCTCTTAATTTCAGCTCAGCACCCTGTGAGCATTCTCTTTTCATCAAACAATGTCACTCTGCTCGACTTCAATTCATTTCAGCTGGGCAGCACATTGTGAGCTCTGCTTTGTTTCGAAACAGAGACAAACAAAAACAATCAGGAGTTCACACACACAAACACACAAAAAAAAAATTCCAGCAATAAATCAAGCACCAACTCCAGCGCCAGTAACACTTCCAGCAAAAAAAATTCCAACAGCAACAACCTGGCAAACGGGAGCCGTGTGGCGCTTTGTGAGTGGGTGAGGAGGGAGAGAAGTTGACCCAGTTTGACCCGCAAACCTGACCCGACCCGCGAACGTGACCCGGTTGGATTTCACAATCCCGGCCACTCTACCGGCCGATCAAGGTATTGATCTGAAGCTTGGAAGTAGGCCGTGGTTTCCCTGCCATCCTCGCCACAGAAAACCAATAGGAACGCCGGCGATTTAGCTCGAAAGAACCGCGGCTCCAACCACCTCTATCGCCGTCGATTTCGTCGGAGTTTGGACCCACCACCGCGTGAGTTCTACTCCCTCGATCGCGTGAGGGCGGTGGTCCGTCGTCTATGGGTTCGTTTGTCATCTGTGCCGGTTGTTCTCGTGGCCGTTCCATGATTGCTATTTGTGGGCATGATTGCTATTTGTGTTCGAGTCTGTGGTTTGTCAAAAGAAAAGTAAGAGAGTGCGTGAGTGTGGTTTCTGAATTCTGATTGCAGATTAAATTGAAAACGGTGCGTTTTCAATTTAATCAAAATGACGTCGTTTTTCTAATTCGGGGTTAAAAGTCGGGGGAAATAGCTTTTTCCTATGAGTTTTGCTATTTGCCCCGGGTCAAACCCCGAAAATTAAAGCAAAACGACGTCGTTTCCTCTTTTATTTGAAACGACGCTGTTTCACCCTAATAAAAGCCCTCCTCTTCGTTCTTCGATTTCGTTTTCCCCTCTTCGTTCTCCGATTTCATCTTCCCCTCTTCGTTTCACCAGGACCATTCGTTTTGTCCTCTTCGTTTTCAGCTTCCCCTCCTCTTCGTTTTCGTCTTCCCCTCTTCGTTTTCTTGTCTTCCTTTTTCCACCCAAATCTAGAAGTTTCTGGCATTCGCTCAGGCACGGTCACCGTCAACGTGGCAGCCATCATGCACATCCGTCATTGAACTCACTAACTGTCATAGTTATCACAGCCTCAAGTAATGCTTCGATCTTTAGCTTTGAAAGCTATCACAGCCTCTAGGTTACGGTAAAATGGGGAAAATTTTGAAAGCTATCAATTTCCGTTTTATTTAATTTTTGGTTGAAATTAAATTTGTGCTTTAGTTGGTCTGCAATTTGTGTGCTCGAATTGGTCTGCAATTTGTGTGCTCGAATTGGTTTGCATTTGTACTGATTTGGTCTGTAATTTGTGCTTTAATTGGTATGGAATTTGTGCTTGAGTTGGTCTGGAAATTATACTGAATTGCTCTGGAAATTGTGCTGATTTGGTATAGAATTCATACTGATTTGGTCTGGAATTTATGCTGATTTAGTCTGCAATTTAAGCTTGAATTGGTCTAAAATTTGTTAATGTTACGGAATTATAACGTGGGGTTTTAATTTGTTTTTCTTGGATTTGGCATGTGCAATTTCAAATATGGATCAAACTAGCAACTTCCAGATTGAGTTCTGCTAGCGAGGTTAAGAGAGGAGCTATATCAGGAGCTTGGCAGTACGCTTGGCCCTAACAAATCAAGGTGATAAATCTTACCTTTTCTTTTTTTTAATAGCATGTGTTTGTGTGGAATTAAAAATTACCAGTTTAAGTTTGAAGTTGAATCTGGAAATCTGGAAGTTGAATCTGGAAGTTGAATCTGGAAATCTGGAAATCTGGAAGTGTGTGTGTGTGTGTGTGTGTGTGCGTGTGTGTGTGTGTGTGTGTGTGTGTGTGTGCGTGTGTGTGTGTGTGTGTGTGTCTCTGTGTGTGTTTGTGTCTATGTGTGTGTGTGTTTGTGTCTGTGTATTTGTGTCTGTGTTTCCTCTTTCTCAACAGTTGAATGTCAGCATTCTGACAAAGTTTATGTCAATTTTTATTTGCCCCTTGAATTGTTTCGGTAAAATCCACATTATCCTTGTTGCGTGAGCCAATCCAGTTACCATTTAGCATATGTGATTCAGCTTTGTTAGCGCCAATCCAGTTACCATTTAACACACACACACACAGACAGATACACACAGGCGCACACGCACGCACACACAGGCGCGCACACGCACACACACACACACACACACAAAGACACAAAAACACACACACACACAAACATTATTAAATGTAATTGTATCTATTTTTGGGCAGTTCTATGGCTTCACAAACAATGTCATCCAACACAAGCGAGAATCGAAGCTCATTGCAAATGTGTAATGGATGTGGTGATCATATGGAGATCTTAATGTCACACAAAAAAAAAATCCAAATCGTAAATTTTGGATTTGTAGAGAATGTAACAACTTTCAGTGGGCAGAAGATCGTAAACCTAGCGAAGGGAAGATAAACTTGTTAATGGATGAGGTTAGGAAGCTGGCCTTGGAGATTGAGTGTTTGTCCGTAAAATATCAATTATTGCATAAAGAACTTGAGCACATGCAAGATCATGAAGTGCAGAGGCGATTGTTGGACGACGAACTTCGAAAGAGAGAGGCACCACGAAGTGATTTTATTAAATTAATCGTGATTGTTGTATTATGTTTTCTATTTAAGTATTATTTTTAAGTTGTTTCTATTTGTACTATTGTAGAATTTGAGCACGATATGTAATAACATTTTAATGTTAAATATAAGTTTCCGATTGTTTGAATTAATTTAAAGTTTTATGAATTTAGAATTTGACCCCAATAATACTTCTCAAAATTATAATATGACCCAACTCATTTCAATATATTCCAAATAGATCCAAATTTAACTTACAAAGTCTAAAAAAAAATGTCGAAATACACATACACCAAGTTAATACATAAAACATAAGCTAACTTCAATTAACTTCGATCATGTGCTTGGTTCATTGCTTGAAAACTCCCCTCGATTGGCCTCCTCCAAATTTTGTTGCGGAAAATATTGCAAGTTTTCGTGATGGACTCCGCCATAATTCATCCAGGATTGATAGTAAGGGGGGGAAAATGCATGTTCGAAGGGTGCTTGTTGTGCTAGCTGTTATACAACCAACAAAAAAATTAAATGCAAATTATCAAACATATAACAATGAATGGAAATAATAAATTAAAAAAAATATTACCAGTGCCATATGGCTCTCTTGTGTTGGGACTGTAGTAGCCACCTGAGAAGAAAATTCATGTATCTCCGAGTCTTAGAAATGTGGTTAACACACATTTAAAATATATATTTTAAATTAATGTAAAATGAATGTATTAGCGTAATTACCTCTACAGTTGTGCTAGCCGAAGCATTATTCGATTTCTGTTTTGGCATCTTAAATTGCTTTTGCTTTCTTTGAGTAGGTGGACGACCTTTACTCCGAGTTACTACTGCATCTTGTATGTTTTCGGTATAACTTCCTGATCCACCATAGCTGCATGTATCGTCACCGTCACTTCGAACATTCAGAGATACATCCTTCCATTGCTTTCTCGATCCAACCCATAATATTTTTATGGCTTTCTTCATTTTTTGAAGCTACCTCGGCAACATCATAAAAAGCAGTGCACTCCTCTTTATATCGCTGATGTTCAATGCTTGAATTTCGTGCATCATAACTGACTTTGACTTTACTATAGAATCTCCGCACATCTTTCCTCCATCTTCGTAGGATATATTTTTCAGGCAGTAATTGTATACGATTACGTGACAACACTGCGATGGCGTGTCTGCAAAGAATGCCCTTATATTCAAACATTTTACACACACAATGAACTTCACCCTCATTTTGGCAAAAAAGACTTTCAAAGTTTTTTCTCTACTTTGTTCATCGTTTTCAATAACTTCATATTCTGATCCCCTACAACTAAAAACCTCACAATATATCTTATTCGCCAACTCTTGCTGAAATTCTTGAAACTTGGAAATAGTGTACACTGCTTCAACTTGCTTCTTCATTGCAAAACTGGTACGACATAGCATCCGTTGGCTAAAACACCTAGCATTCGCTTGCCATTCTTTCTCAATTTTACTTTCCATTGCTTTTCATATTTCTCCACAAATTGTTTCAAAGTTGTTTTCGAGTTAACATACCCATCAAAGAAAGCATTCATACTTTCACTACGCTGAGTAGTTGACATTCTAGCCCAAAAAGAATTTTTCACGAAACATGAAACCCAACGATTTCTTTCCTCATATAATCCATTTAACCACTGATTATTAATAAGATCATATTTGTCTAACATGTCATGCCAAGCTTCCTCGAATTCGACAGGAGTATATGAATCATAAACAACGGAATGTAATGAAACTCTAATGGCATGATATTTAACGTACCTTCCCAACTTCTCAGGCACCTTTTTCAGTATATGCCATAAACACCATCGGTGCCTAGTGTTTGGAAAAACAATCTCAATCGCATTTTTCATCGCTTTGTCTTGATCTGTAATGATTCCAAGGGGAGGAGAGCCAGACATGCATGATAGCCATGTGTCAAATAACCACGTAAATGTCTCCGTGTCCTCATGCGAAATCAACCTACATCCTAACAAAATTGATTGACCATGATGATTAACTCCTACAAAAGGAGCAAATAGCATGTCATACTTGTTTGTAAGGTATGTGGTATCAAATGTGACCACATCTCCAGAGTCTTTATAGGCTGCCCTACTCCTTGGATCTGCCCAAAATACATTTTTCAACCGGCCCTCCTCATCTAGGTCAAGACTGAAGAAAAACCCATCATTTTCTGTTTGCATTTTCTTAAAATATCTCTGAATTGCAACAGCATCCCCTTCTCCGAGCCTTAATCGCCGCACCTTGTCAATATGATTTCTAGCATCTTTTTCTAAGAATGAGACTTTTTCAAAGCCACCAGCCTCGACAACAACGGACTTAAAACTTTAAGCCATTCTAATTCCAGTTTCGTCGTTTATCTCAAGCTGCTTTTTAACAAATGGACTAATGTTACAGTTGCATCGATAATACCTACTCTTACTTGGACTCACGGCATGGTTATGTTCAAAGATCATATTTCCAATTACCCATTTTCCGGTAACCAAATCCAAACGTCCTCCAAGTTTAGCATTGCATCCAATTTTTTGGTTTGGTTGAAGCCGCAAAACATTAGTGTCTTTGGCTTTTAACTTGCCGTTTCGCCCACAAGTAAATGTCGCATATCTCAAACTCCCATCATCCCCTTTTCTACAAGATCTCCGCATAACTGGAAACCCCTCTTGTAGGCCATAAGCCTTATAATATTCAAACATTTCATCAGGACTATCAAAAAACATCCCAACTGTTGGCTCAACAACCTTTTCCGGCACCAATTCCTCATTATTTCCTTCCAAATCAACCCCCTGTAAATCCTCCAATTCTTCAACTTCATCAACCTCCTCCACTTGCTCCAAATTATCCATTAACTGCTGCAAATTTAAACAATGCAGTATATTATTATTTATTTATTGCAAATTCATTAAATAATTCAAGAGTGTTGTAAAAGCATCGCAATTGGAAACTGAAATTATCAAATAACGGCAAGCCGCAAACATTAGCTAATAGAAGTCCGTAGGCATGATTCAAATTTAAACAATTCAAGCTTGTTGTAAAAGCATGCAATTGGAAATTGAAATTGTCAAATAACGGCAAGCCGCAAACTAGCTAATAGAAGTCCATAGGCATCCCTTTTGGTTACACATACACGGTTCTTTTGAGCAAAATTCAGTGACTAGAGGGCATGTTATCGACTGTTCTTTTAAGCAAAATTTCATGACTTACCATAAACGAAATTTGAAAAGAAAATTTAATACAAACTTGACAACAAAAATGAGAGCTTAAGCAGCTGCTGAAAAATCCGTACCTTAGCTTGTGCAAATGCCGAAACTTAGTCTTATGTCAGAAAGTATTAATAGCCACTGAAAAATCGAAGAGGAAGAGCTTAAACAGCTGCTGAAAAATCGATCTGATTGAACTTAAACAGCTGCTGAAAAATCGAAGAGGAAGAGCTTAACACTGCTGACTGAAAAATCGAAGAGGAAGAGCTGTTTTCGTTGCTCAAAAATCGTCTTTGTTGCTGTTCGTTCCTCACTTCCTCTGCCCTCCTCTTCATTTAGTTTGTTTTCCTTTTACAAGCCAAAACGACGACGCTTCATGCAACCAAAAAGAAAAAAAAAAGGGCCAAAACGACGCCGTTTTACTAATTCGGGGTTTGACCCGGGGAATATAGCATTTTCCTTTTCCTATTAACAATTGGAAGGACTCTTTGATTAGGATTAAGGAAGTGCTATTTTATGAGCTACGTAGAAACAGAACAATCTTTTCTGTATAAAGAATTTTCTAACCAGTAGAAATTAGAGATAAAGTTACATGTATCTGTATGCATGATAATAGGATGAACAAGTGTTTGCTGCAAAACGGACATTAAGCACCAATATCAAAATATAAAGAAAAAAGGGCTGATGGCTTCTTCTGTCCTCTCAAGCCCTTTGTCTCCTCTTCACATGCCAACTTTGTAAGTCTTTTCTTTTTAATTTATTTTTTCATGTATTATTTAGTTTATTCAAAGCATCCATTAACAAGGATTGTGTGCTGCAATTATAGAGTTCAACATCTGGGAATTTTCCAACAGGTTTTGGGCCTAAAAAGTAGATATCTACTGAGCATAAGCTAAAGTTGAATTTTTCAATGGATAGGGAAATGGATGTGAACACTTCAGCTCCTGTTGATGGTGTAGCTGAGTGTTTGGGAGGTTTGTTGACTTGCAGGAGATTATATATTTATTTATTTATTTTAGTTTATTTGTCTGTTATAATCATAGTTATTTATTTACTTTTCGTACTGGAAAAAAAATTGAGGAACCTAGTATTGCTACGTTATTGATGAATTTGTCGAACAAGTCTGATCCTAGTTGTGTGCTGAGCACCCCGCTCAGCGAGGCAGCTACTTCTAAGCAAGTAAGCATGGTCCACTAGGTTGTATTGGAAAAAATTATTTGTGTTTACTTTTTTAATAAACTTATTGATTGTACATCACAATGTACAATCCCTAATGACAACTTGAAACATGGGAAATGATTGTTATGATTAATAGTGATGAAGTGAAGAAATAATTACATGAGAAAATATATGTGATTGTATTGATTTTGAATGTGAACATGGATCGTGATCCTTTTTTTTTAATTCATGTATGAAAAATTTTCGGTTGGGGGGGGGGGGAGGGGGGGAATGGGGGCAAGCAAACTAGCTATTGTAAGTGATTGTCATCTGTTGCATTCCTTTGTGTAAATGTACTAATTTGGAAAATTATTTGATTATGTAGAACCTGCTAAAAGAATATTATTGAAAGGGTAAAATTTTGGAAAAATATATTTGGACATTTGAAGGTATGTTATTACTTTGGCACATTTTGAAATGAAAAGGTTACTGGATGAATGGTTTTAACCAACTTAAGGGACTTGTAGATCATGGATGTGCTGTTTGTTTTCATGATTATGTTGTCTACGTGTACTGTATGGTTTTGGTTTGTTGAATGATAAAATCTGCTAAAACCAAAGGGGCATCATGCACATCTTCCCTTCTTATTGTTAACTATATTTTGCGTTTTACTTGTTTTGGTTGTGGAAAAAGGGTGAGATGATACTAACTGTGGAATACTTTTTTTTTTTTAACTTGTAGAAAATTGGAGTGGCTCATTTATGCGGTGCTCTTCTGCGAGTGGATTGTTGAAAAAATAGCATAATATGCTATTTTGAGAGCACATTTTGAGTGGGTCCCACTTAACGAAAGTGGAAAATATTGTGAGATTCGGATTTTATTCCGTTCATACTTCAATAATATGATTTTATTTTCTCAAAATGGTGCTTGGGTGAATGAGAAATTGTCTCTCAAAGTTCATCCTTAAAGTTAGAAATTTGAAAGGAAATGAGGCTCATCCCACATGAGAAAAAGAAGCCTAGGAATTAGTGTTTAAATATAAACACTTAACCATGCATGGGTAAGAATTATAAGGATAGAGGCTCTCTCCACACGCGCATGCGCAGGGGGGGGTGCGAATCCAAGCTCGATTTGGTTGAACTCGTGTGCGCCCGCGCATCCTGCGTACACGAATGTCAGCCCAAAATCATCCATGCAAGTTAGGCACGTTTTTAATTCCTTTTGAATTTTTTTATTGTAACAGTTCATGTGAATTCAAAGCATTGGTAACAGCTTTTACAATTATTTTTAGCTGTTATTCACGTTTTGTTTGAATTCAATTGTGAAATCAATTCATTAAATTGATTTGGCTGTTATAACAAAATAATTAAAATGTATTGAATTCGAAAATTCAATACAAAAGATGTTACATCCTCCCTTGAGTATAAAAAGGCACCTTCACTTCTGTTTTTTCACTTGCAAAAAAAACGAGCACAAAGCACACTTGTTTTCCCTTCATCCTTCTTCGTTTTTCTTTGATCGAGTTCGCTGGTTGTGGTTCGTCGGAATTTCCAGCCTGTGCTTGACTGGAAAATCGTACCCGTTGCATCCTGGGAAACAAATACCTAGCAAACCTTAAGCACTCCGTAAAGGTGGTAAATCTGTTTTAAGGAGACTGTGTTTGTGCAGGCCTCGGGTTTCTATTTTTTTTTTATTTCAATTCAGTTTCTGCCTCTTCTATTCTTCATTTAGTGTTTCCGATTGTTTAAATTAGCTAACATATAATTTGTTATCTCACTGTTTTATTGTTTCTAACAATCTTAAAACAGATTCTACTGACATTGAGATGGCAACTGATACAGTTGATGACATTCCGTATGTCCCTGTCGCTGCACCCACTGTTGTGAAGGAACCAGCCTCTGTGGCAATTCCTGTCAATCATGCGGAAAGGCCTGAAAAATTCAATGGCCAGAATTTCAAACGGTGGCAGCAAAAGATGTTCTTTTACTTGACCACATTGAACCTTGCGAGGTTCTTGACCGAGGATGCTCCTAAGCCCAAAGAGGGTGAAACGGATATTCAAGTTGCAAGTGCAATTAATGCATGGCACCATTCGGATTTTTTGTGTAAAAATTATGTAATGAATGGTCTTAGTGACTCCTTGTATAACGTATACATAGGAAAGAAAACAACCAAAGAGCTATGGGAATCCTTAGATCGGAAATATAAAACTGAGGATGCGGGTACCAAAAAGTTTGTTGTTGGTCGCTTCCTAGATTATAAAATGGTGGATTCTAAAACTGTAATAAGTCAAGTACAAGAACTTCAAATTATATTATCTGAAATCCTTGCGGAAGGGATGCATCTAAGTGAAACTTTTCAAGTTGCCGCAATTATTGAAAAGTTGCCTCCTGCTTGGAAAGATTTCAAGAGCTATTTAAAGCATAAACGAAAGGAGATGAATATTGAAAGGCTAGTTGTTAAACTCAGAATTGAGGAAGACAACAGAAATGCAGAAAGAAGAGGGGCTATTTCTATGGCAAAGGCAAATTTCGTTGAACATGGACCTAAAAATAAAAATAAAAAATTGGGCCCAAAAGGAGGAATTTCCAAGAAACAAACAAAGTTTCAAGGAAAATGTTATAATTGTGATAAGATGGGCCACAAGGCTTCGGATTGTAGATTGCCTAAAAAGAAGCGAGAGGCGAATGTGGTGGAAAACATCACTCAACATGTTTCAGACATAAACCTCTCTGCAATGGTTTCAGAAGTGAATATGGTTGGCTCTAATCCAAGAGAATGGTGGATTGATACAGGAGCAACCAGACATGTTTGCTCAGACAAAGGGTTGTTCGCTTCATTTGAAGCAGTTAGCAATGGAGAGAAGCTATTCATGGGGAATTCGGCTACATCTGAGATTGAGGGTCAAGGAAAGGTGATTTTGAAGATGACTTCTGGGAAAGAACTGACTCTGAACAATGTGCTCTATGTGCCAGAAATTCGGAAGAACTTGGTGTCTGGATCGCTGCTGAATAAACATGGTTTCCGAATGGTGTTTGAGTCAGATAGGGTAGTTTTGTCTAAAAATGGGATGTATGTGGGAAAGGGTTATGTTGATGATGGGCTATTTAAGCTCAATGTAATGACTTTGAAACCAACAATTAATAATAAAGCTACATCTTCTGCTTATTTGCTTGAGTCTTCTAATCTTTGGCATGGTAGATTAGGACATGTTAATTTTAATTCTTTGCGTAAATTAATTAACATGAAGCATATTCCCAATTTCCAAATTGATTTGAAACATAAGTGTGAAACTTGTGTTGAGGCAAAACTAACTAGGTCATCTTTCCAAATAATTAAAAGAAATACCGAACCACTTGATTTAATACATAGTGATATTTGTGACTTTAAATCCATTCAAACAAGAGGTGGTAATAAATATTTTATTACCTTTATAGATGATTGCACAAAATATTGCTATGTATATTTGTTGAAAAGCAAAGATGAAGCTTTGGAAAAGTTTATTCTCTACAAAAATGAAGTTGAGAATCAACTTAATAGAAAAATCAAAGAATTAAGGAGTGACCGTGGTGGTGAGTATGTTGTTCCGTTTATATCACTATGTGAACAAAGTGGAATCATACATCAAGTCACGGCTCCATATTCACCTCAATCTAACGGGATTGCAGAACGAAAGAATCGAACTTTAAAGGAAATGATGAATGCAATGTTGATAAGTTCTGGGTTACCCCAGAATATGTGGGGAGAAGCTGTTTTGTCAGCTAATTATTTATTAAATAAGATACCCCGAAAGCAAGAAGATAAAACCCCGTATGAGCTATGGAAAGGTAGATCACCTTCATATAAATTCTTACGAGTGTGGGGGTGTCTTGCTAAAGTAGTGGTTCCTTTAAATAAAAAAGTGAAAATAGGACCAAAAACTGTTGACTGCGTTTTCATTGGTTATGCACAAAATAGTAGTGCATATCGATTTTGGTGCATGAGTCTAAAATTCCAGATGTCCACAAAAACACAATAATAGAATCAAGAAATGCATCATTTTTCGAACATGTGTTTCCTTGCAATTCTAGAGTGGAATCGAGAGAATTGGAACAATTTCATGAAACAACACTTGAAAATGAAGAAAATGATCAAGCACCAGAAGAAGAAGAAGAACAAGAAATTGAGGTTAGACGTAGCAAAGAGCTAGAATAGAAAAGTCTTTTGGTCCAGACTTTCTAACATATTTGCTAGAAAATGAACCTCAAAGCTTCAAAGAGGCTGTAACTTCAGCTGAAGGCACTTTATGGAAAGAAGCTATTAACAGTGAAGTTGAGTCCATTTTACAAAATCATACTTTGGAGCTAGTAGATCTTCCTCCAGGATGTAAACCTTTGGGGTATAAGTGGATTTTCAAAAGGAAAATGAAAGCCGATGGATCAATCGATAAGTACAAGGCAAGGCTTGTAATTAAAGGTTATAGGCAACGAGAAGGCCTTGATTATTTTGATACTTATTCTCCTGTTACGAGAATAAATTCCATACGGATGATAATAGCAATTGCAGCTTTGCGCAATCTCGAAATACATCAAATGGATGTAAAGACGGCTTTTCTAAATGGAGATTTAGAGGAAGAAATCTACATGGAGCAACCTGAAGGTTTTATAGCTCCAGGACAAGAAAAGAAAGTTTGTAAATTGGTTAAGTCATTATATGGCTTAAAACAAGCACCGAAACAGTGGCATGAAAAATTTGATCATACGATGATCACAAGTGGCTTTAAGATCAACGAATGTGACAAATGTGTTTATGTCAAAGAAACAGAAAATGGCTATGTCATTTTATGTTTATATGTTGATGACATGCTCATTGTTGGGAGTAATGATGACATGATTAAATCTACCAAGAATATGTTGAAGTATAAGTTTGACATGAAAGACATGGATCTTGCAGATGTCATTTTGGGAATTAAAATCTCAAGGGCTTCTAATGGACTTATTTTAAGTCAAACTCATTATGTAGATAAAATTCTTGGGAAATTTAATAAAGAGGATAATACTATGTCTAAAACTCCATTAGATATTAGTATTCATCTATCGAAAAACAGAGGAGATGGTATTTCTCAAGTTGAATATGCTAGAATAATAGGTAGTCTGATGTATTTAACAAATTGTACCAGACCAGACTTAGCCTATACAGTAAGCAAACTTAGTAGATATACAAGTAATCCAGGAACTGATCACTGGAAAGCTATCGTAAGAGTACTTAGGTATCTTCGATATACTCGTAATTATGGACTGCACTATACTAGGTATCCAGAAGTATTAGAAGGATTTAGTGATGCTAACTGGATATCAGATGTAAAAGATTCAAAATCTACTAGCGGCTATGTGTTTACACTAGCAGGTGCAGCTGTATCATGGAGATCTTCTAAACAGACAGTAATTGCTAGATCTACAATGGAATCTGAATTCATTGCATTAGATAAATGTGGTGAAGAAGCAGAATGGCTACGCAATTTTTTAGAAGGTATTCCAAAATGGCCAAAGCCTGTGCCTACGATTTGTATACATTGCGATAGTCAATCAGCTATCGGTAGGGCACAAAGCAATATGTATAATGGTAAGTCTAGACACATACGTCGTAGACATAATACCATTAGACAACTTATTTCTACTGGAGTTATTTCAATTGACTATATAAGGTCAAAGGATAACATAGCGGATCCACTAACCAAAGGGTTAAATAGAGAGCTAGTAGAAAAATCATCGAGGGGGATGGGATTAAAACCTATAGATTGATTAGTCAATAACGAAGGAAAACCAAACCTAGTAGACTGGAAATCCCAAGATCTAAGTTCAATTGGACAACCTATTTGTTAAAGACTAAAGATGGATCACTGTGGGGGTCATTCTCTTGAGAGGATTACCTCATTAACCATTCCTATGATGAAACAGTGATGCCCGTGGGAATAAGGTTGAGCTAGGCTCTTAATGATTCTTATGCGTCGAAAATTCGAGCGGAGTAATGCAGGTTACTTTTAAATTAAGATATCACCTATGTGAGAGAGAAGTGGGGCCGCTTCAAAGAGAGCTATAAAGGGTTCAGCTCTTAGAAACTCTTGCAGAACCAGGCAGATGTTCAAGGCCAAAACGAACATAATCATGAGAACTCAACAGTGTTAGGAGAAATACCTATGTGTAGTATATGATCGTTTACACTAATGGCAGAACAGTTCAAAGACATCGCGTCTACTGATCAGCTAGTAAAGTAATTATACTATTACAATGGAAGGTTCAAAGGATAACACCTACCTGTCCTGTGCTAGGTATCAATCCAATAAACTCGATCATTAAGAGTCAAAAATGATTTTGATGTCAAAATTTAGCGGTTTTCTTGCTTTTACTGCCAATTTTCATTCAAGTGGGGGATTGTTGAAAAAATAGCATAATATGCTATTTTGAGAGCACATTTTGAGTGGGTCCCACTTAACGAAAGTGGAAAATATTGTGAGATTCGGATTTTATTCCGTTCATACTTCAATAATATGATTTTATTTTCTCAAAATGGTGCTTGGGTGAATGAGAAATTGTCTCTCAAAGTTCATCCTTAAAGTTAGAAATTTGAAAGGAAATGAGGCTCATCCCACATGGGAAAAAGAAGCCTAGGAATTAGTGTTTAAATATAAACACTTAACCATGCATGGGTAAGAATTATAAGGATAGAGGCTCTCTCCACACGCGCATGCGCAGGGGGGGGTGCGAATCCAAGCTCGATTTGGTTGAACTCGTGTGCGCCCGCGCGTCCTGCGTACACGAATGTCAGCCCAAAATCATCCATGCAAGCTAGGCACGTTTTTAATTCCTTTTGAATTTTTTATTGTAACAGTTCATGTGAATTCAAAGCATTGGTAACAGCTTTTACAATTATTTTTAGCTGTTATTCACGTTTTGTTTGAATTCAATTGTGAAATCAATTCATTAAATTGATTTGGCTGTTATAACAAAATAATTAAAATGTATTGAATTCGAAAATTCAATACAAAAGATGTTACATCCTCCCTTGAGTATAAAAAGGCACCTTCACTTCTGTTTTTTCACTTGCAAAAAAAACGAGCACAAAGCACACTTGTTTTCCCTTCATCCTTCTTCGTTTTTCTTTGATCGAGTTCGCTGGTTGTGGTTCGTCGGAATTTCCAGCCTGTGCTTGACTGGAAAATCGTACCCGTTGCATCCTGGGAAACAAATACCTAGCAAACCTTAAGCACTCCGTAAAGGTGGTAAATCTGTTTTAAGGAGACTGTGTTTGTGCAGGCCTCGGGTTTCTATTTTTTTTTTATTTCAATTCAGTTTCTGCCTCTTCTATTCTTCATTTAGTGTTTCCGATTGTTTAAATTAGCTAACATATAATTTGTTATCTCACTGTTTTATTGTTTCTAACATGGATAATAGCATTATGTCTCCTTTATTATCACAACCTCTGGAATTTGGAGCAGGTATCAGATTTGTTGATATGACTTGAGTTTTGACCAAGAGCTATTCTTCTCGAGATCATAGGTTAATTATAATTGGCTTGTCTCTTTTTCAGGCATTGTGATGCACTCAGCTTCTAAATTTATAGCCAGACACAGTGATGCCATGGCCTGTGGGATTGCAGAAAAAGGTGAAAGGTGAATAATCAGACTAGTTCTTTTTTGTTGCATATATTCGCAATTTCTCTCTCTTTACCTTTTCCTCTAAATTTTCATCTGAAGAGGTTCTTGTGAATGGTATCATGTAGGTATTTAGAGGTTGTATCAGATTCTTATTTGGGTCCAGAAGAGTTGTGTTCTATGAAAGCACACACCTAGTAATATTAATAGGAAAGAAAAGTAATTAAAAGAACATTTATTTTTTTTAAAATAACACATTGAAACAAGTTTTTCAGCCTGGCACTTATAATTGTGAATGTTCAACTGGGTCGAGGTGATTTTTTGGGTAGAGTTTGTATATTGGTTGCACGGATATGATTAGATGTTGGACAATTTAATTGTAGTATATAAAGGTTATGTTTTGGCTGTGGATATAGATGATCGCATGTGTGATTCTTCAATTGGGTCAAGTTAGTTTTTTTGTACATGTGTGCTGGCTTTGTCTATATAACCTGTTATTGCAGTTAATAAGAGTGCTTTTTATGTGATTTGAAGTGCCTTTAAATGTTCAAAAGCAAATATATTTGTTCTTTATATTAGTTGAAATATAGAAAAAGGTTATTTGAGATAATAATTTGGTGCTTTTTGGTAAAACATTTTCCTGTAAGAGTAACACTTCAAGTTGAAGTGCTGCTAAAAGATTTGAGTGATAGTTGCAGTTCAGAGAAGTGCTCTCTAACAAGCACTTTCAAAAACACCATAGGTGTATTCTTAAAACTGTTCTTTGTTGACTTGATGACCGTTTTTCTGTGTTGTGTTGATACTTTTTTCATGTTATTAAAGGGCAGTGCCTAAATCATGTATGTAATTGACTGTTTTCAGTTAATGAAGCTTGTGTGTTCATTATGTGTTTTTCACTACATGTGCAGTTCTTCATTTGGGTTATTAAGCTAATTCTTGGTGATCCTTGTTTTGCTTAATTGGTCATCGTAATATATTCTGCCTCTGATTTGTAAGTTTGTATTGACAAAAGGTTGTGCTGAGAAATTATGTTAATTGGCCTTTCCTTGTATAAATTATGCAAATTTATTGCGAACTTTTATTTATTAATGTAAGAATAAGAATTGGAACTGCCTTGCTGATTCCATGCTAGTAAGTTGTTTTACTAATTAATAACTATCAAGTTTTCTTTTATATACTAATTTTAATATTATTTCCTTGGTTCTCTACTGCTACTATTACAAATTCAGAGTGCAACGGCACACAATTTCTGTGCTTGTTGGGAATGAAATTGGAATGATGAACCAGATTGCCGGAGTCTTTGCAAGGAGGAAATATAACATTGAGTCTCTTGCTGCGATTGGTCTGGACAAAGACAGGGCCCTCTTCACCATAGTTGTTTCCGGAACTGACAGGGAGCTGCAGCAAGTTGTCGAGCAGCTTCAGAAACTTGTAAATGTTTTGAACGTCTCCACGAAACAATCCTCCTCCTCCTCCTCTCTAGAACCTTTCTTTCTTCCCTTCTCTGGCGTTGATTCCACTACTGATTCCGTTGTTACTCAGCCGTGTAAGCATCAGATGGATGAACTTGAAATGATCCGTGTTTTCAAAGAAAACATACCTTCAGTTGTTTTGATCGGCAACCTTGGTATCCGGTATTATTAATTTAAATCTAAGTTGTTGTTGCCTGCAAAAAAATGAGCTGCATATCTGTTTCTTTTGCCTTTTCTGTTGCGTTATTTTCTGACATCCCAAACATACTTTATATAGTTTGTCGTCTGGGGTCTAATTGATAATTTACTTGAATGATTTGAAATATTAAGTCTTTGGAGGCTGTTGATTAAGTAGATGTTTGTTAAATGCTTTGTTTATTTGCTGCTGAGCAAAGTTGGAAGGGACATTCAGTGTGGTTTAATATCTTGTAGGTGCTCTACACATTTAAAATGAATAATGTGACGCAAATTGAGAGTTAAGTTAGTAGATTGTTGTCTTTAATTTAGGGATGGCAATGGGGAGGGGAGGGGAGGGGACCAATCTCCCCATACCCATTCCCGATATTTTGCGTATGTCCCCGTCCCCTCCCCATTCCCGTCAAAATTATTTAAGAGAATCCCTATCCTCTCCCCGAATAATAACAGGGGATCCCCGAGGGTCCCCAATCCCCGAATAACTAATACATTTTTTTTATTTTCGATTTTGAATTAATCATATTAAAATAAAAAATTCAAATAAAAGTAAAGTTCGAAATATATCTTACATTAATATCTATTACAAAAGTCACATACATTAAATTAGTAAGTAACGCAGTATGCAAGGGATACAAACTATCATGAACAGATTAATAGCCTAATACAAAATTATTACAAATAAAATCAAATTTAGATTCAAAATTAACTTTTCAATGGTGGCGTGGGTACTTTATAAATGTGGACTATTCCCTTTACAACACAATAGTTAAGTGGAAGCAAATCAAGAGCAAATATTATATTAGATTAGATATTAAAATTGTGATTTGTTGTGGGCAATTATAACATCTAAAAATAAATAAAAAATAGATTTAAGTTTAAAATATTTAATGAATATTAAAATTAAAACAAAAGTTTTGGGCTAATAGAATTTGTCCGGTCTTTTTAATGTTATAAATAAAAATTTAGGACTTTAATTAGTTAATTAGGCCTAAAAGTTTAATAATATAAATATTTTGATATTTTTTATTTTTACCAATACTTATAATTTTATAATTCAAATTTTATTATTTATTTACTAGTAATTTTAAAAAATAAAAATTAAATTAAAAATTAAAATGGGGAAATGGGTAGGGGATGGGGATTCTACCTCATCCCCGTCCCCTCCCCGAATAAGAAATTGAGTAAAAAAATTTCTCCATCCCCTTCCCCGAATAAGAAATTGGGTATGAAATTATCCTCATACCCTTCCCGAATGAGAAAATCCCCGACGATACCCGTCCCCGTGGGGATTTTTGCCATCCCTACTTTAATTTTGCTTTGAACTTGAGGCCATCTTACACATGAAGGATGAGGGTGGTGCGATATCACCTTGATGCCAGGAGATTGTTTTGCTTATACTAATATGTTACCATAGTAGTCATTTAAATAATTTAATTATTTCATGTATTAGTAACAATGTGATGAGGGTTTAGGTGGCTGCTTGGTGTGGTTATGCTGCAAATATATATATATTTCTAATGAACACTACAATTGTTTTACTAATTTTAATTTCTGTTGTTGAATTTGTTTGTTGGTGATATTTGTAGTGAGGATCAAAGTGAGACACAGTTCCTTCAAGCATCCGGGGCGGGTTTTTTATGGGATCAAGACGGTCACATTGTCACTAATCATCATGTGATTTGTGACGCTTCTAAAGTCAAGTTTGTTTCTTTCTTTCATTTTGTATTATTTTTATTTTATTATACACACATACACGCACACAAAACAGCCCCAATTGGGATCCCGCATTTTTAGGGGAGCGATTGTGCACTTTAGTTGAAGTGCGAGATCTCAATTGGGGCCGTTAGATTCACCATTGTTTTTTTTATTGTAAACTATGAGCCATTGGATTTGACACAAATTTATAGTCTTTGATTTCATCAAATCTAAAGGTAGAAATTCAAAGTCAAGAAGTAGCATTAAGTGTTGCCAACTCATCCACCTCCTTTAGATTTGATGAGATCAATGCCTATAAATTTTGTGTCACGATTTTAAAAGTTAAAATAGTCTTATGTAAATATTTATAGTTGGAATTTACCTTAGCTAATGCTTCATTTATTAGGTTGGAAACCAGCATATTTATTTGAATGAAGACAAAAGAAGATGTCGGCTAAGACTATTACTTTGCATAGTTTGTTTTTGAGCCATCAACCATGAACTAAACACGAACAAATTCAAGGGTGTGATTGTGTATATTTTTATATTTTGTCGACTGTGTCCATATATAGCATTGGACATGCACTACTTAGGTGTTTATTTCATCCAACATAAATTGTTGTGCTTAAGTTGTGTTTTGACTGTAGATTCTGGAATGTTTGATTTACAGGGTCAGTTTTTCTGACCAATCAACTTTCTATGCAAAAGTTGTTGGCCATGACCAAGACAAAGATTTGGCGGTGTTGCATATTGATGCGCCAAATCACGAATTAAGACCTATACATGTCGGTGTCTCTGCTGACTTGCATGTTGGTCAAAAAATATGTGCAATTGGCCACCCTGTAAGTATGAGCGTGATCATGGCATGTAATCACAAGTTTTTGTTCCCCCTTTTTTTGAATTTTTTTTAGTTGAAATCTCTTTCCTTAATTCATATTTATGTTTGCAGCTTGGATTGCCATTTACTTGTACAACTGGTGTGATCAGGTAACTTATAGAAAATATATATTGTCTTACCTCAAGTATTTTTGACATTTGTAATATTGCTAAATTTGATATTTCATTATAAAAACAATGTCATTTGCCTAATGCATTCTTTATCTTTACTGTAGTGCACTTGGAAGGGAAATCCCTGCAGGTACTGGCCGTTTAATTCGAGGTGTTATACAAATCGATGCTTCCATTAATCTTGGTAACAGTGGAGGGCCACTTCTAGATAGTTCAGGAAGCCTGATCGGAGTAAATACATTTATTACCTCTGGTGCATTCACCGGTATTGGATTTGCTACACCAATTGACACGGCAGTTTTAGTTTGACATCGGTTTTCATTTTACAGACTTATGCAGACTTCTGTCTTTTTTTCTTCTTTTTTTTTTTGGGTTATACCTAGAAAAATTTAATGGTCTTTATTTTATTTTTTTTATTTCTTATGAACGTAGGTACGTAGCATTGTTGACCGGCTAGTGAAGTTTTCACATTATTGCAGTTGAGAGTGCTTTTTATGTGATTTGAAGTGCCTTTAAATGTTTAAAAGCGAATTTATTTGTATAGTTAAGATAATAATTTGGAGCTTTTTTGTAAAACATTCGTGGTATTGGATTTGCTATACCATTTGACACGGCTAGTTTTAATTTGACAATGGTTTTCAATTTTTTTTTTATGCCTAGAAAAATTTAATGATCTTTATTTTTTATTTCTTATGTTTGTGGGTACGCGGCACTGTTGACTGGCTAGTGAAGTTTTAAGTGAGATTCCCAACCATTATTCTGCAATTGTCAAACTCTTCCACATACTTTTTGATTATAAAGAGTAGTAATAATAATAAACAGTAGTAAATTCATATAGTAATAATAATAATAGTAGTATTTTCAGATGTTTGGCATTTGAATCAGACCTTGCATTATTTATTATTAACCACAAAGAGAGAACACGAACTTTCGTTGTCGACAAAATCCCAAGCATTTTACTGCACGTAGTTGCATTTTTTGCATTATTTATTGGAGCAGTTGCAAATCGAGACCTAACTTGGCATCTCAATAATCAAAACACAAAGGTTATCGCTATGATGACATACAAAGAACCATTTACGTTATTAGTGATTGAATAATTCATCTGTGGTTCCAAAAAAAAAACAAAAGTGTCCCATTTCATGGCTGAGAATGCACATTAACCACAAAAGTATAATCTTTTAATGATATAACAAAATATAATAATTTCAATTGCTTACTTATTTAGACCTATTGTGTTTATTCAGACATACTTTCCCCGACCTCAAACTTTGTTGACCAATACTGTTAAAAGCGCATTCTGGTAACTTCACATCATCAAATCAAATGCTTTGTATTTTATTCGACAAGAATCTTTTAAATTCATGCTCAGAATAAGCATGTCAGTAGCTCCTTAGTAAAGATATCAAGCTGGAATTTCAAGCTGTTTTCAAGTGGGGGAAAGGAAGTGCTGATCAGAGCTGTGGCTCAGGCAATCTCATCTTATGTCATGAGAGTTTTCAAGCTACCGTTGGATTTACGTGAAGACATTCAGATAATAATTGCAAGTTTCCGGTGGGGCTAGAAAATAGATCAAAGACATACATATAGGGCGAGACGGGAAAGATTGTGCAGAGCAAAAAGAAAAGGGGGATTGAGATTCAATGACCTATCAAGCTTTAACCAAGCTCTGGTGGCAAAGCAGAGTTGAAGGATTATCCAATCTCCGAACTCAGAGATGGCCAGAGTTTTGCAAGCAAGATATTATAAGCATTCTATTTTTCTGAATGCTAAGTTGGGATATAAGCGCTCTTTCATATGAAGAAGTATATTATGGGAAGACAGGTGATTCAGAGAAGCTTAAGGTGGAAAATTGGAAATAGGGAGAATGTACAGATTTGCAACAGTTTCTGGATTCCCAGGCCTGTGACTTTTAAGATACCATCTCAACCAAGCTTGCCTACGCAAGCTACAGTAGCTTGTTCGACCAATGAAGAGCACAAATGGAAAGGAAACCTAATTATTAGAACTTATACCTGAGGATATGGAAAGAATAATGCAGATTCCCCTTCCAAGATGTCCAAAACGTGATCAACTTTTGTGGGATTATGACAAACACAAGGCATGTACTCTCTTAAGAGTGGATATCAGGTAGCTCTTGTCTTAAGTCTCCAAACTATCATAGTGCCTCAAAGACCGGCCTAACAAAGTGGAATATATATGGAAACTTAAAATACCAGAAAAGATAAAGATCTTTATTTGGGGAGTAGCTCAGGACTTGTTACCAATGGCTGAAACCCTGTGGAAGAAGAAAATTGTAAAGAATCCCTGGTGTCAAAGATGTGGCAGCAAAAGGAAGAATGAGTTTCATGTGCACTGATAAAACGCAACGCATCCTAAAAGATATGGAAGCTTACCAAATTTAGAGAAGACTTTAAACACCTTGCTAATTAAGACATGTTTGAGTGTGTTGTAAGCTTTGATAGAAAGAAGGAACATAAGAGACATGGAGTTAATTGGGGCAATGTGATCGGCAAATTGGTATTTCAGGAATATTTTTGTTTTTGAAAAAAGAAAGAAGATTTTTAGGTATCATCGGGTAGAGTTGAAACAATAGTGCAGTCATATAGAAAAATCAAAGCCGATCAAATGCAAGCAAGTGCAAGATAGGTATCCTCACCTCAACCAAGCAAGAAACCCCGTCCTGAAGGTTGGTTTAAAGTGAATGTGGATGCGGCAATCAAATCAAGATTAAATGATAATTGTGTAGGGCTGGGAATAGCTTTGTAACTGTTGCTTTGAAGAAAGTCTAAATACTATGGCAGCTATGTAGCATCTGCAAAAGCTGAAGCAGCAAACTGGGGGTCTGGAAATTGCAGAAAATGTAGCATAAGTTCCAATGATAGCTGAAACAAATTGTCAAGAAGTGGTGAATCTAGTTAATCACAAGAAAGAAGAGTAGCAAGTTAGAAATCTCTTGGACCATCTATAAAATTTGAGGAAGGCTTAGGAGACTAAGTCAAGTTATAATTCAACATACTCCTAGAACTTGTAACAGCAATGCTCATGCTTTTTAGCTAACTTAGTTTTAAAAGTTGTTGAACTTGTTGTTTTGTTGGAGACTTGCCTACCTCATTTCATGTACTTATTCAACTAGTTAAATCTTTGAAAGTTATGCCTTCTTAAAATAAAATAATTTTAAAAAAAAGCACCGATTAGCAACATGTTATATATTTATCACAAGCAATTCCTAAGAAAAGGCAAAAAATGGAAAATTGAAGAGGAATGATCTAGGGATTGTGAAGGGGACAAAAGAGACTAGTGCCAAATTGAAACAAAATAATCAAATCATAATCGATCCGTCTACAAGGCTGTTGCATCTCATCTTCAAGTCATCACCGTCAGTGCTTTTTCTTCTTCCTGTGGCTTGGATGGCTAGTCAAACGCCGCCGTCAATATTTATTGTGGTTCGTTGATTTATGGCTATCGATAGTCCTCACTCTTACTGCATTTTTTCTTGAACTATGTTCTAATTAGCTTGTTTCCTTTTTTTAGTTGCCCATTTCAGCTTTAATCTATGTCGTTGATTGTTGATGGATAATACTGATTTATTTTTTTTCTAAGACTAATTCTGATTTAAAATTCCAAATAAATACTTATGAATTTTTCAATTAGGTTTTAGCTCTTGTATGTTTTATGTTAAATAATTTTTACAATAATAGGAAAAGGCATGACTACACCATTTTGATCTGCATGGTAATCTTGAAAGTTGGAATGAACTCTTAAGTAATTTAATGCTACTTGTTAGGAAAATTTAACTAAGTAGATAAGAAAATAGTTTTGATTAAACTCCATCTCTCATCTTTTTATATGATAACTAATGGAAATATTAAGTAATGTGATTTTCTTTTGGCAATAATTGTAATATTGTATCTAAACATCTCTTGTTTTAGGGAAAAGGACATTCAACCCCCCAACGTTTAGGAAAATGGACAAAAAACCCCTCAACGTTTCAAAAAGGACTTATAACTCCTTTTCCGTTAACAAACACTGTTTGTTTTAATAGTAAATTTATTTTTAATTTTTAATTACTATTATACCCTTATAATAAAAAAATTAATATATTAATTTGAGATAATCACAATTAATAATTTTTTAAAAGCTTAAAATTGAGATACAATTATTTTTTTGCCAAAATTATTTACTATAAATTATACCTTTCTAACAATAATAATATGGTTTTGATTCCTCAAAGAAAAAGGGTTTAATCAAATTTCGTTTTATTAGTAATAATCACATATGAAAGGTTTGATCATTAGAAAGGTATAATTTATAGCAAATAATTTGGGTAAAAATGTAATTGTATCTCAATTTTTAGTTTTAAAAAAATATTAATTGTGACATGTCTCAAATCAATATATTAATTTATATTTATTATAAGGGTATAATAGTAATTAAAAATTAAAAAAAATTACTGTTAAAACAAACGGTGTTTATTAACGAAAAGGGGGTTATAAGTCATTTTTGAAACGTTAAGGAGTTTTTTGTCCCTTTTCCTAAACGTTGGGGGGTTGAATGTCCTTTTCCCCTTGTTTTATGTATTGTTGTCAACTTTCCTTAGAAATATTTAACTACTCTATTTGGTTTGAGTATTTGACTATCGCTGAATTTGATGTTCCTTTATTTACATTTAGGTTAGTGAATAGGGGTAGTGGGATCAAGCTGTGAAGAAATGAGAATGAAAATTGAAGTGTGGGTTAGTAAATAAAGGTATTGGGATCAAGCTGGGAAGAAATGAGAAAGAAAAGTGAAACAGTTATATGTGATGCAGAGGTCTCTGAAATGATGAGCCCAGCAGATTGAAAGCGTAAGACTATGTGTGGAAGGTGAAAAATGCAAAGATGATGGGTAAAAAATGGAAAATGGAGAATAAGAGCAAATAGCAACTATGGGTTTTATTGTATTATTAAGCACCTTATTTTTTTATAAATTTTTGTTTTTATTTAGTATAAGCTAATATACTGTAAGGTAGTAAATGTATCATGATGTTAGTGATGTCTTGGAAACTAATTGAAAAGGAAAACATGAAGTAAATTTAGCAAAACAAATGGCGGGGCTATATGCAATCAAAAATCTATTGTGAACACTCTTTTACTGCACACTTTTATTCAATTTATTCTGCATACTCATTCAAACTTCCTAAATTTTTTCATTAAGCTGATTCCATTAAGTAATAATATTCTGTTACAGCAATAAAATATGCATCATTCCTAAGTCATGTTAGTTTAATTAATGATTTGCATGCATATTATCAAGTTACAACTGACAATATTTGTGGTAAGATCTTTTTCTTTTCTTGGTTTGATCTAATTACATTTGTGTTAGTATTTTCTTGAAATTTACTAATGCCATTTTTAGACATTTGAATTTTGTTTATTTTAGTGATATAATTTTTCTTAAGAATATTGTTGAAAGTATAAATTACAAAGTAAATAGGCCTACCAAAAAATAAATTAGATGGTAAAGTAGAGGTACAACAAGTATATGTCCTTATTTTTATGGTATTTGACAGCATGTTTTTCCATGAATGCAGTGGAGAAAAAGTACAAAAGATAAAAGCAAACGATAGTAGTGCTTTGCATCAGAAAGAGGTAAGCTAGAGTGTAAAAAGATAGGTTCAATACAATATTAGAAAAGTTAATTGGTACAGGTGAAAACTGAAATTGGTTGATCGAAAAATTTTGTTTACTGTTTTTTTTTTAAATGTAGGTAAGGAAGAAAATAGGTTGTGCGTTAAAAAATCTATTTCTGGAAAAAAAAATGCAAAGTATGTTCATGGAAGCCAAAAACAAGGACAATTTAATGGAGAAAAACGAAGTGTTGTTTCGAGATATTCTGGGAGGCTTGTTGTAGCACTAGTGCAACAGTTGGAACATATAAAGGTAATAGATAAAAGGTGCGATGAATGGCTGATTGTAACGAAATGCAAAAGATGGGTTTTGCACTACATGGCTTCTTGGGCAAAATGTACACATGCTACAAACAAAATGGGAAAAAAGGTTTCAATTGTGGATGCATAACTGCTTTGCACAAAGCATCACGAGAAGAATGGAAGCGATCGCCTTGAAGACAAGGCATTTGTTTGAGCAGAGGTATTTAGCATAGTTGTCATGGAAAGGCAAGAGTCTACCAGCTATTAGTGAAAAGGATAACAAGGCAATCGAGGTAGCGAGAGGTATGATTGTGGAAACAAGTGAGGGACAACTACTGAATGTTTTAAAAAATGGAACTAGCTCGGTTAGCGCTGATATTGAGAAGTAAACTTTGCGCCTGGTGGGTGGCAGGTTAGCAAGATTCCTTGCACTCATACAACGACATGCATCTTAAATCTAGGGAGAGATCAGGTCGAGGACTTTGTTGATCCATTGCTGACAAAAGATAGATATTTGTCAAAATATGCCATAATGATGCAACTGTTTCCTGAAGAGAAATGTTGGACTAGTTCGAAGTTTGAATCAATATTGCTACCACAAAGTGGCCTGCACTATCCAATTGACTACATCAGTATATAAAAGAGAAAAAAGCGGGTTCAATATTCCGAAGGTAAAAGAAGTTAGTTTGGTAATATCTCTTTATCGAATTTAGCCTTATACTTTATTCGAATCTGTATAATCCTCTCAAATTCTACTTGCACAAGTTTGCAATTCCATTCTTCCATGTTTGAGGATTTATTTGATAAAGATGAAACAAAAGATTCTGAAAAGCCTGTTTGAAAATATCAGCTTTGACTGCAGCTCAAAGCACCATAGCAGTAAGTTATTTCTAACTTTGTCTACAGACTTTGTCAACACATGTCTGTAATCAATCCATCCATATTATATAGTGTTTGTCATTGATGTTTTTGCAAAAGAATTTATAATATAGTCGTAGTTTTTCAATCATTATTATGAACTAGGTTTGGAGATATGATAAACTAAGTGATGTTAGTTTGTTAACAGGCAAGGCAAGTGTTAAGGATTGCCTTTTCTTTTTTTCGCTTTTTCTGAGTTACTGAAGATGATAATATTTTGTGCAACTTTTTAATGTAGTAGTGATGAACATAATGTTAGGATTCTTTAATCCAGCATTATTAGATCCTTAATCCAACAGTAAGCTTATACGTAAATAATTATGTGTTGCGGACTGTCATATAAGGTTAAGCCTAATTAAAAGTACTTTATTTAGCTTTTTTGTAATATAGACTTTAGTGTATCTACTAGGGTGTGAGCCTTTAATATGTAGAGACTTAAAAAATAATTTCTATTGATATAATGGGCAGAAAGAAATACTTAAAGACAACAAGAAAAGTTGTTTATATAAGTGGTCATGATTCCCAAGTCACATGTATCATTCTATTCCTTTTTACATCCCATCATCAGAGAGAGAGCACAGAAAACCTTAAAGGATTCTATAGGAGAACATGTAGATTCGCAAGGCCAATCTCACGACTCTAGAGGGCAATTAAGAACTATGGATTCAGGTACGTTTCTGCATATTTTGTTATTGATTTTTGGTAATACAATATAATTGTTACTAAATTATCGGTGATGGTTTTCACCAAAAGAATTTCTTGTTCTAACAAGTGGTATCAAAGTCTCTTCATGTTTAATAATTGAGAATCGAATTTATTTTCAATTAATGATAAAATCTTTGGTGTTCTTGAATTTGATAATGCTGGAATTATTAAAATTATTGAGTTTGAGAACAAATTGAGGATTTAGTAATTTTTGATGTTATTGGATCTAATAATTCCTTCATCAAATTTGAGGTTGATTTATGGTATTAAGAAAAATAAGTTCAGAATTTGAGAGGATTTATTTTGGAAACTTGGGTTAACTAAAAAAGAAAAGGTTTAGAAATTTGTTCTTTAAAAGATTGAATTCAAGAATTAAGTGCTCGCAACAGCTACTGCCACCACTGGCAACGATGCAACGCCGACGATAGCGACATAGAGCTGCAGCAGTAAAGCGGCAGCCTAGAACATTAAAAAAAAAATGGAGACCGATGGCTGTTTTCTGGCCAAGATGGTCGTGCCACCAAGCAAGTCGTGGCCCAAATAAGCTACTTAAAGAAGAAGGAAAAATATTATTGATAAGGTTGATCAACGCCTTTCTGGATGGAATGCTTCTCACCTGACCTTAGCAGGTCACATCACATTGGCGCAATCAGTTTTACAAGCTATTCCTGTGTATGCAATGCAAACTACAAACCTGCCACGAAGCATAAAAATGAAAATTGATCAGTTATGTCGGCGTTTTATTTGGAGTAGTTCGGCTGAACATCAAAAAATGAGCTTGGTTAATTGGGATATGATTTGCACTCCAAAATGCAAAGGGGGTCTCAGTTTTAAGAAGTTGGATATTATGAATCATGCCCTCCTTATGAAGAACACTTGGCGTTTAATTAGTGAACCAACGAAGCTTAGTAATCAAGTATTTTGTTAACTAAGTATGGGGTTCATTTGGATGAGGTCCTACAAGCCTGCCTACTCGATATGGGTCTCATTTGTGGAAAGCAATGGGAAGCATCTGGGAGCAAACTCGAGTGGGAATGCGGTGGAATATTGGTGATGGGGAGAGGGTTCGATTTTGGTGGGATTGTTGGGTGACAACTTCGAGCCCTTTGGCTGAATTTGTCACACAACCAATTCCGAATACTTTACTTAGCAAGCGGGTAGCAGATTTTGTTGATGAAACTGGAAACTGGAATTGGTCTTTGTTTAGTCACTTGTTGCCTAATAATATCCTCTTAAAGATTGCTTCAGTTCATCCTCCTACAGCTTCTCACGGAGCTGACAGTTTCTTTTGGGGAGCTTCCTCTAATGGAACTTTCTCTGTAAAATCTGCTTATGAGCTTTTGGATGATCCTATTGGCAATGGAGATCATAACTTTTGGTGTTTGGCGTGGAGTTGGAAGGGCCCCCATAGCATCCGTGTTTTTCTTTGGCTCCTCTTGCATGGTCGGTTGAAAACAAGGAAGGAACTTAATAGGAGACATTTGGTTGTTTCTACTCAATGTGATAAATGTGGAGGGCCGGTTGAGGATATTCTTCATACACTCCGTGACTGTATTACGGCTAGGAGAGTATGGTCTCATCTCTTGCCTAACCATCACTCCCATAACTTTTTTCTTTGCCCTCTTACTGATTGGCTGCAGATGAATCTGATGAGAAAGAAAAATGACACAAGTCAGGAGTATTGGAGAGTTTGTTTTGGAGTAGCAGTGTGGAGATTATGGTTTTGGAGGAATAATTTTCTCTTTAATCATGGCTCGTAGGAGAGTGGTCTCATAGCCACAGACATAAAAGCTCGAACGCAGGAGATTTTACATTGCATTCACCAAACTTTGCATGGGAAACAACCGAGAGTGGAGACAATGATCCATTGGAAAGCTCCTATTTGGTCGTGTGTCGGTCTAAATACAGATGGTGCCATGAAGAGGTCTGGATATGCTGGGGCTGGTGGATTGATACGGGATTCCAATGGAAATTGGCTCATGGGATTCACAGTTAACCTTGGAATGTGTTCAGTTCTTTCGGCTAAGCTTTGGGGCCTTTTTCATGGCTTGAAAGTGGCTTGTGATTATGGCTTTAGACATCTTCAAGTGGGAGTGGATAATAAGAACGTAGTGCATCTTTTGGAAAGGGCTCATCCTTCAGCCAACGAAAATGCAATTCTTGTCAAAACTATTCAGGAATTATTAGCACGTGATTGGATCGTCCACATGGAGCATGTGTACCGAGAAGCAAATAGTGCTGCAAATTTCCTTGCTTCCTATATCCTAACTAAACCCTTAGGCTTACATGTTCTTCCTTCTCCTCCCCCTGATATTGTTGGTTTACTTTGTAATGATGCTTATGGCATTACACACTCTCGTTTAGTGTTGCATTAGCTCTTCGTGAGCCCTTCATTAATAAAAAAAAAAAAGGAAAAATGAAAAAAAGGATTTTTTGGGGAAAATGGGTTAAGGATCCGGGTTGGGTCAACCTGATAAACCCAATTAAGAAAAAGGGTTGGTTCAGAATCTGATTCGGGTCAACCTGAACTGTTGCAGTCTTGAACCGTTGAAATTTTGACCACTAACTTTGACCGTTGACCGAATTTTGACCCAAACTTTTTTTAAATTTTGGTAATTTTTTATGCAATTTTAAATTCAAATATTGATATGTTTATATATGTTTTAAGATAAATTAATTGAAATAACGTGTCATCAAAGTTACTTCTCTTGTGGAAATTAATTTATTTTGAAATATAAACGGCTCTTTATATATATTTTCTGTGAATATAGATTGGCTCAAAGGAAGGTCCATATTTAATAGGATTGCATGTGCACCTGTGGTAACAAACACGTGAAGATTATTTAGTTTCACATGTGAACAATAAATCAGTCCAAAGGAAGATTCATTATTTGAGATGTTCTTATTATCGATATTTGATTACTACACTAAGATATTACTTATAAGTTAATATTTTGTCCAAAGATGAAATACTAATGGAGTGTCCGGTATCTTAAGATAGGGTTTACCATTATTTGAATTTATTTTTGTTTCTGGACTTATATGAGCTTTTTTTTTTGTTTATTATTATCTATTCAGTTATGTCTGCTACTAATATTATTGCTAACATCAATCTTATTGTTATGCTAAATGGCTCTAACTTCAAGTAATGGCAAGAGAACCTCTTAATATTTTTCACTATCATAGATCTCGACTTTGCATTAAGGGTTAATACTCCCCTGCCTCTTACGGATAAGAGTACCGTTGATGACAAGAGGGACATGAAAAGTTGGGAGTAATCAAATCGCATGTGTATGATGATCATGAAGAAGTCCATTCTGAAATCATTCAGGGACTCTATGTTTGAAAAGTTAACTACGACTAATGAGTTCTTTGCAGAAACTAAAAAGAGGTTTGTCAAGAACAAAAGGGTAGAAATTAGCACGCTCTTGACAAATCTAATTTCAATAAAGTATAAGGGTAAAAAAAAAAAGAACAAGAATAAGAAAGCCTCAAACACAACACTTGAGGTCAAATTTGCAACATAGATGTCAAATATGAAACGAACATGAAAATCCTTATTTTTTTTACTTTATTCAAAATCTGCAACATTTGAACTTAAATATGCAACATTTGGTGTCAAAAATGAAACATGAAATTTACATGCAAAATAGTTGTGTCAAATATATAACAACTAAAGTGAAATATGCAACACATGAAGTTAAACATGAAAGAAGTGAAGTCAAATATGAATACAATGTCAACATGCGACAGATCACGTGGAGCATGCAATAACTGAGGTCAAACATACAATATGGATGTTAAACATGAAACAAGCATGAATATCCTCATTTTTTTGACTTTATTCAAGACATTTACAATAATAAACTTCAAACAAATAACAATATACATAAAAATTTTGATGTTAAGTATGAGATATAACATATAAAAGTATAAAAATAAATTTGTCTTTTATTATATAAACTTTTAATTTTTTTCTCTTCATTTGGATAACATTATGTTTTTCTTACATTTTCTAATTATTTATCTTTTTTTTTACTATTAATATTTTTTCACTTTTTAATTAGTATATTATGTTAATTTATATTTTAATATTAAAAATAAGGCAACCGGTTAAGAAACCGGTTGCTACCTGGCAGTCAAAGACAGCCGGACTCTATATAGCCACACCTAAACGGCAAAGTCAAAATTACTGCTTTTGCAAAATCGCAAACCCTGAAGCCCTAACCACCGCGCAAACTCTCACCTTTGACGAAAAACCCAAACCCTAGAGCCAGGCACCTCAATATATTGGAGCCTCCCTAGATCGCCGTCGAGAACAGCAACCGTTATCTGACCCCGCGGCAGCAGGCAATTTGAAGCCGTTGCTCGCCTTTCTCATTGGACCCGGGCAAGATTCTCAGTTGCTCTCGCGTACCACTGTCGCCGCCATTTTGTTGGTCGAGGTTCGTATTTAATGTTTTTAATTTAATTTCATGAATATAAACTGAAAGCATTATTTTAAAAAACTGAACTCATTATTATCCTACGGTATATTATTTTTTCAGAAGTAGTGCTTGATATATCATATCTTGCCCAAATTACATGAATACAACTGGAATAACCATCCTTAACCTAACTGGCCATAACGAGTTTAACTGATCGGGTTCGGATTGAGTCTGCTCATTTATTCGGCTCGATTCGCATTATATGAATTTGGTTTTGGAAAAACTGATTGGTTTAGTAAACTGATCGAAATCAAATCAGCCCAGTTAACAAACGAATCAAAAAGGAATTTCGGCTCATTGAGGCATTTATTCTTTTATGATTCATTTATTAAACTGGTGAGTCATAAACTAATCGAATACGAGTTGAATTTGATTAAGAGATTAAGTTTTGCATTAATAAGTTACTAATATACCTTTATAATTTTAAAATTTTAAAACAAAAATTATTGTTAATATGAAAATTTTTGTAAATTTTAAATTTTGTTGTATTTAATTTTAAGTGATTTTTGTCGTATATTAATTATTTTCAATATATGATTGTAGATGAAGACATTTAACGAATCCAAATTCTATTCGTTTCGTTTATTAATTCCATTAAATGAACTGAATTGTTTATTCATTTATTAAAGGATTAGGATTATCAAATCTGAATCTTAATGTTTAGATTCGTTTAATAAATGAGTTGAATTCGAATCAAGATTCGTTTAATGAACGTGGTGAATCCGAATTCGTTTAATGAACGTGGTGAATCCGAATCCTCCAAATTTTGACCCAATTCAATTAAGATTTGACACGAATTCGACCCATCAACCCCTTACCACGCCTTAGCCCAAGCCCGAATTTGCCTATTTGAGAAAGCCAGGCATGTAATGCAGGTGTGTTGGGGCTAGGCTTTACTGATGGAGACAGCAGCTAGGCTCTGAAAAGACTCTGAAATTCAATCGAGTTGAGTTTGTGTGGGCCCTCTTACAATCAACCTCTTCTTGAAAACTTGTAAAATTCAAAAAAAAAAAAAAAAAACTTAATCAAACTATTGGAGGTTGAATGATATTAACAATTGGAAGAACTCTTTGATTAGGTTTAAGGAAGTGCTGTTTTATGAGCTACCTAGAAACAGAACGATCTTTTCTATATAAAGAATTTTCTAACCAATAGAAATTAGAGATAAAGTTACATGTATCTGTGTGCATGATAATAGGATGGACAAGTGTTTGCTGCAAAACTGACATTGGGCACCAATATCAAAATATAAAAAAAAAGGATCATGGCGTGTTCTCTTTCTCTCCAGCCCTTTTTCTCCTCTTCACATGCCAACCTTGTAAGTCTTTTATTTTTAATTTATTTTTTCATGTATTATTTAGTTTATTCAAAGCATCCATTAACAAGGATTGTGTGTTGCAATTGTAGAGTTCAACACCTGGGAGTTTTCCAACAGGTTTTGGGCCTAAAAAGCGGATATTGACTGTGCATAAATTAATGGATATTGCATTCCTTTGTGTAAATGTACTAATTTGTAAAATTATTTGATTATGTAGAACCTGCTAAAAGAATATTATTAAAAGGGCAAAATTTTGGAAAAATATATTTTGACATTTGAAGGTATGTTATTACTTTGGCACATTTTGAAATGAAAAGGTTAATGGATGAATGGTTTTAACCAACTGAAGGAACTTGTAGATCATGGATGTGCTGTTTGTTTTCATGATTATGCTGTCTACGTGTACTGTATAGTTTTGGTTTGTTGAATGATAAAATCTGCTAAAATCAAAGGGGCATCATGCACATCTTCCCTTCTTATTGTTAACTATCTTTTGCTTTTTACTTGTTTTGGTTGTGGAAAAATACTAGCTGTGGAATAGTTTTTTTTTTTTTTAACTTGTAGAAAATTGGAGTAGCTCATGCATGTGGTGCTCTCCCGCGAGTGGATAATAGCATTATGTCTCCTGTAGTATTACGACCTCTGGAATTTGGAGCAGGTATCAGATTTGTTGATATGACTTGAGTTTTGACCAATAGCTATTCTTCTCGAATCATAGGTTAATTATAATTGGCTCGTCTCTTTTTCAGGCATTGTGATGCACTCAGCTTCTAAATTTACAGCCAGACACAGTGATGTCATGGCCTGTGGGATTGCAGTAAACAGTGAAAGGTGAATAATCAGACTTGTTCTTTTTTGTTGCATATTTTCGAAATTTCTCTCTTTACCTTTTCCTCTAAATTTTCATCTGAAGAGGTTCTTGTGAATGGTATCATGTAGGTATTTATAGGATGTATCAGATTCTTATTTGGGTCCAGAAGAGTTGTGTTCTATGAAAGCACACATCCAGTAATATTAATATTAATAGGAAAGAAAAGTATTTAAGAGAACATTTATTTTTTGAAAATAACATATTGAAATGGGTTTTTGACATCATACATGTTTTTCAACCTGGCACTTATTATTGTGATTGTTTAACCGGGTCAAGGTGATTTTTTGGGTAGAGTTTGCATATTGGTTGCACGGATATGATTAGATGTTGGATAATTTCATTGTAGTATATAAAGGTTATGTCTTGGTTGTGGATATAGATGATCGCATGTGTGATTCCTCAATTGGGTCAATTTAATTTTTTGAAAATGGTTGCTGGCTTTGTCTATATAACTGTTATTGCAGTTAAGAGTGCTTTTTATGTGATTTGAAGTGCCTTTAAGTGGTTAAAAGCAAATCTATTTGTACTTTATATTAGTTGAAATATGGAAAAAAGCTATTTGAGATAATAATTTGGTGCTTTTTTGTAAAACATTTTCCTGTAAGAGTAAATGTTTAATTGATAGCTGCAATTTAGAGAAGTGCTCTCTAACAAGCACTTTTCAATGCTCCATAGGTGTCTTCTTAAATCTGTTGTGGTCTTAAATCTGTTCTATGTTGACTTGATGACTGTTGTTCTGTGTTGTGTGTTGATACATTTTTCATCTTAATAAAGGGCAGTGCCTTAATCACGTATGTGGGCGACTGCTTTCAGTGTATGAAGCTTGTGTGTTCATTATGTGTTTTTCACTACATGTGCAGTTCTTCATTTGGGCTTTAAAGCTAATTCTTGATGATCCTTGTTTTACTTAATTGGTCATCATAATATATTCTGCCTCTGATTTGTAAGCTTGTATTGATAAAAGGTTGTGCTGAGAAATTATGCTAATTGGCCTTTCCTTGTATAAATTATGCAAATTTATTGCAAACTTTTATTTGTTGATGTAAGAATAAGTATTGGAACTGCCTTGCTGATTCCATGCTAGTAAGTTCTACTAATTAATAACTATCGAGTTTTCTTTTATATACTAACTTTAATATTATTTTCTTGGTTCTCTACTGCTACTATTACAAATTCAGAGTGCAACGGCACACTATTTCCGTGTTTGTTGTGGATGAAAGTGGAATCCTGAGCCGGATTGACGGGGTCTTTGCAAGGAGGAACTGTAACATTGAGTCTCTTGGTGTTATTGGTCTGAACAAGGACAGGGCTCTCTTCACCATGGTTGTTTCCGGAACTGACAGGGAGCTCCAGCAAGTTGTCAAGCAGCTTCAGAAACTTGTAAATGTCTTGAAGGTCTCCACGAAACAATCATCATCCTCCTCTCTAGAACCTTTCTTTCTTCCCTGCTCTGGCGTTGATTCCACTCCTGATTTCGTCGGTAGTCAGCCGTGTAAGCTTCAGATGGATGAACTTGAAACGATCCGTATTTTTGAAGAAAACATATCTTCAGTTGTTTGGATCGGCAACCTTGGTATCCGGTATTATTAATTTAAATCTAAGTTGCTGCGAAAAAATGAGCTGCATATCTGTTTCTTTTGCCTTTCTTTTTGTGTTATTTTTTGACATCCCAAACATACTTCATATAGTTTGTCATCTGGGATCTAATTGATAATTTACTTGAATGATTTGAAATATTGAGTCTTTGAAGGCTGTTGATTAAGGAGATGTTTGTTCAATCCTTTGTTTATTTGCTGCTGAGCAAAGTTGGAAAGGACATTACCCTTTGCTCTTTCTGTCCCTATTTGATAACCCAAAACTTCCCATTTTTATTGTTTTCATTTGAAGATTCAACTCAGCTCACTTTATCTGATATTCAGTGTGGTTTAATACCTTAGTAAGTGCTCTACACATTTAAAATGAATAATATGAGGCAAATCGAGAGCTAAGTTATTAGACTGGTGTCTTTAATTTTGCTTCTAACTTGAGTCCATCTTACACATGAAGGATGAGGGGGATGTGATATCACCGTGACATCAGGAGGATTTTTGTGCTTATACTAATATGTTAGCATAATAGTCATTTAGATAATTTAATTATTACATGTTTAAGTAACAATGTGATGAGGGTTTAGATGGCTGCTTGGTGTGGTTACGCTGCACACACACACATATAATGAACACTACAATTGTTTTACTAATTTTAATTTGTGTTGTTGAATTTGTTTGTTGGTGATATTTGTAGTGAGGATCAAAGTGAGACAGAGTTCCTTCGGGGAAGCGGGGCGGGTTTTTTATGGGATCAAGATGGTCACATTGTCACTAACTATCATGTGATTTGTGGCGCTTCTACAGTCAAGTATGTTTCTTTCTTTCATTTTGTATTATTATTATTATTACACACACACGCACACACAAAAGAAGGCCCCAATTGGGATCCTGCACATTAAGGGAGGGATTATCCACTTCAGTTGAAGTGCGAGATCCCAATTGGGGCCGTTGGATTCACCGTTGTTTTTTTATTTATTTTAAAACTATGAGCCATTGGATTTGACACAAATTTATAGTCTTTGATCCATCAAATCTAAAGGTAGAAATTCAAAGTCAAGAAGTAGCATTAAGTGTTGCCAACTCATCCACCTGTTTTAGATTTGATGAGATCAATGCCTATAAGTTTTGTGTCACGATTTTAAAAGTTAAAATAGTCTTATCTATGTAAACATTTATACTCAGCATTTACCTTAGCTAATGCTTCATTTATTAGGTTGGAAAGCAGCATATTTATTTGAATGAAGACGAAAGAAGATGTCGGCTAAAACAATTGCTTTGCATAGTTTGTTTTTGGCCATCAACCTAACTAAACACGAACAAATTCAAGGGTGTGATTGTGTATATTTTTATATTTTGTTGACTGTGTCCATATATAGCATTGGACATGCACTGCTTAGGTGTTTATTTCATCCAACATAAATTTTTGTGCTTAAGTTGTGTTTTGACTGTAGATTCTGGAATGTTTGATTTACAGGGTCAGTTTTTCTGACCAATCAACTTTCTATGCACAAGTTGTTGGTCATGACCAAGTCAATGATTTGGCAGTGTTGCACATTGATGCTCCAAATCACGAATTAAGACCTATACATGTTGGTGTCTCTGCTGACTTGCGTGTTGGTCAAAAAATCTATGCAATTGGCCACCCTGTAAGTATGATGGTGGTCATGGCATGTTGATCACAATTTTTTTGTTTTTTTAGTTGAAATCTCTTTCCTTAATTCATATTTATGTTTGCAGCTTGGATGGTCATTTACCTGTACAACTGGCGTGATCAGGTAACTTTAAGACAATATATATTTTCATACCTCAAGTATGTTTGACATTCTTATAACATTGCTAAATTTGATATTTCGTTATAAAAACAATGTCATTTGCCTAATGTATTCTTTATCTTTACTGTAGTGCACTTGATAGGGAAATCCCTGGCCGTTTAATTCAAGGTGTTATACAGATTGATGCTTCCGTTAATCTTGGTAACAGTGGAGGGCCGCTTCTGGATAGTTCAGGAAGCCTGATTGGAGTAAATACATTTATTACCTCTGGTGCATTCAGTGGTATTGGATTTGCCTTACCAATTGACACGGCAAGTTTTAGTTTGACATTGGTTTTCATTTTACAGACTTATGCAAGCTTATGTCTTTTTTTTTTTTTTGGGGGGGGGGGGGGGGGGATGCCTAGAAAAATTTAATGATCTTTATTGTTTTTCATTTCTTATGTATGTAGGTACGTGGCATTGTTGACCAGCTAGTGAAGTTTTCACGTTATTGCAATTGAGAGTTTATGTGATTTGAAGTGCCTTAAAATGTTTAAAACCAAATTTATTTGTATGGTTGAATTAATAATTTGGATCTTTTGTGTAAAACATTTTCCTGTAAGATTAGCACTTGGAGTTGAAGTGCTGCTAAAAAATTTAAGTGAGAGTTGCAATTCAGAATAGTGCTTTCTAACAAGCACTTTCAAAAATGCCATAGGTATGTTCTTGAAACTGTTCTTTGTTGATTTGATGACTGTTTTTTGTTTTGGGTTGAATTAATACTTTTGTTTATTTTAATGAAGGGCAGTGCCTTAAATCATTTATGTAATTGACTCTTTTGATCTTTTCACTGTATGAAGCTTGTGTGTTTGTTACGTGTTTTTCACTACATGTGCCATTCTTCATTTTGGTTGTTAAGCAATTCCTGATGATCCTTGTTTTGCTTAATTGGTCATCATATTATATTCTGCCTCGGATTTGTGAGTTTGTACTGATGAAAGGTTCTGCTGAGAAATTATGCTAATTGGCCTTTCCTTGTATGGATTGTGCAAATTTATTGGGAACTCTTTATTTATTGATGTGCAAGTAAGTGTTGGAACTGTCTTACTGATTCCATGCTAGCAAGTTGTTTTACTGATTAACAACTATCAAGTTTTCTTTTGTATGCTAATTTTAATATTATTTCCTTGGTTCTCTGCTACTACTATTACAAATTTATTCCATTTTCATCCCCAACAAACAGAAATTGTGTGCCACGCTCTGATTTGAGTTCCAGGTCTTTACAAGGATGAAATATAACATTGAGTCTCTTGCTGTTCTTGGTCTGAACAAAGACAAGACCCCTTCACCGTAGTTGTTTCTGGAACTGACAAGGATCTGCAGCACGAAGTCAAGCAGCTTCAGAAACTTGTAAATGTTTTGAAGGTCTCCACGAAGGAATCCTCATCCTCCTCTCTAGAATCCTTCTTTCTTCCCTTCTCAGGCGTTGATTCCATTACTGATTTCATTGTTAGTCAGCCGTGTAAGCTTCAGATGGATGAACTTGAAATGATCCATGTTTTCCAGGAAAACAAACCTTAGGTTGTTTTGATCGACAGCCTTGACAGCTGTTATTATTAATTCAAATTTAAATTGCTGTTGCTACCGCCAAAAAAATTGAGCTACATTTCTTTTCCTTTTGCCTCTCGTCATATTTTTTGACATTTTGTCATCCAAGTCTAATACTCTGATTCATAATTTACATGAATGATTTGAAATTTTAAGTCTCTGGAGCCTATTGACTATGGAGATGTTTGTTCAATCCTTCGTTTGTTTGCTGCTGAGCAAAGTTGGAAGGGACATTGCCCCTTGCTCTTTCTATCCCTATTTGATAACCCCAAGCTTCCCATTTTGATTGTTTTTCATTTGAGGATTCAACTCAACTCATTCTATTTGATATTCTGTGTGGTTAAATGTTTTGTAATAGCAGTACACATTGAAAATGAATAATATGAGGCAAATCGAGAGAGTTAGTAGTTTGACGTCTTTAATTTTGCTTCTAACTTGAGGCCATTTTACACATGAAGGATAATTAATAATTATTAATTTATATAATTAAAATTAACAATAAAATAAGTAGTTTATTTTTCAAATATGTTTTTTTTTTCACTTTGTAATTAAAAGTTACAATTCTTTAAATAAAGCTAAAATTATAATTTAAAATAATTTACTTCTAATTCGAGATTATATAAACACATAAATGAGATTAGATTCTTATTCCACACTCTCTTTCCAGTGTAAGTAAAAAACTCATTTTAAATCTACATTTTTAATTCTAAGATTCTCACTCGTCATAATTTTCAATCTAATTTGAGAAGTAAACGCTACTATATTTTCTTACCTCAAGTATGTGTGACATTCTTATAATATTGCTAAATTTGATATTTCGTTATAAAAACAATGTCATTTGCCTAATGCATTCTTTATCTTTACTGTGGTGCACTTGATAGGGAAATCCCTGCAGGCATTGGCCGTTTAATTCAAGGTGTTATACAGATCGATGCTTCCGTTAATCTCGGAAACAGTGGAGGGCCACTTCTGGATAGCTTACGAAGCCTGATCGGATTACCTCGGGTGCATTCAGTGGTATTGGATTTGCTATACCACCTGACACGGCTAATTTTAATTTGACAATAGTTTTCATTTTTTTTTTTTTTATGCCCAGAAAAATTTAATGATCTTTATTTTTTATTTCTTATGTTTGTAGGTACGTGGCATTGTTGACCGCCTAGTGAAGTTTTAAGTGAGATTCCAAACCATTATTCTGCAATTGTCAAACTCTTCCACATACTCTCTGATTCTGCAAAAAGTATGCGCAACAGTATTCATAAAAAAGGATTAGTTTATACTGTGACATAAATTCATATAAAGAGCGGTAATAGTAATAATAATAATAATAATAATATTTTCATATGTTTGGCATTTGAATCAGACTTTGCATTATTTATTAACGACAAAGAGAGAACATCACCTTCCCTTGTCGACAATCCCAAGCATTTTACTGCACGTAGAGCTGCATTTTTTTCATTATTTATTGGAATAGTTGAAACTCGGGACCTGTCTTGGCATCTCAATAATCAAGACACAAAAGGTTATCGCTATGATGGCTTATAAAGAACCATTTATGTTATTAGTGATTGCATAATTCAACTATTGATCAAGGGAGGGGGAAATAAAAGTGTCCCATTTCATGGCCGACAATGCACAATAACTACAAAAGTATGATCTTTAATGATATAACAAAATATAATAATTTCACCCGCCTACTTATTTGGACCAATGGTGTTTATTCATACATAGTTTCCCCGACTTCGAACTTTATTGACCACTACTGTTAAAAGCGCATTCTTGTAACTTGACAATTAATATCAAATCAAATGCTTTGTATTTTATTCGACAAAAATCATTTAATTCGTACTCAGAACCTGTATTCTGTAGTAAACATGTCAGCAGCTCCTTAGTAAAGATATCAAAGCTGAAATTTTAAGCTGTTTTCAAGTGGGGGAAAGGAAGTGCTGATCAGAGCTGTGGCTCAGGCAATCTCATCTTATGTTACGAGAGTTTTTTTAAGCTACCGTTAATTTTTTAAATAGAGGTTATTTAAATAGAGATTATGTTATTAGAGCTTTTAAAAGTAGAATTTATATTTAAAAATTTTTATTTGTTTGGTTATTAGTGAGAGCTTTTATTAAAATTACTTTAATAGACAAGTTTTTTTTAAGATTATGTCATGAAAACAATGAAATAACATTGTCAAATAATAAAAGTGTAGGTGCCATATTCTAAAAGGTACCAAATCATATCACGTGTCCATCTTGTCAAATAAAAAAAGCTACTCTAGGGAGTAACACCCAAGGAAAAAATTCTCCCGAGCTCGTAAAGAAGGCAAGGGGGGAATTGATTCCGTAGTCCATTAGTCTAGGGAAATCAAGCTCAAAGGTCATACGAGTCAGGTAACATACAGGGGCAGAATAATTCCCTATATCAAATCTACCTCCATGTGTACAAAAATTATGGGCGACACATGTCGTTAGATTAAGGGTTCAAAGGAAAATCCTAAATACACATCACTCATCATCTATAAATAGTGACTCATCTCTAAGAAAAAAATGGTCTTTGCCTCCAAAAATGACTATTTATACTTAGAGAGAAAAAACTCATTTTCTTCATCTTTCTTCTTTGTTTAATCTTGATCAAACACTGGCTTGAGTGTCAGAGTGCCTTTTTCAGGTACTCACCCCTTTGAAATCGAAGCCAAGGTACTCACCCCTTCGAAATCGAAGTCAACGATCATGACAAGTTCTCCACAAATTACAAATACGTGTAAAGGTAAAAAACTCCAACACCTTCAAAAGGATATTTTAGTTATTTTCATATTTTAAAAAAACTTTTCAACCTCTACTTTGAAAAACTCAAAAATTTAAACTTTTGTTAGTGGAGGTAAAATAGATTATTTAATCTTAAAAAACTATACAAAAAAAAATATAAATTTTGATCAGAGCTAATAGAATTAAATAAGCATTTATGACCATTAGATGGATAAGTCATACCAAATAGACATTTACCCATCTCAAATTTTAGTTTCTCTCCAAAACTAATAAAGAAGCTGGATAATCAAGTTTATGTTTTCTATTTTATTTGGCCATTTTATTTTAAAAGAAATCAAAATAAACAAACGTCACAAAATTATTTTTCTTCCAAGCACTTAGTTTATATTTAAATCGAATTCTTACTTTTTTACAATTCATTTTTTTTTTAAATTTTGTAGATTTAAAGAGTTTCTTAATAGAGAAAAAGACTTAAAAAATAACATTGTGGGTGTAATTAGATAAATTTTTACTTTTAATACAATTTAAAACATAAAAGAAAAATAGTAATTACAAAGGGGTGCCAGTAGCGTCACTCTTAAATTTATATTATGGGAGGGTTAGATAAATATTAAAATGTGTATTTAAATTAAAATAAGATATATTTGTTATTTTTCTTAGGCATTGGTCGGACTTGCGAACTATCCTGCGGCTTTTTTGGGGTATTTAAAATACATTCTAGGCTAAGCACTCAGGCTATGGTCGGGTCAAGCTAGGCTTTCTACCATCTCTGGTAGGAAATAAGACTTCTATTCTACTCTCTCGATTAAGTCCACATATAAAGTCAAAGACTTTCGATAAAATAGGAAATAATAATGTTAGGTATTCTAATAGTTGGATCTTAATTTATACTTTTAACTACACGTGTCATTCATTTATTGAAAAATTTCATAGTCAGTAGACTTATTATGATATCACTTTAATAGATAAATGTCACATACGTTAAAATACAAATTTAAACCCAATATTATGATCTCTATTATTATTTGATAAATTATACGTTCATAGTGCTTTTGGGGTCATTTTGGGTCATATCTTAACTTAGTAATTAATTAATTATAGCATTTTTCAATTGCAAATTTCGAATGACAATTATCCAGTAGATTTTGACAAGGTAAAATGAAGCCAACTAGGGGTGTTCAGAATTCAATTCGTCTGATCCGTGAAAATTTGATCCGTATAAATCCGATCCGTAGATTGGATATGGATTAAAAATTTTAAAATCTGCAGTCGATGGATTGGATATGAATTTACTTTTGTAAATCTATAAAAATCCTTGAATCCGCAAAAAAAAAAATAAAAAAATATATATTTATTTATTTAGTTAAAAAATTATTATAAATTTAATTAAAGAATATTATAAATGTGACATTACATAGTTACATAAGCACTATAACATATCTTAGCCATTACCCAATAATAATATTAAATAAAAATAATTAAATAATCAAATATACAAATATAACTTGTAAAAATTGTAAAACAAAATAAAAGCAAAGTAACATAAAACCAAGTTACCAATAATTTGCAAAGTCACCCAAAAGTAAAGTAACATAACGCCAAGTCACCAACAATTTGCAAACAAAAAACTCTAAGCTTCCCCGCCGTCACACGCACTAGCAACACCCAATACTGGTTCGATACACTCTCGACACCGATTTAAAGGACGTCGGCAGCGTGATTCCAGGGAGAGCATGCCATCTTCTTCCCTGAGTCCATCGAGTCACTTCACAATCACTAGTTCCAACCAAACAATTGCACTATCACAACCTTCAAGATAGCCACCCGTACTTCTCCTGATTCCCATCATTGACGGCTCCATAATCACCACTTTTCGACAAATGCAACAGCCTTGGTGAAGGATCAGACTGTGTTTGATTTCAGAAACTTCGTCATTTCAATTAATTGTGGCTTTATTTGAACAATTAATTTCGATGTTATATTAAATGTATTATTGTAACTTTATTTGAACAATTAATCTTAGTATGTTTATTTTGAAACTTTAAACGTATTATTTTAATTTTATTTAAACAATTCTTTTGTTTAAATTTTATTCAATTTTAAATTTAATTGGTAATAAAATTATTTTTATATTAGATTTTTTTTTTTTTTAATTTCATTAGTTCATGGATTGGGGAGAACTAAAAATTTTAAATTCAGAACCTAATGCGCAAAATGGTAGATTGAATATGGATTAAATTAAATCCACATCTGATCCGCAAACGTATGGATTGAATACGTATTGAGTCAAATTCGCATCCGATCCGCAGATGTATAAATTGAATTTGGATTAAGTGTAATCAATCCATTGATTAAATTGGATTGAAAAATTATAATCCGCAAAATTATAGATCGAATATGGATTGATGTCTAATTCGTAAAATCCGATCCGCGAACACCCCTAAAGCCAACTATGCTTTAAATGTGATCAGGTATGAAAAGAGCAATGAGTGAATGGAAGCATTAAAAATTAAAATGTGTATCAACATATGTCTTTCTCTTTCAGATATCCCCAGAAAAAAATTGTTATGTTACATAACTGTGAGTCTGTGAGCTGGGGACAAGCAGTGATGGTTAAACAATTAGCTTGTTACTTCAACCTATCTTACTAATAGGAAAAGGAAAGGAAAAAAAAAAGGAAGTTAGACAAAGTGCTCAGTTGGGTACTCTTTTTCATATCCATTGTAATCGTAATACAATCTTTCTCCCTTTGCTATATCTCTGTTTGCAACCAGCAAAACTCGGCATTCTCCATTGACATTGTATCTCACACATTTCAGGTTTTGCTTCTTTTTCCCATCACTGCATCAAGACACAGCATTTACATTAGATCAAAATGTGGAACAAATGCAATGCCTTAATGCATAGCATAATGCATTACAAGTCCACTTTGTTTTCCATGTATATAAATAAACCTAGCATCTTTTTTGCTTTGGTTCTTAATGCCGTGACCATCCAGTAAGTTAAATTAATATGGCATCAGTCCAAATGCAATACAACTTACGGACTTCTACAGAATAGGTCAACTCTCAAATATGCCAGTTTAGCTTATCAATTTTTTCGGATGCCATAGAGATGATGGGTGTAAACTAATTATCTGAAGGAAGAAAGCTAGATACAAGTCTAAAAATTAACTTACGCAGTGTGATTGTTGATGCCATTAACAAAACGGGCAATGTTACCATGCTTGTAAGGACAAACGACAAGGCTTTGAGCTGGATTAGAAGCATGGAGCAGTGTCATTGTACTATCTCCATCATCATTTTCACGGTTGTTCAAATAATCAACATCTCCAACATATTCTGTAATTATTGTTAAATCTTTAATGAATCTATCTGCCTGTACAGTGAATCTGTGACAAACAAGTATTGTCAGCTAAGTATCCACATGCATATATGCATACAAAATGAGAAAATAAATTATTTTATGTACACATACCCTTCCTTAGGATCATATTCAACCATCAGGGGAGGCCATTCCCCTCTATTCATCATGCGTTTGCATAAATTTAAAGTTTCAATATCTTCTTTTGACAATACCTGAAATGCAGTTAGATAAAAGTTCACTAAAATCTCAATCCAACATGTTACAAACACAATAGTGCAGGTCATATAGTATCTAATCAGAGGAACTAACCAGGTTATCAAATGCTTATTCTCCAATTTGAGAGCTATTTTATCAATTAACATATGCATAATGCAGGAAAACCATGTAAGATTATGCCCACACATCGGAGTAGATTAATGGGTGCTTAAAATGCCATTTCATTAGTCTAGTGGAGCAATATACATGCTTGAGCATAGCTCGGAGAAGATTTTACAACAAGATAATAAATAATACCACAAAAAAGATTACCTGCATTCCTCCCTTCTCAAGAACTGCACTATTTGCAGACCTCGGTGCCATGCCAGTCACATAAGTAAGTTCATCAGTAAATTCTGTTCCGGAAGCTCTCAGAGCCGTCGCCAGTGATGCCATTTGTTGCAACCTCCTTTCAGGATCCTCTGTTGGGTTGAATGGCAGCAATTTCCTTCTCTTCTTTGACATCACTAAACCACTTGCTCGTTTTCGTTTTCTAAGATTGTCTGCTGAAAATAGTAATTCTAATTAATCTCTACTCATCAATAAGATATATAGAACCCATGAAGAAAAAATAATAATAATTGGGGATAATTAATTACCAATAAAATGAAAGTGCCAATTACCAAATACCTGGAGTCAGTTTCTGGGTTAAGTCTGCGGACCTCTGAATCCGGAAGAAGTCAATAATTTTGGTTTGAACAAGAGGGAAAGCTGCACATAATTTGTAAATGAATTACGTAATTAACATGATCAATCAACGACATTATACTCAAGGTACAATAAATTTATCTCATAAAGATCTATAAATCAATAAAGAAAAAAATTAAAAAATAAAAACTAAAAAAACCCAGCAATAAGATTAAAATAAAATAAAATGAACTCATAAAATAAAACCTATAAACCAATTGAAAATCACTCAATAAGTAAAACATAGACATACGTTTAGGCCTCTTATGATGAGAGCAAGAAGGGCAAAACCAAGAGCCTTTGGGCACAGAAACAAGAATGGGTCTGAGACAAAAGAGGTGAAATCCCTTATCACATTTGTCGCAGAGAAGAAGCTCGTCGGGAAAGTCACCGGACCCACATTTCTCGCAGCGAGAATCGTCGTCATCGGGGGATTCGTATGTAATTGGACGATGGATATTTGGTTTTGGAGCTTCAGTTCTGCGTCTCAGTAACATTTTGTTTGAAGAAACAGCAGGTACGGATGGTAAATTTTCGGCGTTTCGTGAATTTAAGCGGGGAGCCAACTTAGGGCTTTTCCCGCCTTCGGTCTCGCTTCTTTCGCGGCAACTGGATTTTCGCGCGTTTTTATTTTTTGGTTTTCTCCTTGGCGCGACTGCAGTGGAATAGGGTGATGTTATTTGTTAATCAAATAATTTCGATGAGACCCCTTCATTTCTATGAAAATGACAAAAAAGTAAAAATATAAAAATAATATCACTTAACCCCCTATGTCAATTTTGCGACTTATGACACGATTTGACCAGAAATAATTGGGCTTAATTTTGAAAATTTTGACATAATAAACTATTTGAATTTGTGTCAATATCTATTAACAGTTGAAATTTGAATTTCATTTGAACTCATTAATTAATTGATGGGTAAAATTATAAAGGGTTATTTTTCTTTTACTACTTAAATTATTGTGAGATAATAAATAGATACAACCTAACATTTAACTACTAAAGAATAACAAAATCATACATTTTATTACTTTTCCATTAGTTGACAATTAGTAAGGATGTGCATTCGGATTGGGTTGACCCGAACCAAACTTTCAGGTTTGGTTTGGTTTGGGTTGAAGTTTGCAACCCGTTTGGCTTGAAAGTTCAAACTCGATCAGGTTGTATTTCAATTTGGGTTCAACTTGAACTGAATAGTCAACTCAATTGGGTTAACTAAGAAAATAAATAAAATAATTTAAAAATTAATTCCTAACCCTAACACATCACAATCCTAGGCATACACTTCTTAGCCTCTGCCTGACTTCTCCACTTCTTTTTTTTCTTCTTCTCCTCCTTTTCTTTCGCCAGTGCCAATTGCCAAATATCATCTTCTTTTTTTCCTTTTCTTCTTCTTCCTTCCTTCTGTTGCTGCGAAACATCTTCTTCTTCTTCTTTTCTTCCTCCACTACCAAATATTTCTTCTTCTTTTTTTGATCCCCCATTAATTAATTGTTTAGTAATCTATTTTTTAATGGTTAGTTAGTTTCTTAATTTTCTTTTGTTAATTGTTAAATATAGAATTATTTATGTTAATTAATTTGTTTGTGAATAAGATTATGAGAAATTTGTTAATTTGTTCCTTTTTTGGATGGAGATGAAATTAGGGTTTTTAGTATAAATGAACCTGAATCAAACCGAACCAAATTTAATTTGGTTCGGTTCAATTTGAGTTAATAGTTTGAATGCAATTGAGTTGAATTTTCCAAACTGAACGGGTTGACACCCAAATTGAAATACGAACAACTTGAACCAGGACCCAATTTATCCACCCGTAACGGTTAGTTCATATATAAAATATCAATTTTGGCTTACGGTAAGGAAAAACTTATCGATTATGAATAAAATTAATTATTAATTGAATATTAATCACTGTACTAAATAAATTTTTATAAAATTAAATATTAATTTAATTTTAGTTTTGATTATTGATAAAAAAATAAAAAAATTATAAATTTGTACATTATCAATTAAATATAAACTTTACTATTTAATACTTGAAATGTTTGTGTATGTATATATACATGTGTTTGTATATATCTTTGTTTGTTAATTTTTATCGTTAATTAATAATTAACATTAAATTAGTCTTTAATTGAATGAAAAATTATTGTAATAATTGCATTACGAAAAACTTAGGTTACAAATTTTTTTGTAAAAGTAAATTTTATTTAATTTTGTGGGATACAATAGTGAAAATTATAAGATTTAATTAAAAATATGGGTTTTTGCCCTTTAAGTAAGAGTAAAATTGATATTTGATAAGTCAACTAACAATCAACTAACATAAAAATAGTGATATGTAAAATTTTGTAATACTTATGAGTAAAATGTTATTGTTCAATGCTTGTTGCATCTAATTGTTATTTCATAATAACTTAAATAGTAAAAAAAGAATAACCCAATAATAAAAATATTAATTCTTGTGTTTTTCAGTTGTCTATTATCCAAATTAATATACAAACTAACAGCACATAGGTTTTTGGTGTTTTCTACCATGCCAATATGAGTGCTCTAACTACTCTTAAGTGACTTCTTAAATAATAATATTAAGGATTTTAACATTTGAATTCTTGCTTGAGTTTCCACTTTATATGTCAATTATCTATTGGATGATGAATTTTATAACTAATAAAATTACTTAACCATTATCTAATGGATATTTACTACATTAGTTGGAATTTAAATTGGGATTGAGATGTTGGAATACCTAGTATTGCTACTTCTCAAAATTATTGGAGTGCTTTAACATTTGTGATTTCATTGAGGGTGTAAAATAATTTTCCGACTTTTAGAACAATGCGTATTTAAGCCAAAGCTACAGAATTTGATCATGGACTATCAGTGAGAGTCCATGAGCAATGATGGGCAGCCTATGGCCCAATGAGCCAGACCCAAAAATTTCCCGCAATAAATCATGCAAACTTTATTTTCTCCAATGGAATGCAATTCTCCAATGGATTGCACATATCGCAAGCTCCTCAAAATTCACCTAGTCACCTCAACCGAGTCACTGGAGTTCACTCACCTTGCTCGGGCCTTGAGTCAGTCCTCACTCGTAGGACTCGACGCTGAGTGGAAACCCCAGCGCTCCCACCAATCCAATTTCCCCAGAGTCTCCCTCCTCCAACTCGCTTGTCAACCCGGTCCCCGATTCAACCCTGAGTGGGACGAGTCAAACGCGTCTGTCGTTTTCTTGCTAGACCTTTCCTCAATTCCTCTGCCTTCAATATGGGAATTGCTAAAAGAGTTGTTTGTTTCGCCAGATATATTGAAATTAGGGTTTAAATTTAAGCAGGATTTGATTTACTTGTCTTCTACATTCTGTTCTCAAGGATGTGATATAGGCTTTGATAGGGTAAGCATTGAATTATTCATCGCAAACTTTCTGTTTTATTTCTAATTATAATCATAATTTCTTTTTCTTTTTTTAATAGTTGTTCATTGTTATTCTAAACTGGGTATCAGTATTTTAAAATAATTGGGCATCAGTATTCTAAATTGGGTATCTAGTCCATAGGTGTCAGTATTCTACCTAGAGTGGAATCTGCATGCCCAGTGTGAATGGTAAATTGCAAGCAGCAAAGCAGAGAGGAAGGGTTGGAAATCTAAGATGGTTAGTGGCTTGTGACTACATTTTGTCTTTAAGAGGTCAATCTCTAAGCATTTAAGGTTTCTCTATAGTTTTGAACATCTTTGACAGTCTTTTGATAGTTAGAGGAGGTTATAAATGCTTAAACATGATCCAATCCGGTTCATCAAGTATCCACAGAGGTGCTTTTGTTTTAACTGATGTGGACTAACCTTCATTTTTGCTACTGTTGATTTTGTTTTAATCATTTTACTTCATGATATAAAATAGTTAAGAATTTATAGTCATATAATTGGAGTAAGTGTTCACATTCTTGATAGCAATTTGGATGGTAATTATGATAAATAAATGGACAATAATTGTAAGTTATCCTAGATACAACTTGATGGTAATAGAAGACCTCACTAAGTTGGATATAAGCGAAATGACTTTCCTATTTTTGAAATATGAAATATCATTAGTTATTAATATTGATTCTTAGAGGATTACTTATTTCACTGAATTTTAAATACAAAATTGCTAAAATATTTCAAGCAATGATGAACAACAGCTAAGCCTTTTTATGTATCTGATTAGAAGACTTCATTAAGCTGGACATAAGTGAAATGCTTTTTCTGTTTTTGAAATACGAAATATCATTAGTTATTAATACTGATTCTTAAAGTATTACTTGTTTCATCGAATTTAAAATACAACTTGCTAAACTATTTCAAGCAATGTCACATAGGTGGAGCCCTATTTGGACATCACCAGTATATATAACCATCTGCATCATAAGCAGCTTGGAAGGAAATTGCCAAAGGAAACCAAGAGTTTAGCAAATATTTGCAAAGAACTATTGGACATTTCTCTATCAAAGGTACGGTTATTTAGCTTCCATGTCATTATTTGAGCCACTATTACCATTTAGGTACTATGGACAAGAATACTGCTCCAGTTCTTTTAGGCTAATTGGAAAGAAAACAGATTTATTATGCTAATTCTTGGTCTGAAAACAATTATTATGCTAATTCTTGGTCTGAAAACAAGGGACTTGTAAAATGATACTACATGCATTACAAATTATAAATGCAGAATTTGCAGGATAGTTATGTCACATGAGAACTACAATCATAATGGTGGATGGTAGTGCAATTGGAGTTCCTGAGCAAAACGACACTCTTTGTTTTTGGTTATACTTTAAGTCAACATAATTTTGATGCCTTGAATATTGCAGAAATTGATGGGTTATTGAGCAGTTAAAGAATCAAACCAATTATTTATCTTTCTTTTTCAGCACATTTAACAAGGTTCAATCACTGACGTCTACAATATTATGTTCGTGCTTCCTGTGTATGACATGTAACTCACTTTAGAGCTTCCAAGTTTCGTAGTTGTCCAGAATTCATTGTCAAACACATTCATATTTTTTTAGTATCATACACATAAATTTTGATTGGGTGTAGTGGGAACACCATTATTGCATTAACCCAAATTAACTTGTTATCCTCTCATTATTAAACTGTGGACAAATTTGCGGTACGGGATCCAGATTGTGGCCTTTGGATTCAAATCCAAAGGCCACAGTTTTGCTGCACATTGTGGGTCTATTACTTGACCATCACTATTGAAAAATTAGTTTGAGGTTAAATGCACAGAATGGGCATCACAGAAAGAAATTCTACCTCATTAATTTCCACTGTGTTTAATAAAATCACCTTTGTGAAAGACATTGTGTATTATTTTTAGTACTGCATTAACTTCTACTATACTTCGATTTTGCAAACTGTACAACATTTGTTTTTAAAATAGTAAATTGAAGTATGGTCGACTAATGAGGGGATAACAAGTTAGTTTGGGTTAATGCGATAAAGCTGTTCCCAACAGAAATACTAAAATTATAGATGGTCAAATAATAGACAATTAATGTGTTAGACTTCCATTTGAGATATGGCTTCAACACAGCAAATGGATTTTTTCTGTTGAAGTTCGTTTTCTATTGTGATATTGGACAAAGTAATCTGTTTAGCACCTTTGTAATAACTAAGAGGGATCTAGTCTGTACATTGAAGGGATCACTTGTTGAATTTTGTGGTTCAAGGTGTTAAATAATGTAATTTATATTTTCTTTAGGAGCTTCAATGTAGTGACTGGTCAAATCGTCCTCTTACCGAAGAGCAGAAAAACTATGCAGCTATAGATGCCCACTGCTTGATTGAAATATTTAATATCTTTCAGGTGAAGGTTGCTCAAAAAGGTTTGTGGTGCTTGAAGATACCAAATATGTAGCAAATATGATTTTGACAACATTGCCAACCTATGCTAGTCTTGTCATTTATTCTTACTGTAGAGACATGATCTTCAATTTTTTATTTTGCATTATATAATGGCTTGGAAGAATAATTCTGTCTTGTCAGGCTATATTGCATGTTAAAGGGCACTGGCGGGTTTCCCCTTCAAGTTTTATTGGTTTGCAAAATAATATTTTTTATTCTTCTGTTGGCATTATGCATAAATGTCTATGTATTAACCATGTAGAACTTTCTTTAAAAAAAAAGAAAGGGAAAATGACTTAGATAAATTTTTGCTGCTTGACTTTTTTGTGAGCCACACATAGTTCAAAAATTGCTTGCTTAGCGTAGTTTGAACAATTTCAACGTATTCGTCACCATTCTAAGGTTCTGGAGCCTATTGGATTGGCAGTAAGTAATGTTTATGAGATATTTAAAGCTGCATTCATGAGATAGTAGATTCTCATTCACAGCGTTTTTGATAGTTTTATTTTGATGACATTATTGGGGACCGTCACCATTAGATTTAGGAACTAAATCTAAACTGATGCATAATGAAAGGCTTAATGGATTTTGTTTCTAAGTCAAAAGGTTAATGAGAGAATATTTAGCAAATGGGCAAGGTACTATAGAATTGGATAGACTATTCCAAAAGATGTTTGGTTTTCACTGATATGTTTAATCCGTCATGGACCTCTCTGGATAATAGACGACGGAATCAGCCTAAACCCAGATAGTTGTGCTACTAACTTTTCTGAAACTTTATTTACAATTTTAGACAAATTTTTCGAGTGCTGTATTATGCATTGTACATCTTGCTTTTCACATTGTATGAGCTATTTTCCAGTATAATGAATATCTAGTTTTTTTCTTATGTAGTGGCCATCAGATTCTTGTAATTGGTCATAGTGAAATCAAGTGAAAACATAATATTGTGAACATCACTGAGAAGGGAACTAGTATTGTTGAAAATCTGTTGTAATCTAAAACTTTTGTTCTCATTAGTTAATCTATTTAAGGCCTTCAATTTAACATGTTTGGCATTGAAATTAGTTTTTAGGTTTTGCTGCAGGGAATTCTTGTAGTAGCATCTCCGAGCTAGATTCTTCCAACTTGGATCTTGGGTTGAAAGGAATTCTTGAGAAGCCTGATATTGGGAATAAAACTGTGAGGTTCAAACTTTGTGAAGCCCTTGACATTATTCGAGCTACTTCTTATTATTCTCAGTGCTCACCTGAGGGAGTAGTTACTAGAGTGTCTTACCTAAATACAATGCCTATGGATGAATCCCTCGTGAAGATAGTAAGAAACTATGGTGAAAAAATTTTATTGAGAGAGTGTGACAAAGCACCAAAAACCTCCAAAAAGAAAGGGAAAAAACGATCTTCTGTAATTGTGGATTCTAGAGAGAAGCGGTTAGACGATATTGGGGATTGGCAAGGCCCTCCACCATGGGATTTGTCCTTGGGAGGTGATGGATATCCTAAATTTCTCTGCGATGTGATGGTAAGTAAATTATTTCACGTGCACATTTTTTTACCTGTTATGTCTCTCAACGAATATTATCCTTTTCTATGTAGAAGAATTTTTTGTATCAACCACTTATTTTTTATTTTTTCCCTGTGGAAGGTAGATTTATACTATTTTGTTTATTCTGTTATTGTGAGGCTAATCAAACATTGCTCAGGTTGAAGGTTTGGCAAAGCATTTGCGGTGTGTGGGCATAGATGCTGCTACACCACGTTCAAAAAAGCCAGAGCCTAGGTTTTCCTCTCATATGACTCTTTTAGTACTTTTGTTTGTTGTTTGTTCATATAAAATAATGTATTGTTCATTACTACCAGTAGTTGATAATATATGTTTACCCGTGTGTTTCCGTTATTAGAAGTATTTATCTTAATTAGTGACTAATTTTTTTCCGTATTTAGGGAGTTAATAGATCAAACATCTAAAGAAAAGAGAGTACTTTTGACCCGTGATGCCAAGCTATTGAGACACCAGTATTTGATTAAAAATCAGATATACAGAGTGAAGAGCCTTCTGAAAAACCAGCAACTACTTGAGGTATGAGTGCAATTATATTCAAATGTGAAAAGATATCCATTGTTTGCCGGTTTCTGCTTTTACTGGTGAATTAATAGCTATTTAACAATTCTTACTAAGCTAAATGTCATACCACCTTATCAAGTTAATCATTGTATCTAGCTGTCAAAATTTTGGCTGTGGTTTTGACAATAGTGTGGTTATACTGCTTTGAATCTTGTTCAACTGCCAATCCAATTTTTCTCAAAGCATCAACTTTTGAATGCTTTCTAATGGGGCTCGAATCCAAAGATGGACTTCGACTCAGCTGAGAAATCGTTGAAGATTGCCTTGCTACAATTCCAACCATCTGAAATCCCAATAAGTTTGTCACGTATTTGATGATCAAATCTTTGGAGATGTATCTAGAAAATGAAAAATCAAACATCATTTCATGTAGTTATCATTACAATTATATTTTTATTCGGTCATAATAATAGTTTTGAGCATTTTAAAGATGGTGTCATTGTGATGCTTTAGCTTTGGTTTTACTTAGTTTCTAGAACATAAGCAGTTTTCTTCTGCCACTCATATTTCATGCGATTAAAAATTAAAACAATGAACTCTAACCAGCATGCCTGAACAAGTGGAAGTGCATTAGACAAAAACTTTAGTGCTCTCAAAAAACCTATATAAAGACTGTCGAATTCAAGCAAGAAGTTGAATTAAGGTGGTCAGGTTGAGTGAGAAAGACTGTTGGATTAAACCAAGAGGTCAGGAATTCAAAACTCCTTAGAGGGTATAATATTCCATGAGTTCTCTGACTTCTAAGGTCGTCAAATCTGATAGTATGGTTACACCCTCTCTTCCCTCCATTCCCCAACCCCAACCCACCTTCTCCTCCTCCTCTTTTTTCTCATTTAGGTTATCAAAGATATTGTTTCAGTTGATAAACACCACGACCCCCCACTTTAGGGTCTCTGAGATATTGATTCAGTTGATAACAGGTTCAGGCAGTTTATAACAGGTGCTGGGAGCTTTCTTTTTGTAGTTTTCATTTTTTTTGGGGAAAAAAAAATGCTATTGTAAAAGATAACTACATTATCTGATTTATCTAATGTACTTTCTTTACTTAAGAAGGTTATTACTATTATTTATTTATAGTAATTGTTATTAATTGTGATGGGGTACGATGGGGCAAGGATGCACGGATAATAGATCTAGATGCAATACGTCATTGACTGAACTCTTTCCATTCTTTTGTACATGATTCTATAAAATTGTAATGATTGGAAAGTCATTGTTTTACTGTTTTTCTGGACAAATTTGTCTTCCAGATTCGAGGACAACATGGATCTATATGCTAAAAGTTTTTTTTTTTTTTGGGGGGGGGGGGGGGGGGGGGGAATAGAAACTTTCCAATTGAAAATTAGTGAAGATCAACTGATGTCCAGGTGTACCAAATGTAACGGGAGGTTTATTCAAAAGCCCCTATCAACAGAAGAGGCTGTTGAAGCTGCAAAGGGTTTTCAGAGAATACCTGATTGCTTATTTGACAAAAATTTACAGTTCTGGCAATGCATGGATTGTAACCAACTTTATTGGGAGGTAATGTCTGTTATTTATTTATTTTTTTGACTCCTGATACTTTTCATTTTGGTTATGATGATAATTGTGGTAGCAAATATCAAACCCAAATAGTCGTGTAAACTTTTAGGAAACACATTTGATAGGTTGAAGAATGCATTTGACAAATCTACTTTGCATATGTCTCTTACTAGTACTGATGTGGGTGGGTAGCATTATGTATTGATGCTACATATTGAGAGGTGGGGTTGGGGCATTTTAAGGTTTGGTTTGGTTTGGTTTGTTGGTATACCTGTAGGTGCCTTTCATATCTGTATGGAGGCGACGGCGACAGTGCTTGTATTGACTGTGGGTGGTTTTCCATGTCAACCATTGGTGTTAAATTCCCCCCCCCTCTTTTTCCCCTTTCTAAAAGGAGTAGTGCCAATCTTTAAAATTGTATGCAATCTTTATTTACTAACGAGTAGACTTGTGATACTACTTGGTTTGACTGTAAGGATTTGGCAAGAAATAAGGGATCTTGGATTTGATTCCTGATCATATCAAGGTCTGGAAGGTTTATGTTTACATTTGTGTCAAATTTAAAAACAAGAGAGACTCATCTCATTACATAATAGGTTAAAATGGTGTATTTGATAATCGCAATGCATGAGGCTGCATTCTTCTCTTTTAGTACTTCATATTGTGATCCACTTTAAAAGAGATGGATTCTCAAATGGCATTTTGGTTAATCTGGATAGAAAACTTAAGAATGAATGCTGTTGAGCTAAGTTGGTGAGCTGTTGAATATTACTGCAAATAGGTGTTTCTTGTATGACTTCATATTTTGGTTAATTTGTTTTATAATTTTCTTCAAATAGGTGGGAACTTATTAAAGATGTTTATGGCTAGAAAGTTGTTTAATTGTCAACTAAACTTGCTTGCATATAATGGGTGTTACCTTTACAGGGAACTCAATACCACAATGCTGTTCAAAAGTTCATTGATGTCTGCAAGTTGAATGAGTGAATTGTAGATCACTAGATTATGAATGTATTTTGTTGCCAGGGTAGAATTAAGGGTGTTAAATGGCACTTGTGTTTGAGTTACATTTAATTTTTTTGAATCTTCTGTTGGATTTTGGTCATCACAGTAAAGACCATCGGAATGATCTGTGGAAAATGAAATGAATACCACTGTAAATTATTACAATAGATGCCTGATTCTGAAGGGATTTTCTTTTTCATTTTAATAAAGAATGTCAATTATCGACCTAGAATTATTTTATGTAAGCATAGATGTTTGGACATTTTAAGGTTGTTGGCTTGGCAGAAAGATTTATGTCCTCTGGCATTGATGCTGCAATTTCACATTCAAGAAGGGAGTGCTTGATGAATTTCATTTGAGATTTATGTTTAGGTCTTTTGCTGTGCTTCTGAATTCAAGGTTATGAATTATGAAGACTGAACTTAGGTGTTGAGATGAGGGACTGGGGTGGGATTTCAAAGTTTTAACCGTCTCACGTGTTCTGTGCTGCGCGTCCTTGAAATTTGAAAATGCCTTGGGTTTTCACCCCGACTATTTTGTTGCATGGTGATATTTAAGCTCCTGATTTTATTTCATAAGCTATCACTAATTATTTTTTGAAAATTTCCTCTTTTGTCTTTAAATAGAATTACTAAAAAGGATAAATAAAATTTAAAATTCTATGTTTTAAAATCAAAGAGTTATTGCACACTACATAAAAAAGTGAACATAATAAAAGCATAGTTTCATTCCGCGGAATACAAAAGCAATGAGGTAACTTGAAGAAATTAGAGGATTAGGGCAGACAAAAATATCGGATCTCTAAAACGTACGTAAATAAATAAGTAACTAAATAAATAAATAAATCTTTTATAGAATTTCCAAAGCCGCTAGCCAAGGTTTTAGTTTGTGCTTATTGCTTAATGTTGCGAAAAAGTAAACATGGTGTCATGGGATGATTATTTTGCTTCACAACTCATATGGCACTTAAAACAACTTCTAATATAAAAATTGTTGAGTAAGTCTAATGAACTTCTCAAACTAACTAAGCAAAGATGATTGTGGAAAAGTTAGAGAGAAGAGATAGTAATGTAGCCAATGAGATTTTTCTTACTCAAACAAGAGAATATAAGAGAGTTTTACATGTATGCTTAAGTTGCTTATGCTTGGTGTGTGGTGTGTGCAAAATGGGAAGTGTCATGCACTAGTTATAGGAGAGACTTGTCCATTCTAGTGCATTCCATGCAACTTGTGCAAGTTGCCTAAACATCTAGATATTTTATAAGTATAGACAAGTGTAGAAAACTCTAGATATGTACAAGTATTAGAGTGCGCTGGAAAATTCCAAAAATCGGGCCAAGCTAGCACACCTTGGCTCAAATTTGGGTTCTTTGACTTGGAGACTTGGGCAGGTCGTTGGTTAGTGCACTTTGGCTAGTTTCTTACCGCACCTGGGATTGCCAATTTAACCTCCTTTGCTAGGAAATTTGAGCGGCTTGTGACAATGAGTTGTTAACTATCGAAGAATTATTCAATTTCCATCTAATAAGTAGAATCTTCTATTGAGGTAATGAAACAAGTATTTCTCAATCTGCAAAGCACAAATTCGACAACTCTTTATGAAATTTGTATTTGGTATTGAAGTCTTGCCCAAATCGTAAGAGATGCAGCTGCCATGAAGGAAAATTGAACACATGTAAGTTTGAAGTAAGAATAACTAAGGTATTATCTGGGGTACACTAAAAGATGAATTATTTTAAAACTTTTACTGGAGTGAATTGAGAAATGGGGGTTGATGAGATTAATTGAGAGAATTAAATATCACAACTCTTAACTATTCCCATCTATGAGTTCAAATAATTACGCCTACAGGCTTCCTTAGTCTCTCACTGTGAATGGGTAGTGTGAAAGTGGGTTGCACTAAGTAGATAATCAAGAATATTTCCAACCTACATTATAGGTTCTACAATATTTAAAGCCATTTTGACTATAGAAACGTGAATAGGGATGGCAATATACACCGCCCACAGCGGGTTTGTCATTATCAAACCCAAACTGGTACAAAATTTAAATAACCAAATCCACCTGCAATGCGCAGTGGGTTTTAATTTTTTTAAAAAAACCCACATGCTGTGAGTTTTGACAATTACCAAACCCGTAATAGTATCCAGCGGATTTTTTGCGGGTTTGTGCATTTAAAATCACAAATGTTCAATATATAAATTTACAATAACAATCTCAAATTCTACATTACATACTCAATTTTAAAATTAACCAATGTAAATGAAAAATTAGAATTTCAACATCAATCCAACACAAATTCTCAATTTATGTATAAAATACACAAATCCATTAAAAAAAACCACAAACTAGTATCTAAAAATGACAATTACATTTCATATTATCATTCAACACAAGTTTCAAGAGAAGATCTTCATTTCATTCACCATCATTAGCATCCATCCAACATGATGCCTACAAATATTGATTAAGATTAATATTTTTCTAAGAATAATACTTTAAAAAATTATAATAATGAAATAATTCATGCATTAAGTTAAAAAAAATAGTCCATACAAAAATACTTTTGTTTTTTGGTACTTTGTATTGTTACACACAATACACGTGTTTACACTTTGGTTATTTGACACTTTGCATAATTGCATTATTTTCTCTATATATTTTTTAGATTTAAATATTTTTTCAATTAAAATTAAATTAAAAATATTTAAAAAAATATTGCGGGTCTAGCAGATATCCATGAGGGTATCCGTCGGATATTGGGTTGATACCAAACCCACCCGCATCTAAGTGCGGGTTTCAATTTATAATATCAAACCTGCCCGCAACCCGCAAAATTATCCATAGCGGGCAAGTTTTGGCAGGCGGGTTTGGGCGAGCAGGTTTGCGGGCACAATTGCCATGCCTAAATGTGAAGTGTCGTTGCATAGCCTTGAAGTGTACTGTATTATAGCTTGACTTAGCCTCTTTGACATCTCTTTTACGTTAGTAATGATCCATTAAATGTGGGTTTGATTGCATTCCTCCCAATTGCTAGCTCAACAATTTCTTGATTTGACTTTTAGTGGCATACAAGTAGCCTTTCCTGCAGTTTCAAGTCCATATTTTGTTGCTTCAGCTATTGCCAAAGCTACATGCCCATTGAATGTTGATTTCTTAATAGCTGCAGCTATTAAGTTTCCCCCTAAGTCTTTAATCATGGGAGTCCCTATGTTATAATTAATGTAACATACACACTCAACAACAACCACACAAATAATGGGCCCACACAATTTGTGTGGTTGTTGTTGAGTGTGTATGTTACATTAATTGTAACATAGCATTTGCCCTTTAATCATTGATCCCAATCCTGCAATCTGCTATTTCAACTTTGTTACTGCATTAACATTCACCTTAAAAAAGCCTGTTGGAGGAGGTTTCTAGATCTGATTTGCTGGAATTTCTTGACTTGATATAGATTGTTTTGGAGGGGGATTTGATTTTCCTATATGACTTTATTGTTGTTTTAGCTCTGACCACTAATATTTGTGAATCTTACTTTTTTCTTTCAAATATAAAAAGGTTCCTTAAGTGTCAATTAGACGAACACAAAGCAATAACAAGTTCCAGGTCTGACTTCTCTCTCTTTTCTGCCAAATCTTGTAGAGCACTCAATAAGTCTTAGTTTGTAAGGCATTACGTCTCAGTTTTTCCGTATCTTTTTAGAAGCTTTGCAGGTTATAAGGGCATGAGCAATATTTTCTCCTTGTTTGCCACATCTTTAACACCATGGTTGCTGTAGAACTCTCTTTAATCTAACTACAACTTGGTATCTACTCTTGTCTGAGTGGTTTCCATGTTTATCAAAAGACCAAAGAGGATTATTAGTTCTTAAGGTTTTTAGGAGTGGAATCCTTATAATCTGATCTGCATCTTCAGATATAAAATGTTGATGAATCAAGTTTTCCTTCCATTTATGTTCCTCATTATTCAAAGTTGATACTGTAATCTCTAAGGGTAATATTAGTGTAGACAATATCTTAAAAATAGTTAGTCTAGGAATCCAATTACTTTTGTAAATCCACGCTTGTCCTCTATTCATTATTCTCCTTCTCAAACCATTATGAATCACTTGTCTTTCCCAAAGAATGCTTTTGCATATAAAAAATGGCTTGTGTCATAACTTGGCATTTAAAAAAAAAATCTAATTTCTTGAAGTATTGGGCCTGTAAAACCTTTGCTATTAGTGAATTTGGAAACTGAATGAGCCTTTAGCCTTGCTTTGCCACTAGAGCTTAGTTAAAACTAGACAATTCCTTATATCCCATGCCCCCTCTACTTTTAGATTTGCACAATTTTCTCCCATTTAGCCCAATGAATGCTCCTTTGATCTCTCTTTGAACCCTACTAGAATCTTGCCATTGTCTTTTCAATGCGAGCATAAAAACCCATAGGAATCTTGAAAACACTTATGGCATAAGCAGGTTCTGCTGAGGCAACTGTTTTGATGAGCACTTTTGTCCTACCACTGGAAAATAATTTACTTTGCCAACTTGATATATTGCTAAAAAATCTGAGCTTGATATCTTGGAAACAAATTCACCTTTCTTCCCTCCATGTATGACAAACCAAGATATTTCTCATGCCTAAACATAACTTAGAACTAAAAAAATGCTTTTGCTTGTTGCAGGAGTGTTTCCACTGAAAATCATTAAAGACTTCTTATAATTGAAGATTAACCTGAAGCAGCTGTATAACAATAAAAAATGGTCTTTAAATTGTGCGATCTGTAGTTGTAGCCTTTATAAATATAAGGCTATCATCCGTGAAAAAGAGATATGTGATTGACGAGTTTTTGCTAAACTTTATACAATAGATTAACTACTTTGATTCTGATTGCATAAGTTTGAAAAAACTTCTGCATATAGGATAAAAAGGGAAGAGAAGAGAGGGCAGCCTTACTGTAAACCCCTTTACAGTTGAATCATACCGTTTGCCACTCGATTGATAATAACTAAAATTGATGTTGTTGAGATGCATCTTATTATTAGATCTATCCATTTTAGTGAAAAGCCTAGCTCTGCATAGTGCTTGGTAAGAAACACCACTTCAATCTATCATATGCTTTACTTATATCAAGTTTTAAATTCACTAAACCATTTTTCTTCGCCTTACTTAGCCTTATCTTGTGTAAGCATTCATAGCCTATGAATACATTATCAGTAACGTGCCTATTTGGAATAAAAGCACTCTGAGCAGGTGATATAACATCTATTTAAGTCTATTGACTATAGCTTTTTCTATAATTCTATAAATCACATTACACAAGCTAATAGGTCTAAATTTTGTAACTTGTCTGAACTTTGTAATTTTAGAAATCAATACAATGTATGTATAATTTAAAGGAGCAATATCACCTTTTTCATTAAGGATGCGAAGGCATATTGTTAAAACTCATTCGCTCACTATTTTCTAATGTTTTTGAAAGAAAGCCGCTGGAAAGCCGTCTCTGGACGCAGAGTAACATTTTGGCCAAAGTTGTTGATATGTCATCTCAATAAAGGGTTTGTCTAGATGGTCATTCATCTCTTTAGTCATTTTCACATCCCATTTAATGTTAGAGGGCCTGGTTGTAGAGAACAAATTTTTAAAATAATTATAAAACATCATTTCTACATCATATTCTTCCTCTGTCAATTTGCCCTCTTCATCTAAAATTTTATTCTTCCTATTTCTCGATGAATCCTTAGCATGGAAAAATTTAGTATTTTTGTCACCTTGCCTCAGCTAATCTGCTTTTGATTTTTGCTTCCAATAAATTTCTTCATCCATGAGAAGATTATTAATTTAACTTTTGATGAATCTAATATGATTCTCATCATCATAGTGAAGATTCTACTACTTTATAGTTTTCAGCTCGTTCATTAAATTTTCCAAGTTTTTACTCTTATCTCCTAACTCTCTTTGCTCCAGAGATAGAGTTGAGCCAATGAGTCTTTTACTGGTTTTTTAAACAAATCACATTTTTACTGTTCTATCTTCTTTGATCCATTCACTCTTGTTTTACAATTTCTTTACACTTGTCATAAGAGCTCTACAAGTACTCGTAATGCACTCTAGGAAAATTTCTTTTGTTGTATCTAAATCCCCTCCTTTTTTCAACAACAATAATTAGAATTGGATTATGGTCTGATATCTATGCTTTTAATGTTCGGCCACTAATTCAAGAAATATTTTACCCCAAGACTTATTACACAACCAAGTAATAGGACGTCCCTTGCTCCTTAAATCTAGTAAATCACATTCTCTAGTTGTTTCTCTAAAGTCATACATCAGATTAATATCTCTGTCATTCTTTCTTATCTTCTCAAAAGGCATTAGAATTTCATTTAAATCCCAAAAAATAAGCCAAGGCAATGAGGATAGATTGGCTAACCATTTTAGAAGAGTTTATATGTGATGCTTTTGACTTGCTTTTGGATGATCATTTACTTCTGTACATCTTCAATAACTCCAATTTTCAATGTACACTGGTACATTAATGTGGTGCTCACTAAAGGAATTTACATAAACCTTTGACTCTGAACTTATAGCATTGCCCCACTATCTCCCTTTCCTATACTACTAACTTCAAAACAATTTTCGAATCTTAATTCTCTAACTTTTCGTTGCATTTGCATAGACGTTAGCTTTGTTTCACACAAAGACATAAGTTGAGGTCTATGCATTTGGAGAATTTTTTTGGGCCTCTCGGAACACTAGGCCAATTCCCAATCCTCGACCATTCCAGCTGATCATATTCATGACTGTCGACGAGGTTGGCAACTAGCCTCCGCCACTTCTTTTTTCAATATCTTTTTATCACCATTTTCAAGTCTCCATTAATTTTCTTTTTATTCATCTCTATTCTCAACTTTTATTTTGCTCTTGGTGAAACAAGAGTTATAATCTCCATTGGGCCACTTATTTTTTTCTTTTTTTTTGCTGGTCTTGCCCAATTTGCATTATTTGCAAGACATTTTATTGTAACGGGCCTATTGTTAATTCAACTCCTTTTCCTCCACAATTTTCTTTACTTGTTGCTTGCATTTTCCATTTTCTCCATCTAGGCTTTGCTACAGAAATATCTAGCCCATTATTTACTTCTTGAATTTTAGCTTTCGTTTGAGTTGAGTTAGAAACTACCATCTTCTGGTCTTTTCCCTAATTTTTCCACTTTTTAAACTCGTCTTGCTCTTAAAGTTTTGAAGATCCTACCTTTGCCTTTCTTTATTTAGCTTCCCCATTTGTAGCATTTGCACCATACTAATGTTAATCTCACCATTTAACACTTTTTGCTTTTGGCTATTATTGTTCTCCATTCCTAAGTTTGCTTCTCCTTGCATTGAATGCCCCTTCACCTTTGAGGTTATTCGGTTCTTGGTCTTCCCAATATCCAGATCTAGTTTGCTTGTACGATTTTGAGTCTACAAATCTTTCTTATTTAGATATTTCGGTTATGCTTGTGATCTGTTTTTTGAGTTTTCTAGTGTTGTATTCCATTTTCCTCTAACTCTGCTCTGTTTCACTTTTCGACTATAGTCTGAGCTTTAATCCATGAGCTATAAGGCAAACCCTCATTTGTTGATTTTTATATGCTGCACATTCTCAGTATTGGTGTTTAAAACAACCACAACAATAACAAAAGTCAGGCAATGTTTTATATTGGATCATTATTGGAATTTTCTCTTCTTGATTATCTTCTTCCTTTACGTAAAAGATCTTTATTAGGGGCTTAGTGATGTCAACCGACACTCCGAGCCTAATAATTTGCCATATACAATTTCTATTTTTATTTGTTTCAACTTCTTTGACTCTCCCAACTACTTCACCTATCTCTATTATTGTTTCCTTTTCCATGCACATAATGGGCAAATTTTTTTTGTTGTAAATAGAAGACACATGGATGAAAGTTGTCATTGAATCTAGCATAATAGTGTTTGGCAAGCACGAAAGAGCAACAAAGTTGGGAGAAAATGCTAGATAGAAACTTATAGAAGATTCCAATTAACTAATTAGAATGCATTAGTTTACATATTTATAGTAAGCTAAACATGTTGTACGGTAATTTGTTAAACACATGTGCTTGACTTCATATATACTAACTAGCTAACTATTTTTTGTCATATCAGCTAGCTCTATGAACTAATAGCTGCTATCAGCTATACAATATCATTGTGCTCTTTATGTTTACATTCATGAACACCCCCTCTCAAGTTGAAATGTATAAAATGAACATTCAACTTGCTACGCAAATAATCAAATTGTGTATAGATGAGAGCTTTGGTTAAAATATCAGTTATTTGGTCTTCACTAAGAACAAAGAAAACTTTTATTTTCATTGCTGCAACTTTATCTCTAATAGAGTGTATATTTAGCTCGGATGCTTGGTTTTGGCATGATAAACTGGACTATATGCTAAGCACACCCACTCTTTGATTATAGCACTATATAATTGGGGTTGTACGGAGTTTAATATGTAATTTTGCAAGCAAGGATGATATCCAGGTTACTTTTGATGCAGCATGAGCTAAGGCTCAATACTTAGCCTCTGTGCTTAATTTTGAAACAACATATTGTTTCTTTGATGACCATAACACTAAGTTTGGACCTAGATAGATTGCAAAGCCAACTACTGACTTTCTATCATCTCGATAACTGGCCCAGTCAGAATATGTGAAACAGTTGATCTCATATCTCTACATGTTCAGAAGTACAATCCAAAATGAAAGGTGCCTCTCAAGTATCTTAACAGTCTTTTACAAGCCTCTCAATGCTGAGTTCTAGGATAAGATATAAATTGACTTAATTTATTGATTGAGATAACTATGTGCTCCTATATTGTTTCTGTATTAAGAGATTATTCAATGATATCCCCTGAATCTTTGGTGAGATAGTGCTCTGTAGACATAGGTATAGGCATTGGAATACAAGTTTCCATGCCATTATTGGCCAAAAGATCAACAAAGTATTTGGCATGCAACAATTGAACCCGATCTTGTAATTTGGTAACTTTAATTCCTAAAAAATAATTGAAGTCACCTAGATCCTTCAAGGCAAATGTATTTTACATATCATGAATAATCGGGTGAACTAGTGAAGAATTGGAACATATAACAATCATGTCATTAATAGATACCAAAACAAGAAGCAAATCACTATTGTTTCATTTGTAGAAAGCTATGAAAATGCCATTGAGAAACCATGGCAATCTTGAACCTATCAAACCAAGCACTTGATGCTTGTTTTAAACCATATAGAGCCTTTTTCAATCTGCAAATTGTTGAGTGTTAGAAAAAGTATATTTATAAAGGAGAAAATAAATATTTTATATTTCAAGTCTTACTAACACCCTTACTTTTATGTATTTAAGTCTCTTGTGATTTAATTATGTGTGTTTTATTTTAATTAAGTATTTTATATATTTTAGGGGTATCATGGTCATTTCACAAAGAACGAGAGATCAGATGGCAAAACGGACATCACTTTTGAACTCAGGACAGTCGAAAACCTTATGAAGAGTATAAAAGGAAAAATATCATTGTTCACATGTACGGTATTGTCCATGTTACTGTTCACGACACCGTTCACACATACGGAATGATGACGTGGCATTGACCGATGATGTGTCATTGACTGATGAGGTGTCACGATTCTATTGGACTAAAATTCTTATGTACTGTTGATTGGTGACGTGGTAGCATGTTAGTGGACTAAAAATCGCGCGTACGGTACGTACATATACACAGGATTATTTACAACCAAACCGTGTCACTATTCAAGCCGCCTGACTGTTCAAACCGCGTGGTCAAATCGTGTCACTATTCAAATCGTGTGGTCAAACCGCGTACTATTGACTGATGACGTGGCGTAATTCTGAGCGCCAAAATATTTTTAATCCGATGGCCATGATTTACTCAGTGTATCTATAAAAAAGGGGCCTCCCCCCTCTAATTTGACATCCCTGAATTCATTTTTGAGCTCCATTTTCTATAATTCTTTCTCCATCTTATATTTTCTACTTATTTTAATAAATTTCCATTTTGCCCCTAGTTCAATTATGAGTAGCTAATTTTCTTTCAAGCTTGGGTTGAAGGTGAAGTCTCAACATGTGCAATGGGCTTTATTTGGTAAATTTACGTTCTCTTCCCCTCTAATTATTGTGGATGTTTTGACTTTTCGTCGACAAATAATAATAATCTTGTCTATATACGGCCCTGGTTTCACCGGCTCCCTAGTACAATGTTATTATTTGGCACGATAAGCCCTTAGCACCATATTGATTAGAGTGTGGTTCATGAGTGGAATCCCCTCATGATTTAATTGGCATTAATAAGAAATATTTAGCCCATGGCACATGTTGATACAGATCTAAATACCCAAGTACGTCATTTCAATAGATTTCTCTTTGATTTATTCTTGCCATTTTAATTCAAATTTTAGGATAATCTAAATCACTTTCACCACAAATCCAACCACCCTCATAGAAAATTAATTCTACATATAATTAAAATTCATCTCCTCGTGGGATCGACACCTGTCACCATTAATTTATTCTACAATAGATTCGTACACTTGCGAGTTCAATAAAATTTGCACAACACAAATGTGTTAAGGTTTATAAAGATCTACAAAACCCTCAAGTTGTGCCATTTATACATCTTTAGCAAGTATGCCATTGCGAAAGACATTATTTACATCCACCTGTCTAAGTGTCTACCCTTTCATGACTGGAATGCTTAAAATAACTCTAACTATGGAGGCTTTGACTACCGAAATAAAGGTTTCAATTCAAATGGTTTTCCAACTAGGGCTAACGTGTCTATTATGAGTTTGATTTTAGCAAAATAATCAGCCATATTTATAGATATTTTCTTAATAACTTGTATTTGCATTCTAAGAGTTTGAATTCGTGCCTGAGATTGTAATATGAACATACTGGTAAGCGACTCCCAAAGCTCTTTTGAAGCTACACAATCGGTGAGAAAGTAGATTTTGATGAATTGATGACATCACCTAGCTCAAGGGAAGTTGTTTATCCAAGCTATAAACTATGGATTTACCGATCTAGACCTATTATCAGTTGAAGATCAAGCTCTAATGATATTCTCAGTTGGAAGAAACCACTCAGGACATTCATGATTGCCAATGATGAAGCCTTCCAAGACAATGCCTTAGAAGCCAAAACTTGCATGTGCCATAGAATAAAGTTGTTCTAGTCAAGCTTATGCTTGCCGTTGGCAGCTTTGATACCATGATTGAATCTAAGATAATAATGTTTGGCAATCAAGAAAGAACAAGAAAGTTGAGAGAAGATATTGAATAGAAACTTGTAGCAGATGTTGCGTAAATTAGTAAGTGTACTAGTCGACACAAGTAATATAATCAAGAGTAGAGTATCGTTCCACAAAGATTGTTATCTTATTAGTTACCGAAATTATTTTAACTCTAATTTATTTGAACAATCGAATATGTGGATTTAGATTAAAAATAAAAATAAAAATAAACAAAAATCAAATAAAAGACAAAAGATGCGAGCAGTTATGAAATTATCACGAGCTTAAAACATTAGGACATCCGATTTCACCTTAACTAATCCAATTTAATCCTCCATCTATGCTATTAAAGATTATTACCCATATTGACAGTGAATTTTCTTAATTTATTTAATATCCTCGCTCGAGTAATATCAAAAATACCTTCACATATTAACCCATTATATCTCTATATGAATTTAAACATGCAAATATTCATTAATATCTATGGAAATTTTTAGATAAAACTGTACGAATTACGTTGACACATTTCTATCTTTCATTCAATTCATGACATCCAATCATTCAAATGTTGGTTAGATATTTAAAAGTATTAAATACAATAATGAACACTCAATCACGGAATAATAAACTAAAAATAATATAAATTTATGGAATTAAATCTTCATACTTAAACTACATCGTAACGCTAACAAAATAAACTAATTCATGAGAATATAAAAAAAATTCATAAATTTACTTGGAAACATACAAATAAGATAATTAAAAAAAGAAAAAAGAAAAAATAAACTCAAGAAACTATCTCTCTCCGATCTCTACAATCCGCTTCTCCAAATTATTGCTCTCCGGTTTTACAGCGGCGACTTCTCTCTTTTTTATTCTCTCGGCTTCTTATGTCAATTAGTGCGGCTGCTACTTCCTTCTCATTCTTCTTCAATTAATGGCCCTTTTACATTAACAATGCTAGCCGCCCTTTTCAACAAGAATTCTTTTAAAGCCCAAAACCCATCACGTGCTTGCCATATTTACTTGTCAATTAATTCTTCAATGCTCTCCGAGTGAATGCATGCATGATGATTAATTAAATTAAATCTGCCTTAATTTGTTTCAATTAAATTTCTTTATTTTTTTTCTCTTTTTAATTCTTTTAAGCAATTTTTTTCTTGATTGTTCCGACTTAAATTCTCTTAAATCCTAAATTATACTTAAAATAACAAAATATAAGAATTAAAATAAAAATTAACATAATAAAATATAATTTAACATAAAATTAAATAGGAAAGTATTAAAATAATATATAAATTATTAACACATTAAATAAACCCAAACTTAATATTTTGCTAGTCCTCAAGCAAAAACTTAAATAAAAATTGTGAAAAGAAAATCCTAACTAAACCACTTTCGCAAGTGATCGCGATTGCATTTAGTGTATGCAACAAGCCTTTAAAACCCTAGATGGCCTAGTGGACGAGTTATAGTCTTGTTAAGGTTTCACAATAAATTAATTGTTTATATTCCAAAACAAATTAATTTTCACAACATATATCACTTTGGCTATGTATATATATATATATATATATATATATATTCCAATATTTGAATTTAAAATTGTACCAAAATTACCCTTAAAATTTTTTTGGTCAAAGTCAAACTCAACGATCAACTATTAATCGATCAACCAAAAACCCTATTTTTTTTTTTTTTTGATGTTGTTTACTTATGCAGCGGCCATGACCATTGCTTATATCAATCTGTCGAGGAATGGTGGCCACAACTTTCTTTCTGGGCCACATCTTGGCTGGCCTGTCAGCCATCTTCCTTTTTATTCCCCTATTTCTTTATGCGGCAGCCCTGGCCACCGCTTTTAGCTCCAACTACCATGACATTTCTTGTGAGGCGAGGTCTGCACAACCCAGGCTGGTGATGGTAGAGGCTTTCGCTGGCCTAAACTCACAATTTTCAAAAACTAAATTTCCCAATATATATTTCTAAAATTCTGAATTTCCAAATATTTTTCTTAATCCTTAAAAACAAACCGAATTGCCAAATATTGTTCTTAATTGTGGAAGACAACCCCCAATTTATTCTCAAACTCCCCCAATTTGTGTTGGAAAATTTTCAAAATAAATGTGTCTTATGGTAAAGACATGTCCTATTAATTGTGCCTTATAGAAAATGTACCTTTCACTAAAGACATGTCTAATTAAATGATGTCTTGTTGTAAGGACATGACTTGTAGAAAATGTATCTTTTACTAAATGATATAACTTTTCATGACAACATTTCACTTAGAGATGCATCATTTCATGGTGACATTTCATTTGAAATGATGATGGTTCAAATTGGACCATTGATTAAAATCAAATCTAGATTCAATGGCCATGAATGAAAGAGTATCATGAAAGATGACAACCCAAATGATGGGGCACAAGTATATCTATAAATAGGGGTCATGTTTAAGCCATTTAGACATGAAATTAATGATCCTACACCACTCTTTTCTTAGCATTCCTTTCTAGTACGAATTTCAACACAAAACACCCATTTCTTTTGTGCATTCATATTCCAATATATTATTTTCTGCAGGAACAATATATTGTTTCTTGGCAGGCTTGCAACATTCAAGAGTATATTGGTTTGCTTTCGTCGATGTACAACGCAAGCAAACAAACAAGTGCTTCATTGTATCCTGGAGACGTATTTGTTTAACCCATGTGCATCACTCAATTGGTGGGGGCAAATAACGTCTTAAGGAAAGCGACATTTGTAACGTACCTTGAAGCACACAAAATTTCTGTAGTTTACTTATTACTATTATTTTTCTTCTTACATACAGAGTTAGTTGTAAACACATTACTTTACGTAATAAAGTTCCACCATTATTGTTGTATTTCTCTACATTTGCCATTCCCTACAAATTTACCACCAACAATCTTAAGACGTTATTTCTGCAACAATGGCACCAAGTTCATCTCTTCGACAATTTGCAGTAGATTTTGTCAAATTGGAGCGGTTGGATGGTGGCAACTTTATTCGTTGGCAGAAAAAGTTGCATTTCTTGTTGACAAGCCTCAATGTGGCCTATGTTCTCACAACACCAAAGCCTCAAGAACGTGAGGATGAGACATTAGGGGAAACCAGAGTGCGACATAAGTGGGAGCAAGATGACTACGTGTGTAAGGGACACATTTGCAATGCCATGTCTAATACTTTGTTTGATCAATATCACAACAAACCTACAACAAAAGAGATATGGGACTCATTAGAGGCTAAGTACATGATGGAAAATGCCACAAGTAAGAAATTCTTGGCTTCTAATTTTTTTTATTATAGAATGGTTGATAATAGACTTGTGGTTGAACAATATAATGAGATTTTGCATATTCTTGATCAATTCAACCAACATAACATGAAAATAGATGAGTCTATTGTTGTCTCTTCAATTATTGATAAACTTCTTCCCTCTTGGAAAGACTATAAGAAAAGTCTTAAACATAGCAAAGAGGAAATTAGTCTGGATGTCTTAGGCCAAAGTCTTCAAATTGAAGAGGAACTCAAGCTTAATAGTCTTGAGGATCAGAATACTACGTCCTTTAAAATTAATGTCGTAGAGGAAGGGAAGGATTTTAAGCATTCTAATCACCCTAAGAATAATCAAAAGAGAAAGTTTGATTCCAAAGAGAATCAAAACAATAAAAAGAAAAAGAAGGGTACATGCCATCACTGCGGAAAACCTGGCCACTTCAAAAGAGATTGTTGACTTCTGAAAAAACAAAAGGAAGTTTCGAACAAAATTTTTGTGGCCATGATATCCGAGATTAATATTCTTGAAGATGATAATGCATGGTGGACAGATTCTAGTGCAACCAAGCATGTATGCAAGGATTGTAGCCTTTTCAAATCTTATAAAGCAATGGATGATGGAAGTGTTCTTTACATGGGAAATTCCTCCACTACAATAGTTAAAGGAAAAGACAATGTGCAACTAGAGTTTACTTTTGGAAAAACTTTAACTCTTACTGATGTTTATCATGTTCCTGAAGTTAGGAAAAACCTTGTATCTGGTAGTCTTTTTAATAAGTTTGGCTTCAAACTTGTTTTGGAGTCAAACAAATTTATATTATCTAAGGGTGGTACATTTATTGGGAAATGATACATGTATGAAGGAATGTTTAAACTCAATATCAATAATATGAATGTTTCTTCTACTTATATGGTTGATTCATTATCTTTGTGGCATAATTGTTTAGGACATGTGAATATTAAAAGATTGCATGATATGACTAATTTAGAGTTAATTCCTAAGCATGAAAATGACATGCATGAAATATGTAAAGTATGTGCACAGATTAAAATCACAAGATCTCCTTTTCCAAAAATTGAAAAAAACATCTTCTTTATTGCATTTAATTCATAGCGATGTGTGTGATATGCATAGTAATTCTTCTAAAGGTGGTAAAAAATATTTTGTAACATTTATTGATGATTTTTCAAAATATTGTTATGTGTATTTATTACATTCTGAATATCAAGTGTTAGAAAAATTTAAAACTTATAAAAATGAAGTTGAGAATTTTTGTGACACTAAAATTAAATGCCTTAGAAGTGATAAAAGAGGTGAATATGCTTTTTCTGAATTTTGTGAATCTGTTGGCATTGTACATGAAACTAGCACTGTATATACTCCACAACAAAATGGTGTAGCTGAAAGGAAAAATATGACATTAATAGAAATGGTTAATGCTCTGCTTTTTAATGTTGGGCTTGGTAAATGTTTTTGGGGTGAAGCTATTTTAACTGCATGTCATATCTTAAATAGAGTGCCTAATAAGAAAACAAAGGTGACCCCATATGAATTATGGAAAAAGAGAAAGCCTAATCTTTCTTATCTAAGAGTTTGGGGTTGTCGAGCCATTGTAAAACTACCAAAACCTAAGATAAAGAAATTAGGAGAAAGGGGCATTGAATGCATATTCTTGGGATATGCTGAGCATAGTAAAGCTTATAGGTTTCTTGTAACAGAACATAATAGTTTTATTGAGATCAATACTATAGTGGAATCTAGAGATGCAATATTCTATGAAAATAGATTTTCCACTATACCAAAAAGTATTGATTCTCAAGAGAATGATAAACAAATAGAAATTGGTCAAAAGCGTGATGCTAATAATGAGCAAAATCATTTGAGAAGAAATAAAAGAATAAGGACTATAAAATATAGTCTATTTAGTTGAAGTGACAAGAGACTCACAATCGAAACAGACCATGATCACATCTACTATAGAGTCTGATCCCCTCATCTATGAAGAGACAATGAAGTCTCAAGATGCTGCTTTTTGGAAAGAGGCCATTAATGATTAAATGAACTCTATTGTGGGTAATAAGACTTGGAAATTAGTTGATTTACCACCTGGCTCGAATCCTATAAGTTGTAAATGGATTTTCAAAAAGAAGAAGAAAGTTGATGGAACAATTGAAAGATTTAAAATAAGACTAGTAGCAAAAGGCTTTACACAAAAAGAAGGCCTTGATTATTTTGATACTTATGCACCTGTTGCAAGAATTGCTACTATTAGAGTCTTAATTGCTTTGGCTTCAATTTATCAATTTGAAATCCATTAAATGGATGTAAAAATAGCTTTCTTAAATGCAGAATTAGATGAGGAAATTTACATGAAACAATCAGAAGGGTTTGTTATGCCAGGACAAGAACATAAAGTTTGTAAACTAGTCAAGTCTTTATATGGTCTTAAACAAGCTCCAAAGCAGTGGTACGAAAAGTTTGACAAAGTGATTGTCTCAAATGGATTTAATATTCATGAATCTGATAAATGTGTCTATAGCAGACTCAATGGAAATAAGGGTGTGATTATTTGTTTATATGTAGATGACATGTTAATTTTTGGTACTGATAGTGAGAGCATTGAACTTACTAAATCATTATTGTCATCTAATTTTGATATGAAAGACATCGGACTTGCTGATGTGATTTTGGGGATTAAAATTATAAAAAATGAGAATGACCTAGTATTGACCCAATCACATTATATTAAGAAAGTTTTAAAGAAATTTAATTATTATGATTGTAAGTATGTGTCAATACCTTTTGATTCAAACATAAGACTGTATCCTAACATTGACAGATCAGTATCCCAATTAGAATATGCACGTATTATTGGGTGTCTTATGTATGCGATTACTTATACTAGGCCTGATATTGTTTTCGCTGTTGGAAAGCTCAGTAGATATACTAGTAATCCAAGCCAAGCACACTGGCAAGCAGTGTACAGAATTCTAAAATATTTAAAACATACAATGGATTATGGTATATATTACACTGGATATTCTTCAGTTTTGGAAGGATTTTCGGATGCTAGTTGGATTACTAATCGAGATGATCATACATCCACAAGTAGTTGGATTTTTAATCTTGGTGGAGGAGCTATTTCATGGGGCTCAAAGAAGCAAACTTGTATAGCAGACTCCACCATGGTTGTAGAATGTGTAGCTTTGGCTTCATGTTGCAAGGAAGCTGAATGGTTAAGGAATTTGCTTATAGAAATTCCTATTTGGCCTTAACCAATGCATGTTGTATCTATTCACTGTGATAGTGAGGCAACTTTATCAAGAGCATATAGTCAAATCTATAATGGAAAGTCTAGGCACATTGGTCTAAAATATAGTTATGTAAGATAATTACTTACAGATGGAGTAATCACAATTGACTTTGTGAAATCATGCCAAAATTTGGCAGACCCCTTAACTAAAGGCCTTGCAAGGGATATTGTATTTAAAACTTCTAAGGGGATAGTACTGAAGTCAGCATCATCTTATCACCAATGATGGAAACTCAACCCAACACTTGAAATATCAAGATCTTGGGTTCAATGAGCAAAAGTACATCATATGTTGTGATAGCAAGCACTATAATATTTTTAGATGCATCCCAAGGTTAGTGCTTCATACCTGTAACATATGGGAAATGTTAAGCTACTTAGCTTTTAATAGACTTATAAATGTTTTAGTTACAGGGACATTCTAGATAAGTCTACCTATGTGAGTGTAGGAGGTGGTGCCGCTTCCTATGTAACTTGGCTAGTTACTAAAGCGCTCATGAAAACAGGATATAGGCACAGGGCCAATCCACGTGTCGGCTAAGGAATACTTGAGAATTTGAAAACTTATGTGTGAGATATATCCGGTTAGTCGATTAAGGTCGCTGGTTCAAAGCTTGCCTACCATGCCACCTTGATTAACTTTGATGTATTGTCACTAAGTGAAGGTTCAAGTCCAAAAGACACCTTCATCTATGCATAAGTTTTCCAAGCCTGTGCAAGATAATTTTTCAAAATTCATTTATTTTGAAAATGGTGGGTGATTGTTGGAAAATTTTCAAAATAAATGTGTCTTATGGTAAAGACATGTCTTATTAATTGTGCCTTATAGAAAATGTACATTTCACTTAGAGATGCATCATTTCATGGTGACATTTCATTTGAAATTGTGATGGTTCAATTTGGACCATTGATTAAAATCAAATCTAGATCTAATGGCCATGAATGAATGTGTATCATGAAAGATGACAACCCAAATGAGAGGGCACAAGTATATCTATAAATAGGGGTCATGTCTAAGCCATTTAGACATGAATTAATAATCCTACACCACTCTTTTCTTAGCATTCCTTTCTAGTATGAATTTCAACACAAAACACCCATTTCTTTTGTGCATTCACATTCCAATATATTATTCTCTGCAGGAACAATATATTGTTTCTTGGCAGGCTTGCAATATTCAAGAGTATTCTGGTTTGCTTTCGTCGATGCACAACGCAAGCAAACAAATAAGTGCTTCATTGTATCTTAGAGGTGTATTTGCTTAACCCATGTGCATCACTCAATTGGTGGGGGCAAATAACGTCTTAAGGAAAGCGACATGTGTAACGTGCCTTGAACCACACAAAATTTCTACAGTTTACTTATTACTATTATTTTTCTTCCTACATACAGAGTTAGTTGTAAACACATTACTTTACGTAATAAAGTTCCACCATTATTATTGTATTTCTCTACATTTGCCATTCCCCACAAATTTACCACCAACAATTTGTTCTCAAACTCAAGAATACAAGGATTATTAATTTCAAGAACAACAAAATTTTAATCATTAACCAAAAATAATTTTGATTATAAATTATTAAACAAGAATAGGCTTTGATACCACTTGTTAGAAAATAATCCTTTGGTGAAAACCATCACCTGAAATCCAGGTACATTTATGTTATATCACCAAGAATAAATTATTAAACATGCAGAAGCATACCTAAATCCATAATGCTTAGTTACTCTTTAGAGTCATGTGGTTAGCCTTCTAAATTAGCATATTATTCTAAAGAAACCTTTAACTTTCTTTGTGCACTCTCTCTGATAATGAGATATTAGAAGAGAATAAATGTTACGTGTGATCTGGAGAAAATAAACATTTATATAGATTACTTTCCTATCATCATTAGTTATTTCTATTTCAGCACATCATAGAAATGAAAATTACCTTTTAGTCTCTACACATTAATAACCCGGATAAATCTGTGGTACCACTGTTGTATGGTACCACAGATGGATCCAACCATTGGATCTAGCCCACAGTTGTCACCAGAGCTAGATCCAATGGTTGGATCCAGCTGTGGTACCATACAACTGTGGCACCATAGCTGGATCCTAATAACCCATAACCTATAAGATATATTAAAGTTTAATTTATCAAAAATCTTAATAGATCACTTTTAATTGGGTTTAACCTTATAGGTTTAACCTTATATGACAGTCAGCAACACATAATTATTCACATTTAACCCAACTTTGATTGAGGATCCAATAGTTTCTTTAAATAATAGCTCTAAAGGAATATATATATATATATATATCTTCTTAACTATTGTTTCTTTTGAAAATTTTGTACTATCTTATTAATTGTTGATATTTAAGAAATAGTTAAAATTTGATTAAATATTAAATCCTTTTATATTTGTTTGAGTGATAAAGATACTCAATGTAAGCAAGCGTCTAAGAAAATTTTGCCTAAGCGCCCAACAATCTCTAGCCAACACGCTGCATGGTAGCAAAACGATCAAGTGCACACCTGGACATGAACTTTCCCTTATATCCGGCCTCTCTATCATATCTATTGCTCCGTTTATTGTACTTTTACCTTTTTTACCCGAAGGTAGATCTTTAAAAGCCATTCCTATTTCCTTCCTAACCAACATGATACAAGGATACCAACATAATCAGGCTTTTACTATCTTATGTTGCATGTAAGGTACAGCCTCTCACAAGGTTGGTGGGCCCAAGTGAGACCCACATCTGAGTTTGTGAGAGACTGTACCTTACATGCAACGTAAGGTAGCAGCTCCCACATAATCAACGATGCTTCTTCAACTCTTGCTAAAATTTACAGCTTCCATATTTCATTTCTTTTTTATTTTAGCAGCTTCCATATTTCATTTCTTTTTTTTTCATATTAATTCTTAAAAAAATGCTAGAAATTATCAATTAATTTTGTTTCGACACTTACAAGTAAGATACGAAACTGTACGTGTTTTTAAATTTATTTCATCCCTCAGTCGACTTATTTCATTCCTCAGTTGGCTTATTCTTGCGTATAACCAAGTTATTCAATTTTTTCATATCCTGCTACTCGCTCTACAGGTTGCCCCATATTCGACTACAATGCATATGTTGTACGTACTTGTTATCATAACCGTCCATTTCATACTTCTAATCTTGCAGTTGCAATTAGTTGACTCAACGGTGGAGATGCTCCACCGAATATTTCTGTAAATTTATGTATTTAAATTCAAACAAGGGACAATATTGTCAATTAACTAAATTTTAGACAGCATCACCGAGCAACTAAGGGTGGAACTATTTGAACATATTTTTCTCTATACCCACATTAAAAAATAAATTTGTTATAAAAAATTTAGAATTTTAAAATTACCCTTCTTTAATTACTTTTTCTTCACCTAACAATTGAATATTCTCTCTTTACTTTCAAATTTGGCAAACTAAATACTCACTTTCACTCTTTTTTAAATTCTTTTTTTTTCTTTCTTAATACATCATGATCTCTATATTCAATACTTTCTACATATAAGATTTTTTTTTTATGTATTCATTAGCTCTTGTGGTTGTAAAAATTAATTTCTTAATATTCCTTAACTTTTATTGTTGATAAGAATTTAGTTATATTTATTTTTAAATGGTGGTCTTGTTCCTCTTAATTAATGATATCAATTATTTACAACTAAAAAAAAATATTTAAATGAATTAATGAGAATTTATATAATTGGTAAGAGAAAAAGAACAAACAGTTAATTATGTAATTTTTTTTAAATTATTTAAATTATAAAATGTTTAATTAAAATAGAGTGTGGAGAAAAAATTAGCCGTTCAAATAGCAACCAAAACCGTCTGAAATTTAGTTAATTGACAATATTGCCCCTTGTTTAGAGACGGACTCAAAATTACCCTCGTCAAATTCTATATTTTATTTTTAAATATCCGAAACAAAATTAAATTAACTGAAATTTACAAAATCCAAATCACCGTAAAAACTCCAGCGTTACAGCGTCCAGCTCCTTGCTTGAATTGTCATAGACAGCAACGATCAGGCGGTGGCAAACGGGCAACAGCGGCCGGCCGTACCGTCAAACCAAGCAAATACCAGCCTGGATGAGTTTCATTTCACTGCTAGTTTTGCTCGCTCGATAGCTGCATGTGATAGTTATTGAAGCTAATCTGATCACTTTTTTCGTTTTCTACATCAGATATTGATTCTGAAAGTTAGTTGCAAAATCGATTTCCGTTTTCGATCTTTATTGTGAAGGTTAGTTTCATTTACATTGTGCATGATTGATATTCTGACAATTCATGCATGACCTTGTCGTATTTCTGTTACAGTTTTTACATATGCTTGATTGAACTCTCGCCTATTAACTGTTTGATAACTTGCTACTGTGAGTGATTAGTGCAAATAGTTTCCTTGTAAAATTGCTGTAGCTTGAATGGTTTAATTAGCTGGGTGCTTAATACTTAAAGGGATAAAGGGAATGTATGGTTTTATGTGTAGTTCACTATTTCCTTTGATTAGTCTTGGCTTTAATTTTTTCGGTTAATGTCATTTCAAAAAATACATTATTTTCTTTGCTTACAATAGTAAAGGACCGTTGAACTAGTCTATATATGATCGTAAACCTCTTTCTCGGCTTCTTAAACAAAATTGGAAGTAGCTCAGAAATCTACTGGTCCTTGATAAGCATTATTTCTTTCATTGAAAATGAGGAATCATATTTTGAGGGTCTTATAATGTGTAAGGAAATAAAATGTTTGTTCTTAACGAATATTCTCGCATTTAATTTCAGCATTTGCAGAAAAACAAAATACTGGTGTTTTTCTTTCATGGAGCAAAAAGTTCTCTAACAATATATTTAATATTTGATTGTAGTTAATTATGGCATCAAGAAAAAAGAGAGGTATATCCATGGATGGTATACTTTGGCAGCAGGCAGAGTCACAAAGACGAGCCTCATCTTCTCGTCTTCTTACACATGTAGATGAAGAAGGTATATCTACAAACCATATGTTAATATTATTTGAGACACGTTGCTAATATTTTCTAATAACATCAGATGACTCAACTCAGGCGAGGCAAGCTCGTGGCCCTGCTCTTGGTGTTGCCCAATGGGGCTCAGGGAAAATAATGCATTTAGATTTTAATTCTGAATGGCAAGTGATTGGTCCAAATTCCAATAAGTTTAAAACCCAACTTGGGATTATTGCAAGGAATGGGCATAAGGTTCCTCTGACATATGTTGAGTGGATTGACATGCCAGAGAATATTCTTAAAGATATTTGGAAAGAAGTGAAAGTATGTAATATTTTAAAACGTATGAAATACTTTAAAACATATTAGTTTCGTTTCATGTTTACAACATAATAATGTTCATGCTATATTGCAGGATAACACCGATGCTCCTGACGCTTACAAATCCCATTGCTTAAGGAACATAGGAAAACTTTGGAAGAACTGGAAGAGTCGGTTGAAGTGTGACCATTATAATAACAAGACATATGTAGAACGCATTGCATTCACTCCTCCTAGAGTTGTTGCAGAGCAATGGAGGACACTTGTAGCTTATTGGGGCACTGAGGAAGCTAAGGTATGTGATTAACAATGTCTTAAATTTAATTGATATGGAATAATGAAAAAACTGAATATTTATAGCTCTAAATTGTGTCATTTGATTTCAGTTTTTACTTTCACATGTTTGTTGTCTAATATGATGGTGTTATGTTTTTTTGACCACTACTATGATACCTTTATTGAAATTGTTTATTAATCTATTAAAATCTCTAATCTCTGAAATTGGCCATTGACAATCTATATTCTTGTTTTTTCAGTACAGTGTTCAATAGAAAAGAATAAAAACATTTTCTTTAGTGTGATTTCAATTTTTATACAAAATATTGCAGGCCACAGCAGAGAAGAACAAAACCAATCGTGCACAAGTGTCTTCAGTTCATAGGACAGGTCGAACTTCATTTGCCATTAAGAGAGAGCAGGTTTGTGTTGAAGCATGTATTTGATACTTTACCAATAAATTGAGCTTCGAATGATTGATAATTCTTCGTTGATGTGCTGAGCTTGAATGGATCTGAGGCTTTTGATGGGGAATTCAGATATTTGAGCTGGAAAATTGAATTTAGGTTTTTGAGCTCAGATTTTGATTGCTGAATCTTTGCTTTTGGTGAATTTGTTGCTTTACAAGATTGATAACTGTCTTCTGTTCCTGCTGGATGTATGTCAGACTGCTTGTTTCTTGTTCAGTCTGTTTATATATTAGAATGTTTGTTCTTCTGTTATATCTGTTCTGTTGATTGGTGATGCTTTTTGTTTTGTTTTTCAATTTTGGAATGATACATGAATTACGCATTTATAATTCTTTATAAATGGTATCCACTAGCTAATTTATGATGTTGTCCCATCCATTTTTTTTTTTTTTTGGTGCATGTGTCTCTTTTTGTTTTGTTCAAACACTTGGAGACATAGAAGCATGACATAAAGTTATACATGATCTAATTTGCCTATGATTTTCCAAGTTAATTGTATGTGTGTTTAGTTGTTGTTTTGGTGTTTGGTTCAAACACTTGGATACGTATAAGAATGACATAAAACATAAATGGTCTAATTGACCAATAATTTTCCAAGTTAACTTTATGTGTGTTGTCTTTTAATAGTTAAATGATTTTGTAGCTTAGTTGTTAAACCATTTCTGATTTTGAAAGACTATGCCTAAATTTTAGATGAAGAAAAAAGGAAAAAAGACGGATCGGATAAGTGTTTTCATTGAGACTCGATCAAAGCCTGATGGTAGTATAGCTGATCCAGAGAGCGTTGAAATAATTGTGCGTAAAAAAATATTTGTTGGTATATTCATACGCTTTAATAGTAAAACATTTATATAGATATTTCATGTTCTAGTTAAGTTTGAATGTTCTCAGAGTCAATTTCATGAACGTCTGTCTCAAATACCGAAAGAACAGCAAACAGAAGCTGTGAGAGATCAAGTATTTACAGAAGTTATGGGACCTGATGGTCATGGATATGTTCGAACCTATGGGCATGGGCCATCACCCGCAGATTTGTTACGTGAAAATTCAAGACTAAATTATGAACTGGTAAAAGAGGAGTTAAGCCGTTTGCAATCCAACTATGATGACCTTCAATGCAAATACACTGACCTGCAGAGGAAATATGATGAAATGTATTCATTTATGCAACGGTATTTTGATGGATTTGCTGCTGAGATTCACACATCTGCAAGTGAGCAGGTATTAAGTTTTCATATGCATAAACCAAAATTATTTATCTATTTTTATTTTAGAAAGAGGCTTTTGAATAAACTTGGTATTTGGATTGTGGAATTGAGACTGTGGGAGCTTTTAGATGGTTTCAGAGTTTCTTTTATCAAGGATTTCTTGGGGAGGATCATTTTTTTGCTCTTTTCTGATTTCACAGTAATATTATACTTTTTGTTTATCTTTAATAGTATGAAGTTACAGATACTCAAATCCTGTTGGCTGTTTGCTTTTGAATTTTAACCATGCTTTGCAGAGTTGGTTTCTTTATAACATTGAGCTGTGAAAATGTAGAAGAGGATTAGCAGCTTGATTGGGGTATTTTTATTGTATTTTCAGTTTGAAGTTATAGAAGTGGTCACTTAATTGTTTCATGAAAAAGATTAGATTTTGGCCAGGGATGTTGGATATAGAGTTGTTTGTTAGTCCCAGTTTGAATCTTTGGTAGTGAGTAAAGTAAGAGTGGAATAACCATTGGGAATTTTCCTCTAGCACCCCATGAGAACTTAGTGTGTGGAGTCCTTTTGTCCTTTCTGTTACATGGAATTTGTAGTGAACGTCTTTGTTAGCCATTTTCCTAAAAAGAGGTTCAGTCTTAGATATTTTCCTAAGTACTGTATTGAGACTGATATGGCCTTATTTGAGCCCATTGTGTTGTTGTATTGTTGGCTTTTTTAGCCATATCAATACAAGTTATTAGTATCCCAAAAAAAAACAATACTATTGGGCTTCTTATAACACTGGTATATATCACATCCGCTGTACTTCTCTTTTCCTCAAAAAGCAAAAGGCATTGAAATGAAATATAAGCTTTACAGAACTTGGGCAAATTCAGCTATGTGCAGCACTATTTGTTTTCAGCTGTGAGACAGTTACGATTTTTACTTTTGAGTCACCTTGATAGCTTTTGATTCCAAAAACATTAGTTAATTGGTTTAAAAACGTACCTATGCTTCTTGTTGGCACCAGCAAATAAATATGAATGTTAAAATGATTTTGTTCTGCTTCCTATACTGAATCTTATAGGATGATAAACCTGAACTCAGAAAAGGGAGCGTGTGCGTCATTGGAATAATCTGATATTATACAAAAATGAAAGATTTTTGTTGCTCCTATTGGCAGGGTTCAGATGCTTCTAGCACGCAGCACCTCCAACATGTAGACGCTGATGCAGAGACTGATGATGACTTGTAGATGTTTATGAATGTTAGATTTGTATACTTGTAATGAGTGATGGACTTCTATCTTTGAAGTGTTAGAATATGTATGGATTATTTTTCAGACTTCTGAGTTTAGACTTGTGTACATATATCTCTTTTTAACTTTGAATCTTATTCCAAATGTAAATATTTCATCGTCTTTTAAAGTGTGAATTTAACCGTTGAAGTTAGGATGTGAAGAACATGATGAACCTTTTTCTTCTGTTCTATAGACCCATGTTATGACGGCAAAAATATCATCTCAAACTCAATGTTCATTGGTCAAACGGGTTTGACTTTTTTGGAAGGCCTATTTGGCCGTCCATTTTGTTCCCTTTTTGCTGGGGATACTTTCTTGTTGTGCCATTTCAAGAGAGTAAATTTAGCGGTTGCAAAAGGCAGTTTTCCTTGCAGGATTTAAAGTTGCTTACACTAAGTGCCATTTGTAGGAGTTGAATGAATGACTTTGCCCTAGGAAAACCTCAGTTAAATCTTCTTTTACCTTTGACAAATATTTCTTCAAAAACAAAAATGATTGGAGTGTTATAAATAAATAAATAAAGAGTATAAACAGAAATTTTAGATTAAATATAAATGCACTAATTAGAGTTTCATAACCTTAGGGATGTTGTAATGTATACACATTTCCTTCATTTATTCTTCTTTTTCTTTTTCTCAAAACATTCACACGCATGCGCGTGCGCGCGCGCACACAAACACACTCACACACACACACACACTCACTCACACACACACACACACATAAATATAGATTGAAAAAGGTGGGGTCACTTGTCACCTAATAAAACAAATGGTGGAATCTGTCGCTATTTACAACACTCCCTTTGAATTCACCATTTATTTTTATATAATGTAAAGATATTATTAGATGTGTTTAATATTGCCTCATCAAACTCAGTAAGACAAAAAATGGTTGAAGGAAAAAGAGTCTAGTGCATATTTATCTAATATAATTGCAGAAACTCTTATTTGCAAAATATGATCCCTCTGATGTAATATCTACTCAAATGTCATGCATCAGTTTGATAATTTATTGAATGGACACATGCCAATATTGTGAAATATGCTCATGAGTGTAAAAGAATTTCAGTGAAATATGATTGGTTCTACCTCCCTTGATGTATCCTCCTCTAATTTGAGTAGTACAAGCAGCATTTTCTTCTTATATAATTGTTGAAATATCAAATGCGATAGAGATAGCAAAACGGGTCACAAGATCATGTTCATTTCGTGTCGTGTCAAATTTAAGTCGATTCAAACACGACTCATTTACTAATCCAGTCAAAATGGTGAGACCTAATCCAAAAACAGAAAATAAATGAGTTACCCAATAATCCGATTAATATTTATATATTTAACAAAATTTACATAAGACGTGTGTGTGTGTGTGTGTGTTTTAAATCTATATAAAACTTTATAAATGAAACACTACGCATTTGTACATCATTAGAAAAAAAAAATAAAAAGAGAATTATATCTAATATTTAAGTTTTAATGAGAAAAACCTAAAAATTAATTTAAAATAAAAAATATAATCATGTCATCGGTTAGGTGAATGGGTCAAGAACTTTAACCCTAACTCAACAGACAATATATATATATATATATTGTGTTGACCTAGACCTGGCTCATTTAATAATCGTGTCAAATTTTACAACAAATTGATGAAAATAGATTGATAGAAGAAACAAAGGTTTTTGAATAATAAGTTTATTGAATAATTCTAAATAGTACAAAATTAGAGTTTTAGACCCCTTTATATAATAACTCTAGATATTGTGAAATTACCTATTTGACAAAACCCTACACTTTTCATTACAAAACCAATATACTGGAAAAAGATGGATTATTTTGTGAAAGAATTTTTGGGCCTATTAAAAGTGGAATTTGTGCTTGTAGAAATTATCAAATAATCAGAGATGAAAAAGAAGACTTGTAATTTTGTGAATAATGTAAGGTTGAATTTGTTAATTATCGGATACGAAGATGTCAAATGAGATATTTAAAATTGGGATATCCAGTAACCCATGTGTGGTATTTAAAACGTTTTTCTAATTATATTGCGAATCTTTTAGATAAATCTCTTAAAGAATTAGAGGGCCTAGTATATTGCAATGTGTAATTTGAGCTTAGCACCATTTTAACGATAAAGATGAAACACTGCATATATATCATTGTTTTTTCTCAGCAAATACACCCAGGTCATCCTAGTACAATCATCCACAAATGTGAAGAAACCAATCCATTCCATTATGTGTAGGAAGTATACTAGGACCCCAAACATCGAAATGAACTAAAAGATAGTACGATGGCTTTTTGCCATTACACAGGTTTCACGAACAAATCTAAAAGATTACAGCTATCAAACAGTGATGGAAATAACTCCTAAGATAACCAAGTGACGAGTGCCTGAGTCATCATGCCATAGCAAAATCTCTTCCTTTTTTTTAACGTGTTTTTTTCATAACATGAGCTAGTACCTTTCCATTAGACCGTTTAAACTAATACTCCAATTTTTTCTCCGCTGCCAATTTTCTCCTTGATATGGATGTTTTGAAAAATATAGCGAGTAGGAAAAAACAAGACAACACAATGATAAGACTTGGTTAGTTGGCTGATAGAGAGAAGATTACAATTTAATGATGGGACAAATAAAACATCAGAGATAGATAAAGAGGATAGCAGAGGACACAGGCATAGTGCCAATTCCAACAACAGGAGATGACACACCATTGGCATTAATAATGACTGATCTCGAACAATCTTGAGGATAAATAGCTAAATTTATAGTGTCGCGAGTCATATGATTAATATCACCCGTGACAATTATCCAATCACTATGACTAGTAAGAATAGGAAGACTAAGAGCAAAGTTAGCCATACCTGACTTGGTAACAAATCCGACAGTGGTGACTAAGTTTCCCCTCGAACTTGAACCCTCTGTCTTAAAAGTAGGAAGGCATGGGAGATGTTGTCTTACTCTTTGGAAGCCAACTGGGATAACCATAAACTTAAATCATTTATCAACCTCATGGTTATCGTCATTACAGTGGGTACGCTTATGAATGCCTTCTTTGAATCAGAAAGAAAATAATTTTTTCAGTTGCCATAACAGCTCCCTCATTTGGTGTCCCACCAAGCATGGCCTCTAGACAATAAACCTCAACACAAACCATAGCATAAGCAATATGTAGGTTTGGAAGTGGTATGGTAGCAAGAACACGACCATGACCCTGTCCAAATGAGGATCCAAGCAAGCCAAGAAAACATACACGCGTTGAGAATTAACCTTTGTGGTTTTCTCAATGTAATTCGCATACTCCATAGTGCAGTGCTCAATAGCGTCAAATTCCTGCCATAATTTTTTATGTTTGCCAAAATAAGAAATAATAGAACCTCCATTTTGGAGGACAGAAACTACCTTACATTATAACTGATTTGCCTTTGATTCATCCTGGCTGACTGAGTACGTTTGTTTTACGGTCTCTCCCAAAATTCTTTAGCCGTAGACAAGCGAATGAAGAGTGACCTGATGTCCTTAATCATGGCATCAAAGAAGCCAAGACTTGACCATACAGTACTAGTCTTCCCAAGCTTCATATTCCTTAGATTTTGTTTCTCGTGGAGCCTTCTTAACACCAAAAATGAACCCCCAATTCTTTCTGCCCCTGATTTTATTCTATGCGTTTAAGGACACTTGATGTAATTAGTTCCATCAAATCATTCTGGAGTAATTAGTTAGGAAATTTTTTGCACATAATCATTAGGCAAGACAACAGAATCAACCTTCTCTTTCCCCATCAAAGATTCTAAACTACTGGTATGTGACTCACTCATTATGAAAAAAACAGAAACAAGACTAAGAAATGGTAATAATTGCAATCTGCAGGGGAGCAAATTGTATCATACGATCAAATAAAAAACAACGAACACGAAACCTTGCTCTGATACCGTGTTAGCAATGTTTCAGGGAATATTTTTGAAGTAATTTTCATTGATATCAAAAGGAGATTTTAAAGTGTGAGAAATTTTGTAAAACATATAAACTGTGCAATTTGTACACTTTAAGTTTTAAATCTTTTAAATTTTATTATTTTAAAATTTTCTCAAATTTTTCCGTAATTTAAAATTTTGGACCTAAAAACTACTATATACACACATACATACACACACACAAAATGGCCCTGCACGAAAGATTTCCCATGATTACAGGGAGTTAAAAAATTTCAGCAAAAGATTCTTATATAATTGCTAAATATATTTTACCCGTAACTGACTATCCATAATTAACAAAATCATTAACTTTATTGCAACAGATATGAACAAAGAAGCGAGCTCAATATGAATTTAAAGACGTATCGAAATAAGAAAAGGCTTAAGAGTGGAAATCTAAAATGAATAAAATGTCGAAAAGTCCAAAATAATAAAATACTTTGAATGGGGGTGGGTACAGTTCAGTTCAGTTCTATTTAAAATAGAACTTTCTTCAAAAAAAAAAAAAAAGAACCAAATAGAACCATATAAAATTTATGGAAAATATCTACCGTCCACCCATTTTTTCTAACTTTTTCAAAAATACACAATTCTTTTTTTTTTTTTGGTTGGAATTCACCTAAAGTTACATTTTGTTTCACTTTTCCACTTCCGTTTGGAATTCGTTAAGAAAACTAACGGAAACTTAAAAAAATGACCATTTTACCCCCAAAACAAAAATTACAATTTCAACATAAAATATACCAAAAAATAATCAGATTTAATTATGAATATCATTATTGGTACGTTAATGAAGTACAAAAAAATCTTAATTACTAGAGATTATAACTCAATGAATAATAAAACTCTACTTATCTTAAATTCAATTGATGGTTTACGAGATTGAACTATTTTTAATACTATTGTTATAATTTAGCATTCTAATTACAGACATATTTAAAAAAAAAAACCTTGCATTTGATAGTTGTGGAATTAATTTCTTTATTGACTGATGGAAAAAATAATTAGATTTAATCTGATTATTTTTGACAATTTTTGGGGTGAAATTGTAATTTTCGTTTTGGGGGGTAAAATTATAATTTTATTAAGTTTCCGTTAGTTTTCTTAACAGATTCCAAACAGAAGTGGAAAAGTGAAAAAAATATATATAATTTTAGGTGGATTTCAGTAAAAAAAAAAAAAAAAAAGGAATTGCGTATTTTTAAAAAAGTTGGAAAAAACGGATGGACGGTGGATATTTTCTCTAAAATTTATGTATCATATCTGCAGTGGCGGAATCTTAATTTTTTAAAATTCAACCAAAAATTTCTTCTTATTTGTCCCCACCAACATTGAATAATACATAAAAATGTAAGTTTAAAATTAAATTATCAGCATTAAAAGCACTTTAAATGAGTATGTTGAATCCAAAATTATTTATAAAACTTGAGAAAAATGAAATTTTTTAACGAAATCAAATTTACCTTTCATTAATTTTAAATTCTGGCTACAGCACTGTGAATTTAAATTGAATTTGGTTCGTTCCCCCTACCCCGCCTAAAAAAAAATTCGGTCTTTGAAGCTTTTAACGGAAGTCCAACCTTTACCCTAACTCCGTCTTTTGTTATTATTACTATTACTATTGGGCTAGATTCCTTATTCAATTGACTAAATTGAAAATTGAATCGTAAAAATTCGGTTTTATTAAACATTGAGCCGATTATTTTTTCTTTTTCATTTTAAAAATCGTACAGCCGATTCGGTTCATTTTTTCCATTGCCCGAATCCTTTGCCCACCAAACTTTGAATCGAAAAAAACATCTAACCCCAAGTCAACCAAACCAGTTGGCAAGCTCGAGCATGGACTGACGTGTTACTGCAGTGGCACTGCCTCTATTAACACACTCAGGGGCTCTAGAGAAATAGAATTATAGCAATTAAGGCCCACATCTTTATCTTATTACTATATACTTACAAATTTATAAATTATTTTAGCCCCGTATAGTTAGTTAGTTATTATTATTTTTTTTATAAGGAACCATTGATGAACTTGAAATAAGATACAAAATATCTGTTGGAATTTCATCCAACCATATGACAATTTCCTTCTTTTGCAACACCAACTTTGCTAAAAAGTGAGCTATGCCATTACATGATCTAGGTGTGTGTTGAGCTTTGAAATTCTGGAAATTTTTCTTTTTTTCCAGAATTTCAAAGATCACCCAAATAATTTTAGACATGCTATTAGTTCTGTTATTTACAAGCTCTACTACTTCATGGGAATCAGATTCAAATAACACAGAATATCCACCAACACTTAAAGCAACCTGCATTCCTATTTCTATGGTTGCAGCTTGAGTCATTGCCACATTGCCAAAAAATCTAGTTGTGTTTATAGCAGCAGCTACACAATTTCTCTCCCAATCCCTAATCACCACCGCTAGTCCAGCTACCTGCTTTTTAGCATCCATATTAACCTTAAGCCAACCTTTCTGGGGAGGATTTCACTGATTTATTTTTCCATCTCCTCCTTTTGCGGTGTAGATCACTTCATGTTGTCTGGTCTTCCTAAACGAGTCCACTACTGATTCATCCCTTGCCACTAATCTAATTGGTGCCTCTTTTCTTCCTTCATACAACCATTTATCTCCCCATCAAGATTTTTTTACTATTTAGGTAGTGCTTGTATAAACCTACCTATATCTTGGAATTGCTCACTTGGAAAATCCTCTGCAAATTGAGAATCTCTCCAGACTTTCTTTGCCATTTTACAGCCCAGTAGAGCATGACATATAGATTCCACATTATTGAAGCAGATTTGACACCTTGGTTCCTGCAAAACTCTTTTCTTCGATATATTTTTTGCCGTAGGAAACAAGTCATTGGTGGCTCTCGATAAAAAAAAATTAATCTTCTCAAGTTAAACCAGTTTCCAAATTGCACCTTAATGATCTGGATTATGATATGAACAACTTGGGTGATCTGGAAATTTTATTCTCATAGCCAACTTGATACCCGCTTTTCACTTTATATTGCCCTCTTTTGTCATAATGCCAAATCAACTGGTCCTCTTTTGGTCTTCGCGGGAGAGGAATTTGTTGCATAACTTCTGCATCTTCCTATTTGAAAGAATCATGAATCAACATTTCCTTCCAATTTTACTCCTCGTTAATAAGCTCTGCAACTGTAGCATTTACCCTTATTATTGGAGTTGAGACGAGTTTAAATGTTGAAGGTCTGGTATCCAATTGCTTGTATACACCTTTACATTTTGAACATTCCCAATTCTCCATTTAGCTCTATTTTGAATTACTTGCCTTCCCCACAATATACTTCTCCATATAAAGGATGGCTTTGATCCTAAATCTGCATCCATAAAATCTAGGTGCTTGAAGTATCTGGCTTTCATAACACTGGCCACCAGTGAATTTAGGTTTTGAATGATTCTCCATCCTTACTTAGCAACTAGAACTTGGTTAAAGCTTGAGAAGTCTGTGAATCCCATACCTCCTCTAACTTTGGCTTGGCTCAGCTTCTCACATCTCACCTAATGAATACCCTTCTTTTCTCAATTTGCTCCCCACCAGAATCTAGCAACTGCTTTTTGAATACCTCACACAACCCCAAAGGAATCTTGAAAACACTCATGGTGTAAGCTGGAGTTGCTTGTGCAACAGCTTTGATGAGCACCTCTTTGCCTCCATTTGAGAAAAACTTGTGCTGCCAGCTTTGGATTTTATTCAACACTCTAAGTTTTACCTTATTGAAAAAACTTTTGGTCTTCCTTCCTATCATAGATGGCAAGCCTAAGTATTTTTCATGGCAAGAAACCACCTTTAGCTAGAAAATATTCTTTATGGTTATAACTCGATCCTCTTTTGTGTTGTTGCTGAAAAACATGGATGATTTTTTTAAGTTGAATATCTGCTCAGATGCTCTGCCATAGCACTCGAACATAGCCTTGAGATGAGAACAGTCCTCTACAGCTGCTTTAACAAAGATAGGCTATCATCAGCAAATAAAAGGTGGGAGATTGATACATCTTGTCCAAAGCAAAGTCCCTAGATAAGCTTTTGCTGCTCTGCTTGCACAAGCAAATTGGAAAAGACCTCTGCATATACTATAAAGAGATAAAAGGATAGTTGACATCTTTGCCTGAGACCTCTTTGAGGTTTAATCAACCCTGTGGCTGTTCCATTAATCAGAACGGATAAAGAGGTTGTGGAAATACAATTCACTATCAAATCTACCAATTTACTAGAGAAACCTAGCTTTATCATTGTGTGCTTTAAAAAATCTCACTTCACTCTATTTTAGGCCTTACTTATATCTAACATAAGAGCCACCAACCCCTTTTTTTTCTCTTTGTTGTGCCTAATCTTATGCAAACATTCATATCCCACTATGATATTGTTGGTTATTAATCTATTGGGAATAAATGCACTTCCAATATAGGTTGAATGCCCCACTATGATATTGTCGGTTATCAGCCTATTGGGAATAAATGCACTTTGGGATAAGGAAATTACATAATCAAGCATATCTTTCAATCTATTTGCAATTGTTTTGACTACTACCCTATATATGACATTGCATAAACTTATTGGCTTGAAATCTGTCACCCTCTAAGGTTTAGAAATCTTAGGGATCAAAACAATGTGACTGTGGTTAAGTGGGGCAATTGTACCTCTGATGTTTAGAATATGGAGGCAAGTAGATATAGCATCTGATTTTACTGATTTTCAGTGTTTCTGAAAGAATGTTGCTGGCAATCCATCCAGTCTAGGGGCCTTGGTTGGGCACATTTGGGAGAGTGCTGTTAACACCACTTCTTCTGTGAAAGGCATGTCTAGTTGTTCATTCATCTCCGCATTTACCCTTGGTTTCAAGCCTGCTAGAGCTATCTCAATTTGCATATTAGTTGGGCAGGAAGTCATAAACATATTTACAAAATATACATGGAACTCCCTTTTGATTTCCCCTCTATCTTCAATCCAAACATCTTCATGATTCAAAATTCCCTCTATCTGATTCTTTTTTTTTTTTCTTGAAGAAGCTTTAAGATGGAAAAACTTTGTATTTTTATCCCCTGCCTTAAGCCAATCAACTTGGGATCTTTGCTTCCAAAAAACTTCTTCATCTAGCAGCAATCTTTCAATTTGATCTTCAGTGCTTTTGATCTCATTCACTTCTTCATAATGCTGGAAATTGGACTTCATATCAGCAAGCTTTTTCTTAAGCCTTTTTAACTTTTCCTTTTTGCCATTAAATTCCTACTTGCTCCATGCCAGCAGTTGTACTATTGTAGTGCTGGTTTCCTTTCGAAAAGATTCAACAAGACCCCCATCTCTCCAACTACCCCATTTCATCTACCCCTTTTTTACTATGCATACACTCTTCGTAATGGCGCCATATATCATTTTAGTGAATTCTCAGCCTACCATTTCTTTTAAAGCACATAAACTTTTTTTTTTATCTTGCATTTCTAACATGATGGTGATATGGTCAAAACCCCAAGAATTCAAGTTTGAGACAATCATATCATAAGAGCTATTCTTCCAATCCTTGCTTCCTAAAAATCTATCAAGCATTTCCTCCACAAAATGGGGCCAAATCTCTTATTTGACCAGGTAAAAGGGTATCCTCTGCATCCTAGGTCTACTAAATTACAGTCATTTACAGACACTCGAAACTCAATCATCATACTCTGGTTCCTCTCTCTACCCCCTAGCTTTTCTCTTAAGTCAATAATGTCATTAAAATCCCTAAAACATAAACATGGAAAAGAAAACAAACTTGTTAATCTCCTTGGAAATGTCCAAGTGTGTCTTTTTTTACTACCTTCAGGATGACCATATACCCCTGTACATCTCCATTTCATCCCTTTTGTCTCGTGAACTAAACATCAATGTGGTGATTATTGTACGAAACAATATTAACTTCCACATCACTACTCCATAACATAGCTAACTCGCCCCTCATATCATTCCTACTTACATTAAAACAATTATCAAAACCTATAACTTTACTTCTATTTGTCATCTACACCGACTTCATCTTCGTTTCGCAAACAAACATAATTTGAGGCTCGTGCTCTTGGAGAATATCCTTCAAAGTAAGGAACGTCTGAGTATTCCCCAAACCTCAGACATTCCAACTCATAATCTTTATTGCTGTCGGTGGGGCTGGAGTCCAGGCACCGCTAATATCTCCTTTCCTATCACTACTTTTACTTCTGCCACTTCCATAACCGTTACATCCCAGCTCAATTTGAGCTTCATTGAGGGGGAACTACATATTACTCGATTTGGGATACTCTTGCTTGGGCTTGCAACCTTTAATTTCTTATTTTTTGGGCTAGCTGCTATTATGTCACAACTAGCCCGCTTAGAATTAAAAAGCTACATTTTGTTGTTTATCATACCTCTTGCACTTCGGGCCTGGTTCTTCCATCTTCTCCATTTTGACTTGGGCTTTTTTAAACATGATACACTATCAACTACCTCTTCTACTAGACTCATTTGGGCTGAATTGAGTTGTTGTGCTTCTCGGCTTGTTAAGGGATCTTGGCTTTCTTTCTTTCCCTCCACATTTTTACTTCCGCTCATAATTCCCGACTTCTGACACATATTTTTAGATATTTCCTCAAATCCAACTGCATCTGACTGCTTTTTACAACCAAGTTGATCCATTCTTGATTGTACCCCTTGTATCATTGATGGTTTTTCAGTTTCCTCTTGCACGTGTCTTGATATCATTTGCAGGTTGCTTGCAACATCTCGGCATTGGACTGACCTTGACTCGTTTTCTTTTGTCGAGTTTGGTTGTTGATAGTAGGGGGTCTTTGTGTTCTTCGAGCTTTCAAATTTTCGTTGTTCTCTTCTATCTTTATCCTTGCTCTTGTGGAACTTCATACGATCAGCAAAAAAAACTGCCTTTAACCATGCCCCATATGCCAAATTTTCTTTAGGTTGGCCTTTGTATTTTGTACACCCCTTATACTGCCCGATATAGCCACAACAAAAGCAGTAGTCTGGCAGCTTCTTATAAACTTCACCCACCAGTATCTCTTTCATGTTTTCTTGTTGAATTCTAAGTATCTTCTTTAACCGTTTCATGATATCTATTGCGATTCTGACTCTAATATATTCACCGAAGAAATCATCTATTTCATCAGTGGCTACATCTTCCACTCTTCCAATCTTTGAGCCCATTTCACGTATTGTATTTATACCCGTACACATTAGCGGCACATTATGTAATTGCGCCCAAAATGAAACATGTGAGAATGGTTGGTTTGCAACATTTCCTATCCCTCTAGATTCTTCCAAAACAATGAGGGCTCAATCAAAGTGCCATGACCCTTCTGTTAACACCCTTCGTTTATCTTATTCTTTAAAGAATTTAAACATCAAGGTTTTGTTGCGCAAGCTTTCTACCTTAATCATCCCTACTGGACACCATGCTTGTTGTAATGTTGTTTTAACCCCCTCATGACTTATCCCTTTTGTTGAAAGAATTTTTCCCACCAAACAACCCACTGCTAACTTTTCTCTTTTTTCCTTCATACTACCCCCAAATATAACTTTGTCCTCTTCTTTTTTTTCTTCTAACGTTGTGGCACTACATTTCCTTATCAATTCCTCTGTTTCCATGACTTTTAAAGAATACACCCTGCTTTAAATATGAGTATCAAGATGCTCACCAACCCTCCTACTTAACATTCTTCCCCCAACTCTATAAAGAGATCTATAAAAGTGAAGTTAAAAAGAAAATAAAGAAAACTATAATAACGCTCAACTAGTGAGCATCTCTCCGAAACATACAAATCCAATTTTAGCTCCCATTCGGTGTTTCATCATACAGAGAAAAGCACTCAAAGAGAGAAACCAAATCCTTCCACGAGAAATATTTTTCACCAATATAAAATGTAAAGAAATAAAGGATGCCCTGTATGGTTTATTAAGATTAGGATTAACTGCCAAAAATCTGTTGGTTGCTAAGATTGTAAAATTATTATTTTTCTAGTTTTTTATTTAGGGCTTGTATGTTAATTGTTTGAAGTCCTAGATTTGATTAATTTCATATTTTTTCTAAGATTTGTTTTTTATTTTTTGTAACTTATACTTGATTTTAAAAAATTTACACTTGAATAGAAAAAATAAGATTTTGTGGCTTTTATATAAATGAGAAGTAAATATTATATTTCAAAAATATCTCTATAAAATATATTTGTTTCCTAAACTATAAAATCTAATTCTTTTTCTTATTTTCGTGAAGAGGATACAAATGTCAAATAATCATGTTTAAGATTTTTTTATTTATAAAAAAAAAGATGCCATTTATAATCAAATAGAAAAATAAACATGTCATTTAGATATCCTTATTCAAATCCATGCAGATTTAAAAAAAATAATTGGACCAAATTATGGAAGGCCCAAACTTACGAAAAGTATAGGCCTAATAAAAATATTTTACATGAAAAATCTTAGACCCATTTTCTATAAAAATTGCCAAGGTATTTAGAATTCTAAGTGTTTAACTGCAAGTTAAGACAAATTGTCAAAGACATGATTTAACAAAAAAAAGACCTAGATTCATACTTTACAAAGAATGAGATAGGTCCACTTAAAAAAAAAAAAACAATCTAAGTCCATTACTTACAAAGAAAGATTTAGATCTATTCTTTACAAATAATGACTTAGGTCAAATTTTTAAAAAGAAATACCTAGGTCCATTCTTTATAAACAATGACTTAGGTCTCTCCTCTTATAAAGAAAGACATAGTTCTTTTCTTTACAAATAAAAACCTAGATTCATCCCTTATAAAGAAAGACCTATGTCCATTCTTTATAAAGAATGTCATAGGTTCATTTTTTACAAAAAATGACTAAAACACTTAGAATATATTTCTAAGTAAAATGCCTAAACACCTAGGTTTGTTCTTTACAAAGAATGACTTAGGTCTATTCTTTATAAAGAATGATCTAGGTAATTTTTTTTTATGTAAAAGCCTACATGCTAAAGCTACAAATGTGTATCTACGAGCAAAAATACATTCTACAAAAATAAGCCTACGGGCCAAATAAGCATTCTACGAAATGTGCATACAGGCTAATAAACATTATACGGTATACGCCTATAGGCAAACAAACATTCTAATGAATAAGCCTACATATCAAACACATATTATATGGAATAAGTCTACAGGTCAAATAAATTTTCTATGGAATGAACTTACGATCTAACAAATATTCTACAGAATGAGCCTACAAGCTAAATAAACATTTCTACATAACGATCTTACAGGCTAAGAAGCATTCTATGTAATATGCATATGGGCAAACAAACATACTACAAAATGAGCTTACGGAAATATTTTACGGAATGAGCCTATAGACTTACAGGCAAAGCTTTATAAAATTCACTTATAGGCGAAATATTGTAAAATCAATCCTCTTTGTAAGGAACCAACATAAGTGTTGAATTCAAGCTCAAGCCCATTACAAGTTAAGGGCACAAAATCAAGACAAATGTCCAAATAAAAACTTGTCATTAACAAGTCTTGATGCATATGGATCGGTGTCCTCATACATGGGCTTTGTGGACATATGTCACAATGAGAATGTTACATGTCATGATAACTCCTCTACCTCATTCTTCAAGTTGTCTAAATAAAGGCCAAGCATCCAACATTTGAAGGTAAGGGTAAAAAAAGACATAAAATAAGTGCAAAAACTCTTTTTACAAATTGAGTTAAAAAAAAAACTAACTTGAGTGTCAGAGGATTATCGTCGGCACGCCGACCACTTTTTGACTGAACAATTAAGCACAAAGAAACACGTTATTTGAGGCACACACCTCGAGAAAAAAATAAATGACAAAACTTGACTTAAAAAAAAGTTTTGAGCATAAATTCATCACCATACATTGCGCAAAAATTTACACCAATAGAAAAATTTAGACCCACTAAAATGTTAAATAAAAAATAAAATCTCTATTAAAGTTTCAAAAAATTTCCACATAATTCCCATCAATCTAGGGACTGAATTATATCTGTGACAGGGTGGGGGCAGATTCCTTTGATGGGCAGGATTCAAAATATTCTCTCCAAGTCTTCTGCTCACGTCATCGAGGACACGTTTCGATTTCTCGGTATATCTTACCTGTAAATTATTGGTGATTTAAGTGTGTCCACTGTCCACCCCTCGTCCTTGGACTGAAAACTCGTTTCGAGAATTTGAGTCTTGAGGCTTGCGCTATTTTCTTAGTTATGATGGTGGATGTTTGAATTTTTCTAGTAAGAATAGAATTTAAAAATAAAATTAACTGTTGTCACCACTGCCTACTCAACTTGTGATATTTGTTTTTTTTTCAAAAAATAAATCCGATAGGAGAGTGCCATATCCACACTTGTAATGGATTGTAATAAGATGTGATAAAATTTAATACTATGTTTGTATATTAAAATATTTTATGTATTTTTATTAAATTAATTACATTTAGTATTCAAAAAAATTTAATACCCACCATTTTCGGCCACTTCTACTCACCACCGTCTACCATCACCGGTTATCAGAATTCGATGAAATCAAATTTGCTATATTATTAGAATTATTATCGTCAGATCTATCCAACTATTCAAAGATCACTACTAAATAAAATTTCATTCGTTGAAAAATTACCCGAGAACAACCACCATCCACTTCGGTGCCGTCTGCTTGTCGTTATGGTAGTGGCAGTGTCTCTCAAATTGCTACCAGTTAACAGTGAAGTGTTAAGTGACCCAGTTGTTCTTAACCTTTCTCTTTCGGTGAATGGAATGTCCTTTGTAGTATTTTTTTTTTGGGGGGGGGTACCAGAAGATATATAGATCCGCTAATAAAGATGACAAAAGATCAAGTTTAACTTTAACAGATTCCAGTGCTTGCGGGAAATAACACGCAGAGTTTTAGTTACAGACATCATATATAGTTTATAAAGTGCTGAGTTTGCATTATCCACATTACAAAGAGATTGAGAAAACGAAACATCCTCACTTCCCCACTCTCAGGTCAGCGAGGATGTCACTTGTGTCCACGGTGCATACGCAAGAAGACACCCACATAGAGAATAATGACATGTATATAAATTATTTGCCAACACAGGGTAACAGTCTTATAATAATGGAAGGCTAGTTAAAAGACAAAAATACCCATTCGTTCTCACACAGACAGTAGTCATATAGTTGGCCAACACACGGAAATCACCCCACATACATACAATCATCTCAAAGTGCTTTCGTCTTGCGTTTTGCTTTTGGAACAGCGGCTGTAGAAAAGTAGGTGATTTTCCTCTCTCTGAAGACTCCATCTTCCCCTTTTCCTCTTCTTAATCCATGGATACCGCTTATCACTGGCCACAGGTAACTAAAGAAGCCGTTACTTTTACAAAATCAAAATCATGTTATTTTTTCTTTTCTGAGTGAGGATTTTCAAGACTTTTTAGTTTTTTTTTTTTTTTTTGGGAATTTTCATGTTTGTTTGCTTCTAATAATTAAGTTTACTTTTCCCATATGAGTTGATGTTCAGCTAGTTCCCACTTTTAATTACTTGAATTTAATTATATAGCTGTCCTTTACGATCTTTCATTTCTTTTTATAGTACTTCACTTTCTTTTCTTCTTTTTCTCTTTTTCAACAATCTAATATCAATATCACAGAAGAGCCAGAAAAGTTACTATAATTTGCTTTACTGCTTTTGCAATCCCTCACCAATCTGTAAAGTTGATATAGCTTACTTTGTTTTTCTGTCTTGTTTGTTTCCTTTCACTTTTTGAGCATGAAACTTAGGGACTTTTTTTTTTTTTTTTTCCATTTCTCATTTTATTTTAATTTATTTAATGAATATGATGATGATCAGGGAATTGGATTTGTTACACCCATGGAAGCAGGTTCAAATCCTACGTTAGAGAGGAGGCCAAAGCCACAAAGAGAAAGAGTATTGAACTGTCCAAGGTGTAATTCAACTGATACCAAGTTTTGTTACTACAACAACTACAGCTTTTCTCAGCCAAGACATTTCTGCAAGACTTGCAGAAGATATTGGACAGCAGGTGGGTCTCTGAGAAATGTTCCAGTGGGTGGAGGTTCAAGAAAGAACAAGAGATCATCATCATCATCTGGTTTATCAATGAACCTTACTGATCTCAACACTCCTTGTTTCCCTGATCAGTCTGCAGTCTCATCAGATCATAACCCTAACTCTACGATCCATCATGAATATCATCGGGATCTCAAACTAGCTTACCCTCCAAATTATACTGAAAGCAAAATCTCATCATCATCATCAGCTTCATCAAGTGAATTTAATTCATTCATGGGGATGCCAGCTGCTGCTTCAAATTCAAATGCAAATGCAACATGCCAATCTGGCAACATACTCTTGCAAGAACCAAAAAAAACCCTTGATTTTTCATCATCAGATGGATTTGAGAATAATGGTGCAAGACTTTGGTTTCCTCTGCAAGATATAAAGCCAGAGATTTCAAACACTACTACTGATCGTTTTGAGCTAAATAGAGGCCAAGCACAAGCAGAGTCTACTGGATATTGGACTCGTTTGTTGGGTGGAGGCTCGTGGTAAAATTAATTATTATTGAACAACGTGAATGAACAAGAAGTAGGTGTCTCGTCTTTTGATTACTATTGTTTTTCATTTTTAAATGATGCATGGGTGACTTGTTGAATTGGTCTAAAATTTACATATAATTAGGGTCGTACATGTTTGTTGCTATTGTTATCTATTCTCTCTTTGGAACTGTTTCATCAATGTGAGTGCTTGTATCAGTATCACTTTTGGAGATGGCTATTATTAATAATATGATGCTGTGAAAAAATGAGAGAATCTCAGACCAAGAAAGAAGATTCATTTCTCTCTTATTGAACTTGCACCATGAAGTTTTGGTTATTTTTTCTCTTCTTTAGTGGTCCAAGAATAGGTTGGTATGTTGGTGACGTTTTTTTATTCTAAAGGTGGAGTAATAAAGTTTAAATTAAAATTTTCAGTCTCTGTCTCCCTTAGATTCGATATCGAGTACTGGTTAGCTAAATTAAGCAATTGAAAATCATTAATTCAAGCCACCGAAACAGATCGGTGGTGTTGTTTAAGTAGTGACAAAATAAACAATAGAGATCTTTTAATGTTCTAAGTTCTCTTGAGTCTTAAGTTTCCAAAAATAATGTTGTACCACATATTCATTATCATTGATAATAGCGTGTAATACAATTTAATTAATTTTAATTTTTTATTAATTGACCACCGATCATCTGACTAAATTCTATAAGAAAAGGAAATAAAATTTAGATTACGTGAAAATTCTTGTCTCAATTCAATGTAAAAGTATGCAACCATTAACAATAGTAACGAACAAATTAAATGATTTTGTTAATGTTATTATTATTTTTTTTAAGAGTTTATTTTTTATTTTTTGAAAAGTTTGAAAGAGTTTATTTTACTAATTCATTTATGGGATATTTTCATTATTTTGTGGATGTGATTTGGCACTAGATTAAATATATGTGTGGTTTTCTAGTTGCTTGACCAAAAAGTGAGTTCGAATGATGGTTGTCCAATCCTTCACAAAAGCAAACTTTTTTCTTTTTCTTTTTATTTTCTCAATTGCCAGTAAACAGGCAAGAAGTGTCAGGTCTCATGTATCATCAGCTGAGCTCCATCTGAGGTCTTGAGAGAGATTCTTGCACCCATTAAATCATCTTTTCACGAAGCAGGGAGAATCTGAATTCTGAACAAGAATGAATAATCTTGAGCCTCAAGTATTTGGTGTGAGTGCACTTGAGCTAGCCATTCCCCCTCACATGGCATCCCTCTTTATGCAGGCTTTGCATGTGATAGTGATACATCAACTACAGGAATCTTTGCGTGAACATCAAGTTTGAAAAAATTATTAATCACCTGATTATATTTGGGAAATTTACACTAATAACCATAAAAATTTTAGTTTTTTTCATCTTAACCCCTCAAACAAATTTCTATCAACATTAGCCATAAAAGAACCGTTGAGACCAAATTACCCTTCTCTCTCATCTCCCTTTCCTCTTCCTCTTGCCTTCTTCTCTCCAGTTCTCTATTAATTTCAACATCCACCTCTTTCTTCTTCTTCTCTCTCCTATAATCCTCGTAATCGTTCGGTCTAGCGGGGTCGTGCTCCTCGATTACGGTCGAAGTCACGTCGACCAATGCCGGTTGCGGCAGCGCTACCACGTCGTCGGGGGAAGGTGCGATTGCAGGTGAGGAATGGAGTCTAGTCGGGAGAGAATTTTGGGTGGTTTTGGGTTTGGATTGGGGCTTGAGGATGGTTTGTGGTGGCGCGAAAATTGACCAGACAGTGGTGGTCGTGTTGGTGGGTTTGTCCTCATCGGAGGGTGGAGGTAGGTATCCGTACAGCCCGCCTAGCATTTCGCAACGTGGCTTTTGATGGAAAATCCCGGGGAATTTGAATTCCGAAATTGGATTTTAGAGAATTAAAAAGCTGATTTTGTTTTGTTGTTTGGGTTGTCTGATGAGATTCGATCTGAGGTAGAAGAAGATATTACATACGAATAAGAAGAGACGAACAAAGACGAAAGGACTGGCGAAAACAAACAAATACTGAGGTAGAAGAAGGCAACCTGTCGCACCAAGGCATGGTGCGACAGGTTGCCTGTGGCACCAAAGTTGGGTGCGACAGGTGCCGGTCGCACCAAGGCTTAGTGCGCCAGGTGCCTGTCGCACCAAAGTTTGGTGCGACAGGTGCCTGTCGCACCAAAGCTTAGTGCGACAGGTGCCTGTCGCACCAAGACTTGGGCCTGTCGCACCAAGTTTCTTTTCGTTTGTAAAGAAGGGTAATTTGGGGAGAAAAGCGTGTGTTTGGCTAATGTTGATAGAAAAAAGTTGAGAGGGTTAATTCGAAAAATAGTAAAAATTTTATGGTTATTTTCGTAAATTTCCCATTATATTTTTATGTGCTCCTAAACATTTTAATTTTTATTTTTATAAGTGCAGTACAATTCTATGTAAAAAAGGAGCAACCAAAAGAATTAAAAATGAAAATAAAAAAGCACTTATTAATCCATAGATAAATGCTTGGTGTAGAGAAAAAAGAGAGAAAGACGAGAGAAATAAAAAAGAAAAGGGAAGAGAGAGAATGGATGTATAGAGAAAGAAAATATAAAATTTTCTCATATTTCTCTCATCTTTTTCTACACCTAATACTACTCTAATCCATATCCTCTCTCGGAAAAATTTTATAATACATCTGTTGTATCATGTCACTCATACAACAAGTAAATAATATCATGACATGTGTGCATTTATTTTATAAACTATCATACAAGTGGTGGTTCTATTAAATTTAATTACACTTATTATATATACATTAATTAATTATATGCAACAGATGTATTCTATAATTTCTCCCTAGCGAGGCCTTCGATCTACATGCCACGCCACCTAATGATTTCCACTAAAAGCCACACGGTTTTGAAGACCCTTGCTTTGCAATATAATCCAATTTCATGAAAGTTCTTTTACCTCTTTGCCCATACTACTTCGCTCATTTGCTCGCTGTCCGTGAAGATAATATAAGGCTCTAGCTTTGCTGGCATTTCACTTCTTCTGTCACGGATGGGACCCACACAGACATTCCTCTTTCCGACCATGCGTGATAATTAAGAAAACAAAAGGTTAAAAAAGTAAAAGAAGTAAAAGTAAAAAGTCCAATATAGCAACCTCCCAACAAAAGAACCTTAATTTAATTATTAGAGTGAAATATCTCAACGCGTTCATTCTCTTTCAATATTTTTTTAAGGTATTTTGATAACTTTATCGTTGATGAATTTAAATAATTAAAATAATTGATAAAAAAATTTAAAAAATAATTGTAAATAATTTAATTTTTTTTTAAAATTAGTTAAACAAATGGAGGGTATATATAGTATAATCTCTCTATAATCATAATGTTATGACCAATTAATTTTATTTCTATGAAGAGAGATGTAGTTACAAAATTACTATTTTGAAATTATCATAGTGTAAGAATATAGACATTAATAATTAATGTCAAATTTAATATATATACATTGATAACAGAGATAAACATAGTTTTCAAAAACCAGTACATATATTAGTGTAGCGTTTGGAATATACAAGTCATCTTAAATATTTAAATATTTACATTTTCTTAAATATTTTCCTCCCATTAATGTAAATTCTATAAATGCTATAACTGTTTTGGTAACAACCCTAATCATTGTCCTAAACAATTTTATAAAAATATTTTTTTATCCTAAACCTATGTAATAAACCATATATATGTTATAATATATAAATAATTATTGTTATGTGGAGTCAAATTTCTTAAGTGGAGATCTAAAAAAATTATAACTTATTGTAATGTGATGTTTATTTTTATTTATTATTTGTCCAAATTAGAATCAAATTTTATTATGACTATATAAAATATCACTATAAAGAAGTTTTAACATAGTATATATGCTACATAAATCCTCCATTTTTTAAATCATATACGTTTTGTCCAAGTTCATGACTTTAACCAGTAAGAGTCTCTTAAAGCTGTGAATGAAGGAGCTTTATATAATGGAGGTCCTTTTCTTTCTTGCCAAACTCGGATATCAACTCTCTTCATTTTTATTTGCACCATCATCCTCAGTAGGGGTGGGCATAAACCCACAACCCATGGGTTTACCCAAACCCAAACCAAATTAAATGGTTTGGGTTGGGTAAATTATGAAAATGGGTTAAATGTGAGTTTTATATAATAAAAAAAATCATTTCATTATGGGCTTGATATGGTTTACTCATGGGTCATGAACAAAACCCCAACACTCAAACTTGTCAAATGCAATAAATGAAAACAAAAGCAAATAATTGAAAAGTTATTATTAAATTGTTCACGGCGTGATCAATCGTTAACAGTTAGAAAATGAAAACAACATATAAAAACAAATATGAATTAAATAAATAATATTGTATATAATTAAATGAGATGAAATTAGTGTTTGATGAAATGAAATTATTATTTTTTAATTTATGAACTCATATTATACTTACGTAATTACCGCTTTTATGTTTCTAACAGAATAAGAAAAACACCAAATCTATATTGTTGTTTTCGTATTTAAATTAAATTGTGGTAATAATGTTGAGATGGTTTTTTAGAGCATAGTTGCCTAGCCCATTGGAAGGAAATTATTGATAATTATGAGAAATGATATTTTGCCACTGATAAAACATTATTGTGACAGAAATTATAAAGCCTTATTATAAATAAAATTAACATTTTGTGTGCTATGTTGATACTGTAGCATAAATAATACTTCCTTTTTTATTTTGATGGGATTTATTGACATTGATCCTCCACAATTATAAGTCAAAGGATACATTTTTTTAGTTAAAGAAATTTTATTATTTTAATTAAATGGCACTCACATAAGTTTTTTTTTTTTGTGTCTTTCTTTGAATTTACCTATTGATGTTATGTTTGTGGAAGTTTATTATTAGAGTTTACGTTCTTATTTATTGAGAATTAATGATTTTTGTGATTAAACTTTATTTTAATTTTCTAAGGATTAAGTTATTGTAAAATTTATTATTTATAATTTTTATCCACTATATTTTTTTCATATTTTAGTATCAATTTAATAATTAATAACAATTAATAATTTTTATATAATTAAATTTATTAAAATAAAAAATATTTTGATAATAAAATTTAAACCAAACCCAAATGGATTAGTTTGAGTTGGGTTGAAAATATTTGGGTTGGTTTGGGTCGAATCCAAACTTTTATGGTTTGGTTTGGGTTGATTTAAAACCCAATACATACCAACTCATGCCCACCCCTAATCATCAATATTGTTCTTATTATAATTACTATTTTACTTTAGTCGATATAACAATTTTTTCCTGAACAATAAAAAATAGATTTCCATTTATTTCTTCTCTTGATTATATTCAATCAAAATTTCCTTTCTTCATTTACTCTGCTATGCAAGCTTTACTCATTTGTACAAAAGTACAAATTAAGTATAATAATTTCTTTTCTCCTCAAATCCAAAAGTTATACACTACGCTCCAGAACTAAGGATTTCTCAAAATAAAATTTCTACTCTCAGTTAGGATTCACATCAAATTACCACATATATAGAGGACACATTTAGGAATAAATAGGAATGGTATAAATATTTTATGTATTAAACAGAAGTGAATAAAAGAATAATGTAACTATTGTTCTTATTGATTTGTTTTTAATTTTCGCCCTAAAAATCACCATACATGTAAAACGGGAAAAACAGTGAAACCCCTATTGTTTGTCTGAATTAATCGAAATTCTCCTGATACTTTTAAACACATCTAAACCGTCTTGAGTGTCAAACTTTTTGTTGATCTTACTATTTTATTCTTGATGGTTGTTTGATATTGAGAATACAATAATCTTTAATTATTTAATTAATTGAATAACTTTTTAATCATAATTAATTAAAATTTAAAATTTAAAATTATGGAAAAAGCAAGGGAATTGTTATAATTTCTTAATTCATTCTGAAATTTTTTCAAAATTATTAAAATTAAATGTAAAATTAATACACACACCACACACTGTTTTTATTGTTTCAAATACCCTCTAACTTATTATTCTTCAAAAAAAAAAGTAATTGCACATTTGTTTTGCATATAACTTCTCAATTATTTCTGAAAAATTTTAAATTAATTGAAAAATTATGACAGTCCCATTACTTTTTCTAATAATTTTTATTTAATTTTTTAATTAATTATGATAAAAAAATTATTCGTGAGTGAATAATTAAAGGTATTTATATTCCCTACATCAAACTAGGGGTGGGCATCGATTCGGTTAAGTTTGGTTCGGTTTCGGGATAAATTTTTGGTTTCGGTTCGGTTCAAGTCCTAAATTCAAAAAATCCGTTCAGTTTTTAGAGAAAAAAAAAACTGAACCGGAACCGATAGTTTGGTTCGGCTTCAATTTTTCAGTTTTTCGGTAACGGTTCACATAACGGATCAGATTAACAAATTAGTTTTTCAGTTTATCTTAACTTGAACACAAGGCCTACTATAATCAATGTATAATCAACAAAAAAAAATTTACAAATTTGTATAAGAAAAAAAAAATTACAAACTTTTGGACTAAAATGAATAATTTTTAGAATCATCATCATGGTTTTTAATATCAAAACTTTTGGCTCAAAAAATAAATAAAATCAAATAAGTTTCTATGCCATAATATAACTTATCAAAAACATAGGGATCAGAATGTTATCTTGCATTGTTGACTTTTGGTCAATGACCCTTTTATAAAAGAAAGGGACCCAAATGATATTATCGATTCGGTTTGAGTTTTTTGAAGTTTGATCCGAAAACCAAACCGAACCAAAAAATTGAACCAAATTTCTATATTCGGTTTTTTTGAAATAAAAAAAGATCTGTAACCGAAAAAACCGAACCGAATCAAATTTTTTTTAGTTCCAATTCGGTTTTGCCCACCTCTACTTCAAACAACCACCAAATTAAAATGGTTATATTAAAAAAAATATTGACACTTGAGAAGGTTTCGATATATTTTAAACCATAAGAGAATTTCGATAGTTTAGTCAAAGAAAATGCGATTTCACCCTTTTTTTCCACGTAAAACCGTAAGAAAATTATGAACAGGCTAGTATTTGATTTGGGTTAAGGCCATGACCAGGTCCACATACACATATTCTATTGGATTTATTCACTGTACACAGAAAAGTACTTCTAGTTTAGTAGTATAGTAGTACTATTGACACCCCGAAATATCTTAATAAAGCCCCAATGCTTGAGATATTCCATTAAAAGAGTTTAAAAATTCGATTGGTATCTTTGAGTTAATGGAAGGCTTTTATGTGAGATGTTTAATTGGGACAGGAGCACTTATCACCATGATGATTCAATATATCAATATTTATTTGCTGCAAAATAAAAAATTAACAATTTTTTAAGTCAAAACTGAATAACACTACTATGCTGGTATCAATTGTTGCCGTGCTTTGTGATTGTGACTTTTGAGATTGTCAAGTTCATGAATGTTCAATTCCCACAAAAAAAAAAAGACAAAATAATAGATTTTCATAGGTACTGAAAGAAATTGATACTGAATTATTGAAAGATAAAAATTACATGGTTATTTTGGGTATTATGGAAGGCGCAGATAGCAAATCTTTGACTTTTTTTTTTTTAAAAGAAAAAACTAATTGTTACCCATTTAAAATCGGTAGATGACCTTGCACTTTTCAATTTAATAAAAGCCCATACGAATTTGACTCTTTCTTTCCCTCATTATCATGTTTAATAATAAATTCTTATTTCAACTTTTGGGTAGTATTTGTTGGGGGTGATAATTCAAATCGGGTTAATCCGAACCAAACCAAAAATTTATTTGAGTTCACTTTAGTTTGAGTTCACTTTAGTTTGGTTAGTCCTTCAAACCTAATCATATTGATTTAGTGAATCCAGTCTGGTTAAAACCCAAACCGAATTGTAGTCCTATTGGATTCCATGCTAAAATTTAGAAAAAAAAGGGAAAAAACAGAATTCTTGGATTCCAGTCAGGAGTGCATAATTTGCCTAACTTATTGCCGCAATTTAGTTCCATGTCTCTTATGTTTCCTTCTGTCAAACCTTACAGCACATTCAACATGTCTTGATTAGCAAGGTCCTTTATGTCTTCTCCAAATTTGATAAGCTTTCACATCTTTTGGGATAATCTATAATCAGTGCATGGAACACATTCTCTCCTTTGTTGCCACATTTTCGACACTAGGGATTCTACATAAGTTTCTTCTTCCATAGGTTCTTAGCATAATACGCGCCTTGCTTATCATAAGCCTACAAAAGATAATTAGGTTCTGGACATCTTGGAAAGGGAATATGCATTATTCTTTCAACATACTCTGGTACAAAATGCTGTGTAATTAGGTTTTCAATCCATTTGTGTTGTTCATTGATTAGAAAGCTATTGTAGCTTCTATAAACAATGTTGCTTGGGATAAAATCTTAAAAGTCATGATTCTAGGAATTTAATTGCTACTGTAAATCTGCTCATTCTCCCCATTTCCAATCCTCCACCTTAAACCTTGGCGAGTCACCTATCTGCTCCACAGTATACTTATCCAAATGAAAGAAGGCTTATATCTCAACTTAGCAATTAGAAAACAAAATGCTTATAATATCTCACTTGCAAAACTTTAGCCATCGGTGAGTTTAGGAATTGGATAATCCTCCAACTCTGCTTTACCACTAGTACTTGGTTAAACCTTGACAATCTTTCCCATCTTAATGAATATGTCTTTTATCTCTTTCAGAGGCCCACCAAAAACCTAAAATTGCTCAATAAATGTTTTCATATAAATCCACATGGTATAAAATGGGACTGCCCCAGGAACAACTTTAATTAACACTTCCTGTTCCCCACTTGAGAAAAGCTTGCTGTTCTAACTTGATATCTTACTATATAAGCACATTTAGTTTGATATCATTGAAAAAGTTTTATCTTTTTCCTTATAATTACAGATGGAAATCCAACTTACTTTTCATGTCTCGAGCAACATGAAGCTAAAAAAATATTCTGGTTGTATCCACTTGACCAATCGAAGTATTCTTTTTGAAAAATATTGAAGATATGTTCTAAAGCTCCAGCATAGCAATCAAAAATAGCTTTTAAATTATTACAATTTTCGTGGTAGCTTTGGTGAAAATAAGAATAACATCTGCAAAAGGAAGATGAGTGATTGACAAGTCTCTGTTAAATCTCAGCCCATGGATTAATTTCTTTGATTTAGCTTGTAACAGAAATTTAGCATAATATGAACAAACAGATATGGGGATAAGATGCACTCCTGTCTCTATCCTCTTTTGGGCAGATCAAGCTTTTTCCTACACCATTTATCAACACAAAGAATAATCATGTTGTTATGCATGCATCTTTTAATTAAATCAAACCATTCTACCAAAAAAAAAAAAAAAGCCTATTCTTCTCATAGTTCTCACTAAAACTTTTCATTCCACTCTATCATAAACTTTGCTTATATAAAGCTTTACCGCAACTAAACCATTTTTCTTGCCTTTCTGTTTAAGCGAACAAGTTTTAGTTTTAGTTATAATTCTGTATATGATATCACACAAATTGATAGGCCTATATTTTGTCACCTTTTTAGGCTTTCAATTTTAGGGATTAAAGAAATGTAAGTATGACTTAAAGAAGCAATACTACCTACATAATTAAGATTGTCCAAGCATGTTGTCAACACTCCTTTGTTTACTGACCTCTAATGCTTCTGAAAAAAGGTCGTTAGGAATCCATCTAGACCTGGATCCTTTAATGGGCACATCTGAGTTAATGTGGCTGAGATTTCATCTTTTGTGAATGGCTTATCTAGTATCTTATTCATCTCATTTGTCACTTTGAACAACATACTTGTAGCACAGCTTCATTTGGTTTTGGGAACGATTTGTTGATGTGAACAAAATTTCAATGTAGTCACATAACATTCTTTTTACATCCTCTGGATCCTCTGTCCACTTATCATCTTCATCTAAAATAACCAAATCTTATTCTTTCTTTTCTTATTGAAGCCTTCGTATTAAAAAAATTGTGTCTTGATCTCCTTATTCTAGCCAATCATCCCAAGACCTCTAGTATAGTAGATTTATTCATTCATAATTATACCATCAAGCTGTTTCTTAGTACTGTTGATACTATCCCTATCAACATTTTGAAGATGTTGTTGCTTTATAGTCTCAATTCTTCTATCAGTTTATACTCCACAATTTGAGTCGAGCCAATAAGTTTTTGGCTGTTTTGTTTTAATTCTGCAAAGTATTTTGTACAAACTAATGTGGCGTTAATTCATTGGTTGAATTAAATATCTCTTGGCCCACATGATTTATGTCTATTATTTTATATTTTCATTCAACTAATAAATTAATCCCACATTAGTTTGTACAAGTTAAGTTTGTATAAGAATTTATGGTTGTACCATCACTCTTCTCTATAGCATCATTCATTATCCAGCTACTTTATCTTCACTATTTCTTTTCACTTTTCATAAAAGCTCCGTAAATTCTCATAATGATCATGAGGAGTGGGTTTTTTTAATGATATTTGATGCTTCTTTCATTTGCTTCTTTATCCATTAAACCAAAGTCATTGCTATAGTTGCATAAAACATATTACCCCAAAGCCCAAATTCTGTTCCATAAGAAGCAATCCAATCCTTCTTCAATTAATGGGTTTCGTATATTTGATTGGACCATACAAAAGGTTGCCTTTTTCCATCCCAAACTCATAAAAATTCATATTCTCTAATTACATTTCTAAATGCAAACATCAACTTCACATCTCCATCATTCTCCTCTAATTTTTCAAAAGGTCTTAAAATTTCATTGAAATCTCCAAAACAAAGCTAAGGTAGTGAAGGAAAAGCACCTAAATTTTTATCTTGCCTATGGATGACTATAAGTTCCTGTACATCTTCAATAACTGTCATTTTTTAATATGCACAACTGTATCAATATGATGCTTACTATAGGACTTGACTTCCCCCATCATTTCTGTGCACCATATTACTGCCAAGTCAACTCCCAATCTCACTTTTCCTACTTCAAAATAATTGTCATAACCTAACTCACTACACTTATCCAGCATTTGCTCAGGCTTCAGCTTTGTTTAAAGCAACATTATCTGATACTTTTGCAATTGGAGAATCATTTTGGCTTCATGGAACATCTGGTCATTCCCTAACCCCTGAACGTTCCAATTTATAATCTCCATGGCTATTGGTAGGGTTGGTGACCAGCCTCGCTGTTAATTCTTCCATGTTTTCCACTACCATTTTATATGACTGAGGAAGAAGCTATTTCTATACTAATGCGACAGGAAAGGTTGCAGGATTTTTGTTCCTAATGTGGGTGTATTGGAATAGAGAGTGTACAAAGTATAAGAATCAACCAAAGAATGATTTATCATAAGCCCATGGATTACACCTCTGACCATAGCTGAAAAATTCAAGCACAGCAAGAGAACAGACAAAGAGAATGCAACTAAAAACCAAAGCCTAAAATTTAGCATCACAAGATTGCAACAACAAACTGCTTGATTTTAACCAGGTCAAGAAGATAGGCAAAACCCCACCCGATTACTAATGGATACTTGTGAGAAAGTAATGCAAGATGGTGATGTGCCAAAATTGGTGAAAAATAGTGGTCAACATCAGAAGGAAACAGTTGTAGGGAACAGGAGCTAAAAACGGGAAAACTTAAAAGAGGATGAAAATGGAGCCAAGCTAGATTTAGAAAATGATAAGAGTAATAAGAGGAAAAAGAGCAGGAAAATAAAGTTGATCAAAGGTGTTCTTATAATATAACCCCTCAGCTGGCCAAACTTATGGCACAACCCAAGCAAACAAACTAAAGGCCAGGAAAAACAAGAAAGGATTAGGAATGAGAGAGTGGAGTTAACAATTATGTCCACAACCATAAAATGACTGGCTATTAAGGCTACTTGGGCAAGCCCAGAAGCCAAAAAAAGAAGATAGGCAACCTAACAATTATTAGAATTGACAAAAAATTTGACACATTTTGATTATTCTATACAAATAAGGCATAAATAAATGGACATAGATATTAAATTTGACATGATTATTAAATGAGTCGGGTTTGAGTTAACACGATTTTTTGCATGTCGAGTTACGGTTAAAAGTTGTTAACCCATTTACTCAATTAATGACACGATTATATTTTTTATTTTAAATCAATTTGTAGGTTTTTGTCATTAAAACTTAAATACTAAATATGATTCTCTCGTTTTTTGGGAGAGGGGGAAAGGGAGCATGAACATATACATGTTGTTTTATTTATAAAATTCTATATAGATTTAGAATTTTAATAGTGTAAATATGTAATATATATTTCAAATATCAATAAATAAGAGTTCAAATGATTTTCTTTTTGGGGGGGGGGAGGATGAACATATATATAATGTTTTATTTATAAAATTTTATATAGATTTAGAACTTAAATAGTGTAAATGTTGTGATATTTTGGTCGAATATAGCATAAATGTTTGATGTAAATCTTGTTAAATATATAGTTATTAAGCGGGTTATTAGATAACCAATTTATTTTTTGTGTTGGATTATGGTCTCAATATTTGAGACGGTTATGAAACGGATTGTGTTTGGGTCAATTAAATTTAACATGACATGAAACTAATACGACACAAACACTACTGGTTGACTCTTTTTGCCTGCCCTTACAATGATGATACCCCTCACTTCACCAAAAGCGAAGCAGATGCTAAGGTGGGGGTTAGAAGAGAAGCAAGATGATGAAAGCATGGATAACTCCAGATCATCATGAGAGGCTTAATAATAACGATAGAGACTCTAAGCTTGATTACTTCTTCCCCCATACAATCATCATTTGCAACGGTTCCAACTTCTTCAACTTTGCTAATAGCTTCAATAAGTTCCGTTAACGTCTCTCTATCTATCCACATAATGGGCACATTTTGGGGTTGTAACCAAATGGATACATGGGTAAATGACTGCTTTGACACATCTCCAATACTCTTTGGTTCTGAAAATAAAATGACTGCCTTAGCAAAATGCCATGGCCCTCTTGTTAGTGTCCTCTTTTTATCAGCGTCTACTCCAAACTTAAGAATGAATACATTATTCCCTTAACTTTCTATCTTAAATTCTCTTACGTTCTGCTCCAGCTATTTTGAGCCATTCTTTGTTAACACTCTTGTTTATCAGCACCTTTTCGACAAGATAGCCAGCTACAATCTTCTCCTCTTTAGATTTCATTTGCTTTTGAAAGAGGATTTGCCTTCCTTCAGCTGTGTTAGCTTAATAGCTCTGCACCTTCAAATTAGCTCTTTTGTCTTTATAGTTTTAATACAAATAATTTGGATGCAGTGTTATGGTATATATGAGTTGGTTTCCATTTTCATTCCTTTGCCTATTGTGAAAATATTGAAGTGAAAGTTGTTGAATGTACCAAGATAATTTGAGGGAGCATGTACCTCCACAAATAATGTCAGTGTTTTCAAATTCAGAGAGCGTCCCCTATTGTTTATTTATGTAATTTAAATAAAAAAGATTACAACTGTCCTTCTAAGACTATAGGCATGTGCCAACAAAATAACTAACAAACTAGCTTGGGCTCTAACTACTCCAACAGCTAACCTGACTTATTTAAATAATGAAAGAAACAAATAAAATAAATTAACTGGAACAAAATGTAAAACATGTAACAACTCTTCCCCTTTTAAATTGAAATATTGTCCTCAAGGCTAAATGCTTGAAGTCAATTTCTAGGAACTCATTACAATGGCAACAAAATTTTAGGAGCACTGTCAATAATTTCCATTTCTTCATCAGCATCACTATCGTTGAAGCAAGCTTGAATCATAAATAGTTTTTTACAACGATGTTCACGACCATATCGTTCATTACATTTGAAGCATAATTCTTTCTTTCTTTTTTCATTTATCTCTTCCGTGGTTAACCTTTTGATTGGTGTTGACGCCGAACCATTTGGAGCTTCAGAATGTATGGACAAAAAATTTAATTACTTTTGAGTAAGATCACAAGCTTCATATAATCGAGCCAGTCCAGTGGATGATGATAGTTTGTTTGGCTTGTTGGCTCTAACATCAGTTCGAATGGGTTCCCGAAGACCTCCAACAAAACAACTGACTAGCTTAGCTTGATCCATTGGTCCTGTCTTAGCCAAAAGTTTCTCAAATATTTCTTGGTAATCTTGCACTGAACCTGTTTGCTGCAATCGAGTTAATTCAGCAAAGAAATCCAAGTATTGATTGGGTCCATGCCTTGAATTTAGTCCTTTCTTAAAATCTTCCCAAGAGACAATTGACAACTCTTGTCGTAGCAATTAGTACCATAGATGAGCTCCACTTTCCAGATGAAAAAAATGCCAAAGGAACACATTCAGTGGCCAGAATTTCATGGAGTTCAAAAAATTGCTCTGCCTTGCATAGCCATATGGTTCGATCCCCTTTTCCTTCATAATAAGGGAAATCAACTTTAACAGTTTTTGGCAAATATAACCCTAGAGACTAACTTTGACGATTCTAATTAGTTTTCTATCGAACACCTGGTGTGCTCTTTGGGGCAGCAGAATTTTCTTCCTCATCTTGATTTTGCATCCAAGCATTGGGGTTCCCTGCCGACTCATTCACCTGGCTAGCAATCTGCTCTACTCTTATACTAAGCTTGTTGATAGTCTCTGCTAATTGTTGTAAGAGATCTCCTTGTCCAATGACATTTTCTACGGCTTTCTCCAATTGTTCCACTCGTTGATCCATAGCCAAGCTTTGATACCAATTTGGTATATATGAGCTAGTTTTCGTTTTCTTTTCTCTGCCTATTGTGAAAATATTAAAGTGAAAGTTGTTGAATGTACCATGATCATTTGAGGGAGCCTGTACCTCTACAAATAATGTCAGTGTTTTCAAATTCAGAAAGCGTCCCCCTGCTGTTTATTTATGGAATTTAAATAAAGAAAGATTACAACTGTCCTTCCAAGACTATAGGCATGTGCCAACAAAATATCTAACAAACTAGCTCTAGCTCTAATTACTCCAACAACTAACTTGACTTATTCAAACAATGAAAGAAACAAATAAAATAAATTAACTGGAACAAAATATAGAACATGTAACATGTTAATAACTTTTTACAGCAACACTGTAATAAATGAGCACCTGATAATAACCCGATTAATGGAATAGATTTGAGAGCACAGAAGGAAAGAAGCTTTTTGTTGAAACCCAACTAGTGGGTAAAGATAGAGAGTCATAAGAACCTACACAACTTCCATTCAATGATTCAAAGTTCAAAATTTTGAGAGGAAACTTGAAAAAAAAAAGATTGAATTAGCTCTCAACTTTGGCTCTTTCTTTCTCTTGTTACCAAGTTTAATAAAAAAATTATTGTTTCAACTTCTGGCACTATAAGAAAAAAAAAGGTTTTAACATGTAATGTAGTTGTTAAACATCTTCAACAATTCGGCTGCAAGCTGTGAATGTTAATATTGTCTTAAGTTGAAATTTATCAACAACATTTTATGTTCGATGTTAAAAGTCTTTTGCCTGTTGTTAAAATGTAGTTAACCACACTCAATAAATGTGGTTAAAAACTTGTTTTATTTCTATGTTTTCAACAACATGCAGATGCAAGTTGTGAATAAAAATTTTTTAAGGGAAAAAATTGTATATACATTTTAATTACAAGCTCCTGTTAATACTAATAATATCAAATTCTAATAATTTATTAATAATAAATAATCCATTAACATCCTAATATAATTGTCTATACAAATATTATTAAAAGTGTACAAGAATTTAATAACCCAAAATAGTAATTCTTATATTGATGTCCTTCTTTTCCCAATGGTAATTTCACTTAATACTAGCAAAACCTTTTAAACAAATCTAATTCTTCAATCCCTCTATAATGGCATTAGCAATATCACTACTAGAAAAATGGTCTTTTGTGACACTTGTCTTCTGACACTTTATTATAAAGTATTAGTAATTACATGTATTTGGGGCATTTTCCGTGTTTAACAGATAAGTATCACAAATTGCTAATACTACGGTATCAGTAAATTAAATATCACAGATTCGTGACACTAAAGTATTAGTAGTTAAAAAAATAAAATTTTAATTTTGTATCGAGTAATAATCGAACCGAAGACCCCTAAGCCATAACCTTTTTATTTTAACCGCTATACCACTCAGTCACAAATTGCATTTTTGAACTTATAAATTAATAAATAAATAAATAAATATTAAAACTTAAAACCTAAAACCTAGAAACCTTTCATGTATGGTCTGTGTGAAACCTAAAACCTAAAAATTTTTGTTAAGTAAAAAATCTATCTCACTGCCACCGAAGCTTTCTTCCTTCTCTCTCCTTCCCTCTCTCTCGCTCTCTTTCTTTCTCTAACAATGATCTACCTTGAAAGCCGCCTCTGTCAACACCTTGAAACCCGTCGTCCTTAAGCTAAAATATCCCTGAAAAGAACCCAGAAAGTGCTGTGAAGAATTTGGGCAAAACTAATGTTTGAAAGTCCGAATCAGTGTTGTGGTAATTCTTTGTCTTATTCTCTATTCTCATTGTTTAAGTATTTATCTGTTAATTGATTGATGTTTATTGAGTGCAAATGAGAGCTTGCACTTGTTTGGAAATCTAGCCATCTAGGGTTTTTGTTGCTTATAATCTAATTTTTTGTTTAATAAAATAAATAAAACGCAGCTTTATTATAGGTGGAATTCAGTTTATTAAGTGAAAGAATGATTACAATTGGTGATTATGGATTTAGGTTGAATGCAATTTGTTACTTAAAAGAATAATGGCAATCAACAATCATGGGTTTAGTATGTATTATATATTTCGTTTAATGGTGTGTATGAAAACCCAAACCTAAAATTTTCTTAAGTAAAAATCTTCATTCTCCCTCACGACCTATAAGCCCATCACTCTCTCTCTCTCTCTCTCCCCCCTCTTTCTAGCTAACAACCCAAAACTTATTGTGAAACCACCATATCAATCTTTCAAAGCTCATTAGTTAGCTAGTTATTGTGAAAAGTAAGCTTTTGTTTGCTTTTATGTCTGATTTTACTTTAAACATTGGGATTGTTGATATTCGAGTTGCTGGACACTTGATTTTGAGGTGAAAGATTAATTAATAGTTTACGAAATTATGCTGAAAATTTGAGGATTGATAGACTATTGTTGTGAACTTGGTTGTTTCTGAACTTGACTAAATGACTTTCAATTGATTTGAAAGTTTGATTAAACTAAGTTTAAATGAGAACATTTTAATTCTGGAAATTTTGGAATGAATTGGGTTTATATTTGATTTTGAATGGATTTCTCAATATGGTTGGTTGTTGTCCAATTTTATTAGAAATTACATATGTACCATGTTTGATATTACAAACATATAGTCTAACAGAGTTAGAATAAGCTGAAATTCGGATAAACTACACTTCTATTTGCATACTTCGAATCTAGAAAGTTTTATTTTGATTGAAGTTGTAATTTATTTTTAATGATTTTTCAAACTCTGTTGTCTCTGCAGTAACTTCTTTTGACAGAATTGTTCATTAATCTTTGATCCTATCAAACACCAGCCTAATGATATCGGAATAGCCTCAAATTTTAATATGTTGTTGACTTATATGTCCACTTAAAATCTGGAAAGTATCATTCTGATATATTTATTATTTTAAATTTAATATATATTCAAACACCTGCTGCTACTTTTATAGTTTCATATGCAATTTTGACAGAACTGTTCATTAATGTTTGATCCTATCAAACACCAGCCTAATGATATCGGAATAGCCTCAAATTTTAATATGTTGTTGACTTATATGTCCACTTAAAATCTAGAAAGTATCATTCTGATATATTTAGTATTTTAAATTTAATATATATTCAAACACCTGCTGCTACTTTTACAGTTTTATATGCAATTTTAACTTATATAGTTTTATCATGTGAGAAACAAATGTAGAGTTGTCCAAATGACTTGGAAATTTGATTTGTGGTGCATTGACATGTCTAATTATGTTTTGTTCATAACATTCCAAATTAAATTAAAGAGAATCTTAAATTCAAGCTGTCAACGTTTCCTATTAAATCTGATTAGTGATAAATCTACTAACTTGCAGTACTTTTCAGGGAAAAAAATGTGTCAACACTGTGAATTGTAACGGGAGAAGAACGTACCAAAGGCATAAATCTTTTTTCATTATATTTGGGACTATTCTTAAAGGTTAGTCTTTTCCTTTTTCCTTTTTTTCTTTTTTATTTAAGGTAATCATATTCTTTTTAATTTTAATTACAATCAATTTGGCGCTGTTAGACAACTCGCACCAACCAATCCAACAGCAAATGAAGATACCATTTTTGAAATGCATTCAATTTTTGACAATAGCAAAAAGAAAAAGGAAAAATGATACTAGTTTAGGCTTTAGGAAATTTGCATCATGATTCTTGCATTGCAGCTGCCTCTATCTCGGTGCTCTCGGAGAAGTAATCTTGCTTGATTTTGCGTGATAGTTGATACAAGCCCGTCCTAGCCATTGCAAAATTGACACTAAAAAGGTTCCAGTTTTTTATATTGTAGTTTGAAAAGTCTGCAATGTTTGCTATGCTGATGCCCCATTTGAATGTTGGAGCCCAAAAATGAACGGTTTTAGGACCAGCCGGGTGGTTCCAGAAAGCTGGGAGCTTGTTAGCTATTCTTTTTAATTGAACTAATTTAACTTAAATATTAGCCCGATTATTAATTTCTATGGTTTGCGATTGATTTGAGTTTGACATTCTTGTTTTGTGTTAGTTTGAGTTTGACATTCTAGTTTAAGACTTTGAAGGCTTCCAAGAAATGATTTTGGATGATGAGCATATGAGTAATAGTTTGAAAATTAATTTACTGTATCAAATATATACTTAGTGTAGCATATTAATTTTAAGAACTATGGATTATTCCATGAATATTCTAGTAAATAGTGATATTATGTATGCATGTCTTAATATATAATAATTATATTTTGAAGTTTGTTTTTTTTTCCCTTTCTAGGTTTAGGAAAAATGTTTAAAGTGATTTTGGGTTATGATGTCAACCAAGTTAAAGCAACATTACTTGTGAGTGGAAATATATAATGATTATATTTTTATTCTACTTTTTTCTTATTTTCTTAAAGTTTTATAATTAGGCAAAATTAATGAATACTTAATTACAATTTAGGGTGATATTCTTTAAATGGTTCACATGAATAGATTTAAGTAGTATAATAAATCTCATACTCACTTTATAAAGGCTTAACGAAGTTTGCAAATATTATTTCTTTTAGTAGTAATAATTTTGAATCGAACTCTCAAATTATTGAAACATTTTATGTCTAAACTTTATTATGCCTAATATAAATATGGAGATTCATATTTATTTTATGCTCAGTTTAAGGAAACTGCAGTTTAAGAACTTATTTTTTGCCTTGTTAAATAAGATTTTAGAATAAATAAATTGAGGAAATGAGTGGTGATTTATTTATAATAGAGCATTTGTGATAGCTTTTAACTATGCACAAAAATCATTTGGTATATGTAGATAAAGTAACATGCTTGTGTTGAAAGTAGATATTACATTGAAAACTTCTTGTCTGCTATAGTTTGCTATATATATAACATTTACCAAAAGAGAATAATTGAGTTTATTTATAAATAGCATATGAGTATTTTTTTTCTTTCAAACAAAATAATTTTATTTCTGTTAATTGTTGTTTCTCTAATGGCTGGATATTGGCAGCTAATTTTTTTTCTTTTTCATGTATTCATATGCAGATTTGATCAATGTGTTTGAAGTGTTTATTCGTCAACTTCACTTATATCCTAACCCATACAGTCTATTGAATAGAGAAGCTGCTGGTGTGATAACGCAATTATACTACTCATATTCAAAGAGTGAAAGGAAGCCATCCTTCTCAATTTAACTTCTAGATTTATTAAATTTAGGCACAAGTAGTAGGCATTTGATTGGATGGTAGAAATTTTTGTGTATTGAATTTGGATTATTTAGTTATGAGAGTAGGATATCTCATATTTTTGTTATTGAAGTTTTGGAATTTGTAATATATACTAATAATATTTATATGTGAAATGAAAGATTTTGTGATATAAATCAATTTCTTTTTGTTATTTTGTGGTGCCTTTTAATTTTACCAATAAATCAATAGGCAATGATCCAATTCAATTTTTTATTTTTTAAAATAAATTAACTAGTGATGCCATGGTAACAGTAATTATAGACACTAATAAAATATCAATAACTACTAATACTATGGTGTCATAATGTCGGTGATACTGTGGTAATAGTAATCACTGACACCACTTACAAGTGTCACTATTTTTCTGACTCCCAGATTACTGACACAATTAACAAGTGTCAGTGAAAGTAATTTCTGACACTATTCTAAAGTTAGTAAAGACCATTTTTCTAGTAGTGAATAAACCTTAAAATTATTCACAACATCAACTCCTGCACAAGCAAGACCAAAATTCATTAAAAAATAAAAATAAATAATTTAACACAAGTAACTAGTAAAAAGACAAAATCAGCAATGTATATTGTTGGGGTGAATAAGAATCTATAAAGGCTAATAGAAAGAGAGATCGAGAATTGTGCAATTTGTATTAGACTTCATGTAATATCGAAACTTGCAAAAGAATTCTAACTATTATAACTTTTGAATTTATACTTTTAAGGAACTTATGACGAGATAACTTTAAGTATCCCGGACAAAATAATGAAGCATAAGCAGAAAAACTATTGCTATAGACGAAAATTACTCAATGGAAAAGCACTATAATAAAAATTGGTAGCACTTGATTAAAAAGAAAATTCAAATAGAGAAATACTAGGACCCTCTATCTTCTTACCATGCTTCAAATTCAGAGATTCATATGTAGAGTGACCCTTTGTCTTTCAAACTAGACCATAACCTGCCACGGATAAATCAGACATAGCAAACAGACCACAATTAATACCAAAAGAGCAATGTACAAAATTATTCTAACAAAATATGCCTTGAACTCCACATGTAAATGAATTTAACAAACATCTGAAAATCATAATGGAAGGATAAATTCATATGCAAGTAAAAGGAGCAGCAAATTACCAATGGAAATATCAACGGCATATTAGTAAAATGAAAAACAAATAAGAAGAAAATTACTAATGGAACCTCCGTGAAGTGTCAAATAAAACATGCAACTCAATCAAGAACTAAATTGGTTTAATTAGGCTTGGTTCTACAAATTAGAACTCAATAAAATAATCATTCCAACTTTAAGGTATCAAGGAAATCACTCTTGACCACTTGCCAACTGGTGCTCTAATACTGCATAATAGGAAATGTTATAGTTCAAAAGCTTAATTTGTGAAGAAATCACAAATACACTAGATATCAGCAGAGAAGAAGCTAATTCTATTGCCCAAGAATTTGTTTACTTTATTTTTTTGAGCTGGATGTTAATTTGGTTCAGTTTCAAGTTAATTATTTTTTTCTCTATTTTTTTATTTATGATTTCAGAGGTCTGAATTACTTTAAATAAAAAGACTGATCATTTAAAAAAATAAAAGACTCTGATTCTTTAGTTACTTGATTCCGTAAATCAAAATTAATTATCAATGCATGAACAAATTATTGCATGTACTGAAATTTTAATTACAAAGACTCATGAATAAGAGAAAGAACTTTATGTAATGAAAAATTTAAATGATAATTTTTTTTAAGATGGATTATTAATCTCTTATTTTGTCATTTGGAGGTTTATAACTTTTTTGCTTGCATTATTCAATTTTTGACATTGGAATTTTATTAGGCTAAATTATTTATTGCATATCATTTTTTTTATGATTAAGGATGAATTTGATATTGAATTTACAGTTTTAGGTTGTAGCTCGAATTGGAAACCCAATCCAAATTACAACTCAAACCGAAATGTTAACCTGAATTTTCAATCTACACTTAACTGAATAGTGAATCCGAACCAAGCCGATTTAAATTTAATTCAGATAGGTTTGTCTGGATAGACTAATCAAATGCAAATGGATTGAATTCTCCTAACTGAATGGATCATAATCCAAACCGAAACTCAGACAACTTGAACTGAAATTCAATTTACCCATCCAGTGTAGTTTTCACCTATGAATAAAATCAAAGCTGAACTGTTTGATGGTGATTTTTGTGTAAGTTTGTCTTTCACACATATATACATCATAATAGTAAAATAGTACTTCGTGTCTTAAGTAATATCTCAATATTTTTATCCTAAATGCAGAAGTGGAACTCATTTATTGAATGATCAATTCCATTATTTTTTTTTCTTTAATAAGTAAAGTTTATTTCATGAAAAAGAAAAACAAAGGTTCAATCTGAATCCGCTGGAGATGTATCCAGCCAAGCTACACGACGAACGAAAGCCAACTTAGCTAATAAGAGTCAGAAAAACTGCAAAACTGCAATGTCTCCGGGTTAGCTGCTGGAAATACATCAACAGCCCATTCAATTGAAGCATCCACAGAAAATGAAAGCCACTCACAAGGCCGCAAGGATCATTGAATGCAAGGGCAAGGGTTTTCGAAACCAGTAGACTGCTAGCAACGTAGGCCCAATTTTGCAAAAAAAAATCACCAGCTCTGTTGCCTTCTCCGTAGATATGAGTGCAGTACAAGAACATTTGGGAAAGAATCTCTCTAGAATTAAACCACTGATTGTGAACAGACCAAGATGGCCTGAAGTAAACTATTTTCACCAAATTTTCGTTATCATCTTATTCGAACTCAATTGGGCAGTTCTCACTGGATGTAACTTAAATCATATTCAAATAAATAGATTTATATTCGAGGGGAGTTTGTGCTAGGTTTGGATTTAGGGGTGCTTTTTTTTTTTTAATGTTTGGAGTAGATAGTTTAGCTAATGTAATATGTATAACAAGTTGAAGTGGTCATATGAGAAATAATAGAGAGAGCTCAATGGAGCCCATTAGGAGTATATATGGGGGTTAATCTGTGTTTAGGTGTAGCTTAGATGTACTCGGGGATAGCTTAGGTGGTCTCATAGAATACATAGCGTAGTTAGGGTAGCTCAAGTGTGCTTGTGCTTGAAACACAATCTAAACCTCAAAGTGCTTGAAACACAATCTAAACCTCAAATTGAAAAATATAGCAAAACAAATATAAATATAAAGAATATACAATATTTACATGGTTTGACCTTTAGCCTACATTCATGGGAGCAAGCAATCACTAACCCACTATATGAATAAGTGGTTACATGATATTTCACATTATACAAGATGAATAATATAAACTGGATAGCTATGTGAAAATGTTTGGTGTTGTAAAGAGAGTGATATTATAGTGGAGAATATTATGAACGTGGAGAGTAGAAATAGCCTCCAAAAATAGAAAAATGGATGATGATCTAAAAGATGGAGAGAAGAGAAGGGAGTGTGTGTGTGAGAGAGAGGAGGGAAGGAGATGATAGAATGAAAGCTTGCCCTAATGTGGGTGAATAAGACATTTATATAGTGGAGGCTAGTAGTAATGACAGTGTTTAAAAGTTAGGGCTAGATGTCATTCTTAGGTAAAAAAGAAAAAAATGTTTTTAAGGCTATGTGTCATAATTATGGAAAAAGGACAAGATTATTCTTTTTGTGCTAGATTTATTCTTTCTCATAAATATTTTGAAGCATCTAAGCTTGACCATTGATTTCCAAGCTAATCCGACGTAGTAAATTCTTCCAAATGACATTTTTATATTACTCTAGGTAGTTTGCCTATTTTGCCATTGTAGATGTCCACATGTCATTCATTTATTAGTTTAAAAATATCATTTCAAATTTACCCCCAAACAAAATCCTCTTAGTTTCTTGTGTTGAAAGAATTGAAGCACAAGAAACTCAAAGAAAAAAATTGGACTTGATGACACATGGCTGCTTCCAGTTGCTAATTTACTTATTTTGCAACCCTTTTGGAGTAGGTGAGGTAACCGAAGAAGCTTAGCTTTCCTTAAATGATTCCTGATCATACTTTCTAAATTGACCATCTTTTGGAATCCTTGGCATACTTAAGGGATATGCAAATCTTAAGGATAAGGACTGGGAGAAAAATCCAGATGTTGCCCTCTAACATACTTCTTGAATTGACCATCAGTTGGAATCCCTGGTGTATCGAGGGATCTTAAAATCTTAAGAATGATGACTAGGAGAAAAATCAAGAGGTTACCTCTAACATGCTCCTTGAATTGCCCATTAGTTGGAGCCCCTGATGTTTGTTTAGGTGTTATGATTCCTTGAGCTATGCGATTTATACCTCTTAGGTGTGGGTTAGCTACTATAAAATACCTCAACTATAAAAACTTTTCTAGAAAATCTTCCACAAAAAGATCACTATTTATACAAAACAGTGAATATACTCATAGGGTGTGTTTGGTTGTAGTATTAAGGGGGTATTAAATTACTATTTGTATTAAGTTAATACCAATACTATATTTGGGAAAACATCACATGAGATAAAATTACTGTAGCTAATGCGGCAACTGCCGCATTAGCCAAACCCGACTGTGAGTCAGGTTTGGCTATGCCGCATTAGCTTACCTTTTTTTTTTTTTCTCTTTTCCTTCTTAGGCAGCTTGCGTTTCTTTTTTTTTTTTTTCCTTCTTCTTTCTTTTCCAATTGCTTTTTGTTTTAACTTTTTTTTTTGCTTATAATAATAATAAAAAATAAAAATAACTTTTTAATATAATATAATATTATATAATATTTTTATTTTTAAATTATAATTTAATATAAATTAATAAATATATAATTTTTATTAAATAATATTATATTATATTTTATTTTTATATTATAATTTATTAATAAATTTATAATATAATATAACTAATAATAAATATTTAAATATGAATAAATTTGAATAATATTAATTTAAAATTAATAAGAATATAAATATTAATATAATAAAATATAAAATTTAAATTATTTACAAAAAAATTAATACAGTACAGTGTAGTGCCAAACATTGCACAGTATTATTATAATACAATGCTAATACAATACAGCATAATACAATACATCAGCATTAAAATAATGCAATATATCATAATACAATACAGTGTGTCAAACGCACCCATAGTGTCTTTAAATGAGATGGAGAGTAATTTTCAATCCACTTATATACTTATGAATCAATAGCTGGAGAACTCTACTACCCTTGATGTACTAACTAATGGCACTAGTTTTCATGTCAATTAATCAAGAATTAAGCAAGCATCATAGGACCAAAGAAGTAACTTCAATCCATTTGGCGAATGTAATCTAAATAATCAAAGATAAATAGCCGGGGTAGCTCAATTTCCTTTATGGTGTTTGCAATGCATGCTTCTCATATATACATGTTCTCGTAGCGATCACAATGCATGCCCATCATGTGAGCATATGTTCTCATGGCGATCAAAATTTACTTTTATAAAAGATGAGTTCTTAATCCATTCACATAAATAGCATAAAGACCTTAACTCTCATTGGCGTAATAATAATAGGTGATCATTATCATCTCCAATAATTCAATATTCAAAATCCAGCAAACATGGTGAATAAATTAAAGATGAAACTCATAATTAGCAAAATAACCAAGGCAAATAAATTGATTTCCTACTCTTCTCGAGCTTTTCTAATAATCCTTTTGGCTCTTTCTTTGTAAAATGGCCAAAAACCTCATGATTTACCATTTGTTTTGAATCAAATTAGCAAGATAAATAGTGATAAATGTGGTTGCTTGCCTATTTTTCAGCAAAATGGTTGAAAACCCCATGCCATTCACTTTGAATCAAATTAGCAAGATAAACTGTGATAAAGGCGGTGGCTCACCTACCCTTTTGCGAAATGGTCAAAAATCTCATGATTTGCCATTCGCTTTAAATCAAATTAGCAAGATGAATTCTGATAAAGGTGCCGGCTCGCCTGTCCTTTTTTGAAATGGTCAAAAACCTCATGATCCGCCATTTAATTTGAATCAAATTTGTAAGATAAATAATGATAAAGGTGACTGCTCTCCTGCCTTTATGTGAAATGGTTCAAAACCTTATGATCCGTCATTTGCTTTAAATCAAATTAGTAAGATAAATTGTGATAAAGGTGGCTCCTCACCTGTCCCTATGTGCAATGGTCAAAAACCTCATGATCTGTTATTCGCTTTGAAACAAATCAATAAGATAAATTGTGACAAAGGGGCGACTTGTCTGCCCTTGTAAGTACCTCGAACATCTTATTCATGTGGTTGTCCTTCACTTTTCAAATTCTTCATCCCTTACTTTTGCTTAAGCAAGAGAATGGAGAGTAGTCATGCACATATCATAGCGGAATGTCACGGTACTAAAGTATGACTACTTATTCTACCCTGGGGTCTTTTTTGGTCATTCCTCTCATTCTTCAAACAATCGCATTTTACTGATCTTTCTAAAAAGTTATTGGTCATATCTTTGTATTCTTTTTGCTGGTTCTTGCTGCGAGCAGTTCCTCATGATTAAGATAGGTTAGGTATCCTAGCTTATTATGAGATAATACAATCTCTCGGCGTTATGCTGCGTTGAATGAACACCTTTCTCAATAGTAGCATAGAGTTAAACTAATGGAAAATATTTTTTTAATATCATTTTAAACTATTCATCCACATTCTATAATCAAAAGGTGAATAAAAGATCCCACATCATCATATTCTGAAAAAGAAATGAATTCATAGGTAGTAGAAGCATGGATCATTACACATCTCAACTTTGCTATCCCAAGGAGAAAGGGCCCAAGGCCTCTCGTTCTGTCATTAAAGACTTAAGGAATTGAGAAGTGCAACTAACTATTGCAAGGGTACCTTGGATTCCCCTAAAGTTTTCACACAATATTTACAAATATATATTTATATAGAAGCTGACGATAGCAGGGTACCCTTATGATCCTGAAAAGGTCTTTATACAATATTTACTACTACATATTCATAATAGACTTGACCTCTGCGGGATATCCAATAGGACCCCACAAGGTCTTCATAGAATACTTATAAATATATATTCATAATGAAATTGACTATTGCAGGGTTTATATGAGTTCCCCATAAGGTCTTTATATAGTACTTATAAACATATATGAATGATGTTAAGACTAAATAGAGGTGAAGAGAAATTCCCTGAAAGCACACTTTTAGTTATATTTCCAGGCATTAACTGCTCCTTTGAATTTGGAAGTGCATCTACAAAAATCAACTGTTGCTTCATTGGTTCTCATTAATATGTTTCCTCGCTCAATGCCCCAGGTCTCTATCCTTGTAAGTCATTACCAAATTCAGATGTGGAGTTGGCGATGACTTGAATCTAAATAGCTGAGCGACGTCTGCTTTCTCCTGATCTGGTAGGTAAAGCTCCATTTGCCAGATGTTGGCATACCTCAAGTACTTCACATGGTGGTGTTTACATATGAAGGTACCTCGATTGCCCTTTTATTCAAACATGACCTAAATCAAATTAGCCACCATTATGAATGCTTTTTGTAGCGCTCTCTATAGACCGCGCCAATTGTTTTTATCAAATTTTCACTATCATCCGATTCTATCCAATTCAGTAGTTCTCACCAAATGCAGTACAAATCTAATTCAAACAAATAAATTCATATTTGAAAGAGTTTGCGCTAAGTTTGGGTTTATATGTGCTTATTTCTTTATATGTTTAGGGTAGGTAGTTTAACTAAACTAATATGTGTAGCGAGCTGATGTGGTCATATGAGAAATAATAGAGAGAGCTTAGTAGAGCCCCATAGAAGTTGATATAGGGACTAAAGTTTTAAGTGTAACTCTAATGTACTTGGGGATAATTGATAACTCTATGAAATGAGAGTTATTATGACACTTTTAGACTTAAATTAATAATATTTAGATAGTAAATGACATGTTTTTATTGTATTTTAGTTATATTTTGCATGAATATCCATTTTGTTTATTTTTAATAAATTGCGTTATTTTAAAATAATTTGTGCTTAGATTATATGCATATTTGTAGGTGACCGAAAGTTCAAGGGAAAGAATGTTGCTGCAACAAATTTGCAGAGATAATGAAAGAACTTAGTTATAGAAGAATTGAAACAAGTTTGAAACAGTAAAGATGCTGAAGTCGTTGCTGTAGCAATCCTAGAGAAATGACAAAATAGATTTCGCATGCATCAACTAAAAGATTACGATATAGAGTTTTTTAAAATGAAGGATACACGCCATATACTTTCGGTTGCCCTAATTTTGAGTTATATAAGGTGCACACTTGCAAAGGAAAGAGAGAAAGTTGTCACCCAAAGGATATACTGTAAAGAAACAATAAGAAAAATATAAATCAAGAGATAGATTAAAGGTTGTACTAGAGGAGAAATCACATAGATCAATCAGAAATTAGTTCTTCTTATCATTTTCTTATTTTCTATTTATTCGCGGGGATATATTTGATGGCTGAAACTCTTTTATTTAATTTTCTATCGTAAATCATGAACTGAATTTGATTGTAGTTGAGTGATAAATTATCTTAATGGATGTTTGACTGACATATGTGTGTTGCTTTGTGTTTGCTATAGCATTTTGTCTTAATTATTTTTATTTTAATTTCCTATTTCAGTTGACCACCAATTTAGTGGATACTAGCTAAGAAAGAGCCTCGAAAATGTCTGACTTAGTGGATCTCATTAAGACAATATTTGGTTTAGATTGGGTTTCCCAAGTTGAGTTAATCTTAGTTTGAATAGGGTCATACTTAATCTAAAATTAATAATGAACTAGACATAGGGATTCATCTTGTAGGGTAAAGAAAACCTAAAACATTTAATGTTATATTTAATGTTGGCATAACAAGTGATCATTATTAGGTTGCATTAGATATAAGAAATCCAACAGGCGACAACTAAGGATGCATGGGGGATTCTGTCCAGTGCTGTAGTAGCTACTGTAGCAACAATGTTGTAATTGAAAAATAGTTAATGCTATTAAGTGAGTTTATTCATTCAACTACTATATTCCCATTGGTTGCATTCTTGTATTTGTCGTGAGAATTTTCTTTATTGTGTTTTTATTTTAATTAGTTTATTAATTTCATAAATTGTCTTATTTTAATTTAGAATAAACTGCACTGTTAAGGTTGCTGTAGCAAATCTGATAACATCAATCCCTATGGAGACAATTTGAATATTCATCAATATATTACTTGTTGTGTACACTTGCACATTGATAGCCATAGCATTAAAGATCGCACACCAATAGCTCAGGTGGTCTCATGGAATACTTAGCTTAGTTAGGGTATCTCAAGTAAGCTTATACGTGAAACACAATCTGGACTTCAATGTGAAAATATAGCAAAACAAATATAAATGTAAATAATACACAATATTTATGTGGTTCGTCCTTTCACCTACATCCACGGGAGCAAGTAATCATCAATCTAAAGTATAAATGGGAGGTTACATGAGATTTTACATTGTACAAGATGAATAACATAAGCTAGATAACTATAAAAAATGTTTGGTGTTGCAATGATCAAGATGGTGAATAAAGATTTGGAGAGTGATAATTAAAGATGGCCAATGGGTCGGGCGGCACGTGGCACGGCACGAAACGAGTACATTTCAGTAAGGCATGTGCCACAGCACGATGTGCATGTAAGCTGGGCCAGGTTTAGAAATTTAGGCACACGGGCTTTAAAAGTACAGGATGATTAGAGATGTGCTAAAGCACAGTACATAAAAAAGCACACAATAAGCATCTTTCACTTTCTAATGAAAGTTAAAAATTTTATGATTTTACAAATAATTTGAAATTAGATCTTTTAATATATTTTATTAATTTAAGTTTTTTAATTTCATTTAATTCTTAGTTTAAAAAAAGCTCTAATTGATTTATGTTTATAATTTATTAAACGAATAATTGATATCATGATTTTAATAAATAAAATTATAAATATATGATTTTATAAATATTTATTAATATTATTATAGACTATGATCTATGACTCCATATAAGTCTAAGTTAACAACTAAGTTAATCCTTAAGAAAAATTTATTATTGTTGTTATTGTTAAGTATTAAAAAAGAATTCTAAAATTGTACGGTCTAACTTAGTAACTAGTATTACATTCTCGTACTATTATTATTGAATATGGACTTGAGTTTTGAGTTTTTAATTCTATTGAATTTGACTAAAAGGCAAATGGACATAAAAAAGTACATAAGGTTGAAAAAAGTATGTCAACAACTTGGCATGCCCTCTTAAAAAATTATAAAAATACAAAAATACTTTTCGTGCTTCTTTTCAACAACACGGCACGACCTAAGGCACGACACGCATGAGCATGGCATGAATGAGAATGACACGTGCGCCGGGTCGGGCCTAAGCAAAAAATAAAAAGAAGGCATGACATATCACAACACAAGCACAAGCACAAATGGGCCTTCCTTTGCTGGCCTGGCCTGTTGGCCATCTCTAGTGATAATATGGTGGAAAAGATTATGAAGGTGGAGAATATAAATGGCCTCCAAAAATGGAAAAATTGGTGATGATCTAAAAGATGGAGAGAAAAGAAGAGAGTTTGTGTGAGATAGAGAAGAGAAAAGAGGAGGCAAGGAGATGATCGAATGAAAGCATGCCTTAATATGAGTGAATAAGATATTTATATAGTGCAGGCTAGTGGTAAAGAGACTGCATAAAAGTTAAGGTTAGATATTATCTTTAGGTTAAAAAGAGAAAATGCTTTTAGGGTTATGTGTCGTATTTAGGAAAAAAAAAGACAAAAATATTCTTTTTGTACTAGATTTATTCTTTCTCACAAATATTTTAAAGCATCCAACCTTGATTATTGGTTTCTAATCTAATCCAATGTAATAAATTCTTCCAAATGGCATCTTTATGCTACTCCAAGTATTGTGCGTATTTGTAATTGTCTACATGTCATTCATTTATGAGTCCAAAAACCAAATTTACCCTAGACATCAACATTTTTCAAGCAAGAAATAGCTAGTGGCAACTATTCAGTCACTCTCCAGCCAAACATACCTCTGGCCTCAATCATGAGTTAGAGTGATAGCATAAACAATGTGGTCATAATCTCTGCAAAGAACGATGAGTTATATGACCTAAACTAACAATAAAAGCACCCAAAAAATCTTCTTTACTATCCTAAAACACTCCGCCATAGGTAACATGAATAATTCTTGCAGCTCTGCACCTTAAACAATCAACACCAATATTGTTAAGATCTGAAGCTATGCAAGCTATTATCTTATGGAATTAGACACTCAAATCTCCAATATCTTTTTGTGGATTTAAACTTTTAGTAAATATTTATGGTGCGTTTACTAATCAACAATCGAAATGAGATAAAATCGGAATAGAATAGAATGAGAATGGGTTAAAATCAGAATCAAGAATAAGAATCAAAATAAATTATTTATTTGATGTGTAGGAATCGAAATCAAAATGAGATTCATTTCTGTTGATGAATTTACTTTATCTTCAAATTGAAATAAACTATTATAATTTACTAAAATACCCTTTATTAATTATTGTCCTTGATATTATTTAGTATCTATTATAACAACAATAATAATAACAACGACAACATTAATAAATTTTAATAATGAAATAAATAGATAAATAATAGTAACAATTAATAATAATGATGACATTGATAAATAATAACAACAATATCAATAATAATAATAATAATAAAATTAATTAATTAATTAATTAAAGTAATTAAACAAACTTATATTTACAGCATGAATAGCTCCAGAATAAGAAAATTTTGTCTCTGTGCCGACGACGAAGACAACAATAACGACAACACTCCTTCAACTGCCACAACCACTGCACAAAGAAACCTCCATCTTCATCAAAACCTAAAAAACTAGGTGATGAAATCAGGTGGTGGCTGATCGGTGACAAGCAATAAAGATTGCAATCTGTTGACGAGCTGCTCCGGCTACTAAGTGATGTGAGAGAAAAAGTGTTGATTGTTTTTAGGTGAGAGAGATGAGATGGGTCGACTGCTAGGTTAGGGATTTTGGATTTTTTTTCAATTTATTATTTTCAATGAAAAAGAGGGCATTTTTGAAAAACAAAAGAAAAAAACAATGGGGACATTTTCGTCATGGCTGGGAATGGGATTGTGAGTCCCAGCCCGCCCCACTCGAATCAGAATCCTGGTAATGACTCATTATTTTTTGTGGGACCCATATAACTCATTCATATTCCTTTCCTTAATTAAACAAGTTAACAAGTTCTTCATTCTGATTCTCATTGTTGTTTAGTAAACACTCCATTAGTCATAATATTATGTTTATTGTAGTTATGTAAAATATATGACAGTATTTCACTTAATTCATCTTCATAATCATATCTTAGAGAGAATTTGGAAAAGGGAAAATGCATGACAAAAATCTCCTATTACTTTGGGAAATTATTATTTTTTCTCCTATGTATTTTAAAACTCATTAGAACTCTTTTAATATTAATTACAATGCAGATACATTTTTAAAGGGTAATTTAGTCGTTTTGTAAGAGTAAAGTATAAATGTTGCTGGAAAATTGAATGGACTTTTGCATTAATTTTAAATAAAATAAGAAGGAATTAACGAAATATTATTATGATGCGTCAATCAATCAATAATTGAAATGGGATAGAATCAAAATAAATGAATCAGAATGAGTTGAATGAAAATGGAGAATGAGAATTAGAATATATTATTTACTTTAGATGTAAAACTTAGAATTAGAGCAACTATTTTGCCATTAATATGTTTATTTTATTTTAGAATTAGAATGGATTGTTGCGTGTTACTAAAATGACTTAGTTGATTATTGTCATTATTTATTAAAATAATTGTGATTATTGTTATTATTATTCAAAATAATTTTTTTAATTATGATTATTATTATTATTATTAAATGGTATAAAAATGAATTTTTAGTTTTCATTAAGAGAATAAATGTCATTTCAATTCTCATTCTCATTTTCCATTCTTATTCCACCTTCCCTTGGGAATGGGATTCTCATTCCATATTCCCAAACTTCTAGGGTTTACTTAAACTTTATTTCTGTTCCCTCTACTTATTTCAGAAGTAAATAAGTTAATTGATCTCATTCCCCTCATTCTTATTCACATTTCGAATTAAAAAACACATCATTAACGTCTTGGGGGTTTTAAAACATTTGGACCAAGGGGAATGGAAATTTTGCCAAACACAAGAGTGTTTAGTTGTGTTCTCATTATCTACGTCCACTTGTTCATTTTCGAAAAACATAGCGAAAAAGATGAGTTTGTTTGTAAAAATCAATATCCATTAGTTTTTTTTAATGATTATAATTTACATATACATTGGGGTTTATAGGAACTCTCTCTCTCTCTCTTTGTGTGTGTAAATAAAGACACACATTTTTTGTAAGGAAAATTGTGGTAAGCCAAATAGTATGAGCATGAGACCATGAGAGCTTGCGAGCGCAATAGGAAGTTTAATAAGTCAATTAAGAATAATTATATGAAAGTATAAGAGCATAAGACTATGAGAAGATTTTAACTTAGTAGCAAGCTTAATAAGTCAATTAAACAAGGTTACATGAGTGCATCTGAGGATGATTGTAACACCCTAGGTGAATCCAACATTGGCAAAGCACGGGAGAGATGCTAGATTTATAAGGGGTAATCCACACCTTAATTGGCAAACCACTTGTTTGGGTGTATGGGCGCCAAAGGAACGAAACCATGCGAGTTTTGTTAAGGTCCAAAACGGATAATATCTTGCTAAGTCTGGGTTGGGTCATGGAAGATGGTATCAGAGCAGCTCTGCGTGTCCTTTTGAGCGATGATAGGGCAAACCTCAGCGAGGACACTGAGTCCGTAAAGGGGATATGTATCACCCTCGGCGAATCCCACATCAGCAAAACACGGGAGAAATGCTGCATTTTTAAAAGGGTGATCGACACCAAAATTGCCGAGACGCGTTTTAGGGTGTATGGGCACCCTAGGAACAAAACTGTATGGGCCTTATTAAGGCCCAAAAGGGATAATATGTAGCCAAGTCTGGGTTAGGTCATGACAGATAATATCATAGTGGCTCCACGTGTTAATTTGAGTGATGGTGGAGCAATCTCAGCGAGGACGTTGAGTCCCTAAAGGGGTGTACGTAACACCCTAGGCGAATCTCACATTGGCAAAGTACGAGAGAGATGCTAGGTTTATAAAGGGGTGATTCGTACCTTCATTGGCAAGACACATTTTGAGGTGTATGGGCACCCATAAACAAAATTGTGCAGGCTTTATTAAGTTACAAAGTAGACAATACCTTGTCAGATATGGGTTGGGTCATGACAGATGGTATTAGAGTGACTTTGCATGTCCTCTTAAGCGATGGTGGGGCTAACCACCACGAGTACTCTGAGTCCTTAAGGGGGGTGTAAGTAACATCCCAGTCAAATCCCACATCAGCAAAGCACATGAGAAATGCTGCGTTTTTAAAAGGGTGATCGACACCGAAATTGCCGAGACCCGTTTTGGGGTGTAAGGCACCCTAGGAACAAAACTGTATGGGCTTTATTACGGCCCAAAAGGGATTATATGTAGTCAATTCTTGGTTAAGTCATGACAAATAGTATCAGAGGGGCTTCACATGTCCTTTTGAGTGATGGTGGGGCAAATCTTAGCGAGGACGTTGAGTCCCTAAAGGGGTGTACGTAACACCCTAGGCAAATCTCACATCGGCAAAGTACAGGAGAGATGCTAGGTTTATAAGGGGGTGATTCGTACTTTCATTGGCAAGACACATTTTGAGGTGTATGGGCACCCAGAAACAAAACTGTGCGGGCTTTATTAAGGTACAAAGTAGACAATACCTTGTCATATTTGGGTTGGGTCATGACAGATGGTATTAGAGCAACTTCAGGTGTCCTCTTAAGCGATGGTGGGGCTAACCGCAGCGAGTACGCTGAGTCCTTAAGGGGGGTGTAAGTAACATCCCAGTCGAATCCCACATCAGTAAAGCACGGGAGAGAAGTTGGGTTTATAAAGGGTGATCCACGCCTTAATTGGCAAGACGCGTTTTGGGGTATATGGGGCCACAAGAATAAAACCATGCGGGCCTTATTAAGGCCCAAAGCGGACAATATCTTATCGAGTTTGGGTTAGGTCATGACAGATGGTATCAGAGCGGCTCCGTGTGTCCTCTTGAGTAATGGTGGGGCAAACCTCAGCGTAGACGCTGAGTCCCTAAGGAGATGTATGTAACACCCTAGGCGAATTCTACATTGACAATGCACGGGAGAGATGACGAGTTTATAAAGGGTGATCCATACTTTAATTGGTAAGACACGTTTTGGGATGTATGGACGCCCCAGAAAAATAACCATGCGGGGCTTGTTAAGGTTTAAAGCGAACAATATCTTGTAAATTATGGGTTGGGTCATGATAGATGGTATCAGAGCAGCTCCGCGTGTCCTCTTGAGCCATGGTCGAGCAAACCTCAGCGAGGACGCTGAGTCCCTAAGAGGTGGTGTATGTAACACCCTAGGCGAATCCCACATTAGTAAAATACTAGAAAGATTATGGGTTTATAAGCGGTGATCCGCACCTTAATTGGCAAGACGAGTTTTGAGTTGTATAGGCGCCCAATGAACAAAATTGTGCGGACCTTGTTAAAGCCTAAAGCGGACAATATCTTAACAGGTCTGGGTTGGGTCATGAAATTATGAAATTTTCATGATTTTAGGGACTCAGCGTCCTCGTTGAGGTTTGCCCCACCATCGCTCAAGAGAACACGCGGAGCCACTCTAATATCATTTGTCATGACCGAACTCAGATCTGGCAAGATATTGTCCGCTTTGGGCCTTAGTAAGGTCTGTACGATTTTATTTATGGGGCGCCCATACACCTCAAAGGCGTCTTGCCAATTAATTTGTGGATCACCCCTTATAAATACAACATCTCTCTCGTACTTTGTCGATTTAGGATTCGACTAGAGTGTTACAATGAGGGCATGAGTGCATGAGCACATGAAATCATTTAAGCACTATTGCTATAAAGCATGATTGTAAGATAACATAGCTAAGCATGATAGCGTTAACAAGTCAAATAAATATGACTGTAGGACAGTGCAATCATCAAAAAGCAAAATAGTATGGGAACATAGCTATGGGAGGTGAGTTTAATTAAAAAAAAAAAAAAAGGCATGTTCGCCGAATCCAATAGCGAGGGTTGATAGTTGGACATATTACCTAAGCCTAAAGGAAAAACCTAAAAGCTCCCAAAGCCTAAAGTGAGTTGAAGAATGAGACAAAATGCTAGAGATAAACATGGTATTAGATAAAGCTCAATTTAAAAAGGAGATAAATATAAACATTAGATAAAAACTTTAATAAGAACAAAGAGTCATCAAGGGCTCAGGATACCTAAATTACATTATAAAGAGAGAACCCTGGACGCATAGAGGGATATGAGTAAATAGTTAGACAAAAAAAAAAAAAATTCATTGTGATCTTTATCAAATAGTGAAAATTGCTCTTTCTATACCCGCGGATGTAGGTCAAGTGCTAAATCATGTTAATTATCTATTCTTATTTTACATCATCCCTGTTGAGAAGCTTAGCCTATTATTTCTATTCTACTTCTAAATCCAAGTATCTCCCATTTACTGGCCAATGCGGGACACAACTCAATAACCCCCTCCCCCCAATGAAACCACTATCAAACTTCAGTCATTTCATTCAATACATTCAAGTTGTTCTACCACCATATGCTAGCTATTAGGGTCTAACTCTGATACCATTTGTTGTGGGGACTTGACCTATGATTTCTAGTTATCCAATTCTAAAGACTAGTCTATTAAATAGAGTAACATATCATATTTATAAACCCAAATATCTCTCTTTTACTAATCAATACGGGACACAACTCAATAGTCCCATTATTTAATTCTATAATTGACCAGAATTTAGCGTTAATAGATTGGCATCGTTTGTGGGATGATATAATTATCCATAAATAAAAATGAATACCACAAAATCAAAAGTCAATAAAATCAATTAGTCATCGTAGTTATGGGTTACTATTGGTTCCAAGCCCCCCAAGAAGACAACGTAGGAACATTGGCCCACAACCACCATTTGTTAAACAAGTGGCTGACTAGGCACATGACATTACTTTGGTGCTCTAATACGTAGAGAACCAAAGGAATATTTTGCCAGTCTAACCTGTTGAAGAGCAACAGCAATAGTACATAATAAAAAATATGAACACTAAAGAGAAAGAAATCAAACTTCATGAGTCAAAAGCCATGCAAGTCATGCTAATCATGAAAGTGGTGATCTTTGACAAGTATTAAACTCTAAAAACCTGTGTGAGAGGCTGAATAAAAGATAACTAATCTATAAGGTCTAAGGAAGATAAGTTTAGCCTTCAAGTAGAGTTAAATAAACTCAAAAAAAGGATAGGTGACACAAAAAAAAAAAGAAAAAAATGTTGGATCATTTTTTGAAGAAGTAAAGCCTTCACTAGGGACATATTAGATGCACCACTTCCTCCAAAGGTCAAAATTCCTCAAATAATGTTGCATGAAGAAGAATGAGATCTGGGTGAACACTTAGAGACTTCTAGGTCTTGGATGGAGTTGCAATGAGCAATAGGAGCAGCCATGTGTAGGACTTTCTTGTTAACACTCACGGGATCAACATGCAATTGGTACAGAAAGCCAAAGCCAGAGTTGACAGCTTTATTTGCTTAGTTAAGTCAAGTTTTTAGCTAATTTGTTGGTGCCAGAGACCATCAATTTCCCTTGACTAATATTTTGTTAGTTAAGTAAAGAAAGGACGAGTTATTGAAAAATTATATTATTTGCTTTAACAAAGAAGCAATAAGGCTGGAAAACTACAGTAATGCAGAAGCCTTAATGACCATTATAGTCGGTTTATAACCACGAACATTCCATTGCTCGCTCAGAAAAAATACGCCAAAAACCTTTACAAAGTTATTATCGAGAGCACAAAAGAACAATAACCTAAACTCATAGAAGCTAAGAGAATAGAGGAAAAGATTCTTAGTCTCATATAAAAGGAGATTAGGAAAAGTTAAAGTGAAATTCCCGGTCTCACAAGAGTGAGAGCAAAATAGTCAACAACAAAATTTTTGGTCTCATTAAAAAAGAATGTGAAAAGGTAAAGATAAGTTTTTTTAGAATAGGACAAGTTGAAGATAAATTCCTGGTTATATGAAAAGGAGAACATAAAAAGTTAAAGATAAGTTCTTAAGAGCAGAAAAACCTAAAGATAAATTTTTGATCTCATAAAAAGGAGAATAGGAAAAGTTAAAGATAAGTTCCTAAGAGGAAAAAGGTTAAAAATAAATTCTTGAGTATAAAAAGTTAAAACTAAGTTCCTGAGAGTGGGAAAAGTTAAAGATAAGTTCCTGAGTCTCTTAAAATGGAGAGTAGTAAGAAAGAAAATCGACAAGAAAAGTTAAAAGAAAAATGCCTAATCTCCTAAATATAAGAACAATATGAAACAAGAATTAGTATCAAGAAAACAAGATTGCGGAGGTATTGAAGCTCATAATTTATTACACACATTAAATTAAACATGAAGCAAAAAAATTCAATACATACAATAAAAAAAAGAAATCAAGAGTAAAGTTTACAGCAGGAGGTGGTTGGATATTTATGATAGCCTCGTATTTGTTATCCTCCGCAAGATATTTACAAAAGGTTGGATCAAAAAAGTCCTTAGAGTCTGAAGACATTGCTTGTTTATTAGGCAAACATTTCGAGCAAAAAAAAAAGAAATGACTAATACTTACCAGGAAGAAATGTTAATAAGTTATCTAACACTCTAGTTATCTAAACTTACAGAGGTGAGGTGGAGGAATGAATTTTGCATGAAATAAAATAACAAAAATAATAATGTTGGCTTTTAACATTTGTAAGTCAGCTTCAAAGAGTTAGGGGCAACTATTGTGAAGAAAAAATATGGCAAGTCAAATAACATGAGACCATAAGAGCATGTTGGCTCAGTAAAAAGCTTTATAAGTCATTTAAGAACAGTTACATGAGAGCACGTGAGCATAAGAGCATGAGAGCATGAGAGTATGCTAGCTCAGTAGAAAACTTAATAAATCAAATAAGCACAGTTGCATGAGAGCAAGTGAGCATGGGAGCATGTGAGCAGAAGGGCATGAAGTCAAATAAGCACAACTCTTGTAGAGCATCTAGAACATGATTGTAAAAGAGTCATAGCTAAGCATCTTCTAGAGCATGATTGTAAGTCATAGCTAAGCATGATAGCACTCAATAAGTCAAATAAATGTGATTGCAAGAGAGTGCAATTGTAGAAGAGCTTACAATTGCACAATAATTCAAGAGCACAATTGTGGGAGATGAGTTTAATTTAAAAAAAAAAACCACCTACTGAATCCAACAACTAGGGTCTGGTAGTTGGATGTGCTATCTAAGTTTAAAAGTAGAATCCAGAAGCTCTCGAATCCTAAGTAAGTTTAAGAAGGAGATAAAATGCTAGAGATAAATGTGGATATTAGATAAAACTCAGTTTAAGAAAGAGATAAATATTAACATTAGATAAAAACTCTAATGAGAACAAAGAGTAATCAAGAGCTTAGGATACCAAAATTATAATATAAATAGAGATCATTTGATGCATAAGGGGATACGAGCAAAAAATTTTAAAAAAAATTACTGTAATTCTTATTTAACTGTGAAAGTTGATCATTTTAAACTTCTGACATAAGATAAGTACTGAACCATATAAATTATCTGTCTTGTTTTGTATATCGTCCGATCATTTAATTTTGTGACTGACCAGAAATTAGCGTAAGCATCATTTATGGAAAAATTTATTGTTCTTCATTTTTATAAAAAGAGAAAGGAGCTTCATGAAAATTCCAATCAGTCTCCTCAACATTAGTGAGAGCATCAGTCCACCATCAGCCTATAAAATTACGGCAATTGGCATTCTTCTTCTTCTTCTTCTTTTTATGGAAACTAATTGGCATTCTTCTTTGTTCCTGATTATTCATGCAGGAGTTGTTAATTTCCCATCAATGAACTAGATGACGCCAGCTGTTGTCGCCCAAGTCAGAGTTCATCAAAAGATTATAATAACCGTACGTTAACATGGATAAATAATCAAACAATATGAACAAGGAATGGAAGGATAGAATAAACAAATTAAAATTAAAATAAGGTCTTGTTCAAAAATAATAATAATAATAATAATAATAATTAAAACACGCCATGTGTCTCATCAAGGATATCACGTAAAACATTAATTAATTCTACCCAATAAAATGAATGATTTGTCAACTCCATTTTTTATGAATAGACATAATTGAGTTAGTTCAACCATATTCATTCGCTAAGAGACAAAGTAGCTGCAGCCTCATTATTGAAGCATACAATACAACAATTAATACTCAACTTTCATTTATTTGTTTTGCACGTAAATGTTTTTATTTAGTCACTACAAATTGAATTAATTAAGCAGTTAATTCTTATATTTTAAAAAAAAATTATGATGCAATATTATATACATCTATTTTTATTAAAAATTACTTAATTATCATAATTTTTTTACTTGTTGCATGTCAAACTTATTTAGATTTTAAATTATATCACATAAAAAGATTATTTTACGGTCGAAAAGTTTAGATTCAACTAGTATAAAAATTACAACATAGATATTTTATAAATTCTGATGATACAGGTATGAGGGGCTATTTATACTATAAACTTCTAAAGGTTAGCAACATTCAGCTCGCGAGAATGAAAGTGTGAACGATACTCAACCCAGATGTTAATCAAATATACACATTGGTTCCAATATTCAACTTTTATTTATTTATTTTTTTAAAGTGGCCAATACTTAATTAATAATAGTTGAATGATTAAAAAAAAATTGAATATTTGAATGTGAAACCGTTTACTTGATTAAATTACATTTTTCTTCAACAAAAATGTTTAAAAACATTTAAGTAGATTTTCCCGAGTAAGTAAAATCGACCTGTTGTGTACAGCTATTAATCAAATAGAAAAAGAATGTAACGTTGGTTCCATAATCAACTTATTTATTTATTATTATTTTCTTTTTGAAAATGATCAATGCTCAATTATTAATAGTTGAATAATTCATAATTGAATGTGAAGAATCGCTTACTTCATTAATTGGTGGCTGTAAAATCTATGAAAAATATGAACATGATCAGAATGTTAGAAATTCTAGAATACCTTTAATGTACTATATTATTTATATAACAAGTAAATAATGTTATGACATATGTGTATTTATTTTATCGTGATGCATGAATTAATTATAATATATCTGAGGTATTCTAAAATTTCTCTCACTAGAGATAGGAAATGGGACAGATGGATGAGGATATAAGTGTAAAATTATATCTACACTCAATTATTAATAATTGCATAACTTAATGTGAAACCAATAACTTAATTACCAACTTCTCTTTTTCTTTAAAAAAAAGGTTTAAATAACATTTATTTGGAACCACTGGAGTAATTAGAATCTTTCGGATCACATTGACATTGAATAGAACGGTTCATAATGGAACATATGGATTTATATCTGAAGGATTTCTATTCAACGGTTCAATATTAGAATCGGTTTTTTTTTTTTTTCGAGTTACTTTCATTACGACAAAAGAGAGATTTTAACCATGATTTGAGGAGGAAAAAATTCCTTCCAAATACAATCATCATTACTTGCTAAAACTATTTTGGCTAAAGCATGAGCAACTGCATTGTATTTTCTTGGGATGTGCTGGATTGCAATCATATTGTGTTTCTTAAGTCTTGTTAAACTAAATTTAATATAATTCACAATCTATTAAGCCAAGTCATATTTTAACCAGTGACCCATTTATTAGTCTTTTTTCTATTTTCTTTTAATAAAAAAACAATGTTATTTCAACTAAAATCTAATATATAACTAATAGAAACTCATTCAAAACGGCTGCGTTTTAGATTAGTTTAAACTTCTTTTTTTTCTTTTTCTTTTTTCTTTTAGGTGAAAACTCACTCAAAACAGTGAGGGCGCCATTTTATTAGGATTTAATTCACCTAGCATATTCCTTTAATAAATCATTTCTCATGCGTTGAATTGAATTCCAAATTTCTAATGCATGAATTATTTATTGGTAACAACATCTCAGCACGTGAGCATTTATGTTTTCTGGAATAAGGATTGGTAATTTTTAGTTTCCCCCCTTGAGGTTTGCCATATCTCCAATTTACTGTAAACTGTCAACGTATTTCGCTTTTCCTTCCCCTACCGTTACGGTAGTACACAGTTTCGTACAAGGCTTGACATGGAGGACAAGTTAGTAATTGCATACTTGATTGATTCAATATTCAAACAATTTCAGAAATTCGCACTTTGGGAAATGTAAAGGGAATAGAACACTCTAAAGTACTATTTGGTACTTAGTTATTGTAAAAAAAATTATATTAATGAAATAAAAATTAATAATATATAAAAAATAATAATTTTAATAAAATTATTAAAAATATAATAATTTTTTTATTATATAAATTAAAAATTATATCAATTTATTTTTTAAATTATAATAATTAATATTTATTAAATACTTTAATAATATAATTTTTAAATTATAATAATTAATATTTATAATATTTTAATAATATAACTTTTAAATTACAGTCGTCTGACTTCAATCCTTAACCCACTCTAATATCCCCAAGGCCGGCCGTTAGGTAACTATAACTTCCCCTTTTTTATTTATTTTTTTCTTTTTTCACCTAATGGTGAAGAGATTAGTTAAAAGTGAAGCTGGGTTTGTAAAATGGTGGTCATCGTTTTGGTCATACAGGTTTTTCTTCTCCTTTTTTTTTTTCCTTTAAAGAATCAAAATGCATGACACGAATTGGCGTTTTAGTTGCTTATTATTTAATTGAAGAAAGACTAGTGATGGTTACTAATTATGGTAGTTTGTAGAGATGCTTTCACGTTCTTTATTTTTGTTTAACTGAAATTATCATAACGCATGTTAAAATTTGTGGATTAGAAGATATATACTTTGTACGTTTTCAGATTTTAATTTTAGTCATGAACTGAACTGACAAGATGTTTTGCATGCATTCATTCAAAGTATAAGAAAATGGATCTTGGTCGGTTTTTTTTATGGGGCTATTATACAGTCTCCAGTTCAATTTTTCCCTTTTTTTTTTGTTTTGTTGGTTTGCTTATGCTGTTGCTGAGAATGATGTTAATGTTGAAATTAATAAATGCATGATAGTTGCCTGAATGTTGTATATTTTCCCTCCGCAATCAAATTTGACAGGGAACAGCCTCCCGTTCATTTAGAGAAGAGGCTGCGATTAATTTTTTATATGTTGATGAGGTTAATGAGTGTAAGGCTGTACCTGATTTGAATGAAAGCTCCAACTGATACAGACAATATCAATGCAATTGTTTTGATTCAGGACTCAATTGAAGACCAGGCACTTACTGAGGATTCAGATGCTGGTTTTGTAGATGCTTCGGAAACTGAGCATGAGATTGAGGCCAGTGAGATTGAGTTTGATCATGCTAATGATGGTGGTGAGTGGGGAGATAGTGTAGATGATTACTAGTCAGGGGATGACAGTGGTGCTAAATAAAATGCGACGTTCTGTATTTAGTTCAGCTGGTGGAAACTCCATTCTAATGTCTGGTCAGTTAATCAAGAATATGGATGAGTTCATGAAAGTGGCCAGCGCGTTTGCAACTGTAAATGGCTTCTAGCTTAAGATGGTCGACAATGGGAAGTCAAGGATCATCTTTAAATCTGCACCTTCAGGTTGTACATGGATTATACATTCTATCCCAAACTGGAACAAGAAACACAGCCAAATCAAGACTCTCTACCCTATGCATGCATGCGCTTATGGTTTGGATCTGCTTATATTTACATTTTCTTTAGATACATGACTTATTCGTTGACCATTTAAATAGATACTAATGCTTACCTTTTTGTTTCATACAGGGCTGTTAACTCAACTGTAAACCATCATATATACATGGATCTAGCAGTAACTGTGAAGACAGTAGGTGTATTTACTGAGAAATTGCAGCAGAGGCCTATCTAATCCCATACATAAAATTTTTTTAAGGGATCAAAGGATGCATCACTTTCTAATTGAAAGCATTGAAATGATAAAGATGGTGTATCATCTTCTGTTACTAAGCCATAGGTACATATTTGAGTTTTTTTTTTTTTTTTGGTTATATTTCATGCATTGTGAGATTCTATCAAACTCACATCTTCGACAAGGTATGTGTTGCCTTTTAACCTGTTAACCACAATAAATTTTAATAGTTGCTGTTATGTATATAAGGCCAATGTTAATCCATGTTGACTGCTTAAATTATAGCCTGAATTAACTGTCTAAACTGTTATTGCTGCTGGAATGAATTATTATTTATGATGTTTCTGTGTCTTTGTTTAGTTTTGCTGAGATTGGTTCCCTTGATTTGTATATTATTCGTGGTTACTGATCTGGCTATGTTGGATTTGAGCTTTGTGTTTATGAAATGGATGGTTGATGATTGTGTGGAGCTTGAGATGGATGATGAATAAGATTTGCTTATATGATTTTTTTGATGCGGACGATATGTGTTTCAGCTTATAATCGTAATGAAGATAAGCAACAAAACAATTGTGACTATTGAGCTTGTTTGAGGTGCATGATATAAATAGCCAAATTCACTGCCAATTTTTTTCTTGAATATTTAATTTTGATTTGTGATTTTTGCAAAGACAGATTAAATATTTCATAAGGATGGTATGATCATTTCATACTGTTTGCACACTTTGACCGTTTGGCGTGAATTTTTACAGTGAGCTGTTACCCAGGGATAGTAGATCTTCCTTGGTTTTGATTTTAATTGTACAAGGGTATTTTGGCCATTTACTCAATCACCAAATGGTCTAATTAACAGCATACTAACGATAGGGTATTTGATTTGTGATACACTAATACTTTCTATCGCAGTGAAAATAAAACAAACCTCAAGGGAGGAAACCGGCAATTACCAAGTAAGGACACAGGCTGGCAGTTCTCGAAATTGAATTACGTTGGACATTTTTTTTTTTGAAAAGAAACATACTTTCATTAAATTAAGAAAAAAGATACAACAAATGGGGCGGGCATGTGCCCACCCACTGGACATAATCATTAACTTTTAAAGCCATTTTAGCCAAGTCATGTGCTGCTCCATTACATATCCGTGGAATGAATTGCATTTTGATGTCTTTAACTTTCTGCATTTGTTTTTTAATGTCTGAGATAATCCATAAAAGCTCCAAATTGCTTCCTGTCCTTCCCAAAATTTGATTAACCACCTCTGAACAATCACTCTCGACTATCACTGGCCCCCTTGCTACTGCTTCTGCTACGTTCATCCCCAAGTGTATTGCTTCAGCTTCTGCATAGGCTATGTTGTCAATGAATTTGGACATCTTCACAGCAGCTGCAACAAAGTCTCCCTTTGAATCTCTAATTATGATCCCAAGCCCCATCTTTTGCTCTTCCATATAAATTGCAGCATCTGTATTGACCTTAACATACCCTTCAGGGGGAGGCTTCCATGTTTGTTCATGGTTGGACTTTTGTCTGCCCTCTATCTGCATCTGGGGAACTTTGACTTTTCTGTAGACTTCAATTGTTGCTTCAGCTCTGGCCACTGGGAATCGGGGATCCTCTTTTCTTCTTTCAAAAATGAAGAGGTTTCTTGAGTGCCAAATAGCCCAACATAGAGACACAAACAGAGCCACGTCTCTTGTGTTTCGCTTCTCTGCTATAGCTTTCATGGCAGTGAACATATCTTGGTTCTCCATCCCCTCTAGATCCTCTTTGAACTTGGTCTGATTCCACACCTTTTGGGATAACTTGCATTTTATAAGCGCATGAAAAACGTTTTCACCTTTCTTTCCACACCTTTGGCACCATGGATCCTGCAGAGCTTTCTTCTTCAATTACGTTGGACATGGAATAACCGAATAAGACATCCGAATTGGAGTTGGACACGCTTGTACGTTTGTTCAAAATTACCGAAATAGTCTTATCGAACGTTTGGTAGGAGGGTATTACTGTAATTTCATGTGATGATATTAATACACAGACGACAGCGGCAGACCCATACTCCTTAATTGTTTATTGCTGTTAGTCAAAGTGTGCAAAACGTGAAAGAACAGCAAAAAAATAAAATAAAATAAAATAAAATTATGACATGAAAATCGTTGACCAACAATATGTCGATGCAGCGGTGGGCTGTAATATATTATATTTAAATTAAGTGTAACATAATCTAAAAGAAATTAAAATATAATTAAATGCAGGAGCTTGCTAACTTACAGATTCTAGAAGTTACAGCTCACTCTCACAAATTTAGTTGTGGGTCTCGTACGGACCCACAGCCAAACACTACTCATGTAAGGGCTGTGCCTTACAGAATCAGTAAGGTGGCCCTCTCCACACGCGTGAGCACTGAGCACCGATAACAATGTAAAGGATTGTTTATTTGTTTTACTGTATTTTTTTTTTTGATATGTGTGATCCATCGCTATCATTATTAATTTGATATTAAATGTTTTTAAAAAAATTGATAAAGCTGAGCTAAGTCATAAGTCAGTAGCGTGAGGTCAGAGAAATTTAAAAAATTTGTAGAATGGTATAAACTAAACACTGTCCTTTTGTCTCTCTTTCGTAAATGGCTATAAATGAAAGCTGGCACATAAAGAGATAAATACAAGAGGGTCTTCGTAGCACCATGTACCATATCAGTGTAGACATGGAACCACAAAAGCAACAGGCATTTCCATGGGAGAATGAGGAGCAGAAAGAAGAAGAAGAGGAAGTGGGGACTCTTTTGGGACGGAAGTCTAGGCTCCAAGCCAATAAAACAACTGCGCCGCCGCCGCCGCCGCCGCCGCCGCCGCCGCCCGCGGCGGTTAATGGTGAAGAAAATGGTGGACATGGACTTGCAGAAGGAGAAATTAAAGATAACCATGCGTCTGCGGCTGCGTACAGTTCTCATAAGAATAGCCATGGTAATACTTCCTTCCACCAATTTTTTTTTTTTTTGTGTGGAGCAATAATTTTTTGTTATTTCAAAATAAGCCAATCCTCTGGGGACCTGAACTTTTTAGATTTTATAAATGAAATTATTTTTATTTTATGGGATTGCGTGATATTTATTTTTTTCTTATTATCTCTCATTTATTGCTGGGCAGCTTATTTATAACCAATATTTATTATTTTTTTCATGAATTATAATTTTGGAGAAAAAAATGGTTTGATTTGACATTATCCAATAGCGATGAATTTAAAAGTTTTTAGCAGCGACTTCCATTTAACCTAAAGTTGACATTTAAGAGATAATTTCCAAAAAAAATGAAAAATATAATTTCCAAAAAAACTGAAAAATTAACTGCCCAGCTTTTTATTTTATTTTATTGTTTTACTTTCGAATTATTCAATGTTTTGTTGCCATTACTACCGCTTCTGAGTGGTTGAGCAGAGCTACCCACCAGTGAATGCAATTATGATTTTTAAATGACACTCACACCACACTGCTGACCAAAAATTAAAGGGATTTATCAACTTATAATAAATGTAACTTATAATCCACTTCAAACATACATAAATAAGTAACATGACGGCGTGACTCAATTGTAACCCAACAAAACCAAAATTAAAAAATTAGTATCTGTCAGTCTTAATTATTGTTCCTTCTTTAATTTCCTTTTCTCAAGGTTGGCTCTACCTGCTCACTTTTTTGGTTACTTGAAAGTGGATATACTTAATTTTAAACTTTATGAAGGGTGTTTCATCAATACAAGATTGTTAATCACAATGCATGGTTCTTAAAAATCTAATACACCCACATAAGAGGATTTAGGATCTTTTTAGATAATTACTACTGCGACTTAAATTTTAACTCTCTTCCAAAAAAGTCTCAAGACTCACATTTGACTTTCCTTAAAAAAGAAAAATTAAGTTTTGTAAAAGTGTTTGTAAATATCCTCAACTGAGATTTGGGTCCGCTTACGGGGCAACTGTATTATCGTACCACAGTTGCATCAAGCCGTTGGATCTACTTGGATAGTGGGATTCATGGGGATCCCTGGTTGCAACTGTGGCTACCACAGTTGCACGACAGTTTTTCCCCTGAGATTTTGATTTTGGCGAAAATTCCATAAAAGCTGTGCTGTGAGTTTTCATGACACAATATGCTTTATGTTCAAATGTGATATTTTTAATCAGGGATAGATGATACATTTGTATACCCACGTAAAATGTCTTATTATCAATAGTTCGCATAGATTTGGTCAAGTGTTTTTCAAACAATTTAAAAAAAAAAAAAAAATTGGGCACCCGAGTTTGAATATAAGCAGTGGCGGACTCAGAAATTAATTCTAGAGGGGCTAGATTTAAATTTTAACCAAAAAAAAAATTATAGAAGAAAAAATTACAATTTTTTAATTTGATAAGCGACTTAAAACTTATTAAGTTTTGTTAAACTGTTGGCTATAATTTAAGGGAAAAAAAAAAGGAAAAAAAGAAAAACTAAGAGAGAGAGAATGAGGAAATTAAGGTTTGTGAATGTCTTACATCAATATGAGAAACTTAAACTGTGCATGTAAGCTTGAGTTCCACCGTATGTTTATAAAATGCTTCTCTTCTGCATGGCTTACAGGAATTGAATCTGGTGCTGAAGTAACAGGAATGAAATATTATCCTGCTTTAGAATCTTCTGTGCTTGAGGCAAAGTATAAAGACGAGGAACTGCATATGGAAGAGGCAAACAAACTTCAAATCCAAAGCAATTGCAGAACTGAAATCTTCAATCATCAAATAAGTGAAGAAAAAAGTGAAATTTTGGAGCACTTTGACAATAAAAGTGGAGTCGTAGATGAGGATTATTTTGACCAAGAATCCACAGAAATAATTGATGTTGAGGGGGTATTGAAGAAGCAAAGCACACATGATTTGTATTGTCCTAATTGCAATTCTTGCATAACCAGAAGGGTCATTCTGGTTCGGAAGAAGCCCAAAATTCCAAAAATTCGCCATAAGCCAAGGCCTGATCATAAACCCGAGTCACACCCTGCAGCAGAAAATTCTCCTACAAATCAAGGCAATGACACACATAATGTCGGTTCAAATGATGGCCTCTCAAGTGTAGCCGATGATGGGAATCTTCATAGAAAGCCGTATATATTCAAATGCTTATCATGCTTCACCGTTTTCTTTCCTACATGTACGTTTAATATAAGCATGTGTGTTGTGTGTAGCATCTGAAAATTTATAATGGCATAAGCTTAACATATATTGTTTTAATGCAGGCAATGGACAAGTAAAATATATGCCACCATCTTGTACAAATTGGTTGTTTGCTATTTTTGGATCATATAATAGGAAACCAGCTACTGATCATCAAGGTACTATTTTGCTGCAGCCATTCAACGGCTATATATCTTAAGTCAGGACTGACAAAAATATTTATTTAATCGAGGTATTTCACTGTATATTGATGCAGGTAAGTCTAGAGTTGACGGAAATAATCAGCATACCTCATCAGACAATATGCCACCTGGAAATGAAACATTTGAACCTCCAAAGCATCCTGGAATTTCTTCATCCTCTTCATCTTCATTAGAAGTATTGAGACCAGTAACTGGTGCGGCTGAGAATCCAGATCAGAATACAACAGATGAAAATAAAAACAACATAGGTAAACACAAAATTTTAAAGTCAAGCCTCCCATAATTTGCATCACAGCTGATGTGACATCTTATGCGTCATGCATTCCTTGAGTTGTAAAATTGACAAATGTAGTAATATGAATAATAACGTCAATCAGTATTCCAGCTATTTAAGTGTAGTATTATTGTAATTTCAATGTGTTTGTGTATAATCTGAATATGTTAAATCTCAATGTACTAACTTTGAGCCGTACTTATTTGGGGCAGGGTTGATCATTGAAATGCCTCCAGATGAAGTGGTGTCTTCTCCAAGGGCACCGAATGTTGGTAGTTTAGTAGATTCTGAGATGAAATTTGGTCCTAAAGCAAGTGAAGCCCGTCAATTGGATATTTTGAAAAGCATCGTATATGGTGGTTTAGCTGAATCAATTACAAGTCTAGGTGTTGTTACTTCTGCAGCGGCTACTGGTGCTACCACTTGTAAGTGTTCTTTTATGAGTATCTTCTGTATTGTTTATGACATTTATTATCAAATAAATGGTATTTGTTTATTTCTTTGTGAAATTGTGTTTTCTTTTTAACATTATATTCTGTTCATCTTGTTGGGTTATATTGTAGTGAACATTTTTGCTATGGCATTGGCAAATCTGATTGGTGGACTGTTCATTGTTGCTCATAATGTAAGTGATATCCATGTCAATTCTCCTCAATGTTTTAGATGTAAGCGTGTTCAGATCCAATATTCTCATTCAGTCCAATATTGTTGAATTTAAAATTTTAAAATCTGCAAAGTTCTGTCAATTCTTAGAAAATAACATAAGTATATTTTTATTAATGTATTTAAGTTTGAATGTTGCATCATGGGGTTTTATAAATTGCTAATTTGATTGAGAATTCTGTGATCCACAAATCCGTGGATTGGATATAGATTGTGTCAAATCTGCAGAATCCAAGCCCTTAAAAGTATTATCTGTATGTCTTGATGTAGAAGTAGGAAAATGGTAATTTAATTGCTTCCTTTTACCTTTTCATCTAGTTTTTTTATAGCAATTTAAACTTACTCTGAAATTTTTATAGCTTAGAGAATTGAAAACTGATGGTGCCGAAGGGACTTCTACTCGTACAACAAGCAAACAAGAAGACCGTTACCGGGAACTACTTGGACGTCGAGAGAATTTCTGGGTTCATGCAACTCTAGTTTTCTTGTCATATATCATCTTTGGTTTGATACCTCCTGTTGTTTATGGCTTCTCATTTCATGGGAGTGACAATAGAGATTTTAAGATTGCTGCTGTTGGTGGTTCGTCTCTTGCATGCATCTTTTTGCTTGCAATTGGCAAGGCTCACAATCAGAAGCCACCCAACAGATCATACGTTAAAACTGTGCTATACCACTTGAGCATAGGATTTATGACCTCGGGTCTGTCCTATGTATTTGGTGACCTAATCAAGAAACTAGCTGAGCAACTTCATTTGTTTGATTCAAGTTTAGAGCCAAATTCGATGAAGGCAGGATGGGCATCCTATTGAAATTTTGAGTTCCGCTAATTGAGAGTTAGAAAAGTACTTTTCTTTTGTCTTTGTTGCGAAGGCAATCTACTACTTTTGAATAAAGTTCAAGACTTTTTGTTTTCCTGTTATTTATGAATGCGAATAGCAGCACTGTTATAATTTTAGTAATTGAAAATGGTCATCGGTTAAGGGTAATTGTTCTGTATTTTTAGAGTAGTAGCAATTCATTTCGTATAAACTTAGGAAACTTTTGAGTTACTGATGAATTTTGGGTGACATTTTGAGTTTACAGTGCAATGCACAAACTCACACCCTCATGTTGAGAGCACGAGTTTTTTGTTTAATACTAATTATACATTAAATTATTGTATTATACAAATATTTACAATCATATATACATAATTGAGACTTACATTGTTATATTAAATTTATGAAGTACATGCCCTGACAAATAATCTTCATAAGTGAGAGATGTTTCTACTCTACTCATGCGTGAGAAAGACTTGTAAATAAACTCTACACAATTATGCATAATACTTAATTGAGAGAATTTTGAGTCCATAGGGGATTCGAACCCCTATCTTCACAATTCTTTTCAACTGTGAGAGTAAAGATTCACCGTTGAGCCAAAGGCTTATTGGCTAAGAGCGCAAGTTAGATTAGGACGTGAGGGCAACTAGGCAGTTTGCTTCTTACAAAATAAAAGTTATAAAATAATTGTCATCTAGTGTTACAACATTCCAATTCCATGGCCATTAGTCTCAAGAACAATCATTATTTATGGATTTTGGTTGAGACATTATGGTCCTATTTGATATTGAGGTACTGTACTTTTATAGCTACTGTAATTATAAAACAAATGTTAATAATATATAGTAAATATAAATTTCAAATAATAATTTTGATAAAATTATTGTAGATATAATAGATTTTTCATTATATAAGTGAAAAATCATATCAACATAACTTTTAAGTTACAGTAGATAGTGTTTACTAAATATTTTAGTATTGTACCTTTTAAGTTACAAATGTCCAACCTCAATTCCAAACACATCATATATCCGATATCACCAATAATATCATTGTGTGCATCATCATGTACACAATTATTATTCTTAAGTTACAGTAGATAGTGTTTAGTAAACATTTTAGTATTGTATCTTTTAAGTTACAAATGTCCAACCTCAATTTCAAACACATCATATATCCGATATCGCCAATAATATCATTGTGTGTATCATCATGCACACAATTATTATTCTTAATAAAAACTGGTATTTATTAAGGATCATTATTTTGGAATTTTGCATTGTCGTATATGATAGTAAGGGTGGGGATAGTTAATCCAATTCAATAGACCCAATCCAACCCAATCCAATATAATCTTAATTTCAATAGGTTGAATAAATTATTTTGGGTTAATTGGGTTAATTTTTCAAATAACTGATTTCAGTTGAATTAATTATAATAAACTCATCTACCTTAATCCAACCCATAATAATAATAATAATAATAATAATAATAATATGTTAATCTTCCATTGCAAAACCTAAAAGTCTAAACGACTAATCTAATTTTTAACTTTTTTTAATTATTTTATAAAAGAGACTATTTCATTCTCGTACTTATTGATCTAAACTCAAATTCTAAATCTAAAGTCACCCTCTTATATAAGTAAATTTATTATCTTATAAACTTATTTTTAAAAGTAAGTTGGTTTCAATTTATTTTTATTTTATAGTAAACACTTAACAATACATAATTATATATTGCCTTCATTTTGTTACAAGACATGATGCTAGCTAATTTTCAAAAAGATCTGAATATGCAATTCAAAAGAGATGTGGGAAATGGGAATATAGTTTGGCTCATTATCAAAATTTTCTTCATTTTAAGATAGTTGATTTTTAACTTTCTTTATCAAACATTAGATAGTGAATAAAATTTTTATATTATAATATATTTATATTTGATTTTAATAAGTTTTATTTCAAATTTCGTATATTTTTCTTTATTTAATTAATTTTGATTGGACGATCAATCCAATCAACACAATCCAACTCAACCCAATGATTTAAAGGACGGATTAAATTAGATTGGATTAAACATATTTATTTAGTTGGGTTGGATTCATTTTATTTCAATTCATTCAATAGGGTTGGCAAAACCTAGGTCTGGGTCCAGGTATTGTAATACCCAGACTCAGACCAGATGTAATTATTTTAATTTGGGTTTTTATACTCGATTTTTTTTAATATTAGTTATGTATACTTTTTATAATTTTATATTTTTAAATTTATTTCAATGAAATTAGATATGAAAATATAAATTTTAAGTGTTTAAAACTTTACATATATATAATAAATGAGTCAAATAAATATAATTATTTAAAATAATATATATATTTTATAATATTTTTTTAATAAAATCTGAGTTTCAAGTTGAGTCTCGGATTTATCGAGTGATGCTTAGAACCGGGCCCGCTCCATATCACCTAGGTTTAACCCGTGTCCAAACCAGGCTGATATTTGACGCCCTATTATTCAATAATAAATTGGGTTGAAATTTCACAAACTCTATCAAACCTCACATTTACCCCACCCAATGGTAATATATTCCAATACACGAAATTTCTCCCTAAATGTCAATAAATTTACAAAGTCTAACCAATTGTTGATTGTAGAAAATAGTTTGTATATACGATCTGTGTATTGCACCATGTATTGGTAATTATGAAATGTTGTTTGTTAAAAAAAAAATGCCTTGTACAGGCGTGAATGATTATTCGTTAAAAATTGGTTATCTCTTTGACATTATGGATAAGTATTGCGGTCCAGTTGGTATTATCCAATTAATAGTTTAATAAAAGTCTGGGCATCTTCATGTATACCCCGGCGTACATTCAGTTCCAGTTGTCCTGATCACAAGCAACTGGAATATCGTAATTTGGAAACAACAATTTGTGATTGTAATAGTCGTCACAAGCTTAGCGTAGTCTACTCAAGAATTTGAAATTTAGTCACCAACCCATGAATATTTCCATACCAAGTAATCATGCCCGTGTCTCTTTACTTGACCAACCTGCAAATTCAATTACATATGCTTCGATACTAGAATCTTGTAAATGCCCAAATTTGGGAAAACAAGTACATGCCCACTCAATCAAGACTGGGTTTCGCGGGCATGAATTTGTAGAAACCAAGTTGCTCCAGATGTTTGGGCGGTACGGGTGTTTAGAGGATGCAAGTTTAATATTCGATAAAATGCCGCGCAGAAACTTATACTCTTATACAGCCATTCTTAGTTTGTACGTGGATCTTGGGTTTTATCGGAAAGCTTTTTCACACTTTCAAGAATTACTATGTGAAGATATTTGCTTGAAATTTTTTCTGTTTCCGGTAGTCTTGAAGATTTGTAGTGGCTTTGCTGCGGTAGAACTAGGAAGGCAGTTACATGGGATTGTCACAAAACATCAGTTTGATTCAAATATTTACGTGGGTAATTCTTTAATCGATATGTATGGTAAATGTGGGAGCTTAGATGATGCCAAAAAGGTTTTCAAAATGATGCCGGAAAGGGATTGTGTGTCGTGGAATTCTGTAGTAACAGCTTGTGCTGCCAATGGACTGGTTCTTGAGGCATTGGAGTGTCTTGAAAGAATGTCTTCTTTGGATAATGAGACGCCAAATCTTGTTTCTTGGAGTGCAGTTATTGGAGGCTTCACTCAAAATGGTTATGATGAGGAAGCCATTGGAATGTTGTTTAGGATGCAAGCAGAAGGGCTTGAACCGAATGCATGGACTCTATCAAGTGTTCTTCCTGCATGTGCAAGATTACAAAACCTAAGCCTTGGAAAAGAATTCCATGGCTACATCACACGAAATGGATTTATGTCTAACCCTTTTGTTGTCAATGGACTAGTAGATGTTTATAGGAGGTGTGGTGACATGTTAAGTGCCTTCAAGATATTTTCTAAGTTTTCAATTAAAAATGAAGTCTCTTGTAACACAATAATTGTTGGGTACTGTGAGAATGGTAATGTCTCAGAAGCCAGGGAGCTATTTGATCAGATGGAGCATCTGGGTGTACAGAGGGGTATAATTTCATGGAATTCCATGATATCTGGATATGTGGACAACTCCTTATATGACGAAGCTTTCAGCATGTTCAGAGATTTGCTGATGAGAGACGGTATTGAACCCACTTCTTTTACTTTTGGGAGTGTTCTAATTGCATGTGCTGATATGAATTCTTTGAGGAAAGGGAAGGAGATACATGCACTTGCCATTGCTCTAGGTCTGCAATCTGATACCTTTGTTGGTGGAGCTTTGGTTGAAATGTACTGCAGATGTCAAGACTTGGTGGCTGCTCAAATGGCTTTTGATGAAGTAATTGAGAGAGACTCAGCAACGTGGAACTGTTTGATATCTGGTTATGCCCATTGCCATCAGATTGAAAATATTGAAAACCTTCTTGGAAAAATGAAAGAAGATGGTTTTGAACCAAATGTTTATACTTGGAATGGTATCATTGCAGGTCATGTGGAAAATGAACACCACGATAGAGCTATGCAGTTGTTCTTGGAAATGCTAAGTCTAGATTTGACACCTGATATTTACACTGTTGGAATAATTCTATCTGCTTGCTCAAGTTTGGCCACCATGGAGCGGGGGAAGCAGGTTCATGCATATGCGATTAGATGTGGATACGACTCAGATGTCCACATAGGAACAGCCCTAGTGGACATGTACGCAAAATGTGGTAGTTTAAAGCATGCTCGACTGGCTTATAAGAGGATTTCGACCCCTGATTTGGTTTCCCAAAATGCAATGCTTACAGCATATGCCATGCATGGACATGGGAAGGAAGGGATTGCTCATTTTCGAAGAATACTAGCCAGTGGATTCAGACCAGATCACATCAGTTTCCTGTCTGCTCTTTCTGCCTGCGTACATGCCGGATCCATCAAGACAGGTAGTGAATTCTTTGATCTGATGGCTTATTACGATGTGAAACCCTCATTGAAACACTACACTTGTATGGTTGACCTCTTAAGTCGAGCAGGAGAACTTGGTGAAGCTTATGAATTTATTAAGAAAATTCCTATGGCACCTGATTCAGTGATGTGGGGTGCTTTGCTTGGGGGTTGTGTCAGTCATGGCAATCTTGAGTTTGGACAAATTGCAGCAGACAGGCTTATAGAGTTGGAACCAAATAATACTGGAAACTATGTGATGCTGGCCAACTTATTTGCTTATGCTGGAAGATGGTCTGATCTAGCTAGAACACGACAGAAAATGAAGGATAGGAGAATGCATAAAAGCCCAGGATGCAGCTGGATCGAGGACAGAGATGAGATTCATAAGTTTCGAGCCAGTGATAGATCTCATGACAGATCAGAAGAGATTTATACCATTATAGATAGTTTGACCCCTAACTTGAAAACACAATTTAACAATTGCTCTGTTAATGCAACATGCTAGCAAGACAATTTCTTCTTGGTATGTTTGGTACAATACAAAGGCTGAATATGGCCATTCCCAATTTTTGTACATCTCTCTCCCACAATTAGAATCACTGACAAACAACAGAGGATTTGCTACATGCAGAACATCTTTCTGTCATCTAAACAACATTAAGGCAAAAAACATATTCCACTACTAGATTCAATACAGATCTAGAGACTCCAAAACCCTACGAGCTTGGATATGAAGAGCCATTAGTCTCTCTTCTGGATTAAGGGTGGAGCCAAATTGACTTGCTGCCCATATCAATGAAGCAGATTTTTCACCCAGAAGTCGCCTAATATCTTCATGTATGGTAGCCATGGGAGATAATTGCCTCCCGTTTACATGTCCAATGAGTAGCAGCAAGAATTCTCCACATCTCAACCTAATCAGAGGAAAGAGTAGATTTCTTATATGAAAAATGTCAAAATAGCAATGCACGAAGCAAGCACAAAAGATAAAACTGAAACCTATATGATTATTAAGCAAGTAGATTTCTTATATTAAAATCAAAGAAAAATAGTTAAGACTAAGTTGATATCAAAAGAAGGTAAAACATAAACCTGAGATTTTCATCCACTTGCTTGTCTAGTATGAGCTCTGCAACTTCCTCAATGCCATTACATGCCTCAAAATCCTGGTAAACATTTAGCCAAATTACACACATTTGTTACAAAGATTTAATCACTCGTAAGCAATTTAAAAATGCCAGAAAAACTCTTTTGTGCTCGAAGATCATTTTCCTAAAATTAGACATCAAATTTTTTCAACTCTTGCAAGTCTTCTAAAATAGTTAGCACTACAAAAAAATAAGCAACAAAATACCAGTTGATTGGCAGATGAATCCAACATTAGCGAAGTTAAAGCATCCAAGCAGGCTCCTTGCTCTAACGCTCCTTGAGTCGATAATATATTCATCAAAATCTGCATAAACCTCAACATTAAATCATCATACATACACAGATATTCATTTGACTATAATTTTCACTACATATACCTTGATAGCCTTGTGTTTATGAGCCAAAATGGCGCTCTCTCTGTGCAGCAAACAACAACCTTCCAAAACACGAAGGGCAAGCGCAACTTCAGCGTCCGTTGAAGGACTCGTTACTCTCATTGGATCCACGGTGAATATATGATCCAAACTCGTTACTCTCTCATCTACTGAATCTTCTTTAAACGAATGTTGAAACAAAACAGGAACAACTGGAACATTAAAAGAAAGTTGATTAATTAATTACTTACGATTTCGTTTAAAATTAAATAGATTAGGGTTTAATCGCGAGGGACCTTGGAGTTCGGGAACGGATTGGGATTGGCAGAAGAAGTGAATAGTGGAGTCGGATTCCGCGACGGATCGGAGGATTTTGAGGAGAGAGCGGAGGCCACGAACGCGGAGGAATGAGAATTCGGCACGTGCGTCTCGGAGACCTGTGCGTAGGGCGAGAGTGATTTCTCTCTGTACTCTCTGTTGTTTAAGAGAGTTCGCTAGCTCTCCTACCGCTGTCGCTGCTGCCGTCTCAGTTTCCGATTCCATCTGCTTCTCCACTCCCTCGCTCCATAATGGCTTCTTCAAATACATCTTCTTTCTCTTTGTGCCTCGGTAACTGTTAAACGGAAATGAAAATGGCTTCGTTGTTTGTGTGCGATCTTCTTGTTCTCGTGTAGTTTCAAAAGAAATTTGTAATTTTTTTTAAATTAAAGAAATTTAAGCCATTTCCGTCAAATCGTTATTATAATAATCCGTACAACAAAAATTCCTACCATAATAAACACGTATATACATTTTGGAAAATGATATTTACCCGAGTCAAACCTCGGGTCAAGCCCCAAAACTAATCCAAACAACGTCATTTCATCTTTTGCTTTTTTTTTCCTCTTTCATTCTCCCTAAACGACGTTGTTTGGCTAAGGCAAAACCAACGACAAGTTGGCAGCCCCACATTGCTTTCTCTTTCTCTTCCCCTTCTTCTCACAGCCATTCAAGATCCACAATAGCAAAGCGTCTGATTTTGTTCCTCTCAATGCTCCCCAACTTGTCCAGATTCTGAACCTCAATCAACACCAACAATGCCACCACCCCTGCCCCCAGTGAATGCCTAGCAAATGTCAAAGTATAATTTGGGTTCCCGTCAGCCAACACCTTAAAAACTCACACTCGGCATGGAAAACCCACCTTGCAACCTTCAATAACCCATTGTGAACATATCCACCATCAAACTTTGTCTGCCCAAGTTTGTTATCAAGTAAAACTGCATAATCACCTTCTTTTGCTAGGTTAAGCCCCCTAATTGCCAAAATTATATCAGTTTTTTTTTGTAAGACAACCCAATCTGGATTGATTATATACCCTCCAGGGGGTGGCCAGGTTGGGTTACAAAGATCATCTTCATAAACAACTAGGATAAGGCGACAAAGTTGAGGAACCGGCATGAATTCTTCAACCATGGCAAGATAAAAGGGAAATTTACACTAATAACCATAAAAATTTTAGTTTTTTTCATCTTAACCCCTCAAACAAATTTCTATCAACATTAGCCATAAAAGAACCGTTGAGACCAAATTACCCTTCTCTCTCATCTCCCTTTCCTCTTCCTCTTGCCTTCTTCTCTCCAGTTCTCTATTAATTTCAACATCCACCTCTTTCTTCTTCTTCTCTCTCCTATAATCCTCGTAATCGTTCGGTCTAGCGGGGTCGTGCTCCTCGATTACGGTCGAAGTCACGTCGACCAATGCCGGTTGCGGCATCGCTACCACGTCGTCGGGGGAAGGTGCGATTGCAGGTGAGGAATGGAGTCTAGTCGGGAGAGAATTTTGGGTGGTTTTGGGTTTGGATTGGGGCTTGAGGATGGTTTGTGGTGGCGCGAAAATTGACCAGACAGTGGTGGTCGTGTTGGTGGGTTTGTCCTCATCGGAGGGTGGAGGTAGGTATCCGTACAGCCCGCCTAGCATTTCGCAACGTGGCTTTTGATGGAAAATCCCGGGGAATTTGAATTCCGAAATTGGATTTTAGAGAATTAAAAAGCTGATTTTGTTTTGTTGTTTGGGTTGTCTGATGAGATTCGATCTGAGGTAGAAGAAGATATTACATACGAATAAGAAGAGACGAACAAAGACGAAAGGACTGGCGAAAACAAACAAATACTGAGGTAGAAGAAGGCAACCTGTCGCACCAAGGCATGGTGCGACAGGTTGCCTGTCGCACCAAAGTTTGGTGCGACAGGTGCCTGTCGCACCAAGGCATGGTGCGACAGGTGCCTGTCGCACCAAAGTTTGGTGCGACAGGTGCCTGTCGCACCAAAGCTTAGTGCGACAGGTGCCTGTCGCACCAAGACTTGGGCCTGTCGCACCAAGTTTCTTTTCGTTTGTAAAGAAGGGTAATTTGGGGAGAAAAGCGTGTGTTTGGCTAATGTTGATAGAAAAAAGTTGAGAGGGTTAATTCGAAAAATAGTAAAAATTTTATGGTTATTTTCGTAAATTTCCCAAGATAAAAGCTTAAGGGTTTTGCAATTGGGTTGGGGCTGATGTTAACTAAACCAAACGGCGTCGTTTTAGGGAAAAGGCCAAAAAAAAAAAAAAGATGTCGCTTGAATTAGTTTCGGGGTAATTAGCAGCACTCATCCATTTTAGAACAAATTACCCTTAAAACAAACAAAACAAATCTAAATTCAATACACAATATTGCCCACATCACCCCTGTCTGTTTTCATAGTTTTGCTAGCTTCCATAGCAACTTCCTTTGACAACAACGGCTTCCATCTACGACAAATTTCTGCCTTCAACCTAATTTTATTAAGGAAATTGACAAATATAACTACGGTGAGTGCTAAGTTACGTTTAACGTAATTTACCCCACACACAAAAAATATGTGGGTTCCACCTGCATGTTATTGTTGTTATGTGTGGCGCAAGTTACGTTAAACGTAACTTAGGAGCTCCATATAACCACTTTCCATCTTTCAATAAACATAACTTAGGAGCTTCATATAACCACTTTCCTTCTTTTAATTTCTAAAAAGACCACGCACCAAAATTTCTTACAAAATTAATCAATTATATACTTCTTGGACCAAAATACCCTTTATCACAAAAAACCAGAAGTCATGACACTTCTCTCACCATCTCTCCCATATCTCATCGCTCATTTTACAGCTGATAGTAACCAACGGCGATTGCACCGACAGTAATAGTATGGACAAGGACAATATCGACAAAAATGATGTCGGTTGCGGGCAATGAAAGCCATCATCCATGTTGCTTGCGGGCAATGGCAGCCTTCGCCCGCGTTGGTTGCGGGTGATGGAAGCTATTGCTCATATCAACTGCAATGGCTTAGCCATCGCCCGCGTTGCTTGCGGGCGATGGCTGCCTTTGCCCACATTGGTTTCCGACAAGAAAGAAATCAAAGGTTCCCAATCGGGGCATTGAGTTCTATTTACATGGGCTTTATCGTTGCCATTTTCATGGGCAATGGTCTTCATTGCCGGTAAGCAACATGGGTTGTGGAAGCCAGACAATGCGAATGATGGCTCCATTATTGGCAACCAACATGGGAAATGTCTCCCATCGCTCGCAACCAATACCATTGCCCACAACTAGCCAATACGAGCAATGGCTTCCATTGCCTGCAACCAATGCGGGTGATGACTTCCATTGCCCGCAAGAAACCAAACTCTTTTAAGGATAATTTAGTCCAAAATGGATATAAATGGCTATTATAGCAAGAAAGTTTGTTAATTGTTAGTTTTGATAATGATTTTATGAAAATAGTTAGACAGGTAAATTTTCCAAGAGATTTTCAGGGGGGAAATTGTCTATTCATCATGTTATAGTATGTTTTCATTAGTAATTAGATTTAAAAGTACTTTTAAAGAATTACAGGTGTACAAAGTAGATTGTCAAAGTGCATATAGCCCCACTTTTTTTTTTTTTTTTGCCGCATATCAATTACTTATTGAAAATGAGTATCTAGCTAGCTGAGTGAAGCACAGTTGTGAGTTGTGCTCCAAGAGTACAAAAACTTTCTTATTAATCGAAAAATTGATTAAGGACTTAAATTTGTAGTAGTTTATGTTTACCACTAACTCAAATAATGGTGAGACTATTTATACTCTATAATTTGCTTTGAACACTTTATTACTCCACATAATCATTTAATAATTTTTTAAAAAAAAAATTATTTGCACATTCTTTTAAGTACCAAAATAATCCTTTATTAAACCCCTATTTTTAATTATTGATTTCTTTTTATACTCACAAAATATTTCATCATTGTCTAAGTCATAGTGCCCAAGAATGTTTATAATCGATTGACTCTATCTTTTCTTTGTATTTGATGTCCTTCTACATAAACAGTGCAATTAGTTAATCTTATTCAAATTTGTTCTTTCCCTATGAACCTTCGTTTCTTCATATTTTTTCAATTTTTTTGTCACAATGAAGTAATGAGTATGCGGCCCGCTTGATGACTACCTAGATCATGTAGAACTGAGGTAGTATTTGTTTTTTCTTCTGTTTGAAATCTAAATTGAGTTAAATTTAACTGACCTGAATAAGTTTGAATGTAAATGTTCGAAAGACATGTTGGTTTTTCTGTTTTGGATGACTGAATATAAATGGTAAGTTATCTTCTCATATGCAAAAAAATCTGAATTATGATATTTGATATTTATTTTTCCTATAATTATTATTATATATTTGATAAGTTACAAGCGGTAAGTAAATTAAAATCATTTTATTATTAATTACAAAATATTTGTTTTTTTTTCAATATATACAATATTATAGCTATAAAAAATAACGTTAATTACATTATTTGTGCGTATTCTATGATTTTTTTAGTTTAGTCACACAAGTTAACATAGAATCAATTAACAATTTCAAGTAAAATACCATTTTACAAACATCATTAATTGTAAAAATTAAATATTTAATGAATAAAAAGAACAACTACATCCTAACATATTAATTTTCATTAAAAAATTTGTTCAAAATGTTAGCTATAAACAAAAGAGCTTAAGATGAGTACAAAGTAAAGTTCAAAAATATAGCTTTTATAAAATAAGTTGATTCAATCATATGAAATCAACACACTAGAACTGCACCAGAAAGAGTAAAATAAAAATTAGTTTTATTTGATTGAAAATATGCTTATTAAATAAGGGTATTTTTGAGAGATTATAGTTGATTTCCATTCAGATCTTTTTCGATCAAGATAAAAGTCTAGTTATTTAACTTTTTCTATTAAGTTGTGTCTGTCCGAAATTCAAATGTAAAATAAGAAAAACAATCAAGTAAAACTTTAAAAATGCCTGAAAATCATAAAATTTCAGATTTCGGACATTTAATAAATTAAGCCTTAAGTATTTTATTTTTACAATAGATTTAAATTGGATGATGAAGAGGAAAAAAATTCTTCTATATGTAATACTATTATGTAATATATGAGCTTTAAGAGTATTAAAATTTTCTTAAATTACATTAATATCCTTAATTATAAATTATATTAGTGTTATTTTAGTAATGTAAAATTCTATTAAAATTAAAGTGTTTAAAGTATATATTAGAGTGCAAATAGCCCCACTCCTCAAATAATTGTATAAGGACAAAAAGATATTTTTGGCAAAATATTTTGAAATAAACTATTATCTTGCTAGAAGTAAATAATAAAATTGCTTAACATATCATTATTTTCATAAAAACGTTTCTAATTTTTTTCCCCACATCCAAGGTGTATTTTTTACTTTTTTATCTGAAATCTGAGCAAACGTGAATTAGTCTTAAAACTAATAATTTTACATTCGTGCCCTTACAAATTATAAATGCTAAACAAATAATAAATATCTCAAATAACATAAACAAGATAATATATTATCATAACTTAAATCATGTTCAATTGAATATAACCCTTTAATATTCTAAATTAGTATATGTTAATTAATTTATTGTAGTTTATGATGTTTTTATATGAAAAATATTCATAAAAAATTATGATGCTAGATAATGATAATTTGAAGATAAAAAAAGAAGATAAAACTAATAATAATCTACTACTATATTATTACAAGTTATAAAGATGGATAATAATGCTAATTATTAAATTTTATTTAGGTAAGGATGAAAATTAATTAATTAGAGAGGAATATTTTGGAGAATGTCTTTTAATTATATCATTTAGACTTTTTAGATTAAACAAAGAGGTAAAAAAATTGGGTTAATAACATAATGATTGAACATTTTTATTAAGTTGAAAAAGCAAAAGACTTGATGGCTTAACTAATTGAAATTAAGTTAATTAAGTCATTAAGAAAAAAGAAAGAAAAAAAAAACAAACAGCCCTTAAGTGTTTCATTGAATTTATCACAATATTGTTTTTAATGAGAATCGAACCTAGAGCATTAGCCTTAAAGAGGATGCACTCTCTCTGGAAGAAAAAAAGAAAAAGAAAAAAGAATGTGAACAATTTTATGAATGTTGGAAAAGATTTAAGGAGATATCCATTATCAAATAGGTTTAAATGAATTAATCCATGGATGTACATGACCAAATAAGATTAGACCCGACAATTATTTTTAAGATTAATTTATCGTGACATTGACTAAATGATGTACGATGATAATGAAAGATTGTACGATTTTTATTATTTTAGAACTTTTTAATATTTTCTATTTTATTTGGTCTCTGATTAGATATGTATTTTAGTTTCTTATTTCTAGTATAATTATGATTTAGTTTTCCTATTTAAGTTAACTTAAAAGAGTAGGTTTACCCTATTATAAATAGAGAGGTCTTGTCATTAGTCTCAAAAATTTTTTATTAATAAAAAAAAATCCTCTTTTTAATTCACTTTGGCATTATCTATCAAAATTTCTTTTGTAGAGTCGTTTAGATTAGAGCGTCATGTAATCTCCCTATAAAATATTATCAAAATCTCATTAAACTATGTGGACTAGAACAAGATCTTATCATACTTCAATTAAAGTGTAACCTAATTACATTGACTTAATCCGGTCATATAATGATATCTTATAATGATATCTAGTGTTTATTTATTCTATTAATTCGCTTCCACTACTCTATTGCATAAATTGGTGTAAGAGCAATTCTGTATCAATCGCATCACTTTCTTGGGTACTCCATACCTACACTCCATTTTTCACCACTAAAAAAAATTGAAAAAATTCCAAAATTCCAAATCCTAGCCGCCACCTTCAACCACTACCACCACCACCACCACCATCACAATCCAGCATGTTTTGCCGCTAGCCATTAAAACCACCAGACACGCCATCCTTTATTAACCAAACCCCATCGTCACCTTCAAACCACCACCTGAATTCATTGCAAATCACTCAATCTCGTAAGTGCTCAACCAACTTGTTGCTATGAAACCACAACCTTTATCATCGATCATCACGACCATTGCGATTCCTAGCTATTGCCCAATAAAATCTGATTGTTCACCGTCCTTAGCCATCACCATAATCACCGTATACACAAACCTAAACCTGCGAGCTCCACCACTTGACCGATCACTATTTACCCCCTTTATCGTTAAATAAATCCATCTTCTGACTCATCAAGATTCGGCAATCATATCCCAGCCATCGTCATGTCCAAACATCGCCGGAATCGTTGCAGGCAACATCAAACCTAAGAGTTAAGGATATTTTATAGTTCTGCCATTGTGAGAAAATTAAAAACAAATGTTTAACTACCATCCTTACTGTCCCATTTATAATATCTCACTCCTTCATGCAAACTAGCATCTTGAGAAATTTTTTGATCGGTTGGACATGATTGAGCAATGGTTTTTAAATAGTGTATTTCTAAAGAAAAGCAAGTGTCCTATGTTGTTTTAGGCTAGGAATAAGTGTTTTAGTTTGGTGAAAATAGTTATAAAATTCTCAACCTCAACACAAAGAAAAAGAAATTCGATCATAGAATCAAGTGAAGCAAATTTTGAGGTTTAAGTTTATTCCTTTTGATTATTATTAGTATAACAAGGTAAGAGATTTGTATATGATTATACTTCTGAGTTTGAATAATTTTGATTTATAGACATACAAATTTTTCTGAACCTGAGGAGCATGCAGTTAGAAGATTTTTAAAGGGCTTAGTTTTCATATTTTAGAGTATGCAATTCATTCGGCTAGGGAACTTGAGTTGCTACTCCAAAGATTTGATGTTGCAATTGATAAACTTAAAGCAGTTGTAGATTCATTCAAGCAATTAGATTTGTCTGACATAATAACCAAAGTAATCATAGATGCATGCAAGAAACTGAATGTCCCTGAGATAGTGATTGAAGTTGTACCAATGAATTCATCTATCTTAAAGAAGAAGATTCACTTGAGATGCTAAAAGATGAAATACAATTTATTATTAATTAGACATTTCAATCTAATGATTTGTATGAGAATGTGCATGATCTTTCACTAGGAAACAAGACAAGTCTAGAAAAAGTCGAGACGATTGATATGGTTCTACATATTCACATTAAAGAGAAAAATGTTATACTTGAAGAAGAGTTTAATTGAAAAGGTAAAATTTGTTGGAGAGCACACTAAGTAAAAATTAAAGAAAGACAAGAATTATTTTACTATTGTATGTTCTTGGAAGTTTTCACTGTCTTAAAAAATGTACAAAGAAATTGATGAAGTATGATATGGAAAATTACAAGTTTGAGTTGCAAAATTATTTGTTCTTATGCTACGAGATCATCCTATAGACTGTATTTAAACTCGAGGGCGAGTTTTCTTTAAGAAGGGGAGAAAGATATAGGACGTTATTTAAAGATTTTAGAATTTTAATTAGTTTAGAACTTTTTTATATTTTCCATTTTAATTAGCCTCTAATTAGACATGTGTTTTAGTCTTTTATTTTTATTATAGTTGTGACTTGGAGAAAGTTTGGAATTGCAATGGCTAATTAAATAAGTTACTTTTATTGTGCAGATAAAATTTGTTGGCTTAAAAACTAACTTGGTGTTTAGTAAATTGTCTTGTTGCATTTGTTGTATGTGTGAAAAGCAGTGTATATGCATTTTGTAAATTTTATTAAGAAAGTATTGTTTATATATAATGACTAAAATAAACACAAGTCTAAACTATCTTTTATTTTTGGAGTATGTTTAATAATGTTTAGATATGCCTTTTTTTTTAAAAATACATAAAGTTAACAAAAAAACTCAAATAAATAAAATATAACGAACTTCATAATCTACCACATAAAATATGATAAAAGTTCGCACTAATATATAATCTAAATTAAAAAAACTACAAATTACATTCATATTAAACTTGTTCCAATAAACACCATCACAATAGAAAAAATATAAATATATTGAATGTTGAAAGTCGTGCTTATGAAATTGATTTTAAAAGTCATAGTTAACTTTAATGTGAAATTGTTCATAGTTTAAATAATTTTATGTAATCATATGCAAATCTTATTGAATCTTATAGTAGAAAATAAAAACAAAATTATAAAATATGAACTTATTGGATCAAAATTCTAATACTAGAGAGAACGTATAGTAGTTGTGACGGTAAATTATTATGGTAATGTGATGTCTACTGGCTTATATGTTAGGGTTTATAGAAAAATAAGACATAATTATATATTTTTTAATTATTAAGATTATAATATGAATTTTAAAAAAGTGTAGTGGCTTATTTAATAAGTTGGTTATGAAAAACAATCCACTATCTACTTTGAAAACTACTGCCAAAATGGAAAAAAAAACTACAAAATAATTAGTTTTTATCAAATATTGTTTTTATTAAAAATTATTAAATAAACAGCTTATTAAATTTTAACTTCAATTCCAAACGGGCTATTAGTTTCCTTATTTAAGTTAACCTCGGGAAGTATGTTTACCCTATTTTAAATAGGGATGTAAAACATTATCAAAATCTTATTGAGTCGTTTTTATTAGAACGAGATCAAATTATGCTTAGATTAGAATGTAACCTAATCCTGTTGAGTTAGTCTGGTCCTAAAACAATATCTAATGTTCTTTTATCAGATCAATCTGCTTCTGCTACCCTACTGCATTACTAAAATATGTGTAAAGATTTATTATGACATGTCAAATGAAAGAGTCTTATTTGTTCGAAAAATAGTGTAATGAGATGCTATTTGAAAGCATAACTTTTAGTGGGACTCACTTATTGTAAGTGAAAAATTAGGATGATTGGAAATCTCCTTTGTGAATACTTCAAAATAAGTATTTGTTTATTCAAAATGATGCTCTGGTGAAAGAGAAATTGAGGCTCAAAGTACATCCATTGACTGCATTGAATAAAAGTAGGAATTACAGAGATTATAATGGCTAGTTAAATTTAGAATTAATTTAATGTTGTATGTATTTTTACAGCATTAGTAGGGAGAATGTTCTAAACGTTTAGGTTTAAGTATTTTAATCTCAACCATTCATTTAATATAATTTAAGATAATGAATAATGAATTAGTTAATTAATATAAAAGTACTAGTAGTCTTTTGATTGGGAGTAAATAGATTTTTTTAATTTTAAATTAATCAAAAGAGAAAGAAAAAGACAATAATGAGAAATAAGCCGTTGGTGAGGAAGTTGGCTACTTTGGATAAGTACGTTGTTTTATCAGGATCCACGGTTGCTGCTGTAATCTCCCTACAAGAAATATGTATCATGACAATTTTTTTTTCGTTCGTTTTCGGAAACGCAACCTTATTTTGATAGATGCTGAGTGATTTTAGTGGTAAAAAAGTGTGATAATTTGTTTATGCTTGTTCAGGCGGAATGACGTTGCTTCAAATAAGGATGTTGCTGAGATATTGTACTTTATATCTCTCTTTTTTTGTTAAATTTAGAATCACCTTTTTAATGGTTTGTTAATAGGTTATTATATTAAAAATCATTTAAATCTTTTATTAATAAAAATAGTGTGCACTGTTGATTAGATCCAACGGTTACATTTTTTTTACATTATTAATACCGTAAAAAAAATTACAGTATCATAGAGAAATTCTAATTATTATTATTATTATAGTATTAACTATTATAATTAATAATAATAATAATAACAATAGAGAAGGATGAAATGAGAATTTCAACATTTAAATGTGGGTAATATAGTCCCTTTAGAAAATAAGATTCTCATTCCCACATTCTCTCGTGGAAATGAGAATTTTAATATTCAATCCCAATTTAGGTGGGGTCCACCATTTTGACTCTCATTTCACCTCTCATTTAAACAAGTAATTAATAATTAATAATAATAATAATAATAACAATAGGAAATAATGAAATGAGAATTTCAAACTTAAAATAGGGGTAATATAATCACTTTAGGGAATAAGATTCTCATTCCCACCTTCTCCCGTGAAAATGAGAATTCTAATAATCAATCTCAATTTTAAGTGAGACCCACTATTTTGACTCATTCCACCTTTCATTTAGACAAGTAAGCACATCATTTATTCTCATTCCCAATAAGTACACACACCATTAGATTAGAGCTAATTAAAAATTGATATTAAAGTTAAAATGACTTTTTTTTTTACTTTTAAAACTAACAAATTAATATAGTTAAATTATCGTTGACTTTTCTACTGCTTACACAATATATTCCCTCTTTTATCGCTTTTCAATTATTAGGCCTATTTTATTAAATTATTTCCTCTTTTTTTGTCCCCGTAGCAACTGCATCATATCTCAGTATTGTTATTCATCAAGTGCCTTATTTTTAAAGAAAAAAATTATACATAAAAATAAAAAATAAAAAAGACACTTAGTGGATCACAATACTGAGATATGATGCAGCTGCTAGGATAAAAAAGAGAAAAATTATTTAATAAAATAGGCATAATAATTGAAAAATGACAAAAGGAGAAATATATTATGTAAGAGAGAGAAGAATAAGCGATGATATGTTATAACATAGGGACCCACTAAATTAATTTGTTAGTTTTTAGAATTAAAAAAATCATATCAGTTTTAATCTCAACCCTTAATTAGATCTAATCTAATAGTCAGAATATTATGTCTAAAATTAAATTTAAAAGTGTATCTTGAATCTTCTCCTACAAATAATTATTATTATATAAAGGAAAATGGTTTAAGATGAAATCTAAAAAAAATATAACTTATTAAAGTATGAAATTTATTCTTATATATATAATTAGCACAAATTAAGACCAAAATTTTTATAACTATATAGAAATTATTCTTGTATAGAGTATCACTACAGAAAGGTTTTACTGTAGCTTGTTTAACTGATACAAGTTTAAAAGTTTGAATTATGCTCACAAGAAGGTTAAAAACGAATTTAGCATATATTTGTCTTATTTAAATAGAAAAAAAAATTAACAGAAGCCAAGTTGTGTCCCCTGTGAAAAAATTTGGCATTTGCCAAAATACAAGTCATCTGCTGCAGTTTTGGTAGGTGAGTTTTCAACTTCTTGTAAGCTTCATGGAACCAAAAGAGAGAAAAGTAACTAGTGAAAACACTTTCAGGCTGCAAGTATCTAAAAGGTAAGCTATAAACGGCAAACATACCACAATTTTCCTTACTTGGAATTGACCTTGCAATAAAATTCAAGATTTAATGAATCTAACTTCATCCAAGCATGAATTTTGTCCTTGAGGCTTAATCTTTGTCACAAACACAGTAAACGGTAACATTCTGATATGTTAAAAATAAAACATACTATCGTTGAAGATGAATCCAGGATGCATAGTTTATGTCATTGCTTAATTCTAAACAGAGATATGAAATGACTTTATGCAGCCTAGCTGTTGGCAGACTTGCCTTGAAGGCCTGCCAGCTGCTAGTCCAGATCATGCTATCAATGCTTTAACCCAATGCAATTTGACATGAAAGCTTCATTAAAGTAAATAAAATTGCCACTCCCTGCTGATTTTCTTCCAATGCAGTCAGCTTAATTACAATGTAACAAAGTCCGTGATGCACTTGCATTGTTTTTGTAGACAATAAGGCAAAAATACCCACACCAAAGCAATCTAGTCACTGAAGATGCTATTATTTCCTCACTCAAAAGAACAAAAGCATGGCAGATAAAAGGATTGGCCTAACTCCACAAACCCTTCAATTCAAAGGCCATATCAGTAAATCTGTTTTGCAAAATATTAAGTTAAACAAGCATGAGCTATAATCATCATTTAACATCACTAACATAATATAAAAGAAGTCCTCCACTATTTACTATAAGAAAAGTGAAGATCCCAACACTTTACAAAGCAATCATAATGAAATCACACAAATGTTTGAATCGTGACTAAATTAATCACCAAATTAATATAATAACTGCTAAAGACGTGTTCGAATCATGAATGTCTGAAAACAGAAAAGCTGGAACTTCACTGAACCATCATGTCAGTACAAGTTTATATATCAATTCACAAACATATGCAATTATCTGATCTAAATATACATTTTATACAAAGTTCAGACCGAATTGAAACATTTAGACTCTCCAACATCCCATATAATACTATGACCAAGAGAGCAAAGGAATGAAACCTTTTCAATGCTTCTAGCAACCAATTTCAACCCCAAACACTGCAAGATTCTGAATTTATATCACAATTTTATTAACAGAGAATTGCTGATCCACTGAAGATCATTGGAACACAGTACGTGGCAAGAATGACTAGTGAGAAACAATGACAAATTTTCAAGTGCATGAGAAGTTTCTGTACAAGATGAAAATCATGAAGCATCAATATGCTTGCATCAACATACTGGAATGAACGAATTAGGACCCTGATGACTTTAAGTAGTGCTACCAATTCTCCTTAGCGATCTTCGACTTCTCAAATATGAATTTCCCTTCCTTGTACTTCTGCGACGCCTCAAAAGCTCGTTCATACTTCCAACCCAAAACTTCACGACAATCGGAACAATAGATATCGGCAACAGTGTGGAGACCAGTCAAGAGATGCCTGTCTTCTTTTGGGCCTACAACAACATTCATCGCGTGGGAGAACAGAAAGGCTCTACCATTTCTTCCCTAAACAAAATTATGGAAAACAATATTGGACTAAAACATCTGCCCACAACCCCAATCACTGAAGTTAAAACGATCACATTAACACATACAAAATTCTTGGCAAAAAAAATCTTCAATTCAATTCCTATATTGTAAAGCTGCAAATTTTCCATAGACTTAAAATTTTCGAACGATCAGATAAAGCAAACATCATGAAAGAAGGGATGCAAATCAAACAAAATATTGTTAAGAAGTTAAAGTGATGAACCTGAAAGGCCTTGGAAATTATATCATCATGAAGGGCAACATGATTTCGGCAATTATGACAGCTGTATAATCTTGGACCCACCAATTCGGCAGCCATTAATCAGCTTAAAAATCCCCTAGTGCCCACCTACAGAAGCAGAATCTAAGTGGGTATTTACAAAACAAGCAAAAGAAAGTGAACAGAGAGGATTTAAAGAACTGTACCTACAGAAATTCAGTGATGATGATGATGAAGCAAAATCTGGCGGAGATATGAAAGAACAGATACAAGCGTTAGCGTGCAAGATTAGACCAAATTGGCTTATAAGAATGAGTAAAGATTCCACGTAAGATTTAAGGAGTCTTGAATGAATAAACAAATGGATTTGATAACGACATGATTAGTATTTAATCAGAGATAAGTTAAGAATAAATAGAAAATAAAACCCATTTGGCGTAATTAAAGAAAAATATTTTGGAAAAATTAAGAAACGCTATATTCTTTACTTAAGGAATGTGAATTTTTTTTTTTTTTTTTTTTGAGGAGTTTAGGAATGTGAACTTGAACCATGTACTTGTAAGCCGTGGCTTACACTGTACAGAATGTAAATTGACATTCCTGGAGGAGTAGAGTAAGGGGTAATTTTTTTTTAATTACTTTCGATTTATTTTGTTCTCTACTAAGTACTTCTTTTTTTCTTTTTTTTTTTTGTTTTTTGAGGTTTATTATTTGGGTTTCTCCAAAAGAGAAATAGCCGTGAGAGGATTTTCTGCAGTGTTTCGAGAGTCAAATCACACAAATGGAAGTTGTTGGTTGAATTTATCTGTAAAAGACTTTTACACTCTTCCGGTAATTTTCATTTTGTCATGTGCCCATTAAGTATTTAAATAAAAATATTAATAAGTGCATTGATGTTCGTACACTATGAAAACACCATCAAAACAAAAATAGAGTTTTTGTTAATGCCACAGTATTATTGTAGCACAAAAAATGATAATATTGATTATGTTCAAATATTATTTTTCTCTTAATAACCATACGGTAATTCAGAATTTAATCCAATCCATTCGATTGAACTTAACTAGATCATTTCGATGAATTAGTCGATTGGATTAAAATTTTCTGAAATTTACAATCAATATATCACTACTGGATTTGAGTCATTTGATGGAGAAAATACACAAAAATTTTATTTAACGTACATAACATAATTTTATTTTATTGTTAAGGGAAATAATCAGTTAACCACGTGTATCATAGCAATGTTTGAAAATAAAAATAAAATAAAAAAACCGAGTTTTTGAAATGACATAAATCCACCTAAGATTTGGCAAGTGTAATCATTACTATTACTTTGCCGTAGGTGTTTTGAATAAAACAACAATTCACTCTTAATGAAAAAACAAAAAAGGTATTTTATCATCAATAGTTAGGTTAACCAAAAAAAGCATTTATTTATTGGAAAATTAAGAAATGAAAAATTCTTATATTTAATAAACGATAAAATCAAATAAATAAATTATTAGTACTTATTTTTACGCTTTATAAAGTGCTAATTTAGCCTAGGAATGGTAAAATTATCTGCAAACCCACATGATAAGTGTTTAATTTCACATTAGTTTTTATTACTTTCTTTACAATTATTTAATATTTTCATGAACTTCTCAAATCTTTATTTGTTTTTTATATTTTTTAGGAGTTTTTTATTCAAAAAAACAAAAAGGAATAGAAAAGCTACAAATTAGTGTGAAGAATAGCCAAATTACGACCTCATGGATTGTGTCATTTTGGTTGCTTCTTGGATGAATATTTGGGATTTATTAATTTTATTAGGCTATATTAGACATGTACTAATGTTAAGGATCATATTTGGGCCATAAAAATTTATTCTTGAAGGGATGGTTAGACCTATTGATCGAGCCTACAATAGAAACTAATTTTGGAGTTAGTTTGCCCCATGTATCTATTTCTTTGGGTCAAAATCCTACGAGAAAAAAGAGGCCAAAAATAAGTTACACTTATCCTAGAGGATTAGGACAATAATTCTATACAAAGGCAATAAGTTAAATGCCCAAGAGGGAGAAAAAAAAAAGGTGAAGAATTAGTTCCAAATAAGAAAATGATGCAAAGAAGAGAGAAGTGGATAAGTTGGAAAGAAGATTTGGTTGTCATAGCCATAATTCAATTAATGAGCATTTCTTTCTCTTGTCTTTTGTTTAGTTTTTTTTTTTTTTATGGATTTGAATTCAATAATTCAGATATATGTGAGCAACCTTTTTATTGGTTAGAGCTTATTTCAAAACCATATCTTTGTTTAGAAAATTTTATATTTAATTGATTTTAGTGTTTAAGAATTACTATCTTGTGTTGTTTAGGTGGGAAACTAGATGAATTAGATAGTGATTTGATTATTAGTTTAGGGTTCTTGATCTGTGATTGTCAAAAAATTAAAAGCTTATGGGATATTTTCATTTGATAGCATGTGGAATATAATTCAAGATAAATAAGCCAAGCTTGTATTTTTGTTTCTTGATTCAACCTATTTCTTTCTTGATTATAATGCTTTCATAAAATTAAATTTAGAGAGCTTGTTCTGAATTGTTTCTTCAAAAGAGATTAAGTAAAGAGTTTGTTTTACTTGTCAACTAAGTAAGGAAAGATCAAGATAATTGAGTTTGTACTTATCTTAGGGTTGTTATTTTCAAAAGAAATTGAATGATGAGTTTGGTAAATAATATAAAATGTAATGTTACTAGTGAAGAATGATTGTTTAACCATATTTTGCATCATAATTCAAACTCTAAAAACGGTTTTTTGCAATTTTAGATTTTCTGCTTTAAATTTTTTAGTTTAGTTTACATAGCAAATCAACTCCAAATCCCCCCAAAATTTGTGTGAATGTTCGTTAGTGCGTCCTTAGCAATATGGAAAGCTTTAGTTAATTTCGTTAAGTCTAGATAGGACATCTAATTCAATCTTTGTTGCTATTTATGTTTTGTGTTAACAACTTGTTATTTGGGAAACAATACCCTGTAGAAATGACCCTTGCTTACCTCTATATGCAATAATGATAATATATAAGAGAAGGTTATAAGTGATACGCTTTATAGATTATCACTACAACTCGCCAAACACATATGTAGAACCCCCCCCCCCCCCCCCCTATTTTGGGTAATTGGTGGACTGTAGGCGAGTTGCAAGCGAGTTTAGTATTGAGAAAAAAATCTGACGGCATGTCTCTGTCAACCCTCACTTTTTTTTTAATTATTTATGTTATGAGTTTTAATAATAAAAATTACATTAAAAGAAATAATGACTATATATATATAATAAGCTTTTAATAATTAGAAATGTTATAATTTTTAAGTTTAATATTACTAATATGTTATTTTAATTTGATTAATTTTGTTTGTTTTGTTGTAATAATTTGAACCTAACTTATTAAATTGAATTTTTATTTGTTTAATTAATTGTTAACAGTAGTTTTCTAAAATTTTATTGTTAATATTATTGACAATACTTATATATTGATTAGAAGATGAAACACAATTGATGTTAGTGATAATGGTTTACCTACAACAGAATTATTTTTTTGTTAGATTGATATATTTTGTGTATTTGTTTTAATGTTGAAATTTTATTTTCTCATTTACATTGATAAAATTTAAAATTGAATATTAATGCGGATTTTTAAGCTACTGTCATAAACTTTTAGTGTGAACTACATAATTCAAATTGTTTATGACTACTAAAATTATTTTTTAATATTTTTTAATTTAAGTATGAAAATTCACAAAAAATAATACTTATTGCAAGTTGCGGATAGATTTAGTAATTGATAAAACCCATAGCGGGTTGTAGGTGGGTTTAGTAATTTAATTTTTTTTCACCCACAACAGATAGTTCCATTGCCATCCCTAATTTAGCCCTTTATAATATTGTAAAGAGTTGTACAAAAACCTTACAGCACTATAAAATCTCCTTACAAAGTTGTAAGAGACAGTGTCACACCTAAGAATGATTACCTAAATGATAAATCTTTTATTGATTTAATTGAAGATTGAAGAGGAAGTAATGCAATTCTATTTATAACTTCTAAGTACACAAATATCCCTTAAAGTTGTCATGTGAATAGAAGAGACCGAAGCAGTCAACCGAACTTTAATACAACATCGTAACAACTGAACAATAACTTTAAGATGCGAGAAAATTTTGATTACCCTTCATGTATACACTCTCTTTCAATAAACTCTTATTATATGTATACATCAAATGAAAGAAGTGCATGGAGTACACAAATTTTCTTCCAAGTCCGAGATGCGCACACACATACACACATACATACTTGGATAGAACTTGAAAACTTGCTTTGATGGCATTATTTTGTTGCAATAAAATAGGGGGCTACTTGTATTCTTTAAGCATCTTGAATTTCTCGAGAATGAAATTGCCTTCCTTCCATTTTTGTTTGAGATCATAAGCTCGCAAATAATGCCAACCCAATTCCTGCCCACAATTGCTGCAATAGATTTTGGCAATTGTGTACATGCCTGTTATCATTTGCTTATCCTCCTTTCTTCCCAGAACTACATTCATTGCATTACTAAACATGTAGGCCTGTCCTGTTTGCGCCTATTCACCAATATCCAAAAGTTAAAATATATACGTGTGAGTGTATATATACATACACATATATATCAGTAGTGGCTCAACGCTTAACCAAGTTAGGCAATTGCTTATTCCCCATCTAAAATCGAGGCTGTAAATTTATGATAAATTAATTTTTTACATATTAATATATGCTTTAAAAGTAAAATTTTCAAGTGAAATAAGTTTTATTTTCTTTTCTAATATAACATCAAGGCCCATTTGAACTCTTTCTATATATATTCTGTATACAATATAATTATGAAGAAATTCAAAAGTGTATGCAAAATAAGATTATAATATAGTAAAATCTCTCTATAGTAATATTTTATATAAAAATAACTTTCATGTAGTCAAAAAATTATGATCTTAATTTGACTAATTATAAATAAAAATAAACTTCACATTATAATAAGTTATAATTTTCTCAGACATTGTTCTAAGAAATTTACCTCCAAATAATAATAATTATCTATTTTTGTTATAAACAATTTTCAAGCCCACCACCAAATGCTTCAAAGGGTTACTTTGTTCGGAGAGACGAAGATATACAAGAAGAGGCAATATTCCATATTGCGTTGTGTGGCCTCCAAACAAAGTTGGCATCTTGACAGGAAAAGGATAGACATTGACTTCTAGCTTGCGCGGCCCAATATTGTTATCTCCAATTCCATATTTAAAAGTTTAAGATTGAGTAAAATATTTTTTTTTTTAAGTTGCTTGGGACAATAATATATTATTTAGAATTATTATCTAATTCTTGTAAAAGATTTAAATTTACCTCGAGAGAAAGTATTAAAGAAAATAAAAATATTTAAATTTCTAGATGATTTTGCATATTTACAATTGTATAAGATAAATCAGTGTATATTTTACTTCTATATCACTTAGCTCTGGATTACTAAGTCAAATCTATAAGTTTTTGTAATCATACTTCCACTAAGTTATAAAATTAACCTCCTCAATTCTGATAATAATAAAAATAGTTGATCCCAACATTATATCTATAAAAAGATTTTACTGTTTAAATCTCAAATTAATCTGCCATATACAAGAACAAGGACATTAATTTTGGATTATTTTTGAAATATAAGGACCAATAAATAATTTACTCAAATTCTACCATTAAAAGGACTCTTGTTCATTAAAACTAAAAAGAATTTTGGTCTTGCCTTGACAAACAATAAATAAAAAATTTAATTAAAAAAACAAAAGTAAAGATTGTGTGGAGTGAGTAATCACCTTAAAAGTTTTGGAAATAAGATCATGGTGAAAGGCAAGTGGATTAAGACAATTTCTGCAACTGAAGAAGGGACGACCATCGAACTCTGCCATTTAACTGAAAGCTGAGATATATATGAGCAAAAAAAGAAAAAGATCAGTAGCTATATTTCCGAAATACAAAGTTAGAAAAAGAAATTAAATGTGCATATGCATGAGAGGACGAACAAAAACTGATCTGCTTAAGACTGGAACCAACAACAGATGAGATGGGAAGAGGGCATTATTTAAAGAGAAAATTATGATGAGGACTCAATTATTTGAGTCAATTAACAAATAATTTCCAAAAATAAGAAAAAAAAAAGTATTGGGAGTGGATGAAAAGAGTTGGTAAAGGACTTTAGAAGATTTTTGACTTGTGGGAAATTTCAGTAATTACATAGTAGATAAGAAAGAGGAGAATAAAAATTAACATGTAAATAAAATAATGAAATGGTTTTGAGTAATGATTTCAAGAACGCTTTTGATAAAGTGATTCATCTTTTAAGTGTCGGCGGCTGTTTGTTCCGTAAATTTTGCTTTGAATATCATTTTATTTTGTACACTTATTTAATAAATATTAAAAATTAATTTTTACTTCGCATATCATTTTAAATGTTAAAATAATTCTTATCTTATTCAATTTAATGCTTTGTTTTGAACAAATAACTTCATTTTATAAAATTCTATTATGGTTGAGGTTATTTGCACTTTAAAAACTACTTTAAAGTTTTAATTATAATAAAAAAATTATGTTTAAAAAATTACCCATCATATAAATTAATGTTAAGAACAATTTATTATAAGTCACTATTACATATTACAAAAATACTCATTTTTTAAATCTTAATTATCATTTTTTAAATCTTAAAATTTTTATTTCCAATATATTAATCAATATTTAGATGAATAACAATAAAATCTATATTTTTCATTTTTCCATAAATAAAATAAAATTTGCACTCATTATTTTTTACTTTTTTTCAAAAATAAAGTAAACATAAGTACTAAAAGCATCCTTTTTTTTTTTGGCTCTTGATTTCTTTTCTTCTTCTTCTTCTTCATCTTCTTCTTGTTCTTCACCTTTTTTTTAGTATTTATGGAATATTTCTTCTTCTTATTTTTTCATTGCAAGTAAGTTTGGGTGCAAAATCCAATATCGAACATAAATAAACAAAAAATTAATAACTAAATTTCTGTAAAATAATTTGTTTATTAATTGACTTGATTATAGTGTTGTGAAAAATTGTTAAATCTCTTGAAATCAAGTATATTAGATAGCTTTATTGGCGTTTTAAATAAATAAAATTAGTTAATGTAAATAGTTTGAATAAGGATCTTTTTAAAATTTTAAAGATTGTGCAAAGGAAAACTTAATTTTTAAAATTAATACACGAATGTATGAAGTAATAGAATTCAAAATAATTTTTAAAGTTCAAATTATCCCACTCTTCTATTATTGTTAAAAAGGCATTCAAATCTCTCTTTAACAAAATATCACTCTCACTCTCTTCAAATGAAATAAATTTTGTTCGAAAGATAAATTTTTCTAATCATTACTAGAGAGTTATGGACTAAAGTTCAATTTATATTTCTAATTGATAAACTTCAAGCAACAACAATACCAGCTGATTACTTTTTTCTTTTTTCTTTTTTTGGCTTTGGGAACTTCACTCTGAATAAGATGTTTCACGACATGATCTGCACGACAATCATATATATCGACAATGTATTAGTAAAAAACCACAAGCGAGAGCAGCATTTGAATTATATGAACCTCATTCTCTTTTAAGTTTTTTTTATACTGTTGTATGACTCCTTCATATCACTTTAACCAATGAAATTAATTATTACACAACACATGCTAATTTTAAAGAAAGATCTGATGCATGTCTTTTCTGCATAAATAAAAATTATTTTTAAGTTTTTGTAGTTGGCAGCTTATTGGGTATTTATTGATGAATTATTTTATTGAATAGGGAATTAATTAGAGATTATAAATAAAAAAAGACATGAAGAAATTTAATTTAGGAAGTAATGAAGATTAGATTAGAAATTAATTGGAAGCTAAGAAAACTAAAAGCGGAAGGCAATCTTTTCAAATAATGAATGGTGGACATACATTTAGAAAACAAAGATTTGGTGATGGCAATTGCACATGCATGGCTTCACAATTTTGAAAAGCAATTTCAAGGAACCCGTGAGCTTCCAATTTCAAGAGGGAAACAAACTTATGGCTTATAGTGTTGACAAGTAATGGGTGGCATTAATTGGGAAAGTTGACTTTAGAATGAAAATTGAATCCTAATTGAATCCAGCCAATAAAGTGTTTGGCCAATAATTGCATGGCCTGGGTTTTATATAAAGGTGAGCTGGAGACGAAAAAAAGGGGGGCAAAAAGAGGAGCATTTGGCTGAGAAGAAAATAACAGCAGCAACAATTCGGCTTCTCGTAGCTGATTTTATTTTATTTGTTGCTCCTAATTTAAGTATGTTTAATTAATTTTTTTATATTAAAATTAAGGATAAAACTTTATTCAATAAAATAATTATCTTTTATTTAATTAATTCCCTACATATGTTCTTTAATGTTCATGGTTCTTGTTTTACGTTATTAGTTGGATGTTATTAAATATTTTCATCAATTCTGTCATGTATTATTAATTGTTAGGATTAATATCTGACGAAATCTATACTTAGATCTATGAAGTTGATATATGATTATCTTTGATTATATATCTTTCATTAAAATGTTTACACAAAGTGTTTAGGAAAACTTTGATTTTTTATTATTTAATATGTTCACATGGATACTTAGATATCATACTATTAAGCAGAAGAAGAATCTACACAAGATTAATTTTAATTGGCCTTAATTGTTATATCCATGAGATGACATAAATTGATTTCAAGTTGTCACTCTAAAATTGAGAATTAATTGATGATTAGATAATTAGATAATTAGATAATTATTAGTTGAATAGTGGTGGATTTTGAAACCTTGGTAACCTTTGACTTATTAAATTCCCTTTGCTTTAATTATTTTCTTAGTTTAATTAGTTTATTTTCCCTTAAAACTCAATTTGCTCAACTAGGTTAGGATTTATATTAATTTTAGATTTAAATTAGACTTCTCAATTTATAGCAATTCCTATAGATTCAACCTCGTTACTACTATTCTATTTTTAAATTCGTGCGCTTGTGAGTATATTAAAAATTTTCACAACATTTATTAACCCTTAACATTTTCTTTTAGAATGGTGAATTAGATTTGATATCGAAGAAAGTAATATAGGTTATATATGATTGTTGAAATTGAGTGAGTGAGTGTGTTTAAACAGTGTCAAGAGTAATAATATTCTATTACTTAAATTGAATTAACCTTATTAATAAATTACATTAAGGATATTTTTGTAATAATATTTTTATTAAAAATTATAATGTTCGGTGTAAAATTTGGAGTGCAGATAACCTCCTTCCCATCTTAATTTAGAGCCAGTTTATTAAATTTTGGACAAAAAATACTTTTTATCTCCAAAAATATGGCAAGAAAGCTTAACAATGTTTATGAAATTTTACAAGCATTGAGGTGTTTCTTTAGATAGCACATACAAAGGTGCTTTTTTTTTTCAAATACAATCAAATCTAATTCGCTCAATTTGCTCAATCAGTATTTGATCTATGAAAATCCAATCCATGGACTCGTGAACTTGATTCAATTAGAAAATTTAGAATATGTAATCGAGTGGATTAAATATAGATTTACTTCTACATATCTATTAAAAAAATAAATTATTATTGTGTTCTGGATATTAAAAAATAATTTATTTAAAATTTACACAAAAAAGTTATACAAGGGTCACTATTAGTAAATACTTTATTAAGTTAAAATGAAGTTACCCATATTTTACCTTACCTAATAATAGTATAAAACAAAAAGAAAAGGGGTGAGCAACATTCTGTCCGGTTCAATTTTTGCTGAACTAAGCTAAATCAAATTAACAAAATTAAAAATATGAACTGATCTGAAATCAATCTGGTCCGGTTATTTTCAATTTTTAAACTTTATAAATCCTTTGTTTTTCTAGTTATTTGGTTTCGGTTTGATTTTTTATTTGATTGATTAAATAGATCGGATTTTTCTTAATTTAAAAAATAAACCAAATTGAACCAAATTGTTGGTTCGATTCTTCGAGGTCACTGTTTTTTGTCCACCTTCTAAAAAATAATTCAATAAATAAACAATTAAAATGAAACCCCAGTTTATTTAAACTATATTAGTTTGCGTGTGTACTAGGCTACATATGACTGGATTGGCCAGAGATGCCCCTCGGTCAGGATAAAAAAATTCAGGGTTGGCGTGGTCTTTGAGTCGCCTTTCTGTTGTGTAGTTCAAGAATTAGGACCACAAGCATTTCCAAGTATTGGTTTGGCTCGTAAAAACTTGTCTTGGATACATTGAGTCTGGCGTTGAATTTTTTTTTTTTTTTAAGAGAACTATTACTCATGTTATTTACACCATATAAATTATTGAGACTCATTTACATTAATTCTGTTATGCCACTGTTTAAATTTTTAATTCTTTCAAAGATTTGAGGGACAACCAACTCTTATTTTAAGAAAAAAATTACCTTCACTCAAGTTATAAGACTCCAAAAAATAATATTTAAATTAAAATCCCACAATATATCTACAAGATCTCAAATCACTTCCCTCACAGTTATGAGAGAATGGCTCTAGCCACTTGGCTAAGCCCAAGTGGTTTTCTGGCGTTTAATTGCTCAAGCGGTAAATTGCTTGATTTTAGAGAATAATAGACCTTGATGTAGACAGTGCGTGGGAGCATTTAATGTTCAAGAAATAATGGAGAACCTTGCGATTGTCCAAAGTCTAATCGGGCAATAAATTGGTGGGAAACCCTACTCACTTTAGCGATGGTATTTTATGGTATTAGGACTATAAAAAATGATTGGAGGTCTCGGATGTGTTTTTGGGATTGAGGATATATTTAAAATGGTTTTGGTAATTGGTACCTTTTTTCACAAATGTTATTGTAACAATTGCTTGGTGATGAAGGCATGATCTATGGAGTTTTAGTGGCTTTGATTAAAGTAAAGGGGCTGGTGGATAGTAATGAATGTTTTTTGGGTTTGCCTACCTTACGTTAAACGTAAGGTACAGCCCTCTCACAAAATTAAAAAGTGGGTTCTACTAGGACCCACTGCTGGAGAGAGGATTGTACCTTACGTTTAACGTAAGGTAGGCAAACCCAAAAAACATTCATTACTATCCACCAGCCCCTTTACTTTAATCAAAGCCACTAAAACTCCATAGATCATGCCTTCATCACCAAGCAGCTCCCATGTTGTACCTTACCTTACGTAAGGTAGCAGCTCCCATGTTGTTTATGATTTACTTTTTATGGCGGGTTTGATAAAAGAAGATGTGTTCTTTTGATCCTCTTTGATCAAAGACGAATTGTTGCTTGTAGTGAATTGCAGGGAATCTTGAAAATTGGGTTGCTGGGGTGAAGACTTAGTTGCTTCGAATCATGAATAGTACCTATATTTATAGGTTTCGAGTTGGCTTGATTTGTGTTCTCGTGTGCGGCTGCACATCTTGCACACCAAAATCAGCCTAAATTGAGCTAGGCTCGTCTTAGCTAAATTTTACAATTTAAATTTTTTTCTCTTTAACTGCACTGAATCAAAAGCATGAGTTACGAAGGTTTAAACATTCGGGTATAGGTACACTTACCAATTGCTGATTATAATAGATTGGAACCGGAATAAATTATAATGTGAATTAAAAATAGTAATTATAATTGTTTACTTTAGCTCTAAAAATCAGACTTGGAATGACTTGTATTCCTATTGATGAGTTTATTTTACCTTAGAATCATAATAAACTATTGCAAGTTACTAAAATGTTATTTGTTAACTGTTGTCTATAGTGTGAGGAAATAAGCTACAGGTCAACTAATGGTCGTTGGGTTTAAATGGAAGATTTGAAGAAGTCTGGGGGCATTGTGCAGATCGACTTCAGCTGGAGGGGTCTAGTTGAAATATTGAAGCTGATGTGGCAAGAATTCGTTATGAGTTCGTTATGATTTCCCAGAAATATCAGAGTATATATACGTGTGTTTTAGCCTCTGATATGTGGTTGTGTTTGTGATCTTTCTCATTTCTTGATCATTTAGTGAGCTAATTAGTTCTTTGTGATCTTTGTAATCTCCTCTATGGAATCAGCTTGTAATTCGATTAATAGAGATCAATAAAGGAGCAGTTTTTCCTTCTACAAGTTGAGTGCTTGGAACTGTGCTCTGTTAATATTCTTTTCTGTTTCTTTCTTGATTAGCTTGCTTTGATTAGATTCTTTCTAGATTCAATACGTTAATAGGGTTATAACATATAGTATTATTTATATCTATTATACTAATAACAATAGGGATGGCAAGAAGGAGGGGAGGGGCGGCGACCAACATCCCTGTATATATCCTCAATATTTTGCATATGTATCCATCCCCATTATAATTAAAGGGGATGGGGATCCCCGAATAATAACAAAAGGATCTTCGAGGGTCCCTAATCCCTAAATATCTTACACGTTCTTCGTTTTCGAGCTTGATTTAATCATATTAAAAAATATAAAAAAAATTAAATAAAATTTGATAATATATCTTATATTAACATTAATCCATTACAAAAGTCATGCTATAAAATATAAATCATCAAAATAATAATCTTCGTCAATCTTCATAGTTTTATAACAAAAAGAAAAAAAAATTACTTTTTATATCAATAATGAAATAAATAAAATAGATATAGATAATACAACGTGCTATTAGGCAATGATGAGATGAGGACGAGCGGAATATTGGCTAAGACGTAAATAATTTGAAAAGAATGAGTGAAACTAAAAGAGATTGGCTTAGGGTTTGATTTATGAATTGTGAGCTTGTGAGCTTGTGTGGGTTTTCAACCGTAGTTAAGTCTAAATTATATTAAATTACGTCTTTATATTAACTAATATTTACATTATTTGTATAAATATTTTTATATTTGTTATTTATACTAATATTTAATATTTTACAATTTAAATTTTATTATTTATTCATTAATAAAAATAAAATTAAATATAAAAAATTATAATAGAGAAATGGGGGGATATGGATTCTACCTCATCCCAATCTTTCCTAGAATAAGAAATTAAATAAAATAAATATCTTCATCTTTTTCCCAAATAAAAAATTAGGTACAAAATGGATTACGTACCTTCTCTAAATGGGGAAAATTCCCCAAGACCCTTGTTCTATGGGTATTTTTGCCATCCATTATAATTATAATAAAAATAATAATAAAACTGATAATAATAATAATAAGAAAAAACTTACTCCATATAATAATAATTATTTGTATATTATAAAAAATATACTATGATATATTAAACGTATAACATAAAATAAAATATTTTTCTGAAGTTGCAATTGTTATTAAATCATTATATAATATATAAAGAAATTATGTTTAGAGAAAAACATTATAGAGAATGCAAAGGTTTAAATTTTGTGCTAACTAAACATAAAGTTTGACTTATTGTATTGCCCAAAATATTTTATCGTAAAACTAAAAAGCACTCAGAGAAGAAAATTAAAGAATACATTTTTTAAAATAATATATACTGCATATAACCAAAGCCTAGTATATTACGAAAATATAAATAAATACTCTTTTAAAAGGAATTATATTGGTATTTTATTTTTGGACACAATTAAACGAGTCTTATTTTGTGCTAACCAAATTATGACAACAATAAAAGACAGTAACCACAGATTACGACTTCATCATATTTTGTAGGAGATGGTTTGTTTTCATAATAATTAATAACTCCTGTCATTATAATTTTATAATTTTATTTTTATTTTTAAATATATTTTTATCGGATTTATTATTTATTAAATAAGTTTTATAAACAAAAATTTAAATATTAAAAATTTAAAATATAAGTTTGAGTATAAATAAAAAAATTAATAAGAAAATATTTTTATTATTTATTATTTTTAAATAATTATATATTTTAAAAATAAAATATTAATCAAATGACTCCTTTACTCTTTCTTTTCAATTAATTTTTTTTTATGATAAATTACCAATCTCCCTAGTTTTATTACGATAGAGAGGTTTAAAACTTCTTGTGCTGGCAGTTTCAATTTTATTTTTTTAAATATCAAAGTTGATTTTCATTTGCCTCTCAGTCTCGCTCTCTCTCTCTCTCTCTATCTAAGTTTAACAAACAAATGGCCGACGGTTATTGGAGGTACAGCGACGCACGGCAGCCGCAGTCGGCGCTTCCATCTCTCGTCTCCAAACGGCCCCGCACCGACTATGGTATTACTTCAATTGCATGCTTTTTTGCATATTTATGACTCAATTGAACTTATATTTCTGCTCATAAGCTGGTCAGTTTGCTTTATACTCGAAACAATTTTGTCTTGCCAGTTTCGGTCTCGATTTACCATCTGTTTGGCTCGTTAAGTAAGTGCTAGAGAGACTCAATTTTTTTTTTTGGGTTTTTCATTTAATGAAAATTTTGAGTCTATAAAGCCCTAATTTTTAGTTGACTATGTCTATGTTCTTTAATTCATTTTTTAGTTTTTAATTAAAATTTTATTAACTTTTTATGTTTCTCCTGCTTTTTCTGATTCATTACCATACCTTTAAAATATCTGTAATAACTGTCTGAATTCTGATCAATCTTCTATTGGCTTTGTTATTTGGATTTAGCATGTGTTTAGGGTTAGAAAACAAATGAATTCTTTCTCTTTGGGCCTTTTTTTTTGTACTGGGATAGTATTAGCAATCCTGAACTAGCATGAGTGATCTTGTTTTGGATTTAACTGGACCTTTTTAAATCAGATTTTGATCTTGATTATCTTCACTTTGACAAGATATGAGCCCCCATGAATATTTCAAGTTCTGGTAACTGGTCAATTCACTTCGTGTAATTGTATGACAAATATTGGCTGATCTTGACTGCTATGTTTTTTTCATTCTTTCCATGGTTAAATACCGTCATAGACATCCTTGTTTACTCTTGCATTATGTGTTGACTGCTGTTGACCATTTCACTGTCTTATTATTGGGTCTTTGATTGGGACATCAAGGATTTGTTTATATTTGATTTTTATGTATGAAAGTTTTAACATGTAAAAGCATGCAACAATCTCTATTGTGAAGATGAAATGAGTTCTTTTTTGAGGTGTTATCCTCTTGTGTTTATTTTGTTCTATCCTTTGGCTAGTTGAAAAGGTTGTTCTATGTGTATTGATGTGGTTGATTTATGTGGGGATTTGCTATTTCGCTGTAAAAATAGTAACCATAAGCACTAAGTTGCTATACTGCCTTCTAGATCTCTTAGCAAATCTTTCTTTTTGCTTAGTTATAAATGTATAATTGCTCACATTATATAGTATATCTTAAATTGAATTTATTTAGAACTGCACGCTTTAAAGAATCTTGTGATTAGCCTTGCTGATGTTAGTGGATGCTTTTATCTCACCAACATACAATGACATGCCAAAGCATCAGTATTTCCTTTAGTTTCACTCATTCCTTATAGGTCATAGTGTGGTGAAAGGAGATTAATGCTATGGAGAGAAAAAATCAACTGGATATGGGAGTGGGAGCGAATAAATGGAGGAAGTAGCTCTCCCCCCCCCCCCTCCCCCCCAAACAAATATCTGTATAATAGGAAGATCAAGCAAGATCAAGGGTGATTTTTTCACAATTGATTATCTAAGCCCAATTATAAAAGGAAGCAATTTGAGTTAATCCTCAGCAAAAATCTTTTGGTTTGGTGCATGGATTATTTTGAAAAATTTAATCTAACCTTGTGCTTGGTGCAAGCGAGATGAGTTGGAATATTTTATCGTGGGCCCATGCTAATATTAATAATATTTCTATGTAATCGATGAGTTAAAAGAAAATACATATGAATTTATCAATGTAAACTAATTAAACATAATTGATAGTTAATTAATTTCCATTTGATCAATTTTAATTAGTTAATAATATGAGTACGGTAATCAATTCATAGTATGAAATTTTACTATAAATAAGATATCTTTAGCTATTTAATAATTAGTTTAATATTAGTATATTTAGGAATTTGAGTTTCTTCTAAGTTAGTTCAAGTAGTCCAATCAAGTCCTCTATCATACCAAATGTAAGAGAAAAGTATCATTCCTGTTTTGTCTAGTTTAGTCCAATGCAATGCCCTTAAAGGAAGGACAAATAATTAATGGAGAAGATTCCTAACTAAGACCGTTGAGCTTTCTCAAGCATGATCTATTATGTTACCAGGTAATTCAAGAAACCTTTCGTTCTTACAAACGTTCACCTGAAGGACGTTATAACATTTTTCTGGTCTTTAATCGTGATACAAAATTTTTCCTCAAGATATGTTCCTACATAGAAGGAATGTAACATATGGTGCATTCACATCCCAAAGGGGCAAACTTAGACATGCCTGTAGGCTGGCAGATTTTGTGGTCCCTGCAATATTGTGGCTATTGTTTGACCATCAATTCATTTATGTCAACTCAGCTTGGCCTCTAATTGAAATTAGTGGAGTTCATGCCTGATATCCTCCATCTTTATTCTTCCCTATCTAAGGCTGTAGTTTATGTAGAATGGGTAGATACCTGAGCAATTTGGTCTATTGATTGTTCATAAATCAAAATTGTATAATTTACAAATAGACTGTCTTTTTTCTATATTGCTTATCCCGGCGATCTGCTTCATGAATTGAGGGGTGGGACCAAGGAAGCCAACTGAAACATTTTCCCTTTTCTAATGAAGTTTTATGATTACTAGCAATGCTCTGAAACAAACTACGTGTGCTTCGTAGTTGGCGTGATGTTTCCTTGTAGTTCTTTGCCTTTGTTTCCGAGGACAAAGCACAAGTCATTCTGGTTTCTTTTCCATATGCTTAACCCAGTTGAAACTCCCTTTCCTACATAGGCATGCCTTACCATGTTTATGATGGCTGCTTAAAGCTTGCAATTGATTTTTTATGTATAAACTATATAATATCCAAATGAAATAAATGTCTATAGATGGAGTTGGATCTTAATGAATGAATACTTATTGATCTATGTTTCATGGTCAATTGTTCATGTTCCATTCCTCTACTACAATTTTCCATATTACTAATGAATTAGGTTATATGTTGACGGTGTTCCAGTTTCTTGCTGGGTGAGGTTATCTTGCCATTCTAATATGTTAAGGATTTCAAGAGTTCGTCAAATTAAAACCTTTATGATGTGATGTGGATTTCAGTAAGTTAAAATATTGATTGGTAATCGCTATTTTACTGCAGTTGAATGTTTGTTCTTGAGTTTTTATCTTCAAGTTTGTCATATGATTAGCTAATTATGGTAATCTCTTAAGTGCAAAAGAGGTCATGAATAACATTTAATCTGTGCTTTGAGATCCATCTTTTACAATTACACGGGCTCCTTAAATCTTATCTTCATAAATTTAAGATGATTTTTATTTTAACTGATTTAAGATTACCATAGATGGATCAGCACAATTATTATAAAATGTAATACCAGATTAGCATGATGATTTTGATCAGGGCGTAAGGGTGTTAGGATAAGCATTTTCTCACTATGTTTTTTTTTTTTTTTCCCCTCTTCTCTCTTTCTATATTTTGCTGTTTGCGTTAGTGCTGGTTCATTGTCTGGTTGGTGTCCCTCATGCGATATAGGAACCAAGACATATGGCACAGTGATGCAGGCAAATGTCTGGCAAAGCTGTTGAAAGTCATTGTCTGAACATTTGGATTGTTGTTAACCATTGTACTGGGTATGTAGACTAAAGGCTACAGAACTTGTGTATTTTTAGTGGTTTTTTTTCTGAAGTATCTGCTTAATCTTGCAGATGTTCCCAGTGGCCATGAACTGTCCAGTTATTATACCCGTGATGACGACAGAGGAGCCCTCCGTGGAATGAGAGATACTGACTCCCTTGGAGCATCCTATGATCGTTACCTGCGTAGTGCGGTACTTGGGTTACTTTTTTTATTTTTAGGCCTCAGTTTCAGTACTCTTTGATTATATGTGTTGGTCTAATGAATCAAAACATATGTCCAGCAAATTTCATCGTACAGTGGGGGACAGTCTGCTAGACACATGAGTGGAGGAATGCCTAGCCGTCCTGTTGATGATCCGCGTATTGTGGGTATTGGGGGGATGGACCCAGGGCCATCTGCAAAAGATAGGGCCTTGGGACTGGGAGGTGGAAGGTCTGAGGTTCCTCTTCCCCCTGATGCCTCCAGCACTCTATTTGTGGAGGGCTTGCCATCTGATTGTTCGCGACGGGAGGTAGCTCGTATCCTTTCATTGGCTGCCGGGTCAATGCTTGTATTCAATGCTTTCTTTCTCTACTGCATTTTTTCCTTCACTTGGTTTCATAGATATCTTTCGCCCTTTTGTTGGCTACAAAGAAGTTAGACTCGTGAGCAAGGAATCTAGACATGTGAGTATGATTTTTCTTTTGTTTTAAAAAAAATTTCTTCCTGTTTTTGGAGTCAATATTCTGTGTATTGATGAATTTATGCTGTTGCAGCCTGGTGGTGATCCACTAATTTTATGTTTTGTTGATTTTGTGAGTCCTGCTCATGCAGCCACCGCCATGGATGCTTTACAAGGTCAGTCTAACATTATATGTTTAAGTAATCTAGTTGTATTCTATCAGATTGCATGTGAATACATCTCAGACAAAATATGCGTACATATAAAATTTTTGTGTATGCATAACTGAACATGCTTGTATTACAGTTCAAGGGCAGTCCTTAAAATGGTAATGCAGTGACCCAGTAAATAATAGTATTTTTCGAACTTAGCAATATTTTATACCTCATTATGAAACAATATCATGCCATTTGTTTTGTATTAGTTTTAGAAATCAAACAAAAGGTAAGTTCGACACTTGTCTAAAGTTTGTGTGCAATACACGTTCGCAACTGAGTCATGGCGTATAAAGTGAACATTTTCTAAGACAGGTTTCTTTACAGATGTTGACAAACATAATCTAAGGTTAAATGTCAATTGACAAGCTTGTTTAACATCATCATTTCTCAAATGCATTCTATGCATCTTCTACTTCCATTTCAGACTGTCTGTTTGGATGAGGTAAAACTAGGTGAAAAAGTTTCTGAATGCTTGGAAGAATTTGAAAATTTGAAAGTAAAGAAGCTTTAGTTGACATAAGTTTATATTTTATTGAAAAATTTAAGCTATTAAAATTCTGCTGAAAGGGAGGGATGTTACTGATGCCCACATGTATGATGCGTTTTCCCATTAGAGAGTTTTGGGAGAAATTGTTTGGTTTCGTCAGTACCATTTTCTTCACATGATCTTATAGTTGATCTGCAAGTTCACAATTTGTTAAATCTTGGCTTCAACACTCTAATTGGGATCTTCAGCTAGTTGACCGGCTCTTGCAGTGATGTTGACACATCAAGCTTTCTTGGGGTCCTTGAGGTCATTTTTCCCTAATCAGTTCTTCGCTGCCTTAAACTAAATCAGCCACAATTGGTAGCCTAACTGGATTGTTTTGGAGGGCTCACTGGTAATTTGTTTGACCAGCCATTTTAGGCAGGATCCAGTACCGTGACTAATTAATGAGGCCGCAAGTATATCTGTCTTCTGTTTCGTTCGCGTTCCTCTGTTTTCTTTTGTCTGTAAGCAATATAAAAGCTGAAACTATGAGCGGTTGGGGTAAATATCTTGCCCAGTTTCCTCACTGACTGAGGTAGAGGAAAATAAAGGGCATAGTTAACGACCTTTGCGTTGAGAAGGTACCAGGTCCTTTTCCCACTCCTCCCTTGGGTTGCCACGTTGAAATTGCAGAGTAGCTGAAGCAACAAATGGTTAGGGGCAAGCATTTCTACCTAATCTCGAACGTTTGTAAGGTAGGGCGAGAAAAGCTTGGCAAGTTTCCGTTTCTTGGGAAGGTAGCAAGTCTTTTTCCCATTTCTTCCTTGGTCGCCTTTCCCTCGACCTTAATTGATTATGCGATGAGGTTTGGCAGTAAATGACGAAATTTTAATTAGGTGAATTGAGTCTGTGTAATTGGGTTAAGGTTATAATTTTACGTCTTATAAAACCTATGTACTGATGGCCTTATTCGACACGTGAGTCGGTTGTACCGCGTAAAATAGTTAAGCTCAATTTTGCAGGTTATAGATTCGATGAGCATGACCGTGACTCGGTCAAGTTAAGGTTGCAATTTGCTCGCTATCCTGGTGCAAGGTCAGGTGGCGGGCATCGTGGAAAGCGTTGAGTTTTTCAATGTTGCAGGTGATTGATGCTTACTCTTTTATAGCTCGACATTTTGTTATTAATGGCCGTTAGCTGCCGTCTAAGAAAGTTCATTACAAAACAAAAAATCAAGCTAAATAGTGGAAACGATGCTTATCTGTAGGATGTGCGCAAACTGCGGAGTTTATGATAGTGAGGGACAATACAACAGCTTCATGGTTTCGACAATTACACAAATCTCTGAATGCGCAATATTGTTAGGACGAACTTACATCGTGTGGTTTTCAGTAATTGCTGGGTAGCTGCTTGAGCTGGAGTGTTTTTCTGTTAGAAAACTACAAATTATATATATTTTTTAATTATTGAAGAATATGCACGTGCGTCTACCTAGATGCTGCTTAACTTATTTCTGGTTGAACATGCGAATTCATGGTTAGGAATGATTTGATATATAATTAGAAATGTAAGTGTTGTAGGTTGCAGACATGGGAATGTCTTTTCTTTTTATTGTTCGGTTGTTCCCATCTCCATCTATTGTTTCCCATTTTAGTTTGTTATCTTTTAGCATGCAGTTTCATCTTTAGGTGATGGGCAAATCTGTTTGGAAACAGATTATCGCGGAATTAGACCTGCTATTAACGTCGTCTTATCTGTCAGTCGCTTTGGGTTGGGAAGGGTTCCTGTTTGGTGTGATTACTAATTTCATTTAGTGCTATAAATTAAATTTGTTTCATTTGTTGCATCCTTCATGGTTTGATGATATTCCAAAAACTTAAATCTTATGTATATTTTTCTAGAAGAGAGAGGAAAAGTTTCCAAAGCTGTAATATAGTCAAGAATTCTTATTTTATTTATCGAACCTGATTTCTGGGTTTAGCTTTCTGCAGATAAATCCTTCAAGCCTTTTATAGGTTCAGCTTTTCAAATTCCTCTTTGCATATAGGAAGAGTTGTTAAACACTTGTTTCTGTCAATTCTCTTCTTTTAGGTTATAGCATATAGAGGATCTTGCACGTTTTGAGTTTAAAACATAAGATTATCAGGTTGGAGTTCTCATTTAGTATTTTTTAATCTTTTTGAAGCTTTGTCAAGGATGGGTTAAAGAATGAGAACTTTGACATCACTAAATCAATAATTAAATGGAAGTGTCGTTTTAAGATTCTTCAATTTGAAGATGACTTGACTAATGAAATTAATATTAGCTTTTGTAATACTTGACTAATGAAATTAATGTTAGCTTTTATAAAACTTAATTGTTGATTATTTTGCTGTGCTTATTTTGGAGAAAAAAAAAGAAAAAATTTAGTGTACAGGGAATGATAAATTGTTATGGCTGTAAGCACCTAGAGCTTGTCAGCCTCGGTCGCTCTTGTGGAAAAGGAGGCTCTGAGCTGTCTTGATTCTCCTAGCCCTGGGGAGTATCTTTTTCTCCTGTTGGTACCGTCGGACTTGTCAGATGTGTATAGTTTTGGGTTTGCTTGATAGGTCTAAAACTTGTATTACATAGTTCTGGGGTCTAAATAAATAGGAGTAATTTTATTGATTTACTTGATAGTTCTAAAACTTGTATTACATAGTTCTGGTGGCTAACTAAATAGTAGGAGTAATTTTATTTGTTGAGAAGACTGCCCTATGTTTGCTGGGTTTTGCAAAGCAAGGAACCCAATTGCCACTCCTCTTTTCAGCCTTAGCCAACGCGATTCTATTTTCATGTCTTAATATTCTGATTGATTGTAAATGAAACTTGTTGGTCTGAAAATTACAAAAAGTTAATGGCCCGAGAATGAATACTAGCAGGATATGATGTCTAAGATGCCTAATTTTGTTCATATTTTATATTTTGGTATGTATCAAAGAATGTTGTTTCATGACAGTAGTAATTTAACTTATGTTTCGGATTCCATTAATGAATGCCACTCTCTTTTCAATCATCCATTGACGGTTCTACTGGATATGTATAGTAAGGATGCTTGGATAATTTGACTCCTCTTTGTTATCTTAAATGAATTGCCCCAGATTCTTTGATACTAGTGTTCATAATTGAGATCAGACTGCAATTTAACACATAGATGGTTTTGCTGCTGATTGGTTGTACTACTTGGTGGGATGATTTTGATGGATAGATTGAAAGTAGCTTTTAGGTATTAATCAGTTTATTTTGTCTATTTGTATGTCTCCTTATATTTGGATAAATTTTCAATCAACTTACATCAAAGACTTAAAATCGAATATAATGAAAAGTTATCATAGGTTGAGGTCATTTGAACTTTTAAATTTTGAAGTGAGTTATTGTCATAAAACATGGTTTGAGGAGATGGATGGAAAGAAATGATTATGGATTTTTCTTTTTGTTCCTCAAAGCTAGGGGGTGGGTAAATTTTAAATCAAAAATTTTAATTTCATATTTTCTTTTTGGACTTGAATGGAGAGTTAAATAAAATTCTTTGAAAATCACTCCCTAATCTCTACTCTGCTGGGGCAGGAAATGAATGTCAAATTGAAAGTTGTCTCCTTGATTTTGGATAGAGTTGAATTCCCCTGCATCAAATCAAAGTGTCGAAGATTCTGTAAAATTAGTCAAATAAATTTGATGTTTATCATTTCATTTTCGGCTCCACCTGTAATACAACGCTGCACCACATACATCGTTATTGAATTTTTTATTTAAAAATTAATTGGCCGTTCGATGGCACTCAAAGTAATCCAACGGATTATATTTTTTTTGGCTAATGTTGGCTACCGGAAGTATCAGTTGTGATTGATTGAGATGTGGTATAAATAAGATATTTTTTTACCCGTTCTCTTTTCATCTGTCTCTAAAGCAATTGGGCATTCAATTGGTATCCCCTTTTAATGAAAAAATTGAGAGTGTGGTGAGACTGAAAGTTGGTCGGCTTTCTCTGAATCTCTTTCTCAAATACAAAATTATGGTTGACCGCCCAAGCACCAGCACTAAATAGTATAATTTCAACGAAGAATCAGCTCAATCAACGAAGGATCAGCCTCAATCAACGCCCAGAACAAAAATGTAGTTAAAGAAATTTTCACCTGCAACTTAAAGAAAACTAATGGTACGAATTTTCATATTATTGTTGTGTTATTTATTGTGTTTTAAATCTATGGATATCTTTAGAATTGTGATTAAATTCTCTTGCTATATGGTAATTTTTTAATTAGTTTGAAAGTTTTTCCGATTGTCTTATGTCTTTTTGAAGTCTGCATTTTAAACAGATCAATTTATTCTCACAAAGAAACAATCTCAACTAACGAGACTATGTAAGGAGATTTGTAATTCAAAGAAACCTACCCGTAACAGGTACGTCTTGACAAATTATCATATATCCTTTAGAATTGCGAGTTAAACAACTGGTATAATTTTTTAATATAGAAGAATTTATTAATTGAAGGGTATAATCTAATAACCTGTGTGGGGATATGCTGACCGAAGGGGGAAAGAATTAACATGTGTTTATATGATATTCATATGAAGAGAATGAAAAAGAAAAAGCTTAAAATGCAGCAATAAAGTATATTGTTTAAATAGGAAAGTAAAATTTGGTAAAAGAAATAGAATGAAATAAGTAATTTTTTTTTTAAATGTTATAGGTTTTAATGGATGGATTTACAATGTTTTACATAGGAAAACAGATGGACAATCAGCTACGCAAGCGTAAACGAGAATCAATAAACTTACAAAAGAGTAGTACTTGTCTTCCGAAAGTAAACAATGAAAATGCAGTTCCTAAATCTTCAACATATGGATTTGTCTCTCACTTGTAAGTAACTATATTCATTTATTATCTGACACGCATACTAGATAACTACTAATTCAATGTCATGCAGTTGCAGCGATGAAGAAGAGCTTTCGAGAAGTCATAATTTTAATTTGTCTACCACTATTGGGGTCAGTATATGTATAAATATTTTTTTAAATTAGTATGTTCATTAATGGCAAGTCACAAATTAGTATTTTTTTTTAAATTAGTATGAGAAGAGCTTTTGAGAAGTCATATTTAAATTTTTTTAATCTTTATTACTTTTGTGACAGTTGAGGAAACACACTTGGAAAACCAACAGAGAACTTTCAGCAGAACATAAGGCAAGTCACAAAAAGCAATATGAAAGGATTGGATGTGCAGATGCATATTCGGATAACAATGAATCAAAAACTATTAAGGCAGATAAGTTCACCTTGGAAACTAGGTGTGCGCCTGACCGATTTTGTTCTCTTGTTGGTAACTTATCGGAAGACAAGAAAAATGCAATAAGGGATATAGGATTTGGAAGCCTACTTGAAATCCAATGTGGTCGACTGAGGAGGCAATTATGTCGTTGGTTGGTGGATCAATTCAAACCTGAATGCAACATTATTGAACTTCATGGTCAAAATTTGAAATTGTGCCACAGAACATTTTCAGATGTCATGGGTGTAAAAGATGGAGGTATACCAATACAATTGGGTGGACCAAGTGAAAATATTGCTGAATTACGAGATATTTTTCAATCAACAGTCAAAGGGATCAACATCAAGACGCTTGAGGATATTATAAAGCAAGAAGATAAAACCAGCTGGATTTTCAAGGTTTGTAATAAAGTTGATTTTGGCACATTTATGCATACACCCATTATTATATTAAATCATGAACATATGTTATATTTCTTTCATATTATATTATATTCTGATACCATTTGTATTTTTCTATAATATTTGCATGCATAATTGTATAAAACATTTGAAGTTACTATGAAATATGAGCACATATCAGCCATTTATCAAACTCATTCATGTTTGTTATTGTTCATTTTACAAATAGTAGTTTTGATATGAGCAGGTTGCGTTTACTTTGTTTGCACTAGCCACATTGTTATGCCCAACAAGTGGTTATATATCGCATTTGTTCTTGCATCCGTGCAACGATGTTCTCAATGTTAAATCACTTAATTGGGCTTCATTTTGTTATAAATGGCTGGCAAAATCCATTGGCAAATATAAGAATCGTGAAACTACATATGTCGGGGGATGTCTTCTTTTCCTACAGGTAAGATGATTTTCATAATTGAATTTTAGCATTTTTCTGGCCATGGATGGCTGTTTATACAGATTTTCTTAACTATAATCTGTTTATACAGATTTTTTACCTCCACAATGTTGCATACAACTGCATTCAGCCTGATGGGACCAAAACTCCTGTGACATTTTGGAAAGAATCAATGGTGAAGAGGTTCATGAAATGGTTGAAATCTCAGGGAGGGATTGGAAGTAAAAAGGTAAATTTTATTGTAGAGTGCTTATCATTATAATTACCATAATAATGAGTGAGAAATGGTATTATCCTTATTTTTTTGATATCATTTCTGCTCAATTAAACAGATTCAGATGCGTACCACTGATACCGGTGAAGCTTCTCGATCAAAAGCTGTTAGACATCTCAATTTTGAAGAAATAATTCAGAAACAAATACTTTCAATCAGGGTACTGACATTTAAGGTTGATTATCTATCTGATGCGATATCTGACCAAACTAAAATGCTAAAAGAATTGCTACATCAAAGACAAATTATGGACCGAGTTGCCCCTCATGTCCATCATCCTAGCACAGATAACATTAAAACTCCTTCCCACGAGTTTGTGTCTGCTCAAGAAAATAATATTGGGGCTGAGTTTATTGAAATCTCATCAAATGAAAGTTCAGCCCGAGGTTATGATAAGATAAACTCTCCTTATGATGGCTCTAGCTTAAACACAAAGGAACGACAATTATATCAAATATTGAGGACATTAGAAATGGCTCTGGATTGTGAAAAGACAGATGCACTACCCTCAAAGAAAATGGAAATGTCCAAGGGAAAACAAGAACTGATTCTTAAGGATTCTAAGGTATTAAAGTGTCTTTGTTACTGTTGTTTATATATTTATCATAATTGTATGTTGTGACATTACCTGAGAATATGTGAATTTTAATTTTTTTTCTTTTGTAGGAGGGTCTTGTGATGATACAATCAACTGCACAGGGAATGCATATTCAAACTTCTAAAGAAAAGAATGTCAATCTCAAGTCTACCCAACCCCGATTTTTGGCTGGTCCATTTTCAGTTCCCACTCCATTTACCGAGGATGAAAAAAAGCTTATTCTTTACCTTTTTGACGACAAGTTGGCTGAAATGTATGATCTAGTAATAATGAAATGTTTTTGTAAATGGCTAGATTGTTTCGAATATAGATATAAATCTCTTAATCTTGCTTTTATTCATTGTAATAATGTTGTTTTTTCATGGTAAAGGGATGTTGTCGTCCGTACAGAATACAGCAGCATAACACGGAGCAGTATGCGTTCCCTCCTGCCGAGAGCATGGATTGATGGTGATGTAATACTCTATGCCTACTATGTATAATATTTAGGATTCATTCAATACTAATGATGCCATTATTTTCAATTAGTATATATGTGCATATCTCTTAACTAATGTTCCACTTTGGTCGCAACTGTTAAAAAAAATTTCAGATTATTACTATGTACGCAGAGTACAAGACTATCGAAGAGGCCCAAAAGGATATCACCTCTCCTCGATGTTGGTTCTTGCCGTCATATTATTCCGTAAGATAACCTGAAATTAAATATTTTTAATTCAATCATTAGTCTTTAAATGAGATCATGCAGATTGTCAACTAACAAAATGTTTTTATTCTTTTAATTTTTGCCTCTTAAATTTAAAGCAAGTTGTATTGGGTGACTCGGGTGATCTAAACCCCTATCGTCGAGCTTCTAGGTTCCAAGAGCGCTACATGCCCCAGCTGGAAACCTGTGAAAAGGTTTAGCGCATAACATGAATTTTTTTAATGAACTTTTTGTAGTTTGTATTTTTACATAGTTCCTTGGTATCTTTTTCATTTTACTAACCTGATAACAAAACATTTTGCCATTAATTGTATTTACTCTCCCACAACTGCAGATTTATGTGCCCATACATTGTGAAGCTCATTGGTACATGCTTGTTATTGACATTCTTCGTCAAACTGCTGATATTTGGGATTCATTGGAATCTCTCAGTCAAAGGGAAAAAATGATTAATCAGTCATTGACAATTGTATGTTCTTAGGAGGATTGACTACATTTGTGCGTTAGTAGGAATTTGATTAAATAACATTCTAAATTTTGTTAACACTTATTCTGGTTGATGTTGGCAGCTCGCCTCACTGGATTTTTTGCTACTTGGAGAGGCTCGACTTCGTTTTGGTTCAAATTTCAATTTTCTGCATTTTCAACTTGGTCGTCAAACTGGTCTGCCACAACAGCCAAATGATTTTGATTGTGGATACTATACCTTGAAATATATGGACAATCCCTCTATTGTTGCTGACCAGTCTTATCAGGTATATGCTTTTTTTTTTTTCAATCTTGAACATTGATGATTCTGATATTTAGTTCATGATCAATGCTTTCTTCAGACCATTTATCAGTCATTATGTTTAATGATTCTGTATTTAGATTAATAACAATGATAACAGAGGAGTACTGCAAAGAAGTAAGAAATATTAAGAGTACTTTTAAGGCATAACTAGGAGTACTCGGTAATTTTTTTTCCTTTTAAGGATGTATTAAGCAAGCAGTTTTTAGAAGATATCTAGTTTTGAAAGCAATAAGACATACTTTTTAGCAAGTAAACAAGCACCTAAAAATGTGAATTGTTAAAAATCTGCATATGTAAAAGGCTAAGTATTTATATTTAAGAAGTATTATTATATGTTGCAAGTCAACTACCTTTTGTGAAAAAATAAGCTTGCTGCTAGTAATTAGGTAACAACCACTGGAGTCGTGAACTATGTGGACTTTGTTATTTTTATATAAATTCATCTTGTGAGCATATAGAAATTGTTGTAATTAGTGTTTCTTTTTTGTTAGCACGATTCGGATTATGCTCGCATCCTGTTGGCACTCTATCTAGCACAATCTCCACTTAATCATATTAGGCATAAACTCATGCAAGATGCTTCCAATGGATATGGAAAGTGTAGTGCTGCTGACTCGCAAAGGGCCCCTTGTAAACAACCTTCAGAATTAAGAAAAGCTGCCAGAAATATTAATCTTAACCAGACACCGTCCGAGGCTTTATTAAAAACATTACTATGATCGCTAAAGGTATGTTAAGTCGCTTGTCATTCCCATTTTTGATCTTATGTCCTATGCTTATGAATTGTTATTAAGTTGTTTTTTCTATTTCTTTTAGTGAGTTATGATGTTTTTGGTAGACCAATTAAACTTGTTATTAATCATCTGCTTGTGTTTTGAACTAGGTGTCACTACACTTGGAATGGCAGCTTTTATATTTTGGTATTCGAAACCATTTTGTTTTTTAATATTTTTGTAACACCTTTTTTGTATAGCATATACTAATCATTTTTTGGTTAGGTAGTCCAGTAACTGTTTATTAGAACCTTTGTCAGTTCATTCACCTAAAGAAGCAGTCAAGCAGATGAGCCATGTGTGGCTTTAGAAGATGGTGTTGTAGATGGATTTCGTGCTGATGGATGCCCTCTTATTTTTTTGTGTCGGAGGGTAGTGTATTTAGGTTGCATATTCTGACCATTTGTTATTAGGCACTATCGGTCAGAGATGGCTAATTGTAGAAACTTGATATGTATTTAGGGCTATATCTCTGTTAATTCTTCTCTATTATAACTGTCTTAAAATTCCAGTAAAATTACTTATTGAATTTTTTGTAGCTTAAATTTGGTTTTGTTTTGTTTCAGATTTTGATGAATTATGATGTTGAAGGGTTTCGACTCTTTTGTAATCTACTTTGCTTTGACTAATGATGTTCAATCCTACAGATATTATATCTTTGTAGATTCAATTTTCCGTTGTTAAATTAAAGTGATCTTTTATTTTTCCTTTGTGGCTTGCATGCATGCATGAGTGTCGAAAAGGTCACTGGAGTGTTATTTTTTGGTTGTTGGGCACTTGAAAAAAAAAATTGATCTAGAATGTCTGGTTGTTGAGCACTCAGACCCAAAAAAAAAAAAAGAATATTCCTTGCATGGTGAAATTAATTTGAACTACTACTTCCATTTTGAACAAAAGCTCAAACAAAAATAAAAATAAAAACCACTGCCTTTATTTTAGATTTGCCAGTATGATATATTGTACTTGAAATATAATGTCAATGAAATTCAAAATTTCTAATTTTTCACTGACAGGTACAAATTGATATTTTTATTTCCCGCCTCCATTTTTGATATTTTTATTTCCCGCCTCCATTTTTGATATTTTTGATAAGTATTACTTGTTAAAATTAGCAATTATAAATGTGGCTTGTAATGTCCACGGGTGCACATATACATGAGATTAGCAATCGTCAAAATTTTATATATATGGTTATTGTATAAGATTATTGTAAAAATACAATTGATTAAAATATAATTTTTAAAATTACATTTAAAAGAAATCAACTCTGAAATATAAATATAGAGTTTCAAACCTTAACCAATTTACGAAAGGTGGGAAGGATATAGTTTTCCATCCAACTCTTACCTAACCGAAAAGCAATTATATTCTTGATGGTATCAAATTTTGTAATTACTCATAAAATATTGTTGTTTTCAATATCATTTAGAAACATAACTAATATTTATAGTACAATTTAATCAAGTGTTTGTAAATTCTTTTATTATTTAAAAGAGATTATGAATTTAACATTTCTTGTCGTTGTGCTTAAAATTTGAGTTTTATATTTACCTACAACTGCTATTTTGGAGCACATTTTTGGAGAATTCACAAGGATTGTCTATTAAAATACGAAAAATTAAAGCAAACCTACGTATGAATTTAATTCTAACTTAATTTATTAGTTGTTATAAGTTTAGTACAGTTGCAATTCATCCCGTGAAATTGTTGAGTAATTAATGTTATGACTCGTGGAGTAGACATTTGGACATTTCTAAAATTTCCTTATAAAATCCTTTTTTCATTGAGATTAATTGAATGGGCTTTGATCACATGTGCGAGGTCACTCTCCTTACGGAGGGTAGTGACCCATATTGCGATCTCGTATCAAGCGAACAAGTTCTTGTAATCGAATTTTTAGGGCTCACTTGAGATTGTTTTTAGGAGATTTAAAAGTGATTTTGAAAATCTAAAAATTAATTTTCGTATTTGGTAAATTTTTATAAAAATCATTTTTGGCAAAATTACTCAATTTTATAGTAGATTTTCAAATTTTAATTTTGAGAATCACTTTTACATTTAATATGATTTTGTATATATCATCATATAGCATCCAATGGATGGATGTAACTGTGGTATGGTACCACAGTTACACCATAGTTTTACCCCATATATATATTATAAACTTTCAAATTTTTGGTTGATTATTAGGAAATAAAATCATTAACTTTAAAGAGATTATTGTTATTATTATTATCAATTATATTGAGACAGCACAATAAAAAATAAAGATACTAATACTATAAAATATTTATTTTAGTTATCAAATAATTATATATACATATTGAGATATATTATATGTGTGTGTGTGTGTTTATAAATATTGAAATAAATTTCATTCAATATTATGTCTAATTTAGTCATTTACATTTTTACAATAGATTAACAATACGATTTACCAAATATATACAACTGCTTTTAAAACTAACAGTACTTTTAAAAATAAATTATACCAAATGTTTCACTGATTCTTTCATATGTAATTGTTTCTATTACACAGTTACCAACGATTATTTTACAAGTTATAGTATTACCAAACTAGCCCTTAATCCAACATTGAGCTCATTTCTAAATAATTATATAGTGTGGATTGTCTTAAAAGGTTAAAGCTACTTAATAGTAATCTATTAAATTTTCACTAATTTAAGTTTTAATATATTTAATAGGGTGTGACATTTTAATATATAGAGATTTAAGAGTAATTTTTATTTTTATGATCAGTTAAAATAGGAAACCTAAAAATAACATAGAAAATTATTCATATCTGTATTTATGATCCCTAGATCACACGTAACATTTTATTATTTTATGACATCTCATCATCACAGAGAGTGCAGAGAAAAATTTAGAGGATTCTCTAACAAAATGTGCGAATTTAAAAAGCAAATCATATAACTTTAGGGAGTAATTAGATGTTGTTTAACCTAAATATTTGTTTGTTTCTTTGTGATAGAACATGAATATTGTTGAAAAACATAAATATTTCCGAAATTTAGGTGATGATTTTCAGTAGATAATAATTTTCCAACATTTGTGTGTTATAACTCTCTCAATGAGAACCGGTCTCATCGGCCATTGTTCTACGCAATATTGCCCATGTCATTAGATCTCTAAGTAAATACCAAAGACAAATTAATTTATAGCATAGAATAAAATTACAATTACACCAAATAAATTTTCAATTTAACAAACTTATTACAGCCATCCCATTTCATAATTCATATTTGTATTTTAAATTTTAGTTGAAAAATATTTTATCACTATATGGCAAATACGAGGTACGAGTTGTAAAGATAGATACTCAATAATAAGAAGAAAATAATTTTATATTTTGGCTTTATACTTCTTTTAAAAATAAAAGTTAAAAGAAGTACTAGTCTGAAAGCAAAAATAAAAACTAAGAGAAATACTATTCTTAGGTACAAGTTTTATCATTTATGGCTAGATAATTTATTAATTTACGTGTTTGTCCTTTTAAACTTGAGAAATTTTGATAATTTAAAATTTTTAAGGAATGGTATAAGGATTTTATCACTATTACAAAATTTTTTAACAATACAGACATTACACAATCAATTGTCGCTACAACCAACTATAATTCAAAGTCAGATTAACTCAATAATAGAAAATGAAAAAAAAAAAACACACAACTGTATCAATTGTCACTTCAAATAATTACCTTCCACCAAAATGGTTAAACATTTAGCGGCAAAACTACCGCCAAAATGAAGTTTTTATTTATCAATACTGATTTTTCTTAATTTTTCCATCTTTTCCCATTTTTTTCACTTCCAACAATTCAAAATGGCGATGTATTGCAGTAGTGGACAATTTTTTTTTTGTTATAATAACTGGACCAGTGGACTTGATTAAAAGGGAAGTATGTATTTTTCTTTTTTATAAAAAGCATTATCAATAGTGAATTTTTTTAATTTCTTCTTTCTATTTTTTTAATCCACTTTCAACAATTTAAAATGGCAATGTAATGGGCTAGTGGACTTTTTTCCTTTTTCCATTTTTGTTTCTTAAGAACTGGATTCGTGGACTTGCATAAAGGGAAAGTACTTAATTTTCTTTAAACCAAAAGACATTATCACCCTCAATGCTCGCCTCGTCTGCTTCCTAGTTATTACTGTTAAGTTCAAGTACTTAAAATTTTCCCTCCTCGGGATCAACAGCTGCAGACTTTCTCCCAAAAATTTCATAATGCAACATCTATATTCTCCCTCATTCTTCACAAGTTGCCAGCATCTACTTAAGCCTTCTGTTCTTCGCTAGATAAACAAAGGTTAGGGTTTGCTATATTTCTTTCAATGGCTTTCATTCTCTTTTCCAAATTTATCTCACTTTATTGTTTGAATTTGGGCTAGGGTTTTATTTTTTTTTATATTCGTGGTTTGATTAAAATTTTGTTTTTCTGATTTGATGGAAAACATGATTTTTTGCATGTCTATTTAAGCTTGCGACGGCTCAAGGATTAATTCTGTGGCAGGTTTTTAAAATTAGATAATTATGTTTCATGTCTCGTTTTTCCTCCCCCGAACTTCTTCATTTTTTGGATTGGTGTTTTGATTCTTGAATATTTGTCTGTTCTGCATCATCTTTGTTTTCGGCTAGCTTCAAACTGCTTTTATTTTAGTTCTGGTGAGAATGTCTATTTTTATTTGAAATTATTTACTTTCTTGGTGCTTTTTGTGTGCGTGTATTTTCCCCTATACTAGTTACGTTTTGCTTAATGCCTTGTGCCTCATATATGAAGCTGAGTCCAAGTTGCAGCTCAATTGGCAAAATCCGATTGTTTGATTTAGTTTCTATTTGCTTGATTATTTATTGGATTTTGTTGGTGGTCCTAATTCATTCGATTATAGTTGTAACATGTAATTGATTGAGATGCTAGTTAAGTAAGTTTACAGATTGAAGAATTCTTGTTGAAGCATGGGGTTTTGAATAGAGACACATTCATGCATTCAACTTTTAACAATCAAGGTTGTGGAATAGTTGATTTCTTCATTTATAGAAAGAAAATCTAGAAAGCAAAATTTGATCTTTCTTCATGTATTGAAAGAATATCTAGAAAATTAAAATTACTTGCTGATCATTTTTGCATAATTTTATATTTCATTATTTCACTGTGGCCTGTTTGCTTAACAGCCAATTTTACATTTTAATGTTAAGTCAATTATTATTTTTTCCCTGAAATTTGTTCACATTTTAGAAATGAATTAACTTCATGAATTTTTATTTGCTAAACAAATCAACTTTAATTTGTTTATACTTAACACTAACGAATTTTTAACATCCATAATTTTCAGTAGACCTAATTGTAAGTTGTATAATACATTTTTTATGAGTGATGTTATTTGAAAAGCTCTATAATAAGTTGAATAAACCCTTATTTGTCGAAAACCCCATTACAAATATTTACAAATCATACCATGTCAAGAAAGCCCTTTATAATCCCATTGATAGCCCTGATTATTTATTTATTTTTTCTTCAATAAGTCCCCTTTGCAGAATACCATACAAACAACTTGCTCTTAATTTTTCAACACTACAACTTAGCTAAGAAGTTGAAGTGATGCAAAATCAGTTAAGGCATATATAATTTGGAAGCAGAAAGTTTTCTAGCCTGTTAAATATGGGAAGGGGAGACCGCAAGCAGAAGAGATGCTTAGATGATGTTTCCATTCAGCAAGATGGGAATATTGGTGTCACTACTGTGGGTTCTAGCAATCAATCATATGGCTTCATGTCATATTTGTAAGTACCTGTTGCTGTTTTGTTGTTCACTTGCACCATTGTACAACAAAACATTGTGTGTTGATGTTTTATTCTGTTAAAATCTAAACATATAATGGTTCTTTGTTTCACTCACAGTAAAGAGCAAGTGAAGCGATTGAAGGCCTCTGATGAAAACCTTATTGTCAGCCAAGAGGTAATTAAATTGCCATGTGTTTTATGTTACGTGATTTGTATTATGATTTGTATGTTGGCATCTTAATTGACTGGAAAAAACTACTAACTAATGTTTATATTATTGGCCAGCTAAGAAAGAAGTTGGGTGATTCATACAAGAGCCTTCCATCAGACGAAAAGGCCAAGTATAGAAAGCCACTTAATGTATCCGACTATGATGCTCAAACTGATACTGATGCACAGTTGCAAACGAAGATGGATAAGCAGATACTTGACACTCGATGTGCGCCAGATCGATTTTCTGACCTTGTTCAAGCTTTCAATGTAGAAAAACAACGAGCAATACGTGAAATTGGATTTGGTAATCTTTTACATTTGCGAACTGGTAGGTTGAGGAGACAATTATGTGCATGGTTGGTTGAACAATTTGTACCTGACCAGCATGTGCTTGTTTTGAACAATCAACACATAAAATTGAATGCAAAGACGTTTTCTGATATAATGGGAGTGCACGATGGAGGTTTATCTGTGTCTCTGTCTGGTCAACCTGAAAATATTGCGACATTGAGAGAAACTTTCAAGTGCACGGGTCGGGGAATAGCCATCAAAACACTGGAAGATTTCATTAAGCAGTCAGATGGTTCCGGCAATGACTTCAAAGTAACATTAGTATTTGTTATAATGTCTATCATTTTAGTAGTTACTACCCACATGTGAGCATGTTTATTTGTTGACCTAATCTATTAAATCTCACTGAATATGTCATTATAAACTGCAGGTTGCATTTATGTTGTTTGCATTGGCCACTATATTATGCCCATCAAGTGCAACGCTCATATCGGCTTCATTCTTACATCCATTAGTTGACACTAATGCCATAAAAGAATACAATTGGGCTTCATTTTGTTACAGTAGACTTGTAATGGCCATCTCCAAGTTTAAGTCAAATGAATCTGCTCATTTAGGAGGTTGTTTGTTATTTCTTCAGGTTGGTCATTTATATTGTGTATTAGTGTTAGTTGATTACCATACATAGGATGACACATTATTAGTCTTCATATTAATGTGTGTGCATTTGATGCACTAATGCTGTGATTATGCCAATTTGTTTAGATATTCTACTTTCAAAATGTCGAAAACTATTACAACAACCAGTGGGGCTCTTCTCTACCTCCAGTATTAGCTTGGACCGACGAAGAGATAAAAAAAATCATGCGATGGCTGAAAAAACACGGTGGTGATAATTATGAAAAGGTAATGAGTATAATGACATTATATTACTTGGCATACTAAATTGTACTTTTTGTTTATATTCCTTAATTTTATCTGCTTGATAAGTGTTATTTTATAGTGATGCATTCGTGTAACAAATCAATTTCGATTGGGTATACTTTTGCACAGCACAGAAAATTTTAGTTTTTGTTTTCTTAGTGGACTGCTTCTTTACTTCCTTGCCATAATTCTTCATCTTTAATACATTTTTCAGTTTTTTATTAAAAAAAAGCGATATTCATATGAAATTTGAAATCACTAATAAGCTTACATGTCGATGATTATAGGTGCGCATGCGCACTTTTGAGGGTGTTGGATTGTCTGCTCAAGTACCTGTTGACATGGCAGAGCTGGTTGAGCGTATTACAGAGCAATCTGAATCTATACAGTTCTTGACAACTAGTTTCAATAGATTAAATAGTCTTGTTTTAGATTTAGTAACAGCAGTGAAGCAATCTTTTACTCAGAGTCAGAAAGCAGACTCTGAATCAAAGCCAATCCATCATGCTCCAGTAAAAGAAAATATTGTACCACCACCGACAGTAAACCCTAAAACTAATGATGAGAATCCAACAATTGATGATTTTTTCAGAGATACTGTACATCCACCACTTGATGCTCACAATGATCTTGGCGACATGATATCTGAAGATAGAAACCCCATTGAAGTGGAGACTTTTTTGAATGATGATGTTGTCCTGTTGGCTGATGGTGCACCAAATGAGGCTAATGTTGAAACAAATATGGAAGCATTGAATAGTGATAAGTCTATGCATGCACCTACTGCAGATAATTTAGTTAAGTGATTCGTTATGGGTGTTTGACCTCTTTTATGTCAGTTTTTTTATACTTTGGTGCTTTCGTTATGAATAATCTCATAATGGATTCCTTTTGTAGGATAGTAACATTACAGGATATATGAAACAACCAGTGTTTTCTTCGACAAGTCGTAGTCCATACGAGTTTCGATCGCTGAAAAAGCCTAGTCGATTCCAACGCTCACCGTTTGATAGGGTCAGCAACAGGTCGGTTAGGCCTTGTTATTGGGCAGGTCCATATGTGGTAACATCGCCTATTACTGAATCTCAATTGCAAGTGGTTAACTATTTGTTTGATGACAGCCTTGATGAAAAGTAAGTACTGAATTATTAGTAAGTTATTTTAATTGTTTTTTCATTGTTATTAATTGGATTAGGTCATAATGTGTGCATAATGTTTGTTGTATGGACTAAAAAGGGTATTAGGCTAAATATTATACAATAGACTAATGGAGGCTCAATTATTTGTGATACATGTTGACAGTCAACTCCTTGTGAGTACGGAGTACAACGTTGTGAGTCGTACTGCCATGTCGTCATTGAAGCCGACCAAATGGATTCACAGCGATGTTAGTCTTGTTATTTATAAAACTTATTTATCATTTGAAAACCTATTAGTATATGGCAGTTTGCAATATGATGTTTTGGTTGTTAACTATATGCTTGATATCAGGTTATCAGCATGTATGCTGAGTATCGGACAATGGAAGAGCTGCGAAATAACCCAGTTGGACCACGGGTCTGGTTCTTGCCTGTTTACTTCTCGGTAAGTTATTTATTGTTAGCATTCATTGTTAGTATTGATCTAGTGTTTAAAACAAAATTAAATATAATTATATATCCCAAAAGATTTTAGTGGTTGTGAATTTCATAAAATGATAAATTATTAAAAAAAGCCAAGTTTGGTTTACCACTGCTGATGTCTTTTGTAGAACTCCATATTGCACTCAACATATGTCAACTTAGCTCCATTCCATAGGGGAAGTAGCTGGGCTAATCAGTTCATGCCAAACATGGAGACATGTGAGAAGGTTTGCAATATGGTGTTGATGGTTAAATTTTATGTGGGCTTGAAAATGTTTTAGATTTTTTTTTTAAATAATTTGAAAAAAAATTACAGATTTTCGTACCAATACATGACGGTTCATCGCATTGGTTTGTGCTCGTGATTAACATCCATTCTAGCTCTGCTCAGATATGGGATTCACAAGTTTCAAGCCGGCGTAAGCACAAGATTACACAAAGTTGTCTGGCAGTGGTAAGTGTTGTGAATTTGGAAACATTCTGTTCAGTTGTACATGTTCAAGCTCTAATAAACGATAAGCATTTATTTTGACTCCAATTAAATTGCCATGATTTTCTATAGCTCAAGGCGCTGGACCATGTGCTTGGGGAGGAAGGACAGAGGATATATGGTCCAAATTTCAAGTTTATCCAATTCCAGCTTGGTCAAAATTCTAAATTGCCACAGCAATCTAACGGCAATGATTGCGGTCTATATGTCATGAGGTATATGGACGAATCACCCGTTGTTGTGGACCACACCTACAAGGTAATCCATTAATGACATTTTTTGAAAAATATTTTATCTCATGATATGGCAAAGAAAAAGATAATTCGTGCCCTGAAGTCCATGTTGATGTATTGATAGTTAATCTTGTTATACATTTTATGAACAGCATGATTCGGATAAAGAGCGTCTCACAATAGCTCTATATTTGGCTTTATCAGAGATGAATCCTATTCGCAATATGATTATAGAGCTAGCTAGTGACTATTATTCTCGGAAGACGGCTGAAATGTCAAATAAGCCTCCTCCAACAGGGAATATTAAATCCAACAGAGATGCTATGAAATTAAAAATCAATAATCAAAAGAACAACTCAAAACCTAAACCAAAAGGTCATGGAAAAAGAAGGTAGTACACAGGGTAAGTGATATTTGTCTTCTATGTTATACAGGGAAAGTGTTATCTTTTATTTGAAGTATTTATTTATTTATTTTTGAAAATGAATTATCAATCTAAATTAATGTTATTATTTCATAGAAGAAAAATCGTGTTATTATTTCTTTATAAATATTGTGTGGTATGGTATAATTAATTTACATTTGTACAAAAGCATACACGTGATCTAATAATGTGTGAATTGTTATTCAACATTAATCGTATGGTACAAAATAATGGGAAATGAATATTTATGCTTTTTTTCAATGCAAGTTTGTATAATGTCACCCATGTTCAGAACATTAGATTTTTATTATGTAATTTTATTTATTAATCATATTGCCATTATTCCTAACAGGTTACAAGCAGTGCGGTACTCGATCGTGGATTGTATTTTTTTGTTGATTTTTTGTTGTAAATGTTGGCTTTTGGAGTATTGTACAATTATGTACATATTTTGGGTAGATGCCAATTAGGTGGCAGATGCCAATTGGGTGGCAACAACATATCCTGTGAACTATTTTTTTGATGTGTGCTTGGGTAAAATGTTACCTTAGCACATGTAAATGTACATATTACATGGTTATAAATATATTTTTTGGAAGTTAATCTATGCAAAGATATACTTACTGAAGAAGTTATTTGCAATATTTGGTAACAAAGGAAGAAAGTATTGAAATTACGGAAAAAAATATAGAACCATTTTCTTATGCATTTAATCACGCATGGTAGTATTGCAAATTCAAAATAATCCAAAAGGTTGCATTGAATACATAAGGTTAAAAAAGCTAATCTAGTTTGTTGCAGGTGATAGATAAGCCTATAGTCTGAGCGACATGTTGGCAAAATTAGGCGATAAATAAGCCTATTATTTGAGGCACAATGCACGCCCAAATCTTTGGTTATAAGTGAAACCAAAGAAACTTATAGTTTCTGTGATTTTCTACTGAAAAGTGCTTGCAATATAGTTGTTTGCACAATTTTAATCTAAGAAAGCAAACACAAATTATAATTATTATATGTGACATTTTATCAAACATCTTGTGTGCATTATATGTTTGCACTATTTTTTTTAACATTGGCTTTTTCCAGATTCACCTTACAAACTCTAATATGCTTAATGGCTGAAAACAAACTTTACAACTTTACATAACCACCAACACAAACTCCCACAACTCCAACACAACACAATTACCTAGTTTAATAAACAAAAATATGTTAAAACGAGATAAGAAATCCTCGGTTAAAATCATATGCTCAGTTACATTGTTGCATTGTGTCCCAAGTCGTATTGAATTTAACTGCAAATATGATAACAAGAAAATAAATGTTAATATAACAAGAGATGTTGTTCTATAAAACGTATTAGCATATGGTAGAATTAAAAAATGAAAGTGGAATAAGGTAAATAAAAGTCACCTGACATTATAATGCCACCACTCATGCCACTGGGGTGATATGGTGCCACCTCTATTGTTTTGTGATAAGTCCTGTGAGGGAAAGGTAAAATCGTTAGAGCTTTGTCCATCACACCTATTCAAAACAGGCAATACAAAGCTTTCGTTATGGTCTACTTCTGTGCTGGCTGTGCCTATGGATATGTCATCACCCCATGTTGACATGTCTAAGGTTGCAGTTGTTGTCGCAATCGTGGTATTGAATGTATTTTCAGAAACAAAGTCAGTACATAAACTTGCATTGTCAGTGTCACAATTAGCCTTCACTCTACCATATTGAATACAAGTTCGCTTTGTATGGCCAGGTTGCTGACAAGTACCACAAAGACGTTTTTTAACAGATGCCTTGGTTGTTTTGGTTGAACCCTTGGTCTTGATAATCAATGGATCCTTGATAATATCGACATGTCTACCTTTAGTAGAAGCTCTTGGAAAAGCATCAGTGTTTAATACATCCTGAGCTTGCAAAGTCAGCCCATGAATAACCTGAATCGCATCATTGTAACGGTCAACCGTCTTGGCTGCAAAGTGGATCAAGTTTCGACAAGCAATGGTTAAAGATCCAATGCGGGCAGCCTCATTCATGCTTGGCTTACTTGAAAAATGTTGCAAATAAGACTGTGCAATTTTGGAATTTTTTGTCCAACGAGGCAAAATCATACACTTGGGTATCTCAGATAAGTTTTCTGCCTTCATTACAGTAAAAGAGTGACTGCATGGTATACCAAGTGACTGCATGAGATGACATGTGCACACAATCTTGGAATCTGCTTCGTGAAAAACAACCCTCCAAGAGCGATCCTCCAACTTGAATTTTTTTATCACATATATTCGGCGACCAACATCTGACATACAATTAGATATGTATAACAATCCATCTTCGCGAAGTTCTTTAAGAACACGATTGAATACTGTGCGAGTATATATTGTTGCAGCTTGCTGCTCGTAATGCTTCTGCAAATGGGTGATCAAAACAGGCATTGTGTGGCATGAACGGTGGTCATCTTCAGCCTCCTTATAACGTAGTCGTGAAATCAAAAATTCCATTTGCATCACAAACTCAAATAACATAAGTTTGCCACCGACATATTGATTTATGTATGCATTCATACTCTCACACCGTTGATTACTTCGTAGCCCACCAAAAAATTTGTGCCTCAAGAAGGTTTCAGCCCACATATGTCGATCAGCATACAATTTTTTTATCCACTCATTATTAGTCAGATGAAATTTTCCAATCATTTGATCCCACTTGAATTGAAACTCATCATCTACCATGTAATTCAACATAACATCTTTAAAGGCACTAGTGAAATTTGGGTCAGAAATATTTGCAGTGGCATTTCGCTCCAGATGCCAACAGCATAATCTATGAGATGCATCAGGAAACACTGTTCGGATGGCATTTCGCATTGCTCTATCTCCATCAGTGACAATGGACACAGGCATTTTACCATCCATTGCTGATAAAAAAGTGCGAAGAAGCCATATATATTTTTCTTCAGTCTCACTAGAAAGTAGAGCAAAGCCAAACACAGTACTTCTCATATGATGATTTAAACCAACAAACAACACAAGTGGTTTGTTATATGCATTTGTGCGATATGTAGAATCAAATGACAGAACATCACCAAAGTAATGAAAATCTGCTCGCATTCCAGAGTCACACCAAAATGTGTCGGATAACCTGCCTTCAGAATCAATAGTATACTGGTAATAGAATCCAGGGTCCATATCTTGTTTTCCACGCAAAAGCGAAATGAATGTTTCTGAGTCAGTTTGTAGCATTTGCTCTCGACGGCCCTCATATAAACGATTGGACAGATCATTTCTTGTGAACCCAACATTCTCATAGCCACCTGAACATTTAGCCATTAACTCATGGATACGAGATGGTTTCATACCAAAGAGGTACATAGTTGAAGCAGTAGCATAATCAACATCTGACACTTGACGGGTTGAGCGGAGAAATTGTACCTGAACGGCCGGAACCAATACATGTGTGTGGGTGTCAACCCATTCACAAGCAACCCAAACACCTTTGCGATGGTCAAAACGAATGCGAAAAGCAGCCCGACATAATTCCCGTGTTAAAGGTCTTGCTGTCTTTTTTCGATCAGGTATTTCGAGATACTTCTTCGACCTCTTACCTTCTTTAGAACAAACCCATCTTCTAACGGTCACCTGTCCTTGTACATTGGTTCTCATAATATTTTTACGAACACTGAAGCCAATACTTTTGGCATAGTCGAAGTAGAATGTTTCGGCTTCTTCTATAGATGAAAACACTCTGCCAATTACATCAGATTCAAATAACCTATCCCCAGAAGCATAAGAGGAAAAGGTACGATCGCTATTCAAAGGTTGGGTATTAGCCTCTGAATTGGGTAATAACGATTCAAATTGGTTTGAAGATGTTGAATTAAAAGTACATGCAGCCAATGACAACGAATCATCACTAATGGCACCGTCCAAGGAAGCGGCACCATTATTGTGTACAGAAACAGCTACAGCAGTATCTTGTCTCATAGCACAATGTCACTGTAGACTGTAGACACAGGAGGATGATCATAATTAATTATCTAAGCAAATAGTGTCAATTTAACAACAGTAACATAGTTTCGTGAAGAATCGTAATGTGAGACTAGTTAGATTTTATGTTACAAACAACTTACTTATAATAGACCTCCTCCCAGAACGTGTTGAATGGCATTAGAGTGGAAAGAGACGCGAGCTTAGCTAGTGTAAATGCATGTTTTTTTTTGTGACTCTAGAAACAAAATTTGCCGAAGTGGGATCCATATCGAAGGGTAAGGTCTTAAGTTACAGTAGGCAAGATTGACGATTCTAGGATGAGAAACTAAAAGAAAGCAAAAGCAAAGGAGTTATTAACAAGACTTGATAAAATAGTTAAGTAGTTTAACCCATAAATAGGAATAATTGGCCACGAATTAGATAAAATTAACACAAAGAAGGCATGTGATAGTTTAGTTTGAAATACGTACCCATAATCCCAGAATTCTGCAGTGAATATCGAAATATCAAACTTTACAACTAAGAAACCATAAGTAGAGAAAACAAACCAAACAATTGGAATTTATGGACCAGAAATCGATAAAGAAAATGGTAAAGATGCTTAGACGAATAAAATTTAAAGTCCTACATGAATGTTGAAATTCATTTTAAGAGGTTGGAATATTCAACCCATAAATTGTTGAGAAAATTGTTAAGTAGTTCCACTGATAATTAGGAATAATTTACCATGAACGAGATAAAACTAACATAAAGAAGGCATGTCATAGTTTATTTTGAAATATGTACCCCTAATGTCAGAATTTCGTAATAAATATAGAAATATCAAACCAAAAAACGGAGAAACCATAAGTAGAGGAATTAATCCAAAAAATTGAAATTTATTAACGAGAAATTGATAAAGAAAATGTCAAAGTCGGTAAATATGAATAGAACTTAAAAGTTCCACACAAAAGTTGTAATTCAGTCGAAAGATTTAGAATATATAACCAATGAATTGTTGGGAAAAGAGATAAGTAACTTAACTCATAAATAGGAATAACTCACAAAAATTGGGTAAAGATTAACATAAAAAAGGTTGTAATAATTTAACTTGAAATATGTACCCATAATGTTAGAATTCAGTAGAAAAAGTAGAAATATCTAACCAAAATGTGAGAAAAAATAGTACAGGAGTGCAATGGATAAATTAGAATTTATTAACAAAAAATCGATAAAGTTGATGGTTAAGTTGGTAAATACGAATAAACTTTAACTTCCCATATGAAAGTTGAAATTCATTTAAAAGAGTTGGAATATTTAGCCCATAAATTATTGAGAAAATAATTAGGTAGTTCACCCCACAATTAGGAATACTCGACTACAAACTGGATAACGATTAACGCAAAGAACGCATTTGATAATTTAATTTGAAGTATGCACCCATAATTTCAAATTTCAATAATAATAGTTGAAATAAGCAACCAAAATTTTGAGAAACCATCACTACAGAAATCCAACCAAAAATTTGGGATTTATTAATAATAAATAGATAACGTATATGGTCAAGTCGGTTAATGGAAAGACAACTTGGAATTTCTACACAAATGTTGTAATTCATTTAAAAATTTTAAAATATACAAATAATGAATTGTTGGGTAGTAGAGTTAAGTAACTGAACCTATTATTAAGAATAAGTAACAATAATTTGGATACAATTAACGCAAAAAAGATAAAAAATACTTAACTTGAAATATGTACCAATAATGTTGGAATTCAATAGAGAGTAGAAATATGCAAGTAAAATATGTTGAAGACAGGAGTCGAATTGCCCAACCAAAAACTTAGCATTTATAATTGCAAATTGATAAGTATAACGTTAAATAGGTAAAAAGTGCAGATGACTTGGAACATCCACAAAAAAGTTGGAATTCAATTGACAGGTGGATAATACAAATAATAAATTGTTAGGAATAGAAAGTTTGGTAGCTAAACCTATTACTAGGAATTTCTTACCACAAAATAAAGATAATTAACCGGAAAAAGATATATGGTAGTCTAACTTGAAACATTTACCCATAATTTTAGAATTCAATTAAAATAATAGAAACATAAGACCCAAAAATAGATGAAACAAGATTGGAAAAAATTATCCAAAACTGAGAATAACAGAACAATTTTTTGATAAATTAGAGTGGGAAGTCGGATTCTATAAAGCGAACTTAGAATATTCACCTAAAATAATGGAATTCAATTCAAAATATTGGAATATAAGAGTCAACCTATCATGCAAGGAATGTTGGCTCTATAATTGGAATATAAAACAAAAAAAATTGGTGGAAATAAGAGTTGAAGAACTTAACCTAAAGGTTGGGACAATTTACTAATGATGTGATAAATTTCAATGGGAAATAGAAATATAAAAAATGAACTTGAAACATTGACATAAATGTTGGAATTCAATAAAAATTATAAGAATATACAACCAAAAAATGGTGGGAAAAAAATTGAGAGTCAACCAAAAAGTTGAAATTTGCAAACCATAATTTGATAAACTTCAAAGAAGTTTTAGATGAAAAATGGACTTGAAACTTCTACCAAAAATATTGGAATTCATTTAAAAAAGATGGAATATAGAACAAAAAAATTGTGGGAAAATAGTTGATGAACTTAATCTAAAAATTGTAAAAGAATTTCCACAAAATTGGTAAATTTTAATTGCAAGTAGGAATATAAAACCAAAAAATTGTGGAAGGAGCAACCGCACCCAAAATTAGTAAAAACTTACTAAGAATTTGAGTATTTTGAACTAAAAGTAGGGATGCAAAATGTAAACTCGAAAATTCAACCTAAAATATGAAAATTTAACGAAAAGAATATAAGTATGAAACCAAAAAGTAGTGGCAAAAATAGTTAAAAAACCTTAACCTAAATATAGAAATAAAGTACCAATAATTTGATAAATTTAAACGAGAAGTAGAAATCTATAAAGTAAACTTGAAATATCTACTTAAAATGTTGGATGTTAATACAAAGAATAGGAATATAAAACCAAAAAATAGTGGAAAGAATAACCTCACCCAAAATTGGGAACAACTCAATCACAAATTGAGTAATCTACACTAGATGTAAAGTTACAAAAAGTAAACTTGAATTTTCGAACTAAAATATTAAAATTCAACACAAATGGTGCGTTTGGTACACGTATTGTATTATGTTGTATTGCATTATTTTAATATTGGTGTATTGTATTATGCTGTATTGCATTAGCATTGTATTATAATAATACTGTACAATGTTTGGTGTTACAATGTATTGTATTAATTTTTAATTAAATTATATTTAGTGTTACATTGTATTGTATTAATTTTTATAATTAATTAATTAAATAATTAAAAATAATATTTATTAATACTTAGGAAAATAATAAATATAGAAATCTTAATTGTAGAAATTTAACAATTTTTTTAGTAAATATTAAAAATTAATGATTAAATTTCTAAAATTTGTATTATAATTATGATAAAATAAATTTATAAAATTTAATATTATATGTAAATAATAAATTTAGATTATAATTAATATTATAATTGTTAATATAAATTAATAAATTATATTTTAATTTACAATATATTATTATTTTTACATTTTAATATATTAATAAATTTATAATTTAATATAAATAATTATAAATTTAAATAATATTAATTTTAAAATTAATATTAATGTAAATAATATTATAATATTAATCTATTATTTTTATATGAATCATTAATAAATTAATTAATATTATCATATAATTTATTTTTATATTTTATTCATTATATTAGTATTTAATAATAAAATAATTTATTTTTATAATATTTTAATAAAATAAATTTGCCTCAATTGAGGCATTAACTGTTGCCTCAATTCAGGCAAAAAGCTTCCGCATTACGCAAACCCAAGGGAACCTCGGGTTTGCATAATGCGGCCCCATGCCTCATTATGCTGCATTATAATGCAACATAATGAGGTGTCAAATTTCACCAAACATGTTCTAGGTAATAAAGTAGTGTGAATAGTAATATAATACTACACAATCCCATGCACCAAACATGCCCAAAGAGTATAAATATAAAACTAAAAGCTGGTGGAAATCGGAGTTAAAGAATTTAACTTAAAAATAGAAATAAATTACCAAGAATTTGATACATTTCAACTAGAAAAAATAAACTTGAAACATGCACTTAAAATGTTGGATTCTAATACAAAGAGTACGAATATAAAACCAAAAAGTAGTGACAAGAACAACCTCACCCAAAATTCGGAACAGCTGAACCAGAATTTGAGTAATCTCAACTGGAAGTTGAGATTCCAAAAGTAAACTTGAAACCTTGACCTAAAATATTAAAATTCAACAAAAAGAATATAAATATAAAACCAAAAAGTTGAGCAAACAAGAGTTAAAGAGGTTAACCTAAAAGTAGAAAAAAAGCTTGCTAAGAATTTGACAATTTATGACGAGAAATAGAAATTTAAAAACCAAACTTGTAACATCCACTTAAAAAGTTGGATTTTAATAAAAAGAGTAGGAATATATACCCAAAAAGTTGTGGAAATAAGAATTAAAGAACTTAACCTAAAAGTAAAAAACAAATTACTAAGAATTTGACAAATTTCAATGAGAAGTAGAAATCTAAATGGTAAACTTGAAACATCTACTTAAAATGTTGGATTCTTATACAAAGATTAGGAATATAAAACACAAAAGTAGTGGAAACAATAGTTAAAGAACTTAACCTAGAAGTAGAAATAAATCACCAGAAATTATCAAATTTCAACGAGAAGTAAGGATTTAAAAAGTAAACTTGAAACATCCACTTAAATTGTTGGATTTTCATGACAATAGTAGGAATATTAAACCAACAAGCAGTGGGAAGAAAACCCCAACCGAAATTTGGAACAAGGTCATAAAATTTGAGTATCTTCAACTCAAAATTGGGATACAAAAGTAAACTTGAAATTTCGACCTAAAATATTAAAATTCAACAAAAAGAGTGTAAATATAAAACTAAAGAGTGGTGGAAACAATAGTTTAAAATCTTAACCTAAAAATAAAAATAAATTATCAAGAATTTGACAAATTTCAACGAGAAGTAGAAATCTAAAAAGTAAACTTGAAAATTCACTTAAAATGTTGGATTTTAATACAAAAAGTAGGAATATAAAATCAAAAAGTGTTTGGAAGAATAACCTAACCCAAAATTGGGAACAAATCAACAAGAATTTGAGTAACTTAAACTAGAAGTTGGGATACAAAAAGTATACTTGAAACTTCGACTTAAAATATTAAAATTCAACAAAAAGAGTATAAATATAAAATCAAAAAGTAGTGAAAATAGAAGTTAAAGAACTTAACCTAAAAGTAGAAATAAATTACCAGAAATTTGATTAATTTTAACAAGAAATAGGGATCTATAAAGTACACTTGAAATGTCCACCTAAAATGTTGAAATTCGATAAAAAAAAGTAGAAGCAAATAACTAAAAAGTTGTGACACAAGAGTTGAAATTTTGACTTAAAAATTGGAATAACTTACTAAGCATTAAATAATTTTTAATGAAAGATAGGGATCTAAAAAATTAACCAAAAATACTCACCTAAAAGGTTGGAATTTAATAAAAAAAAGAGGAATATAGAACTTAAGTGTGATGAGAAGATGAGTTGATAAACATAACCTAGAAATTGGAATAACTTACACATAATTTAATCCAAAAAAAAAAGTAGAGATTTAAAAATAAACTTGAGACTTCTACCCAAAATATTTGAATTTTTAAAAAAGAATAGGAATACAAAATTTATAAGTCGTAGGAATAAAAGTTGATAAACTTAACCGAAAAGTTGGAATAAGTTATAAGATATTTGGTAAATTGGAATGCGAAGTAGAGATCTAAAAAGTAAACTAAAAACATTTATCCAAAATATTGAAACTCAATGAAAATAGTAGGATTGTAAGATATAAAAGTTGTGGAAAAATGAATAGGAACAACTTACTAAAAATTAGATAAAGTTTAATGGAGTGTAGGGATAAAAAATGTAAAATTGAAATATCTACCTAAAAAGTTAGCATTTAATGAAAAGAGTGGAAATATGAAAGAAAAGATCAGTAAAAAATAAGTTGAAATAAGTTACGAAAATTTAGATAAATGACACTGAAAACTAGGAATTTTAAAAGTAACCGGTTGAAAACTGGTTGTACCGGTAACATGCATGCGCTGCATGAGATGCAGGGCTGCATGGTAGGTTGACTATTCATTTTCATATAATTCAGTGCAGTCAAAAGCTGTTGCGCCAAATCAGTACCAATCAGGATCGACGTGACAGGCAACTTAACTCGGCCTGTGAGAAGGGAGAGCACGATGCAAGTTGATTATTGATTGAAAGTGAAGATGATCAATTGAATGATGTCAGCTGAATTAATAATTAAAGAATGAATTTTCAACTCGCCTGTCTTGCTGTAGTTGAGCTGGGCTGTCAAAGACAAAAACGGTGACGTACTGCTAGTGTCAGGCTGAGCTTTTTATTGGCTTGGCCAGAACCACTGTACTGCCATTTTAAGAGCAAATCCCTATATTATTGCTGGGGATTGCTTGCCAAGGTCCTTTCTAGGATTTGCATTACCCCAAAATGGGAAAAATAATAATAATACTAATAAATGCAGATCTTTTGTATCCTGGTTTTGTCTTGAGTTTAAGTTTTCTAATATATTAAATTCATTAATTAAATATTCTCGTTTTAATAGAAGTAAAGATCAAATAATTTTATTTGTTTAGCCACTTGAATTTGAATTTTAAGGCGGTTAAAAAATTAATTCGAATTTTTTTATCCTCCTACTTTAAGAAAAATAGAAAAATTAAAACCAATGAAAAATGACATAAAGAAGGCTTAGATTTTTTTTTTTTTAACAAATTGAAGTTGTATTTTAAATGCTTTCACTCCGGTTTTAATTTTATCGAACGAGAGATTATTCATAAAGAAGAGGACTCTCTCTTGAGTTTGCGGGGGATTTTGTTTTGATTGACACTCGTTACTTATTATTTATTATTTTATGCTATAAAAGATATGAGATAAGAGAAAAGATCCCATCAATCTCACCCACAACTCAAGAGTATGGTCATGGGTTGGTTGTTGGTAGGAGAGGTGAGATGGTGACTTTTCCATTGATGAAAAGAAAGAAAAACAGAAATGAAAATAGTAGTGTGGATTGCACATGCACCACGTGACAAGACATTTTTAATTTTTATAAAAAGACAATGAAAGTAGTATACAGGATACTACTAGTAGTGGGAAATTTTCTAACCCCTTTTCCCGGATTCCTCTGCAACTGCGCGAATCCTTGTTGGGCTGGATTTTCACAGGAATCTCTTAGATTCCTAATAAATCTCTGATACTAATGCATAACCAATTCTGTTTGGATTCAAACTTATATTCCTAATCTTTTCAGGTATTTTGTCCGGGTTCATATTGTAGTCATAGCTCTCACTCCTGCCTCACTATATAACCATTGGATATTGAGAGCTTGAACGAACATAAAGATCTTTGACGTTGCATTCACTGAACAATGGCTGCGGAGATATCTGAGGTTGAGGCTAGGGAGGATGGAGTGGTGGTGGTGGTGGATGAAGAATGTGTAATAAAACAAGTGGATTTAACAGTGCCGAAAACCGACGATCCAACAATGCCCTGCGTAACGTTCAGAATGTGGGTTTTGGGAGTAGTTTCTTGTGTCGTACTCTCCTTTGTCAACCAGTTCTTTTGGTACAGAACACAGCCATTGGCGGTCACTTCAATTTCGGCACAGATTGCCGTGGTGCCCCTCGGCCATCTGATGGCTCGAACGCTGCCCCATCGCATCTTCTTTAAAGATACCATGTTTGAGTTTGATTTGAACTCAGGTCCTTTCAATATTAAGGAGCATGTTTTGATCACTATATTTGCTAATTCCGGTGCTGGAACTGTTTATGCCACTCATATTTTGTCTGCGGTTAAGCTCTTGTATAAGAGGAAACTCGGGTTTCTTCCGGCTTTCCTTGTTATGCTTACAACTCAGGTACTCCTCTTCTTTCTTTTCCCATTTTTCTTTTATTTATTTTTTTCTTAATAAACTTAGTCTTGGCAATAACTTATATTTGTATGTAGTATTGAATTGAAATTTTGATCAATAAGCGTACCCCATATCATTGCTTTATGGCTGGTATTTAATCTTTCAGTTATCCTTGTTGTTTGAAATTAGGTTTTAGGCTTTGGTTGGGCTGGGCTCTTCAGGAAATATCTGGTTGAGCCAGGGGAAATGTGGTGGCCATCTAATCTGGTTCAGGTCTCACTGTTCAGGTATTGGTGTCTTTGCAAATTACTTTCATTACCGAATAGAAATTTTTCGTAGCCTGTATATCTTTTCTAATGTTACTATAATATTGCAGGGCTCTGCATGAGAAAGAAAAAAGACCGAAAGGTGGAATGACTCGGAACCAATTCTTCCTGATAGTTCTGCTCACCAGCTTTGCTTACTATGTTTTACCTGGCTATTTATTTGCTTTATTGACAACAATATCATGGGTTTGTTGGATTTCTCCAAAGTCTGTTCTTGTCCATCAACTGGGCTCCGGGATGAATGGCCTCGGAATTGGTTCCATTGGGATTGACTGGTCTACAATTTCATCATACCTTGGGAGTCCGCTGGCCAGCCCATGGTTTGCCACGGCCAATGTTGCTGTTGGATTCTTCCTTGTCATGTATGTGATGGTCCCCCTGTGTTACTGGCTCAATTTCTACAAAGCTAAGAACTTTCCAATATATTCAAAAGACCTTTTCAAATCAAATGGTGAAGACTATGATATTTTGAGCATTGTCAACGCCAACTTCCGTCTTGATAGAGCTGCTTATGCAAAGAATGGGCCTGTAAATCTTAGTACTCTCTTTGCTATGACCTATGGTCTTGGATTTGCAACACTTTCTGCCACCCTTGTCCACATTTTCCTTTTTAGTGGAAGGTAAACTCAAACTCTGTTCGTATGTTGCATTTTATCTCAATTCACAAACATAAGGAAAAGCCAAAAGTGCATCATACTAAGTGCATTATACTGTTTATGTTTCTTATTTTTGCATGTCACATGCAGAGACCTATGGGAGCAAACAAGAAGGGCCTTTGGTGGGCATAAAAAAGTTGACATACACACAAAACTTATGCAGAAGTACAAGTCAGTGCCGATGTGGTGGTTCTGGGTTATTCTTGTTGTCAACATCGCTCTTATAATCTTTGCTTGCCAGTATTATAATGAGTCACTTCAATTGCCTTGGTGGGGTGTGTTGCTAGCTTGTGGCATTGCTGTTTTCTTCACCCTTCCAATTGGTATCATCAATGCCACCACAAATCAAGTAAGTAATGTGCAACTGTAATGCCAAAGCTAAATTTAACTGAAGATTTTATCAAAAATTTGTGGATAAAAAGTACAGATGTTGCGATTGGTTCAAATAGTTTGTGAGGATTGGTTGAAATAGTTTGATAGATAGTACATATAATAAAAGACACCTTTTTAGTTAGGAATCGAGAACTGATCGTGTAATCCTAATAATGTATGCGTATGATTGTAATCATAGAAGTTAAATTCACTTACTGTATGAACATAATCTTCTTTTCCTAGTCCTTTCTATCTCCCTTTGAGGAAGTTAAGCTAATGACAATTGCTTCACTGTGGTTAAAAGGGGAAGTAAGAGATGGAATTTAAAGAGGTGGGTTTTCTGGGATGTTTATATGTAATATGTGTATGCGCGCACACACACACACGCGTAAATATGTATTCATTCTCTAATGAGGGCATCCAGCAAAAAAAAAATAAAAATGCAGATTTCAATACATAACCCAAAAAAAAAAATATTTAATGTATTAAAATCTGTGTTTTATATATAAGGATATTAAGCAATGTATTTGGGATTGTCACTGTTGCTTATTTATAAGTTTTTTAAGTTGATCTGTGACTGATATTTGTGCATTTTTGCTGGAGAACAGCAACCAGGTTTAAATATCATCACTGAATATGTGATTGGTTATTTGTACCCAGAGCGTCCTGTTGCTAATATGTGCTTCAAGGTGTATGGATATATTAGCATGAATCAGGGTCTAACCTTCCTAGCTGACTTTAAGCTTGGCCACTACATGAAGATTCCGCCAAGAGCAATGTTCATGGCTCAGGTCAGTTTTTATCCTCCCTGTCTTTAATCATGTCTAATAGAATATTTTTTAACTTTGAATGTAATAGAATATTGTTCAACTTTGAATAATCAATTCTAAACAAGATGGTATTACAGGTTGTGGGAACACTTATAGCAGTAATGGTATACACTTTGACTGCCTGGTGGCTAATGGGAGACATCCCCTATCTATGTGACACCACCATGCTGCCCAGAGACAGCCCATGGACTTGTCCTATGGATCGCGTGTTCTTTGATGCCTCTGTCATATGGGGTCTTGTTGGGCCACGAAGGATTTTTGGTGATCAAGGTGAGTATGGAAATATCAATTGGTTCTTTCTAGGCGGAGCGGTAGCCCCTCTCTTAGTGTGGCTTGCCCACAAGGCGTTCCCTAGCAAGAAATGGATACGGCTCATCCACATGCCCGTGCTTTTAGGTTCCACGGCAATGATGCCCCCAGCCTCTGCTGTAAACTTCACTAGTTGGATCATCCTTGGCTTCCTCTCTGGTTTTGTAGTTTTCAGGTATAAACCAGGAGTGTGGAAGCGGTACAATTACATTCTCTCTGGTGGCCTTGATGCTGGGACTGCTTTTATGACAGTACTATTGTTTATCGCGCTGGGATTGCAGAATATTGGTCTCGACTGGTGGGGAAACAGCGGAGAAGGGTGTCCATTAGCTACTTGTCCGACTGCAAAAGGGATTATGGTTGATGGCTGCCCAGTTGTGTAGCTTTCATCCTAAACTTTCCAAGCTTTTTTGGAGCTATATTGATTCCTTTTGTATATAGTTTTTCTTGATAATTAATTCCTCGTTCCTTAATGCTTCTTTTTTTACACTTTGTGGATATGATGATAGGATCCTTTTAATTCTAAAGAACTGAGCAAATATTCGTTTAGGATATAGTAGAGCATCGGTAAATTAATACTCAAAAAATTGATAATAACGATTAAATAATAGTTTTTGTTAGTTTTAATTTCCGGCCAATGTCGTATGATAATTTAATGAATTTATAAGATAATAATTTTTTAAACTTGTATATTTTTCCAGAAGACCCACATAATAGACAAATTAATAATTACCTAGTGTGAAAGTAAAAACATATAAAATACTTATTAGGTTTTTGTAAAATTTATTTTTCATGTTATTCTTTTTTGCTTGAAATTGATTTTGACTTAGAACTCATCTCCAACCTTTTGTAATATGAAAAGAAATTTAAGTTGCTATTGTTATTTAGCAACAAGAAATTATTTGATGTCATTATCACTTTGAGTGCTTCTTTTCATGATACAGGTTCTACGGTAAACTATCGTCTTTTAACATGGACTCTATAATAATCTTATTTCTACCAATGTAAGGCAACTGGTTAATAGTCAAATAAGATAAAATAAATGCAAAATCAAGGTAAAATCAATGCCATAAATGGACCATATTTTTCAAACTACGAAATTCTTTCATAAATTAATAATTAATAATTCATAGATGAATTAATATTCGCTAAATTAATAGTATTTTCATGGTCTCAAACCTATTAATTTTCCAAGGTTTTACTATGAAACTATAATATGATCTTCATAAAATTTTTTGAGCAAGATAAAAATATTTTTTGTTGCTTTCAAAACTTTGATGTGTTTAGAGGTAGCGAAATGGGCTACAACACAATTGCATCACATGAGTACGACACAAATTTTTCTATATGGATAAATATTGATATGATTAATGAATTGACTCCGTAAAACATGATAAATAACCGTATCGTATCCATGTTAGACCACTTCAACACGATTATACATTTATGATACGAATATCAATTAATTAATATGTGGTAATATTATTTAAAAAATTAACAATATATATATTAAACCCTAAATTAATTATTCGTGTCATATCCATAACTTACTTATGACATATTTATTTTTTTATTAAATATGTTAAACTGGTCAACATGATTAACAAATATGTCATATTCGTATTTTGATGTTTCGACATGATTAATCAATAAGTTGTACCATGATTACTTAAATTTGACAGGATATAAATATGGCACAATTATATGAATTAATACCCATAAATATTTTTTTATTATATTTCTTAGGGAATGGATAAACTTTATTTATTTATTTTTTGTTGATTAGAAAAATCAGAATCAATAGGGAAATGGAAGTATGAAGCTTTAATTACCCTCTAAAACTCTTTCCAAATTAGTATTTTCATTTTTTTCCCTTATAATTGCTTGTTTTCATTTTGTTGCTAAAGCTTCCGGCTTCGGTGGAACTGGTGAAGAATAAGAATAGCGATTTCCCCAAAATGATAATATTGATTGATTCCTAAACTTTCCTTAACTGGTCACGATTTTTGTTTTTGATACTTTGTAATTTAAAATGTATCTATGTAGTTAAAAGAACTCATAACTTTTAAATTAGTGTAAGAACTTTTTCACTAGTGACGTAGGATATTACATATTTTTTTGAAGGCCTCACTTTCTCATGAGGGTTATATCCATCTATACATCGGGTCACAATAACCAAGTAAATATGAATCACTTTGAATACATGATTAGTGTTAAAAATTGCATGTTTATTAAAGAATAAAAATATTATTATGTGCTTATAATATAATTTATATTTGTAATTAAGTAACATATTATGAATTTTTAATTATTTTTCTAAATATTTGATTTTGTGTATTTTTGTGTGTTTATTAGGTAAAAATAATAATTTCACACAATTTAAGGCCAAAAACAAATGTATGGATGTCAAATATGAATTTCGGAAGTTTGAGAAATTATATCATTGTCGAGGAGGATCCGCCACTTTTGTTGTAAATTTGTAAGTTTTTACCACAATAAATGGTAATTGTGAAATTATAAGTTTTTACTATGTTAGGTATTGTAATTGTTAGTGGAATGTGTTAGATGTGCTTGAGTGGATTAAGTTAGGTTTATATTTTGTTAGTGGGACAAATGTAAGGATAAGATGTAATTAATTTTATTTATTTGTGTGGTGTGGGTTAATCTTGTATTAGTATAAATAAAGAGGGGGGAAACACCTATCCACACATTCTCTTCTCTTCTTTCCCCTCAAATTCTTCGTCTCATCTCTCTTTGTAATATATTTTTAATAAATAAAATTAGTTTTATTTCAATTTTTAAATACCATTTTTATGTATTTTTCAATTTTAATAATTTCTTTTATTTCAAATATGTTTAGCTAAATACTTATAGTTAGGGTAAGGTGAAACTCTTAGTAGAAAAATATGATTTAATCAAATTCTATTTTTAATTATATAAATTAAATTATTTTCTATTTAATTTTATCCGTATTTTATATTTTAAAAATTTGATTTATTGTAGACAAACATGGGAGTTTGGCACAATAAATTATTTATATCTTAGTATAAAGTATGGTAAAATGATATTTTGACTTATTGTAACCAAGTTAAGTTTTGCCACATTAAGTACTTCATCCACAATAAAATTAATGGGAAAATAATTGTAATTTATACAATTAATCTTTTGGGTAATAAAATAAAAATAAAAAGAATTTATTAAATTGTATTTATTATTAGAAGTGGATCCATAATCCTAACTAATTCAATTTTATAGTTTTTTAAAATTAAATTGCATATTTTTAATTTTATTTTTTTATAAAATAAACAAATTAATTTTGTTTTTCTGTGGATCGACCTCGAACTCACCGAATTATAATATAACAAGACACTTTTATACTTGGAAGTTAAAAATGATTTCTAAGTTTATAAAAAAAAAGAAAAGAAAATTTAAAAATATGCAGTTTAATTTTAGAAAAACTATGAAATTGAATTAGTTAGGGTTATTGATCCACTCCTAATAATAAATATAATTTAATAAATTATTTTTTTATTTTATTTCCCAAAAGATTAATTGTATGAATTACAATTATTTTCTCATTAATTTTATTGTGGATTAAGTACTTAATGTGCCAAAACTTAATTTGTCTACAATAAGTCAAAATATCATTTTACCATACTTTATACTAAGATATAAAGAATTTATTATGCCAAACTCCCATGTTTGTCTACAATAAATCAAAATTTCAAAATATAAAATATGGATAAAATTAAATAGAAAATAATTTAATTTATATAATTAAAAATAAAATTTGATTAAATCATATTTTTTTACTAAAAGTTTCACCTCACCCTAACTATTAGTATTTAGCTAAATATATTTGAAATAAAAGAAATTATTAAAATTGAAAAATACATAGAAAAAATGGCATTTAAAAATTGAAACAAAACTAATTTTATTTAAAAATATATTATAAAGAGAGATGAGAAGAAGAATTTGAGGGGAAAGAAGAGAAGAGAAGGTGTGGAGAGGTGTGTTCCCCCCTTTCTATTTATACTAATATAAGATTAATCCACACCACACAAATAAATAAAATTAATTACATTTTAATCTTACATTTGTCCCACTAACAAAATATAAACTTAACTTAATCCACTCAAACACATCTAACACATTCCACTAACAATTACAATACCTAACATAGTAAAAACTTATAATTTCACAATTACATATTTACCGTGGTAAAAATTTATAAATTTACAGCAAAAGTGGCGGATCCTCTTTGACAATGACATAATTTTTCGGACTTCCGAAATCCAAATTTAATATCCGTACATTTGTTTGAAGCCTCAAATTGTATGAAATTATTATTTTTACCTAATAAACATACAAAAATATACAAAATCAAATATTAAAAAAATAATTAAAAATTCATAATATGTTACATAATTACAAATGTAAATTATATTATAAGCATAAAATAACATTTTTACTCCTTAATAAACATACAATTTTTAACACTAATCACACCCCCCAAACAGCTTATTACTAGCCCCTAGCAATCAAAGCGTTATATTAAATTAAGATTTGCAAAATTCACATGCAAGTTAATAATTGTTCATCTATCCTCTAAACTATCAAATAAATAAACTCTTCCAAAATTTTCTAACTCTTTGTCATTCACTCATTATCCATAATATCATAAACCTTCTTTTGTGTTCAAGTAATTAACACAATACTTATGGGGTTTCATTAAAAGAAAACAATATTTTCATTCTAAAACTCATTAGAAATTCTATTTTCAAGCAGTATATTATTCAAATATTTTTTTAAATATTATATTTTTAACTCATGTAACGAACTTTAGGCCAGTGACTCCCAGACCAGTTGGCCTTAGGGCACTAGGTGTTGAAACATCCATACGGACTTAATTACTTGGGTTTTTAATAAATAAACAAACAATATATCTATAACTCATGTAGCGAGTTTTAAGCCAGTGACTCCCAGACCAATTGACCTTAGGGCACTAGGTGTTGAAACATCACTACAGACTTAATAACTCAGGTTCTAAATATAACAAAATTAAACACTTCCAATTTTTTCTTATTTATTTATTGCAATATATACTTTCTACTACCTTAGATATCATCACTAATAAATTAAAAGAATTAAATGCTACAAAAATTTTAACTTACAACCCAATAGTATGTGTCATTGTGTGTATGTGAAGAATGATTTAATAATACATGTTAAATGAGTAAACAAAAAAATAACTTAATAACCAAATGGAGAGTTCACAAATTTTAGTAATTTAAAGAAAAGGGAACAAAAACAACTTACTACTAATTTTAAAATAAAAATATAATACAACAAGACTATTAGGATGCGTCTCAAAAGTCATTACTCTTTACAGCCATCCTAGACGCAAAACTTTTGTTGTTTTTGTTTTTTTTTTGGGTTTTTTGGAAAATAAATAAACACACCTATTTACAACCTAATCTAAACATTATTCATAATTTAAAGATATGCATGCAAAAAGATGAAAAAGATAAAGAAAACACAAATAGGAAAAATCACACCTGAACAGGCCACTGAAGATGCGTTTCTAGAGTCGCTACACCCCATATTCAGCTATCTCCGACATAAATATTACTAGGATTTGACATATTCCACAACTGTCAACGATTCCCTCCCCCAATCTGAACAAAACATTGTCCTCAATAGCTTAAAGGAAAGGAGTTTATAAGACATTACCTGATCGCTCCAAGAAGATAATTACAACTAAAGAGTTAAGTCTAACTTGGACTTCTTACTAGGGCTAGGGTTACCATCATTAGTCAACCATTCCAATGCCAAGATCCTAGAATCTGGCTCTAGTTTGTAAGCTTGTAAAAGATCAAGTAACTCTTTAGCAGTAGAAGCACAAATAAAGAGTTTTTTCGCGAAGATTGGAATAAAATGATTCTTAATTGTATGTTTTATGAATGTGAGCAAGCCATCATAAAAATTATTAATATTTAGTAAACCAATGGGCTTTTTATGGATGTTCAAATGGGTCCAATATGCAAATGTAATCAGTGCCTTTAAAGTTGCAAGATCTCCTAGCAAGAAAATGAAAGTGTCAGCATGATTTAATATCTCAGATATTCGCTCCTGCATACTTGAGACAACTAACTCTTCTCTAATTGGTACGTCAGACAGGTATTGCAGAGGTTTCAAGGCTTGTGGAATAATACCTAGTACTTGGTTTCATATAATAAAAACGGCTTCTGAGACAAGTTTTGATAACTAACGCTCACCTCCTCTATATACAAGGTGTAGTTTCCTCTCAACTATAACACGAGCAAGATTTACAGCAGCCTGAATGAACTCCTTGTATTTTCCATAATGATATCCAGAGAGCACACAAATATTTTTAATTGTCTACTCGAAAATGCTGCCATTGGAATAATCTTCAAAAACGAGATTTGAGTGGTTGGAAAAAACTTGACACGACTTAAAAGTGTTTAATTTACTCCCAATTATAAGATTGCCTAGTTATATTATAGCTCGGTGAGTCCGAGGTTGATCCACAGAGAAATGCTTTAATTTGTTTATTTAAGTTTATAAAAAAAGAAAAGAAAATTTAAAAAATATGCAATTTAATTTTAGAAAAACTATGAAATTGAATTAGTTAGGGTTATGGATCAACTCCTATTAATAAATACAATTTAATAAACTCTTTTTATTTTTATGAGAGTTATATCCATCTATACATCGGGTTTATCCATTTAAACTTTCCTTAACTGGTCACGATTTTTGTTTTTGAGGCTTTGTAATTTAAAATGCATCTACATAGTTAAAAGAACTCATGACTTTTAAATTAGTGTAAGAACTTTTTCACTAGTGATGTAGGATATTACATACTTTTTTTTTTGAAGGTCTCACTTTCTCATGAGGGTTATATCCATCTGTACATCGGGTCACAATAACCAAGTAGATATTAATCGCTTTAGATACACAACCATCGTAATTTCTATTTTTTGGGCATTGCAATCTAAACATGTGTTTACTTAGATAAAAAAAGCTTATGACTTCTGTTGTGCAAATTTTAATGTACTCGCAAGCGCACAAATCTATTATAGTATAGATCAATGGTGACGAGTGTCGATCCCACGAGGAGGTGGATTTTAATTGTGTAGAATTAATTTTGTGAATGGATGATTGGATTTGTGGTGGAAATGATTTGGAATATGCTACAACTTAAATTAAAATGGCGAGAATAAATTCTAAAATTGGTATTGAAATGGCGAGAAGAAATTGAAGAGAATTATATTGAAATGACGTACTTGGGTATCTAGATCCGTATCAACATGCATCATGGGCTAAATATTCCTTATTAATACCAATTAAATCATGAGGGGGGAATCCACACCTCATGAACCACGCTCTAATCAATATGGTGCTAAGGGCTTATCGTGCCAAATAATAATAACCTTATACTAGAGAGCCGGTGTAACCAAGGCGGTATCTAGACAAGATTATTATTATTTGTCGACGAGAAGTCAAAACATCCACAAAAACTAGAGGGGAAGAAAAAATAAATTTACCAAATTAAGCCCATGACACATGTTGAGACTTCACATTCAACCCAAGCTTGAAAGAAAATTAGCCACTCATAATTGAACTAGGGGCAAAATAGGAATTTATTAAAATACGAAGAAAATACAAGATGGAGAGGGAATTACAGAAAATGGATCCCAAAAATGGATTCAGAGATATCAAATTAGGGGGGGGGGGGGGGGGCCCCCTTTTTATAGATACATGGAGTAAATCATGGCCATCGGATTAAAAACAGTTTAGACGCTCAGGATTGCGCCACGTCATCAGTCAACAGTCCACGATTTGACCACGCGGATGAACAGTAATGCGGTTTGACTCGGATGAACAGTAACGCGGTTTGGTTGAAAATAATTCTGTGTGATGCATGTACCGTACGCGAGATTTTTCATCCACTGATATGCTGCCACGTCACCATCAACAGTACATAAGAATTTTAGTCCAACAGGATCGTGACACCTCATCAGTCAATGCCACGTCATCGGTCAATGCCACGTCATTGATCCGTCTATGTGAACAGTGCTGTGAACAGTACCGTATACGTGAATAGTACCGTACATGTGAATAATGCCATTTTTCCTTTTATGCTCCTCTTAAGGTTTTCGACCGTCCTGAGTTTAAAAGTGATGTCCGTTTTGCCGTCTGATCTCTCCTTTATTGTGAAATGACTATAATGCCCCTAAAATACATAAAATACTTAATTAAAATAAAGCACATGTAATTAAATCACAAGAAGGTTAAATACATAAAAGTAAGGGTTGTTAGTAAGACTTGAAATGTAAAATGACGGTTTTCTCCTTTATAAATATGCATTTTCTAACACTCAACACACCCCCCAACCAGCTTATTGCTAGTCCCTAGCAAATAAAGCGAAAACAAAATTCAAATTCAAAATGATTTTTTTTTTAAATTTAGAAACACTCGTGTTTATTCAATCAGATTAATGATAGCAATCAAATAAAAGTATAAGCATTATCTCCAGTCTAAAGTAACATCACACCCACATCAACCATCAACATGAATCAGCCCAGTAGACTTTGTTATAGCTACTTTCAAGAATGACATGTCAAACCCCAAAATCTCACTGGAAGTAGTGACACTCTCACAAAGAAATTAAACCCAATAAAAATAGTCACTCCAATGAATGGTAATTGAGAGAAAATAATGAAGAAGTGATATCACATGCTCTCACCAAAATGAAATAAATATGCCCTCAGCTTAAAAATAATGCGATCTCAAGTCAAATAAAAACTGTTAGTCAACCCAATTTATTTATTTATTTTTTTTATATGCACCACTACATCTTTTTAGCCCATATAACTAGCTTCTACTTCAGATTATAGTTCCTTAAAATCAGGAAGGACTTTTATTAGGATGTAACGTAGGCTAGGGACATGGTTAACAAAGAAAGGAAATAAGGAAAACAAAGTGTATGTTTGAGAAAAATGCAGAGAAGTTTTTTTTTTTTTGGAAGTTGCAAGGTGGATTTCACCTATTATTTTTATTTTTATTCTTTTGAAACAACAACTTTTGTTTTTTTTTCTCTTTTTTTTTGGCATAACTTCACTGAACAAAATAATTATTTATATTTTTCTCAAACATAAATAGGTGATGGAACTTATAAGATATTGGGTAATACTCCAAATCGGAGTGGGTCAAGATGATAAGTTGACAAAGAAAATGTTTTTTTTTTTTAAAGGCTCAAAAGGGGTAACTATGGATATTTAATAAAAGCGATGGCTAGAAAGGCTCAAACGGATCAAAGATGACCTTTCCATCGTCTTTTAGGGCTCTAAATAATCTTCCATATCTACTAGTTAGATGGGCCTCCAAATGTAGCAACACATTCTTTTTTCTTTTTTTTTTCTTTTTTTTTTATTTTACAATTTTTTTTAAGGGTTAACTCAAAAGTAATTTAGAGATCGTGTGTAAAATAATAAACTGCTAAGCTGTATAAAGAGTGGGCAAAAGGGTTATTCTCCAAGAAAAATAATAGGCTCAAAAACTCACTTGGTACTTATTATGACATGTTCATTCCTTCAAGCAACTCATATTTATCTCCAACATCAACATGTAGAGTAGCAAACATAATGTAACATCACTTAAGACCAAAAATAATACAAATACTAAAATTTGAAATTAATCATGTCATCCAATGTTAAAACAAATCACACAATTTTTTTTTTGAACTATATTCTACCCCCCAACCTATTCTAAACATGAAAGGAAAATATGCATGCAGAAATGTGAAAATGATGTAGAAAAAACTAATTAGAAAAGTTACACTTAAAATTATAGAAAAAGAAAATGAATTTTTTTTTAAGAAGATGCGTTTCTAGAGGCACTACACTCCATATTCAGCCATCTTCGACTCAAAAGTTGGAAAATGTATATTTATAGAGGAGAAATTAAAAAGAAGAAAAATAAACATAAACACATAATAAAGAAAAAGAAAATGTCTGAATTTTTTTTTAATTTTTTTTAAACGATGAAGATGCGTTTCTAGAGTCACTACACTCCATATTCAGCCATCTTCAACACAAAAAGTTAGCAACAGTTAGTTTCTACAACAAAAAATTAGTAAAAACTTAACCAAAATTCACAATTGTCGACTATTCCTTCCCCCCAACCAGAACGAAACATTGTCCTCAATGTTTGAAATGAAAGAAGTAGAGTTTAGAAGACATCACCTGAGTGGTGCAACACAGAAGAAAATATTTATAGGCGGAGAGTTAAATCTAATTTGTACTTCTTACTGCGGCTACTGTTACCATAATTATTTGGACGCTCCAACAAAAAGGTCTAGGGGTCTGGCTCCGGTCGATAAGCTTGTAACATATCAAGTAGCTCATTAGCAGTGTGAGCACAAATAAAAAGTTTTTTCACATTAGCGGGAATGAAATAGTTTTTTATTGCATGGTTAAGAAATGTGATAAAGCCATCATAAAAGTTATTGACATTTAACAAACCGATGGGTTTCTGGTGGATGTGCAGATGGGCCCAAGATGCTAGTGTGATAAGTGCCTCTAGTGTTGCAAGATCTCCTAGAAGGAAAATAAAAGCATTAGCATGATTAAGTATTTCAGTTATTCTTTCTTGCATACCTGAGACGACTAACTCTTCTCCAGTTGATGAGTCAGACGAACTGCCCAATGGTTTTAGGACTCTTGGGATGATGCCTAACACTTGACTTCCTCTGATAAAAGCTGCTTCTGAGACCATTTTTGATAACCCTCGGTTACCTCCTCTATACACCAAGTGTAATTTTCTCGCTACTATGCTTCGACCAAGATCTATAGCTGCCTCAACGAACTCTTTATGTTTGCCATAGGTAAATCCAGAAAGCACACAAATGTTCTTGAATTGTCTATTGGGAGTAGCTGCCATTGTGATACTTCTCGAAAAATAATTTGTGAGTGCTTGACAAAAAAAATCGCATTTAAGAGTCTTGGTGACAGTGGGTCATAGTTGTGTATGAGGTAACATGTCAGTGTCAAATAATGCGTAAAGCACGTGGCTCGCTAGTCAAAAAGGAAATAGTAAAAGGGAAAAAGAAAACAGTAATAAGGAAAAAAGCAAACAGTAATAAAATTTTTAAAGACAATAATGCACACAATAAAACAATAGTGAAATAAAATAACAGTAAAGTGAAAGGATATTTACAGGTAGTTACGACTGTGGCTCACATCTTCCTCTGGTTTTACGTCCAGAAACGGCTTGAACGCCCTCTATGGGTCGAAGATAGGCTTCATATCCAGTTTTCTTATAAACTAGCAAACAGGGTCGTTTATAGTCAGATTCCCGAGACTATATCGTGCATGCTCTTTCTGGAATAATGGCCATAATTGGAGAATCGCTCCTTGCACATATCCACTGGGATGCGTTTCAAGAGACAAAAGGATATCATCCAATGACTCCTTATTCAAGCCATCCCTAATGAATTGAATCTTATCTTCCCTGTTATCAGACACCATTCCTAAAGAACATGAGTTTTTATTGCAACTCATTCTGGCACACTTATGACAAACAACAGAAATTCTTCGAGCTCGTCGTTTTCTTGCATAATTTTCTTTACCACAACCAGGCATGTATGCAATAAATTTTGGAGGTAACTCACCTGCCGATCGTACTTTAGCCTCGATTAACCAACGGATGTCAGCAGGCATGTTATTCCTCATGAGTAATCGCATGCGTTCGGACCGAGCTTTATAGATCGTAAGGAGGACATTCTGAGGAAGTGAAGGGAATCGCTTGTGAAGCTTCGCTAGAATCTCGTTTCTGTCCATACCTTCGCCTCAGAATATCAGTTATTATGGGAAACTGAAGTAACCGACTTGATTGTCACGGAGTACCGTTATCCGCCACTTCACCGGGGTAACAAACTAAATCACACAAACAGAAAAACAAATTAAAACACACAAAGAAAATTAAAATCGTCCTCTTATTGAATTTACCTCAAGCTCCAACTGGATGTCGTAAACACTTCTGTCAATGTCTCTGAGTTGGCGTTCTAAACCCTCAACATAGGCTACTAACTTTGGTGGTTGTAGAGCCCAAATGCGTTGTGTTTTACAAAATTGAATCTGCCTTTTGAGATGAGTTTTGACACGTTGAAGTGGTTTAAGAATGTTCAGGAGGAACGGTCTAAGTATGAGACTCATGATTAAAAATGATAAGAGAAAACTTAATGGTAAAATAAACACACTTATGCAAAAAAAATTTCAATTAGCAAAAAAATAATAATAAAAAGAAAGAAAGAAAAATCAAATCAATGAAAAGAAAAAAAAATCAATTCAAATTTGGTGGGTCACTCAAATTTATTTCGGTGTCTTCGTCATGTGGTTGGTACTCTAGATATGGCTTTAATCTTTGACCATTAACTTTAAACGTGACACCGTTCTTTGGGTCCTTAATTTCAATTGCCCCATGTGGAAAAACAGTATGAACAATAAATGGGCCAGACCAACGAGAGCGTAACTTACCTGGGAATAGGTGCAAGCGAGAATTGAATAAAAGCACTTTCTGACCTGGAGTGAACGATTTTCTCATAATTTGCTTATCATGGAAGACTTTAATTCGTTGCTTGTAAATCTTGGCATTTTCGTATGCATCATTGCGAATTTTTTCAAGTTCTGCCAGCTGTAATCTTCTTTCTGAGCTGGCTTGCTGCATGTCAAAATTGAATTTCTTGATGGCCCAATACGCACGATGCTCGAGTTCCACAGGTAGGTGGCAAGCTTTTCCATACACTAGCCTGTAGGGTGACATCCCAATCGGGGTCTTGAAAGCCGTTCTATATGCCCATAATGCATCATCAAGTCTTAATGACCAATCTTTCCTGTCAGGCCTCACCGTTTTTTCTAATATGTGCTTTATTTCTCGATTGGATATCTCAACTTGGCCACTGGTTTGCGGATGATACGGAGTTGCCACTTTGTGTGTGATTGAATACTTTGTCAAAAGAGCTTTGAATGCTTTGTTACAAAAGTGGGCACCACCATCACTGATTATTGCTCGAGGGAATCCAAAGTGGGAAACAATGTTGCTTTTCAAAAATGCTATCACCACATTGTGATCATTGGTCCTACATGAAATTGCTTCTACCCATTTTGATACATAGTCAACAGCAACCAATATATATTGATGACCAAAAGACGGGTGAAAGGGTCCCATGAAGTCGATACCCCATACATCAAAAATCTCAACCACTAAAATTGGATTTAGTGGCATCATGTTCCTTCGCGTAATGCTCCCCATTCGTTGACACCTATCACATGAAGAACAGAAAGTGTAAGCGTCTCGAAATATAGATGGCCAATAGAAACCACATTGTAAAACTTTAGTCGCTGTTTTCTTAGCACTGAAATGGCCTCCACAAGCTTGTTCATGGCAGAATGAAAGAATATTCTAAATTTCATTTTCTGGGACACATCGTCTAACAATTTGGTCTGCACAATACTTGAACAAATAAGGGTCATCCCAAAAGAAATTCTTTATCTCTGCAAAGAATTTAGCCTTATCTTGCTTGGTCCAATGCTCTGGAAGTTTACCTGTAACAAGATAATTAACTATATCAGCATACCAAGGTAATACTTCCACACTCATTAATTGTTCATCTGAAAATGACTCATTCAATATTAATGGCTCTGCAATTGTGTCAAAATGGAGACGAGAGAGGTGGTCCGCCACAACATTTTCTGTCCCTTTCTTATTTTTGAATTCCAAGTCAAATTCCTGCAAAAGTAACACCCAACGAATTAGTCTAGCTTTTGCATCTTTCTTTGTGAGAAGATATTTAAGAGCAGCATGATCTGTGAACACGATTATTTTACAACCAATGAGATAAGATCGAAATTTCTCTAATGCAAACACTACTGCTAGCATTTCTTTTTCAGTAGTTGAATAGTTCAACTGTGCATCATTCAATGTCATACTAGCATAGTAAATAACGTAGGGAATTCGATCAACTCTTTATCCTAATACTGCTCCTACTGCATAATCAGATGCATCACACATGAGTTCAAATGGTAAGTTCCAGTTCGGGGGCTGAATGATGGGTGATGATGTCAACAAATGCTTTAATTTTTCAAACGCAACAAGACATGAATCATCAAAGACAAAAGGTACATCCTTAGCAAGTAAATTGCATAAGGGTCTAGAAACTTTGCTAAAATCTTTAATGAAACGTCTATAGAACCCAACATGCCCAAAGAAAGATCTTACTTTTCTGACTGTTTTGGGTGAAGGAAGATTAGAAATGAGATCCACCTTGGCTTTGTCAACCTCAATACCTTTGCTCGAAATGATGTGACCGAGAACAATACCTTGTTTTACCATAAAATGACATTTCTCCCAATTTAATACCAAATTCTTCTCGATACATCTCTGCAGAACTAGTGTTAGATGATGCAAACATTGATCAAACGAGTCACCAAAGACAGAAAAATCATCTATAAAGACTTCAAGGAATCGTTCAACCATATCAGAGAAAATGCTCAACATGCATCGTTGAAATGTAGCAGGTGCATTACATAATCCAAATGGCATTCTCCTATATGCAAATGTGCCAAAAGGGCAAGTGAAAGTAGTTTTCTCTTGATCTTTTAGTGCTATGGGAATCTGATTATATCCTGAGTAGCCATCTAGAAAGCAATAAAATTCATATCCTGCTAATCTATCAAGCATTTGATCAATAAATGGTAAAGGAAAATGGTCTTTACGTGTGACAGAATTCAACTTTCTATAATCAATGCATACACGCCATCCTGTAGTTACCCTAGTTGGTATCAATTTATTATCAGCATTGGTAACTACTGTGACTCCTGACTTTTTGGGGACGACTTGTACAGGACTGACCCATGAACTATCAGAAATGGGGTAAATGATATCAGCATCTAATAGCTTAAGGACTTCTGTTCTAACAACTTCTTTCATATTAGGATTTAACCGACGTTGCATTTCCCTAGTAGATTTAGCATTTTCATCAAGGTGAATGTAATGCATGCAGTCTACTGGGTTTATACCTTTGATGTCTGCTATGGTCCATCCTAATGCCCCTTTATACTCTTTTAAAACATCCAACAACTTACCTTTTTGTTCGTCATTGAGGGATGATGAGATGATTACCGGCAGAGTATTTTCTTCCCCCAAAAATGCATATTCCAAAGTGTTGGGTAATGGTTTGAGCTCGAGTTTCGGTGGTGATTCTGATGATGGGATGAGTTGCTTCTCTGATGGTACTAGTTGCTCAACTCTTGACTTCCATTTATTAGTGTCCATAGATGGTGTTGAGTCAAGCAGGGCGTTGACCTCATCGACCGATCTGTCAATATCAAAATTCAAACCAAAGTGAGTTAAACATGCTTGTAAAGGATCATCACTAAGGTTTGAAACAAAAGTATCATCAACTAATGCTTCAATTAAATCCACATCAACAATTCCATCATCTGCACTGTGAGGTTGTTTGGCAATGTTGAAGATGTTCAGCTCCATAGGCATGTTGCCGAAGGACAACTGCATATTTCCAGTCCTGCATTGAATGTGAGCATCCACAGTTGCCAAGAAAGGTTGGCCTAGAATAATGGGGATGTGCTTCCTTGAATCCTGTATTGGTTGAGTGTCAATTACAATGAAATCAACAGGAAAATAAAACTTGTCTACCTGGATAAGCACGTCCTCCACAATACCACGAGGTATTTTCGTGGACCGATCTGCAAGCTGTAACACCACTGGAGTTGGGTGTAATTCTCCCAGTCCAAGTTTCACAAACACTGAATAAGGTAACAGATTTACACTAACTCCTAAATCCAACAAAGCATTCTCAATTGTGTGGTTCCATATGCTACATGAGATAGTGGGGGAGCCTGGGTCTTTGCATTTTAGAGGAATTTTATGTTGAAGGATAGAACTAACGTTTTCTGTTAAAAATGCCTTCTTTTGAACATGCATGTTTCTCTTTTTAGTACAAAGGTCTTTAAGAAACTTGGCATAAGATGGAACTTGCTTAATAGCATCAAGTAAAGGGATGTTAACACTTACCTGTTTGAAGATTTCAAGAATCTCACCTATGGATTTTCCCTTTTTTCCTTTAGCTAACCTCTGAGGAAATTGAGCTTTAGGAACATATTCTCGTGGGTTGGTTTCTTCTTTTTCCTCCGATGGTGAGTCCTCAACATTCACAGGTATGATTTGATTTTCTTTTGTCACCGGCATCTCCACTTTGTTGTCGACTTCTTTTCCTTTTCGCAGGGTCATGATTGCTTTGACCTCTCCATGCTGCTGTGGTGAACTAGTACTTGCTTCATGTACTCCTTTAGGATTAGGCACTGGTTGACTTGGAAATTTACCTTTCTCAACAGTCATTGCCAATGTCTGAACTGAAGAAGCAAGTTGTCCCACCATCTTTTCGAGGCTTGAAACTGATTGAGCTTGTGAGTTGAAGACTGCTCTCAACTCATTTCGTAGTCCATCAATGGTGCGGTTCTGTTGCTCAATCGTGGAGTGAGTAACATTCCTGAAATTCTGGAATGCATCCTCTCATGGTCTAGGTTGAGAGTGGTTCTGGTTCTGATTGTATGGTCTAAATGGTGGCTGAGAGGCTTGAGGAACTTGAGGAATTTGTTGCATTGGTGGAGCTGGAGCTGCTAGTCCATTCTGTTGAAATCCTTGAGACCATGAAAAATTGGGGTGGTCTCTCCATCCAGGGTTATATGTGTTGGAGTATGGGTTGTAATTTGATGGCTTTCTCATTACACCTATGGCATTGGCTTGATCTGAGTATGAGTCATGGTCATGTGGTTCTGTTGATTTAGCAGTCGATAACGATGCTATTTGTCGAGCAAGACCTTCAACCATCTCCTTGACTTCTTTGATTCCCGAAGTTGACTCGCCAATTTGAACCTCATTTACTCCCTTAATTCGTCTAGTATTCCTGAGTGATCAACTCCGTTGTTGGGAATTATCTGCTTGTCGCTGGAAGAATTCCCAAATCTCTGATGCACTTTTTGACATTAGCTCTCCTCCACTTGTTGCCATTAGCATTCTTGCACATTCGGTAATAATCCCTCCAAAAAATATTGGCATTGGTGCCATTTCTCATACCCATGATGTGGACACTTCAAGAGTAGCCCATTGAATCGCTCCCATGTTTCGAAAAACTGCTCGTCCTCTCTCTGGGTAAACTCTGAGATTTCCCTGCGAATAGCATTGGTTTTATGCACTGGGAAATATTTATTTAAAAATTTAGTTACCATTTGTTCCCATGATGTAATGCTATTAGCAGGTAATGTATTAAGCCATGAACGAGCTCTATCTTTTAAAGAAAATGGGAATAATCTGAGTTTAACATCATCATCTGAAAAATTCTCATATTTAAATGTTTGACAAATGGCATGAAAATCATTCAGATGATTATATTGGTCCTCATTTTCTAAGCCATAGAATGTGGGGAGACAATTTAGCACACTAGGTTTTAGTTCAAAACTTCTAGCAGCTACATTTGGGTATCTTATGCATGATGTGCTCAAATTAGCTAAGGGACTAAAATAGTCCTTAAATGGCCTCTCCTGTGGTGCTTGTAAATCCATTTTATTTTTAATTTGTTTGTGTGTGCGAAGTGTTTTTTCTAATTCAAGATCTATAGGTTCAAGATTAGGTAATAATAACCTACGACCATGCATGCAAAACAAATAAAATAAAAATAAGGATGAGAACAAAACAAAAAAAAATAAAGAAGAGGGAGAAATTACGATACTAACCTTATTGCGCTATTAAAACCTTTCTATAAAAATACATAAAAACAAATACGTGAAATAAATTAACTAAAAATTAAATTAAAAATAATAATAATAAATTACAAAGAAAAATAAATTGAAAATTAAATTACAGAATTTTAAAGAAGAGAAAGAGAAAAGAAATACTAACCTTTAAATGTAGATTCACTCTTTTTTTTTATAATAAAAAAAATACAAGAAAACAAATAAAAGAAATTATTCACAAAAATTAATTCTATTAATTAAAATTACTTACCTCCCCGGCAACGGCGCCAAAAACTTGTTGTGCAAATTTTAATGTACTCGCAAGCGCACGAATCTATTATAGTATAGATCAATGGTGACGAGTGTCGATCCCACGAGGAGGTGGATTTTAATTGTGTAGAATTAATTTTGTGAATGGGTGATTGGATTTGTGGTGGAAATGATTTGGAATATGCTACAACTTAAATTAAAATGGCGAGAATAAATTCTAAAATTGGTATTGAAATGGCGAGAAGAAATTGAAGAGAATTCTATTGAAATGACGTACTTGGGTATCTGGATCCGTATGAACATGCATCATGGGCTAAATATTCCTTATTAATACCAATTAAATCATGAGGGGGGAATCCACACCTCATGAACCACATCTAATCAATATGGTGCTAAGGGCTTATCGTGCCAAATAATAATAACCTTATACTAGAGAGTCGGTGTAACCAAGGCGGTATCTAGACAAGATTATTATTATTTGTCGACGAGAAGTCAAAACATCCACAAAAACTAGAGGGGAAGAAAAAATAAATTTACCAAATTAAGCCCATGACACATGTTGAGATTGCACCTTAAACCCAAGCTTAAAAGAAAATTAGCCACTCATAATTGAACTAGGGGCAAAATAGGAATTTATTAAAATACGAAGAAAATACAAGATGGAGAGGGAATTACAGAAAATGGATCCCAAAAATGGATTCAGAGATATCAAATTAGGGGGGGAGGCCCCCTTTTTATAGATACATGGAGTAAATCATGGCCATCGGATTAAAAACAGTTTAGACGCTCAGGATTGCGCCACGTCATCAGTCAACAGTCCACGGTTTGACCACGCGGATGAACAGTAACGCGGTTTGACTCGGATGAACAGTAACGCGATTTGGTTGAAAATAATCCTGTGTGATGCATGTACCGTACGCGAGATTTTTCATCAACTGATATGCTGCCACGTCACCATCAACAGTACATAAGAATTTTAGTCCAACAGGATCGTGACACCTCATCAGTCAATGCCACGTCATCGATCCGTCTATGTGAACAGTGCTGTGAACAGTACCGTATACGTGAATAGTACCATACATGTGAATAGTGCCATTTTTCCTTTTATGCTCCTCTTAAGGTTTTCGACCGTCCTGAGTTTAAAAGTGATGTCCGTTTTGCCGTCTGATCTCTCCTTTATTGTGAAATGACTATAATGCCCCTAAAATACATAAAATACTTAATTAAAATAAAGCACATGTAATTAAACCACAAGAAGGTTAAATACATAAAAGTAAGGGTTGTTAGTAAGACTTGAAATGTAAAATGACGGTTTTCTCCTTTAAAAATATGCATTTTCTAACACTCAACAACTTCTAAAACCAGTCACACACCTCTCTCATTAACAATATAGGATATTACAATTACATTATGCAACCTTAAAAAAAAAACATGAAAGAGATGAAAAGCTTGATTGAAAAGCTCTCTTTCATCTGAACGTACACTTGAGTGGAAATAAAAACAAAAGAATCCTTCAAATTTTGACAAACAGTGAAGACCCTTCCCACAATGAAAGCACCGATTCAAGGAAAATTCTTCGATGGCTTACCTTATAGTATCTCCTATTGCCAATTTGTCATACGAGATATGTTGGCACAACAAGGTGACACTAAACAGGAACACCTTGTATATCATTGGGATATAGTGCCCCTAATTCATCTTTTTTTTTTATTTTGTTTATTTTCTTCTATTTTTAGCTTTAAAACTGAAAAATATAAATAAATTGGGCAATACAATGTTTGAAGGTATAATGAAGCTTATTTATGTGTTATCAATGAGAGAATGCATTGTTTTATGTAAGAGATAAAATTAATATATAATCCATGATGCAATAGAAATGGAATAAAAGAAAGATTTTATAAGAAAATCTAATATACAAATAGTTTATGTTTATGTCAAATTTCTAAATTAAAAAAGTTTGGTAATTTAACTTATCAACAATCATATCACATATCACAATTTATTAGATGTTATGGTTTGTAAAATAGTTTAAATTGATTAAATGTATTTCAGAAATTATATTATAATTTAACATATATCAACTGCTATTAGTGTGAGAGGGTAAAGTGTGCCATTTTTAAATTTGAAGGAATGAGTATCACAGTCCATTTAAATTTGAGTGTAAGTGTTTCTTACCTATATTTGAGGGAGAAATCTATTAATTAATTACCAAAAGCATTAAACATAAAAAAAGATACAAGATTTTGTTATATAGTTACAAAGATCAATCCATATAATTAGCCTCTATCGAAAAAAAAATCTATACAATTAAGGCCACAGTAAATGTTGAATTATCCCAACTTAAATAACTATCTTCAGTTTTAACAATTGATTGTTTACTAAAATACAATATTACCCATAATAATAACATATTTCACTGACAACTATGTTAAGGATCTTCATATCAAAATTGGCAGATGGATTAAAATATTAAAAAGTGAAATGTAATAATATTTAAATGTTAAATATTAGAACTGAGTTAATGGTAAAAACAAATATTCTTATTCCATTAGGGCATTTAAATTAAAGAAATTACAAGATATACCATCCATTTAAATTTGAGCCTCAATAAAAGGAAAAAGAAATCATATTTTTAATTGTAATTTCTCGTTTAATTTTTTTTCCGTTCTTTTTTTTTATTTCTGTTCTTTATGCCTGTTTGGTATGGCTTGTCTAGTGATTATAAGTGTTTATATGATTTCATAAACTCTTATCAAAATTTTTGTCATTGTTTGGGTTTTTTTTTTAGTAGAGCTTTTAAAGATTAAATAAGATATTTTGCCTCTACTAGTAAAAGCCCAAATTTTAGGATTTTGGGAGTAGAAGTTGATTTTTTTTAATTATTAAAATGTCCAAAATATCTTTTACTTATTTTACAATCTTATTTCATTCTTTTTATAACATAACTTTAAAAAATTTTCCTATTAGGGTAATTTTATAATTTTTAATAAAAGCTCTCATTGACAATCAAACAACTAAATTTTTTTGGGGTAAAAGCTCTAGTTCGATAAGCTCTATTTGAAAAGTTGTACCAAACTGAGCCTTTGTCTTCTTCAACCTAGTTCTTCTCTCCTTTTTTTTCTCTATCTTCCTCTCTAGTGTTGGCTCATAGCAGCTACAACTAACAAGCGATGGTGGCAACATGAGGCTGCAATGTCGGCACGGCAACATCGCAGATCAATGCTGCCATGACGGCAGCAATCACTCTGGACTGTGGCATCTACTACCTACTTGCCATCTTCCTTTAATTTTTGTGGAATTCTTGGTTTAGGGTTTTGTTGGTTTTTTTATTTTTGGGGGTTTTTATGAGTGTTTAACTAAACGAATGTTCATTTGGGATTGATTTTTTTGTGTTTGAGATTCTTATGTACTAGTCCATTGTTTGTAATTATCATAGTGTTGCAATATATGGCGTTAAGTTCCTTAGCTTGTTTCCTAGCTCTATTACTGTAAGCAAAATTTGTATGGGGGTTTTGAGGTTTAGTCTTTGAAAAGATTAGGATCTTATTTGGTATTGAAGTGCAAGAATTTTTAAATCAAAATTATTGTAGAAAAAATTATAGTTATAATATAAAAAATGATAATGTCTAGTGTTGTAAGTGGATTTTGGGTGCAAGTGAAAGAGGCAAACCTCATTAAAACAATGAATTTATTTTTTGGAATACAAGGTACCTCACTTAATCGAAGTATGTGGGTTTTTTTAGGACTTTTAAAGAGATGAAGAAGAGTGGGAGAAGGATAATAATGGTGAGAGGTCAGATCTGGAGTGTGAGAGCTTGAAGGAACGCCTTTAGACCTGCAAAACAACAAAAAGAGATTAGAGGTGAAGCCAACGGTGGTCAACGACCACACTCCGATGCTCAAGTTAGTTACTTAAACTATTTATGGAGTTGAGAGCTTGCAAAGTCTCTAAAATGGAGGCTAAAGGTTGAACTCCGATGCTCAACAATTTTAGTGGAGTGTGTGTGTTTTGTTGTGTGTGAAAAATAGAACCTTAGTGTGCCTTGTATATGGAATACCCTGGCTGCCCCTGCCATGTGGCACCTTTCTAGCGGTGATTTGATTGTCCTTTTCAAAATTCTCCTATCCTTTTACCTTTATCATGATTTTTTGTTTGTTAAGAGAATGCTTGGGGAGTAAGAAAGATGCTATAAGGCGTGGGTTATTTTCTTGTACATGTGGTGTATGTTGTAGTGTGGTCTAGGACAACTTTACAAACATTGTTTGGGCAGCTTTTGAGCATGGCAGCTGAGGAGCACTGTCCTTGATGTGTTATCCTTTGTTTTTTGCAGGTGTGATAGCTTGCTGTCCCATTTTTCCAGCAAGATATTCCTCATTTAATCTTGCCAAATTAAATATTCTTTATGGGCGATGGAGATATTTTACATGATTGATATTTTTGGGAGGCTTTCCTTTACCACTTTAATTATGTCATGGCATAGCCCATGTATGGGCTCAACATCAGGTGTATATGGGCTCAACATCAAGTGCATCTAGTATAGGTTGGGTACCTCTTGAAAACTACCAACAATCTTAAAATCTTAATATTAACACGTGGCACTTCTTTTCCAATTTCTTATTTATTCCCAAAACATATAGTAAATATAATAATTTCAACAAAATAATAAATATATAACAATTTTTTATCATATAAATATGAAATTAAATTATTTTAACTATCAAATAATTTCAAGAACAAACAAGCTTATGGTAGTGTGAGATTTATAGCTACTGCGTCTGAATAGTTATGTGGGTGGTTGATCGTGAGATGAGTTGAATTTATTTGGTCTATTGTTTGCATGCTAAATTTTCTTATTGTATCAACAAAACTAGGAATTATTGCTCTTAATTTTACATTTTTTTTATTTTGTTGGTTTCTTTTTTAATTAATATTTCGCGTATTATAAATTCCAATTTTACTTATTTTTTTATTTAAACAATAATTTCTTTTATTAAAATTCGTTTGGTATATTCATCTTTAAATCATGAATTTAATGGGTAAATAATATAATTTATAATGAAATTATAATTTTACAATCATATGAATTAGAAAAATAAGCAATTCAAAATAAAATAAGAGAATTAGTAATTTAGGCGCCAAGTGAAATTTTAGTGAAACATTTGAGGGCATGTTGAAATTTGTTGAAACACTTGGGCTCAGTTGAAATTAGCCTATATAAAAAGGTTGAAAAGATAAGAACTTTGATATTTTTCAGTTACATGACCGTTGGGACATTTGTTCAAATATGAATTTATCCTTTTGGTGGTTAAATTTCATGAAGAAATCATGGTATTTGGGGGTAAATTGAAGTTTTGCGTACTTTTATGGAGTGTCAAAACACCCAATCGAAATACAAGCAATGTGTTTATGATGGACCTAGGCCACTATTCCAAAGTATTTTACTTTAGAAGGCACAGAAGTGTATAAATGAGGCATAATGTGCATTGAACTCTTAGTTAATCTCACTTGGTGTATACTTGGCATATAAGGGAATATCTTGTTCAAGCTAGTGGAAAACCTATAATTGTAGAAAATCCACAAGAGATCCAATCCTATACAATGGTGCACAGGCCCACAAATGAGTTTAAGCAAGATGAGTGTCTTCGATCTTGCGGCAATCTCTAACCCAGGCTTATTAAGCCTTCTAGAAACTCTGATTCCGTCCTAAACTTAACATAATTTTATAAGTGATACTACTTAGTGGATAAGTAGAACAACTGAATCCCTAAGGGAATCATGATCATATCTAAAGAGGAAAACACAACTGAATTCCTTTTCATTGAAGGATTGCATCTACCTTGTAGGATTAAGGTTTACTGAGCCAAAACTTATAAACAAAGTCTTTATTCACCATTCAAAAAGAACCTTCACTCTAACAATTAGATCTTTGTGATTCTCTACAATTCTCAGCCATGAACAACAACTTTGCAACATGTGCATGATTAATCATGGAGAAAATATCTCTTTTGATCAAAACCACCATTATAGGCCTATCTTAAGCCATAAGTAATCCTAAACAAACCCCATTATGTTTCCTTCACCATCGTAGAGTCTTTTCTAGTTACGAACAAGCTTCCATTCTTAATCAAAGTCATTGAAGCCAGTGATCTGCAGCCCTATTACCAAGAATAGTTACAACCATATTAGGTAAAGTCAGCCACTACAATTTTTCAAAATCACTGTCCCGCATTAGAAACACATCCAAAACTCTATAATTACATATTTCAATTACCAAAACTCTCAAACACCATCTTTAAATTCAAGTTTGCAATTAGAGTTTTCACTAGTTTACAACCATATTTTATAGTCACATTCCATAATAGTATTCTCCATATTCCATAACCATGTTTTAAAACCATATCAACCCTAGGTCACCAACACAATTGCTCTTACACCACTATTCTATGCAAAAAGTGCCTAGTCTTCGCAAGTCAATAAACAGAAGTCAAAGTTGCAACATGGGGTATATTTGGGCCATACTAACACTTGGATGCATTCTTGGACCTTATTGTGGATTGTAGACAAAGCCTATCAATCCAGCCCATTTCTATCCTATTGAAGGGGACCTTGTAGCCAATCCAGAAGTGACACTTGGCCTAGTGAAACTTTCTCCCAAACAATAGTCATTCTAACTACAGGTAATTCAAAATTTGCTCTAAGGCTAATTAGATATAGACTGATCTTTGTTTAACAATTACCAATAACAAAAGTGAGTTTTAGAGAGAGAAAGAGTTATATAGTCTTGTTCCCTATAACTTGCTCTGTCATGTGAAGTCCTTGAGTGACGCTATTAATAAAAGTTTTAGTGCAGATGTCGGTCCATAGTGACTGAACCGCTTAAATTGTTGTCTTCTTAATTTATTGCTTCTACTTTCTTGTTTTCATTGATTTTTGGTTTTGTCAACTTGTTTAATATTGATTACTTGAATTGATGTCTTGGAATGGTTAATATCTAGTTGTAACTAGGATTAATCGTAATAATAGTTGAAGATTGAAGACTCAAAGATTACAAAACCATGAAGTTTGCACCAACTCTAGTATTTAGGGAGGCACGTATCAATTTACTTCTCTACTTTTTTTCGTGTCCCCTTTTGTTACATGCCAACCTTATTGTGTGTAGCACTAGGATTTCACCTTAAAGAGTCCATAAAGCCTTAAGTATCAAATCCCGTAACAAAAAGGAGTAGGATTCTTCAATTAATGAAACCATTCACTGTTGTCCCACAAGAAATCATGCCAACTTGCTACATCTATGTCTGTCATGCTAATATCAAGTTAAGCAGACTCCTTGCGCGGCCTAAGAACCCCACACACTAATAAATACAAAACCTTATTACAAGTTTAGATAACATTGTGTTACAATAGAAAGGTGAGCAATAAGCATAGTTACAAGGATATAACTTATACATTTAGTCTGTTAAAAGAAAAAATGTATACTATATAGAGAATTGCTCAGTATGTGAGAACCATAAAAATTTGTAGTTCTCCCTAATTTACAATCGTTAAAAACAAGGTAATCTAAAAACTGCCTCCACCTGGCCCGCTTACTTATCACTCATTTTTGTCTTATTTTCGTTGGGTTATTTTTGGATACCTCCCCTGAGGTTTGCTCTTGCTACACTTAGAGAGAAAATATGCATATATTGACATATAACACCCCTAAAAGTGTATAAGCGTTAGGGAGCCGTTTGGTTTGTAAGGATAATAATGTAATTGTAAAATTTTAAAATTTTTAAATCGTTAAGAAATAGTAAACTGATTAGACTAGACACTGTGCATACTGTATGCACAGTGACAGAAAGCATGGAGCACGGTGAAAATTGAAGGGATGGCGATCCATCTCCACTTCTTCTCATCTACTGACTTTCATTCCCCCATAATACCCACTGGTTTCAACTTATATGAACTTGAAGATACAGTAAGAAACACTATGAGATTAAGCATGTTAAGAACTAAATTGCAGCCACGGTCGACGTCTGAGCAATATGTCAATGAAGAGCGTACCAGGTGCGTATTTTCATAAAATCTAGTTTAATTGCTTTAGGTTATGTTTCAATTAATTGAGATGATATTTAGGGTTATGAAAAATTGAAGTAATGATCAAAATAAGTTGATGATCATTGGAAAATTATTTGTAAAGTGCAAAAATGATTTGTTAAATAGTAATGTTTATTGCATTTTGTATATTCTTGTTTGATTTTAAGAATTTAACCCTGCAATTGGCAAAATTCCTTTGGAGATGGTATGCCAGTTTCAGGAACTTGCTGCAATTGGCAAAATTGAAAGGATTGCTTATTGCATTTTGTATGCTATTGTTTGATTTTAGGAATTTTACTTTATATTGTAAGAAAAGTTACAAAGATTTACACATTTGCATATAGTCAATATGCCCAATTACTAATAATAATAATAATAATAATAATAATAATAATGATAATTCATTCATCAGTTATGTAATGTGAGAGCTCAGTATTATGTGAACAATTTTTTTTCAGTTATTTTTATTAAGGCTAATTATTTTTGTCATTGTTTATACAGCTTGCTATACTTTGACATTAAGGCAGTGATAGATAGTAAAGTTTTTGCAGTTGGTTTAGCTATTCCAAAGCAGTATAGCTTGCACAAAATGTAGGTTGATATTAGAGATGCTTGCTGGGGTCATCCTATTAGGAATGCAAATGGGATAATGGTTCAAGTGATGTTTCCATGGCAGACTGAGCAGCAAACAATTCTGACTGACAAAGACTTGTTAGAGGCATTTGAACAGTTAAGAGTAAAGGGGTACATTTGGGTTAGGTTTGCAGTGACTCCTGATGAAGTGATTCCAGATTTGAATAGGGTTGAAAGTTCAGCAGATAAGTGCACAAAACAATTGAATTATGATGTGGAAAGTGGAAATGAAGAGTTGGATAATTGTTATGATGCATCTGGAGATGAATTTGAGTATGATTATGAGACTGATCCACATAATTTTGATCCAATTGGCTCTTATCCAAATGATTCTGATCCAAATATCTTTGATCCAGATGATGGTCTTGGAGATTGAGGTAACAGTGGTAATGATCTTGATGACTACGAATCTGGGGATGAGAGTGGAGTTGATTCAAATGATGATGTTGTCCAAGAACAAGCTTGCATCACATATGAAAAACATGCAGGTGGATTTGAGTTTAATTCTATTAGTGATGAGATATTGTTGAGGCCTGGACAACTGTTCGTTAATGTGTGGGAGTTTAGAAAAGTGTTGAAGGTGTTTGCAATTAAAAATGGATTCAAACTGAAAAGGTTAAATAATGAAAAAACAAGAGTGACATGTGTGTGTGTGTTGCACCAATTGCACTTGGAGAATCCATGCAAGTCCTAATTGGAACAAGAGATCATTTCAGATTAAAACTTACTGACCAGATCATTCTTGTCTTAGAGTTGATGACAATTATGAGGCAACTTCAGATTGGATAGCAGCCACATATCTGCATCTGTTCAAAGCAAATCCTGACATCAAGATTTCTGTTATTGCTGCTGCTTTGATGTAGAGGTATGGAATTGAATGCAACAATCAGGGGTTGTACAGGGCTAAAAGGAAAGCACTTGAGTTACTTAGTGAAGACCATAAGACCTGTTACAGTAATTATTGAGGTACATGCACGCTTTATTAATTTCTAATCTTGGTTCTACTATCTCTCTTGAAAGGGATTGGCTTGGTGGTGCTCAATTTCTGACATTCAAGACGTTTTTCTTCTGTATTGATGGCAATAGAAGAGAATTTTTTGAAGGGTGCAGGCCATTTATCGAGGTTGATGGTTGTCACTCAAGAGGACCATATAAATGAGTACTCTTAACGACTGTCAGCATTGATGCAAACTATATAATTTACCCCTTGGCTATGTGTGTAATTGACACTAAGAATAATAAGTTTTGGCAGTATTTTATGGAACAATTATATGACCAAGTAGGTTGTAATGGTGGTGAAGGGTTGTGCTTCATGAGTGATAGGCAAAAGGGTGTCCTCGATGCATTGGATAAGGTGTTTCCCCTGTCATTAAAGAGGTATTGCTACAGACACATCTATACAAACTTTAAGAACAAGTTTCCTAGATTGTTATTGAAAACACTGTTCTGGAGGGCTTGTAGGAGTTCTAGCGCTGTTGACTTTCATTTTCACATGGAAGAATTGAAGAAGATAACTCCCGATGGTTATGAATGGCTGATGAAAATTTCCATTGCATGTTGGGCAAAGCATTTATTTCCCCCACACACGAAATGCAGCCATATTACTAATAACATGATTGAATCTTTTAACAATTGGATTAACAACTACAGAGGTTTGCCAATTGTGAGGAAGTTTGAGGAGATACGAAGGAAAATCATGCCCTTAATTCACAAGAGGCATGGGACAGCCCTTGGATGGAATGATGAGCTTCCACCAATTATGAAAATAAAGGTTGTTCAGGGAAGAGTAGAAGTAAGATCAATGTCTATCATTTTCGGGCATAATGAGACATTCAAGGTGGTTGAAGATGTGACAAAAATTAATATTGTTGATTTGCCGAAGAAGAATTGTGACTGTGGTGAGTGGGGAATCTATGGACTTCCTTGCAAACATGCCCTTTGTTTTATAGATGCAAAGAGATATCATGTTGAAGACGATGTGCATCCATATATGAAAAAGACAGCTTTTATTGGGACTTATAAACATCAGTTTAGACTAGTTCCAGATGAAAAAAAGTGGCCGCTTGTACTTCACAATAATTTGCAGCCACCAACAGCTATAAAATCAGTTGGTAGGCCTCAAACTAAAAGGAGGAAAGAGGAAGGTGAATCTTCAACAGGATAAAAGAGGACTTGCCTAAAGGCGACTCGTGATCATGAGAAGAAAAGAGCCAAGACCAAGGTAAAACAAATTTATTGAAATTATTCTTAATGAAGACTACTGCAGACAATTGATTTATGAACTAATTACTAATTTTCATTTTCTAGGCACCAATTAGTAAGACCAGTTCACAAGATTTAGGTAATCGACTGTCATCTGCCCATGATAATGGTAATAATGATTCTGGAAACATTTGTAGCCATTTAATTTTCTTAATTTTGTGGTTTTATACTAAATATGCAATATGCTTTTAGGGCATTTGACTCAAGAATGAAGTCTGATTATTGAAGTTAAGGCATCCAGCAGATTCAAGAACATAGAGCTGAAAGTATATCATAAGGCAGAGCACATATCTAACCCCATACTCTATTTTTTTCTAGGGATCGGATGATACAACACCTTTGAAATGTCCAGACCATCAATAGATGATGTATCATCTCTTACTCACCTAACATATGGGTTTGAGTTCTTTTGATTTATATTTTGATTTATAACTATCTATATACGGTGTGCTTCTGTCACTTGTAAAGGCTAGGTGTGTTGTAGCCAAAGAATGAATGTTCAAACTGAGTTTCTGCTGGAATGCCAATTATCCATATGGCCATGCTTTGTGGTTTTATATTATATATTGTGCTTTGATTTACATTTGTTGTTTTAATGCTCTGATGATGTTGAGATGGAGTTAAGTTAGCTTGGAGCTGAACAAACTTGAATGGGATAATTACCAACTAATTAAAGTTTATTTTATACTGATTTAGTTTTAAAATCTTTGATCATGTTTTCTTCTGATTTTGTTGACTTTATATGTATGAATTTTTATAGTGAATTGCATTCTTATGTAAAGAACTTATCTTATATGACTTTTGAATATGACTTCTCAAAGCAAACTTGCAAAGGTCAATATATGCCCCCCAGATGGAACTACAAAGGTCAAGTAGCAAACCTGTTCTGTTCTAAATGTCTCTTGTTATGTGGTTTCCTGGAAAGCTGCGGAATATTATTCTCCCTTCTAGTTTCTTTTTGGAGGCTGGTAGCTGCTGTCAATATCCTACAATTCTTTAATTCTTGTGTTCATTCACACAATTCTTTAATTTTGGAAATGTTGTTTTTCTACTGATTGTGTATTGAACTAATCTGGATAATGAACTTGAATGTGACAGTTATTTGTATCTATATTCAAAAGTCATACACATTAGGAAAGCTTATTTTATATTCATATTGATGTTCAACTAGTTATAATGGATATTTTATATTCATGGTAGTAATAATACATGCATTTGTTGCATAATGGCTACTTTGCAGCTAAAACTACACCCATTATTAAAACTACAACAACACAGATGAAAAAGAACATGTTTAGGAAACATATTGTCTTCATACCCCAGAATTTCTCCTTTGTTTAATGTGTTTTTTGCAGCTGCAATTTCAAATCTGTCAACTTTTTTTGCATGGTCAGCAACAACTCATAATTTGCTTGACATGTTCCTACACCTTCAAATATTTCACCTTTGTTGAAATCATTAGAGGATGGAATCCAGAACTTGAAGTAGCCACAGCCATGTCTGTTGTCCATACAAAAATAGTATAACTTGTATGGGTTGTCATCTGATTCTGAAATCTTCACACTAGCTCTTTTGTTGCACCTACAGATCTTATTTGCAAATCGAATGAAGTTGCCGTTAATCTCATCCCTCCATCCTCTGCATTCATAGCTGCTTGACCCTCTTGTTTGTTGTGAGCTTGCTGAATCCATACTAAGTATTAGGCAGTGGTGAATCTTGGCAAAAATATGAGTGTTATTTGCCCTTAAATATAGCTCAAGAGAGCTGATATTACCGTTGGTTTCCAACGGTAATATCAACCTTGCTTTGTTACTTTTAAATTGTTCCTTGTTGAAATGTTTCAGATATTCAGCAACTGTAAGTACATCTTGTTGAAATGTTTCAGTTATTCAGCAACTATAAGTACATTTTTAAAGGGGTATATTAGTATTTCCACCTATCACATGAATTTTGTCTCATTATGTCATTTATTTATTCTCAAATTAAATTATTATAAGGGTATAATTGCCTTTTCAATGCTCTTATGCATTTGGCGCCAAATAACAAAGGATGGCTTGACAACTCCGGATTGTAAGAACAATTGTCAGTTCCTGTACTTTGGAATGAAGGGCATTATTGTATTTTTCCTTACAAACCAAACGGCTCTCTAACGCTTATACCCTTTGAGGGGTGCTATATGTCAATATATGCATACTTTCTCTCTAAGTGTAGCACGAGCAAACCTCAGGGAAGGTATCCAAAAATAACCCTATTTTCGTTAGTTATAAATTAAATTGTGCGTTTGCTTCTTCGGACTCTAAATAGGTAGAAATTGAAATGTTTTGCAATCAAAATGGGAAATGATAATCAAAATGAATATTTTGGAAACAAACATGCACATATTCCCGGTGATGTGTTTACTTTGTCTTGTAATTGGATTGGATTGTTTCAAGTTATAATGCCCTTAGTTAAAATTATGAATTTGTTCGCTAACAAAATAATAAGCAAACATTTTAAAATAAAGAGTTGAACTATTGGCACCCCTTCATTAATCTTATAAAACCCCTGTTATATTGCAATTACATTTAAGGACAAATATAAATAGGATTAAACCCATTTATGTTTTCTTTCTCTCTTCAATTTTATTTTGCTTGCACAATATAAATTTCTTTCATTATCATTAAAATAATATGAATTTAATAAGTAATCCTCTAAGCCAAAATAATATTCTTGGAATATACATAGCAAAAAATTAGGATACAACATAGTGGGAAAATAAATTAAATAAATTTTATCTTACAACAAAATTTTTTTAAGGATTCTCAAACTAATTGTTGCACCCAAAGTTTATAGGTACGATAAAATTGTATTAGATTCATAAAATATTCATTATGTTCTAAGGTTTTTCTTATTTTTCCTTTTCGATATTTTTCTTTAGAAATTAAATAATAAAGAAAGGAAGAGAGGAATACAATTATTAAGACGGAAAGAGTGAGAAACTTATTAGAAATTGCAAGACTTATAAATGAAAAGAGTGTTTATTAGAAAAAGGGTATTTTTGCCATTAAATAGAATATAATTGAAAAGGGGGTTTTGAGAGGATTTTAGAGGGGTGCTAATAGTTCGACTCTAAAATGAAATATGTGGATGTTTGCTTTAATATTGAGCTTAATATTATTTTTTAAATAAATTAGTTATTATTACTATTACTACTTATCATTATATTTGTAATAATAATAATAATAATAATAGTTGTAGTAATAGTTGTAGTAGTAGTAATAACAATACTTTTTTGAATAATCCTATCTATTATTATTATTATTATTATTATTATTATTATTATTATTACTACTACCACGATGATGATGATGGGGTAAAAAAATAAATTTCCTATTTTATTTAAGGATAAAAATATTAATTCATTCTCAATTATCATTCCTACATCCCCATTGATTCTCATTATTCCTTACCTCATTTCTAAATCTATGGGTTCCACCCAAAATTCATTCTCATTTTTTATATTTTTAACAAATAAACATAATTAATCATTCTGCTTCCTCATCCCAATTTTTTAATCCTTAGTCCAAGAAATATAAATGTAGTAAAAATATACCTTAGGAATTGCCTTATAGAATAATAGAACACTCTAAATGTATAGATAAGATGCCAACATTAAATATCCTAATAATATATAACAATGTAACAAACAAAACCAAGGCTTTAAGGAAAACAAATAAACAATATTAATAAAGAACGAAACGAAGAGTTGTCGGAGACAAGATGATAAACATTGATAATGTAGTGGTCGTTTAATTCAATTAATAAATCCACAGATGCTTTTACTTGGGAAGTTACCTTGTGGGTAAAACAAGAATCGAGGGAAGTAGCGTGGGTGAATAGTGAAAATTTTTCTCTTCTATCACATGCTTTGAACAGTACAAAATAATAGCAATATATAATAATAAAAATGGCTTTACTTCAAAGAAAGTTTAATTTTCCAGGTTACGAAAAAATATAATACTAGATAAATAAAAGTTCGATTAAGGTGTGTTGAATTAAATCCAAGAATCTGTGCTTTATTTATTTAGTTTTTTAAATGAAAAAACTACGGCCTAACAATAAGAAAGAAAGTCTATGTTATTAACAAAATTAGTCTAATTCTACAGTTAATGCTAGATTCCAAGCATGGCCTAAGGGGACATGTAGTCTCAATAAGTAAGTTATATTATATGAATTATGATGAAAAGTGAGAAACAATATATATATATATATATTAAAATAGATTATCAAAAAAAAAAAAAACTCAAATAATTTTAAAGAACCAATTAACCAAAGACTCACGCAGAAAACATTAATTTTACTTAATTATAAATATCTTTGTGTAACAATTTTCTTTTCTACTAGAAAAGAATCCCAACGTAGGAACTAGGATGCAGTATTTGTAGGGGTAATAAAACACCAAAATGATAAGGGGAAAAATTTAAAATTTGAATTATTAGTAAAAAAATTTATTTTTGATCGGCGTGCTCTGTCTGTGTCGTATTACACTCACCAAAATTTATAGTAGTCCAATCATTTTGTAGGAAAATGAGGATACTAAGGGAAGAAACTCATGGACCCAAAATGTAATGTGTTATTTATTGTCCTACTTTTTTCCCCCTTTTCTTTCTTGAGAATTTTAATGTTGTTTTTTAATTCAATGAATAAGGGTGAGCCGAGATTGGCCCCCTGAAAGTTTAGTATTTTAACTGTTTAACCTTATATTCAAGTACTTTTTTTTTTAAAGTTTTTCTTAAAATTCTTAAGCCTATGAGTTCTACCTAAAATTTTTTTTTATTTTTTTATTTTTAACAGGTAAACATAATCAATCATTCTATTTCCCTATTTCAATTTCTTTAATTCTTAATCCAAAAAATAAATGTAGTAAAAATATACCTTAGGAATTGCCATATAGAAGACTCTAAAATGTAGACATAAGATGCTAACATTAAACATTCTAATAACATATAAAAATGTAACAAAAAAAACCAAGGCTTTAGCGGAAAAATGACAAACACACCTCCAACTTTTAGGTAAATGACAAAAATTCCCCTTAATGTTTCAAAAAAAACATTTACACCACCATTTATTATAATTTTAATATGTAATTACCATTATACCCTTCTAGTATATAAAACAAATATTAGATTATTCAATTTGTCCATATATTGTTAATAAAATTATAAATATACCCTCATTTCCCCATTCCTCTATTTAATTTTTTATCAATAACCAATTTTTAAAAAAGACATCTACACACCTAAAAACAATTGTAAGTAAATTATAATTTTAAAAATAAAATTGGTTATTAATACCATAATAAATAACATAGAAAATTGGTTATAAATGTACAAGTTTAAATGATTGAAATGTGAAAAATTGTTAAATATACAAGTTTAAAGTTTATTATTGATAAAAAAAAATTTAAATAGAGGAATGGGGCAATGAAGGTATATTTATAATTTTATTAACAATACATGGACAAATTGGATAATCTAACAATTTTTTTATATGCTAGAATGGTATAATAGTAATTACATATTAAAATTATAATAAATTAGGGTGTAAATATCTTTTTTGAAATATTAAGGGAGTTTTTATCTTTTTGTCTAAACGTTAGAGGTGTGTTTGTCTTTTTCCCTTAAGGAAAACAAATAAACAAATTAACCAAGAACGAAACGAAGTGTTGTCATAGATAAGATGATAAAAATTGATAAAGTATTGGTCATGTGATTCAATTAATAAATTCACAGATGCTTTTACTTGGGAAGTTACCTTGTGGGTAAAACAAGAATCGAGGGAAGTGGCATGGGTGGATAGTGAAATTTTTTCTCTTCTATCACATGCTTTGAACAGTACAAAATAATACCAATATATAACAGCAAAAATGGCTTTACTGCAAAGAAAGTTTGATTTTCCAAGACATGAAAAAATATAATACTAGATAAATAAAATTTCTATTAAAATGTGTTGACGTAAATCCAAGAATCTATGCTTTATTTATTTTTTTTAATAAGAAAACTACGGCCTAACAATAAAACATAAAGTCTATCTTATTCATAATATTGGTCTAATTCTACAGACAGTGCTAGATTCCAAACATATCTTAAGGGGACGGTTAGTCTCATTAAGCAAGTTATATTATATGAATGGGTCCAACTATGGTGCAATTGTGGTACCAATTATTATATGAATTATGATGAAAATGTGAGAAATAAAACATAATTTAAAAAATATAGATTACCAAAAAAAAAGAAAAGAAAAACTCAAATAATTTTAACGAACCAATTAACCAAAGGCTTACGCAGAAAATATTAATTTCAATTAATTATAATTATCTTTGTCTAACAATTTTCATTTTTACAAAAAAAAAGAAAAAAGAATCCCAACATAGGAATTAGGATGCAGTACTTGAAAATTTAGGGGTAATAAAACACCAAAGTGGTAAAGGGACCAAATTTAAAATTTGAATTATTAGTAAGAATTTTATTTTTGATCGGCATGCCGTGTTTGTGTCGTATTACATTCACCAAAATTTTTAGTAGTCCAATCATTTTGTTGGAAAATGAGGATACAAGGGAAGAAATTCATGGACTACAAAATGTAATCTATTATTTATTGTCCTACTTTTTTTTTCCCTTTTCTTTCTTGAGAATTTTAATTTTGTTTTATAATTCAATGAATGAGGGGGAGCGGAGAATTGCCCCAGCAAGTTTTAGTATTTTAACATTTTAACCCAATAATTATGTACATTTCTTTTTAAGTTTTTCTTAAAATTTCATTCTTTATCAAATTTTGGCAGCACTAAAATTTTAATTCGAGCTCATCCGCCCCTCTGAATGAGGGAGAAGGATTGCCAAAACAAATTAAATCAATAAATCTCTTCAAGCTTTTGACGATGATAAGGCATATTTACACTCAACAACTTATTAAAACTTTTTAATTAATTACTAAAATCTGAGAAAAACAAATGTACATGATGAATGTTGTGTGATTGTGATAAGGGAAAGAAATCATCTGAGTAAAATATATAGTTTTTTATTTTTATTTTTATTTTTACTTATATTTCTATTTTTTTAATTTTTGGGATAGAAGTAAAATATATAGTTAATAAAAAAGAATTAGTTAAATAAAAATGGAGATTAATTAATTAAAAAAAAAGGTGCTTTTGCATGTACATATAAATCAAAATTAAACCACGTACCGGAAGAAAACAAAAGGAATGAAAAATCTGCAAGGCATGCATATACAGCATATGTATATAGAGATGGTGCAAAATCAAAAGAAAGAAGCATACAAGAGTGATATTGATTCGGCTCGTCTAGATATATACATGTAAGAACCTTAAGGGCTGAAATATGAATCTATTAATTAAGATGAGCCGAACCAATATCACACCATGTCTACTTCTCCAATCGCCAAGAAGTGCTTTCTCTGCCTGCTGCTTCCTGCTTTCTGCTTTTGCTCTCCATGGAGCTAGTCCCTTCTCTTTATATACAAGCTGGTGGAAGAAATAAAGGGCTTTTCATCTAGTCTCCGCATATGGAATATTGGAACCCAACCCCATTATTATTTATTTTATTTTATTATCATAGGCTATCTAGATATCTTTATCTATCTATATCTAATATCTTGATTTTCGGAATCCCACCACTTAATAATCAATCACTTTCATCGTCTGAATACATTGGTCGTGGCACGGGAATGTGATCTATACTTATTGTAATAAGTATATATAGCAATGACATGTCATTGATGTCGAAGACATGCTAATGTCATTCATAATTCTGGTTAATAAATGTAAACCATTCAATTCTAAATTTGGTTTTCCTAAACAATTTTCCAATTTTAAAGCATAAAGCAAGCCTTTTATTATAGAGTGGAGATAGAAATTCTAAAATTTTGTCCGCTGAATAATGTGACATTAATTTACTAGTTTATGAAATAACGTGATTAATTAATTTAAAATTTATGAAAAATTATCAATTACTTAATGAATGACACCTCACATACTACATTATTTGAGATAAAATTTATAATAAATTTTGGAATATCAACATTATTATTTAGTATATATCTCAAGGTGGATTACATTTCTCAAGTTTCAAAAGTTATTAAAATATGAAATAAATAAATTATGACTAGAACAAAATGTTTCAGATATGTAATAAGAGACTGAGAAATGTAATAAAAAGATTTGGTGTAATGTATTGGCGCTTTTGATTCGTACACTGTAGCCTGACTCATATCATTTACTTAACATGATTCTTTCAAAAACAAAATAAAATTCTTTTAAGATTTTGATCTTCACATTAAAAAAAAAAAAAAAACACTTGCTATAAAAATTAACATACTGACTTCACCTCAGATAAGCCACTCACATTTATCTTTAACATAGTTTATAGAGGGTATTTAAATTACATATATGGTTAATTTTAAGGAACATTGCTTTCTTTTTATTTATCTTTTTTGGGTGTGTGAATTTTTTTTCATGCTAAGATACTTTATAAAGCTAAGTAGTAAACAAAAAATGTGCAACGCTCCGACCTTCAAGGGTATATAAACTTTTTACTTTGTTAATCTAACTTCTAGGCTATTGTGACAAATTGATAGTATGGTATAATTTAATCCTTCAAAAAAATTTATTTAATTTTTCAATTTCTCATAAAAAGAACAATTAGCTGGAAAGACATAAAACAAATATAATAATGCTATGTTTACTAAATTTCAATGCTTAATTAATATACTCATTAATCATTTAATATCATATGTATGATATTAATCGATTTAATTACATACTCCTCTTGTCATCCAATGCTTTAGCCTATAAGGATAAGATTACTTATTTTAAATTTTTAATTACATCCATAGGAAAGTGTGTATGTGTATAATACTTAAGGAAAATCAAAGGGTAGACAAATCTTAAAAGAGGGACAAAATCCTCTTCTCATACTTTAGGTAATTCAAATCAAGGTTCCTCTTTCTTTTGTTTCTTATAAGTATTGAACCATATTTTGGCTGAGTTTATAATTAAAAGCAAATCCTATATGTATGTGTTTACGAGGACCGCTGATTAAATTACTTTAATTAGTAATTAAGGGTAGTCTAAGATTCTCGCTACAGACATGATTAAATCCATTGATTGTTTTCAAGCACGTGCCACACATAATCTTCATCTTCATCAAGTGGCAACCGAATAAGATAAATTGGATTACATTGTAAAGTAAATCTTACACTAGACAAAGAATTGAAATCCCTTTATTCTTATAATGTTCGGTTAAGATTTTGCTTAACAGCCATAGTGTTTGTAGTAATGCTAGACATTCCAACATCCAAATCTCAATTTGAGTAATAAATGATGTGACATTCATTTACTAGGTAATGGTTAAGCAATTTTATAAACTATAAAATTCGTTATCTAATAGATAAATAACACATGATATTAAAATTTATGTTAGGACTCAAATGCTAGGATCTCCAATATTATTGTAGTCTTTGAAGTTTGCAGTATAAATATTATCAAAAGATAAAAGCTACTTCCACACAAAGAAAATTTTTTCCCCCATAATATGAACTTAGCCATGAAAATACATATATGCCCTTAGCTGAGATGGAAAATCGCCGATCAGATTTTGCTATGAATCCTAAAACATTTCCTTCGTATCGTCGAGGTTTGTGAATAGTTCAGAAAAAAAATGGAGGAAGAGAAAACAAAAGTTCAAAAAAAAAAAAAAATGGAGGAAGAGAGCCCATACATACCAGTAATAGAACTCTGCCCTTACGTTACAATATTATTAAGAAAGTTGAAGAAGCAGCCACTTAGTCACGTCCATAATTTTTATTTTTGGATGAAGATTTAACTTCTTTATTTTTTTATTTATTAACCATTAATTAATTTATGAATTTCTACTCAGAACAAGCTTAACTTGATCCATTATTTTTAAGGCAGGTAAAAAGTCATTAAAAATTTGCTTGCTTTGTCGTTAATTGGGGAATTTAATTCCACTCTAGGGTCTAATAGATTCCATTTCTCATTTGCTATCAAATTTTTATATATTTTAGTACAATAAGATAAGATTTATAATTCGATTACCGCACGTTAGCTACTCACACTCACCATTTTTATATCTATTAGACTTTTTTTTCCCCTTGAATATATGTCTATTAGCTAGATTGACTACAAATAACTTATTGAATAATTTAGAGGACACCGAATGGGCCATGCAGTTATGCTTATTCGACAATGTTTACACAAGTCAGGTGTTATATGTGATTAATATGACATAGTAATGCCATTAATTTAATCTGTGTCGCCAATTTAACTGCAATTTTAGTTATGTATTATTACTAGTTGCAAAATAAATTAGTAAGTTCTGATTTTCTATAACCTTACCATGCATAACCTGTTTTTAGTACCACAATTGAACACTGTTTTATAGGTTTTTAATTATATTGTTTCTGGGGATTTGTCTATTTTGCTTCTGTTCTTGGCCCGATTTTAGGTGAGAATATTATGAGAGTAAGGTTGGGTTTTTTGAAACCCTAAAAACAATTTTTTTTTAATTAACCCTAAAAACAAAGTTGAAGACGAGTTCAAAGTATAAAAAGAGACCTACTATTTGGGTTATTGCCTAACCTATATATAGGTGTCCCTGAAGGCATCTTGGTGTCCTCGTAACATGTGGCATGTAGTGGTTGGTTGTTTCCCTCCTAATTAGGCGCATATGAGTAATTTCTCGTTTGATTTGAATTGATTAACCTCAGCTGGATTCAATACGTGGCGGTGCTTGGGGAGGATATCCTTTGTAGGGATTGTCCTTTTGATAGCAGGTGTTTGTCCATGATTGCCTCTTTTATAGTAGGTTAGTAGAGTTGAGAAGCAGTTGAATTTTTTGTTGTTACTGTTTATCAACTAGTGTAGTCCCTCTCCCATGTATGTCCCTCATGAGCATTAGAGATATTTTTGAGTGTTATTGGACTAGCTATCATTTTACAGACAAGATTAGATATCGCGTTGATTCAAGTGGCTTGACAAAACAAATGTCAAGTAAATATCCCATAGCAGAAGTAAAAAAATTCATTGAATCAAATATGTTGTTAAACAATAAAAAATCATCCATGTTTATAATAGGATAAACCAAAGTTCATTGGCTTAAATAAGAAAGACGAATCATAGTCAAACAAAAAATTGAAAGTCCTAAATATATACCTAATTTCACTCTAATTAAGATGATAAATATCAAAAACATCCAAAACAATTAGAATCCTAAACTTGTTCTGGATCACTAATCAAGACAACCATGAGAGCCACTCAGTAGTTAATATCTGAAACGAAATAAAATGAGCCTTTTGATTCCAAGCATTAAATATCCACAAACTTTATATAATTAAATTGTAATGTAAAAAAGAAAAACTCAAAACAACCTTCAACAAACGCCCAATCGATCATGTCGGCTCTAGAAAACAGAAATAAATAAAAACGTTTTCAGTTTCTATAGAAAAAATATGGTAAATAAATAAAATATGTAAATAAACTTAAGCCAAATGGTTGATAACCCCACTAATTTAAGAATATTTTAAATATCTTATAAAGTATGAAGATGCATTTAATTTTTTTTTCATACTAATTTAAGAATATGTTCTATTCGACACTTTGTTCTAGTTATTGTCACAGAAACTCATGATTCGAGAGCAAAAAGAGATGAGGGAGCTGTATTGACTTTGTTTGGAAGTGGAGGTCACTGTTATATTATTACATACACAATCCTTAAAGAATCTGGACCATGGATAGCTGGCCTAAATCGTTTATAAACAATTATTTGCCCGTTAATGTCAATTTCTGCATTTTGACTTCGATTTTTGTGGGGGAATACTCTATTTTTGGATAATGTTTAGTGGGGAGAATGAAAATGGAATGGGAAAGAAAGAAAAATTCTTATGTCTTATTAAGGTATGGAAGAGTCCAAGTAAAGAAATCACATATATTTTAATTAGTTTGATGAATACAAATCTCAAATTAAATTAAAATATTTCGTTTCTAAATATATATAACTTAACATAATTCTAGAAATATCATAATTGAAATCAATGAAAATAAATTACTTTTGTTTCAAGTTTATTAATTTTTTTTCTTAACATTACAATATAATTTTATTGACATTATAGTTAGACGTGTAACGAGACTTGGCTTGACTTACATCCATCTGAAGCCTAGTTCAAAAACCTACTAAATACAAAGATGGGCAGACCTCTTGAATTAGAAAAAATTCTAATCCAACAACCACACAAGAGGAGACTTAAATCCTTAACCTCAATTTTGTATTTTTTTTTTTTTGTGATTTCTACTTATATCCTTTAATTTATGCTTACATCTTCAATATGTTATCAATGGGAAGAACTCTATTATAATAAGTATCATATTCTATTATAATCCTATTTTATCTTACTATTTAATTCAACTACTCTTGCAAGTATTACTGGAATTTTCGGTTGGAAAACAACGAAAATTTGGATGGAAAACATGTAACAATCAAGGCGTGTGACAGCACTATCCTTAAGACCAAATTCCGCTTCTCAAGATACAACATCTTTGTGTAAGAAGGATTGAAAATGGTGGTTTGATCTCTAGGACATAATGACTACTATCATGATGTTACACTTCAATACAATAGTTTAGAACAACAAAACGTACAATGATGAAAGAAAGGAAAATAGAGATCAACGAAGAACAAAGAGGAGGTTTTCAGATGATCAAAATGTGATATATCAGTTCTTTAAATAGATACAAGGCTTAGCCCTTTTTTCCTCTCTGAATTCAAATTATAATTATACAAAGATTTAGTAAATCCTAATTCGATTAGCAATCGAATTCTCAATATAATTCGAATTAAAATAAATAAAAAATAAACCAAGGGCAAAAACATTAAAAAAAAATGGCTAAGCGTACACATAGAGACGATACCCCCGTGGATGGGGGGGTCCCCTCCATGAATGAGTTATTGGGTGCAAGCAGCCAGTTAATAGATTCCCCGAATAGGTTCCTCTCTTAGTCTTAGTATTGTGCTCATGAGCCTCCTCTTTATAGGCTTATTACACGCTATATTTGGCTTCTATATATAATCCAACTAATGTTCTCTTGTATAAGCAATGTTGGATATTGATACAGTGAAATACTAAATCAATCTCTAACAATCCCCTGCATATTTCAAAATATTCAATTTTTTTCAACTTCATCATTGTCTGTAGAGCATATGAATTGGTGCTTTTTGGGCTATGAACGAACCATTGAACAATTAATTGTGTCTTACAGATACTTGCTGAAACGCATAGTTTTTATAAACCAATATTCTTTTTGTATAAGGCAAAAGACTAACAGCTCATATTAAACTCTCTCAATAAGTGCTCTAAAGAAGCCTGTCTAACCCTTATAGGAGCCAGCCCAATTCCACAATTATATAAGTGAACCTCCATCAAGTGTGTCATGGAGTTTTAACACATTATTATACACAAAATGTGGGCTATGGAATTCATTAAGAGCTCAATTGTTTAACCTAAATCACTGCACTAAGCACTATCTCACCATAAAGATGACCTATAAATAAAGAAAATCTTTATTGAATAAAAAAAAGATTACACAATATCGTTAGTGTTACAAGACAAAACTTGCTTTACCCTGATGAACCTACTTTATGGTATCTTTAATCACATAGGTAGAGTTACCATCACTTTTGTCTTCTGATCTAGACAACAGTCCCATCCCCCTTGACATGATCTCTAGCTACTAAACTCTGTTTAGTGGTTTTGTCAGAGAATTGGGCAAATTTAACTTTGACATTATATAATCTAGCCTCACAATACCTAATTTGACCAGCTACTTAACAATACTATCTCTTATACATATGCGTCTATTCTTCCCATTATATATTTTACTTTTAACTCTCATAATAGTGGCTTGACAATCGCAATGGATCGGCACAACAATAAGAGGATGAGCAATAATGGGAACATCTACCAAGAGGTTTCGCAACCACTTAGCCTCAGAACATGTTTTTTCTAAAGCAATTAGCTTGGACTCCATTGTAAAATGAGCTATACATGTCTGTTTGGATGATATCCAAGACATCGCAACTCCACCAAAGGTGAAAATATAAGCACTAGTAGATTTGAGCTCATTTAATTCGAAAATCCAATTTACATCGCTATACTCTTTAAGTATTGGCGGAGATATACCATATTTAAGCCCATAATCAATCGTGCCTTCCAAATATCTTGCCAGCTTGGCAACTTTAATCCAGTGATCCTTGTTTGGATTTTGAATATACCTATTCAATCTGCCTACAACGTATGTGATGGCAGGTCTTATATTATTCATTAAGTACATTAGGCTATCAATTATTTAGGCATATTTCACTTGATCGACACTACGTCAAGCATTCTTCTTTAGGTTAGTATTACCATCATATAAAGAGGAAACTGTCTTGCAATCATAATACCTATATCTCCTAAATAGCTTTTCAACATACTATTCTTGTGATAACATGAGAACATCATAGGTCTTTATGATTTTGATTCTTAAAATCATGTTTGCCTCTCCCATGTCTTTCATATCAAAATTAAAGGCAAGCATCTCCTTAGTCTTATCAATAGTCCCAATATTGGAATTTAAAATAAGCATGTCATTAGCATAAAGACATATACTGACATAAGTATTGGTGTCAATGGATTTAGAATGAATTTAGAATAGATACATTTATCTGAATCATTAATCGTTTATCCATTGGACAATAATTAGGGGTGGGCACCGGTTTACTTTGGTTCAGTTTGAGAATTTAAAAATATATTTGGGTACTTCTATTCAGTCTGTTTCGATATTAATCAATTCTGTTTTTTTTCTTATAAAATATCAAACCAAAACCCAAAAAAATGAATTGAGCCAAAAAAAATTCAAACCAAACCGGTTTGGCTTAGCCAATCCGTAAATGCCACATGGCATTTTTAATTTAAAAATCATTTTTTTGAATTTTTTTTTGTTCAATTTTTGGATTTGAAATTTTAAACGGAAAACCAAATTGAAATATTTGGTTTTATTCGGGGCCTAAACATTTAGTTTTTTCTAAGAAAAATACTGAATCGAACCACCAAAAAACCAAACCATACCAAAAATTTTTTGGGTCCGGTTTAGTTCTGCTCACCCCTAAAGAAAATACTTGATCAATTTTTTCATGTCATTGTTTCGATGCTTGTTTTAAGTCATATAGAGACTTTACCAACTTGCACACCTTGTGCTAAGAACCTGAAACCATACAACCTTCAAGTTGATCCATATAGATCTCCTCATCCAAGTCTTTATTGAGAAAGGTAGTTTTAACATCCATTTGATGCACATGTAGATTATGAATTGTTGTAATAGCAATCAAAACTCTAATGGTTGTAATTTGAGCTATAAGAGCATAGGTGTCAAAATAATCTATATTTTTCTTCTATATGAACCATTTGACTATTAATCTTGCTTTATATTTATCAATAGATCTATCAGGTTTTAATTTATTTTGAAAACTCACTTGCACTAAATAGGTTTTGTGTCTAAAGGTAAGCAATTAACTCATATGCGTGATTGGTCATGAAAGATTCTAGTTCATTGCTGATAGCTTCTTTCCATTATCATTATCTCAAGAAGATATAGCTTCTGTGAAGGTCTAAGGACCATTCTCAGCAAGAAAGACACTGGAATTATCACCAAACTAGTGGCATTTCTCATCCTTGTGCTTTTTCCTGGTTCAACATTTGAACTTTCAAAAGAATCAATTGTTGACTCAGTATAGGATAGTTGTTTCTCAATGCTAGTCTTTTTTTGGAAAAATAGATTTAAAGAACTCTTCATTCTTGGGCTCAATGATAGTACTAACCTCAAATAAGATACTTTCACCCTATAACACCAAGAACCTATAGGCAACACTATTGTGGGCATACCTTATAAACATATAGTTGATAGTCTTTAAACCCAAACTTATTCTTTAGGAATCTAGTTTAAGAACTTTGGCTAAACACCCTCACACCTTGAGGTGTGATAAGTTAAGCTTATAGCCTCTCCACAATTCATAGGGTGTTTTATCTATTTTCTTATAAGGTATTCTATTTTGAACATGACAAGTAGATAACATAACTTTCCCAAATAAGTTCAATGATGGCCCAGAACTTATTATCATGGCATTTACTATGTTCTTCAAAGTTTTGTTTTTCCTTTTTACTACACTGATTGACAATAAAATGTGTACATTCAATAAGGTATTATTAGTTTTTTACTTACAGTATTGATTAATGCATTCATAACTTATAAACTATTTTAATGCTTCCGTAATAAATTTTTATATTAAATTAATTTGCAGTATGTTAATTTTATGTTAATCTTTATATTGTAAATATTTTAGGAATAAATAAGGAATTGGAACTGAAAGCTGGAAACAAAGAAGATCAATTACTGGAGTCATTTGGAATACATTATTGGGAAGATGTAATTAATAAAAAGTACAAAATAAATAAAAGTGAACCATGTATTATTATAATAGTCAAGTGGCAGTTGCCACTTTGCCACTTGATTATCACTCCTTTTTCTATGTAAATAGATAAATAAAAAATAATAATAATAATAGAATAAAAGGTGGAGATGTTTGTTGCCTATAAAAAGTGAGGAGAGGAAGAATATGGGATACTGAGAGAAGAGGAGAAAAGAGCTGAAGACTGAGGCTTAAAAGATTTCTTCTTTTGTGTAGTTATTTGTTTTGTAATAAATTGCAGAAGTTTTGTTAAATAAAAATGAGTGCTTTGTTTATCAATATGAGTGGCTAATTTTCTTAGTTAGCTAAAGGATTCAAATTGTTGAATTAATTTATGTCTTAAGTGAGACTTAAGGTTTATTTTATTTATTTGTATTTCTTCTTTACTGGTTTCTTTTAGATTATGTTAATTTATATATCTAAATCTCCTTAGATTTATATGATATTTTGACATAATATTGACACTTTAATATAGTTGTGGCACATTAGATGCCTGATTCCAAATTTATCCACACAAATGGTTAGTTAGGAATTAAATGGCATAATCACTAGCAAAAGAAATGCAAAATGCAAATATGAGAGAGTGTTATAATCATAGTTTGAAACCCGAGAGCGGATTTCGTAACCTTAGCATTTTTTTTAGATTGGTCCTTACTAATTTCTTTTTCTGCACCTAATTGTTTTTTTAACAATTCACTACTAGATTTTTAAATTTTTTGTGATTCGACCTTAAGCTCATCGAGTTATATTATGACTAGACATTCTTATACTTGGGAATAAACAATATTTTTAAGCTATGTCATACACCATTATATTAAGATGAATAGGGGAGTGTCACTTCATGGATGACACTATGATTTTTGCAATAAGCATTTAACATGTTTGAATCATATTCACCTCCTTTATTAATTTTTAATCTTTTAATTTTCTTGTTAAATTGATTTTCAACTTTACTTTTATAGATTAAGAATGTTTCACCTGCTTCATTTTTATTTCTTAATAGATATATTTTTCTATACCTTGAGAAATCATCAATAAATGCATTATAATACATTTTGCCTCTTCTGGTCATAGTATGTTTCAAATCACCAAGGTCCCTATGAATTAAATTGAGAGGTTCTGTTTCTCTATGTTGAATTTGTTTACATATTTTCTTAGTGGATTTGGCTTCCACACATATCTCACATTTGTCATTAGACAAGCTCAAATTAGCCAACAAACCAAGTTCTCTTATTTTCTTAATATAAGAAAAATTCATATGATCAAGTCTTTTATGCCAAAGATCAATAAAGTCAACAATATAAGAAAAAGAAGAAGCTTTTTCATTCACTATAACATTGAATACTTTGAGTTTGAAAGGTTCTCCAAAACAATACTTCTTCCCAACAAACATCTTATTTTTGGTAATTATAATTTTATCATCCTTAAAGGACACTTTGACTCCAGCTTTCCCCAGCATATAAACAAACATTAGATTATATTTGATCTTAAGAACATTGAGTACATTACTCAGTGAGAGGATTTCTCCATATGTAAACTTGAGAAGAATTTTACCCTTCCCTGGGACTGGAGTAGACCAAGAATCGACAAGGTAAATGACTTCCTCTCCTCTTTTGACTGGAGTATAGTCAAAGAAAGAGTTTTTGTTGTCTCATCTTCTCTGAGGTTTATGCCTACATTGATTAGCATAATGCCCTTTTTTTTTCACCAACAAAAAAATGACCTTTCTTTTTACCAATGGGTCCTTTGAGGTTATTAAGGTGTTTATTATTAGGATTGATCTACCTTGTAGTAGGTTGAGGAGTGTTCTCTATTAGATCTGCTCACATTAGAATGAAATTCCTTTGCTTTATCAGATGCATCTCTAATTTTATTCCTCTCCTCAATTCTAATATGTATAATAGCATCCTCAAGACTCACTTGCTTCTTCATATGCTTTGAGATTTTAAAATAATCTTTTTATGACTTTAGAAGTTTCTCAATTAAACAACCAGTTACAAATTGTTCAGGGAGAAGTATTTCCTCTTTTTTAAGATTATTTACCAATATGTTATATTCATGGATTTGGTTAGACATAGATTTATCATTGACCATTCTAAAATGCAGAAAATCACCAATATAATATTGTTGAGTCTCAGCATCTTCAACGACATTTTTTTCTTAAGTAGTGCCTATGTCTCATATGCATTCTTATGAGGATAATAAACATCGTAGAGAGAACTAGCAAGAGTTGGTTAGACATAGATTTATCATTGACCATTCTAAAATGCAGAAAATCACCAATATAATATTGTTGAGTCTCAGCATCTTCAACGACATTTTTTTCTTAAGTAGTGCCTATGTCTCATATGCATTCTTATGAGGATAATAAACATCGTAGAGAGAACTAGCAAGAGTATTTAGTATTATGTACTTGCAAACCTTATTACCGGTATTTTAATTCCAGAGTTGCTTTTCATAATCTTCAATGCCCTCTTCTGATGGTGATGATTGTAGATAATCAATATAGATCCAGTATGTTAAAGACCTTTTCTTGCCAGTGCTTAAAATTTTTATCATTGAACAATTCAATCTTAGAGGTATCTAGCAAGTTCTTCCTAGTGATGATAGTAGAAGCAACTGCATGAAGATTGGCAGCAGAAGTAGTAAGTCAAGGGGCTGTGAGAGCATCATGTCAATCAGCTGATGAAGACAGATTTTGTAGTGGAATATCACTCATACTTGGTCTCAAGATTGTTGGCATTTTAGGTCGGCAAATAGAAAAAAATTGGATGAAAAATAGGTAATAGCCAATACTGAAATTCTAAGTGTGCAACCCAAGAGGGGGTGAATTGGGTTTCTAAAACTTAAAGCAAATAAAACCATGCAATAATATAAACTAATGCCTTAATGAAACCAATAACAATAATTTAACAATGCACAAAATTAAAAGGACAGGGGAAGATAAATCAAACACAAAGATTTTTACGTGGTTCGGCCAACCCTGCCTACGTCCACACCTTCAAGCTCACCGGGCTTGACGATTCCACTATCGAAACCTCCAAGGCTTCAAAAACTTTTACAATTGACTTCACAGGTGTCAATCAACCTTTACAACAAGAAATTATCCCAAATCTGTTAACCCAATTGTTTCTCACACTCACACTTTCTCAAATACAAGATTTTTCTCACACACAATCTATATGTTTACAAATATATGCCCAATGTGTGATTTAAAGAATGAATGAACAAATTAAAGCTCAAGAAATATTGTATTCTCAATAATTTGCTCTTTAGTACTCATTGGATTCACTTTGATTTGGATTTAATGTAGTCTTTTTATAGTTGGAGCTGAAAACTAGTCGTTAGTGACTTTCTACACAAAGTCGGATCGCCGTTAAGCATTATCGGATCATTGTTTTAACTTGAGCAAGTTACCATTGTGCTATAATTTCAAATTGTCGAATTACCATTAATTTTCAGAAACTAAACTCTAATTCTGTTCGATGTCGATTAGCTGCTATCTTATAAATGGTTAGTCGTTTGCTACAGTGAAACTATTTTAAAAATTATAAATTTGTCTCAAAACTTTATATAATTATACTATAACCCAAATTTTCATAAAAATTTACAAATAAGTCCATCTCCAGAGTTTCGAAACAATACTTGTTGATTTCCAAAACTTTTTAAAATTATACTATAACCCAAAACTTTATAAAATATTTCAAATAAGTTTATTTCTGGAATTTCAAAATAATACTTGTTGATTTCAATATTCTCAACACTTTTTCAATTTAGACCATTAACTTGAAAAACAACCAATTTCATGAAATCACTTTTCCTTTAAATATAAAACTTTTATACTATTGAAATAGTGATTTATTTAAAATGTATGAAAAATAATTTGAGCTTTTAAAAGCTTAATCATTCTTAATCTTCTTTGTTATCATTAAAATCATCATTATAAATACCTATATGTTAACAAATGCGTGTGACAACACTGTTCTTAAGACCTAATTCCACACCTCAAGATATAATATATATCTCGGTACAATAACGACTGAAAAAGGTGGTTTAATCTTTAAGATAGAATGACTACTATCACGATGTTGTACTTCAACACGATAGTTTAAAATAACAAAACTTACAATTATGAAGGAAAGGAAATCGGAGAGCAACGAACAATAGAAACCAAGTTTTTGGATGATCACAGTATGATATATTTGGCTCTTTAAACAAATACAAGCCCTATCCCCTTTTTCCTCTCCAAATCTAAATTATTATTATACATGGATTTGATTAAAACCTAATTCGATTCGGATTTGAATTCTCAATATAATTTCAATTAAAATAAGTAAAAAATAAACCAAGGCAAAAATGAAAAAAGTGGCCAAGCCCGTGCTCATCCACGATATCCCTCTGCGGTGTACCCCCTGCACTTGAGTTATTGGGCACGAGCTTGGCCTCCTCTTTTTGGACTTGTTACCACACTATATTTGGTTTCTATATATAAACTAACTTATGCTCTCTTGTATAAGTAATGTGGGATATTGATATTTTAAAATACAACTCAATCTCTAACAAGTATCCTATATACGATTACTAATAAATTATATCTCCTGTATTAAAATAAGGATAGTTTTATTATCATATCTATCAATATGCTTTATGATTACGTTTCCAATTAACGTTGTAAACTCAAGCTTTAAGAACAAAATGAGGATCGAAGAATTGAGAGATTGAATGTGACAATTTTCAAGTTATTCTCACAAACTAGGAGTCAATATAGTGCCAGTTGTGGCACTAGCCTCAACTGACTTTGGAAAATTTTGAAGCGTAAATTAGTGATAATACCCTGTCTCAGTATTAAGCTTATTAAAATTGCTTAGATAATTTTAAAGAGTTTCAAATTGAAGCTTCATTAAAAAAAAAATTATTATTAGTTACTTTGATTGTGTAACTATGAATTGGCCACACCTAAACGAAGACAAGAAATTTAACAAAACAAGAAAATAATTAAAAAAGGGTAAATACTTGTTTCATCTATATATTTTGACTTAAGTGCTCATTTAGTCTACATATTTTGAAAAATATATCAAAATACCCCTGCTCTTAAATATGTTTTCTTACTTTTACTTTTTATTAGCTTTTACAATAATACCTAACTACAATATTCTTGATATTAATTTATTTATCTATCGAAAAAAATTAATTAAGAAATTAACCAATAATTATTTATTAGCCAATAAATATTGTTCTTTTAGAACTGGCATTTTCTATGTTGTTTCAACAATCTTGCTAATTATTATTTATTTAATACCCTCTAACTTTAAACAATGTTTAATGCCCTTACAACAATTTTACTAATAATTATTTATAAACAAAATAATTTGCAAAATCAATCTATAAGTAAATTAAAAAAATCTACACTCATTTTTATTTAAAGCCGATTTGATAATTAATATTTTTTCCTTTCATTAATATCCCCAAGAATTTGTTACAAGGGTATTATTATAAAAATAAAAATAAATAAATATAAGAGTGTGATATATTTAACAACAAGGGTGTCTTGAGATGTTTTTTAAAATATAGCCCATCAGGAACCCATAATAAAGAGTCGGATTATTTGTTCTCAAAGTCTCGATAAAACCCCACAACTAGGGATGACAAAAATCCCCACGGGGACGGGTACCCTCGGGGATTTTCCCCATTCGGGGAGGGTATGGGGATAATTTCATACCCAATTTCTTATTTGGGGAGGGGACAGGGAAATTTTTTTACCCAATTTCGTATTCGGGGAGGGGACGGGGATGAGGTGGAATCCTCATCCCCTACCCATTTCCCCATTTAATTTTTTAAAATTAGTAGTAAATAAATTATAAAATTTAAATTATAAAATTATAAATATTGGTAAAAATAAAAAATATCAAAATATTTATATTATTAAACTTTTAGGCCTAATTAACTAATTAAAGTCCTAAATTTTTATTTAGGACATTAAAAAGACCGAGTAGATTCTAATAGCCAAACATTTTTTTAAATTTTAATATTCTTTAAATATTTTAAACTTAAATCTATTTTTTATTTATTTTTAGATGTTATAATTGCCCACAATGAATCACAATTTTAATATCTAATCTAATATTTACTTTTGATTTGCTCCGATTTAACTATTGTGTTGTAAAGAGAATAGTCCACATTTATAAAGTGCCCACGCCACCATTGAAAAAGTTAATCTTGAATCTAAATTCGATTTTATTTGTAACAATTTTGTATTAGACTATTAATTTGTTCATGATAGTTTGTAAAAGAAGTTTGTATCCCTTGCATGTTGCGTTACTTACTAATTTAATGTATATGATTTTTGTAATAGATATTAATGTAAGATATATTTCGAACTTTACATTTATTTAAATTTTTTATTTTAATATGATTAACTCAAAATCGAAAAAAAAAATGTATTAGTTATTCGGGTATCGGGGACCCTCGGAGATCCCCTGTTATTATTCGGGGAGGGGATGAGGATTCTCTCAAGTAATTCTGACGGGGACGGGGACATACGCAAAATATCGGGGATGGGTACGGGAAGATCGGTCCCCTCCCCTCCCCTCCCCATTGCCATCCCTACCCACAACCTCCCAACCCCACCCCCCCCCCACCCCCCCCCCCCCCCCCCCCCCCCCCCCCCCCCGCCCCCGCGGGGCGACATTGACTTGGTTTGCAAGTTATTTCTTTTACTGGCCACCTTCTCTGCTTCCCCTCATAAAACAAATTCATTTCAAATTCGAACAAGATTAAACTGTTATACGCAGATAAAAGATGTGAAATAGCCACAGCAAGCATTCCCTCGTTTTTCGAATTTGATTCCATGCAAAACTTTGGCATTTTTCTATACAAATTAATGAAGAGGAGAAAGGAAATGATGGTGAAATATAGTATATGATACAAACCTCTATTTAAGAAGACAAAAAATCGCCATTTGCTGGGGTCGAGAATAATAATTTATCACCTTATCATCAAATATGGAAAATTTTGAATTTCACATTTTTGAGTGGTGAAATCGACATATATAATTCAAAAACTCACTACTATTTCATTCACCATTGAACTTTTTATGTTAATCAGCGCTTCTTTAAATAAGAATCCGAAATGAAATATTACCAGCTGGACACAATTGTGTGAAACAACATCATGTTCTTGTTGCCTAATTTCTATTTAAAGAGGTCATTGATCCTCAATAAAATGCACAAATTATCTTGAAATATTAACTTTTTTTTAAATAAGTAAAAAATATTGAGTTATAACAATCATAATTCTAGGGCATCTAATGAGGGTATTAATCATCACCAATCACAATAAGGGGTACTATTTAAAGGAATGGCTAGAAATCTTAAAGATATGGCGGAATGATTTTCAAAGAGCTTTATCTAACAGACCACCCAAGTTTGTATCTGCACGAGGTAAGGGGCTGAAAAATAAAAGGTTACTACGGTGGGAATCCTAATTTTCTGTAAAATAAAACTATGCCCCTCATCTCAGAAAATATATAAAACTTTAAGGACCCAAATGTTATTGCACAACATGACGTAAGATGCCCTGCTTTCGAGTTCTATCGGGGACGCACTTTTCATGCCAGATTGTTGCAGAGATTGATCACAAAGAATCTATAAAGAAAATTTAAGTAAAAGTATGGAGAACTTACCAGAAGATTTTCTTCTTAAGATTTTTTCTTTCTTGGATCATCAGAACCTCGCCACTGCTCAACAAGGTTAGTATAAGCTTCTAAATTTTCTTTGATTCTTTTACAGAATTTTATGTGTTTTGTTTATAAGACTCTATCTAATCAGTGACTTGTCTTTAATTCTTCAAATTCAAATGTTGTGGGAATAATTTTCGAACCAAATTTACATCTTGTATTTGTTGGTTAGTGTTAATTTTGTTATAAGATCTGCTCTGAATTATGCAAGTGCATGCCCGTGATTATCCTTAATTTTGGACCCCAGATGCTGGTTTATGTAAATTGAGTCAAGTTTATGTTGGATTAATCTTGTTTTTCCCTCTCCCTTCCTGGAATGAGTTGGGTTAGTTTATTTGGAATCCTTATGTGGTGAAATATTTAAGATGTGGGTTGTTGCCTTATAAAAATCTTCAGTTCCATTTTAGAGCTTTTGAATTTTAGCTGAATTTTTGGATCTAGTATATGCCATTGTCAACCTTTAATCCCTTTAGATCCCGCAATCGAATCATTTCCATTTCAGTTTTGGCCTCTTGACTATTATTTTTGTAAATTATCCTCCTCTAATGTCACAATTCCATTTGTGCTTAATTAATTTCTTGATTTCCATTACTAATCTGCTTTTTATTTTTAAACTCTGTGATCATGAGGAGCTTTGTGCTGAGCTTTTTATATTATTGTGATTGATAGTTATTAGATAAAAATAATAATATGTAATTAAATTTTAACCATATACTACTCATGTAGTAGAAGATTATAAAAAGCTCAGCACAACTTAGCTTAGCACCAGATCCAGTTGGATCAAGGGATACAAAATTGTGGTTCCCATGTTTCATGTCTTTAGTCATAATTTTACAAGTCGACTTATTTGTGCGCAAGAGGTGGCTTGTTCATTACCTTCACGCTCTGTATTTTTCTTTTCGCCAGATTTAATTGGGTTCCCATATTTAACAAGCTAGAGACTGTGACAATTTGCTGTAAAGTATGCAGGAATTGGAAGGTCCCTGCATCAAATGACATGCTGTGGCTGAATCTATTCAGGGAAAGATGGGGAGAAGATGATGCTGCATTCTATGCCCCTACTGGTTCAAAATCATGGAAAGATGTGTACGAGGTGCAAGACCGATGTGGTCGTGTTGGACTGTAAGTTTAAAATCCTCAATCAATGTCATCTAAAATGGGTAATTGCGGTATCTTTTGTTGGGATGTATGTTCAAATAGACGTTGATGCATATGTGTATATGTTTCCAGGGGGTTGAAGATAATACGAGAAGGTGTCGACTACTATCTTGTTCACCAAGGTGAAATCCAACGCCATTTGGGTTCAAGGCGACAAAGGAAAAGGGATGATATTTGTCCTTCGAATTTCACAGAAGAAGAGAAATCGAGCCAAGGTATTCTGGATAGAATCCTTTTCTTCATTGGAGACTTGGAAGTGGCTTCAGCAGATGCCAAACGTGGCCGATTGCTGTGATGTTAATAATTAAGGTACCATTGCACAAAAACATGCATTATAGGGAAATTGGATGTTGTGTTTTTGTATATTTATTGCTCCAACTGTAACGTGAGCTGATGTATTTTTTGTGCTTGTAATTGCTTTGACCATTAATAATTTGTAAAGATCTTCAATTAAATATCAAATGTTGGAAAGTTCTCGAATAGTCACAGTTCAGGTTTCTTCGTTTTTACAAATATAAAAATGTAGAAAAGATCAAAAGAATGAAGAACTTGTGAGGACTGTCCCAAATAAATTTATCTCAAAAGGATGCAACATCTTTGAAAAAACACACAATTATATGTTACTCAACAAATATGAAGATGCTTTAAGAAAATCATTACAGCAAGTTAAGTAATTGGCAAATTTTATTATGAAATATCACTGTCGGTACAAATTATAAAGCCAGCATTAGGGAAAAAAATTAATATTCGTATTACAGAAATAGACATTTAATTTCCTACTATGAATTCTAGAAGTAGATGTCGAATAGCGGCCAAAAAACAATTATAAAGCTCCAGTGATCTATCCCCCACTCTTTCTATCCATTTGCTGGGCAGACCACTATTTTGCTAATACATATTCATCTTCACCAATAAATTTGAATACACCCACCCCAGGTCCAACGGGAACTGAAACTCTATGGAACAAATTATGTGGTTATTTTCAACCTTAACAACAATCACCGGTGGTTTGTGTCCTCAGTCCACCAATTAAAGGTTTAATGGCTCTGCCTCAGCGTCTCTTTCTTTCATTGCCCATTCTTGTGTCTCTGTAACCAACACAAATATTACCAACTATACGCACCAAGAAGTTATGAAGTTCAGTGTGTCGGATAAACTGGGATGTAATGCAAGTTTAAGAAGTCTAGATGCAAAATAGAAGCTATTAAATGGCAAAAAGGATAGTGCAAGGATTAAACTCACTGGGTTTGTCTGCAATCACCATCAGCCGCCTCTGCAAGACTGATGCCACCAAGAGGAAAATCGAGCACATGCCGAACATAACAGTAATGGGGAATGCATCGACCTTAAGAGGCAAAACAAGAGAGAGAGAAAAAATGAGATTCTAAACTAGGTTAAGTGCATAGCTCTCTCCAAAATCCTATATTCTTAGACCAGATAAATTAAGGACAATATTTAAACGTCATGCTGGAACATACATTGTACAGCACAACGCACACAAAGATATTGAGAGGAATGCGGAAGAAGTTCATGATGGTGCTTCTGGCCTCCTCTGGAATGTACTGGGACCTCATCTTCATAATGGATGGCCAGAATATGCCTACACAAGCCTCAAAGGTACAGAAGCCAAGAAGCTGGAGAGAGCCTGAAAATGAGATGCCTCCACTTTTCACATTGGAAGGTGCTACCAGGAACTGTTTTAAATCATTAAATTAGATATCATGACAAAATACTTCTAAAAACAAGAAGAAGAAAGAAATAATTAAATGCAAGCGGTAACATACACTGGTTACAATTGGAAGCAATAGCGAGACAGATGACACTACAAAAACTATCTGCATGTAGCTCTCAACCCTTGGTGGTGAGCGTGCCATCAAACGAGATGCAAGGGAACTTCCCAACATTGAAGCCAACATGAAAGTTGCAAAAATAAAACCATGGGGAATTTCCTCATCATTTGGGCTTAAAGCAGGAGTCCAGAGGAACACAAAGGTATACATCGACCCTTCAAACAAGGACTGGATAGCACCCAGTAAGGCAATTTTTTCATCTGCGGTGTGTAAATGATCACACTAAATATTAAATGAGAAGGACAGCAAAACATATTTAAAAAAAAAAAAAGTTCAAAAAACCAGAGATATAAACATTAACAGGCAGACAAAGAAAAGAAGGATAACTTGGCCCACCAAATGCCAAAATGATAAAATTTAGAGTCTAAAGTACACATTGAACTCCTACCAGAAGCGATTGCCACAGCAGCACCCCTGAATTGGGTAAGCAAGTCCTTGCTCTCTGACGGATCTCCATAGTTTTCGGTCCAAGATGACAAAATAATGACCATTCCAATCGCGAGAAAGCAAGCAGCAGCATCAAAGGGGGCCACAGGCCCGAGAGAAAATGAATCAACAAGAAGGTTTCCAAACAATCCAGACAAAATAGCAACAAGACCATTTCCAAGAAATATTGCCTTTGAGAATGTTATAGACAGCCATTGTTGCTCAAAGCCCCTCTGCAAAAATTATGTCAAAAAAATCATTAAAATACGACAGAATCTGATGAAGTACTAGTAACTAACAAGGCAATGAAATGGTTGTAAAGAAGGTAAGCAGAAAATTTTCAGTATCTAGGTAATCAGAATGGTAACAGCAGAGGATTTTTAATAAATAACAAATCAACAATAAACAATTGTTATAAAAGAATAACCAATTTATTTCCAGTGCACGAACAGAAGAGAGCAATCCCTCACCTTGTTGTGCTCTGCAACAAGCCATGACTCAAATGCTGAAAATAAGAGAGAAGTTGCGATACCTCCCAAAATACGACCTATCATCAGAATTTTGTATTGAGGAGAATGCTTAGTGATGCAGCTTAGAATGTATGTTAGGCAATACGTCACGCATGCCCTCTTTCGACCCCTGCATTGTAAACACGAATGCATTATTAATTTGAATCGAAATACACCATTAATCATGGACCATGAGAGCACAAGAAAAAAAATCTCACTGTTTGTCAGCTAGAGATCCGACAATTGTGCCGAACAACATGGAGGACCCAAAACCAGCTATAAATAGCTGCCCAATCTCCCCTTTTCCAAATCCATAAGTACTATAGAGGTAGTAGACATAAGGACCCTGCAACCAATCCCCAGCTATTGCCAAGTAAACAGCAAACTATCAGACAAAAAATAACAAATACATCAAGAAATTTCAATTCAATTCAAACAGATTATTTTATAAAACAACTACTACAACAGATAAGTAGAGATCACAGCTAAAGGAGGAGAATCCCAGTGCAAAAATGTGGCATAAACCACAAAGCTTAGTGATATATTACCATGACCCATGACTGGTGTTGATAGCTTCTGGAACGACTACCCATCAAAGTCAAATTATTTAGAATGGCAAAGTGCTGACCCAATTCGTATTCCAGAGTAAACATCTCTCGTTAGCAAGAAACATGACTTTACATGATCCTTTACTAACTAAAGAGAAAGCTGATGATCTAATGTGTAAATACCATCAAGAGATCTCTCCCACAGACGTGAATCACACACAAGTCATGACAATGTATTTATAACAGACACTAAAGCAACCTCTTGGCTCCTACAGAATGGTAAAATTAATAACCAAACTTGAGTACATTCTTCTAACCAATCAAAGAGAAAAACAAACGTGACCCAGATCCCAAATCATCCAAGCAGATTCAAACCGCAAATCTAAGAAATGGGTATTTACATTACAATAAAGTGCATAAAGTTCTAAAAAGTCAGATCAGATCCACGAAAGTTCAGTGTGTGAGTGAGATCTACAGCAATTAAAAGAAGAAAATGATTCAGATCTAAGAAAAATGAAGTACCCATCATGAGTGAGTAAACCAAAAGGTAATTGTTCTTGAAAGAATTGAAAGCCGATGAAGTATTGATTCTATCTTTGTTGGTTTTACTCAGCTCCAATGCAGCCACCACTGCACCCAACGCACCAAACACCAGATAAAAAAACATCTCCATTTTTGCTCGCCGAGGGATAATCGAACAAAACCCGCAAAAATACTTAACAGAGATTCTATTTTCCGAATCGACAGAGAGAGAGATTTCTCTATTTATATGGGTTTATGAGCCCACTGGGTGTGTATTATCCACTGCTTTGGTTCGCTTTTCTGTTAATTTTCAAATGTTTTCTCTTCTAATTGTACGTTTGACTTTTGCGTTACTTCAAGTTTGGATAAATGACATACGGCTCCTAGTCTTTTTCATCTGTGACGAATAGGTCCCTCACGAGTCACGAGTATCACCCACCGCCGTGTAGTACGAATATTTGCTAATTTAAACCACTACAGGCTGCTTCTAGTGTCCCGCACCACTCTGCATTGAATAAATTATGATTGATCCATATTGTATTTAGGGGTATTAATTTTTATCATAATATCATATATATTATGTAGGATGAACTAATATAGTTTTTCATCTTTCATTATTTATTTCAATTCATATTATATTTAATTCACTAGTAAAAATAAAGCTTTATTACTAGCCATCATTGAAGATAGTTATGTGGTATTTATTTTCTAAATTAGAGTGAGAAGTAGGGATTCCTCCCACGCTAGTGTTTGCTTACACGTTTATAGGAAGGATTGAGAATACCATTTTGTGAGTCCCACATATTTTTAGAGTGGGGGTCCCACTCCCACCTTTCTTTTTACCCTCTTTTTTGTTTAATTTAATATAATTATATTTAATAACATAAAATAAATAATATTAAATTTATTTAAATAATAGTATTGATCCTAAATTAAAATTACTTTAAAATGATATTATTATATTAATAGAGAATTAATAATATTACTATATACTATCTTTATTTAAAAATATAATATTATTATATTTAACTAAATAATAATTTGCATTGATTCTAAGTTAAAATTACTTAAAAATAATATTATTGTATTAATAGAGAACTAATAATATTGCTATATACTATCTTTATTTGAAAATATAAAAATATTATATTTATTTAAAAATAATAGTATTATATTTATTTAATATTAATAATAAATAATTTATTCTAAGAAAAAATTAATTTCGTACTATGTTAATAGTAAAAATGTTTCATTTATGTTGCCCTTATCAATAATTGTTAATTTACATAATTAAAATTAAAATTAATAAAAAAATTTGATGTACATAATTAAGAATATTAATAATTATTGTAAATTTACAAATATAATAAAATAAATATTTTATTCTTCAAATATTTTTTTTAACTTTGTAATTAAAAACTACAATTCTTTAAATAAGGGTAAAATTATAATTTGAAATTATTTGCTCCCAATATAAGACAAAGTAAACACATAAAATTAGATTCTAATCTCCATTCCATACTTTCATTCCAGTGTAAGTAAAAAACATACTCCCACTCTCAGTCCACACTCTCAATCTTAGGATTCTCACTCCTTAGGATTCTCACTCTAATCCAAAATGTAAACGCTACCTTAATGTCTTTCAAATCAAATTTGTTGTTAACGCACTTCCATTTAATGAGGATACACTGCTAGTACTAGTAAAGTTATAATATTATTGCTAACCAGTTTGATAAAAAGGTGGTGAAATGCCTTCATTTGCAGCCATTTAACGATGAAATTACATGGAGGCTAATTCTTTATTCTATTAATTTTTAGGACCGTAAAGCTCATTTATCAAAAATATTGGAGTTGTTTCATAGATCAAATGAAAAAAATTTCTAATAATATATGTGAAATGACTTTAGCAATGGATGTTAATTTATAGGTGGGTAAATGATTGTCAATGGTCACAACAATAATAACTAGTAAACATTTTTGCATACCTTTAAATATAAAATCATAACAATAAATTTAAGAAAGAATATCTATTAAGATAAATAAATGCGAGAATTTGATAGATTTGAGCTAAAGGAGGTACATGTTAAATTTGAAGAACTTACACTAAATAATTCTTTCTTTTAATATATTTGATCCATTCTAAAAGTTCCGACTAACTATAGGCTTTTTTTTTTTTTAATGTTGAGCCCATCTTTTATGTTGTGCCAACTCGTCCCCATTCCCCAAAATGGTTCAAAAGCTACTTAGGTCATTTCAGTAGAGTCAAGGACTTATGTGATAAAAATAATAACCTATATCCTTGATTCATAAACCATAAAAGTTGAGGGGACCAGCAATCTTAGCGCCCATTTCAAAGGGTACAATGAGAGGATGCGTAAGAGTGTAGCCTTTGAACGTGGATTCTATTGTAGAGGATGCAACGCTGATTAACGCGGTTTGCATCCGTTGTTTTGGAGATTGCCACGTGGCGCGATTATACATGTCTGTCTTTTGTTTTAAGAAAATTGGCCTGGCTGTCGGTGGTTCTGTAGTACGTATGGCACGTCTCGGATCCGATAGTACTAGTGGGAACAGATTGAGGACCCCACTTTTTTATTTTGTCTGTCAGCCGTCTGATTAATTAATTTTAATGGATCATGATAGAAATTCCTTGTATTATTGTTACAAAATCTGTTCATGCCTTAATTGTTTTTGACCGTGGAAAAAATACGTTTGCATTAATAAATTAGTCGGGCACTATAACAATGGCAGGCATATCATTCTCGTGCGGCTGCAGCACCAACGAACACGATGCCTACGACTTGTAGTTTTTTTTATCAAGATCTTGCTAAATTATATAATAATGTAATTGTATTAAAATAAGAGTTATTTTGAATAAGTTTTATGTAGTTTAATTATCAAATACTCTTTAAGTTATTCGACACAACTCTTATCCTAAGAGAAGAGTAGAGGAGAGGAATGGAAAAGAGAGATGGGGAAAGAAAATGAAAAAAAAAATTATCAATTTCAGTTTTATTATTTAGTTTCATATAGAATTCTTCTCTTCGTCCTTTTGTTTCTTTATAGTTACTGATCTCTGAATTATTAAGTCAGATAACATTAAAAACATATTTAGTCAGAAGAAATGAAAGAGATTAGAAGAATAAAAAGGAAAGAGTGAGAGAGAAAATAAAGAAAAAAGCTGGTTAATTATAATTTTATTATTTGATTTAATATAGAATTCATCTCTTTTCTGGTTATTTCTTATTTCTTTTTTTTTTCTTCTCATCTCATTTCCTATTATTTCTTCAAATCAAACATGCAATAAGTGCATCCATTTTGACAGCCATCAGAGCAAGACTAACATCCAAAGCTACTATTTACTGCTCACATACTTCAAAATAATAATAATGGTGGAAACTTAAAGTCAAGGGGGAACATGAAAGACAAAAATGTAAAACAAAATGCCTATCCAACATAATATAAATGAATTTAACCCTCCAATCAAATTAATCATTAATCATGATTTTTGGTCAATATGTTCCAATAATAGTATTTAAAGTGAAACAACTAAAGAGATCTGGAGATCTGGAGGAGTTTAGATCTGACATTGGTTCATTTAAAAAAGGCAAAAAAAAAAAAGAAAGAAAAAGAAATAGCAATGGAATATTGTGAAGTCAAGTTCAAGTAGTAGAAAATGAAGAAGCCTGGGAGGGTGAATGCGGAGAGCACAACGTTGACAGAAGAGCTAAAAGCATGTGCTGGTCATGCGAAGTCGTGACACGATTGAATATTGATATTGACTCAGCAACAGAAGCATTACTTCACATGAGCATATATGCCATTAAATAAAGAGCAAAGTCATCTCAATATCTAAGAATCATTTTGAAATTATTTCTGAAATAAGAATGGATCAGTCTTATATTTAACTAGGAAATAGAACCGCACTTCATGTGCCTTTAAAAAAAGAATTTAGTATTATCTTTTTTTATTACTTTGCACATGATGAAATTGATAAAAAAATATGAATTGATTTTTTTTAAAGATGACGCAGTCTTATAAAACTAATGTTATTTATGAAAATTAATTATTTTTTTTGTTAATTTTAAAAATATATATTAATGTGTATAGTTAAGTGTACACAACATTTTCATCAATAAAAATTATGTTCACATTAATCAATTCTCCATTCTTCTTGGTATTAACAGACTCCCAAATCTTACAAAGCCTAACTCTTATCATCCAATTATCTTTATCATTATTTAACTCATGAAGAAAAGAATACTCCATGAAGCATACAATACAAAAAATTTAAATAAGTCAAATAACATTTCTAAAAAGGATGTTGGTTCAATAATAAAAAAAACTCAAACATAACAAATCTTAAATACTTAATATTTATAGAGTTTGAAGAAGCCAAAAGACACTAAATAAAAGGTTGCATAATTAAATATGGGATTATGACATTAAAATTAGGTCCTAGTGGCATTGGTGAGGGAAGATGAAGGAACCTTCCTTCCTATATGAATTAGTTGATGTATTTTAAACCACTAAAGTTTAGTTGTTGGCTTAATAAAATAAATGAATGTTTCAAAACTATAATTAATTTATTATTAATGGTTACATATTGTTGAATTTAAATAGAAAGAAGAAGAGACATGTAATCTTTTATAATCTACTAATTATTTTCTCTTTTTAATATTTTGTAATGTAATTATTTTTTAATCTCAACCAATATATTAGATAATATAGAATATAAAAAGATGAGAAATAATAATGCCACAAATCTTAACTACTTAATATTTATAGAGTTTGAAGAAGCCAAAAAGCACTAAACAAAAGGTTGCATAATTAAATATGAGATTATAGCATTAAAATTAGACCCTAATGGCATTGTTGAGGGAAGATGAAAGAACATTTCCTATATTAATTAATTGATATATTTAAGTCACTAAAGTTTAATTGTTGGCATAATAAAATAAATAAATGTTTCAAGACTTATAATTAATTATTATTAATGGTTACTTATTATTGAATTTAAATAGAAAGAGGAAGAGACATGTAATATTTTATAATCTAATAATAATTTTTTATTTTTAATATTTTGTAATGTAATTATTTTTTTAATATCAACCAATTTATTAGATAATAGAGAATACAAGAAGATGAGAAATAGTGATATCACATCACTTCCTCTAGTCCCAACTTTATATATATATATAGATAGATAGATAGATATAGATTTTTAATATTTTGTAATGTAATTATTTCTTAATCTCAACCAATATATTAGATAATAGAGAATATAAAAAGATAAGAAATAATGATGCCACAAATCTTAAATATTTAATGTTTATGGAGTTTGAAGAAGTCAAAAGGCACTAAACAAAAGATTGAATAATTAAATATTGGATTATGACATTAAAATTAGGCTCTAATGGCATTGCTGAGGGAAGATGAAGGAACATTCATTCCTATATTAATTAATTGATGTATTTTAAGCCACTAAAATTTAATTGTTGGCATAATAAAATAAATGAATGTTTCAAGACTTATAATTAATTATTATTAGTGATTACATATTGTCGAATTTAAATAGAAAGAGGAAAAGACATATAATCATTTATAATTTAATAATTATTTTCTATTTTAATATTTTGTAATGTAATTATTTTTTAATTTCAACCGATTTAGTAGATAATAGAGAATATGAGATAATGAGAAATGGTGATGCCACATCACCTCTTGTAGTCCTAACTTTATATATATATGCTAGGGAAAGGTATATCGGCAAACTCAATAAAGCTCTCTATGGTCTAAAACAAGCTCCACGAGCCTGGTATGAAAAATTGAAGAGTTGTCTTACAACTTGGCAATTTCTTAATTCAAAAGCTGATACATCTCTATTCATTAAACATGATACAAGGGGCTTAATCATAGTATTGATTTATGTGGATGATATCCTAGTCACTGGACCAGATTCTGCTCTACTAGAGGATTTTATTGTTAAACTCAGTCAGGCCTTTGCCTTGAAAGACCTGGGATTAGTTGCTTACTTCCTAGGTGTTGAAGTTAGTTACTTAGATGAAGGAATACATCTATCTCAAACAAAATATATTAAAGACTTGCTGAGTAAAGCATCTATGGAGAATTGCAAAGGGGCTGATACTCCACTTAGTACTGGTTTAAAGCTAGAAAGAAATGTCAGGGGTCCATTGGGTCAGGAATTCGAAAATCCAACACTCTACAGAAGTATTGTTGGAAGACTACAATATCTAATTCTCACCAAGCCTGATATAGCTTATTCAGTTCATAAACTCAGTCAGTACCTCAGTTCTCCCACTGTACAATACTAATTAGCCTGCAAAAGAGTTCTTCGATATCTCTAGTCAACTATCACTTATGGTCTCTATCTTAGAAAGGAAGCAACTCTGGAAATTGGGTTAACAGGCTATTCAGATGCAGACTGGGCTTGTGATCTTGACCTAGGTAACAATTTGATTTCATGGTCCTCTAAAAAGCAAGCAATTATAGCAAAGTCAAGCACAGAAAGTGAATACAGAGCCCTGTCAGCAGCAAGCTCAGAAATTTCTTGGTTGCAGTCTTTATTTTTAGAACTTAATATTACTAAACTACCTACTCCAGTTCTTTGGTGTGATAACCAAAGTGCAGGGGAGCTAGCTCGCAACCCTGTATTTCACTCAAAATCTAAGCACATAGAGTTGGATGTTCATTATGTTAGAGACAAAGTGCTTGGAAAAGAATTGGAGATCAAATACATTCCCACTGAAGAACAAGTAGCTGATGTTCTTACTAAGCCCTTGTCTTTTTCTAAATTTAGTTTCTTTAGATCCAAGTTCAATGTCGTCAGTAGACCTTTGAGCTTGAGAGGGGATGTTAAGGAAGCTCACATCAGTAGCCTAGACTGTAAAGCAGAGGATAGCAGCAGCTCCAACTTACAATTAAGAGTTGATGACATGGCATGCCAGCTGGCACCTGGTGGTTATGTAATCACTTGTTCACGTAATGATTAGTTGAAGTTGTTATAGATGGTTAGAATTAGTTTTATAATTAGTTAACTAATTGAGCTGAGCATCAGCTGTGTATATAAACAATCTCTGTGTACAGTTTTATGAGATTGGTTAAATGAATAAAATCGTGTGAGCTAGAAGTTTCTAATTCTTAAATTTTCTTTTACTTTCTTAGCTTCCAAACATCCTTATTCTGATTTCTCACTCAATCAACCCACATGAATTGGCCACCTAGATCAACCACCAGGTTTACTAGCAACAGTGAAGTTCTCTGGTTGATAGTGCTCACATACTGAAGTGTGGAAGCATCTTTTGTGACGGGAACTACTACAGCTTTTGGCCTGAAAGATTTATGAGCGAAAGAGGGAGGAGCAATGGAAAATAAAATGAGACCAGAGAAGAGAATGCACACTAAATTCGTAGAGAAGATGCCGTTTTAATTTGTTTGCAAGAATCAACAAGTTTGTAGACGTTGGAAATGAGATGAGCGTGGACAGACTGTGGCAATGCCGCCTCCATTTATAGTTCCTATAATTCATATTTATTCATTATTAATATGCAGAGCATGCGGTGGCTTGGCTCTGACCGCTGATGTGCTGAGACCAAACGTCTTCGAAGACTGCTGTAATTTTATATCACTGGATCCAAATCCATAGATAGGGTCCCCAATAATAGTCTTACTTACATTCAAGCGCGGAGACGATATTTCTATTCTTTATTTAGAACACTGGAATAAAGATATCCAATAATTACACCATGTGTATATGACAACATTGTAACATAATTTATATTTTTTTCCAAATAAAAATCATTTAAAACATAATTCCTCTAGGTTTTTGAGTTGTCGATGGCAATAGCTACCAGTCTTTAAGAAATTAATTTTCTTTGCTTGAACAGTGAGCCAATGAACACAAAAAAATTGTTGTGTAGAGATAAAAGAAATATTGTAGCAGAATTAGATAATTGTATAATTGTATTAAGGGAAAATGACACAGAGACCCCCAATGTTTGAATAAGGGACACAGAGACCTCCAAAGTTTGAAAAAGGGACACAAAACCCCCTAATGTTTAAAAAAAGACACTCAGACCCCCATTTGTTAACAGAAATTATAATTTGAAAGTGCAATTACCATTATACCCTTATAGCATATTAAAAAATAATTGTTCATTGTCCAATTTATTCCTATATTATTAATAAAATTACGAATATAACTTCATTATCCAATTTTTTCATTTAATTTTTGTCAAATTTTCTCTTCAACTAAATAAATTTAATCCATTGCTCAAGAATAAAAATAAATTAAATTGATTACTAATATAATAAAAATAACAATTCTCAATAACAATTCTCCATTTAAACTTATATAATCAACAAAATAAAAAAAAATTGGTTACAACAATAATTACAAAATCGTAATTGTACTAAATAACATATTCAATAAATTGACATATGGAGAATTTTTATTTTTATTATATTAATAATCAATTTAATTTATTTTTATTCTTGAGCAATGGATTAAATTTATTTAGTTTGAAGAGAAAATTTGACAAAAATTAAATGGAAAAATTGGGTAATGAAGTTATATTCGTAATTTTATTAATAATATAGGAATAAATTGGACAATGAACAATTATTTTTTAATATGCTATAAGGGTATAATGGTAATTGCATTTTAAAATTATAATTTCTGTTAACAAATGGGGGTCTGAGTGTCTTTTTTTAAACATTAGGGGGTTTTGTATCCTTTTTTCAAAACGTGGGGGTCTCTGTGTCCCTTATTCAAATATTGGGGGTCTCTGTGTCTTTTTCCCTTGTATTAATTATACAATGTTTGATTCTTTTAAAGCTTTTAACAAACTTGTCAAAGGGATGTCAAAAAGTTAATTAATTCTAGACTTCATATCATAAGGTTACATTGAAGATTTTCGGAAAAGAGAAATAACTTAAGATTATTGGGAAAAGGTTAATAATTAAAGAAATTTGACTTTAGTGAAAGGAAATTGTTTGAACCTGGGTTGTGAACCCATCGAATCCTCAGTTGGGGACTTTTATACCATATGCTCGCGATGGTGAGAATAGTAACGTGTGACCCGCGGGCATTTGAAAAGAATTAGAGTACGTAGTTGAGCCCATCGAAAACTTTGGATCAATAATATCCAGTGGCATTAGACAAATGCTTTCGCATATAAAAATCGAATTTAATTTTTTGTTCAGCGTTGTTCATTAATCACCTCCAAAGACTGTATAGTGTCAACCCGAAAGTTCGAAGAAATACAGATGTTCAGTGGGCCTAAAACTACCCAAAAGTAAAGCCATTAGCTGTCTAAATACTCAATGGCTCAATTCCAAGCTCTGTAGTTCACATCACAGCACATTCACCGTCATCATTATAGTTCACATCCCCATATGGGGCATTCCTCGGCTGTATCCCTCGATGATGATGAGTATAATAACTTGGTGGTGTAGTGAAGGGATGAACATAATTTGGCACCGGTGGTGGCCCATAATGGGGCATCGGCTTCATAGGCTTCTCCACGAACCCATTGTCAAATCCTGAAGCCCCAGCACCATGACAACATCTTTGAGTTGCATTATGTTTTGCTACATGTCCATTACCACTCTTTGTATTCAGTGAATTGCAACGATTTGCATGACCACTGTATCTCTGTTGCTCTTCATTGTGCAATTCAACTTCACGCTGACCATTCAGGTTGATTTTCATGGCATGATCATTGTTATTAGCATGGCTCATGTCATTGTTATGGTTCTTGAAGGTTAATTTTATGTTTTCAGAGCGGCGTAGCCCTATATGTTTTAGTCCTTTAATCTTAGCCAGCTCTTGCAACTGTGCATGGTCAAACGTAATTGCTCGATGGCTGCCTCCTGTCGGTGCTGCTGGTTGTGATTGTGGTGATGGTGCATTTTCATTTTGTGGCTTTTTGAGTAGCTGCTCGACGTGGGGATTTTGATTTCTCCTAGGGGTTTGTATAGGATCCCATAAAAGCTCTGCCTTTTTCCCAACCTTTGCTAGCTTTGCTATGAACAGATGTGGGTCTACTGTACTCGAGACTGCCACTGTTCCCTCATTTGCATCTATGCTGATTGTATGCACGCCTGCAAAATGATAAAAGACAGTCCATAAAATTGAAAAGTGCAACATATATCTCTGTAGGGGAAAATGGGAAAGTTACCATGAATTTTCTTCAACACTTTCTTCGCCCTCCGTTGGCAAGTCTCACACTTTAGTTGCATTTTTATAACACAGGTCTGCAATGGCAAAATCACAGATAACATTTTTGTCTCAACCATTACATCCATGTGATTGTATGTAGAGATTGATATGCTTTGAATGACAACATGTACCTGGGGAGAAACCTGATTGTTGTCCATTGAAGTTGACTTTCAGATCTCCGAAAACAAATGCTAGTTGTTAGTGTGCTCACCAAATGCCGGATACTTCACTGCTGTTCTTAGAAAAATGCTGAGGGGGATGCCTTAAACAATTTTCAGGTTTAAAGAGTGATATCTATACGCAAGTAATATCGGGCTTAATTTAGAAATTAATTTCTGATTTAGTGTCATGTAAGAAATTTAATACAATAATTTCAAGGAAGATATTCTGTATAAATGCCATAATTCGTATTGATCTCTTTTGAGTCATGATAGTTAGATTTGTATGAAGAAGTCATCTTGATTTGCTAGTGCGACATCCAAATTTTAACGTCAAAATTAGAGATTTGGGGCAAAACCAGAAGAGAACATTTTAAAGTGACTACTTATATATTTTTATATTTTATAAACATAGGATATCAGATACTATCAAATTGGATGGTGCCAATGTGAATTTCATATTAAAGATATCTTGTACAAGGAATTGAAACGTGATCAAGAAACACTCCATGGGGGTCATTAATTACACATTATGATTGCCACTTATTGGATTTAATCACACGTGCAGAATGGAAATGACTTGAAATCTAAACTAAAAGAGAGCCTTGCATCACAGTAATAGCTTTCCCTCGCAGCTGCACTCTCTGATTCTGCTCATCTAAATGAATGTTCAAGATCCCACTTCTAGGTGATGCCTGAGTGAAGTATAAAGTGTAATCAATATATAACAATTACAAGAATATGAACAAATGCTACTTAGACCGAAATGGATGCAGAGAGAGTACCGCATATGCCACAAAATCACACTTTCCTAGCTTTTGACTCCAATAGGTTGCCAAAGCACAATATGCGCTCCCACAAACAGGATCCTGATATAAACAAGTCATGTACATAAGATATTGTTCATTAGAATTGTTACAGTCCTGAGATAGTTTTTGAAAATGACTTCCGTCTTACTTATTAGATCCTAAACTACAATACCATACATAAAAGAACGTTCTTTGGTCTCTTCCATAGACACATTACTTCAAATGCCAAACATCCTTCATTGAAAACAAAACAGAGCAGTATACGTTAGAGGCACTAAATGTTTCAAAGTTGGCAAAAGGGGGAAAAGGCAGTAGAAAATGAACATTTTCAGCAGTAGCATTTACACTCAATTTGCAGTCCTCACTACGCATCAGATGCTCTCAAGACAGGAATGATATTCAATGCAGATCTCTTCGTAGCATGACTTATCATTCAGTCATGTTTATGAGAAATGTCCATGCTCATAATAGTAGTATATGAACTCAATCATTAAAACCAATGAGTTATTACCTCATTGACACCAAATTTAGGGCAGAAGAATCGGCTATAAAAATCAAATCCAGACTCTGGGGGAGCAAGCCCTGAAACAATTATGCCTCTTGTTCCAGGACATTTTTTCATTTCATCAAACTTTGGCTGCAAGTCTGTAACAGACTTTGCTGATGGGAGCACCACCTGCATAATGTAGCCAACTTTATTCAGAACAACTATTAAAACTATATCCAAATGAGTGAAGGGTAAAAAGAAATTACAAAGATGTCTTCACAGGTAGTTGTTATCTTCATATCCACAACTGAAGAGACGCCCAAAGCCTCGAGAATTAATGAAACCTCAGAAAAATTAAAGTCGGCAGTTGGAGCAGCAGGAAAATCCAATTCAATAAAATAGCACTCTTGTGCTTCACCATTTTGTGAATTGGAGTCATTCATTGCCTTAACATCTGGGACCTTTTTGGCTATTAGAATGCCAGACAGTGTGGTAAATTCAATTGTGTTGGAGTTTACCAAACCTCTCGAAAAGAGTGTGTGCGCAGCTGCTAATGCTGCATGACCACAAAGTTCCATCTGCAGAAAATCTTATCCTGAAGATCAAAATATACACTCCTTTGTGGTGAAGTGTCGTATATATAAATCACTATAACATGAATACATGAAAATATTAGCATGATGATCACTCCACAAAGCTTTAGTTATGATTTCCATTCAGAAATAAAAAGATGCATAGCCAAATAAATAAGAGTGAACATTCAACAATGATTAAATCATAACAAAACTAAAACCACAAGGAGTAAGATAGATCGTGAAGCTTCCGAACTAAGCCAAATAGCTTCGTCTACAATTTGTAATTATGCAAACTAAAACTGACCTCAGCAACAGGAGTGAACCATCTAAGACGGAACCTCGGATTAGGAGATTCAGCATCAGCAGGCGAGTCAAGTAACAGGTCTCAGAGATATTGAACTCAGAAGCCACAGCTTGTAGCCATTCTTCATCTCTATCTTCCTCTAACAAACAAACCGCTGCCGGGTTCCCCTTGAAAACTGAGTCGGTAAAAGCATCCACTTGTCAAAGCAACAAAAAGAACCCAGTCCCATTCAACCACAACGGAACATCAGAGTATTGTACGAGCTTCTTGGCCATGTTGCAGAATAAAGAGTGATAAGTGAAACTTGAAGTCGCAAGAAGAGGGATTGACTGAAAGGTTCTGGCAGGAAACTCTCTCTTTTGGGGATTGGGCTCAAATTAAGTTCTGCTACATTATTAATTTGAAAATGACATTGTATTAACTATCTCATATTCTACTAAACTCCTTACTGCGTACATAGAAAATTAAAATTAAAGATAAAAAAAAAGAAAAAAAAGAAAGATGAATGATGTTTCAATTTTTTTTAGAGATTGTTTTTAATAGTAAATTGTTCTATTATTATTTTAATTGAAAATGAGTGTTTAGACTCTATTAAACAAGTGTAATTCTCTCATCCTCCTTTTTATTTATTTTTTTCATTCTTTTATTTTTTTAAATTTTCTTATAAGATTTCTTATTACCCGCATACATTCATGAAAGTAGAAGAGTAGAATTGACAGAAAGAGAACGTATATAAATCCCTTGAAATCAACAACTTCCAAAAAAAATTCAAGCACAGTAACTTATCTTGAACAGTTTTTTTATAGATTGGGAGATTACAGACACCTCAGTTTAACAAAATCTACCGGTCAACAAATAAATTTTACAACCAATAATTGAGACCCAGAATTACAGACCACTTCATCAAGATTACATGAAGTTGGTACATGATATAATGCACAATCTTTTTTATGCACAAGAATGAGGTCCCGACAACTGGGAAAATTAATCAAATCCCTTGGACATTGTGTTAGAATCCTAGTCTTAGATCTACTTTATTTCCTTTTCCGTTAAGAATTAGTTATTAAGTTATTATGTTATTAGGAATTATTATTTTTGTAGGATCTCTTTGGCTTATATAAGGAACTGTTGCTACTTTAATAAATAATAAGAATTGTTGCTAAAAACTCTCATTCTCCCTCTGGCCACTTCTTCTCATTATTCTTCTCATCAATTCGTCGCTTCTAAACTGCTATCTCAAAGCAGTAGCCTAACATCTGGTATCAGAGCAGTTTTTTTTCTTGGGCATAATGACTGTTAAGGAACTGGAAGAAAGAGCGGAGCAATTATCTCATCAATTCAATGAGAAAGTTGAGGTCTTATCCCAACAGTCCAACGACCTCCAAGAATTAATCTTAAGTCTCCGCGATCAATTCATCCGGTTTCAAGAAAATAGAAACAACAACCAACCGTTACAAATCAATAATCAACAACCCGAACCTGCAGGACGTATTGGAGGAGCACTTGTGCAACCCCGCCATATATGGTTGGATTTCCCAGTTTTCAGCGGGGAAAATCCGACAAGCTGGATCTTTCGTTGTGAACAGTATCAGCGATTGGCTGCCTTGCCTGAGATAGATGTGTTGTCACTTGCTATCGGACACCTCGATGGAGATGCGGTACCTTGGTATCACTGGTTAGAGCAAACTATGGGTAATATGACTTGGGCCCAATTCAAACGAGCTCTAGTTACTCGATTTGGAACATTCGAAGACGGTGATGCAGTCGGGTCCATTACCAAACTACAACAGACTGGGACTGTTATTGAATATCAACGCCAATTTGAACGATTGGCTGATAGAACTCGGAATCTACCAGAATCATTCTTCATTAGTTGCTTCCTTTCGGGATTACGAGAGGATATTAAAATTGGAGTGCAGATGTTGAAACATGCAAGTCTCCTACAAACTTTTGAGCTTGCAAGATTCCAAGACGAATACGCGGTTGTTTCTAATCGAAAGATTCCACCTCGACCTAGTATGAGTAGGCCATCGCCACCACTCCTTAATTCATCTCCCACAATAACCAAAACTGAGGGGTCATCACAGCCCTCTCTATTAGGCCCACCCCCTCCGGGATTCCCACCATTTCGACGTCTATCAGTTGCCGAACAAACTGAAAGACGAGCCAAAGGATTGTGTTTCAATTGTGATGAACAATTTAAACTTGGGCATCGTTGTAAAGCTCCTCAACTTTTATTACTGGATGCAGATATTGACGATAAAGATGAACAAGCTGAGGCTTTCGAGGAATTCCTAGAAACAGTAGAAGTCTCTTTAAAGGCTCTCACTAGAGCAACCCCACAAAACACCATGCGACTGAAAGGGACTTTAAAAAAACATGGTGTCACTATATTAATAGACTCTGGTTCTACTCACAATTTTTTGAATCCATCTTTGGCTAAGCAATGTGGGTGCCCTGTCACTACTACAACTCAGTTTCAAGTTACTGTAGCTGATGGTGGAGTGATCAGCAGCTCGAGAAAATGTTCTCACGTCCCAGTAACTATTCAAGGCTTCCAATTTCACTTAGATTTTTTCTTACTTCCAGTAAGTGGCTGTGACATTGTGTTGGGTGCTGAGTGGTTACGTTCATTGGGTGCTATATTGTGGGACTTCTCAAAGCTAACTATGCAGTTCACTTGGAAAGGCCAAACTGTTCAACTCACTGGATATGATTCCCTGCCACCGGCTTTGGCAAATCATGGTGAAATTAATAGGTTATTGCTTCAAGAAAAGCAAGGCATTTTTTTCCAGATTATGGCAATAACTACTTCAGTAGCTGATATATCAGCACCTTCAATTATTACTAAGGTCCTAGAGACATATTCTGGCATCTTTGTGGAACCCACCGAACTTCCTCATGAACGCTTAATTGATCACCATATTCCATTACTTCCTGGAAGCTCTCCTGTCAATGTACGACCTTATCGTTATCCTCATTTTCAGAAACAAGAAATTGACCGCTTGATTCGTGAGCTGTTGGATGCCGGGCTCATTCAGCATAATGTTAGTCCTTATTCCTCTCTGGTTTTATTAGTTAAAAAGAAATATGGTTCTTGGCGTATGTGTATCGATTATCGTGCTCTCAACAAGGTAACCATTAAAGACCGTTATCTAATTCCAGTTGTTGATGAGCTATTAGATGAATTACATGGTGCATCAGTTTTCAGTAAGCTGAACCTTCGCTCGGGCTATCGCCAGATTCGAGTTCATCCCTCCGATATAGCAAAAACAGCCTTTCGTACTCATGATGGCCACTACGAATTTCTTGTGATGCCTTTTGGCCTTTCAAATGCGCCAGCCATATTTCAGAACCTGATGAACGAGATTTTTCGGCCCTTCCTTCGCAAATTTGTTTTAGTTTTCTTTGATGATATTCTTGTCTACAGCACTTCCCTACAGGAGCATACTTGACACCTCTCTACTGTCCTTCAATGTTTGCAACAAAATCGACTTTATGTCAAGCTTACAAAATGTTCTTTTGCTCAGTCATCTGTTGACTATTTGGGTCATATTGTTTCTGCTACTGGAGTTGCTGTCAATCCTGAAAAGGTTCAGTGCATGCTTGAATGGCCTAAACCTACCACTATTAAAACTTTACGAGGCTTCCTTGGCTTGACGGGATATTACCGTAAATTTGTTACTGGGTATGGAAAAATTGCTGCTCCTTTAACTAACATGCTTAAACAAGATTCTTTTACTTGGAATCCTACTGCTGAAGCAGCATTTGATGAGCTACGCCAAGCCATGGCTTCCACTCCAGTTTTAGCCTTGCCGAATTTCACCAAACCATTTTCTATAGAATGCGATGCTTCCGGCCGGGGAATCGGAGCAGTCCTCATGCAAGAGGGCCGTCCACTCGCTTATATTAGCAAAGCCTTATTTGGAAAAAACTTAGCCATGTCCACATACGACAAAGAAATGCTTGCTATTGTCTTTGCTGTGCAAAAATGGCGTCCGTATCTTATGGGACAGCATTTCAAAATTCTTACGGACCATCGCAGCCTTAAGTATTTCCATGATCAGCGCATTTCCTCTCCGAAACAACAGTTGTAGTTGTCTAAACTCTTAGGATTTGATTATGAAATTATTTATAGGAAGGGAGCTGAAAATTCAGTTGCGGATGCTTTGTCCCGTCGCTTCGAAGACTCTCATTTCCATGCCATTTCTTCCCTAATATTTTCTCATCTTACCGACATCAAGCAAGAGTACAAAGCCGACCCAGCCCTGTCACTTCTTATCGACCGTTTTCAGTCATCCCAATCTGTTCTTAATTATTCCTATGATGACTCCATTTTACGATACAAGGGTCGGATTGTTCTTCTTTCTTCTTCCGTTAAGTGCCAGTACATTTTACACGAATTTCACGCCTCTCCAATTGGCGGTCATTCGGGATTCTTACGCACTTACAAAAGACTCAAAGTTAGTTTATACTGGAAAGGGTTAAAAAGGGCTACTAAATTATTTGTTGCTGAATGTGATGTCTGTCAACGAAACAAGGCTGAAACTGTGCATCCTTCCGGGTTGCTTCAAACTTTGCCCATCACTGATAAAATTTAGGAAGATATCTCCATGGATTTTATTGATGGTCTTCCACCTTCTAAGGGCAAAACATCTATTTTTGTTGTGGTAGATCATTTGTCCAAGTATGCTCCTTTTAGTGCCTTATCCCATCATTATACAGCCGCTCTTGTCGCTAAAATTTTTGTGAGGGATGTTGCTAAATTGCACGGAATGCCTCGCACCATTGTCAGCGACCGTGATCCTATCTTTCTTAGTCAATTTTAGGAGGAATTCTTTCAATTACAGGGCAGTTCTTTATGCCGCAGCTCTACTTATCATCCTTAAAAGGATGGCCAAACCGAAGTCGTTAATCGCTCCTTGGAAGGATATTTGAGGTGTTTTGTTGGTCACCAGCCTTCTACATGGACTAACTGGTTGCCTTGGGCTGAATGGTGGTATAATACTACATTTCATTCTGCTATCCAACTGACTCCCTTTGAAGCAGTCTATGGTCGACCCCCCTTCAAATCTAATCTTATTTGCTTGGCATAACTAATGTTTATGTTGTTGACTTGGCTCTCCGCGATAGGGATTTGATTTTACGTCTTCTTTAAAGATAATTTGGAAGCTGCCCAGTCACGAATGAAGTTTTTTGCTGACAAAAAACGTACAGAACGAGTATTTGTTGAAGGGGATTGGGTGTACCTTCGTCTTCAACCTTATCGGCAGTCCACTTTGCATCCTAATGGTACTCATAAGTTATCTCCGCGTTATTATGGTCCTTTTCTGATTCTTTCTCGCATTGGCACTGTGGCTTACAAATTGAATCTTCCAACTACAAGCAAGGTTCATCATGTTTTTCATGTTTCATGCTTAAAGAGGAAACTTGGGGTTCATACACCATCACAACAGCTTCCTGATTCTCCTTATGTTGTTGCTTGGGAATGGCAGCCCTTGGCCATTTTGGATCGTGGAATTTTCAAACGCAACAATCGCCCTGTTACTAAGCTCCTTGTTCAGTGGCAAGGTCAGTCTAAGGAAGAGGCTACTTGGGAGGAATGTTCTGAGTTCGAGGCCCGTTTTCCTTCTTTCCAGCTTGCGGACAAGCTGCCTTCTTAGGGGGAGGGGATGTTAGAATCCTAGTCTTAGATCTGCATTATTTCCTTTTCCGTTAAGGATTAGTTATTAAGTTATTATGTTATTAGGAATTATTATTTTCGTAGGATTTCTTTGGCTTATATAAGGAACTGTTGCTACTTTAATAAATAATAAGAATTGCTTCTAAAAACTCTCGTTCTCCCATCTGGCCACTTCTTCTCATTATTCTTCTCATCAATTCGTCGCTTCTAAACTGCTATCTCAAAGCAGTAGCCTAACACATTGTCAGGAATTAGGAAAAGGTAATGCTGGGAATCTCGGCTAAACCATTTTTTCTTCTTCTTAATCATTGTCATCTTCAAAGATGTCACATCCTTTGATTACGTAACTGTACCGGTGACCAAATTATAGAGCTGTTCAAAGAAAAAACTTATTACGTATTAGACGGTCTGTCTTAATCCTCAGTAAACAATCAATCAACAAATGCACATTCACCACTAACTTTACTATTATCTAAGAGGTTTCTAACATCATCATCTGATTACATGGCTTTAAATCCAGCATGAAATGCAGCCTCCAAATGAGAGAACTTATGAGACAAATTACCTCACGGACACCATGCAGCAACAGACAACCTATGAAATGAATCTTGAACCCGTAGCACAACCACATCTGCATCATTACTCTCCTCAATGAAGGTACAAAGGAGTTTAACTCCTAACAATAAAATCTATTAACATGTTCTGCAGTAAAAAGATAAATAAAGAGCAGATATACCGAATGGTTGGCACATAATTAATACAGAATAAAGATGAGAATTGAATTTTTTTTTAATCCTTAATAAAACCAAGCGAATACTCGTTCCAACTTACTTTTTGGATAATAAAATTTTTATGCCAAACAGGTATTATGATGCTGGGTACAGAGAGCAGAAAATGAATTGTAATTAACAGAGTGAAGAACAAAAGGACATTTATATATACACATATACATATACATACATATGTATGTATATCTACCTTGTAGCCTTCAACAATCAATTCTACACCATGCATTCAAGACAGCTATCTTATCAGCATCAACATGAACTTTCCTCCTCAAGGTCGAGCCATTCAATGCTTTAATAATATTAGCCTACTACAAGCAAAAAATTACTGCAGTTGGAGCATTTGGGCTAATTATATGTCAAATTAACAGCAAAGCATTATGTTTTAATAAGAAATTAAGATTCAATCTGGACTCCGCTACTGCAACATGTATGCTGCATACAGCTCACCTCAATACTGACTGATATGAGAAAGACAACTTCAGTGTAAATGTAAAGATTATTATTTCATTCTACTGCATTCCATGTCAGCAAATTTCATATTGGAACAACTTAAATCAAACTAGTATGCTTAGTAAATGCTTGCCCTTTGGCACCTTAAGAAGGCAGTGTGCTTGAATGAACCAAAAGCACACACAGACACATACTGATAAAGATAGCAGTTATTTGAGAATTATAGATAGGAAAATCAAGGCAGAATACTACCCCAAGGTGGTGGAGCAAACAAGCCTCTAATTTCATCGGCATCTAACCGTGGAACAAGTTCCATCAACAATGATCATTTAACCACACTCGAGACTGCTGATTGCTAACCTGCAACAAAATAAAATGAGCCCCAATATGATTAATGAACTTGCACAAATTATATGGATTCTTTTCTCTGAAAAATGTCTTTGTTCTGAAAAACATCAGATCAAAAGGAACCGTAGAGAAAATACACGAACAAAAACACCTCAAATATCTTCAGCAGAACAAGTAGTGATCAACAAAATACACTCCAATGAAATTGGCTTACTGTTTATTGTATTACAATGAAGTGATTTTATCTTATAACATTGGATATCGGATACCACCAAATTGGATGGTACAAATGTAAATTTTATCTTAAAGATGTCTTGTACAAGGTATCGAAACATGATCAAGAAACACTCCAGGGAATCATTATTTGCATGTAATGATTGACATTTATTGGAGTTGATCACACACGCATAATGGAAATCACTTGAAATCTAAACTAACAGAGAGCCTTCCATCACAGTAATAGCTTTTCCTCGCAGCTGCACTCTCTGATTCTGCTTGTCTACATGAATGTTCAAGATCCCACTTCTTGGTGATGCCTGTGTCAGGTAAAATGTAATCAACATATAACAATTAGAAGGAATATGAATAGACATAAATTAGAGAGAAATCGATGCAAAGAGAGTACCGCATAAGCCACAAAATCACACTTTCCAAGCTTTTGACTCCAATAGGTTGCCAAAGCACAATGTGCACTCCCACAAACGGGATCCTGATATAAACAAGTCATGTACATATAAGACTGTTATTAGAACTGTTTCAATATTGACAGAGTTTTTGAAAATTACTTCCATCTTACTTATTGGATCCTAAACTACAGTACCAAACATAAAAGAAAGTTCTTTGTTCTCTTACATAGACATTTTACTTCAAATGCCAAAAATCCTTCTTGAAATCAAAACAGAGCAATCTACACTAGACTTTGGAGGCACTATATGTTTTGAAGTTAGCAAATGGGTGAAAAGCTAGTAGGAAATGAGCAATAATTTTGTTCACTTTCAGCTGTAACATTTCACTCAATTTGCAGGCCTTATTACTCATCAGATTTTCCAAAACATAAATGATATTCAATGCACAACTCCATGTAGCATGACTTATGACAAATGTACATGCTCATAATACAGTAGTAAATAAACTCATTCATTAAAACCAACGAGTTATTACCTCATTGATGCCAAATTTAGGGCAGAAGAATCGGCTATAAAAATCAAATCCAGACTCTGGAGGAGCAAGCCCTGAAACAATTATGCCGCTTCCAGGACATTTTCGTATTTCATCAAACTGTGGCTCCACGTCTGTAACAGATTTCGCCGATGGGAGTACCACCTGCATATCGTAGCCAACTTCATTCAGAACAACTACTAACACCATATCTAAATGAGTAAAGGGTTAAAAGAAATTACAAAGATGTCTTCTGAGGTAGTTGTTATCTTCATATCCATGACTGAAGAAACACTCAAAGCCTTATGAATTAATGAAACCTCAGAAAAATTGAAATCAGTAGTTGGAACTGTAGGAAAATCCAATTCAATAAAATAGCACTCTTGTGCTTCGCCATTCTGTGAATTAGAGTCATTCATCGCCTTAACATCTGGATCTTTTTTGGCTGTTAGAATTCCAGACAGTGTGGCAAATTCAATTATGTTGGAGTTTACCAAACCTCTCGAAAAGAGAGTGTGTGCAGTTGCTAATGTTGCATGACCACAAAGTTCAACCTGCAAAAAACTTATCCTGAAATTAAAATACACTCTCCTTTGCGTTCGAGTCAGTGTCATATATATAAAAAACTGTAACATGAACACATGAAAATCTATGAAGCCTAATGATCAGAAATAATATCACTCAAGATAAAAAATTTAGCTATAATCTTCCTTCAGAACTAAAAGAAGCATAGCACATAAATAAGAGTAAACATTCCACAATGATGGAATGATGACAAAACTAAAACCCCATGAAATAAGATAAATCATCAAGCTCCAGAACTTAGCCAAATAGCTTCATCCACAACTTATAATTATAAAAACTGAAACTGACCTTAGCAACAGGAGTGAACCATCTAAGACGGAACCTCGGATTAGGAGAGTCAGCAGCAGTAAGGCGAGTCAAGTAACAGGTCTCGGAGATTTTGAACTCAGAAGCCACAGCTTGTAGCCATTCTTCATCTCTATCTTCCTCTAACAAACAAACCGCTGCCGGGTTCCCCTTGAAAGCTGAGTCAGTAAAAGCATCCACCTGTCAAAGCAACAAAAAAAGAACCCAGTCCCATTCAACCACAACGGAATATCAATCTATATACAAAAGAGGAGATTAATATTAGTTACCACAGAGTATTGTACGAGCTTCTTGGCCATGTTGCAGAATAAAGAATGAAGTTTAGAGTTTGACACGTGAAACTTGGAGTTACAGAGCTGAAACCTGAAACTGAGATGAAAGAAATGGTCAACCTAACAGCCGCCAACCTACTGTCTTTTTCTTTATATTTTTTCCTTTCTTTCCACGCTTCTTCCCCTTTCGTTAATCACGGACGCTTGGCACATTCGATTGGACTGTGCATGACACAATAAGATTTGTTTTTCTTATAATTATCTTGTATTCTGCCTATTACAACCAACTGATTAACTTAATTTACAAGAAAAGAATTTTCTTAAATAGTAGAATCAAGTGAGGCAATGAATAAATTTTATTTGACTGTGAATTATATTAAATATAATTTAGAGAGACTCATAAGGAAATTAAATATACTAATATCAATTTATTAATTATTAAATAAATTTTATTTAATAATAACATTGATAAATAAAATTTTTATTTAAATTTTATATATGCCATTTCATTTATAAATTCACTAGAAAATAGAACCGCGTTTTACACGGCTTTGAAAAAAGAATTTAGTATTATCATTTTTTCTTACTTTACACTTGATGAAACTGATAAAAAAATATGAATTGATTTTTTTTTTAAGATGAGGCAGCCTTATAAAAAACAAAAAAAAAAAAAACTATTAGCCAGCAATACAAATAAAGAAGCAACGCAAAATAAAGAATAAAATGAGAGAATATATTATAGAGTGATTTTATTCATTCCAATTGTGTGTGTATAAAATAAAAAGATGAGCTCTCCTTTTATAGTTACATAATCACTCTATAAAATTAATGAAAAATTATGGATCATAATTCCTTGTGAGATAGTAGGAGCTATAGGAAAGCTAAAGGTTGCTAATGGGAGATAGTAAGGAGACTAAGAGATATATGTTATGAACATCTACATTTATTTTAATAAATTCATAACACTCCCCCTTGGATGTTCATTACAAAGAATATACCTCATTAAAACCTTTACATAATTGTTATTGTGTAATAATAATCAAATTAATTGTGAGAAGATAAAAGCTAAATGTAAAAGAAAATTTCTCTATTTATTAGATAATAGAGAATATACAAAGATGAGAAATAGTGATGCCACATCACCTCCTCAAGTCTCAACTTTATATATATACTAGAAAATAGAACCGCGCTTCATGCGGCTTTGAAAAAAGAATTTAGTATTATCCTTTTTTCTTACTTTACACTTGATGAAATTGATAAAAATATGAATTGATTTTTTTTTTTAAGATGAGGCAGCCTTATAAAAAAAAAATTATTAGCCAGCAATACAAATAAAGAAGCAACGCAAGATAAAGAATAAAATGAGAGAATATATTATAGAGTGATTTTATTCATTCCAATTGTGTGTGTACAAAATAAAAAGATGAGTTCTCCTTTTATAGTTACACAATCACTCCATGAAATTAATGAAAAAATATGGATCATAATTCCTTGTGAGATAGTGGGAGTTATAGGAAAGTTAAAGGTTACTAATGAGAGATAGTGAGGAGACTATGAGATATATGTTATGAACATCTACATTTATTTTAATAAATTCATAACACTCCCCCTTGGATGTTCATTACAAAGAATATGCCTCATTAAAATCTTTACATATTTGTTATTGTGTAATAACAATCAAATTAATTATGAGAAAATGAAAATCCAAATCTAAAAGAAAATTTCTCTATTTATTAGATAATAGAGAATATACAAAGATGAGAAATGGTGATGCCACGTCACCTCTTCAAGCCCCAACTTTATATATATATAAATTCATAACACTCCCCATTGGATGTTCATTACAAAGAATATACCTCATTAAAACTTTTACATAATTGTTATTGTGTAATAATAATCAAATTAATTGTGAGAAGATGAAAAGCTAAATGTAAAAGAAAATTTCTCTATTTATTAGATAATAGAGAATATACAAATATGAGAAATGGTGATGACACACCACCTCCTCAAGTCTCAACTTTATATATATATATATATATATATATATATATATATATATAATTTAATATATATCCTTAAATATATATTATAAAAATCCAATCCTTATTTAATAAAAAAATAAAATTATTAAATTTATATAGTTTATTATTATTACCAAATATTAATTACATTGAGATAACAAAATAAAAAATAAAATTAATAAAATAAAAATTATTTTAGTTATCAGTTATGAACATGCACAAATATATATGTGTGTGTGTGTGTGTGTGTGTTTATAAATGTGTAAATAAATTGTATTTAATATTATATCTATTTTAAATAGTTTCTCTTGCATCAGTTCAATAGTAAGATAGTAAGATTTACTAAATATAAATTATTGTTTTTAAAACTCCAGCACTTAAAAAAATTTACTAAATATTTAACTGATTCTTTTTATAGCAGATTATTTATGCAGCATAGCTAACAATAACTATTTTAAAAATTACAACATTACCAAATTAGCTCTAACTTCTAATTTGAGTTTCTAGCATCTCCAAAATACTCTTCAAATAAAATTATACTACTTATTTAAAGAGTCACATTAGCATTTAAGACTCCAAAAGACACTCCAATTAAGATTCTTCAAATAAAAAATGATTCTTTCTCTTCAAATTTGTAGAGTTGCTTTCTCACTCTTCAATTTATAATTTATTAACTTTTAATAGAGAGACAAAAGTGCTTTAATTACCATTTATTTTTTCTTTGAAAAATATTTATTTAGTTAAAATAATATTAACTTATTTATATTTAAAGAGAATTTTAGAAAATAACATATTTTTTCACTCTCCATTTCGCCACATAGATTAGCAAATAAATATTTGAAAACTAAAATTAATAGAATCTTTTGGAGATGCTCTAATATGACATTCATCAATTAGATGTAGTTAAGTAACTTTACAAGCTATGAAATACATAAATGACACATGGCAATGGGATTCATGTAGGGATTCAAATGTTAAGATCACTAATCACTAGCGTTATTGATAAAACTAATTCCAATAAATAATGATGAATAATAATATCTAGATCTCCATTGTTTGATGAAATTAACAATTTTACTCTACTTAATAATTTATCAACCATATTCTTAATCGTTATTTTTGAGTTTTGACTATTAAATACTATTTAATTTGACCTACATATATAATGAGTACGCTTAGGTTCGCTTGGAATTGAGGTGTTGTGACTTTTAAGCTACAGTTGCTGTGGAAAAAAAAATTATAATTATGAAACAAAACTTAATAATATATAGTAAATATAAATTTTAAATAATAATTTTAATAAAATTATTAAAAATATAATAGATTTTCTATTATACAAGTGAAAAATCATATTAACATAACTTTAAAATTACAACAGCTAGTGCTGTAACTTTTAAGATATAACTGTCCAACCTCAATCCCAAACGTACTCTATATATACATAATAAATTAAAAAATTATGTAAAATTATTATACATTCATATTGCATCACATGAACTATTTATTTGAGATGTAAATTACTCATAAGATCTAATAAAGTGATTTTCAAACATTTTTATTTTGTTAAACATCAGTGTTCAAATTGGTGTGAAGTAGAGAGTTAAAAATATATTTAAATTTTGTCCACTCTCCTTTTTTTTTTGTGATATTAGTTTTGGGTGCTTAGCATTGTTGATATAGATTTACAATGTAAATGAATTTAGGACAATTTATGGGTGATTATGAAACTGACACAAAATAGATTTTATTAAAGTTTTATAATAAAATGAAAGCATGTGGCTCGTGGATAGTCGCGATAAACATATAAGAGTAGTGATGCCTGACTCTTTTATTTCTCTCACTAGATCCCATTTTTAATTAATCTATTTTTTTTAATAATTATCATCGTTAAATAATAAAACATAATTTAAAATAGAACTCCAGAAATCCTAACTGCCTTCCACCACCATTATCACAACCTCAGGCCATGCACTACTAGCCTTTAATTGTTGATTGACCCTATTAGCAAATTCTCCAACAACAGTAGACTAAATCCCCTCATTTATTTTAATTGATTTTAGCAAAATTGATATGATAGTATCAAGATCAACATAATATCAAATGAAAAGAGGCAAACAATAGTTTTAATATAAGAATTAAGAGATTATAAATTAATTGGAGTAAATGATAAATAATAAAAATAGCTAGCAATAAAGTGGTTGAGATTGAAATGAATGATAAAGAATGGTGGCTTGAGGTGATAATTAAGGATTTTAATTTCGTGAACAATGTAGGGTTGAATTTGTTAATTCTCGAACACAAAGATATCAAATAAGATACATTAAGTTGTGATGCCCAATAACCAACAAAATCTAGATCCAGATCTGGATGTAGGTGTATCCGAATTTAGATCCGTATTCAGATTTGGATCCCTATCATATTATTTATTGTGATTCGGATGCGGGTAATATCCGTATGGATTTTGGACGGATATTTCGAGTATCTGGATCATACATTTATTTGTAAATTTATAATATTTTAGCTATTTAAAAAAAATAATCATCTAATATTAAACAAATCTAAAATAATCTTCATGGGTACTTGGATATATTATAATGTTTATGTGTGATGTTTTTAGATTAGGGATTGTGTTTTCTTATATAAATTTTAATTTTTAAATTTGCTTTAAAAAATATAAAGATCCGATATTTGATTTTTCAGATGCAAGTGCATAAGAATCCACATCCAGATCCGTTTGGATCGTCAATTTTTACATCCGAATCCACATTTTTTTATTATGCATATCCAGATATTTTTTGAATCAGTTTATCCAGATTCTTACAAATGCAGGCCAGATCCGAATTTATTTGCCATCTCTAGTGGTGCCAATAGTAGTAAAATTTGGCTAAGGTTTCTAGAATTGTTTTCATTTTTAATCAAATTTTGATCTATTAATAAGAATTATTTTTGTAATAAAATTGAATACTAAGGACTAGTGAGAGAAATTAAAGGGTTAAATATTACTACTTTATTTATAAATTATAATTCTATGAAAACCTAATGTAATCACAATATTTGGACTTAAAATGTATTAAATTTACTTTTAAAGGATACATGGAATTTTTTTTCTTTTAAAGAAAGGTATATATAGCCCTACGAAGTTGGAGTTTACTTTTAAATATTTAAAGAGATTTAAAATCTCAAACCTTGAACGCCAAGAACAAGGTAAAAAAGTAGTTTGCAGTATTTTTTTTTTTTAATTTTCCTAAGCAACATAAATATAATTTTTTTTCTCAAAATATAAAATATTTGAGTTTACGGCGGGGGGGGGCGGCGGGGAAGTTTTGAGTAACGCGGAGATATTTTTGTAGTGGCAGCACACAAAAAGTCTTTTGTCGTACAGCGAGTGAACTCTACATAAAGCAAACGTTCCAGATGAGAGAAATCCAGAATGGGAAGAAAGTCCTTGGCTCCTTGCAATACCAACCACAAGTTAAGATTTTAAGAGAGAGAAAGGAAAAAAAAAATCCACTTATGTCCTATTCACTATTCAGTAATCACTTCATACAAAGTCAGTCTAGAGTTGACAACACAAGTACTTCCCGGAAGCGCTTCTACAGGAGCAGGAGCAGGAGCAGGAGCAGGTTCACTAAATCCCACGTTGGGGCAAGACTAAAAATAGAAAATTCTTAGCTGCTGCTTTTTGTCTATCCAAATCTTTCAGACATTATGGCTGCTATTACTTCAGTCAGCCAATTACACTCTTCTTTATCTTCGTTATATCCTAATTACCGGTCTTCACCGTTGATCCTTGCTCCAAAAACTAATCAAGATACAACTCTTTGCTGCTTGACGGTAAGATCATTTACATTTTCAAGGAGAAGACTATCTTCACAGAGTGTTCCAAGGGGTCTCATAATCCAAAATGCAGCAACAAAACCTGCAAAATCACCAGGTAATATTTAGTTAATTTTTTAAAAGATTTTCCATAGGATTTTGAAGATTCCAGAAACAACTGGATAAATCTATGCCATTAGTTATATTATATTTAGAATAATGCTAGGAATCTCAATTATAATCTCAGCTTTCGAGTCCCTACTGGTAAGAGTCACATGACATCACTCAGTTATTAACTCTAATGATGGGATAATAGTTGGGATCCTAGCATTATTGTTGTATTTAAGCTCAACTCTGACTTGGGTTACTTTTACTCTCCTTTGGAGGAATCAGCTGAAGAAGATTGGAAGACTAAGAGGGAGTTACTGCTACAGAAAAGGGTACTTATCAGTTCTGTGTCTCTCTGTCACACACACTAATTAAGGCATGCCTGCTTAGACAGTAATTTGCTTTTATCTACTGCTTTTATATTTTGTAAACATGAATTTTCAATCAAATATGGGACTTTATAAAGCCTTTACACACGCATGCATATTGATACATGAAGGGATTGCGGTTCAAATGTAAAAGGCAGTCAAAGCTTACAATTTTGAGAACGTCAATTTTGGGAATATCTCAAATGTCAAGTAGTGACATAGGAATTCTATAGTTTGATTTGCAAAATATAATGCAGCATTCTGTACCATTTATTATCTTTCAAAAGAAGTTCAGGGTTCAATATAGACTGAATTACCGTCTCAATGCATTTTTGTTCTGGTCCATTGATCTCGAATAGACAATCGCTGACAAGTAATAACGGAAAAAATAAGAATGAGATAAAGAGAACAACCTATATTTTTCAGGAAAGGAAGGAAACGGATTATTCACGAGCCAGGTTGGATGAACCTTGACAATCAGGATATGTTTTGGTGATGATTAAATTGAGTCTTTGGATAAAATCTGTTGAAGTGTTTTATCTTCTGCAGGTAAGGAGTGTGGAAGCGAAGGAAGCTCTTCGTCTTCAGAAAGAAAACAATTTTGTGATTCTTGATGTACGACCTGAAGCAGAATTTAAAGAGGTCAGTCTTTTCGTTGTATTTAAATGATTGTAAGTAATCAAGGATGATAGCTTGGGAAAGTGGGTTAAAAAGTTCAAAATCCTGTCTTCATTTCAATTTTCTAAGTTTACACAATACTAATGAACAATGAACCTCATTTCACTTCGGAAACAAGGTATTGATGTTTCAATGGTGCAGGCTCATCCACCAGGTGCTATCAATGTGCAAATATATAGGCTTATAAAGGAGTGGACAGCATGGGACATTGCTAGGCGTGCTGCATTTGCATTTTTTGGCATATTTTCTGGCACAGAAGAGAACCCAGAGTTTCTGCAAAGTATTGCAAGCTAACCAGAATTCATTCATGTTGCTTCGTTTTTGTAAACATACAGATATATGTAACCAAATGTTTGGTATCACCCAGCAGGCGTGGAATCACAATTAGATAAAGATGCAAAGATTATTGTAGCCTGCGCAACTGGAGGTACAATGAAGCCATCTCAAAATCTCCCTGAAGGTCAACAATCAAGGTAATTTAATATGATCCTCTGACTTCCATTTTGTCTGTATTACTCTCTAGTCTATACTGTTATTAGACCTCATTGCTATGCAAAAGGACGCATCTAAAAAATATTTTCAACTTTAGTATCATGATAGCAGTCAGCACAATGAACACTTTGTCGATAAAACATGATGAGGGATTCAAATGAACATAAGATCTGTTAAGTTTTGGGATAGAAACAAGCTAACATAGTTGCATTTTGGTTCACCGCTGAATGAAAAGAAATCACTCCTTATTGCATTTTACCGCCGAATGAAAGAAGTCACTCCTAATTGCATTTCTCCACTGCAGATCGCTGATAGCAGCCTACTTGCTGGTCCTCAATGGTTACAAAAATGTCTACCACTTAGAAGGAGGGCTCTATAAATGGTTCAAGGAGGAATTACCAGAAGTTTCTGAAGAGTAAAGATCGACGGTCTTTTAAGCCGATACTCCACCAAATGCTAAATTTTGTTGCCACTCCAATGTTAATGTATTATTTGTAATTTGTATCGTGACTGACACCAACTTTATCCATCAATTCAGAGTGCACTTTAATGTGAAATTCTGTAGCAAATAAGAGTTCACTGATCCATGACCTATCTACCGTAAACAAGAACAGCATATCTTCAGGTAAATGAATAGACGGACGGAAATGGGTAAACACATTAGCTTCTATTAATTTGCAACAACAGAGGGTTTCATTAAGCAGTTAACAAGAAATTGTTGTTAGCTAACTTTTATATTTGAAATTACTGGTACTTGGTGCACTTAAACTGCTCGACAAGGTACTTATAAACCGAAAAAGAAAAGGTTGATTAACAAGGTTGACATTTTTTTTTAATGCAAAAGGAATCCCAGTTCGCATACAAGCTCAACACACTGAATAGCATAAACAATTAATTACAGTTAAAATTCAAATCCAGTGAACTTAAATCTGAGTCGCCACCTTCCCAGCAACGGCAGCCAGAAAAGATTACGCGAAAGCACATAGTTTAATAAGCAAATTAACTTCATTCAAAGCACCAAGTTATACAATCCCTTCCCCAAAATTTACTACTGAAAAAAAAAGGCACAAAGTACTGTTGCAATTTCTCATTTTCTTGCACCAAAAAGTAAAGGAAAAAAAAAGGGCCTACAATTTTATAGAATCATCACCTAAACAACAATAGGGAATAGAGTTAACATAGAAACCCAAAACAATCGACATGAATGAAAAGTGATCACAGCATGCATTCCCAGAGATCCTTACCAAATAAGAGATCAGTAATAATCACATGGAAACCTCAACGAGAGGTCTTTCCCAACTGCAGCTGTGCGCATAACCGTGACAGATCAATACTGAACAAGCAAGTATACAAAGCCACCGTATGAACCACGCTCCTCATTCAAGCAATTTGCATCCTAAGCTTTAAGGATTTACAAAGTGTTATCAACTAGTCATTTATGTATTCTCTTCGCACGAGCTGAAATGCCAATTTAATTGCGCAACAATCAATCAGGAATTTTCCTGTAGCCTGTAAATGGTAATTTCCTGCTGTTTAAAGTACCGACGGTCCTCTTCATCAACCAGAACTAGGTTCAGATAATACTTCACGCTAAATTTGTTGTTAATATTACGATGAGTTGGCGTCAGCTCATAGGGGCTAAGAAAAAGTCTGATTGGAATTGATTCACCTATACAAACAAGAATGGACCTGTTAGCAACTGCACACTGACAATTGAAACAAATGACACATCAAAACTGAATAGTGAATTTCAAATCGAGGCAAACTCTGAATACTAGATATGACCTCACAATAATGGGGGTCAACATGTTTTAAGTACTATAATGACTTAATTTTGCCTATTCTAGACCATACTATTAAACTAGATGTGAAGTAATTGTATTTCTTCATTGGTATATAATAAGATGACTAGATCCCTTCCTGATGCTTCTGTGCGAGTCATAATTTGATTTGAATCCACAAGAAACTAGAGCTCCAGCATACCTCTGACAGGAGCACCATCCATTAACTCAAATTTAGCTAGTGTCTCAGTTTCAACATGCGTATTGGCCCCTGATCCAGTTGATTCTCGGCGCCTAATCTCAAGGTCCATATTCTTAATTTTGATCCTCACAAGAAGAAAATATATCTTGCCAATAATAACATCTTTCAGGTGATACCTGCAAAATTCAAAAGTCCAATTAGAAGGATATATTCTCTTTTAAGCTACAACCAGTAGAATGCCACCAACACCTATTAACCACAACGGCATCAATTGTGGACCACAGATCAAAATGCATAAATCTCAATCCAGGTCAAGCTAAAGATGGTATGAAATAACCGTAGTCCACAATCAAAGCACTTGTATATTTCAAGCCTGACTATTGGTTGATGCCTGATCAAGAGGCCAACAATCTTGGAAAGACAATCAAACCTAGTTACAAGATATGTCCAACTCACTTGCTTTTATTGTACTCAAATTCAATGTGTAGGCAATCTTCGATTCCGACTTCCATCTGAACAAGGAATAAGAGTAAGGATAAAGCTTAAAATAATTACTCACTAAGACCAACTGTTTTGCAGTGCTTTTGGCAAATGTGACATAAATCTAAAGCAGCTAACATCAAATGAAAGGAAGCTAAGAGTTAGTTTCACGTTTGTTACTTATACCCAAAGGAAAACAGCCAAAGAAATTACAAAGGAAGGTTGAGATAGCAAACACAAAATGAGATAGGAATTCATTTTTGCATGTATTCCCGACAGAAATAAACACCAAACCTCACCTTGATGCTATTATTAATTGACGGAGGTGGTGTATAGTTGCGAACCTGAGGAATAGAAAAAGACATCAAGAAAAGGAAGAGATGATAAATTAGAATAGTGTAGCAAGTATAGTTAATGAAAAGAACACGACATTTGTGACATTTTAATCTTCCAAAACTGTCACACCTTGAATCTATAGTATTTCAGTCCTGCTTTTGGCAGGATTACACAAATTCAATCATAAGCTTACAGAATTTCACATCATCAATCATAGGTACTAATGGAAAAGAGAGAGTGTTTGTATGAGGAGAAAGATCATAGAAAAATTTTACCACAAAATCTTGGTATTCAACTACACTTCCACCATAACCACGGCTGACAGTCACTTTCAGAACATACCTACATAAAGCACATACACACCATGTAAAATGAGTTTTCAGCCATAATAAATACATCAATTTATCCTGCCGACTTTCATACAGCTTATAGTGAAGTAGTTTTCAGGTTCAACATGATTATTCTGACCTGAAACGTTTGATTGTTATTGGCATTCCACTTCCCATGTCACAGTATGGAGAGGCTAAAAGAGAATGGCAGAAGTGCCGCTTTTCTTATTTATTAATAAATTACATAAGCAAATTACTTAGGAGATAATTGAACGTGTAAAGACTATTATTTTACTTCTAGGCAAGATTACACATAAGCAGGGCTGAAAGATATGTAAAACTACCCAAAGTTTATGTCCATGCTGTTTCATATGGTAAACCAATTTATAGAGGCTACAACATAGCAAGGTGAACTGGAAGCAGGATTAAATTGTCCAACAGTGTATGACCAAAGTAAATCATTTAAAATACAGAAACATTATCAAAAAAAATGATAGGCACATAGATTTCCCTGGAAAACTTTAAGATGAAATCATAAACATACCTTAGCCTTACATTCACCCCATTGTATGTCTCATATGGCATTTCAACAGTAGAAAATTCAAATGGGTATGTTTTTCTTTCATATATTTCTCCAGGAACATCCAATTCGCGGACTGCAAACAAGACGATCAAAATCACAATAAAGATAAACAGTCAATGAATTAATTTCAAGTAACTTAAAAGCAGAAACTCTACCAATATTTGGATTTTTAAGATTATAAAAGAATAATAGCAAAAACATTTTGAGGTTAACTTTCATATTTTCTTGCCCATAGTGTTAAACGATATGCAAATACACTGTTCCATGCATCTAACTCATAATCACAAAGAACAAATGGAAAGAAAAAGTATACTCACCAAGGGAAGTAAAGTCATAAAAATTGCCTCTGTCAAAGTACATCTCTGGAAAGCGAAACAAAATTACAAAATTACCATCTCCATTTCAATAGATAAGAAAGGAAAACATCTCTTAAGGCAGATGAGCCACAAAATATTGAACACTGAACAATAACAGCAGATCTTTGACACAGGATAACAAATGAATTATGTACTCCCTCCATTGCCCATTACCCAAAAATCTCTCAGTCAAATCAACTATGAAACAAGTGATGAGAAATAATCGTATCAGTAGCAACAAGTGCGGGCAAACAATGGATATGTAGCAACAAGTGCAGGCAAACAATGCATATTTAACAAAGGACAATAATACCAAAAATAAAATATATAGGTAAAAGGGCCCCAGGACTCCCATCTCTTGTTCTACCAAAAATGTACTACAATGAGAACTCACCAATCTGACCAAGGAGTTCAATTTTCACACCATTGTGTTCAACCTTTTTCCCCAGTACAGGTTCTATAGAAATCTGAAAATTAAATGAACAGAAATTTTCAATCATCAACATCCAAACAAAGAACATCTGGAAATGTATAATGCTGTAACCCTCAACATTCAAACTACACTATCAAACAAATTACCTTCCCAGAGATATTTTCTTGACTCTGAAAAAGTGGAACCATGATTGTTTGGCCATTTTCCTTCTTCAGAGGAACCTTTGAATACACACATATTGCAACACACTCATCACCATTAGCAGAGTGAACATTGTAAATCAATATCAATACTTTCACAGATTTCATACAGCAAGCAAATATAGAAGTACGCAAACACAACCACATCAACTTCAAAATTACCTGCTTGCGATTTTTTCCATCAGCAAATGTAATTGAAATATTGCAAGCTGGTTTGAAAGCTCCAATGAGATAATTCTGATAAAAATAAATGCATAAATAAACCATCAATTTTACCTACAAAAACACCGACCAAATAACAAGAATTTGCAGCCATGCTCATATATCTTACCATGTTTGCTCACAATCTAGTGCTGATTACAAAAACCCCTTCAATTGCAAAATAAAACACCTGGAAAACCCAAAAGTTACTTTCAAATTCAAAACAACACTCTGATTCAACAAATTTGAATCCTTTAAAACCCTAATAATATGCAAATACTCGCAGACTTGCATTATAAGTTCTTAATTTAGTTACAAATATTTAAAAGTGAATCTAATACCTCCAAAATGGCCCCGGATTAAAGATTGTTGATTAGGATCAAATAATGAAATCTAAATAAACAAATGAAAAGTAATTGAAAGATCTCTATACCTTAGGCAGTTAACTGAAAAGTGATCGAGGGAGGAAAAAAAAAAGGCCTAATTTGCCCGCAAATCGAGATTTGTTTAAACGGTTGATAGTTTCATCGATGTAAAATATACGACACTTAGGAAGCAACAGAAACGAAGACTATTACTGCCGCTGGGTTTCCTAAACGCATCGTCTAGCTGGGTCAGGCGTGCAGCGCACGTGATATACGGAAGGGCTAATATCTTCAAAACCCTTTTCCTTTTGATTGAATTGTAAATTTATCCCTTTTGTTTCCTGAAGAGATCCGTCGACAATGGATAATTGTTCAAATTAAAATTTTAACCCTCTACTCCTTTTAAGATTCAGACTCGTTTAGTCATTCAAATAACACTACTTAAAAACTAATTACCCAGGCCCATGAGTCTCTCAAAGCACTTAAAATAAAGAAAAAATTATCAGTCATCCACATTAATTTCACCATGTTATTAAAAAGATTATAAAAGTTTGAATTTGTTTAATTTTTCATCCTAACTTATAACCATCCAATAAAATGACATAATTACTCCTTAATATTGATAAAGCAAAAGCAATACAAATTATAGTAATAGGTATTCTGTAAGAGCGATTCTTTCTTTTTGGTAGATGATTAATTCATATTGCAAACATAAGCTAAAAATTTCAATAAATTAAAATTTTTATAGTACTTTTTATAACATATGATAAACTTAAGGTGGATGACTGATAATTTACCCAAACTAAATGATGTTTTCAAAAATAACAAATAACCCTTGAAAAAGTCCAAATTACTCTTGGACGACTCTAAATGATATTTTTTCACTCTAAAATGAGTGATAAAATGCTGATTAATGTTTTATGTTATTATGTACTTTTACCTTAAAAGGTTAGTTATTTTTATGGTAACTTCACTATTTTTGTTTGAGCTCATATTAAGCCAATTTTAAATGTTAGATATTTTAGTAGATTTAGCTATTAAATTGTGACCAATTGACCTTTGGCCGAGTGGTATAACCCATGAAAACATTGGTTCCAGTCCCTATATTATAATATGGGAACTTAATTCTCTTTTTCGGTCATGAACTAATCAAGTGGAGGCAAGTAAACAATATCATATTTTGTGAAAGCTAGTAATTACAAATGGTATTAGAATTGAATTTACCTCACAATGTGGGCCAATTGAACCCATTTTGGGTATAGTTAATGCATATGAACCATGTGACGGTTGGGCCTTATTGGGTGATAAACAATCTTTTTGTCTAATACTGGAGCTCCTAACACCCCTTTAAATCTCTTATGAAATCTCACTTAATATATTCATGGCTCTTTCTTTAGTTAATTTATTTCATCATTGTTTTAAAACAATATTGAGTTTATAGAATAAAAAGTAATTATATCATAAATTATGATTTAAAGATAGTAAGGTTTATGATTCGTAGGTGTAAAGACGCTAGTTTAGTTAAATTCATATTTATTTATTTTGATGTAATTTCTATTAGTAAAAAAAAACCATTGTTTAAAAAAATGAAGTTTTATAAAGATTTTAAAAGCCTACAAAAATATTTCTCTTTGTCTAATTGGGTATCATTCCCTCACTTTCATCATTTTCTTTCTCTTGATTATTGAATAGCCACATTTTCACTTTCTAGTGCATTTTCTTATCCACCACTATTATACAAATTTATTACTTACATCATTAACTTAATGCACCCATCCTCCATATTTGTGATCTTTTCAAAGTATCATTATTGACTTGAGCGCCAAAAGATTTTTATTGGCTATCATAATACCAACACCAGCTGATTGAATTCCAAAGATTTTGAACAGCACAACAGTAACAAGAAGTATTTTGATGATTTAATTTTCAGTTCCGGTCAACCATGCTTGCTAGGTTTCTCTTATCTTTTTTTCTGGATGACTTTTAACATATTTTGTTTTTACACTTTGCAACAAATTAATATTTCTTTAACCCGATCGAGTTTTGAAATGTTTGTGTGTAACCATACCTTTATTAAAGGTATTTAGCCTTTTTCTAGTGGTATCACCATTTTATCTCCTATAACGACTTAAACTTAAGACTAACGTTGTGAGAAAAAAACAAGCCTGACAAAACAGTGAGCCTAGAAACTTGGCCGTTTTGACCGAGCCTTCGTCAAGTTTTGAACAGCCGACAATGTCACACTGGTCCCCAACCACTGCCAGAGTCTTCTCACCTTGCCAGTGATCACCTCCAGTCCCGAGAGCTCCCAAATCGCCAGCCACCAACTTCACGTAATCTACAAAACTCACGATTGTTGCAAACCAGCCACCACTACAGTGCCGTCGGCCATTCCGCCTGTGTTGCCCACCACGCTCATGACACTGCCATCTCTCTTGACCCATTTCAACACCATGCAGCCACCAACACAACCGCGGCAGCCACAAAACAGTAACCCCAGCTTGTTTTTTTTTAATCTTCCAGCTGCTTCACCACCGCTGCCACGTCTTTGGCCACAGTTGGCACCACTGGAGTGGGCGTTTTCCGGTTCAGTTCAGTTTTGAACTAGAACCGAACCGAAACAAAACCGATCAGTTCTAAATAATACGAACCGAATTCAAATCGAAATATAGACCGAACCAAACCGAGCAAAAATATTTCTGTTCAGTTCCGTTCGGTTCTAAACTTTGGGTTCGGTTTGGTTTGGACAGCGGCACTGCAGCAGTAACTGAACTAAATAAGCCTCTTCTGGGTCCTCATTTCATTTACTTTCAAAGCCACTGAGTGGCAATGATTCTTTTTTGATCTTTAGAACCGTGATCAACAAAAGGGAACACTACCATAAGATCTTGACCTTCCGCTTCTTGTTCTTTGTTCGATATCCATTTCATATCTAAAGCTAGAAAAGCCTCAAGTGAAGATTAAAATCATGCATAAAAATTGGAACTTTCTCAGATTCAAAAAGAAAAAAAAAAAAAAGGGAAATAATGAACTCCAACTAAATTATGATTGCCTACAATGTTTTGCGTGATTCAAAAGAAAGCAAGCAACTTTCACAGAAAAGAAACGATTTTTTAGAATTCAAGACTTAAACCTTTATCAAACTCAAGAGAGACAAGCAAAGATGGAAAGCAAGAACCTACCTCAAAATTTCCAGAAATGGGGATTATTAGTTTAAAAAACTAACAACAGAACACACTAATCATGTTTTCTTTCAAGCGTGAGATTTTTTTAATCTTTTTTCTAATAAATTAAGAGGAAACAAGACAAAGTAAGAGCACGTTCACCGTTTTTTTTTTCAATAAAAAATACAACTGCAACGCTACATAAAAAATTAAGCATTGACCCAGAAAACACAACACAAACAGCGAAGCACAACAGAGCGATGTCAACGGCTGAACGAGGCTGTGACGGCAATAGCTGAGATTGGAGGCTGAGATGGCGACCGGAGACGGGGAGAGTAAGAATTTGTATAAAAGGTTTGATGAGTCATCAATAGTCTATAAAATAGACTATGTTATATGTATTTCACATTCTTTAAAATTATGAGTTTAAGATATTGAGAGTTCCTAAAAATTATTTTATCTTATTAACTCTTAATTACAGGTGATTTTTAATTTAACGACAATTCTTTCATGGTTACTTCTAACAGGACTAACACATTGAACCTATAAATATTTAAGTATGGAGACCATAAAAATAGGGTTTAAAGAATCTGTAGATTAGGCTCAAGAAAAATATCCTAATCACATAATTAATATTTATTTTAAACTTATTTTGTAAGAAGGAGATTGAATTGTATGCTAAACAAATCTTGTGTTTTTTTTTATTTTTTAAAGATTAACATGCTTGAATCACGTTGTGTTGTAATTATCATCACTATTGATTCACTCCACTGCGTTGTGTGTGTCATTTTGTTTGCAACTAAGCGAGAGACTTGAGTTCCTCTATAAACAAACTAAGTTCTGGAATGCTTAGTCCAAACCTAATTTTTGCCATAATCATTTTAATAGCTTTAGGCATTTACCTCGAAGTTGATCATGGAAGCACTTTATCCTTTTTTTTTTATACAATATTTTCAAAAGAATTCAATACCAAATAACAATTGTGAATATATTAAATCAATAAAAATATAATAAATAATATTGTGGAAGGTCCAAATGGAGTAAAACTAATATATATTAATGACAATTACAGTGTAAAAGAATATTAATTGATAATATTTATGCATAAGAAGAAAATAGAATATTAAAAAAAATCTTATACTAAAATTAAAAAAAAAATTAACTTAATTTCTTCTATCTGAAAATCATGTTTGATCATGTCGGGAACCGGACTTCTCAATCGAACTTAAATCCAACGGCGGCTCCTCTTTTCTTCTACTCCCCTTCAAAAGTCCGTACAATTTTCTAAATTCTCGTACGGTGTGAACACTCTCTCGACACAACAACCCATCATCCATTGGCTGACCCGACCCGTGATCACTCGATTTTGCCCCGACTTTTTCAACTTGTTTGTTTGGTTGGTGTTGTTGTAGTGCCGTTATGACCGATTTGAAGGCCCGGGTGGGGGAAGTCCGATTTGAAATCAAGAGCTCGCCAATCTGGGCCGGACTCAAACTGGACCCGTTTTGAAACCCCTCTTCAACTTGACCGAAAAGCTTGTGATCCTTCACACCCAAGTAATTACCTGCCAAATTCTTGAACGTTGAAAAATCACATAAAGGAAACTCCACTTTAACATCAATCCTCCCAGGCCTCATCATCGCCGTCTGATCATCACCATCACCATCACCAATCCGATCCTTACCATTCATCGTAAACACCAACACGCGTTCCTCCCCACAACATGACGTAACCCCATCCATGAAATTCAACATCCCAGCCGCCGTTGACTTTTCGGAACTCAGTAAGAATTTGTCAATCCCCTCCACCAAAATCAACGACTTAGATTTAGTTTGTAACAAGAGCAACTTCAAGTCGGATACATCAGAGACCGTTGATAAATCAATATCATAAACGTCATAACACAGGAACCGAGCCATTGCCGCAACGAAACTCGATTTTCCCGTACCGGACGGACCGTACAGAAGATAACTCCGTTTCCAAACGCGACCGAGTTTGTTATAGTACTGCTTGGACTTGAGAAACAGTTCGAGATCAGACTTGACCCTATTCTTCACGTCGCCGTCGAGAACCACAGAATCCATAGTCGCCGGATGGGTGAAGGGAATCGATCTCCAGCAGCACCGTCCGTTATCATACAAATTAAAGTGCAGCCTAATCTCTCTTTGTTTCGACTCGTTCTCTTCCGCCACAGAAAGCACGTGCTGCAAATACGGACGTAGGATTCTTCGTTTATCTTTCTTTCTGAATCTCATTGTGAGTTCTTTGACGCCGTTAGTCCAATAAACCCTAGCGCCGAGGAAAGTGTCGACTACTGTCTGGTTGGCGTCAAGATTTAAGATTATATCGTTGCACTTGGAGCCGGTGAAGAGGTTGGTGAATTGGGAGTCTTCGAGGGAAGCAAGAGAGTTGAGGTAAGTTGAAACTTTACCATACAGGAGATTTTCTTGCAAGTTGTTATTTTCGTTGTATTGTGGGATTTTGTATGACTGGTAAACATGGAACCAATCTTCGAAAGATCGATATTTGTTTAATAGGATGTGTAGAAATGATGTTTTTGATAGGAATCGAATGATCAAGATTAGGGTTACGATGGCCAAAACGATCAAAAGAAACATTTTGAACATGTTACTTGAGATGTGAGTAATGGGGTTGTTATTTATTAGTCTGGCTTAAGCCAGCAGCAAGTAACGTTATATATATAAAGAAGATGAGCTCAGAGAGGAAATAGAAACGAAATGAAGTTTTTTTTTTTTTTTTTTGGATTGGCCGCGAATGTATTGGACTGATGATTTTAGATTATTATTTTGTGATGATGATATGTGCATATATGTGCAGTCTTCTTCTTCAATCGTCTTTCTTTGACTGAATCGTTTATTACTAATTAATTTGATTATTAGGGAAATCTTTATTCAATATTTTGCTTAGCTGGCTTGGCTTATCTATTCTTTTAATCTTTGAAAGGAAGGTTGTGTTTATTGTGATCTTAATTTAATTATGATGATCGCATTCACACTTTTCCTTCTTAATTTCTTTGCTAGAACATACTCTTTGAAAGTTGAATCTTCAACATAAGCCCACTGTATGTAAAGCTCCATATAACAAATTGGGAAAATGATTAAAAACACCTGTTGTTTATTGAAATTAATTATTTCTTCATTTATACTTGAAAACTCATCAAACTCTTTCTGCTATTAAAAAAAAAAATTCTTTTTTTTAAATGTATTTTTTATTTTACCTTTAGAAAAGATTAACTAGAAAAAAAAATTCATCAACTTTTGGCACCCTTCCCAAAAGTTAACAATTGATTCCAAATTGTTGTACAACTAATACAACATAATTCAATTGGTTGTATTAACTACATATTGGCCCCCACGTCATTTTTTTATTTTTTTTATCCAACTAATAAATTTATGTCATATTAGTTTGTATAAAATAAATTTATATAAGAATTTATAACTCTATTATCACTCATAGAAAAATTAATCTCAAGTATGATCCTAATAAAATGATAAAAGGTAGAGAGTTGAAAGTCAATAGAAACTTTAAAGTTTGGAGATTTTGATTGAATTTGAAATATATATAAAAAGCGAAAGTTTAATTTATTGCAACAAATAAGGTTTCGATCATTTTCCCTTTATTTTTAGTTTTCAAAGTAAAATATTAGAAAACGATTGAAAACCTATATGAGTCTTTCTTTTTTATTTCTTTTCTATTTAAGGAAAGCCACATGATTTTGAAAAGCTTGAAAAATGACAGTATAGCATTCCAAAAAACACTTCATTTTTTTTTTCTCCGGTGTAATTTTCCGTCTATAAATTTTTATAAGTGATTACCAAAATAAGCCTCGTCTTGAACGAGTAAAATGTGATTTTTTTCAAAGTTTGGTATGAGCTGTTTAAATATTCCATGTGGGCTAACCAGTCAAGAGTCTTCTTAGCAACTTGAATCTAATTAAAATAATCAGTTGGCAAACACCCAGATGTGATGGCAACTCTCCGTTCCGAGAACACAACCATATACCGAGTCAATATGTTAGTTAAAACTTACATAATTCATTAAAATTTTATGTTGAAAATTTTATTATAAAAAATCTCATTTCACGAGTTTTCAAGCAGTTTTATTTGACCGATCATCTAATTTTGAATCATAAATAAAAAAGAATTAAATTTAAAATATTTTTATCCCACTTTTTATAAAGTGTAGATCCTTATAATAAAATTACGCGCATACCTCTTTTATAAATTATGTAAGAAAACTCATTTGACCAAAAATAAAATAAAATTGACGTACAAGAAAACAAACAATTCCTTCACATTATTGAGTCAAAACTTACGCCGTATCATAATAAATAAGAATCATGTGGGTCTATCTTCAATATATATAATTAGGTTTATTAACCGACGGTACAATTAATTATCGATATTGAAATGTGATGGTTTTAATTCATAGGCATCACATATAATTATTGAATCACTAGTTGCTATCAAGCATACATGGATGGGTAATTAGCAAATATCCGTTGTAAAATTGGTGTTTATCAAACATGCAAGATGTTGTGCTTTAAAAAACAAGCAAAAACATAACTAGTTAAAATACGCTTATTGCTCATTAATTGCCATCAACATTCAACAAACGACAACTTCCAATGGCAACGCCAATATGTGATGGTGTCGGCTGGGAATGTGTGAGCTAGTACATGATGTGGAGAAGGCAAAGCTCTTAGTTTTGGGATTTCAAAGGCGGCGGGTTCTTGTTTGCCTCTATTGACGGTTGAATATTTAGTTATTGCACCTTCCTGTTTGCCTCTGTTGACGGTTGAATATTTAGTCAACTGCAATACTGATGTGTTTCATTTGCAATCGTAATTTTTTTTTTTTTGGGGGTCAATAATGATTAGTCGCATTTCGATAAATTGACAAACTTGATTAAATAATAATCTTTTTAATCTCGATTTAGAATTAAAATGCTAATAAATTAATAATTCATTAAGTTTACATAATACTTTTGTTATAATTTTTTTTAAAATTTTTTATATAAGACCCACTTACATATACATTAATAATTAATAAATTTACAACTAAATGAATTTAACATATACTGCTACCTAAAAATCGTTACTCGGCTCAAGAGCATCAATTGCGGATTGCGATTTGGAAGGTACGGATATGTATAAGTGAGGTCAAATGTACATTGAGTCCTTAACCAAGCCTACTTGACCCACAAAAAAATGCCTTGTATAAAGACTAGTAGAGAACCTATAACTACAGAAAGCTTATAAGAGATCTAATCCTGCCCAATTGTCACAGACTAGCAGGATCGATGTCTGCAATCTAGTGGCAATGTCAAGCCCAGGCCCATTAAACCTCTTACAAACTCTAATTTTGTCTTAAGCTTAACCCAATCTTATAAGCCACGTTACTTGGTGGTCAAGTAAGGAAACTCCATCTTAAAATAGTCATGACCTTTTTATCATGGAGGAAAACTAATCTCTTTATGACCAAGATTGAGTAAGATTTCGATTACATTCCTCTTTTCGCAAGAATTCCACCTGTCTCATGGAAATAGGTTTTGCCCAACGAAAGCCTATAAATAAAGTCGTTATTCACCATTCAAGTTCATAAAAATGAGCCTTTACCTTGGCAACCTAGCTTGCAATTCTCAACCATAAACAGCAAACCTAAAACCTGCAATCGCCATTAATAAGAGAGAAAATCTCTCTTTTGATCAAAACTGCCATTTGAAGCCCTATCTTAAGCCATAAGTAAACCCAAACCAAAACAAAATCCATCACCATTCCTTTATTATCATAAAACCTATTCTCATTATGAATAAGCTTGTGTTTCTGATTGTTCATTAATACCAACAAATCCATTTTTTTTTTCACATAATACAATTGGCATATGGGGATAATGTAGTCATCAAACCATTCTATAATCACATTTAGTACCAAAAACACATCAAGAACCCCATAATCACATTTTTTTGTCACCAAAACCCTCAAACACCTTCTATAAAATCAACATGATAATTAAGGTTTTCATTATGTCACAGCCATATCAATCCTAGGCCACCAACACAAGATTCTTTGTTATTCACTTTACAACAACTACTCATGCCCCACCATTCTTAGTAAGAATCTTTTTATTCCAAAAAAGAGCCTAGTCACTGCAAGTTAACAAATGAGAAGTCAAAGTAGCAGTAGGTATATTTGGGCTATACCAAAGCTTGGATACATCCTTGGACTTTACTCTCCAGACCATACAATAGTAGACCAAACCCAAATTTCAATCTATCCCAATCTTATCTTGCCGAGGCGACCTTCTAGCCAATTCTAAAGTGACATGTGGCCTAGTGATATTCCTATCCAAACCATATTGTATACGAGATTTCCGTAAAATATGTTTGAGTAGTGCTTGTCTCTTCTTGAAATTAAATAATTAATATTGACTTAGATCTCATTTCAAATATTTTATATTTGTGAAAAGAAGCCCTAGTGTAACATTCTCGTATGGCAACAATAAATTATTTAACATCTGTTGACCTAAAAGTTTTATACAAATCTTAATTTTGATGACAACAAATCACATATCAAGGATAAAATGAGAATTTTTTTTTTTAAATCTCCCTATCTCTTGAAGGAAAAAGATTATTCATGTGAAATCAAGATAAAAAAATTCAAGAACAAATTAAGTTCATCAAGTAAAGATCAAACATTAAGGATACTATTTTACATGATTTTCTCAATTGTTTTTTTTAACTAGTATAAATGAGTGTGTGCATAATTAAATATTTAAAAGCATAAAATTTATCATGATCATGATATTTAAATTTTTTTTGTTTCCATAAAATATGTTTTCTATACTTGAATAAAAATGGAGGTTAAATGTTTTATCAAAATAAATTTCTTTTGAAAAACACTACAAAAGTTTTTATAAGTCTAAAAATATTGAAAGTACTTATGGTCTTAATGATATTTATGAAGATTAGATAAATGACATATTTGTTATGTTTCAAAACCTTTATAGGCACTTTTGAAACAAAGTTCCAAAAATAGGGATCAAAATATAAAATTTGTAAAGGCTGGCCTGGAAAAGGTGGCTACTGCTTTACAATTCGTTGAGCTACTGTCTCGAAATGGCAAATGATTTTGCACCCACTATCCTAAAATTTCTTCGATGGTCAAATGACACATCAACAAATAGTTAATCGTTTTCTTTATATTAGCTTAAATTAACATACTTAAAAGAGCAACGGCTAGCTTTTGGAGGGATCTATATAAACCCAACTCTAAAACGACTTTTTCAAGGTCTGAATGAAAACTTCATTATTCTTAATATTATTGAGCTTTCATTTTCTTTCTTCACAAATCCATACATCATCGAGCTATGTTTTGCTTATACACTCTTGTGAGAGTTGTAAGGGATACATTCATTGTTATAATAGGTTTTGACGCTCTTAGGTTTTTATTATTGACATCATTGTGTCAATAATATTGTCATTTATTTATTCATTTATTAGGAATTTGTCTATCTTGGGTATTTATTAGATTAGATTATGTGAAATATTAGAGAATACTTTTAGAGGCATAAAAAAATAAATTGTTGTAAATATAGGATTTCATATCAAAAAGTTCCAAATAAAGGTGATTGCTACATTGATAAATGTATCAAGTATTTATGGAATATTGGACTATTAAAATACTAATAGGTTTTGGGCGAAAATCTACAAATATATAAAGGGAAGTATTTTACATATTGAAGCAATTGAAGACATATAGTATTTTATATCAGAGAAGCAGGCAACGAAGATAACAAAGAGAAACCTTATTTGGCTGCATATGATGTTTCATATACTCATAGAGTTTTAGTCTTTGAGTCTTCTTTATATCAAGTCTTTCATTAGATATTCTTTGATGATTACTTTGGTCTACTCAAGATTGAGGGGTCATTTGTTGTGCTAAGGGGATCTTAAGGAAGTAGTAAACATAATTGAAGATGAGTGGTGCTCTTTGAGTAAGGTCATCTAAGTTAGATTTAACAAGGTGGCGACAATAGTAAAAAGGAGATTGAAATTTTGTAAGATTTTAATAGGTTGTAATTTTTTTCATTACTTAGTTAATTGCTTAATGTCTGAGCATGGTCTCATGAATGTAGGATTTTGATTCAAACCACGTAAAAATCTTTTGTGTTCTTTACTTTTTACAATTTACTGTTTCTAATATATTTGATATAATTAAGGTGAATGAACAATAATGTGAACATTGCTATAAATAGTGATGATGATCATTACTATAAAACAATGACTAGTAGATAGTATTGTGTGAACAATAACTCATAAACAGTAACTACAAGTAGTATTGAATGAATAGTAATATATGAATAGTGATTTTAGAATTAATTAATTAGATTAATTTATTTTTTTGGGTTTTAACTTGTGTATACTTGTTAAAGTGGATCTAAGTTCTTAACAAGACACCTTTAAAGTTAATGCTCCTAAAGGTTGTTCAACCTTGAGAGTTAAAAGTTAACTTATGAAAAGGTCACTATTGTTGTAAAGACCAAGGCTTAGGACATAGAATGCTATATGTTCATCAAGCTCGGTTAGCTTAGAGGCATAGATATAATATGACATCGTCGATCCAAGTAAAAATCTAAATGAAATATTCTTTTTTTTATAATAATATATTGCTACATTTATTGTTTAAATGCAAAACATCGATATTAAGGGAAGTAAACAATGCAAAACTAGTGCATAAATTGCACTCTAACAAATTCCCCCACACCAAGATGATGCTTGTCCTCAAGCATATAACTCAAGATTAATCTCAAATTTCCACTCAATTCTCATCTCAACTCATCCAAAAACAATTTTAAGCAAGCATACCTCAAGAAATTAAGTCGTTCAACGTTCGAGAGACAAGGATTTTAAAGCATAGAATTTCGTAAGATAGAATAAGAACATTCAACCACCAAGAAGATCCATTCAAAACTCAAGTGCAGCAAGATTTAATAGCCCTCTCAATAACTTCACTCCATGCACTCAAAGTGTTTAGGGTGTCATTTATCCACTCAAATCAAATCAAAGAATGCTATTACCATAAGCTTGCTCATATATCACATCTCAATCCACAAAACATGAATAAAATGCAAAAATCTAAGGGTCTTAAAAGGGTTGTAATGGGGTTAAATTGGAGAAATGAAAAAGAAAGGTTTATGAAAGAAAAAGAGATCAAAATGAGAAGAATGAACTCATTGAATGAACTTATGATATCAAAATGCTTATTTCTACTCAAGTCACCAAGAATGTAAAAAAAATTTTTTCGATTTTTCTTTTTCTTTTTCTTTCTTTTTTTTTTTCTTTTTTTTTTCTTTTTTTTTCTTTTTTTTTCTTCTTTTTTTTCTTTTTTTTTGTTTTTGATTTTTTTTTGAATCAAACAAAAGAAACGAACCTTGCACAATTTAATTCAAGCATAATGCTTGTTGATCTAATTGAGAAACTTTAATACAAGGTAGAAAAAGCAACAAAATATATCCACATAATGAGTCCAAAAATCTCCTTAAATTGAGGCTCAAAAAGAAGAAAAATGGTTAAGTCGACGGAGAGAATTAGATGGGTAATGGTTAAGGCTCAAACAAAGGTAGCAAATAAAGGTCTTCGGGTAGAGAAGGAAAAAAAAATGCGAGAATAGAAAAATGGAATATGGTTTGCCCTTATCATTTTAATGCATAAAATCCCGTAATGTGGCTTCAACATGCATAACAAAGCAAGTTCTAGAATAAACAAAGTAGGATTGATATTCACATAACAAAAATAATTAGAGCAAAGTGGTTGCTCATAGGCTCAAATCCTCACAAAGTTGGTAAATTTGCCATCAAATCATGTACACTCTTCAAATGAATCAACCATCAATAGTGGTGTAGAATGAGAAGAAGGTATGAGTGAGATATAAAAGGAAAGGTAAAAATGATAAGAAGTGAGAAAGATGTATGTAGTAATATGAAAAGTGAAAGATAAAATGTGAGTGATGAAAGAGTATGATAGAATAAAAATAGATGTAAATAATTTGAGATAGATGGGAAAAGAGTAGTGAGAGAGAGAGGAAAAGAAAATTAATAATATATGAAGCATACTGCAAAAATCATTTAAGGATGAGTAGAGTGAAAACAATAATTCCAGACATCAATAATGCAAAAATCCCTCCCCCACACTAAGAACTGACATTGTCCCCAATGTAAGATAATCAAAGCTCACATAAAAATTAAAGCGTAAGGATAAAAGATTAAGGGCAAAAACTTCCCTGAATTGTGAGCTTTGATCCTCATAACGTCTATGGGCTTGGCGGGAATGGTGGGATAAATCCCACACTCTTGAAGTATGCGGCCAAATTCTGCTCCATCTTGTCACGGATTTCGATTCACGGGCCTGGAATGCAGGTCGTAGGCTGGTTGCGTTGCGATTGCTGCTCGGCTGGAGCTTGCTTGATGGACGCGGGATGGCACTGATTGTGTTGCGCGCGCGCGCTGGGGCTGCTGGATCTGCGCGTTGCGTGGGCTGTGTTGTGCGCGAGAGCTGGGCTGACGCTGGTGCTGCGTTGCGTTGCGTTGCGCGCGCGGGACTGATGCGCTGCGTGATGGTGATGGCTGGAGCTTGCTGCGTTGCGCGTGGCTGGTTTCGCTGGTGGGACTTCGTTGCGCGCTGCTGGGCTGCGAGACACGGGATGCTGGTGCTTGCGCTCACGGGATGGTGCGTTTTCCGGCGGGCTGGTTTGCTGCTGGTGTGCTGCAAGCGGCTGGAGAAGAAAACAAGTTCTGGAAAATTAGGGATTTTGTGAACAGTGAATAGTGAACAGTGATTTTCGATTTTTGGTTTTTTTTTAATAAATAAATAAATAAAAAGAAAGAAAGGAACGAAAAAAGAAAAAGAAAAAAAAATAATAAATAATTTTTTTTTTTTATAGTGATGAATCACTTTGAGACACTAAAAATTTCAGAAGTACTTTTCTAATAAGTACATGGGCACGCCTTATAAAAAATTTTCTTCTGACCAAAATAAGCAAACACATTAAATTTCAGAAGTACTTTTCTATTAAGTACGTGGGCACGCCTTAAAACTATGTTACTTTAAAAATTACAGAAGTACTTATTAGCTAAGACGTGGGCACGCCTTATCAAAAATTTTCTTCTGACCAAAATAAGCAAAATTTTTCTTTTTTTTTTGAATCAAAATTAAAAGAAGATATAACAAAAACCAAAACAAACAAATCATTTGGGTTGCCTCCCAAAAAAGCGCCTTTGTTTTATGTCTTTGGCTAGACACATTTATGCATCAATCTCCATAATTGGGACTCTCGAGAGCCACATCCTCCACAATATTCACCGAAAAATCTTCATAAAAAGGTTTTAAGCGATGACCATTAACCTTAAAAACTTTGTCAGAGGTCGGGCTCCGAATCTCAACTGCACCATAAGGAAAAACATTAGTAACAATAAAAGGTCCAACCCAACAAGAACGTAATTTACCCGGAAAAAGTTTAAGCTTAGAATGAAAAAGAAGAACTTTTTGACCAACAGAGAACTCCTTTCTCAAAATCATTCTATCATGAAATGTCTTCGTCTTTTCCTTGTAAAAAATTTCCTGCGCTATAGGGTTAATAACATCCACAGAAAATACCGAATGTTCCTCACTAGGATATTTCATGGCATCATTCATATTGAATTCTATAACCTCTCCATCAAACTCCATAGTGAGAGTCCCTTTATGTATATCCATTTTAGTCCTAGCAGTCTTAAGAAAAGGTCTTCCTAGCAAAATTGGGATAGAATTAGAGGAGTTATCATCTTCCATATCAAGTACATAAAAATCAGCAGGAAAAACCAACTCATTAACTTGTACTAAGACATCTTCTAATACCCCATCAGGATATGCATTAGACCTATCAGCTAGTTGAATTATCACACAAGTTTCTTTTAATGGACCAATATTCAAAGATGAATAAATGGAACGAGGCATGACATTAATAGAAGCTCCTAGATCTAACAAAGCCTTTTCAACTCTAACACTACCAATTTTACAAGGGATAGTAAACATACTTGGATCCTTGCACTTAGGAGGTAGTTTCTTTTGAAGAACTGCTGAAACATTCTCCCCCATGTAAACTTTTTCATCTCCTCTTAATTTTCTCTTGGAGGTGCACAGTTCCTTAAGGACTTTAGCATATCGAGGTATTTGTTTTATAGCATCTAATAAAGGAATATTTACCTCAACCTTGCGAAATGTCTCAAGGATGTCTTTCTCTTGTTCCTCCTTCTTGGATTTTGCAAATCGGCTTGGAAAAGGAGGAGGTATCACAATAGGTAGGGGTTTCGCTTTGGTGGGTTGCGCATCTTGAGATTTAGGTATCAATTCATTCTTCTCAAGCTCATCTTCTACATGCTTTGTCACTTTCTTACTAGACTCTTGCAACTCCTTCCCACTTCTAAGGATGACAGCACTAACGTTTTGCTTTGGATTCACCTCAGATTGTGAAGGCAATCTTCCTAATACTTGAGACTCCAGACGGCTTACTGTAGTCGCCAATTGACTCATTTGGTTCTCCAAGTTCTGAATGCTTGTTGTAGTTGCCTGCTGAAATTGTTGAGTGTTAGTCGCAAGTGATTTAACAATTTCTTCAAGAGATATACCTGACTTGGAGTTTGACTGTGGAGGTGTTGGTTGTCTTGGTGGATACTGTTGTGGGAATCCTGACGGCCTAACGCCATAGCTGAAGTTCGGATGATCCTTCCATCCCGGATTGTATGTTTGTGCATAAGGATCATACCTCCTCTGAGGCATGCCTGGAAATCCTCCAACTGCATTGGTTTGTTCAACGGGTTCTTCTTGAAGTGTAGGACACATATCAGTTGAATGACCCATATTGTAACAAATACCACAAGTCTTCACCTGTTGCACATTACCTACAACAAACTTTTCCACAAGAGAAGTGAGTTTATCTAAACGTTGTTCAACAGAAGAAATATTTACCTCATTCACATTCCTTAAGGTGGCATCTTGTCTGCTGCCAAATTGTTGTGCATTGGCAGCCATATTTGATATCAACTCCCTTGCTTGAGTAGGAGTCTTGTTCACCAACACACCTCCACTAGCAGCATCTATCATACTCCTATCCATCAATGATAGTCCTTCGTAAAAATATTGAATAAGAAGTTGATCAGAAATCTGATGCTGAGGACAACTGGCACACAATTGTTTGAATCGCTCCCAATACTCATACAAAGTCTCCCCAGGAAGTTGTCTGATCCCACAAATATCTTTTCTGATGTTGGCAGCTCTTGAAGCAGGAAAGTACTTCTCGAGGAACTGCTTCTTCAAACCATTCCACGTTGTAATCGATTCAGGAGGCAAGTAGTACAACCAATCTTTAGCTAGCCCATCTACAGAGAACGGAAAAGCACGCAGCTTAATCTGCTCTTCAGTCACGCCTTGTGGCCTCATACTTGAGCACACAACATGAAACTCCTTGAGATGTTTATGAGGATCTTCACCTGCAAAACCATGAAACTTGGGTAATAAGTGAATAAGACCAGACTTTAATTCAAAATTTACCTCCAAGTCTACATATTGAATGCAGAGTGGTTATTGATTCAAGTCTGGCTCAGCTAACTCTCTAAGAGTTCTTTCTACAGGTGCAGGTCTATCCATCACTTGTTCTTCTGAATCGCTAGATGATTCAACTAAATCAGGCACCGTATCTGTTTCAGAAAGCAAAGGCGACGAGGATCGTTGCTTAGCTCGTTTTGTCTGCTGTCTCAGTTGGCGAGCTGTCTTCTCAATTTCAGGATCAAACGAAAGTGTACCTGTACGAGAAGAACGAACCATACACCAAGTAAAACGTAAAAAGGATTAAATAAATGACACCAATCCCCGGCAACGGCGCCAAAATTTGATGGGTGTCGAAGCCAACAAAAATAAATTCCTACTCTAAATAAATTGTGTATAGTGATTGAGCAGGGTCGTGTCCACAGAGATCGGTAATTATTTAAATCCTTTTGAAACGTAAAACGTAAAATGGGGGAATTGTTGACAATAATAAAAATCAAATTAAAAATAACAAGAATGCAAATTAAAGTTGTAATTCAAATTGGAGAAAGCTCTGGTTGAAGGAATTAACTCAGCTTGATTCGACTACTGATCATTGATTCAAATATAGATGATTATTACTCATGAATAGACTGGTTATAGCTATTGAGACCCTCTAATAGCCAATCTCTCCTTAACTAGTCGATAACCAAGGTACGACCATTGGTTATTTCCCTAATCAATAGACAACCCTAGATACGATCATAGAATTTAATCAATTGACAGCCTGAAAAACCAGAGAGACCCAAATCCTAATCAACACATATGATGATTCATTTAAATTAGATTGTTTATTCTCACAACACAACTCTCTGCTATGTTATTTGTCACAAGCATTAAATTCTTCATACGATGAATCCTTTAATTGACAATAGATTAAGTTGATAATTAAATAGTGGCCAATTACCTAATTAACAAACATAATCATGAAAATAATTTAGAGAATAAACAAATACCCAAAAAGCAATAAAACAATTAAAGCACAAGAAAGATCTCACAGTAGTGATGAATCAAAGCTTCGTTATCCTTCAACTAGAAAAATAGGTTTAGTTCTTCATAGAGAGAAGAGAAAAATTAAATCTAGGGTTTCTTTCTTTTTCTCCAATCCAAAAAATCCCCCTTTTTTCACAATTGATTCCTCCCTTAAATACTCTCTCTCTCTTCTCTTTTAGAGTTCTATTTAAAATAAAATACTAATATCTAAAATATTAAATTCGTAATTACAAAAATAGCCAAAAATATAAAACACGTTAAACTAAAAACTGCAGGTCCGCAATTGACAGCACGCGCCCACGCCTTGTCAACAAAGTTCTTCTGCCGCTCATAATTTCTCCAAGGGAACAATCATCCCTAAACATCATCTTGTAGCTCAATTTTATCACCAATCAATAGAATTGCACCTACAAAAGTAAATCACAGGTAAATCACTATTATTAAATGCAAAACATCGATATTAAGGGAAGTAAACAATGCAAAACTAGTGCATAAATTGCACTCTAACAGGCAATTTGGTCATTTTATATTATAAGGATAAAATAGTCCAATAAAATTTATCTTAAAGGAACATTAATGGTCAATGTTGCTTATAAGGTGAATTAAAGCACCTTACAAGCAAAACAACTGCATTTCAACATTCATAATAGACTCCAAAGACAAGTGAAGGGCATATGATCACTCAATGACTGAAATGATGTCGATTGGCAGCGTTTTGGTTTTAGTTAAATTGAAGTAACCACGTGATCAAGCTCGTGAATACTTAAGTGAAGCCAAGTACGTTATAATGGCCTCTTAGATACGTGTCAAGCATCTGTGCATCTTGGGTTGCTAAAGTTGATACATGTCAAGCATCTGTTGCTAGTTTATAAGCTGGGTTTCAGAGTGTTTGAGGGATTATTCTAGAGAGTTATAGCAAGAGAATCATAAAGAGAAAGATGAACCTTGCTCTCTGTAGTCTTAGTAGCATAGCTCTGTAATTCAATCTTTGAATTATCAATGAAAGCTTGCGCAATGGCTTCACCCATGGATGTAGGTTTTGTAAAAGATTGAACCACGTATCTCTGTGCGTTTACTGTGATTAGATTTGCTATCTGCTCTCATTTCGTTGATTTGTTTAGATGTTGTTGAATATGAACTGCAAATCAGTTTATAGTCAAGTGCGGCAAGTCGGTTGAAGATTTGTCAACACCACGACATGTCGGTTGACAGTCCTGAGATAGCTATATGACAAGGATACCGTGTCATCTGTGTATGCAAAGAAGGCATGTGGTTTGCACGTGATTCGCTTAACCAAAACGGCTGCCTGAACTGTCGTTTTGTTACTTAGAATATCAGAGATGGAGACACGTGTAAGAAGGCTTATCAGAAGTCTGTTAAGCCGTTAATTAGCGCGGGAAGCTGCTGCTCTTCGTCACTGAACACAGGGGAACTTGCTGGTGTTTGATCGAGCAAGAGCTTGTATATATAGCTAGATACTCAGGAATAAAGTCAGGGGTTGTTGGTTGTTATATTCTTTGTAAAAGCTTGTTCTCTGTAGACAATCGATTCAATAAAACTTGGATTCATTCTTTCACAATGGACGTAGGCTTCCATAGCCGAACCACTATAAGCTTTCTATGTATTGTTCTTTCTTATTCTTTTAATCTTTTCATTGATTAGCTTTTGTTGACTGGGCTGTTATGACATCCATTAAACTGAGTACAGATTGATTAGTTTTAGATTCAAGAACCATTCTTGAGTGAGTCTTGGGGAGCCATTATCAGTTCTTTACTGGTATTTGGCACAACAAATTGGTATCAGAGCCACTCTATGAAATTCTTGATCTAAAGATGACTGGTCCTAAACTTGAAGTAGAAAAGTTTATTGGTGAAAATGACTTTCACCTATGAAGACTCAAGATGAAAGCACTACTAGTACATTAAGGCCTAGATGAAGCCTTTGCCGAAATCACATCATCCAAGAAACCAAGGAAGATATCAGAGGATGATCTTCCAGATGTGCTTGATAGGGCTCATAGTGCAATTATCTTAAGTCTCGGAGATGGTGTACTCAGAGAAGTGGGAGGAGAGACAACTGTTGCTGGATTGTGGAAGAAGCTTGAAGACTTGTATACCAAAAAGTCCATGGCTAAGAGGTTAGCCACTAAAAAGAAGCTTTACACATTGCAGATGGAAGAGGGTTCATCAATCTCTGATCATATTGATGCCTTTAATAAGATCAATTTGGATCTTGAAGACATTAATGTAAAGATCGATGGTGAAGATAAAGCCATGATTCTGTTGTGCTCTCTACCAAGCTCTTATGAGCATCTGGTTGACACTCTCATGTATGGAAGACAGTCCCTTTCGATGGTGGATGTAAAAGAGACATTGAGCTCCAAGGCTGCAACCAAGAAAGAAGCAAGTCATGGGGAAGGATTAACAGTAAGAGGGAGACCAGAAAAGAGAGAAGGTGGTCAAGGGAAGAAGAAAAGATCCAAGTCCAGACCCAAGAATATGAAGTGTTTTCATTGCCACAAGGAAGGCCACTTCAAAAAGGACTGTCCAGAGAGGAAATATTAAAGCAAATAAACAAAAGAAAAGACTGGAGATGCTGCTGTTGCATTAGAAGGATAAGAATCTGATGGTTATGACTTTGCTGGAGTTCTCATAGTCTCTGATGGTGCATCTAGAGGTAACTGGGTTTTAGATTCTGGTTGTTCATTCCATATGTGCCCTAATAGAAATTTCTTTAAGAACTATGAAACCTATGATGGTGGGATAGTTGTAATAGGAAATGATGCTAGTTGTAGGGTAATTGGCAGGGGCACCATTAAACTGAAAATGCTTAATGGCACAATAAGAGAATTAACAAATGTCAGACATATCCCTGATTTAAAGAGGAACCTAATTTCTCTTGGCATGCTTGACAAAATGAGGTGTGTTATCAAGCTTGAGTCAGGCACTTTGAAGGTGTTGAAAGGGTCCATGGTGTTGATGAAAGGAAACTTAGACAATGGTCTATATGTGCTCCAGGGGTCTATAGTCACAGGAGATGTTGGAGTTTCAAACCAGAATCTAAACAAAACTTTATTGTGGCACTTTAGATTAGGCCATATGAGTGAGAGAGGCTTGAGAGAACTATCAAAACAGGGAGCCTTGGGTGAAGATAAAATAGAGCCCTTGGAATTTTGTGAGGAGTGTGTTCTAGGCAAATCCTCAAGAGTCAAATTCAGCAATGGTGCACATGTTTCAAGAGGGACTCTAGAATACATACATGCTGATCTGTGGGGACCTGCACAGACAACATCCTTAGGAGGTGCAATTTATTTTCTATCTCTGATTGATGACCATTCCATAATGGTTTGGGTGTATGTGCTGAAGAACACAGATGAAGTGTTTGAACAATTCAAAAACTGGAAAACACTGATTGAAACTCAGACCAATAAGAAGGTTAAGAAGCTCAGAACTGATAATGGATTAGAATTCTGCAACAAGAGGTTTGAAGAATTTTGTACCAAGCATGGAATCATGAGGCACAGAACAGTAAGATATACACCTCAACAAAATGGATTAGCTGAGAGGATGAATAGAACCTTAGTTGACAAAGTGAGGTGTATGCTCATTCACTCTAAGCTACCTATGTCCTTGTGGGCTGAGGCTCTGTCAACAGCTTGCCACATTGTGAACAGAAGCCCTTCAACTGGAATTAACTTTAAGACACCATACGAACTTTGGTATGGTAAACCAGTAGATTACTCCAATTTGAAGATATTTGGTTGTCCAGCATATGCTCACATCAAACAAGGCAAATTAGAACCCAGGGCATTGAAGTGTGTGTATTTCTTGGTTACCCTGAAGGGGTAAAAGGGTTTAAACTATGGTGCACAGACATGAAGCCACCAAAAGTAATTATAAGCAGAGATGTGGTATTTAATGAAGCTGAGATGCTCCAACACTCAGTATCCTTAAAAACTACAAATGCAGAACTGAAAGATAAAGATGAGACATCTTATCTTGAGGTGGAGCTGTCAAACTCAAACTAGAAACAGAAATCAAGATCAGAGGCTGGAGACATAACAGACATGGAAATACATGACACTGAGAATGAAACAGCAAGTGATCAAGGGAGATGTGAAGATTATCAGTTAGTGAGGGACAAAGAAAAGAGAGTGATAAGACCTCCTAGAAGATATGCATATGCAGATCTAATTGCATTTGCATTAACAGCAGCACATGAAATAGCAACAGATGAACCTAGAACATACTCAGAAGCTATTAACAGTGATAAGGCAGAAGAATGGATCAAGGCTATGGATGAGGAAATGATGTCTTTGAAAAAGAATCACACTTGGAATCTCATTGAAAGACCAGCAAACAAGAGGGTAGTAGGATGCAAATGGATTTACAGGATTAAAGAGTGAATTCCAGATGTTGAGCCATAAATATACAAAGTCAGGTTGGTTGCAAAAGGCTTCATTTAGAAAGAGGGGGTTGACTTTACAGAAGTTTTCTCCCTTGTGGTGAGACATGCTTTCCTGAGGATCCTGTTATCTCTAGTGGCTGTACAAGACATGCATCTTGAACAGATGGATGTGAAGACTGCCTTCCTGCATGGTGAAATAGATGAGATGATAGTAATGTCACAACCTGAAGGGTATGAGGATCCAGAAAAAAGCTGATCATGTATGTCATCTAAGGAAGTCACTGTATGGATTAAAACAGTCTCCAAGACTGTGGTATCTAAGGTTTGACAAGTTTATGTCAGATCATGGTTTTTAAAGGAGCAGCTTTGACTGCTGTGTTTACTTTAAAACCATAGAAGGTGGTGACAAGATCTACCTGCTGCTCTATGTAGACGACATATTAATAGCTTGTAAGGAGGTGAAGTTCTTCAATGAATTGAAGCAGCAGCTGAGTAATACATTTGAGATGAAGGATCTAGGTGCTGTAAAGAAGATCCTCAGAGTTCAACTAAAGAGAGACAGGAAGAATGGTATCCTAAGCCTAACACAGCACAAATACATCAAGAAAGTACTTGAGAAGTTCAATATGGATATATGCAAACCAGTACAGACACCACTGCCCTCTCATTTCAGACTGTCCTGCCAACAGTGTCCAAACTCTGATGCTGAGAAGGCCGAAATGAATAAATTTCCATACTCAAGTGTTGTTGGATGTTTAATGTACGCAATGGTCCTGACTAGGCCTGATCTCTCTCACTCTCATGCAGTGAGTGTGGTAAGCAGGTATATGGCTAACCCAGGGAAGGATCATTGGAGGGCTGTTGTGTGGATCTTAAGATACCTTGCTGGTACAACTGGTTATGGTTTGATCTATGGAGCTGAGAAATATGCAGAGGTTAGTGTGGAGGGTTATGTAGATTCAGATTATGCTGGAGATCTGGATAAAAGAAGGTCCTTAACAGGCTTTCTGTTCATGCTTAATGGATGCACCATAAACTAGAAGGCTTCACTGCAGAGTGTTGTTACTCTATCAACAACTGAGGCAGAATACACAGCGGCTGCAGAGGTAATCAAAGAAGCTATCTGGCATAGAGGGATGGTGACAGAACTGGGATTTGAACAAAAACAAATCACAGTTTATTGTGACAGCCAAAGTGCTATATGTCTAAGTAAGAACCAGATTCACCACGAAAAGACCAAGCATATTGATTTCAAGCTTTACTTTGTCAGATTGGAAATATCAAAGGGTGTGATTAAGATGGCTAAAATACACACTGATAGCAACATTGCTGACATGCTTACCAAAGCTGTACCAGGAGCTAAGTTTGAGTTCTGTTTGAACTCAGCTGGCATCTGGAGGATATAGACTGCAGGAAAGAAGTGGAAGGGTGAACATGAGGAATGGATGATTTGAGCTCAAGGTGGAGAATGTTGAATATGAACTGCAAATCAGTTTATAGTCAAGTGCGACAAGTCGGTTGAAGATTTGTCAACACCACGACATGTCGGTTGACAGTCCTGAGATAGCTATATGACAAGGATACCGTGTCATCTGTGTATGCAAAGAAGGCATGTGGTTTGCACGTGATTCGCTTAACCAAAACGGCTGCCTGAACTGTCGTTTTGTTACTTAGAATATCAGAGATGGAGACACGTGTAATGAAGGCTTATCAGAAGTCTATTAAGCCGTTAATTAGCGCGGGAAGCTGCTGCTCTTCGTCACTGAACACAGGGGAACTTGCTGGTGTTTGATCGAGCAAGAGCTTGTATATATAGCTGGATACTCAAGAATAAAGTCAGGGGTTGTTGGTTGTTATATTCTCTGTAAAAGCTTGTTTTCTGTAAACAATCGATTCAATAAAACTTGGATTCATTCTTTCACAGTGGACGTAGGCTTCCATAGCCGAACCACTATAAGCTTTCTGTGTATTGTTCTTTTTTGTTCTTTTAATCTTTTCATTGATTAGCTTTTGTTGACTGGGCTGTTACGACATCCATTAAATTGAGTACAGATTGATTAGTTTTAGATTCAAGAACCATTCTTGAGTGAGTCTTGGGGAGCCATTATCAGTTCTTTATTGGTATTTGGCAAAACAGATGTCTTTGTTACATTTTCTTTGTGTTAATTGGATTGATATTTGTAACATGATATTGGATAAAATAGATAAAAAATAATAATGGATATCTTCATCAATTAATAATTTATTTATTTTTTTGGTTACTAAATATTCGTTAGTTCATTAGGTTTTTAGGGATGGCAATGGGGTAAGGTGGGGATGAGGAGGCCTACCTCATTCCCCATCCCATTAAAAATTTTGCTTCCATTCCCCACCTCATTCCCCAATAAATTTAGTGGGGTGAGGATATGGAATCTCCACGTGGGGGATGGTTTTCCCATCATCGCCCCATTCCCCATTTACTAATTTTATAGTAGGTAAATACATGATTTCAGTAAATTAAATATTAAAGATTTAAATAAAATCATTATCATATTATAAAGTATTTAAGTTATTTTAAAAAATCTCTAAAATTTTGAAACAATATCTTAAAAATGATATGAAAACTAAAAAAATAATTGAACAAGAGGAGCACCTTAAGATAAAAAGAAAATATAATAATGTTTTAGAATGAATAAGAAATATATGCTAGGGTTTTCTTTTAGTTATAACTCATTTATATTAGGTAAAAATAAAAAAAAATTATTAACCAACATTGTAAGTAATAAAACAAAAATTATTAAATAAAAATTAAAAAAATATTTATATATAATAGGATTGGGGCGGGTAGTACAAAATCAAACCTATCCCATTAAGAATTTGAGAATGATTTTTCTCCCATTCCCCATTCCATTTCTCGGAAATTATTAAAAATTTACTCCCATTTGAGATGGAGCCTCATAAGCCCTAAACCCATGAAGGATTTTGCCATCCTTATAGATTTTTCTCAGTCTCCGACTACTGATTTATCAAGATTTTTATTGTACAAAAGTGAATGTAAGCATATCTGTTTCATATGTGAATCGTGTATGTCAACGTGTAAATCATCAGGCACATTATACAGCGAAGACGGCCTTGTGCATGAATTGGCTCTGGTTGGACGATTATCCCACAAATTTCCTAAGTTCTTTGTATGTAATCATGTATCTCGACACGCAAATCAACAAGCATATTATTTGGCTCGATGGCTGACAAAGGCGTGCTTGTCAGCAACAGTGTGCTAACGCGCCTGTGCTTGAGGGCTGAGGCGAAGGTGCAATGGTGTTGGTTGCTTCGGCGTGGCTCACGTGGAGATGGGTGTGGCGATGATGCTTGGTGCGGCTGCTCGGTAGAAATGGGTGGCTAGGGTTACTTTTCGTTGCATACATTCAGCTTTTACTTAAAATCAGTGATGATACACTCACTGAAAGTAGCCCCGACCAGGAAGACAATCATTTCTCTTACTCAAGACATGGAATCAAGCACCAAAGTGACTCAATTTTCCCCCCTAAAATTCAAAACTTTTTATATAAACTGAATCAAATTGCAAATCTTATTATAATTTCATTAAAATTCTTTCATCAGATATCATGTAAGCTCGTTTCATTAAAATTTCTTTTGCCTCAAGTTAAAACATAAACTTGAAATGCAAGTTTCAAGGATAAGATTAGCTTTATTCATGATAACGTCTGGACCTTTGGTAGGTTACTCTACCACTAGCTGTTTACAAGAGCTTTAATCCTTTCATGGCTGTTTCAGCTTCCAAATCAGATGACTTAGATGGGAAAAATACATTGGACGCAAATTATTACCTTCCATCTTAAATACAAGTACTCAGCTATGGAACATCAATGCAGTTGTACCTTCCTAACATCCCGTGTCTTCCATCGTGATCATCACTGAACAACAGAACCTCAGATCCACAACAGAAGTTTACAATTTGAGATCAATGCTGTGAAATTCAGACAACACCGACACAAAATATCTATCAGACAATGTGGAGTTGAGGGTGAAACTAAAAAGGGCGAAGCAATAAGCAAAAGGTTGTTTCAATTAAAATTCTAAAATTCTATCCAAAAGAAAATGAAAAAGCTGTACAACAATCCAAGTCTAAAAGAACATAAATTTTTTACTCACAAAACTGCTTCCATCACATCATTATGAGCTATATAGTGTGGTATATATTGGAAGCAGAATGCAACAAGCAAGCATTGGAATGGAAGTTCTTGTGCAGTCAAGAATATGTAAGTGGCCCAAAAATCATAGCCCAAGTAGACGGCTGCCTAGAAAGGACAGTATAATCTATTTGTAGGACATCAATAAACAAGTACTTCAGAAATGATAAAAAGTAGAATAGAATAGATTTTCTAGGCATAATATTACAAAACAGAATATTGTCTCAGGGAAGCTGGGGCACAGATGATAAATCTCAAGGGTCCTGTGTATCTGGTTCTGATTGAATATTCATTATTTGGGAAACCACAAGCCTAGAGAGCTCACTGATAGCAGCTTGAACCTGATAATCATTGGACTCATTATTCCTTGACCATCCTGATGACTGTGAGTTTAATGTATATTCAGTTGCAGCAACCCTCGTCTTTCTAGATGTGGTAAGAACTTTCTCCAAATCTAACCGTGAAAGTGGCCTTGGAGCCTGAGAAGAAAACATGGACCAACAGACTCGTTAAGAAATTAGCATGAGTATCTGGCTATTGCACATATGTTTAATTAATAAAGATGATGAACTTCACCTACTATCTGCACAAATATAAAGTTTCCAACCATCGATAGTTTCTAAAACTGTCTATTTCAGTCCACCTATTTAGTTAAGACAGACAAATAATTTGAGTCGTATATTGAAGCTGATTCACTATTGACACCAAGGATGCCCTATAAAAGAAAAAATAGCCAGATGAACCAAAAACGAATTTAAAAGACTTTTCAAAAATAAGTTTCATGATGCAACAATTTGTTGTTCTCACAGAAGTTGTCATACACAGAAATAAAGCAGGTCTTTAGGTCATTTGCGAAATATGACAGCACCAGCAGAGTTAATGTATGACAAACAAAAAAAGAATTGATATGCAGATAGATATATGATATACAAACGGAAGCTTGTGGAGGGGCCCAATGCTCTCCCCCCACCCACAACACACAAAAAAAGAAAAAGAAGCAGATTCGTTTAAGGGATATAGAAATTTGTTTGATACCACTAGTTTAAAGTGTGATTAAAATCTGCACCAATCTACCCTGAAGCTGATAATCTTTGACAAAATAAACAAAGAGAAGAGAAAACAAGGAAAATATGAGGGGAAAAAAAATGAAGATATCCTTACAGCTGCTGGTTTCCCCTTGCGTTCCTCATCTAGTAGTTCCCTAATAGAAAAGTAGGCCGCTTGCTTGCAAACTTCAAGAAGGTCTGAACCCGTGAATCCCTCACACAAACCGGCTAAATAGTCAAAGTCTATGTTCTCTTCGACCTTCTCACCCTTTAAAATCACCTTCAGTATCTGAGCCCTCTCCTTGCGGTCTGGCATCCCAATTTCAAAGGCTTGAGGGAGACGCCGAAGTATTGCTTCATCAAGTTCTGACGGACGATTAGTTGCCGCAAGAACCATCACACGGGCATTTTCTACAAGAAAAAACATAAAATTAAAAAACCGAAATGCTCTGGCCAAAACTAGGTTGACTAAAGAAAAACAGTATAATTGGGACAATCAGTTGAATAGAAAGTTACAAACATAAAGTTGCTTAGAGAAAGTTACAAACATGAAGCTGCTTAGAGATTTTAATGTTTTGTTGAAAAAGAAATACTCACGATCTGTTGTAAACCCATCCCATAAAGCCATAAACTCAGTCTTCATATTTGTCAATGCTTCATGGTCTGAAGTACGACGCTGACCCAAAAAGCTGTCAACCTCATCAATAAATATAATAGCAGGCTGGAGTTTATAGGCCAAGCTAAATACAGCAGCCACTGCAAAAGTGCAATAAAATATCAATAAAAACCCACAATTAAGCACCAAACTTTGCAAAAGGAATACAAACATTGCAAAGGCAGCTTCAAAACTCACTTCTTTGCGTACGTGTAGTCAACAATTGCTCAATAATTTATAAGAAATTAAATAAGTACAAAATCATTAATCATACGACCCAGATGATGAAACAAACAATGAATTAAGAATCAGGAAGTAAACCACTTAAAACGAACCACTTTGATAAGAAATCTTTTCCATCTTTGTGTACCGAGTCCTATTTCACCTTATAACCAAAGACATAAATTCATATTCACTTTAACCACAGATATTTGATAAATATAATAGTTAGACTAGCAGAAACTTAATGTAATTTTTCATTCCCTAAATTTAATAATCCTAAAGATTACAAACAAAACCACGTGAATATTCAACTAACTATGTAATACAGTAATGATTTCTTAAAATGCGTTGTTTGCATGTCACATTGACAGTATCATAGAGATCAAACTACAAATAATATCCACAGTATCCAAAAAAATCATATTCTTGTACAGTATCAATGTTGTTTAAGCAAATAAACTTGCAAGTCCCATCCAATCATAAAATTTTTTAGTCATCATCAACATGGAAAGATAGCTTGCTTTTTATCAGTGTTGCCAAACTGAATTTCATTACATATAATCAAATGGATAAATTGAAATAACAAAGCATCTCTTGTGTACCCACCGAGTTTCTGAGCATCACCAAACCACTTGCTCATCAAATTCGATATCCTAACATTAATGAAAACAGCACCGGACTCTTTTGCAATAGCTTTGGCAAGCATGGTCTTTCCGGTACCAGGAGGTCCATACAACAGAACTCCTTTCTGGGGACCGAGAAGCTTCCCATGAGAAAACAACTCCGGCCTTCGTAAAGGAAGAATCACCAATTCATACAAAGCTTGCTTGATAGTTTCCAATCCCCCAATAGATTCAAATTCCACATCAATGTGGTCCGGATTTATAACATCACACGCTATTACATCCTGCGTATATATAAATTATCTATGTTATTGAAAATAAACCCAATAAAAAAGAAATCGATTTTGATTTTCTATTAGAAAGAAAAAGAAAAACTTGCCTCGTAAGGATTGGTTTGAATGAGAGGACGACCCAAGCGTTTGGAAATTTCCTTCTTGTGTTCAAGGGCTTTCTTGGAGGCTTCACGGTTCGGGTCAAGGTGCCGGAGTCCCGCGAAAAGAACCAAACAGCTTAGGGCTGCACTCGCGGCGTATAATATCAGTTCCTGCAAGAACTTTGTCTCTGAAGAATTTCCCATTCTCTTCACCATGAAATACTAATAATAATAATAATAATAACAACAATATTACTATCACTTTTATTATTAATTTAGAAGTTTCTCGTTAATAATATCTCTGCAAGTGAAGAAATGAATTAGGGTTTGAAATTTATGTGAAGAAGAAAGAAGAAGAAGATGACACAGGAATTTTATTTACTTGTTGGGGATGGCAAAACCTTTTCCAAGGGCGGTAAATGGGCTGGCCTGTGGACATCTGGGCCTCGATTAAGCTATAAGTTTTATGGGCCGTGCCGCCAAATCACAAAGCATTTGTACACGTCCTCCCGAAACCTTTTAAGTACACCCATTGGTGCTCTTTTGGTCAGCATATAAACTGGAACATCGGTCAAGAATTGTTCCGGACATATGTGAAAAGACAGATAGGCCCATATAAGGCAGTCGAAGTCACAAGATTATCCATAGAAGATACACTTCTATGACAAAAATCATGTTCGTCGGGCTCTTATTGAATGTTTCGTTTTCGGGGAAATGAAGGAAAGGAGAAGAGACGAAATGAGGAAAGGGGAAAAAAAAAATAAATAAATAAATAAAAGAAAAAATAATTTTATGTCAAATTAATTAATAAAATTGAGATTAATTCTTTTTTTTTCCTTATTTTTTTCACCCACTCCTTTTCATTACTCTTTTCCTCTCTTATTTCTTCTAATGAAACTTATACTTAAGGTGGCATTTGGTGCACCTTATTATGTTAGTTTGTAATAGATTGTACTTAATTGTATAATATTGGATTAAAATAAATTTAACATATTATTGTATTTGGTGTAATATAGAGTCTGTTACATATTTTAATATTTCTATTCTTATTTATATTACAGTAATATTATTTTGATTTATTAGTTAAAAATACATTTGTTTGTAGCCACCACCAATCACTCTCTACAGAATATAGATGTCATTTTTTGAAGTCCTAATAAGTATTGTTTGACTAGAATTTTGACAGAAGATCTTAGACGAACGGGAGCTTTCTTTTCAATGATATTGTAATGGTGTGCAAAATCAAGATAAGAATTTTAATTATATCAAATATGACATTAAAAAAATCATCAAAATAAGATGGCCATTGGTGACAAGCGATTTTTAGTTGTGGTAATTTGCGGACACTAGTTAGTGACGAATAATTAAGCATGTCCAATCTAATGTCCATAGTAATCGGATTTCCGAGGACCGAGACCTCAAATTTTTATGAAGCAACAAAATCAGGTAAAAAAAAAAAAGATATGAAATTGAAAATGCACCTGTGCATCTAAAGGACGAAAAAGCCAAGCAACCGAACCAATCGAAAGAATTGACGGTTCAGTTTGGTTTTGATCGGTTTACATATCAATAAAAAAATCGATCAATTTAATTAATTAAATAAAAAACATAATAAAAATTCGAGCAATTAGAAAAAATTAAGATTTTAAAAGTTAAAAAATTAAAAAAAAAACAAATCGGAATCAAACTGACGATTCAATTTATATTTTTTAATTAAAATTATTCAATTCAACTCAATTTAGTAAAAGAAAAAAAAAAAAAAAGAAAGAAAGAAAGAAAGAAAGAACTGAATCCAACCGAGCCACCGAATAACTCCTACCCCTCGTACGTTATCAATCCCACTCAAAATTCAAAAGCATCCAATTTTCGGTAATTTACGAGCCCACACGCTAAGAAAAAAGTTTGATTGATTGAGTTGAACGCATGGTAGGCCCCATGCTTTCAGATTCTCGCATCTAAATGGATGATTGAAACTAACAAGACCCCATGAATAGTACCGAGTTCACTCAGCTGTCCCCCCTGAAATATGCTCTCCGTCTCCACGGTTTACTCGCAAATAAAATTCCATTGGCTCTGCTCACCTCACGTACATTTTTGCTTTTTCATCACAACATCGAATCATTTCAACGCCCAGGTTCCAAAATAATAATAATAATAATAATAATAATAAATCCAATACCAACGGGCTCTCTTAGTGCGAGCCTCAGGAAATTTTAAAAATCTGGACTAGGAAATTTCAATTGATATTTTTTCCCAATCGCTCTGGAAAGTAGAAAGTAAGCAATGTTCTTAGCTTTCTTCTTGATTTTTTTTTTCCATTTTTCATCAATAATAATGACAGATAAAGACGTAGTATATAAGTTAATGTGTCAACATACTATTAGATGATGCTCAATAATGACAGGAATAACAATTTTTATGTATATAAATTAACGCGTCAACATTCTATTAGTTGGATAATTATCAAATTGGCTCACTTCACTGAGATGCTTGTTTTTTTAATTTGAAGTCTGAATTTAATTTTTTTAGGTATTTGTTTATTTTAAAATTGTTTATTTTTTTAATTTATCACTTATTATTAGACAATTTTATCTAAATAAAAAAGTAGAAAATAATTCACTTTTATCTGAAGTCCGAAGTGTAAATGAAAAATTTTAATTTCAAATTTAAAAAATACCCTTAACAATTAATGTATTTTCCAATATTATGTATAAACCTTATATTTTTGTATTATTCTTGAAGTTAGTTTTTTTAATTGCTTTAAATTTTTATTCACATGATAACATTAACTAAGCTGAAATATTGAACAAATCAAATTATGTTAATTGTGATGAATCAAAAATAAAATAACAGTGTTGATTTTATAATAAAATTTGATGTTATAATTACATCTTTAATTAAAAAATTGAATTAAGATCAACAATGATAGTATTTTTTTAATGTTACCAACCTGTGAAAATTATAAATTGTGAAGAACAAATATATGCACCGCTTAAAAAGATATTTATGTCAAATTACTAACTTTTAAGTTTTTTTCTTCAGATGATGAAAAATAAAAAAACAATCATGTCATTCAGATATTTTTATTCAGACCTCATCTAAATTAAGATATATTCAAATTTCAGATTAAAAATAAACGCAACCGAATTACATTAAGTTTAAATGAGTTATGCTTTAATGTGAACGACTTGACTTTTTTTTTTTTAATTGTCTTTGATATTCTTTGTTTGTGAATTGTAATTAAAAAACCATTAGAAAGAGATTCAAGGTAGTAAGAGTATTGGGGAAAAAAAATTCGTCGAATCAAATAACTTCGATAATGTCATTAAATGAAATGAAAACAAAAATGACATTCAAAGATATGGCACAAGTCTAGTAATCACCAACAATATATAGAGTGTGAAAACTATTTAAAGGGTGTAGAGAGAATAAAAATTGTGCAGTGAGAAATGAAAATGGTTTCACACATTACTGTGTTCGTAATATTAATGGTGTGTTGATTAAACTTTATATTCCAAATTTAACCATTAGAATGTTTAGTCTAAGAGACATTGTTCAATTAGTTTGAACCTTGCGGGTAGTAAAAAATTAAATAATCGATTCTTTAAAAAAATTGAAATTTTAGTTCAAGTATTAACCCAAATAGTACAGCATGGGTTCCGATACTGATTCCCGCCAGACAATGAAATTGAGATGTAAGGCGTTCATTGATGAGATACCATTGGATCAAACTCGCCCATTTAGGGGGCCCCACGAAGGCCACTGAAACACGAGCTTTTCAATCTCACAATCAAATCATGATTTGTCCTATGCGCATTTGTGACTTTGACCGTTAAAAAATTGATGCGCTTTAAGATTCAATGCGCCATTTTTGAAGCTAAGCCACAGCCACACGCCCAAGTAGAAAAGTATACACACTTTGAAGTGAAGGAATAAAGGTTTTAAGCTTAGCACTTCATTCTTCCCACTTCTTTATTCTTTGAAACTTCCATTTTCATAATCATACATGCCCACCCACCTATGACTTGGCTCTGAGATGGGAGTCAACGAGAAGGATCAATGATTTGTGACCAACCATGTGTTCAAATGTTAAGTTATGCGGGTTCATTGAAACTTGAAAGGTTCGTTTAGTAATTAGTGTACTACAAAGTTTTTTTTTTTTTTCCCACTTTTTGTACTTTTTGCAGTACACTTATATGGGTTCGTAATTCTTTTGGTTGGTGGGCTGTTGTTAGTGCTTTTTGCTAATACCTCTATAAATTTAGAATGTTTGAGCGTATTTTTGGCATGTAGATTTTAGATTTGTTGTATGATCATTTAATAAGGTAATTGAGATAAGAGTTACCCGTTCTGTAGATTTGGTGGACTATTCAAGGTTTTTGATCTTTTGCATTGAATGGATGTTTGTGGGGTTTTCAAGGTTTTATAATCAATTGCTATCTATACTGTTTTCTTTTATCTTGTTGTGTGTGTCATTATGTTGAAGGTTCATGCTGAGTCAACTCAGAGATTGAAGAAGTGTTTCGGGCAAGAAACAAACAAAGAAGAACAACTCATCAAGGCTATTAAGGTAAGATCATCAATGGGCATTTTATGTTAATACGATATGTTCATTCAGAATTCTTGTTTTTTCTGTATTTTTAGAAATGGGGTTCGATTTCAGATTGTCGATAGGTTAAGCTGGGAACAGAGATTTTGATAAATCAAAATGGAGAGTAGGTACGGGGAGGAAGAACTGAAAGAGATTGAGAATGTTAATCATCACGTGAAAGAGGAATTGGATTTGGAAGAGATCAAAGACCAAACAGAGGATGTAAAGAGAATTCCCCCATGGACAAATCATATCACAATCCGTGGTCTTATTGCTAGTGTAGCGATTGGCATCATATACAGTGTGATAGTGATGAAGCTGAACCTGACTACCGGCTTAGTCCCCAATCTAAATGTTTCTGCTGCCCTCCTTGCCTTTGTATTTGTCAGGACATGGACTAAGTTGCTACATAAGGCTGGAATTACGGCAACTCCATTTACACGACAAGAGAATACTGTAATTCAGACATGTGCGGTTGCTTGTTACAGCATCGCTGTTGGAGGTCTGGCAATTTTTTTTCTTTCTTGTTTGTTCTTGGCTTGCAGTCCTAATGCGTCTATTTGCATGCCAATTCACTTGATGCTGTTTGTTTGATAATTGTGAGAGTGCAGGTGGTTTTGGGTCTTATCTGTTGGGTTTGAACAGGAGGACGTATCAGCAGTCCGGGGTTGACACTCCGGGGAACAATCCTGATAGCACCAAGGAACCTGAGATCGGTTGGATGATTGGTTTCCTCTTTGTTACCAGCTTTGTTGGGCTTCTAGCACTGGTACCTCTTAGAAAGGTATCTTCTGTTCCTTCTTAATTACCTATTTGATAGCGGATTGATTTGTGGTAAGCTTGATGAGTATTACTTGGAAATTAGGGTTGCTGAAGTGTAACGATATTCCTAGTTTTGCATTGAGGTTTGCTCGTAAAACTTGACATGGGACGATCACACACTTTTTGTTGTTACAGATCATGATCATCGACTACAAGTTGAGTTATCCAAGTGGAACTGCTACTGCAGTTCTTATCAATGGATTTCATACTCCTAAAGGAGACAAGAGAGCAAAGTAAGAATCTGACATCCTCAATTCTATGTTTTTCAGATCAATTACCAAGTAGCATATGGAGTTGCTGAAACGAATTTCCTTCTTGCAGGAAGCAAGTACATGGGTTCACAAAATTCTTTTCTCTTAGTTTCCTGTGGGCTTTCTTTCAGTGGTTCTATGCAGGAGGAGAGCACTGCGGATTTGTTCAATTTCCTACGTTTGGACTGAAAGCTTGGAAAAATTCGTTCGTACTCAATATGTTGCTCCTTATTGTCTTGGCTGTGAATGATCCTTTCATCATTATTGATTAAAGAAATTGAATTTTGCAGATTTTACTTTGATTTCAATATGTTGCTCCTTATTGTCTTGGCTGTGAATAATCCTTTCATCATTATTGATTAAAGAAATTGAAATTTGCAGATTTTACTTTGATTTCAGTATGACTTATATCGGTGCGGGAATGATCTGTTCACATCTTGTGAATTTGTCTTTGCTTCTTGGTGCTGTTCTCTCTTGGGGAATTATGTGGCCATTGATAACCGGGCTTAAAGGCGATTGGTTTCCAAAAACTTTACCTGAAAGCAGTATGAAGAGTCTAAATGGTTACAAGGTTTGTCAGAGCACATCTTATTATTCCCTGTATCTTTAGTAGCGAAAGTCCCTCATTTCTGAAGTAACTGACAATTTCAAAGTCGATGACACCCAGTAAAGCACCAATATCTCATGGCTTCCATACTTGGGCTGCAGGTTTTCGTTTCTATTGCTCTTATCCTGGGTGATGGACTCTACAATTTTCTCAGGATTCTATACTTTACTGCCACAAACATCCATGCCAGAGCTAAGAAAAGCAATCTCAAAACAGGTAACTTCACAAATGAAGTGAGTGGCCCCAGATTGTTACATTTCTTACCTCATCTTCTCATGTCTTGTGGTAAAAGTGGTCAGTGGTATCTAAGCAAGGTACTTCAGTTTGTCTTTCCAGTAAGATGCCGGCATGGTGTAGAATTTTACTGAATGGTGATGCCCAATAAGAAAGAATCCATACTAGAGTCTGGGCATCATAATTTCAGAGTGCTTATTGTGATCAGATTTTACTAAGTTAATTTGTCTTACCTTTTAATGTAGATTCGGATAACCAGGATCAAGCACTTGACAATCGTCAAAGAAACGAAATATTTATTAAAGAGAGCATTCCAATGTGGACGGCGTGTGTAGGGTACACTGTCTTCTCCATTATTTCCATCATTGTGATCCCTCTCATGTTCCCCAAGCTGAAGTGGTACTATGTTGTTGTTGCTTACATTCTAGCGCCCTCTCTTAGCTTTTGTAATGCTTATGGTGCTGGTCTAACTGACATGAACATGGCCTATAACTATGGAAAAGTAGCCCTCTTTGTTCTTGCTGCCTTGTCCGGGAAAGAAAATGGCGTGGTTGCTGGACTTGTGGGTTGTGGTTTGATCAAATCCATCGTTTCCATCTCTTCTGATTTGATGCATGATTTTAAGACCGGTCATCTCACTCTCACTTCACCCAGGTCGATGCTTGTGAGTCAGGCCATTGGGACTGCCATAGGTTGCGTTGTAGCCCCTCTTACATTCTTTCTCTTCTACAAGGCTTTTGATGTTGGTAACCCAGATGGTGAATACAAAGCTCCTTATGCTATCGTCTACCGAAACATGGCAATTCTTGGTGTTGAGGGCTTCTCTGCCCTGCCTCAGCATTGTTTACAGCTCTGTTATGGGTTTTTTGCCTTTGCCATTGCGGCAAACTTACTAAGAGATCTTTCTCCTAAGAAAATAGCAAAATGGATTCCCCTTCCAATGGCTATGGCTGTTCCATTCCTAGTTGGTGCCTATTTTGCAATTGACATGTGTCTCGGAAGCTTGGTTGTGTTTGCATGGCACAAGTTGAATAGCAAGAATGCGGATTTAATGATTCCTGCAGTTGCTTCAGGCTTGATTTGTGGAGACGGATTATGGATCCTCCCTTCATCAATTCTTGCTTTGGCCAATGTTCGTCCTCCAATCTGCATGAAGTTCTTGGCATCCTAGTAGAATTTCTTTAAGTGGCGGGAGGCAGAGAGAGTCTTAGAGTAAGAGAGAGCAAAAACTGTTGTTGATAACAGACAACTAGATCATAGTAAGATGAAGTTACAAAGAAATAGAGAAAGCACAGCAACTAAAATAACTGTACTGAAGCTGCTTTAGGATTATGTATCTTTGCGAGCTGTAGTGTCAATCAATTAGGAATAATTTATACAAGCAGTTGTAAAATTTACTCCTTGTGGTTAATAATATATGAATTCTGCGAACTGTTTGCAATAATTTATACACAAAAATATGGGATTTTTTTGTTACACAGCAAGTTTCAAACCCAGACATCAAAATGTATCATATTTAAGGGTTTTATTCAACAGCCATTCAAAAAAACGTGTAACCAATTCTCCTCATTGCTGTTTGACTCGGTTATTTTTTTCAGTAGTAACTAAGCATGGTTACATAAATGGGCAAAACTATGTTGCAACTGTGGTATGGTACCACAGTTGCAACCAACCATTGGATCCATAATTGTACAATTGCATTAGTTGGATCCAATAGCTGGTTGCAACTACATAAATATAAACACAATTAAGATAATTGATAGTTCTCTGAAAATAAACTTTGACAATTTGATGGATTGATGAAGGCAGAGCGCAAGGCAAACCGTTAAACAATGTGAAAAAAGTCTAACATGTGTGTTTCATATTTTTTGCAGGTCTCTGTTAAATCTTCTAGCTAGTGCTCTTTTTGGATTGGAATGGGAGATTAGCATACAATTTTGTCATTCTTGAGGCTTTCATTAAGAGGAAAGAGGAAAGGAAAGAGGAGAGTGGAATTAGATTCCTTAGTTTAAATATCACTCAAGGCAAAGGAATTATATATCTTTATTTGGAAAAAATACCTTCCAATTTTGAACTATTAGATAATTTCTTG